>NC_137740.1:6217500-7417500 GCF_963264785.1 Psittacula echo
GGCAGTGTGGGAGGTGAGAACAGCTACACCACAAGTCCAGCTCTCCCCATGTATCCATGCAAGCCCGGCCGGTGGCCTCACCTGGCTGCCCATGCTCCCAAGCAGTGCCTGCGGCCCCATGCAGCCACCTCTGGTACCCCAAGGCCGCAGGGATGGTGCCAGCACTTGCCATGGCAGCCGCCACCGTGGCACCGGAATCACAGTAACACAGAGTGTCCCCTCCCGGGCTGGCAGACAGCAGGGCCAAGGCAGGAGCCTGGTTGTAACCTTTTGCCAAGCTAAAGGGCTGGACCCAACCATTTACCAGGCTTTTATAGGGACAAATTATCTCTAAGCTGCTAAAAAATACATTCCTAAAGCCAGTCCTACCTTGAGCAATGAAACGATGCTCTTGGTGCGGATGTCCTCTATGGAGATGTATTTGCTGTGTCTGTGAGCACTGGCAGGTCTGGATAGGGTGATCCACATCCATGACCTTTGTAGGAGGGCTCAGCAGCACCCTTAATGCCCATGGTGCTTCAGACAGGACTACGCAACGCCTGGGGAAGCAGCTCCCTGGCTCTGGGCTGCTGTTTGGTGCAGAAAGCAAGGTTTGCTGCTCAATCCCAGCCATGCTTGCAGACTGTGCGGGATCCTGCTGAGGGTCAGAAGAGGTTGCTCACCTCCAATAGGACCCTGGCACTGCTCTGACAAGTCACCAAGTCCTCCGGTGCCTCACTGCAGTGGTTTCCCTGAGGCTGAACCCCTCGGTTGCTTTGGCACCATGGACTGCTTTGAAGCAGTTGCCTTCTCTTCTTGGTCCTTCATTCATCTTCCCCCCATCCTCGGCGTTTTTACCCCTAGAAAGCCCCAGGGCAATGAGGGGAGGCCCCATATGGCAGCCGAGACCCTCAGTCCCACCACATGCAGGACATAACCCTCTCAGGCCACGCATTTGACCTCGATGGCATAAATCAGTCCCCAGCAAAGCAGCGGGGGAGCAGCGTGGTGAAAGGCTGCAGGGACAGCAGTGCCTTTATTGGATTCCTCCAGCACAGCTGGAAGAAATAAGGAGCACAGACAGGCTTTCAGGCACCAGCCCTGCCCGCTGTTTTAGTAGCAGGTATCAGTTTTCCTTGCAGACCGCGGCTTTTGTAAACCCTCCCGGTTAAAACACGGCACCAGAGGATCAATCCAAGGTGGTTTTGTGCCTTTGATCAGCACCGCAGGCAGTGAGTCACTGGTGGAAACGTATTCTGCTTCTCTGGCTCTGGCAGGTGATAGAAGCACAGAAGCATAGGGTCAGCTGGGTTGGGTAAGGTCCCCTCTGAGCCTTCTCTTCTTCACACTAAACCCCCCAGGTCCCTCAGCCGTTCCCCATCCCACTTGCGCTCCAGGCCCTGCACCAGCTCCATTGCCCTTCTCTGGCCCCGCTGCAGCACCTCAATGTCTCTTGTAGTGAAGGGCCCAGAACTGAATACAGGACTCAATGTGCAGCCTCACCAGTGCGCAGTGCAGGGGCACAATCCCTGCCCTGTCCCTGCTGCCACACTGATGCTGACACAGGCCAGGATGCTGGTGGCTTCTTCTTGGCCACTGCTGGCTCATGTTCAACCAGCTGCTGACCAACACCCCCAGGTCCTTATAGGCAATAGAAATGGTGACAGAACCCTCCTGCCCTGAACCTCCTGGTGAAACCTTTCACCTCCTAGGCAAAGAGATGGCCAAAGGGGTATGGAATGTGGCGCTGGAGGTCCTGTGGGACCCACAGCTCAGCTGGCAGGCATCCTGCACCCAGGAAGTCCTTGTCAGGGCCAGCACAGTGTGCTGTGTGTCCAAGGTATGGGCTGGTCCCCACTCACAGGGACCTGTCCTGCTCCTCCAGGCTCCAGGACAGACACAGTGCTTCTCCCAGCCAGCCTGACATTGCTTTTGCACTGGGAGAAACATGCAGGGAGCAGAGACTCCCTGACAGAACCATGGAAAGCGAGGCTCGGAGGGAAGTTGCTACCTGGCAGCCAGGAAATCTGGCTCAGATCCCGGCGCTGGCACTGAGGGACTTCCCCCTGCATCACACAGAGTCACCTCACAGAGCTGGCTGAGCTAGTTAAGAACATTCATGCTCAAAAATCACCCAGGAACATCAAAACGTGCTCTTTGATCCCTTAGTTTTGCCCATTTCCAGTCCCCTTTAAACATGGGCACAAGTTACAGTTAACATTTGTATTTCCCATCATAGAATAATCACAAAGATCTCTTCAGACCCCATTTTAAAACAAGGACTCACTTCTTTGTATTCAAACAGGATCATTTAACTCCTCATAAAATGAGGCTCAGTGAGGTGGTATCTCCTCTCCTTCAATACATGCTTACAACCACCCTTCCTGGTTGTATTAACATCTGTGTTTAACATCCTTTGAGGTTTAACATCCTTTGGGGTCGAGGCAGGAGGCTGAAAAGTGCAGTGTGGAGGTGGTCACTGGGTGCCAGGCAATGTCTGTCTGCCACGTTGGACCAGAGGAAGCTGTAATGACATAAGGAAAAGGCTTTTAGTTTCTCAGCCTGGCCTCAAGGCACACTCCTATAGCCAAGGGGTTCAACCCCTGAACACGTTAGGGGATGCTGCCCCTGTGGCTTGAGACTGAGCCTAGAAGGGGAGCAGATGGGTTGGCTGCTTCCAAGGACCCCATGATCACCAGGAACCAAATCAGGGTAAGCTTTCACTGCCCTTCCCAGTACTGTTAACCATGAGCCAGCCTGGGGACACACTTTGGAGACCGGGGTGCTGGAGCTGGGTAAGCTGGCCTGGCACTCTGGTGTACCTTGGCATGGCCAAAGAGCTGACCTGATGGGTGCCAGTGGTTGGGACTCATTCCATTCCATCACCTGGGCCCAGTCTGATGAGTTTCCTCTGGTCTGCAGACCCCATGAAGATGTATCTGTGAGATCTGGAACACAGTAAGATGGAACAGGCTGTTACTCCTCTCCCCAGAGCCTGATGGGGAATGTCAACCCCAGAGGCAGCCACTGTTTTCTCCTGACACCCCCATTTTGTCCTGCCCCTCCTCTATTTACTGTTTATTGCTATTAAATGATGGACACCGTGCAAGAACTATTCCTGGTGGATGAAACTCCTGGACAAAGCCGTGGAGTTTGATACCATACCTGAACTGTAGCTTTTCTGAGCAAATGCCTGTGCGGCTGAAAAGCTGCTTCAAGCAGGCTCCACCGAGAGGCTGCAGTGCCTCCTGAAGACACTGCTCCTGCTCCTCGGTCAGGTGAGGCTGAAGGCAGAAATGCTCATGCAGGAGGTGGAGCAGTGGGTTATGAAAGATGAGGAGAAATTCCCACTGCAGCGCCTGGAGCAGGAGCTGGGGTGGTCTGCTGCAACCACACACTGCAGGTGATCCAGCTTTCCAAAGCCATGATTGATTGCGAAGGATGGAGCCGATGAAGCTGCTGTTGGAGGTAATGAAGGTCTGGAGATGATGCAGGTTGACTCTCCCAAAGGCAGGACGGATGAGAGGTCACAGTCCCTCCGAGTCATTGGGGTGGCAGCAAAGCCTCTCCCATGAGCTCTCAGCACCTTCTCGGTTTTCTAAAACCTTGTCAACTAAAACAAGCAATAGACAAATCCCTGAGTGAGCCCTGCTGCTGCCCCTGCTGCCCATGCCCATCCACCTCCATGCCCTGCCCATGGCTGGCTGCCTGCTGAGGCCCCTCTGAACCTCCACGTCCCGCCGCAGGTGGGCAGGAGGGAGCCTGGGGTGTCCCCTGCCTCCACCGACAGCAGAGCTGTGATGCTCAGGGGCCACCAAACCCCAGCAGCGTTCTCCCTGGAGCGGCAGCATCCCCCAGGGCCAGTCAGCACCGCAACCGAGGACAACCACTCACTTCCCGTTCCCCCACTGCAGCCCGGCCGCAGGATCTCGGTGCATCCATAGGGATGCTGCTGCAAGTGGTACCCGGGGGGGGGGATCGTGGTGTCACACACACTCCTGCCGCACGCCCGCCCGGCAGGTGGCGCCCGCCGCCACGCCGTCGAAACCATAGAGCTCCACCCGCTCACTTCCGCCTTCCGGGCGGCGGCGGACGGTATCTTCCCCACGTGAGAGGGCGCCCCCCGCCGCCGGCCCGCCATGGGCTCCGCGGTGCGGCAGTGGCGCGCCCCGGCTCCGCTGCGGGCCCGGCGGCTGCTGCTGTCGCGGCTCTTCCAGCCCCGCAACCTGCAGGCGGGCGGCGAGGCCTTGGCGGATGGGGAGCCCGCCTGCCGCAGCCAGCGGCTGATGCTGCAAGCGGGGCTCATCCACCCGTCCAGCCCCGGCTGCTTCCATTACCTGCCGCCCGCCGTGCGCGCCATGGAGAAGCTGGTGAAGGTGGTGGACGAGGAGATGCGGGCGGTGGCGGGGCAGAAGCTGAGCATGCCCAGCCTGAGCCCCGCGGAGCTGTGGCGCGCTAGCGGGCGATGGGAGAGGATGGGCAGGGAGCTGTTCCGGCTGTGTGACCGGCACGGCAAGAGCTACTGCCTCGGCCCCACACACGAGGAGGTGGTGACGGAGCTGGTGGCCGCTCAGAGCAGCCTGACCCACAAGCAGCTCCCGCTGCGGCTCTACCAGGTGAGCAGGAAGTTCCGGGATGAGCCCAAGCCGCGGTTCGGCTTGCTGCGCAGCCGGGAGTTCTACATGAAGGACATGTACACCTTCGACGCCTCCGAGGAGGCGGCTCGGAGCACCTACAGCGAGGTGTGCGGTGCCTACGGCAGCCTCCTCGCCCGCCTGGGCCTGCCCTTCGTCAAAGTGCAGGCGGCCACGGGCAACATTGGTGGCTCCATGTCCCATGAGTTCCAGCTGCCGGCAGACATCGGCGAGGACAGGCTGGTGCTGTGCCCCGAAGGACATTTTGCAGCCAACGTGGAGACATTAAACAGGGAGCAAACGTCGTGCCCCACATGCGGGGGGAAGCTCACCCAGACCAGAGGGATCGAAGTAGGGCACACGTTTTACCTGGGCACAAAGTACTCCTCGGTCTCCAATGCTGTCTTCTACTCCCCAGAGAACAAGCCCTTGCTGGCAGAAATGGGTTGCTATGGCCTGGGCATCACTCGCATCCTGGCGGCCTCCATCGAGGTGCTCTCCACGGAGGACAGCATCCGATGGCCGAGCGTCATCGCTCCCTACCAGCTCTGCTTCATCCCCCCCAAGAGGGGCAGCAAGGAGGAGGAGGAGGAGGGCGCTGCGCTGCTGGAGCGGGTGTACGACGACGTGGCCGAAGCGCTGCCGCACCTCGCTGGGGACTCGGTGCTGGATGACAGGACACAGCTGACCATCGGCAAGAGGCTGAAGGATGCCAACAAGCTGGGTTATCCCTTCGTGGTCATAGCGGGGAAGAGGGTTTGCGAGGACCCACCGGTCTTTGAGGTCTGGAATCAGAGCTCCGGTGAGGTTTTGTTCCTCAGCAAGGAAGGTGTCATTGAGTTGCTGAGTAAAGTGCAAGTCCCTTAAATCCCCGTCTCTGAATGTCTCAGTGTTGCTGCGTGAGGTCTCTGTGAATGGCTCTGGTTCCTTTGCAAGGACATGCAGGTTGTCTGGCTCTGGGTGCATGGGGCTGAATCCAGCTCACATTGGAGCCAGCCACAGTGTCCTGCAACCAGGTTGAGCCCATGTTCCTCAATGGGGCTGGGGGCATTTCTCTCTCTTGGCTACAGGTCCTTGAGCTGCTTTAACCAGCGTATGTGGCTGTGTGAGCGCTGGCTAGGGCAGACAGGAGGGCTTCCCTCCTCTTTAGGCACCAAGTTCTCGGCACAAGGGATTTTAAAAGGGAGAGGAAGGAAGGCACCTTTCCTCGGTGTCTTTGGAGACACACAGGTCCTGTGAAGGTGGAAGTTAATGTTAATTAAAGCAAAACGGTGAACTCCAGAGCCTTGTTCGCTTTGAGAATGCCATAGTGCTGCAGATGGGCAGGAGTTGAGGGGAAGAGTGGTGTCAGGGGCTGCATCCCAGTCCTGGCTGGCTGGTGAGACAACCTGGGTCCGCTGGGCTTGTGTGGGGATGGTGTGGGTTTGGGGATGCAGCCTCAGAGTGGCACAGAATCTTTGACAGGGAAAACCCAACCAACCAAATAATTATGATAATAATATGATAATGATAATAATAATACCACCACACCAAACAGAACACCAAGGAAACATGAAATTTGGGGACCTGCAGAGCCTGGCGGTAAAAACGTCCAGGCCACGCTGTTCCCCATGAGCTGTAAGTAACCCTGCCCCGCAGGGCTGTGATACCCTGGCTGGATGTGCCCGCTGCAATGGGCCACTGGTGAGATCAGAGTCAACCGCGTTGGAAAACACCTTCAAGATCACCAAGTCCAACCATTACCCCAGCAGGGCCTAGGCCACCACTAACCCATGGCACTGAGGGCCTCATCTCCACAGTGTGTGAACACTGCCAGGGACGGTGACTGCAGCACTGCCCTGGGCAGCCTTTGGGGAAGGAATTGTTCCTCATCTCCATCTAAACCTCCCCTGGTGCAGCTTGAGGCCGTCTCCCCTTTTCCTATCCGTTGTCACTTGAAGAGAACGACCCCCACCTCCTGGCACCATCCTCCTGTCAGGCGTTGTACGGAGCGATAGGATCCCCCGGAGCTTCCTTATCTCCGCCCCTTGAGGGGCCGGCGCTGAGGGTGCTGGAGGCCGGGCCAGAGGCGGGCCGGTCGGTAGGCGCGGGGCGGGCCGTAGCGGCAGCATCATGGCGGAGCCCGGTGAGGGCGGTGGCGTGGGCCCTCGGTACCGGGGCGGTCTGCACCCCGACACCTGGGAGCAGGTGAGGCGGCGGGGCCGGGGCAGCGGGAGCCGGGCGGTGCTGAGGCCTGGTGTATGTATGTATGTATGTATGTATGTATGTATGTATGTATGTATGTGTGTGTGTGTGTGCCCCGCAGGAGCTGGAGTCCATCCCCATGTTCATGAAGCAGTGCCCGGCCGAGATCGACGCGGCGCGGCAGCCGGACCTGGCGTGTCTGCAGTCCCTCCTCTTCGACGAGGAGCAGGGCCCCGCAGGTGGGCAGCGGGGCTGTGCGGGGCTCCGGGTGCCCCTGAGGCGCTGCGGGCTCCACTCAGGCCCTGTCCCCGCTCTTTGCTCCCCGCAGAGCTGGCCAGGATGTACAGGAACGAAGGGAACGAGTACTTCAGGGAGAAGGAGTACCAGAAAGCTGTCATTGCCTACACCGAGGGGCTGAAGAAGAAGTGCGAGGACCCGGAGATGAACGCGGTGCTGCACACAAACAGAGGGGCTGCACAGTTCTACCTGGGTAAGGGGCACATGCTGTGCTGCCTCAGGCCAGCCTGCTTCCCCATGACCCTAAGGACTGCAAACCCCATCAGGGCATGGTCACTGCAGTCCTGGCTGCTTCCAGTGTTGGTGGCACTGATTAGCCCACTGGTGTTGGTGACCAGTAGGTCTGGTATCGCATCCCTTCTGGTGGGGCTGATGCTGAACACATTCACAGGGTGATTGGAGCTGCAGGAGGATGCTCTGACCTCAAAAATCTCTCGAAGCAACGCATCGTATTCCTCTTTCCTGTTCGTGTCCTCCTCGAGTTACCACCCAACCTACCAACAGCATCTGTGCAGAAGGGAAGGTGTTCTTGGCCTTTCAGTGCTGTTGTGTGTTGCAGTTGGGAGATGGTTTGCTCACAGTCATGTAACCTCTTCCCTGAATGATTGATTCCTGTCCTTTCACTTCTGGCTCTTTGTTTGCTCTTTCTTTCTTCGCTCTCCTCACAGTGATTGTAGAAACGGTGAATTACAGACTGTCCACATAAGCTATTTTATCATTTTGGGATCTGGGTAGATTTTAAATGTCAGTGGAAGGTTCTGAGCAGTTCCCTTTGCTTTGTAGGTAACTACCGTTCTGCTCTAAATGATGCCATCCAAGCAACAAAACTAAAGCCCACCCACCTCAAAGCAATCATAAGAGGTAAGAGTTAAAGCATAGAGAGCAAGGAACATAGTTTCCACACAGCTTTGCACATGTTAGCTTTAAGTACGATGCTCTTACTCTTTGAAGCCCTGGAACCAACTTTTAGATGTTGCTTTGTTTCAGTGCACGTCTCTGTGTTAAATGACCTTAAATTACTGTGAGTGAACACCATACTGTTTCAGGACTGTTCATTTCAGAAAAGTAAAGCAGTTACTGTAAGAGATCTCTTGTGTTATTATTGCTGTGTCTCCCCAAATCAGAGCTCTGCGTTTTGCTTTGGATTTTCAGCCAAAACACTGTCCTTTTGCTCTTTGCACTTCAATTGCTATATCTGTCAAAGAGGTCTTGGACCAGTTTCTGTAGAGTACAGCATAACTTTTGCTGCTTTCCACAACTCTAGTTTTCGGGCTTTGATTATTTCCCCCCTCTCCCCAGCATTTCTCACTCTATGGAAATCGCCACTTTATTTTTCCTTATGAGACAAATACTGAAATATGAATTATAATGATATCATTTTGCTTGTAACAGACACTTCTGGCATCGTTCTGCTGATTCCTGTGAGTAAATAAGCAAATGACACAAGAACTACTGAAATGTGTTAGATGTTATTCTCAGCTGACCTGCTGGAAGCCTACAGTGGAAGACGACACACACGTGCTGCTGTGTGTGCCTCTTGAAAGCACCAGGGCTAATGCTGTCTTTATAACCACCACTTTGTATAGTAGTTGTGTACTGACTCCTAGACTAGAAACTTAAAATCCTAATCATTCCAGGAGCCCTCTGTCACATGGAGCTAAAGAATTTCTCTGAAGCAATAGCGTGGTGTGAGAAGGGCTTGCAAATAGATTCAAAAGAGAAAAAGCTTCTGGAAGTGAGAGCCAAAGCTGACAAATTAAAGGTAAATACTAAGGCAGACTGGTGCCTACAATGCTTGTCACCTGCTTTGTGTCAAGAAGCGCTTTGGGATCCTTGGTTGAAGGGTGCTCCAAACCAGTTTCTGTGTAGTTTAATGTCCCCAGATAAAACTGAGTGGTGGTTCCACATAGTGTGTGCTGTTGAGATGTGTAGGGGAAAGAGCCAGAGGGGACCCTTCGGGAGTTCTGAATTGATTTCTCCACTGCAGGGTAGAGCAGTGATGGGCGTTGACTTGCTGTGTGTGACCATGATGCAACCTTTTTTTCCATGTAGCGAGCTCAGGAGCGGGATGCAAGGAAAGCAAAGGTGATGGAGAAGAAAGAGCAGTGTGAAAAGGAAATTTTGCTTGCAGCAATAAAGGTGGGTCGGTGAGGGGGAGTGGTTTTGTGTGGTTTGGTTTGGGTGTTTTAAGAGCTGTCTTGTCTCTAAGATGTTACTCTTGTACACAGGCTTTTGAGGCCTAGAGCCAAAAACTGAGTTAAAAACATTACTCTGTGGGGCCCCAGCTCCCAGGTTGCCATATTTCAGGTAACAACTAATGCAAAATACAAACCCAGATGGACTGAGCACCGAAGAGAGTGTTCTGAGTGCTGGGTTGTAGCATCACACTGGCTCAATGAACCTTGCTTTCTTTGCTGTTGATGGACATTACTTCAGTGGAAGGATAGAAGATAAGCATCTGGTAGAGCAGAGAAAGGAATCAATCCTGGAGCCTGTCCTTCCTCAGCAAAAGTTTGGGCTATGTTTAAATATTTTGGAGTTATTATATAAAGTCAGATGTCCTGTGTTGCAGTTGTCTTTCCAATGAAAAGAGGGAGCTTTCTTCAGTTCTCTGGGAGAATGGATGTTCTTGGGAGCTGGTGCATGTAGTTGCACCCTGAAGTTATACCTGAGAGATCCCAAAGAACTGGATTTAGATGCATTCGTTTCCCCATGTTATCTCAGGCCGTTCTCTCAGCGTGCAGGCTCTCTGGATCTCCACCTCTTATCCATTTTATGAGGAGCCTGGGTGTCTGGCTGAGGTTCTGAATTCTACTGGGAAGACCGGTCACTCGAGTCTGATACTGTAGGAAAACTTTTGATAGCATATTTAAGAGCTGACTTGTTAACTAGAATGACACAATTTGTCCTTTTCCTGGCTGCTAATGTTTTACTTTTATTCTGCCCACCATACCTGTTTGGTTTTTGGTTGTTTGGGGAGTTCTCTTGTCTTTCCTTCCCTCCAGGAAAGAAATATCAAGCTGGCTCTTGAGCCGTCAAATGAAGAAGAGGAAATAGCAGATGGCCTGGCTGAGATATCCTTAGATGGGTTCCACTCTGACAACGCCACAGGGGCAAAGGTGCACTTAGATGCTGATGGCAACCTGAACTGGCCTGTCCTCTTTCTGTACCCTGAGCACGAGCAAACAGACTTCACTGTGGCTTTCCATGAGAACTCCAGGTAAATGCACTGTCAGTAGCACTCTTGCTTGGAGATGTTTGAATGGATGAGAACAGACAACGAGTGAAACACTGCCATGCTAATGAAGTAGTTCCAGATTTCCAGTCTCATAGCTGACCCTGCCTTGGAGCAGGAGGGTGGCACTAGATGACCTCCTGAGGTCCTTTCCAGCCTGAATATTCTGTGATTTACAAATGTGCTTTAAAATATGATGGGCAAAATCTCAATGTTACATAAATTCATAGCTCAAAGAAATACAGCATATTAAGCCAGTGTGACAAAGGGGTTTGCAGGGCAAGCTGAGAGCAGTGCAATAACACTTGTAACCCATCTGCATGCCTGAGGTTTGTTAAGGTGCTGTTTTGAAGCCCTCTAATGTAATACTGGGTCTCAGAAAGAATGAAATCTTACAAAGAGCTTCCAAAAGGGATCTCTCGTAACCACCAGTGACCCCATAGTTTTCCACAGGGCTTTCAGCAGGCCTGGCTCTGAAGTGCTGCAGCCCTTTCAGACTATAAACAAGTGACTGGTAAGGTGGGAATTCCACTTGTCTTGATGTTAACTTCAGTTTCTGAGCTTGCAGTGTTGAACAAACGTAGAATTTGTAGTTTGGGGGTTTTATTCTCTGTGGGGAGATTCGTATTCCTCACATCTACTAAGTCTAGGACTTAAAATTCCAGTGCAAGCAGGTTAGTAAAGTGTGGTTCTTATATGGTAGTGTTCACTACACCTTTGCATGACCAGAGGAAGTGAAAATAGGAACAAACTGGCCACCAGCACTCCTGAAGCAGCAAACTAAACAAGCCTCTGACACGCAGGCGTATTCTCTGCACTCTCATCTGGTCAGGTGTGGTGCTGATGGGACCATGTAGAAGGAGAATTGATTTTGGACAGAATTCAGGGTGTTTGACATCTTTTTGAGTGTGAAAATGAAAAGTTAGAAATAATTTGTTGTTGCACTGCTCAAGTGTGAGTCCAGTAGCACGGCCTTGGTCTCACTGGGAAAGCAGTAAGTTTGAAGGGAAGAAACGGTTAGTGATCTAAACTTGCTTTCAATCTATTGTCTAATCTGCTAATGTATTTCTACCATCCTTCAAATGCAACTGTACGCATTATTGAAGCTGAACACTTTGTCTAAGCTAGCCAAGTGTGTTTTGGCTTTTAGGTTTATTGATCATTTAATGGTGATGTTTGCTGAGTTACCTCCTTGGGATGTAGAAAGAAAATACCTTCCCAGCAATCTCGAGGTGAGGAGTTTGACTTTCCTTCTGTTTCAAGGTTGTTCTGTTGTGTTTTGTGTTGTATACAAATACACAGCTTTGAGTGTATGAGAGCAATGGCGTTGGTACCTGTTTACCGTACACGGATGTGAAATAAGGATCTGGAGAGCTACGTTTGCTTTATAAACTCAGATGTTTTCCAGGTGTGCTGACACAGACACAGAATTCATTAATGAAAATGGAAGTTATTTTGTCTTCCGCTTATGTTGTATTTGATAGAAGGTATTTATTCCCATGTTTATGCTGATAATGGAGATTTAGACCATCAAGCTGGTGGGCTGCCTGTTTTGTAAACTGTGTTGTGAAGTTGCTCAATACCAATGAGAAAATGCTGTTAAAAACCCGAGTTATTTTCAGAACTGGAGGTGCTTAAGCACTTAATCCCATCAAGATGATGCAGTGTTCAAGGCCAGGTTGGACAGAGCCTTGGCCGACATGGTCTAGTGTGAGGCATCCCTGCCCATGGCAGTGGGGTTGGAACTGGATGATCTTAAGGTCCTTTCCAATCCTAACTCTTCCGCTTTGGTATCATATGTACAGTCTAGGGCACACTTGCTGGATTAGGATCTCTTAAATCTACTTTGTTTTGTTCAAATATCTTTAAACTTACCCAGTTTAGCTCATACCATTGCTGCATTTCACCTGATAACAAGCAACCCGTAGATTTGCATTGCTTCTCTGTGGAGCACAGGAAGAGCTGGTGTATTTTGCCCTCCTGCTGCCACTGCTGTAAGGAGCTAAGCTGATTTATACAGGGAAGACTTGGAATTTACACAAACCAGTTTCTATGTTGAAGTTTGCATCTGACACACTTGGTCCAAGCTACAGAAGTTTGATAAACCTCTGGTTGATATGTGCTGTGTTAGTACTGGACTTCCAGCAGCTTAATAGTTTGCTTTCATGTGCCTTAGGTATTTCATAACCCTCCAAAATGTTTTTCAGCTCTATTTTGAAGATGAAGAAAGAGAAGAAATGTACGAGCTGAACCCAGAGCACACGTTGCTACAAGTGCTGCAGCACGAGAGGTGAGGCTGTGCCTGTTCATGTCCAGAGAGAACAAAATGTATGAGCTTTGGGCTCCAAGCGCAGCTTGTCCTCTCATTTAAGAGTCCTAAATCTTGGACTCTTAATAGTCCTGATCTTCTCTGATTTATTAGTCCTAACTCTTGAAGGCATAAAGCAATGGGACTGCATGGATTTTGTGCCTGGCTTTAGCATCTTACATACTTTGTTCCCCCAAAACAAGGATAACTCGTTCCAGGACTGGATGGAGATGGGAAGGCGAGTTGGGCTACACACAGGCAGCAGCACAAAAGGGCTGTTTCATATCCCATCTACACAGTATTACTTTAGGGAAAAAAATAGCAGCAGTATATAGAGAGAGTGTATTGAAGGTTAACAATGCTCTCACTGTTAATAATGCTGTGTGAGCAGCCCCCAACACGGCATGCAGCACAGCTTCACTGACTTTAAAGTGTTGTGCACTTAGAAGAATTTGCTGTTTGTGCAGCCAAAAAGTTGCTGTAAAGGCTGTGCTGTTAACTTGCACCACCTTGTAGCTAGCTGGAGGAAGCCTGCTGCACAACTGGCTTGGTCTGTCACAGTGGGAGCAGAGCTCTAGGTCCACTGCTGTGGGCTGTGTCTGAGCTGTCACTCCATAAAGCTCCACAGCATGCATAAACCCTTAGGTTTCAGGCTGTAAGGGTAGTTGCAAAAGCAACCTCTTTCCAGAGGGAGAGTAACATCTAGTTTAATTAGAAGTAGCTGTTGGGAGAAGAATTGATTCATAAGACACTCCTCCTTGCTGTGGGTAGCCCTGGCTCCAACAGGCTCTGCTAAGCAGCACAAAAGCTTGTCGCTGGCCTTTGGGAGGTCAGGCTCTGTTGAGCTGGGTGGAAGTCACTCTGCATGACACTTGGCCAGCTACAAGGAAGCCAAAGGATTCCTTTTAATCTTTGCAGGTACTTTGTAAAAGCTGGGACTCCAACGGTCTTGGTGTTTGTAAAGGGTTCTCCTTACTCCAACAAGTACTTCTCTGGCAAGAAGGTGCATCGACTACTGTGAGCAAGAGTGAAACAAGAGGAATCCTGTGCAGGAAGCTGCTGTTTGTTATCCCAGACTGCAAACTCCTGCTTGAACCAAACTGCCTTGCACAACGGAGGGGAGAAATAATCTTGGCACAGGGGGGAACTTCCAGGAAGGCAGCACAGGAGAGTGAAGGGTTTACAAGAGGGGATGAGTTGTTTAAAACAACATCCAGCTGGCTTGCAGAAGGACTCCTCTGTGATGGGCTGCATGTGGTTTTGAAACAAACCTGAAGCACTGCCAAACACTGGCTGCAGCTGAAGCAGCAGCAGCTGGGAACGCATTTCCTTACCTATGGAAAGTCATGGATTGCCTTGGAGGTGGGCTGTAGTTGCTGGGGTTTAACAGCAGTGAGCTAGGGAGATTCCTCCTGCAGCAGGGTGGATGCAGTCACATTCCTGCCTGGGATTAAGCAGCTGCTATTTCACTGCTTGGCTCTGCTGCTGGCCAGGGTAAAGCAGAGCTCTTTGTTCTGAGCAGTGTGTTTTACTGACCCTTTTGCTACCTTACCCCTTGTCCTGCAGGACCTGGAAATAAACATGTCTATTTTCAAGTAGACTGGCTTCTGCCTAGTAAATGAGACAAGAAATTCCTCTCACCTCCCGAAAACTACAAGAGAATGACACACAGTGAAGTCTAAACCCAAATGCAGTAACCTTATCCATTATACTTACTGGTACAGCCAACATGCAGGGTCTTCTGTGCTTCTGTGTTAGCATTTAGGATTACTTTGAATTAAATGCTGATTCTCTCATTTCTTCTGCAGTCTCTCTGGGACTGCAGAAATAAGCTGCAGTTTGAGACACCGTGCACTGGGCATTAGAAAGGTGTTCAGCTGTGAATGCTCCTGCTTAGGTGATGGAGGCTGGCTTGAGACAACTCCGAAGAAAGCATTTCCATTTTGGTCTTCCTCAGTTTCTGCACCATGCACAAATACAGTGAAATTATCTGCACCTGAGGATGCTGAAATTTAATCTCCAAAGATCAAGTTTCTCCCCCAGCCCCTCTTACAGGGCTCGCTGCTCGTTTCTGTTAACCAGAGCCATATGTGAGCCTTGTCAGCGTTTGTGAACCGGCCGCAGTGGAGCAGAGCAGGACCCTGCAGAGGAAGGGATCTGGGCTGCAGCCAGCTCGTGTTTTAAAGCAAGAGGCTACCTGGGTTTTCTGTTCTTCACCGAGCAGCTTGTTGGGGTGATACATGGCAAACAGAGTCAGGTTGAGTGATCATTCCCCATCAGCAGTAGTGGGGCTGATGGGGAAGTAGTAGGGGAAGAGCTTGCGCTCTTAAGGAGCCTTCTCTTCTCCAGGCTGACCCAGCCCAGCTCTCCCAGCCTGGCTCCAGAGCAGAGCTGCTCCAGCCCTCGCAGCATCTCCATGGCCTCCTCTGGACTCGCTCCACATGAAGCCATAGGTGAGGTGAGGGAGGCATCTGCCCACCACAAGCCCAACAAGGGGTAGGTCCTGGGGCCTGGACCTCCCATTGGAGCAGAGAGCTGCAGCAGTGTGCACAACCCACCAGCCATGAGGATCTCTTAGGTCTGCATTCCCAGGAGGTGGAGAGGAAAACCAGGTGCTGGGCTCTTGGCCAGGGAGAAATCCCCTGCTTAAAAACAACAAGTTTCTGCACTCTTTAACCAAAAAGCCTTAGGGCCTGCCCAGTTCCCAAGCTCACCTCACTGCCCCAGATCTCTGAAGGTACAAGCATGAGAGCAAGGGCAGCCACAGGTGGAGGGAGGCTTTGAAGGAGCTCCTTGGAAATTAATTAAATCAAAGCTCTGGGAGCAGCCCATCCATTGTGCTTCCTGCTTCATCCCTCCTCCTCCCCTTGGCCAGCCGCCTCAGGGCATGAGTTACAGCAGGAATGGCCTGGAGGGAGATGCAGCCATCTAATTACATCTCACTCCCCCTGCAAAACAGATAAATACACACTGTGATTTCACATATCAATTTCATGTGTTTATTTAGGGACCTATAAAATCAGGTCCTTGAAACCATCTCTGGTAGCATCACGTACTGCAAAAGGTGCTTGGATCCCACCTGGAGTGCAGTAAATCCTCTACCATCTTCACAGCTTTATCTTTGCTGAAAGCTTCTTGGCATTTCTGGGATGCTTCCCTGATCCATAGAATCATAGAATCCTAGACCGATTTGTGTTGGAAGGGACCTTAAAGCTCATCCAGTCACAACCCCTGCCATGGGCAGGAACACCTTCCACTAGAGCAGGCTGCTCTGAGCCCCATCCAACCTGGCTGCCCTGCCCCATCCATCCTCCTGTCCATGGCACAGTGGCAGGGGCCTTGGGAAAACAGCCGTGGTCCTTCGTTCCCTGGATCATCCTGTGCAGGAAGGCAGTGATGGGTGCTGTGGGCAGCCAGCATGGAGACCTGATGCTCCCGGGGTCCCAGATCTGCCTCTCCAAACCGTTTGCCTCCCTGCAGGAGTTAGCAGCCAAGAGCATGAAGCAGCTGGGTGGTTCTGTGCAAAGCCACAGCCAGGAGGGTTGTTCAGAGCAGGGATAACACCCTGCAGGGATTTGTCTTTCCAAGGGAAACAGAAACAGCCATTGATTGCTAAACTGGCCCTAGAGCCATGCGGTTGGTGGGGAGGGCAAACAGGGGGCTCTGGGAAGGGGAGGCTGCTCCCAACGGGCCCCAGTGCACCCATCAGCAGGTCCCTCCTCCCCTGGGAGCTGGGATGCTCCAAATCACCCAGCCCTGCTGAGCACCCTCCCCTGTGCCAGTGGTCCTTCACACCACTGCTGCTCCCTGTTGTAACCCCAAATCACTGCTGCTCCATCACCCTGTGCCCCCCCCGGTACCCAGCCAGGCCGAGGGGAGGGCTGCCCATATTGAAAGCACAGTACTTGAGAGGTCAGTTAAAGTTTAATGGCCACAGGAATACATCATTCCCTCCACTTAATCAAGCAGCAGCCATTCCTAACGATAAGCTCGCATCCCAGTGATAAAAAGGCAGGATTGCTCCGAGTTCGGGAGATAAGAGGGCTCTATAAAAATTGGATGTTTTGTACCCTGTTCAGCTTGAGACAACTTTTATCTTGGGGTGATAGCTCAGCAGAGGGGGCTCAGGGCAGTGCCACACCAGGCCTTGCCCAGAGATGTTTATGATGGGAGATACAGCAGAGATGAGGAGTTTATGGCCAGTGGAGAGGGGCAGGAAGCTCCTTCTGCTTATAAACCCAGTGGGGAATTTGGGTGGCAAAGCGCCTTTCTAGGGACTGGGTGTTGCAGAGAGGGAAACAAAAATGGGGGGTGCCCGGAAAAGACCTTGTGCTCATTTCTGGTACCCCACGGCCTCATCTTACCCCAAGCACGGCATCACCATCACTTGCTCATGGTTAAGCTCTGCAAAACACCTTGCTGGGGGTCAGCACACAGGGCTCTGCTAGCAAAGATCACAGAATCCCAGACTGGTTTGTGGTAGAAGGGACCTTAAAGCTCACCCAGCTCCAACCCCTGCCATGGGCAGGGACACCTTCCACTAGAGCAGGTTGCTCCAAGCCCCTGTGTCCAACCTGGCCTTAAACACTGCCAGGGATGGGGCAGCCACAGCTTCTCTGGGCACCCTGTGCCAGCGCCTCAGCACCCTCACAGGGAAGAGCTTCTGCCTAAGAGCTCATCACAATCTCCCTTGTTTAAGTTTTAACCCAGGTTTAAGTTTGGCCAAATGAGGCCACAGAGCACGGCTGCTGCCTCGGGGCTACATTAAACCTGCTGTGCCCAACGCTCTGCATGCCCAAGGGCTTCCGGGGCTCATTCCCTGCCAGGAGGCAGCCTTTGAGAAACCTCAGTGCCATCAGAAACCCTCTGTCTGTGTGAGCCAGGGAAGCCGGGGAGGGGGCTCTCAGCAGCCCTCCCACCATCACCCCTGCTGCACTGCAGTGCCTTTCCCAAAGCATCTCCAGGAGAAGCTGATAGACAGCAAGATCCTTGCCATGGTCTTAATCCCATCCTCTACCACTGTGGATTTCTGTGCTGCCATCAAAGCAGCTGGGGAAGAAACACCCCTGAAGGCACTCAGGTCATTGGTGCTTGAGGCAATTAGGGATGGGTGTTGAAGCCTTAAAGGCTCTGGGTTTCAGCATCCCCCTGCACTTACTCGTCCTCAGCAGCCTTGCTCAGCCCCAGGGAAATGAGGTTTGGTTTTCTCTTCCTTTTGCCTTTTCAGTGCCCCTGCAGCAGTTTGGGGTTTGCATCTCAAGGTGCTGGTGCAACCAGTGGATGTGGATGAGGATGAGGAGCAGCCCGAAGGTCTGCACCAGCCTCTGCTGCCCCTGCCATGGTCGCAATGCCTCTGGGCAGCCCCCAAACCCCATTTGCATGGAGCAGTAGGTGAAACCCCTGTTTCTGCTTCAAATGATGCCCTGAGTCCTGGGCAGCCCCATCCTCTTCCTCACCCAGGGGGATGACACCTCCCTTGGGTATGCTGTGGGTACAGGACCCCCATCCCATGTTCACAGTGAACCCCTGGAGCAGGCACTCACCCACAGCACATACACTGATGTTTTTCCTTTCAAGGCACTTTCATTGCCACTCCTTCCACAGCCCCTAGGGTAGGATCTCATCCCGGTGGGAGCATGGGCTCCCAGTCCTGCCTGGAATGCGGAGCAGCACTGGGCAGTGTGGGAGGAGTGGGATGTTCCTGCACCAGGGAGGGATGTCACTGCTGCCTCTCCCTTTCCTACCTCAAAGGGAACCAGTTTCACCCCATAAAGAATTAGTCAGAAAACCCCTGTTTTAGGAAGACTTTGGATCGTGTAAAGATTCAAGTAGTGTTGAGTGAACTAGAAAACCAAGTCCTGTACATCAGCTTATAAAACTTCTACATACAAAAAAGAAGGAGAAAGAAAAGAGATGACAGGTCAGTGCAATGGATGAGGCGGTGCAGTGATGCTCCTCCACCCCGTAACCTGGGACCTCGCTTGGGGAGGCAGGGTCCAGGCACCACCATCCCACATCTCCATGCACCACGGAGGTGCCCCTTCATCCGTCCGTCCATCCATCTGTCCATCCGTCCATCCGTGCCCTGGCTCTAGAGGCTCTGCAGCCGCACGATCAGGTCGTCCTCCTTGTTCTTCAGCAGGAACTTCTCACAGGCTTCAAACGTGGCACAGAAGTTGGAGGAGAGCCCCGCCACGTTGCTGGTCACGTAGTTGAGGTACCCCGGTGTCGCTTGGTTGTAGTAAGCCACCTGTAAGGCACAGCAGAGAGTTACGGGGGTACATGCAGGGCAGGGAGCATCCCCGACGGGGTGCCGGCAGCAGCATCGCACCTTGCTCATCTCCTCTGACTCCGGCCATATGCAGAACCCTGAGCAGATCGTCTCCCCCCGCGTGAAGCTGGCAGTGGCCGGGTGGGTGGGCAGCGTCACCGACCGAAAGGCCACCACATAGGGGTCCCTGGGAAGGGAAGAGCCCGGTGAGCCGGTGCAGCCCCGCCGGAGGGGAGCAGGGATCAGGGTTGGGCGCAGTTACCCCTTGCTGCAGGGTTTCCGTCGGGATGCCAGGATGACAAAGTCCTGCAGCTTGTTCTCGGAGCTGAGTGTCTGGCTCACCACGTGGTAGATCATGTCGTCGTCGTCTACTTGCTGGACCAGCTCGGCGCTCCTGCGAGGCAATAGGGACCAGTCAGAGAACGGAAAACCAGAGAAACCCCGAGGTCTCACCCAGTGACAGCTCATCTCCACACCCAAAATAGGTGTTTTCTGCAGCAAAGTGCAGCTGTCAGCCCAGGTGGAGCTGGGATGGGGACACAGTGAAAGGACATCATGGCTCCGGAGCAACACACATAGAATCATGTGAATGGGTTGGGTTGGAAAGGACCTTAAGATCATCCGGTTCCACCCCAATGCTATGGGCAGCGACAGCTTACACTAAACCATACCACCCAAGGCTCTGTCCAACCTGGCCTTGAACACCACCAGGGATGGAGCATTCACAACCTCCCTGGGCAACCCATTCCAGTGCCTCACCACCCTCACAGTAAAGAATTTCTTCCTTAGATCCAATCTAAACTTCCCCTGTTTCAGTTTGAACCCGTTACCCCTTGTCCTGTCACTACAGTCCCTGATGAAGAGTCCCCCCCCAGCATCCTTGTAGGCCCCCTTCAGATACTGGAAGCTGCTCTGAGGTCTCCACGCAGCCTTCTCTTCTCCAGGCTGAACAGCCCCAACTTTCTCAGCCTGTCTTGTATGGGAGGTGCTCCAGCACATGCTCCCAGAGAAGCCCAAAGGGACATTTCTTAATAAGCCTTAAATCCATGGATGCGGTTGTTGGAAAGGGCAGGGGATCCCAGCAGCACTCACAGGTAGTGGCTGTCCCACTCGTGCCGGCGCCGCAGGTCAGAGAGCAGGGAGAAGGCTTGGGAAGCAGCGATGTGGACGGACATCTCGATGCGGAAGGAGAGGAACTTGTCCTCCTCCAGTGTGTACATCTGCACCTTGAGGAGCACAGAGCATGGGACACATCCATCACCACCAAGCCCCTGGGTTAACCATGATTTGGGGGTGAGAAGCAGCTCAGGGGGAAGGGGCAGGGTTTGGTACCTTTTCCTTTTCTCTGGCCAGTGCCCAGTTCGCTTTGGCCACAAGCATCTTCAGTGCAGAGACGTTGTTGTAGCTCAGATAAACCTGGGGCAGGCACAGCGCATCAAAGGCAGGGAAAGGGGGAGCAGGGAAAGGGGGAGCAGGGAAAGGGGGAGCAGGGAAAGGGGGAGCAGGAGGAGGTAGTGACTCCGCAGGGCATCACTTACCTTGTTGCTTTGGTCCCAGGGCACAGATAGCGGCACTTCGGTCTGTTTGCAAGAGACAACATATTTTCTGCAGGAAAGGAAGAGTTTTCCTTACGATGGGACACAAACTACCCATAGACTATTCCTGAACCCCATTGGTGAGCCCATCCTCCTCCATCCCCACATCCCATTTGCTTCTCCTGCTCACCGGTCCAGCCGAATCTTTTTCCTAGCACTGGCTTCTCTGTACCTCCTCTCTCCATCCTGATAAATAGGAAAAGACCATTAGGTTAATAGGAAAAGGAGGGAAAACCCCTAAAACACATGTCTTTTGGGGAGTGGGCAAAACATTCCCGCAGGGAAGGGCTGGAAGGTGAAGCTCACCAGGTTACACTGGCAGCGATGGTTAGTGATGAACCATGAGCTATTCAGCTACTGTGCTGTGATTAAGCAATAGGCACTGGCACATTAGGAAAAACCCCTTGCTGTGGCTGCAGAGCTGCAAACAGCCACTGAAACAGCAATCACATCCCTTGGCACATACAAATGGCCCCTCCTGGGGAAATAAAACCACCCTAAAAGCAGCTTGTTCCAAAGAAAGCGCTGGGGCAGTGTTCTAAAGCGAGTGGGCTCTCCTGGCTGCGAGATGCTCTCCTGCAGGGTGGGGGAAGAACCTGAGTTTTAAGGCATCAAAACCACCAGGTAGGTGGGTACGGAGCAGCCAAAGGGAAGGCAACGGCATCGCTTGCTCATGCTGTGATGCACCCTGAGACATGCAGGCGTTTGCTTCACTGCTGTGCTCGTGTGACGGGTTTTCTTCACCACTGATCCAAATGGCAATTATTGATTAGGATGCTTTGGGAGCTGAAAGCAACCTGAGAGGTTTGCATTCTTTCCCCTGAATGATAGAAAAGAGCTGGGACTTGCAGGCAGTATTCTGCTCAGCCCTGGATGGCAAACACATCTCCATCTCTGCACGGGCAAGCGGTTCATTTTACTATTAGTTATACCAAGCAACCTATTAATCCACTTGCTCTCGAGCAGTTTCCTTCCCATCATCATAAAACTGAGCTTGTTTTGCTGTGAATCTCAGGGCTAAGCAGGGGTCCCATGCCCCTGTGGTGGGGAGAAGCCAGCTCTGCCCATCCTTACCCCCTGCTTGGGTGCCAGCATGGGCAGGGTGCGGGGCCGCCCCTCCTGGTCCAGCACCACGAAGGTCATGAAGGCGCTGTTGATGTGCCTGCGGCTGATGGACATCTCCTGGCCGTACGCCTCGGCGCAGACCCCCACCTCCATGCTAGGGGGGCAGAGAGAAGGGGTGAGGGTGTGGAAGGCACCAGGAGGGAGGGATGGGAGCCCTCCATCACCAGCACCGACCTGTTTTTGAAGGCGTTGTTGACGATGGCTTTGAGCACCAGGCGGTCCCCGACTTGCGATGGTCCCCGAAAGTGGAACATCTCGATGGCCCGTAGCGTGGGGTGGGCATGGCACAGACGGCTGCGGGGGGACAAGTGTTACCCGCCAGGCATGGATCCATGCTCCAGCAGCCCTGTGCAGCCCCCCCGACCCAGACAGAGACAAGGAGACCCCATAAAAGTCACCCTTTGATTTCAACCACCAAAACCGGCCATGAAAAGGGGCAATAAGGAGACTCTGGTGAGTGTGAATCCTTCCCTGGGGTCCTCCAGCATCATGAACCCATAGAATTCCCTGTACAGCATCACCCAAGGGTGATGTGCTGGCACCATCCCTTTGGAGTGTTCATACAACCCTGCCTGTGTGTCCCCTCCAGGCACAGCACCCCTCCATCCCAAATCCCTGTTGGGTCACCTGGCTGCGATGGTGGCCACGTTCTCCATCCAGGCCATGATCTGCCCTCCAAAGGTATTGCCCTGATGGTTGGCGTGTGGAGGCAGCACCAGCTCCACGCTCTCCACCCGTGTCTTCTCCGCTGGCACCGCCGCACTGCCATCCCGTGTCTCCAGCTCTGCCATGGGGGGAGAATGGGGCTCAGCATGACAGCCAGGCAGTGGGACCCTTCCCTCCTCTCCCCACTGCATCAACATCCCACACCTCCTGCTTGAGGGTTCGGGATGATGGGATGATCCCTACCCCTCCATAGCCAGGGCATTCCCAAACCTCTCACCATCCTTCCCAGCAGCATCCTGCTGAGGAAGCAGCAGCACTGGGGCTATTTTGGGGCTGGAAGCCTGGGCTGCAGGACACGGTACCGGTTTCATGCAGGCTGCGGGTGAGGAGGTCCTTGAGGGTGTCCTTGTGGACCAGGCGCATGCGGCGGCGCTCGGCAGCGATGCTGTGCTCTATCTTCTCCTCCTCTGTCTGTGGGATCAGCGGCTTCAGCGTCACCTGCAGAGGGGACATGGGCAGGATGGAGTCCCACTGTGGGAGAAGGCAGGGCTCCTTTGCACGCTATACATCCCACTGTATGCGTGTCAGAGCTGCGCTCCTCCTGGGTTATATTAGAGCTGCTTATGGAAGGGGAAAGGGCTCCTACAGACACACAGGGATCCGCAGGGAGGTGCCTGCAGGCATGGGATAAGGGATAGCCATGAACCAACCACGCCATGATGGGAAGCTAAACCCAGCCCAGCTCTTCCCAGAGGGGCCATTTCCTCCATGCAGGGACCACTCGAGCCCCCCCAGCCACCATCCGCCCCTCACCTTGTTGCCGGAGGAGCTGTGTGCCACGAAGGTGGCGTACGCCTTGCAGATGCTGTAGTGCTTCCCGCTGCACAGGTCCTCATAGCTCACCTGGATGCCCACCTGGCAGAGAGGACAGCATCCCTGAGAGCTGGCTCTGCTCCCCTGGGACCCGCATCCAGCAAGATCCCACACCAGACCCAGGGGATCAGAGCTGGGAACAGGCGCACAGCGAGGGGGACAGGGGCAGGGATGGAGGGGAAGGCTGCACACCAACCTCCATGCTGGAGTTAAAGGCTCGGTTCACTTTGGCTTTGATGTTGACAACTTGCCCAACGCTGGAAAACAGAAAGAGGAGAGAGAACATGGGGGTTATTGTGGGATGAAACCCATGGTCCACCAGCACGCAAGCCAGCGCCGAGCAGCTCCTCACCGAGGTGCCACCGCGTTAACAGTGCTGTGGTACAGGCTGCTTGGATGGTGGGGACATGCCGGGATGGCCAGCAGGACATGGGGACAGCCACCTCCAAGATGTGGGAGCCCATATGGGTCCAGCGCGGCAGTGAGATCTTACCCTCAAGCAACTGTGTGCAAATGGGTGCCACGTCTGGGGTGCTGCTGGGACACTGGGGGGGTGCAGAGGTGCCCAAGGCTTGCTTGGTGCCCCCACCATGTGTTCCTGCCAGGGCAAACGGCTCCTCCAGCCTCACATGTGCTGTTCTGCTCAATAGGGGCACCTATAGGGTCTCCCCATGGGCCCTCAGCTGGTGGCAGCAGCAGCCCCAAAGCTTGACTGCTCCCATCCCTTCTCCTCTCCAGGGCCCCCCAGCAACAACCCCCAAATCCTTGGGATACCGGGAGCTGGCAGGAGGCAGGATCCAGCCAGGGGCATTTGGCACCATCTCTTACATGAAACATCTGCTGGCAGCAAACTGCTGCTCGCAGGGTCCAGGAGCTCTGCTCTGCGCCTTCAGTAGGCTTCAGAGTAAACAGACAGACAGCTTCAGCTCTGCAGCCTGACCTGCTCCACACTGGTACCGACCAAACGAGCAAATGCAGCTCATTGGCGACACTGACAGCGAGCAGTCTTTATCAAATCAGGAATACTCCTTATATCCTAAGAGAGACCAACGCTGGAAAACTCAGTGGAAAAATAAACCCGGTAACTGCTACTGTGAGTTTGAAGTGTGGAGGACTCAAACCCAGAGGCGAGGAAGAGCCAGTGTGTGCCTCAGCACCATAACTTCCCCCTTGTCCCATGCATGATGTCTGGCTTGAGACAACCATCACCACCTCAGCGACTTGACATTGGCTCTGGCTGGAGCACGGGTGGCACAAGGCGGGGATGATGCCTTTAACCAGCCCCTGGCATGGACCCCGTGCCCATCCGCGGCGCTGTGCCCGCTGTGGCACGCCAAGACGTTAGTGAGGTTACACGAGCAGCCTCTGTCCACCTCCCGGGCCCTGCGTGTCAGTGGGGTTACTGCTCCCGACTCACGCAGCGCCGCGTTAGGCTCTAGGGCTGCCCCGGTCCGTACCCGACACCGCTCCTCCCGTCCTGCCGCCCGGGAGCGTTTAGATACGGCTGGCTGGTGCGAAAAGAGAGAGCAAGAGGGGGGGAGAGGGTTAGAGGCGATGGAAGCGGTCGCAGGGATGCTCCAGATGGGGTTGCAGCAATGGGCATGCAGGGCAGCCCCAGGTGTACATAGCGCAGCCCCCAAATGCTTCATCTTCTCTCTCCTTCTCAAGCCAGTGCCATAACAGCCACGCAAACCCCAGCTCAGGGGTATGTGCAATCCTCCTGGGAGGCTGCACTTCCATGCACAGGGGAGGAAGGATGAGGAGCATCAGTGAGTTTCTGTGTCAGTGATGTTTTCGGGTGTTCAATGAGCCCCCAGGCACCTACAGCTCCTCCCTGCCTGTCCCTCGCACTGGGAGGGTGGCAGAAAGCACAGACAGCAGAGAAGGAGGAGAGCTGATGGCAAAAGCTGCCCAAAGCTGCTCTGCCTTCAAAGAGCTCTGTGAGACATCCCGGCCAGGCCCCTCGCTCGGAGCACTGAGCTGGACACCAGGGAGTGGGATCTGAGCCAGGAGCAGCACAAACTCCTGAGCCCTTGGAGCAGTGCCTGACTCACCCCCGAGGAGGGACGAATGCCTTTCAGGGGTTGATTTAATGCCCTGAAGCAGGGATTGGGTCTGTTCTCCCAATCCCAAAACCTATGGGGAGAAGCTTCCCAAGCAAAGCTGCCCCAGGAGCTGGGGCAGTCACTGAGCCTCCCTGGAGCAGGATATTGACCCCAGTGGTGCCACCTCCATCAGTGTCACAGGAGGTGCACAATGTCCCCATGCCGTGGCTTTGGTATGCAGCAGGGCCACAGGGTGATGGGCAGCTCACCCAGCACCACGATGTGAGATGGCGAAAGTGGGAGTTTAGTGTTTCCTGGGGATGAGAGTGAAACCCATGAGCTGGAATTCCTGGCACCAAACAAACCAGCTGACAGCTTGGGACCCCAGTACCAGCCCTGCGTGCCCGCACTGGCCTCTGACCCAGTGGGCAGATGTGCACAGTGGGGAGCTACTGGGCAGCATGGACCCTAAAGCATCATGGAATCATGGTTTGGGTTGGAAGGGACCTTAAAGCTCATCCAGTTCCAAACCCCTGCCATGGACAGGGACACCTTCCACTGGAGCAGCTTGCTCCAAGCCCCCGTGTCCAACCTGGCCTTGAGCACTGCCAGGGATGCGGCAGCCACAGCTTCTCTGGGCACCCTGTGCCAGCGCCTCAGCACCCTCACAGGGAAGAGCTTCTTCCTGATATCCAACCTGAATCTCCCCTGTTTAAGTTTTAGCCCATTAAACCCTACACTGCATGGCTTGCTCATGGCCAGCAGATCCCCAGGGGATGCCATCAGTGCACTAAAGCCCTGCACAAAACAGCCAGAGAGTGCCCTGAGGTGGTACCCAGGAGGTGAGCAGGTGGGCATCCCCCTGCACAGTGGGAAACAGGGGCTCTGAGAGATGTGTAAAGGTGGGTAGCAGCATCTGGGAGGAGTAAACCTTGGGCACGTCAGATCTACACCTGATGGGAACGGTCTCAGTGCTGGGACCCTGCAGTGGATGAGGGCAGATCCCTGGCAGGGTTCACGTCCCCTCTACACTACAACACCCTCATGTCAGGAGAAACGTCCCCTGCAACACAGCAGCATGCACTGGGGTGGGCACCTCCGCAGGGGCAGCACCCAGGGGCTGCCAGGACCAGCTTAGGAGGGGATGTTGGCCAGGCAAAGCTCATCTCACCAAGCAACATGCAGGGAGGTCCCATTCCCCAGCACGCAGCCACCCACACGGCTGCTGCAGAGGCCCGACGTGCCAGAGTCAAGTTTTCCAGAGCTGTGTGTTGAACAAAGCCAGGGAGGAGCTGGGATGGGGGGGGAATACCGGGAAGCCAACCCAGTAGGAGCTCCCCAGGCGACCAGACAGCAGATAAATCAGAGCAGACAGTCCACAGCCCTGCGGCGGAGCCGGAGCCTCAACCCCTGCCTGCCCTCGGAGCATCTCCTCCCCTCCCAAGCACGCTGCTCCCTGCCCCTCTCTGTTTCACACTGCACCCAGCAGATGGGGTGAAAACCTCCACTTTCCCCGCACACGCATTAGTGTTTACCTAATGGTATGCTCAAAATAGATGTCATCCATGGAAGCTGTGACGCACGGGCAGCCAGCGTGTCTCTCGGCTGGAAAGGAAAAGCAAACTGCATCAGCAACGTGCAGCAACACGCAGAGACGGTCCTCTGTCCCTCACCGCTGCCTCAGGGCTGGTGACATCAATGAAACCCTGCCTGATGTCCCTTTCCCTGCTCCTGCTGCGTTTGCAGGGGGCAAGAGGAGGGTTTGGGGCTTCTACAGTGTGGGCTTGCAGATGAATTTAGGGTTTGGAGGGGGTGTTGTAACTCAGAGGCACCTTGCCATGCTGTTTGCCTTCCCTCCATGCCTTCAGCCACTGTGGGGATCCGATAACATCACCCCATACACATCAAATACATACACAGCCCTGCTGGTCCGGCTTTCTCTTGGGACTCCAGGAACCTCAAGCTGCCAAAATGCCCTGGGAACCTCACCCCTTTTCCTGCCCTAACCTCCCTGTGCTTGGTGTCCTGCGATGTGCTTGGTAGGGCAGTTGATCTGATGAGCTCCATCACTTCCATCACCGAGCAGAGGAGCTCAGCCCTGTCCATCAGAGCCCCCCATCCGCTGCCAGGATGCCAGGGATGTCACCACCCTGGTCCCTGCCGTGCCCTGCGCACCAGGCAAGGCAAAGGGCAGTGTTTGGGAAGGAGGAGGCGTCGATGCTGATGTGTCCCCAAGCAAGTGTGCGTGCTGCAGCACACGTCTCCTCCCCCTCTCCTCCTGCTCCCGTTTGCTCTCTAATTACTCAGCAAAACGGCATGACGTGGATCCCCAGCTCGCAGGGACGGCGCTGGACCACTGGGCACGATGCGGATGAGCACCGGCTCCCTTCCATCCCATCCCGGCAGGATGATGGCTCCGGTGGGAGCAGAGGATGTCTTACCGGAGAGGCAGGCGGCCGTGTCGATCCACTTGAGCAGCTGGCCGATGCTGAGCTCGCCGCGGTGGTTGGTGTGGCACGGCAGCACCAGTTGGCTCATCTGCACCTCGGTGGGGTTGCGGGGATGCGAAGGGCTCGCCATGGCCCCCGCTGCCTCCTCCCGCTCCCCTGGATCCTGGGAACACGGCGGAGAGGTGGAGCCCTGCGGGGAATGAGAGCTCTGGTTTACCCAAACCGGAGGGAAATCATCGGGAAAACAGTGACCCACACAGCCCATTGGAATCCCAGCAATGCACAGCCCCAGGCACCACCAAAACCCACCCAGCCCTCACCAAAGACATGATGCCCAGAGCCAAAAGGAACAAAAATCCCTGTAAAAAGAGCTCCAGGAGGGATTCCTGCAGCTTTGCAGCCCATTTCCCTGCTGTTTCCCCCTGAAAACCCTTCCCAAAGTCCATCAACTCTCTGGGAAGGCACTTTGCTCCCCCAACAGCTTCATTTTTAGGCTGTTGCAGCGAAGGGTGGGTTTGCACCCCCGAGCAGGCATGCAGCGATGCTCCACACCTTCCACCATCACCTCCCTTTGCCAAAGGAAACACCAAAAGCAGGTTTCCCTGTCTGGTATAAGCGGGGGGGGGGGGGGAGCAGCCCCGTTTTGGGGCTGTTTGCCGTGCTCCGTGTTGGCTTTGCAGCTTGCTGGGCACAGAGCTGCTGCTGCCCAGAAGCAGGTTGGGAGGGAGAGGCTGGTATTGCGGCTGTGCGGGCAAGGAAAAGAGCTGATCTGATGTCAAACGAGGCGTGTTACACAAGGGGTGAACTCAGTTACCCCCGTGAGTAATGGAGGAGACACGAGGAGCTGCCTGGCCTTCGTTACAGCCCTTCCTTCCTCTTTCAGCTCCCACCGCGGCTCCCGTTTAGAGCACTTGTTGCGAGAGCCCCGCTGCAGCCGCTTCTTTGCCCTTTGCTTTGCCCAGCTTCTTTTAAAGATGGGTTTATGCTGCAAATGAAGCTTTCCCGAGTACCCTGAGCTCGCCGGCTCTCAGAATAGCATTTTTCTCTAGCGGGTCTAACCTCTGTTTCCATAGCTACTGGTACACGACATCCCAGGAACGGCACAGACCTTGGCAGCGATGCTGGTGAACACAGCAAGCCAAGCCTGCGTCAAAGAGCCCCCCATCCCACAGTGGGATGGACGCTTGACTCCAGTGGGTCCTGAACCCCTTTAGGAACCTCCCGGGCTGCTTCCCATCGTGCTGAGGTGCCTCCATGAGTACCACGGAGCTATTTCGGGAAGCAGGCAGGCTCTGGGGGACGAGCCAGCAATGCAAAGCGCTCCAAAGCTGTCTGCTGCAAAGCGAGCAGCCGCCTGGCCAGAGATCCCACCGGTGCTTTTCCCAGCGCTTGCCATTTCTAAATGGTAGGGGAAAAGCCAGCATCCTGTGGGAAGAGCCCTGATCATGCAGTAGCCAGCAAGAGGCTGGGGATGCTGATGCTGAATGTGTGAAGAGCAGATGCAGCCAGAGCCAGTGCGAGCAGCTGCTGGCACAGCCTTGGTTAGTAGCCACTGGCACAACATGGAGCCCCAGGGTTAGTTGCACGGCACAGGGGGTACCTGGAAGCCATTGCAACAGAAGCTCAAGATCTCTTCAGGGATTACAATATTCTCCTTGACCATTTTTAAGAGACACCTGGAAAGGAGAAGAATGGCTCCAGTTATAGGAGGATCAGCCGAGATGAGGATGGAGGATGCTGGAGGTGGTACGCTGGTGGGGACGATGCAGTGTGTGGGGTGGATTGCCACACCTCGTCATAGAATCACAGAATGGGTTGGGTTGGAAGGGATCTCAAAGCTCATTCAGTTCCAATCCCCTGACACAGGCAGGGCAGTGTCCCCCTGACCCACACTGATGTCCTTCCCTGTGTCACCAGTTCCTCGGCAGCACCCATCAAGGGTGCTGCTAGATCCGAAATGGAGAAGAGCAGCCCCAGGGCTGGTGCCTGCCATTCCTCAGGGGTCAGGTCCAGCGCTCAC
Organism: Psittacula echo; assembly: GCF_963264785.1. NCBI lineage: Eukaryota > Metazoa > Chordata > Aves > Psittaciformes > Psittacidae > Psittacula > Psittacula echo. The sequence goes on from NC_137740.1 coordinate 6,247,183, forward strand.
CAGCTGCAATGGAAAGAGTCCCAGCTATTCTGGGGTGCTGGACCAGACCCAGTACATGGTGCTGTGTGCGACCCCTCCATTGCTGATGCTGTGTCAATACTTTCCATGCTGCTTCAAGTGACAGAGGGCTGTGTCCTGAAGCTGCCCTGGCCGGTGTGGTGACAACACCATGGTCACAAGACATCCAGGAACACATTTTTGGCAGGGGCAGGCCTCACACTGCATGCAGGTGGTACCAGGGGCAGCAAATGGGAAGGACCCATCACTGGCAGCACCCCCTGCACCCACCCCTCTGCCTAGGGAGCTCTGGAATCCCCAAGGGCATCATGTGCCCTTGGGTGCCCATGGGCTCTGCAGCCACACGCACTGTGAATGGGTGCTGGCTGGACACACTGCAAGGAAGGCAGCAAGGGAGCTGCAGCAGAAAAGGGTTTATGTTTAGAGTTTGATTTCAGACACAACAGTGATCAACCCGTGGTGTGTCCCAGCAGAAGTCCCTCTATTGTGTGTGTATATTGTATCTATATTGCGTGTATATTCCAGAGGCAGCAGCTCCTTGCCCAACGTGTGGGACCGACTGATTTTGGTCAAAAAAGTGGAAGCTGCAGATCTGCCTCCTGCACAGTCAGCCCTTCACAGAGCTGGCGCCGGGCATCACATGTGTTGTGGCTGGTGTGAAATGAGGGTGCTCAGAGCACCGATGGATGCAAGCAACATCAGGCTTCTCTTTCCCCAGCCCCATGACTTCTCCACTCATGCTGTTGAGGCTGGGAGCTTGCTCACAGCTCACTCACCCTTGCAAGAGCCTGGTGCAAGAGTTACTCTCCTGTTTAGCAAGATGGGCTTGCTCCTTGGGTTTGCTTTGTTGCAGGCACAAGGTCACGGTGGTGCATTGGCCCCGTCACACCCCACAGCCACCAACATCAGAGAGCACGCGGAAACCCAAACCTGCTCCTGGCTCTGTGATTGAGTCACCTTGTCCCATGGGTTGGCTTAGGGGGAGGGAAAAAAAAGGGCTGTCTGCTTTGGATCCATCCCTGCTGCTATTTCTGAGGTGGCCCCAGCCCATGCTTCCCACCTCAGGAGCCCAGGGAAGGGGAGCGCCCCAGCTACGCGTTGCCAACATGCTCCAGAGACCTGGAAGCAGTGAGCTGGTGGGTATTTATAGAGTATTCTGTTATCAAAACTAAGCGAGCAAGTGTCTGTCCTCATTAAAATCCTCAGCCTCACTCAACTGTCACATTTTTAAAGCTGTTGACTGATGCAGCCTGCAGGTCACCATGGCAACGGGATGCGGTACCCAGGCGATGATGCTCTTACTCTGTCACCCCTCCAGTGACCCACTTCTACCCAAAAAAAGTTTGCATTAGAGAAAATGAAACTATCTTCCAGCAGAATATTTCCCTTCCCTCCTGCCATGCTCACTTCCAGTGCTGATAAAGGCATAAGGAGCCCACGGAGCAAATGGGGCGTTATAAGGGAGAGACACCCCAAATGGCTCCACAAATACCAGGGGAAAGAGACCCTGCTGCACCCCACTCCTCTCCTATACCCTGCAGCACCAACGCAACCACAAGCTCTGGGGATGTTCTCTGCTGCCAAATTGGGTGCTGGCCTCTTGGGAAATCACCAAAGGACCACAAGTTTGGAGGAACCTCCACTGCAAAACCCCCTCGGGTCCTGCAGCCCCGAGATGACGCTGGGCTGGGATGCAGAGAGAGGTTGTTCCATCAAATCCCTGATCCCTCTGGAAGGGGGGTGTTTGCTTTAATCACCCTGAAGCGGTGAATGGGAGGGAGGGATGAGGATGAAGGTTGGATGACGATCCTGGGTGCTGGGCTATGGGCAGAGTGGGGCAGCCCCATACCTTGAGCAGCCCCTGCCTGCCCTCCAGAGCTCTCCCACTGCTGCATCCCAAATCCTCAACCCCCATTTTCCCTCTCCTGGCTCTGGTTTCCTACCCCAGCCCCTCGGTGCATCCTTACCCCTCTCTCTGGGAATATTTGAAGTACGAAGAGAGGAGGAAAGCACCGACAATGAATTTCTCCTGGGGGATTATTGGTGTATAATTGAGCAATATCCATGGTAACAAGCAAATCTGCACGCCTTAACAAATTAACCTGACCTACTTTGGGTAATTCTGCCATCTCAACGGGGCAGTGGGGGCTCTCCTTCCCCAGAGACATGGCCCGCCAGTCCCACTGCCTGCAGCAGCAAAGCCCCAGTGCTCCCAGGGATGGGACGGGCAGGTTTGTGCAAGGGGAGATGTCCCCTCCAGCAATGGAGATGGGCAGCACAGCTCAGCTCCATCACCCCATGCCTGCCAGAATGGAGCTAGATGCTCAGGACAAGACCCACAGCACTTGCTTGGCTTGGGGTACAGGGTGCCAGTGGGATGGTGTCCCTGCTGGGATGAGAAGGACCAAATCACAGGATCAGGGCATGGTGAGGAAGCACAGCAGCTCCCTGCGGTGGGACTCAATAGGACCCCACGAGGGCAGCCAGCCCAGAAGAGAGGCCAGGACACCCTGGGAGGGGTATTTTGGGACCACACGTCATTCTTTCCATAGGGTTTCATAGAGTGAAGCATGGCACGGGGCCAGGAGAGTGCAAACAAAGGGCCAAAGGCAGCAGGGGGATGCAAGAACTCCCCTTATGGTGGTTTTACATCCACCATCCATAGGAAACCTTCATCAAGGTGAGCACAGAGGGGACCCCTCCAGCCTCCTCTTGTGCCGCTCCACTGCTCAGCTTGGTGCTGGGTTAGGGATCCACAGCCCCATCCATGCCCTACCCAGCCGCTATTGTGGCTCCTGGGAGGCTCCTTGAAGGGCTGGTTCTAATTTATCAGCATGAGGGCAAAGTCCCCCCAGGGGACAAAGGTCCCTGACACTGCTGCCTCCAGGGAAGCCGCGTGTCACCCCCTTACACTGCAAACAGCACCAGGGCCAAGCTCACAGCACACATTCACACCCAACAGCATCGCCCAGCCCCGGCACCTCTGCCCTGCTGATCGCAGCTTTCCGGGCAGGAGATGGCCACAGCACTGAGATCACCACCAAGCTGGAGACCTCCATCGTGGAGATCCCTGCGGTCAAGGCCACCATGGTAGAGACCACCACAGTGAAGAGAGATCATGATGGGGCATTGGTATCCACCCCGGTGGTCTTGACTGTGGTTGTCTCAACCATGGTGACCATGGTGATGGTGCAGTGGTCCCCACCGAGGTGGTCCCCACCATGGTGACCACCACAGCATCATGCTATGTACCCCATCCAGCCACCTCTGCTGCCCCAGCCAGCCCCAGCACAACCCGCTGCCCTCCCCAGCACGGCACCATTCCCATCAGCCTTGTACCCACACTTCCTGAGTAACTATCCCCAGTTTTAAGTGAAAACAGGCTGCTCAAGACAACCCCCCCCCCCAGCACACCCAGGCAGACCTGGAGGGGTAGGAAAGAATGGCACCAGTTCCCTCCTGCATACGGAGAGTGCCACGTCCCCGTCACTGAGCCCCCAGCAATGACCACAACGGAGCACAGCATCGAGAGGGCATCACCCGGGTGAGCACAAGGAGCTTCCACCCCACATCCTCCTCCTCAGCACCGACACAAGCCGGGACAAGCCACGGCCGGGCGTGGAAGCCTCTGCAGCAGCAGCAACAGCAGACATCGGCTCCTGCTCGCCCAGCCCCGGGGGTGTCCCCGCGCTGTCCCCGTTGTCCCCAGTGCCCCCGGCCCTCACCTCAGCCAGAAGAAGCTGAGCATTTGCAGGCGGCAGCGAGGCGATGGCTGGCGTGGAGGAGAAGCGCGCAGACACCTGCGTGCGCGGCCGGCACCGGCGTCGAGGCCAAGGGCTGGCGCGGAGCCCCGGGCCGGAGGCCAGCGCACACCCCTCCGCTTCCTTAAATATAGACACGCAGGGACTGCTCTTAAGGTAGCGCCCGGCAGATCCGCTCCCGCCTGGAAAATGGCCGGCGCTGAGCAAAGTTGGCTCCGGACGCTCCGGCTGCAGGAGGGATGCGCCTCGGAGCGCAGCGGGAGGCACCGGCGTGGTGCCCACTGCTCTGTGCTGCCAGAGCCTTCCAGCTCTCCACAGCGGGCAGAGCCGGAGGTGGGGTCCTGGGTTCCCGCTCCATCCCCATGCATCACCTCTTCTTCTGCCCCCATCACTGCAGTGACTGTGCCCGGCTGCTCCCCACAACCAATAGCACCACATTGGCACCAGGCTCTTTCTCTCCCCAGCCCCCAATTAAACCTGCCTGGAAACACTCTTTCTATTCCCCACAGTCACCAATGCAGGGCTCGCTGGCCAGGAAATCCTCCACAAACTTCTCCAGAGCCGCTCCAATCTGCGCCGCTCCAATCTGCGCCACTCCAATCTGTGCAGCCGCTCCCTGGCCCTACTGCCTTTGAAGTACCTTTATCAGGGCTTACAATAAACCCCTTCTCTTTTTTTTATGACAAGGGAATAGAATGCAAATTGCTGTGTCATTAATGGTGCAGCCTATTGGATTTGGGGGAGATGTTGTTCTGTTTGTATTTGATTTGCGTGCTTTTCATAACTGAATTTGGGTAATCGACATACAGGAGCTTGATCAAAGCTGCCTCAAAGCTGCACAAGCGTTGCCAGTGGAAAGCCAGCAGTGAAGTAATTAAACTCAACAGGAAATAAGCCCTCACTTCTTTGGGTTAATAACACTAACAAAGCTCTGGAACAGAGCAAACGCTCATGGGGACACCAAGCATCAGTATCTGGGGTCCCAGAGACCCACATTTTAGGCTGGATGTGGGAAATGCTCCTCAAGAGCCCAGACCTGGGTGCAGGTGAGGTGAGACCCTCAGACCCTCTGTGAAGGCTGGGCCAGGCAGGGATGGAGCCGGTGGCCCAGCCCGGAGTGATGCTTACCCATCGAGGGCTGGGAGCCTTTGGGTGATGGAGGAGGCAGCTCCGCGCAGGGTGATTGATCCCAGCATGGTGATGGAGGTTCCCTTTGGAATAGGACTGCTGCCCTGCTCTGACCAAGGACTCTGACCCCACTGAGCATTCACTGCTCAGTTGCTGGTATAAAGCTTTCAATTCTTCACTGGCTTTTGAGAGCAAGGGACGGGCCTTTGCTCTGCACCCACAACCTCTTCCATGTCTTACAGGTAACTTGCACACCAATATGCCATGAACTCCAGTCATTCCAGAGCAGAACATTCCCTTTAAAACATTTTTCCTTCCTTGGGATAATAAATAAGGTCATTTTTCACCAGGATGGCTCCTTGCAGCAGCCTGGGTGCCCTGCGAGCCAGATTACAGCAAGTATACCAGTGGATCTCCCCACCTTTAGCACAGAGGCCCCTTGCTGAGAAGCTCCTCAGGCATCCCTCCCTCCTTAGGACTGTTTGTTTCTGCAGCCAGCCACTGGGATCAAGGCAGGAAAAGTGGCTCTTCCCCCTCCTCCGAGCCAGAGGGAACAGCACGATCACAAACACTTTAGATGCCTGACCCGCACTCAAGCCTCCAAACAGAAGTCGCAAGGAGAGGGTTGATGTTTTCCAGGCCCAATTAGCACAATGCTGTCATTATGGGCTTGCAGTGGGTGTATTCCCCCAGCTCCCTGCCTGCATCCCTTCACCGGGACACCCAGCGAGCCCGGCCCCGGCCGCCCATTGAGCTCATGCAGCCTCCAGCTTCTTCCTTCTGATCCACCACCATATGCCCGTCTTTTACAGTTCTTTGGTGCATAATGCTCAGCGAGTGGATAATTAGCTAAATGAATTAATTGACATTCATACTTGTAATTAGCAAATGGTTACAAGCAGTTATTCTCCTTGGGACAACCAGGATTTCTCGGGGACCGGCGTTAAGATACTGGAAAATCGTTTGGACTAAGTAACAAGGGTGCCTGGATTCTGCCATAAACAAGCCCGTGCAAAAGCAAAGCAGGCCGTGGAACGTGTTGGGAACGCTGCTCGGGAGGAGGAGGAGGAGGAGGAGGAGGAGGAGGAGGAGGAGAAGTTTCCAGCTTGGGAAGCACTGGTGTCCAGATGGGCGGCCTCCAGCCGGCAGCTCCCACTGGCTAACCCTTTCCACCCCCAGTTATAGCGGAGAGTGAGGCCCCAGCAGCAGAGCCTGCTCATGCAAAGCAATGGGAATTGGATGTCAGGAGTGTTAATTAAACCATTAATTACTGCTGAGGGAGAGAGGGGGGAAAGAAGTAGCCTATTGGTTTCATTGCTTCTTGGAGTAGTTGGAAGGATAAATTGCGCAGGGGCTGTGGAGGATGTGAGAGCTGGGATGAAATGTGGGTTTTCTCAGCTGTTAAGGGGGTGTTGGTTCCCCTGCAGCCCCACAGAGCCTGAAGTGAGACCCACACCAGCAACGGGGCTGGTGGAGACCAAGCCAAACCACTGAGGGCAACATCACCAACCCTAAACTGGCTGCTATGGGGAACCACAATGCCAGGGGCTGGGAGATGCTCTGTGTGATCCTAGCAGGAATCCTGCTCCTTGCCACGGGCTGCACTCATCACCTATGAGCCCTCAGCCACCCAAACTCAGCACCCAGGAGGGTCTGTGCAGGGATCCCACCCTGAACAAGTAGCAGGGCTGGGAGGATGGTGCTTGCAGCATCCCTGGGTCCAGGAGGACAAAGCACATCTCCCTCTATGCAGGATGATGGTGTGGTACCCGAAGTTCGGCTGCAGGTCTCTTCTCTCTGGGAAATACCCCCCGAATCCTGGTGCTAATGGGAAGAAGGGAGGGCAGCACGGCAGGCAACACTATGCAAATGACTCCTTATGGGAGAGGATGGGGGGAATGATACTAACACACCAGCTTCATAAATCAAACCCTCGTGTTGTCCTGCTGCATCAGGAGCTGCTGTGATGCTGGGGAGAGCCACACTGTGGCTGCATTGCCTGCATGGGCTGGGGGTCCTGTGTCCCTCCAAGCACTTGGGATGCTCTGCCCTGGACCACCCTCCTGTCTTGACGCCCTTTGCTGCCCCACTGCAGGGTGATGGGACAGGGTGATGGGGCGACAGCAACTGGGGTCACCCTCAGAGCTGGGCTCACCCCCAACCCCTGCTCTTGGCTCCTCCGAGCTGTCAAAGCGCTCGATTTCCCTGGCAGCACTCGGAGTTTAGAGGCAGGGGAAGGTGGTGGGGGGAAAGCAAGCAGTGCTCGGAAGGGAGGCAGTTGAAAAGGCTGGGCCAGGGAGCTGTCACGCCACCCTTTCAGCTATTACACACCCCGGTAAGCTCTCAAACACGCAGGCTGCACAAGATAGCAGGGAGGCCGATTCTTTTCTTTAGCTGCAGGCAAAAGAATTCAATTACAAGGTAACCTATTTTTCAACTCCTCCGTTGGTATTTACTTAATTTCCTAAGGCCGGCTCGCCCACCCCGCAACAGGGGGAAGGAGGAACCAGGAGCTGTTAGGCTAAGCCGGGCTCTGCTATGGGGTTTGGGTTGGGTTTAAGTCAAATGGTAAAGCCTGCAGCAACAGTGGTTGTTTGAACCCTGGTTGGTGAATGGGTGACGTGGGGCATCAGTCAGCGTCCAGCTGTGATGGGGATGGGGAGCATCAGGACCAAGCCGATGGAGCTCAAGTGTGATGGGGAATGGCTGAGGGACCTGAGGGGGTTTAGTCTGGAGAAGGCTCAGGGGGGACCTTATCGCTCCCTACAACTGCCTGACAGGAGGATGGAGCCAGGAGGGGGCTGGGCTCTGCTCCCAAGGAACAAGGGATGGGATAAGAGGAACCGGCCTCAAGCTGCACCAGGGGAGGTTTAGACTGGATGTTAGGAACAATTCCTTCCCCAGAGGGTGCTCAGGCACTGGAACAGGCTGCCCAGGGCAGGGCTGGAGTCACCGTCCCTGGAAGTGTTCACATACCGTGGAAACGAGGCCTCAGTGCCATTATCTAATGGTAACCAACACTACCGTGGCAGTGCTGAGTAACGGTTGGACTTGATGATCCTAAAGGTCTTTTCCAGCCTGGTTGATTCTGTGATTCTATGATTCTACAAGGAAAGCCCAGCAGGAAGCAAGGACCTCTGGGGAAGGTTTGGGAAGTGCCAAGGAACAGGCCTGTGGCTGGTGGACAGCACAGGCGGGGACTGCAGGAGAAGAGGGGGAGCATGTGAACAGCGACAGCCCCAGGGGAACTGTGAGGACAGGAGAGGCCCGGAGATCCATGAGAACAGGGCCAGCGGGACATCCTGGGGGGGCACATGGGCACAGGACACCTGGGGTGTACGAGGACAGGGGCACTCCCGGGGGGGGTCATAGGGGCACAGCACACGGGGAGTACCAGGACACAAGCGGGGGGCACACGGGCACAACGCCCCGGGACGTCCGCGCGGTGCCAGCGCCGCCGCGCGCCGCCAGGGGGCGCCGTTGCTCCGAGCGGCCGCGCTGCTTTCTCCACCGCTCCCCCACCCCACTCCCCACGGTGCCCGGGGCCGCTTCGGCTCGGCACGGCCCCGCTCGGCTCGGCACGGCACGGCCCGGCCCGGCCCGCCCCGCCCGGGCGCGGCCTTCCGGTGGCTGCGGCCCATCCCGCCGCCGAGGCCGGGGGCGGGTGCGGTGGTTCGGGGCCCTCCGGCACCCCCGGGCCCCTAAAAAGGGGGGGGGGGGGGAAGAGAAGGGGGAGAGGAGGCGTGGCCAGCGCTAAGCCAATCAGAGGGCGGCGGTTTCAAGAGGCCCCTTCCGCGCCCCGCCCCGCGCGGCGCCGCGCTGCTCGGCGGGGGGGCGGCCCCTGGCGGAGGGGGCTCACACACACACGGCGCGGCGGCCGCGTGGTCCCTGTGCCCGCCCGCTCCGCTGCCTGCCCGCACCAGCGGCCCCCGGGGCAGGGGAGGACGGGGGTGGGATGGATATGCAGCCTATGGACCGGGAATACAGGACTTCAGCTCCGCGCCCGGCCTCATGGGGACACCCCCCAGCCCTGTATAAGTAACGCGGTGTTATTAATTAGGAAGTTTAATTAATTATGCGCATAGAGCAGCTACCAGCGGATTGCTGCTGCTCCGTTCCTACGCAAAACGCGTTTTCCTAGCTGGGTTTTTTAGCCAGGCTCATGAAGTCATCGAACTCCACGCGTGTCGGCAGCGGGGATGTTACAGCATCAACCGCCGGCACATCTGCGCCGGTAAACAGGAAACCCCAACCCCGCAGCGCGCAAAGGAGCCCTTCCCAAAGATATCCATGGGGATGGGGTGGGAGATGGGTGGCAGCACCCACCGGCGCTGCCTGCTCCTGCGCCAAGTTCATTGGAATGCGAGCCATGCAGAGCGCTCGCCACCGCCGCTGAGGTGTGGGAATCGCGCCCGGCAGAGGAGGGGGGCTCTTCCTGCCAGCCGGTTTGGGGAAGGGAAAAAAGCGCATTAGGAGATAGGGAGCTTTCCGGCACCGAATCCAGCCCCTTCTCCCCTGCTTTGTGCTCTGGGAAGGCTGTGGAATGGAGGAGTTATTTTGGGGGGGTATAGGGGGTGTGAGGTGCCCCAGTCTGATGGGAGCCGCTCTCCCCATCAGCATCTCCAGTGTCACCGGCAGTCATCACGCCCCGGGGTCTGGTTTTCCCATCAGAAAAGGGAATACCGGGCTGGCAGCAAGCTGGAAATAAGAAGAAAATCTATAGTTTGGTCAAAATAAGAATTCAAAATCCAAGTTGCCGGCAGCAAATAAGGGCCACATCGCTTCAGTAGCTGGCAGGGCTGATATAGCTTAACATTGACCATTGAAAAGACCCCTGCACCTTTGTAAGTGCAGAGCAAAATGAAGGGTGGTTTTGTTTTTACAGGTGGTGTTCCAGCAGAATAGTCCCTGCGCATGGATAAGCACAGGGATCCTCCCCAGTGATGGGCACCTTAAGCAGCCCAGGGTGGGAGTGCTGGAGCGACAGTTTGGGGAAGGGGCTGGGAGAAGGGGAGCTGCTCTAGGAGGTCGGGAAAGGCCAACTACCTAACCTTGGGATCATTGTGGTATCACCATAAGCCCCAGTGTCAGTCTGAGGGCTCCTCTGCTCCCAGGCAGATGGAGCTGGGAGCAAGGATGCCACCAGCCCAGGCTGGAGGCAATAAAGTGCCTGGAGTGATGCAGCAAAACAGGCTGGAGTCGCGTGTCGAAATAAATCATCCATGGAGGCAAGGCAGAGAGGAGGAGGAGGAGGAGGAGGTTTCCTGCTCCCGCGCCTCCCTGCATCTAACAAAGCCTCACAAACCCCAGGCGGGCAGCGGGAGCCGGGCAGGATACGGCCATCCCATGACCCAGCGCTCTGGCTCTCCTGGGAGCTGGTTCTCCATCCCCTGGCAGCTCCCTTGGCTTCACCTTGTGGCAGGCAAAGCATGGAGCTGCCAGGAGTGATAAAATGGCTGTCCCCCAAATTTATGGAGTTTATCTGTGAGTAACCCTGGGAGGTGAAGCTGCTGTTGAGCCGGGGAGGAGGAATGCTTTATTCCGGAATAAACACCCCCAGGAGCAATGGAGAGCAGGCAGGAGCCCAGCCCCAACCCCAGGGACCTGCAGGGATGTGCCCTCTGCACCCCCCCCGGCCCCCTCAGCTCATAGGGCTGGAGCATGGCCGGGGTGAGCTCCCTGCTCACTTGCACAAGGGAAAGCCAAAGGCTCGCTTCCCATCCGCAGCGTGTTTATTAGGAGCTAAGCCATGAAGAGGCTTTGGCACATCCCCGTCACTCCCGTGGAGCGTGTTTAGCACAGAGAAACCACTGCTTTTCCCAGCCACATGTGCGTGCCCAGGACTTCCACGCTGGCCAAGTGCTGATCCCCATTCCCACAGCGATCCCATCTTCCCCCCCCCCCCCCCCAAACCAAGGGTGTATCGATGGGTTACGGAGCAGCATCTTGATTTCTGGGGAAGCACAGCGGGTTCGAGCCTCCCCTTCTCTCCCCCTCCCCACTGTGCTGCAGTAACATCCATCCTAAGTTTCGGAGCCTCTTCTAATTTTGGAGGCCGTTCGCAAGGCAGGCGCTGCTGCAAGCCAAACCAGGCTGCCAATGTTTCCTTTAAAAGCTGCTTTCGCTCCGAAGGACTCTTCTAGATGGTTTGCTTTTAATAGCAGGCTGCAGGGTGCAACGCCCAGCGTGCAGCCGGGGCGGTCCCTGGGCCTGGGTGGCACTGGGTGCAGGATTGGAGCCGTGCATGGAGCCACACGCACCCATCGTGTTTAATCACAGCCGTGCACTGTGTGCTCCCCATACCCAGTATGGACCAGCAAAGCTCCCCACAGCCTTGCAGAGCTGACCCCCACGTAGCACATCCCTCCTTTCCCTTGCTTGTTCCCAGGGATATCTTTAAGGCAAAGGGGGATGGATTGAGCCCCAAATGGTGCTCATAGCTGAGGGGAGAGGAAAAGGCCAGAGGAGCCAGGGAGGTCAGGGTGCTGGTAGGTGTGAGAGCTTTGAAAACACCCGATTGCTGCTTCAGTGCAACCAGATTCTGGAAAATGAAGCTGAAGTGTGAAAAATGGAAGTGAAAAGATAGGAACCAACCCACGGCTATTTAGTCTAAAAATACTGACCTAAATACTTAAGCGCACACATAAAAGTAGTTGTCTTTGCTGATTTCCTTTATGAGAACCTCCTGGTTTGGTGGTTACTGTGCTCAGAAACTGGGAGATGAGGCTTTCTGGAGACACCAAGGCCATGTCCTAACCTGGCACTCCCAAAGAGTTTGCTGTATGCCCAAAACTCATCCAAAGCCCAGCTTTGAACTGCATTCATTAAGCTAATGAGGTCTTGCAGTTACAGCCCACACCTCCATCTAGGTCTGATGCGATGGCTCTTGTGTTGCTCAATGGGTTGATGATGGTGGTGGCACCATGTGAGGGTGGTGGCACCTGGGCTGTGGGCATGGCAAAGCCCCAGAGGCTGTGCTACCAGCAGGATAAGAGATTTGGGAGTAGAGGGAGGCAGTGGGGCAGCAGCACTGGCATGCTTGTGGCATGGTCAGCACTGGGATACAGTTCCCATCTGGGCTGTGGTCACATCTGGGCTATTCACATCTGGGCTGTTGTCCATACCTGGCTGTTGTTCACATCTGGGCTGTTGTCCATACCTGGGCTGTTGTCCACACCTGGGCTGTTGTCCACATCTGGGTTGTTGTTCACATCTGGGCTGTTGTTCCTCCCCAGGCTCTTGCAAGTGGTCACAAGTCCCTGCCTGCTTCCTACTTGGCAGCAGTCAGGGCAGGGATGTGAGGAGGCTCTCAACAGCCTGAGCACAGAGGTCCCAAGGGCCAGCAAGCCGGCCAGCACAGCAGGAGCATCACAAAGGAGCACCACCATCCTGCAGGCAGCCCCCTAATTACATGTTTTGGGGTTTCCCACATCCCTGAAGGTATCTGGGCCAAGAAGTGGGGTGGGCAGTGAGGAAAACCTGGGAGCAGGGCCCCATGGGCTGGTGCATGGGGACCCTGTGTGGTCACAGCAACTGATGCAGCACTGTGACCCTGCTCTGCACATCCTTCCTCAGGAGATTATGGAGGTGCATCATGTGTGGAGGCAAAACGGATGGAGGAGCGGGCAGGAGTGCTGGGTCAGCACATTGCACAGGCTAGACACGAATGATGAGTGCTCAGAGGGAGAAAGAGACCATGCTTAAAACAGTAAGGGTGAAAGCAGGATGGGGAAGTGCTCCCTGCCTGAAGGTCGAAGTGGGAGAGCCGGTCACAGCGTTTCCATATAACAAACTGAAGGAGCAAGCCAGGAAAGCATGGGCCCAATGAAATGGGTTTGGTTTTGTGTTAGGAAAAGGGTGCTCAGTGCAGTGTGGAAGCAGGGTCCATGGCCTGGGGGTGAGCCCAATGTGTGCAGCATCCTGCATCCAACGGGATGGGAGCACCCATAGAGCTGCTGGCAGCAGGGAGAACGTCTGCTCCAGAACCCAAGGTCACCCTCCATGGGGCATCCCAGGAAAGCAGAGCCAAAGGGAAGCTCCTGCCCATTGCAGGGGCTGGCGTGGGGCACTGCCGGTGGTGACTATCAGGCAGGGACAGAGGGAAGAGGTGACAGATAAGGGACTGGGCCTGGAGGAGGAACGGGAGCGATAAGACCCAAAGGCGCTGGCTGGGCAGGGCGAGGAGGCTCAAGACCGGACCCAGCTGAGCTGGGCTGAGTTCCCATAACACCAGCTGGGTGCCTGCTCCTTACCTAAACCCAGTCTCCGCGAGGGCAGGGGGATAAGGACACCACTGATGTTAAACTGCAGATAGGTGGTTGATAAAAGGGGTTTCTGCCTGGCTGCAGAGGCAGTTGACAACTGCTGATACCCCAGCAAGGCTGCAACCCTTCGCTTGAGAATGGATGACACCGGGCAGTGGGTAGTGCAGCTCACAGCCCATCCCTATGGGATGATCAAGGAACCCCAAAGACAGGCATCATCCCATCATCTGTAGGATCTACAGACACATAGGAACCCCCTGGGGAGGTGTCTCTGCTGTACTATCTCCATAAGAGACCTACAGGCAGCACTTATCAGTAACCCCCTGCAGCACCCTCACCCCATGCTGGTGCTTGTCCCCATGTAGCTGCTGCTGCAGGATCAGACGCAGCACAGCAAAGACACCAGCACTGGTCACAGCCAGGCTGGGGCAGGACCACAGCTCCTGCGTGCTGATTTGCTTGGGGTGGGATGTCCCTTGCAGGGAGATGGATGCTAGCAGCATGGGAGGTGAAGACCAGGCAGCCCAGACTCACCCGGAGTGGTTGGCACTGGTTGGAGGTGGGCAGAGGTGACCCCGTCAGGACAATGGGGTGACAGCGTCTGACACTTTGGGTTTTGCCCTTGCACAGCTCATCCTGTGCCTCAAGAGTCCAACCTACACCCAGGAGTGCAAGTTTGGGGCTCACGAGTTGTCTGTGCTCCCTGGCTCTTTGGTGCCTTCTCCCTTGGAGCCTTCTACCTCTGTTTGTTGAAATCCCAGGAGTGCCGGCTCTGGGAATGCAGCACCATGTCCCAGCCTTCCCCATAGCCTGGGAGCTGTATCCCACATGGGTGCTCCTGCTCTGCTCTTCGCAATGCCTGCCTGCAGCCGAGGTTCATGCAGGATTGTGGTGAGGAATCCGAGCTGCTGGGGAATAGCAGCCGTGCTTTACATTCACAGCCCATCTATTTTGCAATAACTTCCCCGTGATGTTCCCACGTAGACAAGCCTAAGCTAGCATAGATAATGAAATGGGTTAAAGGAGACAGGCGGAGGGAGAGGAGAGGAGCCAGCAACTGGTAGTAAATCAGGGAGAGAACAGGGTTACTTTACATTCAAGGACTCGCTGGTGGCAGGGCGAGTTTGGCTTGTGCCAGGAGGCACAGGGTTTGGAGGGTGAGATGCAGCTTGGGAGGACAGAAGCGCCCCTTTGGCAGGGCCACCAACCTGCCTGTATCCCCATCACCCATCCTCCCGCCGTGCCTGCCCCATGGGTGCCACTGGGATTAAGCACAGTCAAAGCGGTGCAGAGGACGGTCAGTGGATCCCGAAGGAGCTGGTGGGGCAGGGAGTGGGCTCTGCTCCACAGGGGAAGGACCTGCAGGCCCCCATCGGCTTGTGGTCGGTGGGATGAGCCGCTGAGACTCCCCACCTTTGGCACCGGTTTCGAGGCAGTCCAAACAAGCTAATTAAATCCTGCTCTGCTTAATCAGAGCCATTGAGCGCCAGTCAGAAGACATTAATCCCGTGTTTTATTAGATGCTGTTTGAAGCCGCGCTTGGCACCTCGTCCCCGGCTCTCATCTCCTTCTGGGGAAGGAAGGAGGACATCTGCGGGGAAGAGCGAGGGCGCAGCAGATGGCAGCGGGGATGAATCAGGGGCTCGAGGAAGGAGCTGCAGCTCCAGCAGCGTCCCTGGGGAGGGGACGAGTTACACCTCTCCCTGCATCCCACAGCTCCCCCCCTCCCTTTCCCTGTGGCTGAGAGCCCGCGAGCCAGGCAGGCATCCCAAAAAATACGTGTTCCTCCGCATTGCATGCTAATGGCCCCGCGCGATAGGCCCCGCCGCAATTAAAGCACGCAGAGCATTAATATGCAACGTGCACAGGCCACTCTTCCCACAGCTACTCCTTCCCAAACCTGTCCTTCCTGCTGCGCATCCCTGCCCACTGGGAGCCTGCCCACGGGGATCCCACAGCAGCCCCACATGAGCTGCTGGCAGAGCCTGGTGCCTCCGTGCCTTCCCCTCGCTGTGCACAGGGGATGCTGCTTGGTCCCTGTGGGTACCCAGCACCTTCTCCTGCCGTTGGGCATGGAGCAGGGTCTCCTGGGTCATCCTGCTGGATGAGTGCTCTGCAATACACCCTAACGGCCGGGAGAAATCCCCAGGTGGGTGGTTAAAGCAGCTCTTGGTTTGGGGTTTTTAATGACTTCTGGTGCCTTAATTGCTGCAAGCCAAGAAAAACTCCTGACAAAGAGAAAGCCTGGCCAAGCAAAGAGGACCTCCAAGCCTTGGGAGTGCTCGGTAGCCATAGCGTGTCCTCCTGCGACTCGGCTAGACAGAGCGGCTGCCTCTGGGTGTGGGGATTTATTTCTCTCCCCGAGTTTCCTGCCATGACTTGCGTTAGAACTTTGCAGAGCCATTTAATTGCATTCTGCGGTGGTGATGATATGAAATTAGCCTCCCTTCTGAACCCGGGCTGAGTTGGTCCAAAGCACCAGCTTGTAATTTGCTCTAATCATCAGGTCGCCGGTGGATTCACACGGGCCAGGAGTTCCCACCCTCACTGTGCTGACACTCGGCATGTGGCAGGTCAGGCTCTGGCACCCTGGGATGGCAGTATTGATACTTCCCTTTGGTTCACTTATGGGAAGCTCTCCATCAAATTGCTCTTCTCCATCTACCCTAGCAACAGCCAAGAACTGGAGCTGGTCTGGAGGAGAGGAGGGAGAGATGAAGCAGCTTCCCAGCTCCCCCAGGCTGTCTCTCCTCAGCGCATCTCGGAGATGTCTTCCCTTCCTGGTTGGTGACCTGCAAGCAGACTGATGAAGGCACTTATAGATGGGAGATCCCAGCTCCCAGTGGGTTTCCCTGGGCTAGCTTCATGTCCCAGGGGCTGGGAGAGGAGGTGGCTGCGTTTTGTCCACTCACCTATCCCAGAAAATCAATGACTTCAAAGCAAACAAGCTCCCAGTGAGGACCAGGGCAGGGAATACCCCGTGCAAGGAGAGGTCCCTTAGCTGCAGAGGGCACTGCACCAACCATGGCAGCAGCATTAATGCTTCCCACCTCTGTGCACATGGTGTAGAATGTGAGGGTACTGTTTTGAACCAGGAACATTTAGTGCAGCTGGAGGGTCTGATTTATCCCATAGCCTCAATCCCACGGGAGGCTCCCGGTTATTTTTGAGCCCATCAGCACAGCAGCGGGATGCAGAGGCTCTGGAGACACAAAGTCTGGGATTTGTCTGGCCTGGCCCTCCAGTCTCTGCTGCAGAGGCATGCACAGAGCAGAGCTCTTAACGCCTGTCTTGTCATCTCCACCATCACCCTGCAAACCAAACCTTGTGTGAAACACCAGTTTTCCTCTTTCCAAAGCAAAGATCTAGGATGCCTTCAAGTCTTGATCCTTCCCGACCTACCGCATTGCCAGGACATCTCTTTTCCAACCACGGCTTGCTTTAAGCCGTGCTTTAAAGCGAGTTTGGCCCTGCTCAGACAGGTCCCTATGGCCAGGAACATTCCCACGGGGCACAGCAGCACTACCCACAGCCCCAGGAGGTGCTCCTCAACCCCGTGGCTCCCCACACCATCTTCAGGAGCCTCTCTGCCCTTGCAGGAGGGATGCCGGACCCATAAAGCGCTGTTCAGGCTCCTCAGTGTTGGCAGGATAAGCCTCAACGTGTTTAACCTCTCAATCTTACCTATCTGATCACACCACCTTACCCAGCACGCAGCCTCCATCCCTGCTGCTTTCTGTTCGTTGTTTTGGACGTAGAGGCAAGGCTGGGACAAGGGGAAGAGCCCTCTGAAGCCCTTATTTTTGTGCAGCTCCAATATCTGGTTCTGTGTAACCTGTCACTAAAAGCAGGGAGCGCTGGTTAGTTTGCTCCTACATTCCCACAGGGAATTCCCACCCTCTGTGGGACGAGGGGTGCAGAGCCCAGCCTCCTAACACACGGGTACCCTGCCCGAAACCCCGGCGAGAAGAAAACAGGTTGCCCACAGCCCCAACGGGGCGCGTTTCCCCGTTGTTTTTAAGGGCCTCAAAGCCAAGCAGCCAGCGAGGCCCCGCTGCAAGCCTCGCCCCGTTACCAGAGGCGCTCAAGTTGGCAGCGGGGGGAGCCCGGCCCCAGGCTCTCCTCAGGCCTCCCCACAGCCAGGCCGCCGGGCCCTGAGGTACCCGCCCGCAGCGCGGGGCCGGGCCGGAGGCGGTGGGGGCCGGAGGTGGTGGGAGGTAGGTGGGGGCCGGTCCTGTCCCCGCTTCCCCCCGCCTCCCGCCCGGCCCCAGCGGGTCCCGCCCGGCCGCACCGACGCGCTCCCCCCTCTCCTCCCCTCTCTCCCTCCCTCCCCGCCCGGCGGGCGGTTTCAAGGCCCCCCTCGCGAGGTCTCCGTGGCGCCGACCAATCAGCGTGCGCTGCGCGCCGCGGCCCGGCGCCTTAAAGGGCCATGGCGCGGCACGGCGCCAGGGCAGCCGCGCCGTCAGCGGGCCGAGCAGGGGAGGGGCGGTAGGACCGCGCGCCGCCGCTCTGCCTCCCTCCTTCCCCGCCGCGGGAGGCCGCCCGCCGCCTCCGGAGGGGGGCGTGGCTCGGGCAGACCCCGCCCTCTCTCGGCGCTGATTGGAGGAGGCGAGCGCCCGTCGGCGGTGGGGGCGTGGCCACGCTCGGGTGCGCGGCCAGCGGCGCGGCGGGCGCAGCGAGCGGCGGCGGCGGCGGGGCGATGGGGGCGCGGTGGCGGCCCGCGCTCTGACAGCCCCCGGCGCTCCCTCCGCGGCGGGCACAGCGGCTCCCGGCAGCGGCGGCGGCCGCCACCCCCTGCGCGGCGCGGACCATGTTCGCCAAAGGGAAGGGCTCGGCGGTGCCCTCGGACGGGCAGGCGCGAGAGAAGTAAGAGCGGCGGCGGCGGGAGGAGCGGGGAAGAGGGGGGGGTGCGAGGTGGAAGCGGGGCGGCGGTGGAGGGCGGCTTTGTGCGGGGCGGGCGGGGGGGCTCCTCCTTCCCTTTCCCGTTGCTGCCCCCCTGACGGCCGCCGCTCGGCTGTTGCAGGCTGGCGCTGTACGTCTACGAGTACCTGCTGCACGTCGGCGCCCAGAAGTCTGCGCAGACCTTCCTGTCCGAGGTGAGCCCCGCCGCCCCCCGCGCCCTTTGTGCGCCGCCGCACGCACGCCCGCCCTCCATCTTGCGCGGGGCGGCGGCGGCGCCGGGGGGTCGCCGAGCGTGGGGGCCCACGCCCACCCGTGACCACCCCTAAACCCCCCCACCCCTCCATTCCCTCCTTTCCATCCCCCTCCAACCCGCCTTCCTCTCGCCCGCAGATCCGGTGGGAAAAGAACATCACGTTGGGCGAGCCCCCCGGCTTCCTGCACTCCTGGTGGTGGTAAGTACCGGGGGCCACGGCAACGGGACCGTCTAAGCTGAGGGCACCGTCGGGGGTGCGCAGCCCCCGTGGTGGGGGGTGAAGCCACGGTGATGGGCGTGAGTCAGCAGCAAGGCAAGCCCTGAAGCGCCCCGGGCACCCCCGGGAGCGTTGGGCTGGGAGGCGTTAGGCTGGAGCTGAAGCTTCCTGCTCGGTGGCTGGAGGGCTGCTGGACGCGCCTGGAGAGCCCAAGTTGTGTTGGGGCCATTGGGGTGGCCGTGGTGGGTGGAGAAGTCCGTAAGGTGCTGTGGTTGTTACCGCTCAAAGGCGACTTTTGCCTCTTAAAACACTCATCCTGGTGGCCGCAGCACTTCCAGAGATCCAAGTGGTGCCGAGCTTGGATGCACAGCCTGAGGTCCCCTCCCATGGGCCCACGGGGGTGGGAAGCATCTCACCTCCAATGACCCCCGGTGTCGGTGCGTGAGCCCCCATGAGTAACTGCCTCTCTGTGTTTGCCTCTCTCCACCGTGCAGCGTGTTTTGGGACCTTTACTGCGCAGCTCCCGAAAGGCGAGACACTTGTGAGCATTCGAGTGAAGCGAAAGCCTTTCATGACTATGTGAGTAACAAGTTTCTAATCCTCGCGGTAATGACGGCGTTGGGGAGCTCCGGCTCCTCCGCTCACCCGGAGCCAGCGTGGAACCGACCGAGGGTGGGTTTTTATGAACCGACAGCGTTCTCATTTGACTGAACAGTATTTCATAACGTTGCAATTATGTAAATGAGCTCAGATACTTATCTTAAGCACTTAAAGGCATTTGGGCTACTGGTAGAATGAAGTGCTTTTGCATAGCAATGGACAACAAAGCATTTAAGAGAGGGTCGATGGTGAGAGATTTCGGCTGAGGATGCCTTGGTTGAGGTGGGGAGGAGGGTGGAGGTTCCCCAAAACGCTGTTGAATGCCCCATTTTTTTACTGTGAATGCCCCATTTACTCGCTCCTTGCCTTTGGAATGCCTGGAGGCATCCTTGGTTGTCTGAGTCCCCCCTTGAGACCAGCATGGTAGAGGTGTTTGCTTGTTGAAGATGGTGTTGCAGCCCCCCTTTGGTTGATGGTGGGCATCTCCTGCATCAGTATTTCGGGTTGTTCTCTGTAAGGTGTTAACGTGACCCAGGGATGGGGATCCTTGAGGTGCCTCCCAAAGACACACCTTTGGTGAGGGTGCATGGCATGTTGGCTCCGGTGGGCGATGGGTTGTCTGCCCGCTCCCATCCCGCACGCGTCGGGAGGAATTTGCATCAAAGGATTAGTCACCTGGCTGCTTGCTTGGACCCCAGTCAAGTGAGTTTAAACCCTGTAGCAGGAGCTGGTTTTGTCTGCTCCAGGGAGCCTATGGTATGGAAACCATTTTTCCCTCCCTTCCCAAGTTTCTCGTTGCCTCGACATGCCTGGGTTGGGATGCGCGAGGCTTTGCCGGCAAGTAGCGCCGGGCGAGTGCCTTAGGGACCTCTGTGGTGCTCCGGTGTGCTGGCTCTGGACATGGTTGTCGCCCTGGGGCATGGGCAATGCCAGGCTGCTGGAGAGCCTCATAACTGAGCCTTGTAGGTGGGGAGATGTCCATTCCATTGGAGCATGTGGGAAACGGGTCTGGCTGTTTGTTAGGTGGGGGTTGTCCATCTGTCTGTCCCTCCCCGTGGCTGCTCTCGGCATCATTTGTTTTTACTGGGTTGGATTAAGATGGTGAACTCCTGAACTGAGGGTCAGGGCTGACAACCAGTGTGATCAGCTGCATGCTTCTGGGTGTTTTGAGCCAGATTCTGGTCTGTTTGGGTGCTTTTTGGAGCTTGGTTGGGACAGGAGGCTCATCAGGAGCAAGGCAAAGGTAGATCTTTGGGTGGCAAAGCCGCAGGTGAAAACGGCATTAACAACCAAGACACGGTAATGTTCTGTTCACAGCAGTCTCCTCATCGTGTCTGAGGATTTAGTGTATTTAGAGAAATTAATCTTTTTTTTAGCTTGGTAATAATTCTAACAATGGGCCTGAGTGCATTAGATGATTCACATAAACTTCTTTAATACACGTTGCTTTAAGCTTACAGTAAATAGACACAATCCTGATTGGTTTTAATTCTCGGTGTAAGGCAGTTTTGTAACAGCCCCAAGTGCTTTTACCTTTTGGGTTTTACCACTAAGACTTGAAAGAAGATTTTCACTCCCCTGTGCCTTGGCTTGTGGCACTGGTTTGGTTTCCTGGGGCACGTTTCGGCCTCAAAGCAGGGGTTGTGCTTCTCCCTGGCGTGGCCGGTGGCGGATGCTCATGGCACAATCCTGCTGTGAGGAGCGGTGGTTTCCCGGCGTAGCGTGTGCTTTACAGGGCGAGGGACCTGCCCAGCCAAAACTTAAATATTGACCAAAGAACGCAATGATAACCAGGGCAGTGTGAATAGCGCCTTGTTTCTCACCAGTCTCCATGCTAGGGCAGGATCCTGGTATCTGTATGCACAGTGGCCAGCCTTGCAGATGGATGCTGGAGCTGGGATGCAGCCCATCAGCAATGTGTGGCAACTAAAGCAGGGTCCAAGCCCCAAGTGGGGCTGGACCAGGGGGTCTTGAATTGCTTTGTATGGTGTTTGTGGTTCAAAGTACCCCAATACAAGTCTTGTCCCAGATTGGTAAGACATTCTATTTACACTTGGCCAATGGTGGGCAAGCTCTGCGTAGCCAGCTTGGGTTTTGCCCAAAATATGGTTTTATTTACCCAAAGATGATGTATTTACCACGCTTCTTGAAGGACAAAACTGGGATGCTCCAGGAGCAGTGTGGTAGCACCAGGGCTTGTCATAGCCAGAGGAGTGCTGGGTTGGGAGGCCCATCTTTGGGAAAGGGATGGTGCGCCTTGTTAGTGGGGTGCTAACAATGGGATTTGCATGCTGCGTCACTTCCACTTCGTCTCCCAGTGCAACTGCATGAAAACTATTAGGAACAGCAGGACAAATTGCCAATTTCCCTTCCAGTTTTTAATATTTAACTGTTTGGCAAGAGTAAAAGCAAAAGGAGAAATCCCACCCTTCTTTTTTGGGAGACCCTTGAAGGCTATGGGCTCTTGCAGTGGCTTAGGGATATTGGGTTTTACCTTTCCCCTGAGGTTTTTTCTCCTAAGCCGGGACAAAAGGCTGCTGGGACTTGGTGGAAAGGGGTGATGGGAGTGGGGATCCACCTGGAGCAGGCATGAGGAACAACTGTGCTTCTCTTTCCTTCCATCTCCAGCATGGCTGGGAGTCTTAACACAACTGACAAGTTGAGCTGGCTGGAGGGTTATTAGTCAGCTTCTCCCACCGGTATCCAAAGAGTTTATCCAAGTTAAAAGCACCATCAACTCCTAAAACTCAACCCGTAGCCACTGACTTGTGCTCCTACACTGGGCAAAGCCCCATGGTGAGAGTGCCGGCGTTCCGGCACGCTCCTGGAGCCGGCGAGCTTGCAACGGGATCGCTTGGCATGACAGGGGATTTCAGCCGCGGCGTTATCTGGGAATTGGCCGATGGCTGGTCGCAGTTGAGCATTTCAACGCCATGAAAGCCAATACAATTTGAGTTAGCGGTGATGACTGCCAGTTTAAATACCGCAGTGAATTTCTGTCAAAGAGCTAATACACAGAAAGGGGAATTGCAGAAAACTTGATCACCAGAACCACTTCAGTCGATTTTGGCCTCGAGCTATAGAAAATGAACTTAAATCTAGTTGACTGTTGCTACATACTTTTTGTGGTATTGCTCTGCCTGCACGGCCAGCTCGGAGTGTCAGTGTGCAGGGGAGAAAAATCAGGGTAGCCTTTGGCTTCTGGAGACCTTGACTTCATCCTTCCCCTCCTCTGCTTTTTCCCCCCTGAGAAGGACCCACACTTGGGAGCACTTGAGATGCTGTTTTTGCAGTGTAAGATCTATGGAGCGGTGGCTTCAGCTTGCCATTAATGTAAAGTATTGATTTTATTGTTTTAACTTTGGAAAGCTGCTGCAGTTCTTTCTAACTTGGGTCTGGAAGGATGCTCTGCTGCAGTGGCAGTGCTCACTGCCAGTCTGGGAGAAGATGATGTGCTTGGGGCTTGTGTCCTTCCATCCTGGTTGTGGACTAGCAGGGTTCTTGCTTTCCCCCCACATCTGAAACAGTTCCTCTTGGATTGAGGTCTTATTGAGGAGGTGTCTGAAGCCTCTGGAGATAGATGGACGTAACGTATGGGCTTGTTTGCGTTAGTGTGCTTGGTGGGGGATGAGATGAAACCCTCTGAGATGAAGGCTCTGGAAGGGTTTTGGCCTGTTGGAGGTACTGGCTGAGGGTGTCACCCAGGCACTAGAGTTTGAACCCCAAATCCGGTCATTGCACTGCTGTAAATGTTCTCCTAGCACGCTTTGGAGGTGAGGTGTGGAAAATGGTCCTTTTCTGATGGATCTGTCCATCGTGCCCTGAATGGATGCAGGACAGGCGCCCCATCCTGGCATTGATGTCTGAGTGTCCCTAGGCTTCAGAGTGACATCTCCTTGTTGTCAGAGCATCTTCTGCTCCTTGGTGTCTGTGTGGCCACCTCATGATTTGGTGGCACCTGGCAGATGAGGTGATTGTCATCTCTCCTGTACCAGGCTGTCTTCCCCCTCCAGGACCAGCAAAGGCTGTGAGACTCTTGCTGTAGGCATCCGTGGCTGAGTAGGGTGTGGGTGGGACCAGCAAGCGTGGTGGTGGTGGTGGTCCATGAATGCTTCTGTGGTGATGGTGGTGGTCCATGAGTTCTTCTCTGGTGGTGGTGGTCCATGGGTGCTTCTGCCATAGGCCCTTTGCAGCACATGCATTCGAAACACGTTGCATGGAAGAGCAGGTGGTTTTGGGGTAGGTTTGGCACAGCGCAAGGACAGGGGATGGGAACAGCTTTGTGTGGTCCCTGGGAGCCCCTGTGGATATTGCCTGAGTCCTGGGCATGGCGGAACGTGCAGCTCCATCCCATCTCCATGCGGGACTGCGCTCCATCTGGGCTCCATCCAGCCCCGCTCTGCAGGGACAGGGTTCCCCAGTAGGTAACCGGAGAGAGGAGCCTTCCTTCGGGAGTGGCAGGCTGCCAGGAGCAGCGGCAAGGCTCCACATCGCTGTAAAGAAATACATAGAGCACATACACAAATTCCCTCTCCCAGCAGCGCACTGGGCTCAGCTTCCCTCCCAGTTCCGGGTCCTGGTGTGCGCATCCTGCCTGCGAGCCTGAGCATCCCTTAAACCCCACTTTTACTGCGGTGCTGTGCAAAGCTGGGTTAGTTTAATGCTCTATTTTAGACAATATTGGCTACTGGGACAAGGCAACCTCTGCTGCCGTTGCTTCCCACTGCACGGTGGTGGGATCGGGCTGGTTCAGAGCAGCACCTTTCCATGGGTGATGCCGATGGAGAAGGCGCCGGCGTGAAACTGGAGGTCAGAGCCCAGAGCTTATGTCTTAGTCTTTGACTGGGGAGCCTAAATATTTATCCTGTTCTGTCCCTAATGAAAACAAATTGTCAACAGTTGTTCAGTAACTGACTAAATTAAAATCTGTAATTAGTCAATTAGATTAAAGAGTTGGCACAACCTGATTGTATCATGCTGGTTAGGTTATTAAGAGAAAGGGTGTGATTTTTAATTACTGAATGCTAATTTTGACAGATTCAAATGGAAACAGACGTTCCCCCCCTTCTACCCCACCCCGAGTGCCTCTGCAAAAGTAAGGCAGGGGATGGATTTTGTGTCAACAAATGGTGTGAAGAAGCAAAGTTTCTCTGGATCCGATTCGGGAGGGGTTTCTCCGGAAAAGCCGAGGGTTGGGACGGGAGGAGAAGGAGGATTTCTTCCGTCCTGGCTGGCAATGGGATGGCTTGCGCCACAGTCGGGGACCTCTTGTTCACATGGATGTTGGGGTGTGCGTTCGGGTGCTGTGCCATCCCCATCACCGCTCTTGGTGTTCGCGGTTCAGCGTGCCCTCACCGATGCGCACCAGCAAAGCAGATCCGAGTCTTATCATCTATAGGTTTTCTGTGTTCTGTTTCTAACCCCCCCTCGATGGCAGGCCAAGCCTGCAGCAGGGAGGAGGAGGATGATGATGGGGAGGAAGGCCTTGCATGGCGAGCAGCCCGCGCCATCCCATTGTTTGCCCCGGCAGCGCCGCGGCCACGTGGGCCAGCGCGGTGAGGCCGGCGAGGGGACCGCGGCGGGAGCGAACGCCCCTGGCAGATGCTCGGCTGTGGGCGAGCACAAAGCTCGCAGCCCTGCCCTCCCCTGCTTTCTGGGGTCCCTTCCCAGGAACAAAGGGGCTGTGCTGTACCGGGGGGGGCTCCCCGTGCTGCTGCAGCGGGCAGTGGGGAGGTTCGTTAGGTCAGGACGCCGTGTATTGGGTACGAGTGAGGCTTTCCTGTTCTCCTGATCATTTCCTTCCTTACCTTGGAAACTTGGATTTTCTCCTACCTTTTGTTCCCGGTTTTTCTCTTGTAAAGCTGTCCCTGGATCTATTGGAAACAGCTGCCGGAGCCGGAGCGGGGCTCAGGAGCGGGCGGGGGGCTCTGGCTCTGACTCCTCCTTCACCGTGCATGGCCCCATGGCAGAGCTGGCACCACCTAAATGGCACCCGGCTGTGCGAAACCCTTGGTGAAGGGGGGGCTGTGCTAGAGAAGAGGTGGGGGACCCACTGCAGCGGCGTTTGGTCCTTATGAACAGAGGGGATGGCAGAGGGAGGGCAGTGCAGCACCCACAGCGGCTCACGCGCATCCAAACCAGTGCTGGGGTCTGCCCATGGGGACCACAGAGAGGGCTGTATCCCCGTGAGCATCACACCGCATCACCAGCATCCCCCTCATGGGTCAGGTTTGAAACTCCCACTGAGGCTTCTGATCAACCCACATGTTCCCCCCCTTTATTTCCCAGCAGCTTTTCCCTGAGAGTCCTGACCCTGCAGATTCCCATGGGGATACCCACCGGGGGCTGTGGGGTGGAAGCAGCACTCTCCTGCAGGCTGGCAGGGAGCAAACCCAGCTCTTTGCAAGTAAACAAATACCTCGCCTCTGCCTTGCTTTGGTTGTTTTCTTTTCTTCTCTCACAACTCCTGCTTGTGGCCACAAGTGCCAGGAGCCGAGTTCAAAGCTGCAGCTGAGCAGTCAAGGGGGGGATTTCCAAAACACATCAGTGCTGCTTTTGAGTGCTGCTTCCCACACGCGTGGCAGGACACAGCCGCCCCGCCGCCACCTCCCTGCTCCCATCCCTGCATCCCATAGCAGTGATACCCATTCCCTGCGCCTGGCTGGGGCAAGAAGGCTGCCTGGGGGTATTTGGGTAGGGTTTGTGCAGCTCCCTCTGGTAAAGGCAGCTTTTCTTTTGTCTCAGGTTTGTGCGTTTAAATTGTGTAGTTTTTGGAGGAGAAATGCTCAGCCTCCTGCCTGAGTTTAATGCTCTGTGTCTGGAGGTTGTTAATATGAGAATTAAGCAATATATATATGTGTGTGATTATATATGCAATTATATCTGTGCAATATGGAGAATTAAGGTTTACATATGGATACAAACAGATATAGGTGCATGCGCCTGTATATTTGATGTGTGTTTGGGGCAGCGTGGCAGAGCAGTGCTTTGCACCCAGCCATCAAGTACCCTCCAGCCGGCCTTACCCTTCCTCCTCCACTGCCGTCACCACCACAACCAGTGGCTTTTACCAAGGTGATTTCCACCTCTGTGTCCCCCAGGCTGGGCAGGAGGCTGTGGGGTCCGTCTGTCTGCCTGTGTGTGTGCGAGCAGCGCCGCTGCAGCCTGCCGCCTCGAGATAAAGTCCAAAGGAAGACCTCTGGCTGTGTCTTAAGCTAACATTTTCTTTCCCATTTCTTTCCCCTCCTTAATGTTTCTGCATCAACCCTTGAACATTTGATCTGGTGCCTCTCCTCCTGGGGTGCGGTGGCTTTCTGTAGTGAAAATGAGCTCTCGCCGCCCCTTCTGCTCGCCTCAGACGCGGCTTGGGGTGGGGTTTATTCCCTGGGTTTGGGCTGGTTCCTCACAACCTCGCAGGGCTGAGTCTGCACCTATAATTGGGATTTCTCAGCTACAAGGATGCACTGCAGCACCTCTGACTCCCGGCACGGCGCGGGTGCTGGCATCCCATGGCGTTCCCAGTGGGCGCAGCAGCCCTAAGCCAGTCCCTCCATCCTGATGTGGGTTTTCTTCTGTGCCCCCTTCCTGCCCCAGCTCCCACACATGCTTCTCTCATCATGTCTGGTCCAGCACTGAGTGCCCACCAAGTGGCTGGCTGGCATTCCCTTAGTTCCAGGCTTGCACTGAGTGTTTCCCAACCCTTGGCTTCACTTATCTATTAACTTCTGCCAACCATAAGGGGGGAAATGCCCCTGCATCACCCCCATGTGAGCCAGCAGTGCCTGCCTCTCCCTCCAGAGCAGGCACAGAGCTGCTGCCTGCCCCAAGCAGTGCTTTTGCAGCTCAGCCTCAGGGCAGGGGAGGAGTTGGGAGCCTGGTTTGTTGGGTTGGTGTGTTTTGCTTTTTATTTAAGTGAAAAAGGTGGGGCATGCTGGGGAAGGGGGCAGGGCGCTTCCTCGAGGCTGGTTTGGGGTGGGCAGATAAGGCTGCAGCGTCTCATTTGGCTCCACTCCCCTGCCAAAGCCCAACACAGCATCCTCCTGCTCTGCCTGGCCCTCACTGGGTGCTTGTCCCTGTTTCTGGAGGAAGCCCCATTGGGATAAGGGCAGCCTGTGGGGCACAAGGGCTGCCTGAGCCTCCACATCCCCCTGCCTGGGAGTGGTGCTTGCAGTGAGGAGGATGAGGAAGGAGAAGTGGTTCCCTCCTTCCGGCATCGCAGCCGGCCTCCCCCTGCACCACCATCCATCTGCCTGTGGGATGGGGAGGGGAAGAGGGAAGGTTACGGCTGGCGGCAGCAGCCGCATCATCACAGCTTCGTCCCTTCTTGTCCCACTCCTGTGCCCCAGTGGCTCAGGGCAGGGTGCCTGTTCTTCGCAAGGAGCAGAACGTGGGTCTGCCTGTTGGTGATGGACACCCTTTGGCTGGGTCTTTCTCTTACACAGGAGGTAGGTCTGGTTTTGTAAGACCCTGTTGGGGTCTGGTTTGAGGCAGGGGCAGCCACGCTTTGGAATGCGAGGTCTCATGAGGGATGCTTTTGGCATGCTTTGTGTGCTTGGTGGGGTATGGCTGGGGATGGAGATGGGAGCTCACAAGGAAGCAGTCACTGGTCCATATTGCACATGGGCATCTCCAGTCCTGCCAAGTACAGTTTTCCATGGAAAAAACCCCAAACCATCTCATTTTGCTTTATCCTGGGCATCGCAGCACCAGTAGCACCTAGATGCTTCACGTCTTTGCCAGTCTTCTTTGGAGAGAAGGTCCAGGCTGGAGCATCCAGTGGTTGTTTCATTGTTAACAGCACATTTACTTGCTTGTCCCGGAGCCTTTCAGGGTGTCATGGCACGTCTTGACAGCTTGTCCGTCCTTACCTGCAGTCATCAAGGAGTTTTCAACATGACTTATATAAAGCCTTTGTACTTGGATTGCTCCACTGTGCTGCACAATGGCTTCTTTGTCATCTTGCCAGCTAATTAATTTTAACTTTTACCGCTGCTCCAGCACCGTGCACCATCCGCATGGTCCATTTGGAGCTTCCTCCCCCACCTTAAGTGTTTTCCAAGCAGTCGGACTTGTTGCTGTTGAGCATGGGAGAAACCCGCTGGTGTTCATCTCCTAGAGATGGAGCTGTCCTGGCGCAGGGGCCGGTGAAGAAACAGCCATTAGGAGGCTCAAGTTGTCTCCAGTGGCTTGTTTCTGCTGGCTGGCAGCTGAAGGTCCCCACAGAGAACATCCTCTGATGAAAATAACAGGCTCTTGCTCCTCGGCTGGCGATTGGCACCGAATGCATCTCGCAGCTGGAGGTGAAAGCTTTGGCTGCATCTTCAAGACACAACCCCTCATGCTTGGGAACATCCATGCACTGGGACATGGCGATGGTTATTTCTGGAGGGTCGTGCTCTGGTTGGTTGTGTGCTGAAGATAGGTGTTTTTTCGCTTGCATCGTGTACCCTAGCTCTGGGTACCACCGCAGCATCCCTGGTGCGGTGGGGAGTTCACCATTGGTACCCTGGGATGCTCGCAAGGGAGCTGAGCATCTCCTTGGAGAAGGACCAGGAGGGCTGTGACCCCAGCTGGGTGTCCCCAGCCCGGTGAGGTGGGATGAGCCGTGGTATTGTCTTTCCCTGGTAGGAGGGATGGAGATGCCACATGCATAAACATCAGCTGAATTAGCAGCGGTGGGGTTTGTGTGAGCGGTGCTGCGGCAGAGGGGAGGTCCCGTCCGCTTGGGATGGGGACGGTGGCAGGTCAGGGAATACGGAATTGCTGCCTTTGTGTTTAATCTGGTTATAAGGACGGCTATTAGAGATAATGAATTTTGCCTGTCCCTACCGTTGTAATACAAGAACCCAACTGTCTTTCAGCGCCGCGAAGGTCACTCCTCTTTATTTCTGGTTGTAAATTTTGCTGGTTACAGATGTTTGGGATTGATGGACATGGCTAATTAAGTTTCTCCCGCCAGCCACTTGGCAACGTGCAGGGGTGCTGGCATGGGGACGAGGTCAGAGGGCAGGACCAGAGCCGGATGGCAATGCCAGCAGCCCATCTCACCGCAGCCCCAGAGCAGGGCTGGGTTTGCACGGACCCTCGCACCTCTCTTTGCGATGATTTTGGAGCATGCTGGCGGGAATAAGGCAGCTTTGGGAGCACGTTTCCGTCTTTGAGGGGGAATTCAGCAGGAGTTGTCACGTGCTGCCCCCACCCTGACCTTAAGAAGGGTGGGAAAAGGGGGGATCCCTTCAACGTTTGCCATCGAGCATCTTTTACAGCGGTGCCAGCGGAGGCTTTTTCTCTCCCAAAGAGATCTTAACAAGGGAATGAAGGTGTGCTGGGTGGCAGAGCCGATACCCCACACCGAAATACCACCCCATGGCAGTGGGAGCCCCTTTCCCTGGCGTCGGTTTGCTCCCCAGTGTGATGCTAACCCCGTTGGGCAGGAGCCATCCGTGTGCGCTGCCCGTGCTCAGGAGGCAGCACGTGCTGCCCTGCCTCCCCCCGCGCGCCTCATTTATGCCGCTCCACATTTTCTCCTCGTTTCCATGCCTTTTTCCCTCCCTTCCCTCCTTGTTTTCTTTTTGTTTTTCCTCATTCCTTCCCCTGGTGCTGCCTGTGCGTCGCCTCGCTCCTTTATTTTCACGATTCCTTATTGCTCGCAGGCCTCTGTTATCCCAGCTCTTTGGAGCTCCCTGCTTGTGTGCGTTCAAAATGGGGTCCCCATCACTCCACTGGGATGTGATCACTGCGTGGTGAGGGGTATCGGTGCAGGGTATAAGCCGTGTATCCATGACGTGGATGCTCCAGGCCCTTGCTTGCCGCAGACCTGGCAGGGTGGCCATGGGCGCCCATCACCTCCATCCCGACGTGGCTGCGGGGCACAGCGCCGGCCATCTGTCCCCTTCCGTGCGGCGCCGGGCTGCCGGCTGCTCGCTGCAGCAGTGGGGCTCGCCCGGCGTCTGCGAGGGGCTTGTGTTTGAAAGGGGGGAGTAAACAGAAAAGTTCCATTTTTGCTTTGTTTGCCCCCATTTCGGATGCATAGACCTCACTTTTTGTTGCCTTTTCCTTTCCCCCCCGCCGTGTCCCCGCTGCCGTGCCAGGCGCATCCCAAAGTTTGCTGGGTCTCATCCGTGTGCGTGCGTGGATGCTGAATAATTTTATTAGCCTCCTGGAAAGGAGCCAGAGCGGGAGGTGGCTGCTGGAGCGCCTCTTCTTTTATTTCCCTTGCCCAGCCACCCCCCCTTTGCCTCCGCCAGCCTCCCATGGGCTGCACCATCGGCGTCACCCTTTTATTTTATATGTATTTTCCATGCATTTCTTCTCCTTTTCCCCTCTTTATTTTCCCCCCCTTCTTTTTTTGCTCCCGAAAGGGTTAAAAACGATGGGGAAGTTCAGCTAGCACTTGCAAGATATGGTTGCCTTAGCAACAGGCCTCCTAATCTGGTAGGTGACCTGAGAGACTGTGGAAGATGCAGGGGTTGGTTTGGCATTTCATTATTTCATGAGGCTGCGGCTCTCCAGCTGGTTCCCTTCCCAGCGCCGCCGCCACCGCGGCTGCTCTCCCCTCCCAGCGCTGCCCCCAGCATTCCTTGGCTAAGCCCCGGGGGGGCCGGTGCCACCGTCCTTTCACTGGTCCCCTCCCTGGGTGCTGGTGGGCCCTGGGAGATGGTGCTTGGGAATGGGGAGCAGGCTTCCCCGCAGCCTGAGTGGTGGTTGTTCAACTTTGGGGTGACAAAGGTGGTTTCCTGCCTTGTTTTCCCTCTTTCCGAGGGATTTGCCCTGGTAGCCTGATGAAACAATCCATGTTTCATAGGATTTCACACCCAGGAGCTAGAGGTGCTCTTGTTGGCACTTCCAAACCCCTAATTTTGGGGTCTGTGCAGCTCTTGCGAGGTGAAGCCCAGCAGTAGGGCTCTCAAGCAACAAACTGATGTGGCACAAACAGGGCAGCAGTGATTGGAAAGCTGGTGGAGATGAGGTGCAGGGGTCCAACCGGTGTTTTGGGGAAGGAGGGCAGTGTTATTCCAGCTGCTTTAGGCTGTTCTGAGCTCACGAAGCCAAACGAACACAACCAGCGTGTACCCACATACAGATGGACCAAGACTTGCGTGTTTCAGTGCCGCAGCCATGGCCTTCAACTCTTGTTTTCCTCTTGTAAACATCCTCAACTCGGTGTTTCCCAGCACATTCCCTTTTCCCTTGCTGTCATGACCAAGCGTTGGTGAGCGCCCACCGGTCCTTGCCAGTGATGGGGCCACCCGAATTAAGAAACCACATCAGAAAACCTTCCTACCAGTTATTTGACCTCACAATATCTCTAGGTACCATCAGACAGGCGCTCGGACTCTTCTGCCTGTGCAGTCCCATATGGGATTCAGATGGGCACCTCTTGCACCCAGCAGCACCCAGTGCAGCCTGGTCCGAACCATCACTGAGCTCTTCGCTGGGATGGCTGATCCACTCTGTGCCCAAAACTGGGATGGTTTCCTCCTCCCTGTTCAATGATGAGTGGTTTGGGCATGTGGCAAAGGTGACCAAGGAGCTATGGCCCATCTCCTTGTGGGTACCAACAGCATAAAAGGGCCGGGATCGCGCCGGGCGCATCCCATTCCCACAGATCCCGGCGGTGCAGACCTCTTTTGTTTTTCTCCCCCCTCCCTCCATTGCACGGTGGCAGCTGCCTGTGGACGCTGGGAAGAGCTGCCTTTGTTTATCCGCCTCTCCGGCAGAGCCAGCGCGGGGATGCTCTTGGATCGAGGTGCCGATCTGTCATCTCCCAGGTTTTATGCATCCCCAGACAAGAAATCAGCGGTGCAAAGCGCAGACTTTTTGTTACTTATCGCCGAGCTCTGTGCAGAGCGTGGCTGCTGAAAGCAATCTGGTGTCTGCGATGCCCAGATTTATGGTTTCCCAGCCTCACTGTAGGTGTTGGCTTCCACCGGGAAGCAAAAAACCTGGATTGAGCCATCGGTGTAGGATGAGAGCACTGTGGCATCGGACCCAGGCGGATCTGGTACCCAAGCGGGTGGGTACCCCAGGTGGGACAGCATCTCCCTTGCTCCATCTTAGCTGGTAGAGACAGGAGGACTGATGTCCTAGGAGAGCTGGAACATGGCTTAGCTTCCCTCTGGATCTCCTCTGCTCAGAGCATGCTTCTCCACACCCCCTGCCTGCCCTTCTGGGGTGGCAGAGGCAGAAGCTGCCCCTCAGTAAGCAGTGGATGAGCCGTGAAAAGAGAGCAAATCCATGCGAGCCAGCAGAATCCCTAGAAAGCCTTTTTTTGATCACTTCATCCCTTTTTTCCCCCCCCATCTCTGCTTTGTGAGCCTTTCCAGGATTTGCCCCTGTTGACGGGGATTTCAGGCGGTCCGCCTGTTCCCTAGGCACAGACACACTGCCCACCAGCCGGCACGCACTGTCCTTCGGCAGAACACGGGGCTCCTGGATGTCAGGATTATACATGGGGGTTTTTGTGAAGAAAATCAGAATTCCAAGGGAAAATAGGGAAAAAAAAGCCGTCTCCCCCCCCGCCTCCGCCCTGCTGAGAAGCTGCTCTGCGATGGCGGCTGGAAAGCGGAGCCGAAAGTGTTGCGCGTGCCATCTGCTCCGCTTGGATCGCGGGAGCGGATGGAGCCGGCGCAGCCTCGCAGGGAAGGAGGGGGGATACAAGGCTCGGTGGGGTCCCCCCGCTCTGTTTTCCTCCCAGCTGCGGGCTCGGTGGTCCTCATAGAGCATCCAGTCCTTGAGCCCCAGTCGGAGGTGTCCCATAGACACCTGGGAGGAAGAGGCCTGCAGGTCATTCCTGGGATGAAGGTGGGCATGGGGTGGGATGAGTCATGTGGAAGGGAATGGGCATGTTTTGGGGTGGTTGTTTAGGTGTTTGCAGCTTCGCTGGCTGCCTGAGTTATAAGCACGTGCTGGCAGATGGGTGTTCTGCTGTGTAGGGTGCATCTCATGGGGACCCCAGGTGATCGCTGACATGAAAGCAGCTCAGAATGGCACATCTGTACCTTCCAAAGGAGATATCAGAGGAAAACTTTCTCCCCAGGAAGGAAAAAACTGAGGCTATCTCCAAACAGAAAGACAAGTGTTTACTTGGGATTGCGGTGGGATCACCTCTGGGCTTCCGTGCAGGTTCCTCCGCATCCGGGCTTCTGCTGACTCTTTGGCTGGGGCAATCAGAGCAGCTGGGTTTCATGGAATAGTTTGGATTGGAAGAGGCCTTCAGAAGTCCTTCTGCTTTACCTGCGTGTCACAAAACTGGAGGTTTCTGAGACCTCCCAATGAGTCAAGCCAGCAGATGTGTTTGTGAGATGCAGAGGGAGCCTGGGCTTACGCCCTCTGAAGGCAGCAGTGGTTGATGCCTGTCCTTGCAGCCATGCTGGGGGCTGTGGATGTTTGATGGGCTTGTCAAGAGACAAAACATCCCCCAAAGTTCTTCCCTGTGAGGGTGCTGAGGCGCTGGCACAGGGTGCCCAGAGAAGCTGTGGCTGCCCCATCCCTGGCAGTGTTCAAGGCCAGGTTGGACACAGGGGCTTGGAGCAAGCTGCTCTAGTGGAAGGTGTCCCTGCCCGTGGCAGGGGTTGGACTGGATGAGCTTTAAGGTCTTTAACCCAAACCAGTCTGGGATCCTATGACAATGTGGGAACCCAACCTGGGAGATCAGTTTTGGCTGCAACTGCAGCAGTTGAGCAGCCTTGAATTCCCTTTTGCTTCTCTCCACCACCAGTGTGTTTGCTGTGTGTATGTATTATGTTCTTTTATGTTAGGGAAGGAGTGCAGAGGTAGGAGACTCGGAGTGGGAGCCTGGTGCTTCCCCCTCTTCCCATGCAAAACGCGGTTGCTCTTCCTCGCCTGTGGGAGAGGAGGAAGGTGTGGGAGTGTTGAGCCAAGGGAGAAGGAAATGCTCTCTCCAAACAGAACCAGAGGGGAATGGGAAGCTGAGGGAGGGCTGAACTGGCTGGGAAGGTGTCTGAGCAGGAGGCTGCAGGAGGCTTTAGGTCTTGCTGGGCTTCAGGACAGTGGAAGGAACCCAACTCAGTGTTTCCCCATGCATGTTCCCAGCTGGTGTGCATGGTCAGACCTTCATGGGGCTCCTGGGGTTAGCACAACCTGCAGTGAAACCTCCTCAGAGCCCAGCACTTCACTGGGGAGCCTTTTGGAGCCCCAGCTCAACCCCATGGAGGTTAGATACGTGAGACACGTCCTCCTCACCAAAACCTGGCTTGCCATCTCTCTCGAGGTGCCTGCTGCCATTGGCCATCCCATCTCCCTGGGTGCTAATTGCATGTGGTGGGTTCAGCCTGCCTGGACACCAAAGCTGCTCTATCCGCCCATCCTCAGCTGGACAGGGGAGGGAGAATACAATGAAAGGCTCGTGGGTTGAGATAAGGACAGGGAGATCACTCACAATTACCATCATGGGCAAACCAGACTCGACGGGGGGAGAGATTAATTTGATTTATTAGCACTCAGATCAGAGCAGGATAATGAGAAATAAACCCAAATCTTCCTCCCATCTTCCCAGGCTTTACTCCTGAATTCCCTGCCTCCTTCCCCCAGCAGCACAGGGGGATGAGGAACAGGGGTTGTGGTCAGTTCATCCCACGTTGTCTCTGCCGCTCCTTGCTCCTCAGGGGAGGACTCCTCACTCTTCCCTGCTCCAGCATGAGTCCTTCCCACAGCAGGCAGTCCCTCCATGCACTTCTCCAGCATGAGCCCTTCCCACAGGCTGCGGCTCTTCACGAACTGCTCCAGCATGGGTCCCTTCCATGGGTGCAGCCTTTGGGAACAGACTGCTCCACCGTGGGCATCCCGTGGGATCACAGCCTCCTCTGCTGACACGGCATCCTCCCCGTGCTGCAGGTAGATACGTGCTCCACCGTGGACCTCCATGGGCTGCAGGGGCACAGCCTGCCTCATCACAGGCTGCAGGGGAATCTCTGCTCCAGCGCCTGGAGCACCTCCTCCTCTCCTTCTCCCCTGACCTTGGTGCCTGCAGGGTTGTTTCTCTCCCATGTTCTCACTCCTCTCTCCACCTGAATTTGCTGTTGTGCAGCAACTTTTCCCCTCCTTAAATACCTCCTCCCAGAGGTGCTGCCAGCATCGCTGATGGGCTCAGCATTGGCAGATCCACCTCGGAGCCGGCTGGCATTGGCTCTGTCAGACACAGGAGAATCTTCTAGCAGCATCTCACCCCTGTACCCCCCCCCATTACCAAAACCTCACCACGCAAACCCATTGCAGGCGGCTCAAGGCGCTTCAGTGGCTACCCCTGAGCCGAGCGCTCCGAAATCCAGTAATTGGGCTGGAACAATTATTTTTGGCTTTTGCAGAGGGAAAGGCTATAAATAATCACCCCGTGCGCCTGTGCGGTGACTTTGCAGCCTCCGTGGGGGGGTTGCATTGGGTTTTTCTTTCCCTTTCCCTGCCGTCCGGCTGCTTTTTGCTTGGCGTCTCGGAGCAGGAGGCTTTATCTGTGAGTTGGTTAAAGGCACCCCTGCAATTGGCCCCAGCAATAGGGCTAACTTTGTGCAGGAGCGGTTATGCTGTCTGAGAAGCTGCCCTGGGGACCTGCAGGGCTGCAGCCTGACCCTGGGGCTGCCGGGGTGGGGATGGGGAGGAGGAGGAGAAGGAGGAAGGCTGCCCAGGCTCAAGGGAGGGAAGCAAAGCTGGAAACAAAGGGCGCCAGTCTCGGTGGAATAGAACCAAGGACTTGCTGGGAAGAGGTGTGGAAGAGGCAGCGGTGGTGGGCATGCTTCTGTGCTTGCAGTGCTCCCATGGCAGCAGCTCGCACAGCTTTCAGGCTTCTGGTCTCAATTGAGCCAGGTTTCAGGCAAGGACTGGTCCAGAGGTGAAAGCCGCTGCATCCCAGCACACATCCCTCAAGCTCACCCATTCAGCACCCTTGGGAGCCACCGCAGCCTTAGCAGAAGCAAGCAGCATCGAAGGCACCTTCTTTTGTAAGCCCTCTATTGCATCTTAAATGAATTTGCATCTAAATTGACGGGCTGGGTTTAGTGTCTTCTGGCTATATAGCTCCTGAAGGCCCAAGCTGCCCTCACAGGGCATTGCCCCTGCTCATGTAGGGTGCTGGGATGGTGGCATAGAGTGGTCCCAGAGTGGAGGTGGGAGAGGCATGGGGTGGCTGCTCACAGGGAAGGAGAAACTTGGGGTTTACCTCTTATTTTTTAACATATTATTGAGAGGATTGGGACTTCCTGACAGTCTGGTGGATAGGGATGGCTGGCGCTGGAGGACAGTGAGCTAGGCTTCCCTTTGGGAATGCTGCTCTTTGCCGGGCTGCTCATGCCCCAGGAGCCGTGCAATGCCCCGAGTTTGCAGGAGTGCATCCCACATCTCTCTCCTTGCTCAGCAGCAATTAAAACACATCCCCATCGTATGTATGGGCTGCCAAAGACAAGGGCCATAAGGCTCCCATGCCCTGGAGCGTGTCACTTAGGCTGGTGCACCCCTTGGTACCCAGGTTTGGGCTCATTGTTGGGGTTGGAACTGGTGCTGGCATGAGGAGCTGTAAGAACAAGGATATCGGGGGAGGCTGCCTTGAGTAGAGCGTCTCTTGAGCAGTCTCGCTGTGGCAGCTTTCCTTCATCATCCATTATTTATTTGATCCTCTGCAAAACAAACTCGCTCCTCGGCACTGATTCTGATGACAGTGCTCATTTTACAAAAGAGGTAAAAGGAACTAGTTTTGTTCCCAGTCTAAAAGACTTCAACACAAAGGTGCGTTTCCCTGCCACCTTCTGCAGCTGTTTCAGCATCGGTGAAATGAATCTGCAGGTGTTTAGTTAGGGTGGTGATGGAAATTTAGGAGTCTCAAATACTGAACTGGTGAGTGATGCTCTTCCTTGCTGATCCCCATCTTCCTGGGACCCACAAGGCTGTTTGCTATGGCTGGACCAAGATGCTCCACTTGCCTGATAGCTCACAGCTGAAGGTTTCTCAAGGGGATAGCTGTTTGTGCAGGGAAAAGGGATGCTATTGAGTGTATTTCCTCCCCCTGCATGCTGTTGGAGGACAATTCTGCTTTATGGGCGCATGCACAACTGCATGCTTGGGGTTTGGGGGCTGTGGGGTGGTTTCCACAGGGTTATTGAGGATGTCCTCCCTGGTGCCTCAGCCAGCTCCGCTTTGCTTGCCCCACGTAAACTGGATCGGGAGCGATGGGCTGAACACCAGGCTGGGAAGTTTGGAGGGAAGGAGGGAGGAGACGGTGCGTCGGAGCCGCGTTGTCAGGATGGAAATAACTGTCAGCCCCATTCAATCTGTCGCCTTGTTCCCGGGGGACAATTGCAAAACAGGATTACTGGTACTTAAAAATTCATAGAAAATGTTTCTTATCACAACGTCATAATTGTTATGACTCAGAAGAGTAGAATTGCCATTTTTCCTGTGCCTCTTTCCCCCCCTCCCCTCACTTTTGTTGCATACTGAGTCCCTAGCTGCAGCTGCGGGATTGTCAGGGGGAAAAAAAACCCCAACGAACCCAACCCAAACCAGGGCGATGCTTTATTTTATGCTAACTGCTGCATTTGACTTGAAAATGATGTCCCACTGGGTCTCGTGGTCAGCGTATTACAGCGTGATGGATGGCTGTCAGAGCGGCGGTGGCTGGCAGATTGCGATGGGTGGAGGAGAACAGATGCCCGGTGACTTCAGGGGCTTTAGTGGAGCCCGGGACTGAAGACTGGAAAACAAAAGCAGATGGGAGAGCTCTGCTTGGGATAACTATTCTTCTCCGGGCACGTGTCGGCGAGGGAAGCTCGTCAGGCAGCCGTGTCCCTTCTGTGCTGCTCCTCAGCAGTGAGCTGGGCTGCGTCCTGAAGCCATGGGTGAGCTCTGCTTGACCCGAGGCCCGAGCCTACGTGCAGCCCATCACTGCAGGTCTCTGAAGGGCAACCTTTTACCCCCCTGAAAGAACAGCTTGCCTTTATGGCGTTTGCGCTTCATTTGACGGTTCCTGTTAACCCTTGGCCCTACTGATGGATCCGAGGCAAGACCCAGGCAGGCTCCAGGGTTACCCTTCTGGAGCACAGCGTGTTCTGTGCTCTGCTTCGTGTTTGTCTTTAGAGTTCTGCGGGACCATGTGGATTCGAGCCAAGGAGGTAGAAGGAGGAGGGTGAGCCTTTCCCCCAAGAGCCTGCTTTGAGTAAAGCCCTTTGCAGGCACCATTTGCTCCCTGTCCCATCTCTCCTGCGAACTTTCCTACACTTTCTACCACTGCAAAGGGCTTAGGAAAGATCCTGCCTTACCCTGTTTATCCACTCACATCCATATTTTCCTCTTCTTTCATTCCTTCGCTCTCCTGGTCCACCCAAACCTGGGCAAGGCAGCTGCTGTCTTCCCAGCTGATGGTTCCTGGGCATTGCAGGGTTAATGGTGAAATTACATTTCACTGCTGTTTTTAAATTAATTGAATCATCAGTGTGGGTAACGGGAAGCAGTGGTATCATAATGTATTTGATATGGGTCTTTAAGTCAGCGTGTGCTGCGAAATCTAGAGCTCTAGATCTTGGTGGAAGCGATGGCTAACTGATATATTGCAGTTATGGCCACAGTACAAAGGCTCCTGCTACATCTTAAAATGTTCAGGTCATAAAGTTGAGTTGGTTTATGATATGGCCATTTTCCATGCGTGTTTCCCACGGTGCTCCTAGATCATGCTTGGAAAAGCCCTGCAGTTGGCAGGAGCCAGTGGTGCTCCCAGCTTGTCCCTCTGGGGAGGCACCAAACATGTGAAGATGCCCTTTCGGGTGGCAGTTTTGCTCCTGCCACTTCCTGAGGTTATTTCTGCTGGAAGAAGCAGCCACAGGGGAAAACATCCCTTTTCCTCAAAGAAAACAGCAGAAATACTGATTTGCAGGATCGGCTGCGCTTTCCATACTCTGTGGCCCTGAGGTGGCTGCAGGACTTGCATTGGAGAGGAGGAGCTACCCAGGCCGAGGGCCAGCATCCCCATACGACGTTCCCACCATGCTGGGACAGAGCTCCTATGCAGGCGGTCAAATGGGCTCCTCTTCTCTTGTCCTTGACCTGGTCCAGCATGGTGGGACAGCATCACAGCATGGTGCCTTGTGGTGGACAGCAGGACACTGATGGGTTCCCTCTTCTCCAGCATTGAAAGAGGGCTGGTGTTAACTAAAAAGTAAACTTTCAATGCATGTATTATGGAGCTACCTGCAGGTTTCTACCCATGCATGGTTCCTGCATCCTTCCCCAGCAGCCTGGGACTCCCTCTTGTCAGCTCCTTGCTCCGGAGATCACAGTTGTGTAGATGACCCCTGAGTGCACCAGGGCAGCATACGGCCACGTTGTCAGCATTGCCTTTGATGGCCAAAATCTCAAGGCTGCTTAACCAAGTGAGGCCTTTTAGGAGCTGCCTTGACATGGACATTAATCTTCACCTTTAACTCTGCTTTGCCTGCTTGATGTCACCCAGGCTGGTGTTGTCAAGCAGGAGCATGCTGCAGGACCGTGGCTGGCTTTGGGAGCAGGGTTTTGGGAGGACACCAGAAAACCTCGGTTCTGCAGAGCTTGTTCTAGTGCATTAGTTTAGATACTGTGTTAGGACTTGCTTATTATTTCTGCTAGTTATGTCTCTAATGAGGTGAGACGTGCCATATGTTGTCCATAGGGAGGGAGCGCTGCAGGTGGGACAGGGGCTGGCACAGTGGGTAGATGCTACGTGGAAGAGCTTCAGACTGCGCCTCCATCTCCCTGAGCCAAAATGCCAGCTTGTCCTTCCATGCAACAGGCATTGGTGCCCATGTCAGGCCATGGAGCTACCTGCCGGCAGCACCTTCTTGCTCTTCATCCACACTCCTCCAGTTCCCAGCTTTTTTTTCCTACTGTTCTTCCTTCCTTTCTCTTACCCCAACAGGTTTTTGCTCCAAAAGGGAAGGATTTTGGGATCAGGGCCATGCAGCTCCTATACCTCCTCACGGGAGAAGCATCTCCAACCCCAATCTGAGCAGCCCAGGCAGGAGTTTGAAACTAAACTGTATCCCAGTGAAGAAATACTTACTGGCGAGTCCTGAACTTCATTTGAGCGGGGCTCTGCTGTTTAAACAATTGCTGGAGCCATAAGCCAGAAGCCCTTAATTACGGCTAATTATTTTCTGCGGTGAATCTATATGCAAGCTCATCAGCATGAGGTCTCCTCTGAAAGGCACCAGTTGCGTGTTCAGGCATCATCCAGCCTGAATGTCCCTAATAAAATCAGAGGCAGAAGTGGTGCTGCCGGCCCGGCTGCCTGACCAGGCAGGAGCCTGCCTGCCTGCCTCCACTGTCTTTAGAATCAGGGGGTCAGGAGCGTGGAGACTCCCTGGGCAGGCGGCTGGGGACCTGAGGACAAGCAAGAGCAAGACAGGAGCTGTTTGGGACGTGGACTTTAAACCCTGCGGCGTTTGGGGTTTGTTTAAAAAGCAGCTAGGTAAATATTTGTGAAGCGGTTGGGATCCGGCTGCGGGGTCAGGCGGCGCGGTGCAGGCTGCTCTCTGGCCTCCCCTGCTCCCCATCCTTCCCATGGTGAGCGGCACGTCCATCCTCAGCCCTGTCCGGGAGATGGCAGGGGCAATGCAGGGTGCTTGGCGTCATCGCACAGGGCTCTTTACCCTAGGGTTTGGGGTCAGAACGGGTACAAAGAGGTCTGTGCCTTGGGAGCTACCAGTGTGATGCTTCTGTGAGAGGTATTTAGGACAATTCTCCTGGTGAGGCTGTGCTGTGCATCTCAGGGATGTCTCTTCCGTGCATCCCAGGGATGTCTCTTCCATGCATCCCAGGGCACTTTTTGGGGTTGGTGATGACTTTGTGTGCTGAATCTTCCTGTTTGTGCATCCCTGCGGGAGTGCAGCTGTTTTGGGGTCCCGCTGGGGGTGTGTAGGACCTTATAGAATCATAGAATAGTTAGGGTTGGGAAGGACCTGAAGATCATCCAGTTCCAACTGCCTGCCATGGGCAGGGACACCTCACACTAAACCACTAAAGCAGCACTGTGGCTTGTTGACACCACTGGCTTGGAATGATGGCAGGACAAGGACGGCAGGGTGGGAGCATGGCACCGCAAGGGAGGCACGGCACGGCACAGCCCAGCATGGAGGGATGGGTCCAGGCTGCCTGTACACAGCATCTGTCAGCGCTGCTGCCTTCGCCCGCCCGGCCCCAGCCTCTTCCTCATGGCACAGATGGTTTTAACACTTTCCTGGGCCTTTTCTCGTCTATAATTAACTCTTGTTTGCAAGTGGGAAGACACTTCTTTCCTCTTGGCAGAGCCATCACACTCTCCTCAGCGGTGTGCTTTTTTAAAGCCATCGCGGATCTATCCCCCAACCGCAGTCTGTTGTTTTTACTAGGCTCTTTTATGGCTCTGGGCTGCCCCCCCTTCTCCTTTCCCCCCTTGCTCTTGCCCGGAGGTAAAATCCGCAGGGATTGCAGGCGGAGGAGGCCCCAGCTCCGGGAGGGGAGTTAACGAATCCGGCCAAGACCATACAAAAGCCAAAGCCGGTGCCCGGGGAGGGGGGAAGATGGAAGGGGGCCCTTCCCTGCACCAGGAGCCTTTGAGAACAGCCCCCTCCCAGCTTTGTGCGGCTTAGCAGGGTGCTGCCTACACAAAGGCCCCTCGTCCCTAATGTTGCTTCCATGCCATGGTCAGGAAGAGTTTTCCCAGGAGAAGCTGGGTCTGCCTGTGGCTCCCTGTGGGTTTTGGGGGTGTTTTGCTCCCAGGGAGCAGCAGGCATCAGAGCCGGGAGGCTGTGGGATGCTCAGCTTTGGGGAATGGGGAGGGTTTGCTGTAGGAATGGGTCCCCATGAGCATGTCCCCATGGAGAGGAGGGTGCTGTCAGGTCCATGCCACTGGTACAGACCCACCAGTGATGTGCCTGGGCTGGTATGGGGGTGTTGTGAGAGGGGAATGGAGGAGCCACTTACGGATGTCAGATGTTGGATGTAAAAGGAGAAAGAGAAAAAGGCCATCAGGAAGTTTCCATCAGCAGCTCACTGCCATGACCCCCGTGCCCATCCCCTCCCTCTGCTCATCATCCCCATGCATCCCTCCCGTCCTGCTCACCCGCTCTATCACCAGTGCTGCCAGTCCAAACAAGACCTTGCAGTGATGCTCAGTGCTCTCACATCGCTCCCTTCCCCCTTTGCTGTCTGAAAGCCTGAGGCTAATTCTCCTTTTTCCCTCCTTGCTCTCAAGACTTGAAGTTTCTCTGCCTCCCGTGCTAGTTTATTGCAGGGTCAGGGGGAGGGAGGTTGCCTGCTGGTTTTATAGGGTCCCTCCAGAGCCGGCTTCAAAAAGCTCCCAGTTCATAAATGGGGGGTTTTGTATTAACCGCCTGATTTTGACAGGGAGAGGTGCTCTTAGGAGTGAAATAGTTCACGTGTTGTAAGCTTTAAGGGTAACACAGCTCGGGGTTTCATCCAGCCAAACCGCAATGTGAACACGCAGCGAAGAAAGAGTGGCTGAATTAATCAAACCCCACGTTTTCCATCCGAAATCCACCCCTGACGTGGGCTCTGCCAGTTACACAGCTCCAAAGGGACTTTTCCACAGGGAAGCCCCACAGCTCAGCTCTGGCCGGACTGATGAAGCAATATGGAGAGCTGCCATTAAGGTAAACAGAATGTGGGGCCACTTTGGAGTGGTGTTTCCTATCCCAGATAGGGGTAGGTGAGGAAGAGCAGGGCTGGAGGCGAGGTGATGCAGTGAATTCCCTCCCGTCCCACGGATCCACACCTCTTCTCCTCCAAAACATGCTGAAATGGTTAAAATGCTCTGGAAATGAAACTCTTCCCATTCACCCTCCTCCTCCCCAAAAATTCCAGCCTACCAGGGAGGATCTGCTCCCCCTCCAAGCTAGCTTAGCCCCTGCCTTTTTTTTGTCTGTGGAGCAAGGCACCAGTTCTCGGGAATAGCACTGAATTACAGGCTGGCTTACGTCAGATTTACTCCTCCTGTCCTTTGCTCTTGCTGCTCTATTAATTTCCAAATGCCTCGAGCAATTACCAGAGCTGGGAAACAGTATTTTTGGGGGGCAGCACCCACCAATAACTGCAATAAACCCTGATGTTGAAAA
This sequence comes from Psittacula echo, assembly GCF_963264785.1. Taxonomy (NCBI): domain Eukaryota; kingdom Metazoa; phylum Chordata; class Aves; order Psittaciformes; family Psittacidae; genus Psittacula; species Psittacula echo. The sequence continues at coordinate 6,290,412 of NC_137740.1, forward strand.
AGGGAGGAAGGAGCAGACATGGGGGCTGCGCTTACCTGGCTTTACAGAGTGCTTTAGTGTGGATTTTCATGAGAAACGGTGTGTGTGCAGCAGTTGGGAGCATCTCCTGGGGGCTAAGGAGGGACTTGTGCTCTTTTCCCACCCATGCACTGCTCTTGAGGTCCAAAGTGCTGCTCCCAAAGGGATACGGGGTGCAGAGGGGTGGCAACGGGTGCTTCCCAGGGGGCAGGTTTGGGATATGAGGGCTCCATATGGCTGGAAGGGATTAGCCTGGAGGATTATATGGGCAGAGAGGAGGGGAAAGTTGCTGCAATCTCCACGTCCCCAAAACCCCTCGTCTGTGACCCCTGGCAGATGCGCAGGGATGATTGCTGGGGACAGCCAGCACCGCTTTGGTGCCCCTGGAGCTGTGTCCCGGTCTCTGTGCTGCCGGGTCAGAGCGGTGGTGGGATCCTGTGCCAGCTGGTGATGAGGAAAGCTGGGATTTTCCTCCTGCCGCCGCCTCGCACCCACGTGTTGCATCCTCCATGGGCTTGACGCGTGTCCAGCCTGAGCTGTTTGCTCAAGCTTTAAGCTTGCCCGGAGAGAGCGTCAGTGTGCTCGGTGCCGCGCCACGCTGCGCGGTCAAACCTGCTCCCCAGGGATGTGGGACTCGGGATGTTGCACACGTCGTGACCTTATCCATGGCTGTCCAGGGCTCGGGGAGGGCTGGCACTGCTGCTGCGGGATGCAGGGGTGCAGGATGCTCTGCAGCTTCATATCTAGGCAGTAAAGCACGATGGATGCAGGATGCAAACACAGGATGCAGGGTGCAGCTCCATCGCCCCACAGCACAACACTGCATGGATGCTGGGGTGCAGGATGCTTTGCAGCTGCTTTCTTAGGCAGCATTTCCATGTACATGCATGGAGGGCAGAATATTTTTACCAGTTTTAAAACATCCCCTTGGAAATTGTAGGAATGATGCTGAGGCACGATGGCTTTTTTCCATGCACACCACTGAGGCATCACTGTGTTGCAAAACCCATCTTGCTTGGGAATGGGGTTTGCCAAAGGCTTTCCTCATGGCACACTGATGTTGCTGTCCCAGCAAAGGCTCATGAAAGGCTGGGTTAGCTCTTGGAGCACAACCGCAGCCTCACAAAGGACTTCCAAGCCCATATTTGCTTCCTGGGAAGCATCAAGGGTGCAGAAACCTGGTGGGCTTATCATGGCAGTGCTCCCAGGATGGTGGGTGGTATAGGATGTGTCCTATAGGATGGGTGCTGTTTGAGGGATGGGGAGGACAAAAGCCATCATTGCTACTGAATACAGCAGTCCTTAAAATAGCAGTTCCATCCGTCCAGGTTAATTTAGGGCTCTGATAGCATGGCCTTGGCCTGGCCACAGCGGTGCCGGCTGCTCCTGAGCAAAGTCCACTGCCTTCCTCCCCATCTGCCTCAACAGGGTTTGTGCGAGGTGCTGGACTTTGTACCCACGCAGCAAGTCACAGCCTTTGTTTAAGTCAGCTGCCACCTCCGCCTCAATTTAAGGCATTTCCATCCCTCCACTGGCATATTTAATAGAAGATACTGTGCGGAGAAGATGCGGCGAAGCACCTTCAAACATCAGCACAGCCACTTTGTTAAAAACAGTGATTTTTTGTTGCGGTTGTTAACCTGCTGCTTTGTTAGAGACGGGGATTTGATTATTTATTTGGTTTTTAAAGGCTCGGTGTGGGAAAACTTCACAGATCAGCAGGCAAATCCATCAGGGGCCACTGCGAGCGGGGACGGGTGCTCGGCTGGCTCTTCAAAACCCGTCTGAACGCCTGCAGAAGGTTACAGCAGTGCTTCAAACGGGCTTTGTGTTATTACACGAAGATGGTGGCCATCAGCATCTTGTCAGGGACAGGCAGATGGCGTTCACCTGCTCCGGACCAACTTCTTTTGCCCTTTGCCTTTGGTGTCGGGGAATAATACTGGGGCAGCTGCTAGCAGTAAAATAGGCTTAAGCAAATGGGATATTTTGGCATTCAAGTGCATGACAAGAATGGGAGTATTTGCATTAATTCCCTCCTCTCTTTTCCCTGCGGCGGGAGAGGATGGAGAAAACTGGGATGTTTTCCCGCAGGGCAGAGCCGGATCCTGGTCTCCTCTGGCTGGACCGGGGGTGGGAAGTGCCGGGTGTCTGTGCTCCATCCCACAGCATCCCGCTGCCCAAACAATGGAAATGAATGTTTTCCGGGGAGGTCACAGTGTTTCCCGCTGTACTGCAAAGGCAGGCACTGGGAGGAGGGGATCTCACCCCTTTGCCTGGATCTGGATGAGGGTTCTGGGCATCACTGGCTCTCATCACTCGCAGTTTATTTTGTATTCTTTTTGATACCAAGCAGCAACCAATGAGACGAGGGAGCTGAAACGCGAGGTGGCAAAAATAAATGGAACCCCATAATATTTCCAATCTGTGCCCATCTTCAATGTGGAAATCACTGCTGGGCACTGGATGCCTTTGGGGTGTTTTGTGGTGTGCTGGCTAGCGGAGGGGATAGGCAGTATCCTCGTTAGTTGTTAGTAAATCCTTCGGACACATTAAAACTATGGCTTTCCGAATGCACATGGTGCAGCAGCACAGCATTTGTCCAAAGGTGTGGATTATATACTTTTTTCTCTTAAATTAGATTACCTATTTAAATCTAGTTTTTCTTCTAACCCCTTCCAAAATTCACTTGGCAGTTTCAACCTGGAAGAAGGCAGAAGGCAGGGGAGCGGTGATGTGCACAGGCACTGGGAAGCAGAAGTCCGGCTGCCTTGCTCCCCATCACCAAATTATTCCTTTAGTTTCTTGAGAGGGAAGCAGTATTTTTCCTTAATCTCAGCTTTTCACAGGCCGGTAAAGGAGAGGATTTGATTTCAGCTGTGATGGTTAAGGCGAGGATGGAGGGTGAGGCAATGCACATGCCGACGAGCATCCCACCATGCAACCCCACTTAATTATACCTCAACAGCAGCAGCACAAAGCGAGGGCTATCATGGGGAGTAAATTCCCATCTGCTTTAACTATCACAACTTTTGTTGGAGAAAACTCCAACAAATTACCTCTCCTGGCAGCTTTGCTTGCTGGGGCTATTTCCCTTTTGGTTTAGGAAATAATAATAGTTTTAAAACCTCTGACTTTCATTTGTAAGCTAATTTTGTGGGTACATCAGGAGCAAATCCAGGGGGAAGCACCAAGTGTGCAGGGCAGGAGAAAACGCACGTTGTTGGTGTGAGGAGGTGCACTGCAGCGGTGGCCCTTGGTGGAGCAGAGTATCCTGCGCTGGTAGATGAGCAGTAGATTAATAGTCCTAAGCAATTGCATTATCTAATGAAAATTTTATCTAATTATTTTATATAACTTTTTTGGCAGGTGGGCCCTGAAATGGGTGGTATTGATTGCTGGAAAAGAGCCTGGCCTGTCTGTTGCAGGACTTATTAGAGGAGACTTGATAGTAATTAATACCTGTGTATTTACAGCATTCTCCAGGCTGCTAATTGCACGAGATCCATTTGAGCTGCTAGGAAGTGAGGAGGGTTTGTACACTGGTCTTAAGGTGTAGGCTGCACATGGGTCTTGTGCTGGGGAATGTGCCAACACTGGGAGAGCCGGGACCTTTGGCTTCACCATCGCTCCAAGCTGGGGATGGGGGGACTCAGGGATGCCCATCACAAAGCATCCCTAAATACCAGCGATGGGGTGCATCTGTGTACCCAAAGCACTGGAGCTCCTCTGCAAAGCCCCTCCTAAGTGAGGGGAAACACTGCCACCAGGCCTGGCTTGACTTCCCAGGAGTTTCCCTTTGTAAACCCTCTCCATCCACACGCGTGTGCAAAACCGAGCCTAATTGCATTTAGTCTGGTTTACACCTCCCATGCTTTATCCCCCCCCCCTTTAATTCGGTTGCTGTGAAATGTTTGCAGCTCTGCCAAGTTATTTCCTTGGGATATATTTAGAGAAAGCCAGCTCAGCAGAGCGCTGGGTGTTTGTGGAAGGATGTTTGTAAATGTTAGCAGGAACGCTGGCGGGCTGGCGGAGCAGATGTCCGCGAGATGCTACCAAGAGCCTTATTTACAAACTTGTAAATGACTGAAGGGGGTTTCCTTCCCGGGGATAAGGGGGACGCCGACTTAAGAGATTAAAATCCTATTGTTCTGTGGAGGACGGAGCTGCTGTCTCAGATTATCCTTTACAAGGAGGGGGGAAAAAGCCCCGTATTAGCTTGAAACGCCATTCAACTGTTGTGCCTTTCTGGTTCTGAGCTCAGGAAAGATGCAGGGCTGGGGCTTGTTTCTTTCTTCTTAAAGGAGGGGGGAAGAAGCGTGGCTGTTCATGGCCGGGGTGTACGCTGGTGCTTTGTGTGCTGGGCAGCTTGCAGGTGATGTATTTAAAAGGAGCACAGGCAGCTTGTGCTGGCATAGAGGTATGATTAAGCTGAACTTGTACGCACAGCTTGGTGTCCCAGGGGAGCACGGTGATGCTGTTTGGGTGCTGTGGTGATACTGCTACAACAATCTGTTTTCTTATTTATCTCTTCCTCTTGCCAACAAGCAAAGCTTCGGCCTGGTCTCCTTTCACCTCCTCTTACCCTAAAATACACCAAAACCGGTTTGTTTTGTCTCCTGGAGCATCCAGCCAAGTGGCTCAGCACTGGATGGTCTCCCATGTGCCCCAAAAGCACCCTGAGAAGCTTTGCAAGCACCGTGAGCACTGGCACGTGGGCTGGAAATCACCCTCATCAGCTGCAGCGGGCTGGTGTTTTACTTCTTATCATGCACATTGATGCAACACAGATGCTGTCACCGGCCCGGGGACTGATGCAGGAGAGCATCTGAGGGCTCGGTCCAGAGGAAGCGGTTGGCGTGCTGTCCTCCCCAGCATTAATCGGGTTACGGCGAGGTGTGGGAGGGTTCTGTTATTAAATTGAAAACCTGGCTCTGTAAGATGAAGGCAGCTTTAACGAGATGAAAAGGCTTAACCAGAGTCCAATTAAATTCCGCATTACCTGTTTACGCAGCCTGCTTAAGTCCTGACCCCGCACGCTGATTTCTTCCTTAGGCTCCAAAGCTTGTGCTCTAGGCACAAGAAATGAAATCAAAGGGAGGCAGATAGAGACCAGATCACCTGCGTGTCCTGAGCATCCCGAAGGCAGCTGCCCTCGAGTGCCTTGTGCTGCTCCTGTTGTGGCTGCGAGGTGTGAGCCAGCAAACCGAATACCCAGCCCTCCTTAGTTTGGTTTTAGGTCTGTGCTGTGAAGATATTTCTGCTCTCCCTATCTCGCTGCTGGGTTGATGGAGGCTGGGTCGTGAAGGGGGCATCCTCTCCGCTGCCTGCTGGTGCCTTGCACCACTGTTTGGAGGTTATCTTTATTAAGACAAAGTGTTTGGTGATGCTGAGGTGAGCTGCACCACTGCCTGTGCCACCCTAAGCTGCTCGCCCGCAGCGTGCGGTGGGGGCACCAGCTTGTGCTTAACAACAGCAAATACCACCGATGGGATCCTGTTTTTCACAGTCAATAGAAACCATCACTTGTGTTGGTGAAGCGTGGTGTGTTGGGGTGGGTGGCAGGCTGGCTTGGGCCACCACGCAGGATGTTGTCTTGCTGTGACACTGGGAGCCTTGCAGGACGGGGTGCAGCGCCTTAGCCCACTTTTGAGATGCTCTTGGAGGTGGCTCAGGCATGTCCAGCAGTGGGGATCGTAGAATGGCTTGGGTTGGAAAGGACCTTAAGATCATCCAGTTCCGACCTCTCTGCCATGGGCAGGGATGCCTCACACCAGACCGTGTCATGCAAGTCTCTGTCCAACTTGGCCTTGAGCACTGCTAAGGATGGAGCATTCACAACTTCCTTGGGCAGCCCATTCCAGTGCCTCACCACCCTCTCGGTAAAGAACTTCTTCCTTATATCCCGATTGAACTTCCCCTGTTTCAGTTTAAACCCATTATTCCTTGTCCTATCGCCGCACTCCCTGAATGAGAAGGAAGAATCCTGCCATGCAAACAGCGCATCCAAAAAGCTCCCCAGCTCCCCAGACTTTCCCTTCTTGAGTGCTGCCTTTTATTACCAGGGCTACCCTGGCGCTGGGGGCAGTGACACACTGCCTGGTGATGCCTGCCATGGCAGAGGGGCTAGAACTGGATGATCTTAGGGTCCTTTCCCACCCAAACCGTTCTATGAGTCTATGATCTCAACCCATCACCTCTGCGCTGCCGGCTGCGGCTTTTCCGTTCAGCCCCCGAAACCCTCTGCACCTCGGTGGTGCCTCACAGCTCCTCTCGGGTCGAGCGTGCCGCAGGGCGGGGGGCAGGAAGCTGCTCGCCGCACCCTGCTCTGAGCAAACCCTCACAGAGACCTAAATCCTGCAGTGAAGAGGGTAAATAAACAACAGCTCCGGCCCACAGCTCCTCCCGGGGCCGTGGGATGAGCCGAGGGGTGCTCTGGCACAGCCAGCCTTGGGAAAGCACATCTGGGTCACACCGAGATGCTGCTGGAGCACTCAGGATGCTCCAGGGACTGGGGAGTTGCTCGGTGCAGCCGCACCAGTGCCGCTTCCCTGCCACTCTTAAACACAGTTAATACAGGGAAATAACCCGCTCTCTTCCTAAGGATTAGGTTAAGAAAACAAGATGGTTTTAATAGCCCTTTTACATCCTACATAGATCTTAGCTGAAAAAGCTAACTGGTTTTGCGGTGCAGCCAAACAGCACATATTTCCTTTTTATTTTGTCCCTGTTTCCCCCCCCCCCCATAACCTGGTGCCAGAGGTCCTGCGTGAGCAAATCTGCTACTGATAATTCAAGTGCCCAGCTCCTGGCTGTGCTGTTTTGTCCGCTTCCCATTGCCTCCTGACCTCCATCCTTCTTTATTTGCAAAGCTATACGCGCAGGCAGCGGTAATAAATCAATTAATGACTCTGATGAATCGTTTAATGGCTGACAAAATAACACTACAGTCAACAGCTTGGATCTCTACAGCAGTACCAGAAGATGCTGGTTGACTCAGGGTAGGGAGACGAAACAGAGACTGTTAGCTCAATTAGTGCAATTAGTGCGCGATTTAAAGGCTTAGACGGCATCTGCTGGCGTACCGAGCCGGTGTGTTAACTGAGAGCTTTGGTTTGGAAGTGAAACGCGGGGATCCAGATTGTCACCGCTCCGCTGGCTTCCACCAAAAAAGGGGGGAAAAGCCAACATATGTAGGGAAAAATGAATATATATATATGTATGTGTGTGTCTGTAGCTGTAGATGTGCGCTCCAGGAGCACATATATATTTATTTCCAGCATGGAGCAAATCTACCATCTAATAAAAGGCAAGCGAGCCGGCATGCTGGCTGTGCCTGAGCTATCCTTGCTCCTCTCTGGCAGTGCTTTGGTGGAAGGAAATGTGGAAAATTTGGAAGGAAATCCCTGTTATGTGCCAATGGGGACCTTGGTGGCTGGATGTGTTTGCTGGATGCGCCAGCATGGACATGGAGCACAGACGGGCTTCATGCTCCTACACTGTGCCTTGTGCTCCCCATCTCCTGCCAGCTTCCGGGGCATCTCCACCTTTGCTTGTGCAGGGGAGGTTTGGGGTTTTTGGGTAGGGGCTTGGCAGTCAAATTCCAGCTGAAATCTCCAAAGTCCCTAAGAAGAGTTTCTGAGCCAGAATGGTCAAAATAAGCCAGCTGGGAAGGAAAAAAAGCCCTGGTTTTTGGAAATGAGAGCTGGAAAGCCCCTGGGGTTAGGGTGCTCACCCTTAGGGATTGGGAAATGTATTCCCATTGCCTTTTTTCCCCCTTTTCCTTTCTTTTCTGGCTCATCCCAAGGGATTTGCGGAGCCGCTCCAGCCGCGGCTGCGCTCCCATTGCTTCGGCAGGGCTAAAGGTGCCTTGGTGTTTACCTTAGCGGCCGGGCTGGGGAAGGGAATAAAAGAGAAGTAAAATGTCACTTCTCAGCCTCGTAAATCATTCATCAAGGGCTGGCCAGGCTGGCTCCCATCCTGCAGCGTGCTCAGGGCACTTGTGGGCTTTTAATGACCGAGTTCTGCCAAGCACCACATGTGCGAGGAGCTTCGGATCCCCGTTTGCACCATGAAGGCATAGGTGAGGTTTCGGGGTGTTTTAACACGGAAAAGCACTCTGGTTTGGTGGGAGAATGGGCCTTTGCTTCAAGATGTTCTTTGCCCTCCTTCCCTCCGCTCCGTGTGGCGGAAGGCAGCGTGTTCTCCCCTTGGATCCCCCAAATCCACATCCGTCTTCGCTCCTCCCCGCTTGGGGATCCATTTTGCCTTGGGAGATTCCCCCAGCAAAGGATTATGGTGTGCTGGAAATCTCTTGGAACCATAAAATATCACCTTGGCAGCTTTATTGCGGCGCTCGCCGCCTTGGGAGAGAAGCGTTTTGCGTGATAGAGGGTTTAATAAAGGAAATTCCAAATGGGCTCACAGCAGTTTGGGGCTCGGTCTTATGTATTTTTGCATTAAGAACCGTCATCTGCTTTGCAGAGAAACTGCAATATGTTCATGGCCTTGGATTAAGATTTGGTTTTACTTTTATAGCTGACCCACTTGGGGGGATGGAGGGAGGAGGAGAACTGGGTTCACTCCCTCTCCCGTCTATTTTTGCTGCCGTCTGATGTATAAAAAGAGCCTGGAATGGGCAGGCTTATTTTTCCTGCCAGGACTTTTCTTTATTAACCGTAAAAACACTCAGATCTGACCTTTGCTGGGGATGTGGGGAAGGCTGCTTGGGATGCCTGCTTCAGGAACATGGGGGGGAGTGTGGTGTGGGTTATGCTGGGGGGGGGCTCGGGACCCTGTAGCTGCAGGAGGACCCCGGTTATTTCACAAAGAGGGTCTCTTTTTGGGGAGCCAGCCTGTGCTGTCATCTCTGGCACTTGCAGCTCTGACGTGCTGGGGTGGGAGAAGGGACAGCTCATCCGGCGTGATCCTGGCCTTCATCCCACATCCTGCATGTCGGCTGCTGCCGGAGAGCGTGATGGAGGGGGGACAAGTGATGGCCCCTGGGAAGACACAGGGGCTGATGCTTGCCCTCTACAAGGCTTTCTGTTCTGGAATAGTGAGATTCCCAACCAAACGTGGGGTCCCACGTTGGCAAGCCTTAGTCCTTAATAACAATCCTTCATTATCCGGCCTGCCCAAGTCTTGTGGTTGTCACCGCATCGGATGTGGTGAGGGGCTGGGGCTGGCTCAGCTGCTGTCAGGACGCAGGGTTTGGTGGGGACAGGATGCTCCAAGCTTCAGGGTAGGACCAAGCCTGAGCAGGCTCACGTGTACCCCATCTGTTGATGGGATTTCCTCAGTGGAAAATTCTTCTCCCAATTTCTTTTACGGTGGACGCTTTCCCTCGGCCCTGCCATGTGGTTTTAGGTGGGTAAGTCCGTCGTAAAAGTCATGGAGGGTGTAGCTCAGTGATCCAAACCCAATTACTATCACGGAGCCTCCCTTGTAACTGCCCTGAGTAATGGTGATGGTTAAACCAGAGCGCTTCAGCAGCACAGGTACTGCTCTGAACTCCAACAGGGATGTGTTGCGAGCAGAGGTCTTTAAGAAAAGATCTTTTTCTTACATTCTCCTTCTGGGTAGGAGCTTCTCATCATTCCAGTGCTTTCCCAGTGCCTCCATCTCCACAGCACAGCAAGGAAGCACAGACAAATAGAGATGCTGAGCAGGGTGTCCTGGTACCTCGTGTCCTTCCCCATCCCTCCTTTTCAGAGCTGGAGCCTCTCTGGTTGCTCATCCTGGGGTGACACGAGGGGAATGTGACCCCACAGATGGGGTGCAGTGAATTTGGAAATCCATAATAGGACCTTGGCATGCTGCTGAGGTCAGGGAAGCATCTTTTTTCAGAGGACAGAACCGAACCAGCAAGCCTGTGCGAGTAAGAGAAGTACTCGAAAAGCTTGCAAACAGCTTGACACGGAGGATGAGGCTCCTTGGTGGATTAATGAAGCTAAATGCCTGGGTAAAGGAATAAATAAGCCCTGGAATTATCACCAGGTTTTGTGCAGACATCTTCTCCATGGGCGAATCGCAGAGGCCGGTGCCCCTCTGCTTGCTTCTCCATGGAGGGAAGATGCTCAGGGCATGGGCAGCGATGCTTGGGGCGCTGGAGGTAGCAAGCGAAGTGACTCATTGGGATGTGGCAGAAGAGACAGCCTTCTAGATGTGTTTCTCCCCTTAACTCCCGACTCATCCCACCGTGTTTGTCCTGGTTTTGTTCCCTGCAGAGCGCAGCAGCCGCCCCGAGTCCCGTGCTTGGAAACATTCCCCCGAACGACGGGATGCCCGGGGGCCCCATCCCACCCGGCTTCTTCCAGGTAGGCTCCCGCTCCTCCCGATGCTCCCCTCCACACCACGCACGTGTTTGCTTACGCTCTGGGTGTCAGCGCTGTTGTGCCTGTGTTTTTATCCCAAGGGGATGCTAGGGAAGCAGCATGCTGACCTGTGTAGGAATAACTCGTGTCCCGCTGCCCTTCCACGTTTGCTTTCTACTCTTTGTGGCCTTAAAGCGAATCTCTTCCGTGCTCGAAGAGGTTACTGTGTATTTACAACCAGTGTTTTTTCTCCAGAGCTGCTTGGTTTGTGTTTGGGTTGGGGCTGTGTTTGTTCTCCGGCCCTAACAGACGTGCATAATTGAAAACATTCTGGATTTTGATCCCTGAAACTTCTTCCCCCTCCTCTGGTTAACCGCTTGATTCTTTCCAAATGCAATCACTGGGAGCATTAACAAACCCTGGCTGTGGCTGCAGGCTCCAGCCAAATTCCCGCATGCCGTGGAGGCACCTTGTAAGCGAATACCTAGCAAAGTCCCCCAAATCCCCTCACTCCTTCCTTCTGCGCCGAGCTCTGACCGAGGCGGGGGTAACATGTGTTTGGAGTGATGCTGATGGAAAGGATCTCGACAAGCACATAGGGAAGGAGTTTTCAGACGTGAACTATGGAGTTTTTTGTGGGTTGCTCCGCAATCTCTTTGCAGTGGCGTCAGTTCTTGGTGCATTCAAATCTTCCTCCTTGAGGAAGAGACACTTGTTCGTGTAACGAACGGGATGAGGGTTGAAAGGAATATTTGTTTTGGCAAGATGGTGGGGGTGGTTTTTATCTGGGCTTGTGATTTGTGCATGGGAGAACTTCTCCGGCAGTAGACAGGCGGGCTCGATAAGGCGCTTGTGATTTATTGTGGCGATATCTGAGCCCGATACTGCCGCTTGCGTGTGTATGGGAAAGGGGAAGGAGGGCCTGGGGTTTCTTTTAGAGAGATCCCATTTCCTGAGCATGCTTCTGACAAAGTGAGAATATCCGATATTGATCGGGAACCCTAAAACAGGCGAAGCTTGTAGCAGCGCGGGGTGAAGCCAGCAGCAGAGATGCTATCTCACAGGTCACTGCCGCTGCCAGCAATTCGAGTGCCAAGCTGCTGCTTCCAACAAATGTGTCTCCAGGAGCCCTGATCTCGCCCTGTGGTGGAGCTGAGTGTCCTCTGGGGCTCCTGCTTCACACGGAGCTGCGAGGGATGCAGAGCTGGCACCAAGTTAGGGCAAGGCTTCAAGAGTAGGGGTTGGCTTTCCCAGGAGGGGAAGGTGAGGAAGAGGAGTCGCATCTCCCCAGGCGTGCTGTGCATGCTCATGCTCCTGTCTCGACTCTTCACGTTGACAGCCTCCAAGCTGTCCCCTGTGCTTTCCTGTCTGCCCTCACTCACATAGTGGTGTTGCACTGAGGGTCCTATTCAGGAGCAAACAGATGATTCTAGCTCCCTGCATCTTGTGGAGCTGGACCAGGAGCCTCTGGGGAAGGGAGGTTCAGAAGCAGCCCTGCTTTCTTAAGGGGTTGGAACTAGATGATCTTAAGGTCCTTTCCAGCCCTAACTATTCAATGATTCTGTGACCTGAAAACCCAGTGGCACCAGTGCAGGTGCCTTGTGTGGAGATGCTGCCCATCCCTGGAGCTGCAGGAGGGGAGAGAGAATGGGTGCTGATGCATATGGCTCGCATGTGACATCTCAAGAGCCTGCCTTTCCTGAAAGCGTTCCGACATCTGGTTTCTCCTCCCAGCTCTGGAGATGGAGGGGAGAAGCAAAATCCCACCTCTTAACACAGTCTGAACATGGCCTCCATGAAAGCCTGTCTGATTTGTTGCAGGTGCTGGAGCTCGTTCCAGCTTCAGGAGATGCTGGACACCAGCTCATGCAGAGGTGGGCTGCAGGCTCAGCAGGGAGCTGGTCACAGCCTGGGAGTGATTTCCTATCTCTGTAGGAAGCTAAAGTGCTGAACATAAGAGGGCAAAACCAGAAAGGTCACAGGGGATGCAAAGAATTTCTCCCCAGCCCTTGGTGTGCCAGCACTGGGAGGAAGTGAGGTTCCTGGTGGTACCACCTCAGCTGGTGCTAGGAGACTGGAGGATGGAGAAGGCTCAGGGGGTTTCAGAACCTTGTTCTTCCTCACCATACTGCAAGCACTAGAGGCTTGCAAGGGATATCCCTGGGGGGGGGGGGCAAGCATGGGCAGACTGGTTTTGACAGGGTTTAGAGAGCCTGTCACTGTCCTGGCATGGTGGGGCTTCATATGGGAGCTGAGAAGGGGAGTCATGAGCGAAGCTGAGATTGCAGGAGCCCTGCACTGCCAGCCTGGGGGTGCATGAACACCCCCCCCCAGTACCACACAGCGCTGCTGTTTAGCAAAGGGAGAATTGATATGGACCATTCCTGGGAGCTGGTGGTCCAGAAACCCATGGGAGTGAGCTTAGGGAAGTAACACATTGGGAAAGGGCGAGGAGAGGAGGAGTCCAGGCTGCGTCTTGCAGGGAGAGTCCTTTCACCATGCTGGGGCTCAGCAGTGACCTTCAGGCTGGGGGCCAAGGGAAATGCAGCCTGCAATGCCCCAAAGCCTCCCCAGAGTGGTAGGAAAGGAGAGGCCCTGGGCACCCTTGGGTTGCGGGGGCATTGTGTGGTGCCAGCCAGCAGCACGGCATTGGGCTGTGCTCCGGACAAAAGGTGGCTGGGTTGATGGCCGGCGTGGGTAGATGCTTGCATTGAAATCTCTCTCTTTGTCCCATTGAGATGAGCAAACAAACCCTCTGCTCATCCTCCGAAAGGTCATCGGAGGCATTCCTGCTTTTGTTGTGAAAGCTGGATGGATGCCGGGGTGCAGATCCCTCAAAAGGAGGGTGCCAGGGAAATGTAGGAAGGAAAATTGGAAACAGAAAACAATTCATACCGCACCTCCTTAACACTAAATACATGGCAGGGGGGCAGCCAGCAGCCGTGGCTGTGCCTCCTCTCCCCAGTGCAAACTCCCTGTGCTGCCCTGTACCCCGCGCGCTGATGAAATGGAAAGTTGACCATAAATCAATGTCGGCGCTGCGTTAGCTATGCATCAGCAGCTCGGAGAGATGCACCAAAACAAAGCACCGCCTGCTCCGTGTTCCCACACTGCCCCCTAATGCAGAGAGACCTCGGGAGCCAGGGAGGATGGGGGGCTCCGGAGCCCCCCGACATCCCCTGCCCTTCCCGCCTCTCCTCCCTGCATCCCGCAGCACATCCCTTTGGGTAAGGTTCCCCATAGGGGTGAGGATGGGAAAGCCAGGAGCGATACGAAGGGGTCCATGTTGTCCTGCTCCCCCTTTGGATGCCACCATTTTCCCCCTGCTCGGCTGCCCTGATGTCTCGGTGGGATTTCCCATCCCTCATTTGGGATACGTCAGACGTAGGTGACCACCAAGTGTGGTCAACCAGTTACCTATTGAGCCACAAAACCGGGCTGCCCTTCCCAAAATCCCAGGGCAGAACCCGGTATCAACCATGCACCAGGCAGGGTTTGGAGGAAGGTGGCTGAGGAGCTGGAGGAAAGGAAAAGCAAGCATTGGAGAAAGTTCTTTTTTCTGGAAGTTGAGGAGGATGCCCGAGGCTTTTGTACCGAGCGTCTGGAGCATATGGTGGGATTTGCAGTCAACTTTCTCTCGGGTGCTCCAGCCAGATGGAGGTGACTGTTCTTGGCTCCGGCTGACACGGGTTTGTTTCCTGAAGAGCTTGTGTTAAACATATTCCTTAAAACCAGGCTTCTGCAGTTGGGAGCCCCAGCTGCAGGCGAGGCAGAGCTCCTGCCCACGGTTGCCTTTCGCTGTCTGCGGGGGAACTTGGCCTGCCTTGCCTTGCTTGCCTTGCCTTGCCCTGCTTGCCTTGCCTTGCCTTGCCTTGCTTTGGCCTGCCTTGCCTTGCCTTGCTTTGCCTTGCCCTGCCTTGCCCTCTCTTGGGAAGGTGCAGTTATGTCCCAGCACTGGAAGGCGACCATGGTCTTCCTCTTTGAAGGCACCAGGAGCATCTCTCCTAAGGGCTCCTTCAGAGATACCTTCTATTTTTGTTGACAACTTGCAAAACTTCCCTCTCCTTCGGTAGAATTAAAGCTCCCATCTGACAAACCCAGACACATCTGTAATTAATATCCATCTAATTTCGTTTAGTGTTATCTTAATGTCAAAGCCAGAAGGCAGGAGCAAGTATTTTAAAGCACAAGATGCCTTCCTATTGCTAACTCCAAACTGTCGGTATCCCGTGGCAGCGATGCTTTGCCTTCTCGTACCATCCTGCGTTGTTCTGCCACCCCCAAGGGGTGCTTGGAAATGTTCTTAAATAGGAAAACTTGCCCATTAGCTGCAAGTCTGTAGCCCATAAAACGTGATCCATTTGTGGTGAGTTACGCTGGAAGCATAAATTGACACACGCAGAGCTATGATCGCTCGTGCCATTTTCCATCTTTAATATTTCACAAGAAGTTTTGAGGAGTTGAGCTCATGAAAGACAGACTGGAAATAACCCGATCGCCTGGGAAGTCCCTGTAGAAAGCAGCAGCAGCAGCAAACTTTGGTCATCCCATGGGCCGGGTTGGGCTTTTAACATGCCCATAGTGTAGAGGGGAGAAAAACATGAAGCAGAGAAGAGACTGGGACACCGACAGCCGTCAGAAACAGTTCCTTCTAACACTGTTTTAGCTGTTTGGGTTGGTTATTGGGGGTATTTTTGAGGCAGCAACAGGAAGGTGAAGAGCAGCCCCCCCTTCAAGCATGCAGTTTTGAGGGGGAAATAAAACAGAACTTGATGGGGTTTCTCCCATTGGGGAGAGCGCTGGTCTTGATGAGGGTGGATTAGCTGCAAAGCAGGTCCTGTCGGATGGAGCTCTGAGGGGATGTGACTCTGGAGCATTTGGGATGTGGAAGAAGCAGGACTGCGTTCGTTCAGCCTCCGCTCCTCACGGCACTAGTTAATAACCGCTAAATACACATTTTTCAAGGGAAAAGGGTGGTTCTGTTGGTTGGAGCCCACATGTCATCTCTGCAGAGCACTTGTTTCAACCACCGCAATCCATCAGGATCCTCTCCCGCCTCCTCTGCAGCGAGGGAAACCCATGCGAATAAGCAATCGATCCAGCAGGCGTTCCTGGCCCCGCACAGGTCCCAGCCCTGAAACATCTGCAAATATTTATGGAGATAACAATATCCAGAAGGTCTGTGTTCCTGATGGAGCAGAGCAGCCGAGCCGGGAGGGGGCTGCGGTGACTGCAGCCCGGAGTGAGCGTTTCGGATGCTGCTGCTCATTGCTGGTTTGAAAAAGCAAGAAAAGAATTAAAAGGAAGAAGAAAAAAAGCCCCTTTTGGCTCCTCCCTGCCTGCCGAGATGTTTGCACAAGCTGGGTGTCTGCAGTCACGGTATCCGGAAGTCTCTGCCACGAGTGGTACCGCATGGGATAATGCAGTGGCGAGGATGCTGCGGTGCTGAGGCTGGAGCGGCCCAGGGAGCAGCCTTGGGGCAGCGGGGCAGGACCACACTGTGGAGGATGCATTCAGCAGCACAAACAACTGATGCTCTCTGGATCCGGCTGCCATGGGCGATTTTTCTCTGGTGAAAACACTGCTGTCTCATATAGATGATTCTTCTGCAATAACCAAACGCTGTTTGCTCTGAAGCTCCAGATGGAGACCTAAAGCATCACCTCCAGGCCCAGCCGGGGTGCGTGTAGGTGGCCGTGCAATCAATACCTGTTATCCCCACACCCTCACATCCTGGGGGGTACAACGGGGAGGATGTCAGGAGTTTAATGAGGGGTTTAATAACTCCAGGATGGGGTCTGTGTGCCTGTTCAGGCAGTACCTGGATAGCAGTGACCTCCTCCTTGCAGCACAGCAAACCAGGCGTTGTGGAGGACCTGTTGACTCTTGCATTGATGGGATTGATTGGCCCCTGCAAGTCCTATTTTTAACCTTCCATTTGGTTTCATCGCACATCTGCCAATATTCCCTACCTCAAATCCTGCAGGCGTAACGTGTAGAAGGGCTTTTGTGATGGCCAGACCTCACTGGGGAGTGCTGTCCTCCGTGAACTGATGATGTGAAGTGGCTGCTGCCCCGGTTCAGTTTGCATTCACGCAGAGTTAGCCACCTCAGAAGCAGAAATAAGTCGAGTTTCATGCATGAAGAGGACTTCTGCTAAAGGAGCTCGATGCTACAATCAGACCGCAGAGGTTTGTCTTCTCCGCTCTGATGGGATGTGGATGGAGAAGGCGGTTGTGTTGGCATTGGAAGGATTGACCAGAGGTGCTGTGACCTCTTCCAGCCAAGCCTCCCTGGGCAGTAGGGCCAGGAACTGATTGCCTTCAGCTCCTGGAGAATAAACGGTGGGACTTCATTCCCGCAGGCGCAGCGGCTGGAGCAGGGAGGCTGGCAGGAGGCTGTTGGTTTCAATGCGCTTGGCTCCATCTCGCCACCGAACAGTTCAAATAAAGAAGAGAGGAGAAAAAAAGGAGGAAAAAACCCACCCTCTTACTTTATTTACATTGCACTCAAGTTTCCGCTGTACAAAAGATTTGCAGGTGCAAATATGTCCTGCCTTCATTAACTTCCCCTCCCTTTTTAATTTATGTGATTTCAATTTTCCTTCCCTGTACTGTTAATTAGGGGACCCTCTAATCAGTACCATTATCACAGTGGTATTCATGTTTAGGAAAGCTGCTAAACAAATGCTTGCAAAATTGCTAAATGGCTAATTAATGTCTGTTAATTAAGAAAATTGCTCATGGTAACAAACCATGCCATTGCTGGCAGCAGCTAGAAGGCGAACACTTGTTGAAATTAGTAACGAGGCAGGTAGAGAACATCTGCTCCGGCGCCGGTCCTGGAGCCTGCCGTCGCTTCCCATCACCTACTGACAAAGCTCGTTTGCTTTCACTACCAATTACACCTCCTTTGACTCAAAAAACAGCCTTTTTTTCCCCCTCCCTTTATGTTAACACGCACCGGTATATTCCTGCACTGAGCTCGTGGCTTTTCCAAGCATTCCGTGCTTTTAAGGGAAATCTAAAGTAAAAAGCAAAAAAGTGGGTGTTCAAGACCAAAATGCCAGCGGCTGCTGCATTGCAGCCTTAAACCTGCACCGACTAATCTCTCCTTTCCCCCCCACCCCCACCCCCAGACATCCTTTCTTTGCTCGCAAGCCATTTTACTCCAATCCTTAGGGAATCCACCTCGAGGAAGGATGTTGCATCCCTACAGCCTGGCGATGCAGCCCCGGTTGTGCTGGCTAAACGCTGCCCAGGCGCGAGCTGGGACGTGCTCCTCATCCTCTCCAGCACCTCCACTGTCAAACCTCCCCCCCAGAACGGAGGTGTTTCCAACCTTTGGGATGGGAGAGGAAAACGATGCTTTTTTCTTTTTAGGTTTGGGGGTGTTTTTTGTATTTCCCCAACCTCTTTGGTCCTCTCCTGTGTATTTTTTTTCTTCCTGGTTGCACGCCCTTGCGAAGTGTTTCCCTGTTGTGTTTCTCCTTGCAGACTTGGTTGAACTCCCGGGACTATTTACGATGTGGCTGCTGTATTTTGACAGATGTTCTGATTTGGGATATATATTTTTAACATTTTTTCCCCCCCTCCCATATCTCATTATTCATTGTTCAGCTGCAAATGAATAGAAACTCACTTGGAAAAAAAAAAAAGAGGAAAAATGGGAGGACGGACTCCCTGACAAAACAGGTCCACCCGTCAATCCTTTTTTTAGCTCTTTTCTGCGCTTTCATGTGCTAATCTATAACCTCCTTCTACTGTCTGACCTCACAGGGACCGCCTGGGTCACAGCCCTCGCCACACGCACAGCCTCCACCCCACAATCCTAACAGCATGATGGGACCCCACAGTCAGGTAAAGACACTAGCGATGGGTAGGGCTGTGAACTGGGACGTGCGCTCGATTTGCCTTTTCTTCCCCCCCTCTATAAGCATGCTGGGCAGCGGGAACCCGCTTCCCCTGGGGAGCATCCCCCCGGGCATCCCAGCTCTGAAGCACAATGTTGGCTTTTTCCCCCTTTTTTTTTGTGGTGGTTTTTTTCTTTCCCCTCTTTTTGGATGTGCAGTGGTCAATGGACTGAGGAGTCAATCGTGGGTATCAGCCTGTTTTACCTTCCCAAGGTAGCCTGAGAAGTTTAACTTGATGTGGGTTTTTAAGCTTCTGTTTAGTAGCAGCAAGAAAAGAGTAACTTTAAATCTTTCCTCTGGTTTTTTATCAGTACTTAGCACTGGGGGTTTTTTTTGTGTGTGCGTGTCTGTATGTGCTTATTTGCCACCTTTTTTTTATATACCTCTATATATTTAAACCTGACCAGTACCTAACACTCAGGGTTTCCCATGCACTGATTTGAACAGCCTCACCTAGTATTGCCGATGTCAAACACTAAACCGACAGAGAAACTGTTTAAAAAAATATAAGAGGACTCCGGACACCTTTTTTCTTTCCATTTTTAGTTGTTTTTTTTTTTTTCCTTTGGAAACGTATCACTTTTTTAAAGAGGATGTCTCCAGAAAGCACCAAACTCACACAAACACGGCGTGTACAGGCTAACCGGCGTGCGTGGGGAGCGTGCTGCCTCCCCGCAGCTCGGCCCTCACCTCCCTTTTGTGTCCCCGCAGCCGTTCATGTCGCCGCGCTACGCCGGAGGCCCCCGGCCCCCCATCAGGATGGGCAACCAGGTACTGTGCTCCCTGCCGGCGGGTTTCCTAGGGATGGCTTTTGTTTGGGATCGGGGGGGACAAGGGGATGGGCATCCCGAAGGTGCTCCTTGGGTTTGGATGGCAAGCATCGCATCGCCTCCATCGGGCATCCTGTTTTCTTGGTGCTGTCACATAACCACGGTATTTTAATGCTATTTTGAGGTTCAGGCGTATATCCAGGGTGGGGAATAGGCTGCTTTTGATTTGTGGTGTTCTCAGCATGCTTGCTGCCCGGCTGGATTTTCCCTGCAATCACGGAAAATTAAAGCGATGGAGATAATCCCGCTGCTGGGTCGAGCGAGTGCTTGGATCAGCGGCGGG
Organism: Psittacula echo; assembly: GCF_963264785.1. Classification (NCBI taxonomy): domain Eukaryota; kingdom Metazoa; phylum Chordata; class Aves; order Psittaciformes; family Psittacidae; genus Psittacula; species Psittacula echo. The sequence goes on from NC_137740.1 coordinate 6,309,771, forward strand.
GTCAAGCGGGGCAGGTCGCTGCTGAATTTTTTGGGTTGGGTTTTATCCTCTTATCCCAGCTTAAACAAGGGCACTTTGTTTCTGGCCTTACGGACGGAGGCTTCCACCCCACGCGCTGCCTGAACGCGTGGCCTTTGGGTGAGGAATTCATCTCCTTCCCAACGATGCTATGCAGATCCATAGGGTAATGGCCGAACCATTAAAGGAAACCTGTGATTCCTTTGAGGAGCAAAGGTGACTGTGTAAATGTTATCTTGGGAGCTTGATTTTTGGCTAACAACATCGTTTTTTGTATAGCTCTTATTAGCAGAAAGAGTGGGATAGTCAGGAAATAGGATGTAGCAGCTTGCTTTGTGTGGATTTGAGACTTAAATCACTGGAGCTTGCTAAATGGTGGGGAGACAGCTGAGATGGAGCTGGGAAAAACACAGTGGGGGCTGATGTAGGACCCCCAAGCCTGGCTGGGCTGCAAGAGCCTCCCACCAGGGCACTGGTGGTTGTTTTAGAGAGGTATTAATTGACTGCACCTCCTCATGGGGCAGTTTTAGTGGGACCTCATCCTGCTGTGGTCCTGGGCTCCTCCGGAGCTCTGCTGGAGGTGAGCACAGTGAGCTGGGGCAGGCAGGAGACTGGTTTGGGGAGGCTGGTCAAGCATCCAGGAGTGGGTAAAGTTAATGAGAAGGATTTCATTCTTTCCCCCCAAACACCATGTGTAAAACACAGGTTTGCAGCTATGCCTCGCTCAGCAAGGTTATGGTCACATCCAGAGGGACAACAGGAATAAATAGGCAGGCAGGAAGGTCAGACAGCACAAGTGTAAATACCCATCTCTGCAACCCCTCCTCGTTTATCTTCCTTCTGCTGCCAGTATCCAGGCTGCACAAAACAAGGCATTGGGCAGACTGTGCCTTGGCACAGCCATGTGCACCCCGTCCCCATGCTGCGCCCCAGCAGTGGGATCCATCCTGTGTCGGCACTCAAATGAAAGGCAGCGCTGTAGCAAAACTGTTTACAGTTTGCTTCCCCCAGGCAGATGGTATCTGCGATTTTCTGCCCCTTTATCTGTTCAGAGCAGCCTTTGAACTTTAAATAGCATGTTGGCTGAGCAGAAACGGGGGTTTGGGGAGGGGGAGCATCCGCCTTCCCCTCTGCCTGCATGGGGATGGGTCTGAATGCTGGTCTGCTGCAAATGGAGCATCTCCCCACTGCAACCTGTGCAGCTGGGACCTGGTGCTGTGTGAATACTGGGGAGCTGTGCTGCTGGTCTCCTTTCCCTGCCAGCTTTGACACCTCTGCTCTGTGCAGCCTGGGCTTCCCCTTGCTTCCCTAAAATATGGCAGCCTGACATCGCATGGATTGCAGGGAGAGAAGGAAACACTGGTGACTTACGTGGTTTTTAGAGGGTGTTTGTGAAAGGAAAGGGGAGGCAAACACACGGATGCTGTAGGAAGATATGGCCGGGATGCAGCAGGATGTGGGATGCAGCAGGATGCGGGATGCTCAAGCAACCGCAGGTTATGATGCAGCAGGAGGGATGGTGCATCCCGGGTTGCGCACTGAGGAGCCCACTGAAAGCCTAAAGCCTCAACCCGAATCTCTGTCTGTGGGCTGCATTTTAGCAGTTACTGTGGTTTTTTACTCTTCCTTCCCTTGCCTTCACAGCCCCCGGGCGCCGTTCCTGGTACACAGCCATTGCTGCCCAATTCGATGGATCCCACGCGACAGCAAGGTAAACCCAGCAGAGGAGGGTTGAACGTTAACCTTTCTCATTGCCTGTTAATTTGGGACCCAAAGCGGTTGCCGTGCCATGTAACACCCCTGCTTTCCTCTCAACAGGGCACCCTAACATGGGCGGCCCCATGCAAAGGATGAATCCTCCGCGAGGGATGGGCCCCATGGGTCCCGGTCCACAGGTAAGCCCAGCACCAAAGAGCATCTTACAGGCTCCATCAAACAACCTCTTGAGGCTCAAAGGGCTGGGAGTTCCCCCCACACACCCTGTCCCCCCATTAGTGTTAATGTGTTTTACATTAGTCTTGCATCTGGAAATCCCTTCCTTTTAACATGAGTGAGGTCTTCGGAGCTCATTAAGGATATTGCAACATCCCTCCTGCCCTTCCGTCAAAGGGGATGGCACTTAGTGCCGTGCCGAAGCAGCCTTTGAGTGCATTACACTGCCTGCTTGGGAAAGAGTTCCGACCCTGACAGCAGGAAAGGGAAAGGAGGCTTGCATTAGAAATAAATAAATAACAAGGAATGGCAAAGATCCCTTCGGCAGGGGAATAAGGCTTTCCCCTGCGAGGTTTCCCCTCCGCCTGCCTGCTTGAGCTCTCTATTTCAGGCAAGGGGAGTAAACTCTTGAAATTAAGCAGATCTGGGTTAATATATGCCGTCTTTCCCATGGATTCGCTTTACGGAGTGGCTCGTTGTTGACTCACTCCTGTTTGTTCCCTCTACGAGACTTCAAAACCGGATTGCCATATTTTGGTTGGAGGTTTATCCTCTCTGCATCGTCGCCTACGTCGAGTTTGTAGCACGAGGATCGGAGTCTGTCAAGAGACGAGCGGGTGCGCTGCAGGCTTGTTTTGTTTTCCCCCCGGAGACTGTTGAGAGAAGTGAATATTGTGTAAAGAGGGAGCTTGTGTCACCTCTCTTTAACACCAGCATGAGGATGCTGCTCGGGGATGCCCGCCTGTGTCGGCAGGGTCCATTCGGGCGCAAGGGGATCAAACCTGCGCGAGCATCATTCCATGGACGAGCCCCCCGTTAGCGCCAGCGCTGTGCCGCAGCTCCTCCGTTTTCCTGGAGGATTGCTCCCAAAGAGAAGATGGCATTTGTCAGCGTGGCCTGTGCCAAGGCGAGCGGCGGCGCTTGCCTGGGGGAGGCTGCTCGCTTTCCCACTTGCAGTGAAACTTGGAAGCGGGGAGCGCGCGCTGAGCGCCGCGTGGGATGGCGGCGGCTCCGGCAGCCGCGGGAGTTGTGAATGTTCAGGGCTTTATTTTTGACTCCGATGTTCCCTGTGTACGTACATTGGGGAGAGGGAATGGAGGTGGGGGGGTTTGGAGGCAGCTTTTCCCTGGAGAAGCGCTGGGCTTCCCAATCTGGCACCCATGGGCGCTGCCTCCTTGCAGCCATCCGGGAGCCAGCGCCTGTGCAGGCAGCCACCAGAAATAACATAGAACTGCTTGGGCTGGAAAAGCCCTTTAAGCTCATCCAGTCCAACCATTACCCCAGCACTGCCAAGGCCACCCCTAACCCATGGCACTGAGGCCTCGTCTCCACGGTGTATGGACACTTGCAGGGACGGTGACTCCAGCACTTCCCTGGGCAGCCTGTTCCAATGCCTGAGCACCCTCTGGGGAAGGAATTGTTCCTAACATCCAGTCTAAACCTCCCCTGGTGCAGCTTGAAGCCGTTTCCTCTTGTCCCATCCCTTGTTACTTGGGAGAAGAGACCAGCCCCTATATCATATACACCGTACCAAACCAAGCCCATCAGCCCCTCACACCTTGCATACCCGGGGCTTTTTTTCCTTTAAGCTTTGCATCAGGACCTTCGTAAACATCCTTAAATTACTCCAAAGGACGGCAGAGCATCCAGCCAGGACATCCCAGCATCCTGACAACAGCTACTCATTACGCACCAAGGATGAATCATCCCTCACAGCTGATCCCCGCTGCCTTTTTCCCTTTAATAGTCGCAGTTTCAGCTCTGCAGAAGCCAGGATTAGGTTTGCCAGTGCCTCTTGTGAAGGGTGTTTGTAGCTCGCTGGGTTTCAGCGGTGTCTTGCCGGAGCCTGGCATCCAGGTCGCTCGGCACAGCTGCGTTCCCTCCCCACCATCCATGAGCATCTTTTCAGCTGGCTTCGTTTTCCAGCCTTTCAGCTCCAATTAAAAACGCTTAGCTTTTTCTTTCCTTGGAAAAAAGAAGGGGGGGGGGGGTTTGATGCTGCTATTCAGTGTAAATGGCTGGAATTTCACTCAATTAAGGACTTGCTGGTAATTTGTTTAGGGAAAACCCTTTTCTGCCTCTTCAAAACAAACTTGGCGATGCCCTCAGCGGAGCACCATGCTCCCGTGTGTCCATAAATCCAGGGGAAATCGATGGCACTGGAGTATTGCTCTTAAAATCCAGCTTGGAGCGCTCCGAGGGGCTTCAGATTAGGAAGCGGCCATTCATCCCTCCTCCTGCCCGAGCGGTTTTTGCTCTAAATGGCAGAAATACAGCCCAGAAAGATGCATCGCTGCAGGAAGGTGGGAGGGGAGGAGCGGTAGCGTGACCTAAATCTGGCTGCACATCACCCAGAGGGCACAGGGAGCAAAGCAGACCAAATGGAGCACAGCATTCAGGGGATTCCTCTTCCTTCCAAGCCTTGGGCTTGGCTTTGTACTGGAGCTGGGTTTAGGAGATGAGGGACGCAGATCTGAGGCTCCTGGTCCCAGCTGGGGGCAAAGCTGGGGTGGAATAAGCCAGGAGAGCAGCCCCAAGGGGCTGTCTGCCCTCGCCTGCTCCCTGTGGCTGCAGACACGCTCCAGGGGATGTAGCAGAGAGCTTGGAAGCAAGGGGAAAACAAGCCTGGCTTGGTTTTTCCTTGCTCCAGCCTGGGAGCAGGGGATGCTCCATCTCGGAGGGGAGCTCATGCAGCCTTTTCCCATCCGTATGCTGCAGCAATAACCTCCCAAGCAACGCTTTCTGTTCTCTTCCTGCCCCTGTTTTCTCCTGCACAGACAAGCCCAAAGGGCTGCTGCTGGCGCCTGGGGGCTGTGAGCGGCCTCATCTCCTGGAGCTGGGAGGAGGCTGTTTTCCCTCCACCAGCGCAGCATCAGAGACCAGGGGGCACTTCGGGGCTCAGCCTGGCTCCCTTCCATATTGCTGGGGTTTGTTATAAACACATTTGCTAAGTGCCTCCACATTCATCCTCATCATCTCATAGCTGCCCTTGGTTTTGCAAACAAACCCTCTTGGGTTTGTGTTTGTTTGGGGTTTTTCCCCTTCTTTTGTCTTCTCTGGTTTCCCTTCCCTTTATGGCAGACTGACCCTTGGTTATCGTTGCAGAACTACGGCAGCGGCATGAGACCTCCACCCAACTCCCTAGGTCCCGGCATGCCTGGAATTAACATGTAAGGAAAACCCCTTGGGATGTGTGGGTGCCAGCGCGGGTTTTGCAGGACTGTGCGGATAGAAACACAACTTACCTTATCTTTTCCCCTCTTTCATTCTGATCTCAGGGGGCCGGGAGCCGGGAGACCGTGGCCGAACCCCAGCAGTGCTAACTCAGTGAGTATCACACAATCATGGAATGGTTTGGGTTGGAAAGGACCTTAGGATCACCCCGTTCCATCCCCTTGCCATTGGCAGGGACACCTCACACTAAACCATGCCACCCAAGGCTCTGTCCAGCCTGGCTTGGGGAGCATCCCATAAATGAGGCCGCTCCTCATTAGCTGAATCCTGCTAATTAGAGGGGTTCCTCAACCTCTTGTTCAGAACTGCATCTAAACCCTGCTCCTCTGTGGGGTGCAGCTGGGGCTGGTGGGCCCTGGTACCCCCATCCTGGCTGGGCTTGGGGGGTGGTGGGGGCTTTTGGCTGCGCCACACTGGGGTCCAGCCCTCAGAACCCCCCGTGCACCCCATGGCTGAACCTGGCTCTCTCCTCTCTACAGATCCCATACTCTTCTTCATCGCCTGGTACATACGTGGTGAGTCCCCCGGCTCTGTCTGTCCATCCTGTCATCGGCGTGCAGAGATGTTGTGGCTCTGCCTGTTGGGGGGCTGGGTTTGGGGGTGCAAGGTGCAGCTGTGGGGGGCGTTTGAAGACGTGGGCAGACGGGTGATGCTGCTGGCGTTTGCCTGGCTGAGCCCTTCTTTGTCTCTCTGCAGGGTCCGCCCGGCGGCGGCGGTCCTCCAGGGACACCCATCATGCCCAGTCCTGCAGGTATGAACCCCCTGAAATCCCCTTCTCCAGTCCCTTCCCCTGCTAGGAAACCCTCATCCCTAGGGATGCACCACCAAGCATGGGCAACCCATGCCCAACCAGTGATAACCAACTCATGCAGCTTTTGCCTTTGTGCCGGGCGAGCGGCATGGGCTGCTTGGCTTCAGGATGGCATTTGGGGATATTCCTTCTATCCGCCTATGGATTCAGGTGCTGCAGGGCTCAGGGAGGTGAGGAGTGCTCCACAGCTGGGAATTACCTCGCTGCACTTCCCAACCAGGAACTTGAATTATTTTTCACAGTTGAATTTCTGTGATTAAAAACTTTGTGGATCTTCATTAAATACAAATTAGGCAGAAAATGGTGGTACTTAGAGGGAATTTTAGGTGATAAAATACAAAAGAATGAGTTCAAGTGGCACGAGTTTGTTTTAATTAAGAAATGAATTAATCACCCGCCTTACTGGGCTTCACTGTTCCACAGATTCAACAAATTCAAGTGACAACATCTACACAATGATTAATCCAGTACCGCCCGCAGGCAGTCGATCGAATGTAAGTCTGCTTTCTAATAATTTACATATCAGATACCATAACAAATCATAATTAACTTCATCAGTTGCAAGCAAAGCAGTTTAATTGATTTCAGCCATTTGTTACAAAACAGGAATAAAACAAACCATCAAAAAGCGATTAACTCTTGGGTGACTTTGTTCATTTCTGATGCCTGTTAAGAGAGCGGCGGTCCTGCCGCTCCGGCCAAGGTGGTGGCAGCTCTGTTGTGGGGGATACAGGAGGGTTAAATGTTGGTTGGAGGGAGCCCTTTGCGTTGTCGTGGGTCTGTCCGGATTCTGCTTGTTAAGATGGAGCTGGACCATGCTTTTGCCAAGAAAGGTTGATCCTTGAGGTCCCTTCCAACTTGGTACTCCACGATTTATTATACCATGACCTCCCCACAGCCTCAGGGGTGGATGCATCCCTCCTCTCGCCCCATTCCAGAGGCATGGCTGGGGTAGAGATGGAGCCACCAGGGCCATGGCAGATGCGCAGGGTGGTTTTGTGGCTGATTTTGGGTTTGTTCCCTTCTTCTTCCGCAGTTCCCGATGGGCCCCGGCTCTGACGGCCCCATGGGCGGCATGGGTGGCATGGAGCCCCATCACATGAACGGATCGTTAGGTGAGCACCCACCTGAGGGGCTGCGGCATTCACTCCCTGGGGGCTGCAGAGCATCCCAGTGCCTGCTCCCATCCTGGGGTCAGCCCCCAGTCCAGACCAGCGCTCAAAGCAGAGCTTTTGGCTGGAAATCAGATGGGGACCCAGGGAGGAGAAGGGCAGGAGGGCATGGGGACCATCGCTGTGCGCTCAGTAATGCTCTTCTCCTTTTGTGTCCCCCGCCGCACAGGGTCAGGAGACATAGATGGACTTCCAAAAGTAAGTGAGCTGCAGAGTGTGTGTGGGCCCCCTTTTCTCAGCACTGGGGTGCCGGTGTGACCCCAATGATGGGGGCACTTTGAGGGAGCGTGGCTGGGGCAGGGGGGGCTGCATCCTCCCGCCATGGTGTTTCGGGGGGCACAGGGCCCTGCTCACAGCCTCCCCTCTCCATCTCCTGCAGAATTCTCCAAACAACATAAGTGGCATTAGCAATCCCCCGGGCACTCCAAGAGACGACGGGGAGCTGGGAGGCAACTTTCTCCATTCCTTCCAAAATGACAATGTGAGTGAGGACCGCCCTGGGGATGGTCCCTGGGGTGGCACAGGGATGGGTGGGCTTGGTGGTTGGTGCCTTTTGGACCTGTGAGCTGCTCCAGGACAGAAAGTGGGGAGGAAGAAATACAGTGGTGGGTGCAGTTTTGGGTCCTGGGGGGGATGGGAGTGTACAGATGGAGGGGAGAGGATCCCGCAGGACGGAGAGGAGATGGATGGTGCGGATGCAGCCGGCCATGCTGGCCTGCCTGATTCGAGACTTCCAGACATCCCTCCTCCTCTGCCTCTATTAGCACCATATACACGCGTGCATGTTAATTACTTGTTTTTAATTGCATCTCACCCCATACTGTTCTGCTGATTTTTACCCCTAGAAAAAGCAAGTTACAGAGCAGATTATACCCTGATAAATACAAGTCTCCTCCTGATTTATTGGATCCAACTAGGTTGCTGCACAGTTGTCATCAGCCGTCCTTTGGCATCCCCCTTCGGTGTCGGGGGGTCTGGCCCGGCTGGTTTCTCACGCTGGCTCTGTCTCTCTTCCAGTATTCCCCCAGCATGACGATGAGTGTGTGATTTCCCTCCCCCTCCTCCTCTCCAGGATCAAGAGAGTCAGCTGCCGTTCGGAGGATCTCAACGAATTATGCAAGAAGAAGAAGAAGAAGAAGCTAGGTGTATGGGCAGGGACACGCGTGGCGGGGGACAAAACCCCAGGTTTAGTTTCATGCAATAAAAAGGCTGAACTTTTTATTCCATAAAACATGAAGGACAAAACTTAAGATATTTCAAGACATGACAAGACCCTTCTTTGTGCAGAAGGGTTTATATATGTACATGACACTTCTTTTTGGAAACAAACGGAAGCCTCTAGCACCCAACTCCGATCTCTTTGCTTTGTTCTTTTAAATAAAGACAGAAACCGAACCTGTTGTATGTTTGTGCCGTGCGACACCAGGAAGCTAGTCTAGATATGAAATCTCATGTTGTCTCTGTTGTAGTCATTATTATTTCTCTCTTTTTTTTTTTGGTTTTTAATAATAAACTGGACAGTTTACAATGGTGGTTTTCGTTCAGAAGGCCTGGTTTTGGTTGTGTTTTGGGGTGGTTTTCCTTCCCCCCCCCCCCCCCCATATTTTTGGTTTGGTTTGGGGGCTTTGGTTTTTGGTTCGTTCTGCAGCACAACGCTTCCTCCTCCAGTTAACAAGATCTGCTTTGGGGAAGAGACTCCACCACCTCGTTCTCTGTTAACGCAGGTGACCCCTTCTAGGATCACATCCTCGAATGAATCGTGATCTTGCTCTCTGTGACTGTGGCATGCACTGTGTTAGTCTTTACCCCCTTCTCTGAGTACAAGAAGAAATCTCTGTCCCTCCCTTCCCCAGAGCCCTTCAGCTGGTTCACTGCAAACAGTTGATTTCTGTTACGATTTTTGTCTTAAATCCACCGAAAGAAAGGGGTTAATCTGACCTGGGACTTGGAACCTGATCTCCAGCTAACTTTAGGGGGGGGGTTATTTGCTTTGGGGGTATTTGGGGGGGGGGTGTTATTCTTTTCTTTAGAGATGTGCTCTTGTCAAGGTTTCACTTCTCTATGATTTGGAACTGGATGGAGATATTTTTTAAGGAATTCTTGTTGTTAAGATGTAACCTTGCTATTCTGTAGGCTCGCTCTGTAACAAGGAAATAAAAACTAATGGCAAGCATCGGAGGCCCTTCCTTCTGGTGGGAGAGGAAGGGACATGAGCCAAGGCGGCGGGTTGGGATCTCTGTACATGACACTTCCCCTGTAGTTTGGTCTCTGTTTCTTTCTCCAGCTCCCGTTTCTGCTCCATGTATATCATATTCTGTAAAATAACTCTCCTCCCTCGGATTTGCCCTTTGTGCGGATTATTGCAAGCATTGTATCTTGTTTCAGTGTTTTTTCTTACCTTGTAGTCTGGTTCGAAAAGTTACCCAGAGGGGGAAAAACAATGAGAAAAAAAAAATACCCAAGTAATAATTATTCTACATTGTAGTTTGTGTACGATATTTGTTGATAATGTTTTATTAAAGGGATGTCTTTTTTCCGCACCCCTCCATTGACATGTTTTTGGGGACATTTGGCTTGTTTTTATTATTCTGACTGCAAGACATGAGATGACAAAACCTTTTTTTTATTATTATTATTATTCTTAGTGTGTAATATGAATTTTGGGGGGCTTTTTTTCAATGTTTTGCCTTCTTTTTCCTGGGCATTTTCATTGTGCTTTACCTGTAGAAAGTCGATGGGGAGGGAGGGATGGGTGGGATGGGGAGGGTCTGAGGGTGTCAGTCTCATAGTTACAGTCAGGTTAATACCTCCCATAGAAATAACACAGATTTGTTGCAAATACACCCGGGGGCTCCCCAAGGGGTCACCTCATTTTCCTTTCCCTCTTTACATCTTGTCCAGGGTTTGGTTTTTTTTATATATATATTTCTTTTTCCTTTTATTTTTCTCTTTTTCTCTTCTGTTCTGACGTGAGGAAACGAAAGGACCGGGTTTAATGTATTTTAAAATGAATAGCTAAATTATTGTCTTCATTGGTATGGGATGGTTCTTTGAATGGTTACGGTTCTCCCCCCTCCCCTCCCCATGCTGTAATAAATATCAACATAAACATTTGATTCCGGTGCTCTGCAGTTTGTTCTGCTCCTCGCTGCCAGACCCGGGGGGTAACAGGGAATTGGTTTTCAGCCTTTATTTATCATGGACCAAACTGAGGTTTGGGATGTGGGAGCGGAGGTGATGCTGAGCTGAGAGCGCTGGGGGTTCTGGCTGTGGCTGGGGAGGTGGATGGGATTTGGCTGCAGTGCAGGAGCCAGGATAGGTTTGGTTGAATGATGCTCACTTGGTTAAAGGTTTTGGGGGTTTTAAGCAGTTTGAAACTTAAGCTTTTAACCCAGGAAAATGGTCATTCCTGCCTGTACCGGGCTGAGGATGTGCTTGCTGGGCCCTTGCCTGCCTGGCTGCAGACAGATGAGAGCTTTCAGGGGCTAAAAAGAGGGATTATTTTTGCATCCTGTTCCCCAGGATTCCCCCATTAGAGGCTGAAGGAACTGCGATGCCCTCATCCATCACCATGCTGGCATCCCATGCAGTAGGCTACACATCAGGGATGCCTGCGAGAGGAGCTGGCTTCTGCTACCTCCCATTGCTGGGGTCCTGCACTGCTGGGAGGTGAGCAAGGGAAGGGAAGGGGAGACAACTGTCACCTCCAAAATAGATATGTACATCATATATATCATATATATCATATATATATATATGATCACATATATATATATATCATATATAGGCTTGCAATGGGGTGTGCTGACCCCCTTGGGCAAGGCTGGCTGCGGTGGGGGGGGGTTGTGCACCTTTGCATGATCAAACTTGAGTCCAGAAGATGCTGGAGATGGGAGAAGCCAAGGCGAGGTTGACCTGGCATCCCAACAGGCAGCATCAGCAGTGTTTGGGGGGATACTGGGGCTTTTTAGGTCTTTAGCTGGGTGGTTACAAGTGCCGGGGGCCTGAAATGCTCCCCGGAGCTGCCATCTGAGGCTTGTTCTCTGCTTCAACCAGTCCAGGCAGGATAGGGCTGGCTGCGATCTCCTCCTTGCAGGAATGTTGTTCAAGTGTGGGCTGCAGGCCTGAGGGGCTTTGAGCTATCCTGGAGCTCTGCCTGTGCTGGGGGATGCTCCCAGGACTCCACAGCCACATCACCGCTGCAATTCCAGGAGCACTCCATCATGGAGCAGAAGAGTGAGGGGCAATGTGTGTGCTGGGAACCACCCAGAAACACCATGGTGCCTGCAGAGCCCATTAGCATGGAATTAACGGTGGGGCCAAGGAGCTCGGTGTGTCTGCGCCCTTTGCTGCCTGTGCAGGTTTAGCACCACAGGCATCCTGGTGCGGGGTCCGCAGCCATGCCCCAGTGTGGGTTTTGGTGCAGGCAATCCCACCCCTCAGGGCTTTGCAGAAGGTAAAGTGTGAGCATTCGCTGTCATTTGGAAACATGACCCCCAAGTGTAATTAGTGATGCTGATGAGGCCCTTACGCCCTCCGGGCTTTCTGAAGCCATTCCTGCCCATCCAGGAGCAACAGGCAGCATCATTGCCTGTGGCGGGTTTATTGCAAGGCATAGGAAAGCGCTTCCCGGTGGTTCTGACTGGGTTACAGGCTAATCTTATTAACCACCACCATGAGAAACTGCCAAGTTCCCTCCTCTAAATGTCTCCCGAGCCCAGCCTTAGGGATAATTGTCTCCCCCATTAGTTTTCATTAAATTAAATGCAGGAGGAGGATCTGAAGAACCAGGGGCTCCGGTCTGAGCACAGACTGTACTTGCTGGCACAATGAGGGCGAGCCCATGGAGTCAGGTTTTGCACCAGCGGTGTGGAGTGATGGAGCACAGTGCATCATCCCCAGGGCAGGCTGGGGACCAGGTCCTGCACTTGGGGCTGCAGAGCTCTCCTCTGACCAGGCAGGCACCACCAGTCTTCATCTCTGACTCCTGCTGCCCTGTTCTTGCATGCTCTGCTTCCCTGGCTGCAGCTCATTAAAAGTTAATGCCTGGCTCTTGGTCCATGATGAGGTAATGCCATTCATCTGCTGACGAGCCTTTATAAGTTATTGATGCCAACCCAGATGTGCCTCTGTGGCCTGTTGCTCTGTTCTTGGTCCTATCTTTCTCAGCTGGGTTAATTCCAGCAGGTCACACTGGAGGAATGAACCATGGGCAGCACCCTTGGGAAAACCAGTGGGACACCATGCATGTGTGTGTGGCTGGCTGTGGTAGGGCTGCTGCCTGGTTCACAGACCTTGTACCTCCATCACAATCGATCAACCTGAGCATCATTCTCATGTGCCAAGCTGGGAGGCCCACTCTGTCCTACTTCAGTTCTCTTCCTGGACCTTGGGATAGCTTACCAAGCACAAGGACCTGCTGCTCATTCCACCAACATGTGAGTAACTGCTTCTTCCCTTACTATGTGTCTGATCAACTGTGCCCTGTGCAAACCAGGGTTGGGGGCTCACATGCTTGTGTATGGTCCCCTCATCCCAAGTGGCTTCTTGATGCCTCTTGTAACTCATTCCCTGCTGACTATCCCATGTCCTATTGCTTCTGCCACTTCTCAAAACTGCCTTTGTTCTGCCTCCATCCATCTCTCCCTGCGCTCATGTCCTGGAGACACCAGGACTCCAGCTTCACTTAGTTCCTCCTTTTCTACAGCCTGTCCTAATAGAGATGTCTTTGTCAAGAGGTAAAAGCATCTAAAGGGACTTTGGCTCTTCCCCATGCAGACCATCTTCACAGAGTCCCACATCCCTAGAAGCATGGGAGGTGTTTCATCTCCCTACACTGCCTCTCCACCACAGCCACTCTTCTATGAGGCTTCCTCAGTGAAGCCACCCTGCTCAGGAATGCTAATGCTGTGGCTGGCTGCCCTACAGGGCTTCCCCCTCAAGACCAGTAAGGACCCAAAGCTGGAAGGGTGAAGGGATGTGAACAGCCCTAGAGCTGCTCCGCAGGGTGTGTGTGACACAGCAGACAGCCAACAGCCCAAGAAACAAACACTGAGCAGTCTTCACAGAGCACAAGTGTAATACGACATATACCTAAATAACTGGGTGCAAATTGGAGATCAGAGCAGATTTAAAGCGCTGAGCTGAATCAGGGATCCCTTGAGCAGGCAGAATTAACGTGACTTAGATTGATGCATTATTATACCTCTTTCGAGCCTTTTCCCCTAACTACTGAGGATGCTGTTAATTTAACTTGCAGCCAATGCACCCCAAATGACTGAGTTCAAGTGTTGATCTTAGATGTGAGTAGTGAAAACCCTTGTTTTCTGAACCCTCCAGGAGTAGAGCAGTCTGATGGATTGAGCCTGGAACACACAACTGGGGTGTTCATCCAGATGGTCAGAGAAGATCACAAAGCACAGACCAGCCTCTGACACAAGATGCTGCGAAGTGAGATGAATTTCTTGGAAATATGCTCTTTCCACACCTTAAAATAGCACAGGCTGTCCTATTCCTTCCCATGTGCTGGAGGGTAGCGGTGCAGAACTGCAAAACATTCTACATTTGGCTGGAGCTAATTTAGCTTTCATTTTACAGCAAACCACACTAATCCCCCCATCTTAAAAAGAATACGCTTCCTGCTCAGTTAACTCTGTGTGGCAGGAAGAAATTCTTCCCTTTGTACTTTTAGCAGCGAATACCAGCTACCAGGCACCAAAGTTTCACGCTACGTTCTACACCCCTTTCTCAAAATGGATAGATAGGTCTCTTCATCCAGGATTGGGGGATAAAAGAACCGTGGTTCTATAGATCCAACAAAGCCATCTCACCGATTAAGTGCTTTGGGAACTAAGCGCAGGGCAGCACGACACATCCCAAAGCAGCCAGGAGTAAAACAAAGTAAAAAGCCAGGCAGAATGACAAAGGCTTGTGTCTCAGGCTCCCCCCTTGAAGCTTTCGAAGTCTCTTTCCCACACACTGCATTCAGAGGTACTCAAAGCAACCTCAAAAATAGGTTTGAGTCTGGCTCTGTGCAGCAGCACACTGAGCGCAGACCCTGTGCAGAGGAATAATGACTGGCTTATGTTCTTCCTAGGCAACGGTGGAAGAGTGCAGGAGGAGGCATCTGATGACTCTAACTCGAATCCAGAGGTGAGCCCCTAAAATGAAACGCTTTTCATGCACAATTTGGTTTAAAAAAAAAAAGGAAAGATTTACTTTCAGTAACGATATAATTTATTTTAGAAAGCAAAATTAAGCCACCGTTCTTTAATTATGTGATGGTTCTGGCAAAGGGAAGCAGCAGGTACAGTTGGTGAAGTATTTTCATTGGAGCTGAATTTCACACAGTTCCATGCAGATACAGTGCCAGAAACTTCTTGAATGTGTCTGGCTGAAAGCCATATATTCCAGCGGGCCTCTGCAGGGAGAAAGGCATGGATGCTCAGTTTGCAGTGAAGTGATTAATGTAGACAAACAACGGCTTTAAACACGCTTGAGTAAGACTTCAGATGTGGTAGCTTCCAAATGGGTGCTCTCCCTCCCCAGATGGGTTTGTGTGTGGGGACTTCCACTGATACAAATCTCAGATGGCAAAACCCCTTTGCCCATTCAAGTGAAGACACCCTCCCAGCGTAACCAGGGCTGACAGCACTGTGCTCCATTTACTCTACACTGAAGCTGACAGTTCCATGTAAGCACTTCCTTCGTGAAAGCACGAGCTTATTTTAAACAAGTCTATTATGAGATGGTAGATTACAGATGGGGCTATCTTCATGTAGTTCGTATTAAGCTTGGCATGTGGCTTGCACACTATGTGGCACATCAGCACTACAAATACTCCCTGTCAGTAACACCTGCTTAAGAAAGAATGAGGCCAGTGCCTCTGTTGGGTCCCTTCACCTGGTTTAAAACCTGTACAGCAGCTCTACACTAGGTCTCAAACCTCCTGCAGAGAGGGAAGGGCAGAACTAATGGGCTGCATCAAAATGAGTGTGACCAGCAGGCTGAAAGAAGGGATTTGCCCCCTCTGCTCTGCTCTCCAGAGACCCCCACTGCAGTCCTGCATCCAGCTCTGGGGCCCCCAGCACCAGAGGGATGTAGAGCTGCTCAAGTGAGGAGGACACAAAGATGCTGTGAGGGCTGGAGCAGCTCTGCTCTTGGAGCCAGGCTGAGAGAGCTGGGCTGGTTCAGCCTGGAGAAGAGAAGGCTCCTTAAGGGGAGACCTTAGAGCAGCTTCAGTGCCTAAAGGGGCTACAGGAAACCTGGAGAGGGGCTTGGGACAAGGGCCTGTAGGGACAGGACAAGGGCAATGGCTTTAACCTGCCAGAGCGGAGATGGAGGCGAGCTCTTAGGCAGAAGCTCTTCCCTGTGAGGGTGCTGAGGCGCTGGCCCAGGGTGCCCAGAGAAGCTGTGGCTGCCCCATCCCTGGCAGTGTTCAAGGCCAGGTTGGACACAGGGGCTTGGAGCAACCTGCTCTAGTGGAAGGTGTCCCTGCCCGTGGCAGGGGGTTGGAGCTGGATGAGCTTTAAGGTTCCTCTCAACCCAAACCATTCTGTGATTTCCAGGACCATTTCTGAAGTTTTCCTTACCAGAACAACTCTCTTCTTGACTTCTGGAGTACACAGGGCACTTTCATAGAGATTCTGATCAGAGTCAATCCAGACCATATTTTTTATGCCATCGCTAGAGACAAGGTCTGTTGTATTTAACTGGAACACCATGAACTGGAAGAGCTGGCCATCTGTGCCAATACTTTGCACCACTACTGGCTGCTCCAAAACCTTGGGATCGTTCTAGGAAAGAAGGGAGGGGGGGAAGAGAACACTGAAAAAGCCAGTTACTACAGAAATTGCATGAGTACTTGCTGATTCTGCATCTTCTACTTGGTGTAAAGCCAACATTTTAATAAATGTATTGTTACCTTGCCCAGAAAATTACTCTAGTCAAGCAAGTTTTGAATGTAGATTCTGTATTTTAATTACAATTCCTCCCTCAGCCAGCAATGAAGCATCAATTTACATACACTGAGCTGTGGGATGGGGTGGAGTTCTACTGTTGAACTTACTCCCTGGTTCCTACTCATTACCACTCCAATGTGCGTTACCTCATGAACACACTGCTGAGCGATGGTTTTCTGCATCAGCAGACATCAGTACCTTCAGGTTAGAATTGGACCCCTGGATTTGAAAACTACTGGAACAAGCCACAGCAAGGGAATTTCATGACTCTTTCCACTAGAGAAAGAACACAGGCTCAGCAAGTCAGCAGCAGTCTCTGATACATACCCCATAAAGCAGCCTGGCCTTTGCCAGTGCATTGCCAAAAGCAAACATCAGCATCTTGGCACGAAGCTGTTCTGGTCTGAACCTCTGAGGATGAAGGCTGGCCGATTCCAGGAAGAACAGAGTGTGAGGGTGAGAGTATGGATAACCCTCTTTAAAACCTAAATAGCAGATAATCATGTCAGAAATGGCTCAGTAAGAGACTACACAGCCAACATTTCCTCCTGTATCTTCAGGAACTGCTCAGGCAATTTGCCATGATTTAAGTTCTTGGTTTCTGTACCCAGCTCCTCATTCCCACACATTCCCTACCCATGGCTGTCTCCAGGTTAACCTGAACACTAAGTCAAGACAGAAAATTATCACGGATGGCTATATTTACCTGTGTCATTGAGCTCTCTGTACACAATCACTTCCTGAAGATCAATGGTAGGAGAGATGGGATGGAAGGTCTCCAGAACATGTCCTTCAGTGGCTAGTACCTCCTCCTTGGAGGCTACTGGTGGTACTGGAGCCATAGAGTTCATAAGTATTCCATTCTGGCCACGGACCTGAAAGAGAATAGATTCTGCGGAGGGAAATTAGGCTACATTCAAACACTGCTGAAATAAGATTAGGGAAAGATGTATGCTTCCTTTTGGGCAGCAGCACTCCAGCAAGTTGCTGGTCTGCAAGGCTCACTCTCTCCCCCTCACCTCCAAACTCATCCTTCTTCTAAAATGTTAATTGCTGGTGTTAATTTCTGACCTCAACACACTTAGAGAAACAACAGCACAGATTCCGAACACAGAAAAATTAGCAGTTCTAACACACTGGTTCTCTTCTCCCACCCTCTTGTTAACATTGCCTAACCCCCAAACAACCTCCTCAGGGCAAGTGTCCTGCCATCATCCAAGGCTGCCCTTGCTTACAGCACTATTTAAACCTGGAAGGATTACTCGGTTCCATAAATTGTTTCATTTTCCTCCAGTCTTAGAGCCAGCAGCTTTGTTACCCCTCTTACATTAATGCAAAGAGCTAAATGCTTCCACCCATAGCAACAACTAACCTCTTTCCCATGCAGCTGCTATCCTGTAGTTTCTAGCCAACATTCTCTTAGTCAGAGAAGGATACTTTGCAGACATTAACCGACATATATGTATCAAGTCTTCAAACAGCACTGGGCTTTAGAATGAGGAAGAGAAAAAAAAGACAGTTATATAAAAACTGTGATCATAATGGTGGGCAGATGCTTCTGGGACATGAACGCTGCAACATTACTGTATGTTAAACATGTAATAGTGTAGCATTTCCAAACAGTTAATACAGACTTCAGATTAATATCCCACACACCAGTCCTGTTCCAAGTTGGCAGAGGTAATGCTTACCATTAGTTGTTTAAAAGCCTGACATTCTGCATCAGCTAAAAGTCAATCTCAAGTTGAAACACCTTGGCCTGAGAGAAGCTTTCATATACAGCATGTGTTTACATCGGTCCTACTGTCAATATGCACAATTGGGCTGGGATTTTTTGTTTGGTTGTTCTTGCTTTGTTTGTCCTACAAGTTGACCACTTGATACAAAGGGTCTAACAGTTGTGCGTGATAAGTGAATCAACAGCAGATCTATGTATGATTTTCCTCTGTAGTGTTAATGCTTGATGGCCGGCTTATTCTAACAGCACATCTTCCCTGCGACTTACCATAGGGAAGACTTAACATGGACTGCAGACTTACCAATAATGCTCTCTCTCGGGAGCAGTTTCTGTGGTGTTCCAGATCCTTGCATGCCACACCGCATGCTTCACCCGCTCCTCATGGTCCTCGAGCTGGTGGGCCGGGTTGTCAATGATGCTCTGCACAGATGGAGGCAAACCTTCCACCAACTTCGTCTTGGTGAGCCACTGTGCCTGTCGAACCCCTTCAAACACAACCCAAGAGAACATGTGTTAACGAGGCCCCTGGGCGGGCTGGAAACGTGGTTACTTCAGGAGACAGGCGGGTGATTCCCCGTGCATGTCTTATACACTATGGGAGGTGAAGCCTTGGCTGGTGGGGAAGGGTAAGTGCTTGAGTACGCTGCGAGGCCCGGGGCACCGCTAAGGGGCACGGAGGAGGTGGCCTGGCCCGAAGGAGGGCGACCGGGCCGGTACCTTCCAGCATGCGGACGTTCTGGTGGCAGACGAAGCAGCTGCGGTCCTTGCGGAGCGGCATGTCTTCGTAGCGCGTCCCCGGGGAGTGCCAGGGGTCGTGCCAGCCGCGGTCCCAGAGCGGGAAGCGCGGCCGGGCCAGGCCGGGCATGAAGTGCTGCCGCCCCGCGTACGTGATGGTGTCCAGCTCCACCTGCTTCCGCACCGGCAGCCGCTCCACAGTCTGGGCCAGCACGTCCGGCGGCGGCCCGCGGGTGGTCCAGGGCGTGCGCGGCAGCGGCCCGCGGGGACGAGGCGGCCCCGCACGGGTGAGTACGCCGCGGGTCAGGGCGAGGGTGCCGCTGCCCGCCTCCGCCGCCCGCCTCAGCGCCATCGGCCCTGCCACCGCCATCCCACCCCTGCGCCGCCACCCCCTCAAAGCCCCGCCGCCGCCATCTTGGCGCGCACGGCACGGCGGGAGCGCGGCGGGCGGGCTCCCCCCACCGGGTGACGGACGGCGGCGGAGGCCAATGGCGGACGGGTGCCCGACGGTGAGGGGGGGTCGGCAAAGTGCGGGGCGGGGCGGCGGGTGAAGGGCAGGGGCCATGTTGGTAAGTCAGGGGGCGGGCAAAGGCTCCTCCTCTCCTGCTCGGGGAGGGTAGTTGAGGGACTGGCGCTTGGCAGGCAGGGGATGGGGTCTCAGGGCCCTCTGGGCCGGGGCCTGGAGCCGGTGCCCCGTACCCCGGGGAGGGCAGGGCTGTGCTGGGTCCCCGAAGACAGGCCTCTAAGCCTTGGGCATGCACCGTGAGTGTTTGGAGCTCTGTAAACATGGCCAGCTCTGAGCCTGGGGCCCTGGTCTCCATCCGCAGCCTGGTTGGGGTCTTGTCATTCCCATGTGGATGCTGCGGGTCCCGCACACGGCTCGGAACCGGCAGCTGCTGCGGGAAGGAGGATCTCTGCCTGCTGGTTCTCTCTTCTCCCTCTGTTAGAATAAGTGTGATGGTGTTGCAGCTGTGAGGGCTGGTTAATTAATTCACCTTGAAAATAAAGCTGCTCTAAGTGCTAAGTGGTCTCTCCTCACCCGTGGCTTTATAATTTCCTCTGGACCTTCTTTTGTTTCGGTGGTACAGGTACAAATGGAGTGGGAGCAGTGTTGAGCCGACTGCTGTGTGAAAATAGCAGAGTCCTGAGAGGTCATGGTTTCGGTTTGAGGAGCATCCGGTGGGTACAGCTCGCTCTGAAGCAAGGGCAGTGGTGAGGGGTAAAGAGTGGTTTGGGCTGGAAGGGGCCTTAAAGATAACTTAGGTCCAACTCCATGCCACAGGCAGGGACACCGCTTTCCTACATGTCTCTATTTAAAGCCAGGCTCCAATCTGCTCATAACCAAAGTGTTAATTTGTTTACCTGTGTCTCTTTGCCTCTAAACTCCTGCCTTAAACCCCACTTCCAGCTCGTTGCCCTCCTCCATTTTAAAGCTGTGCTCTATCCCAATGTCGGGAGTTCATTGTCTGTTCCAGTGGACCAAGCTGCAGACTTTTAAGATGCTTCTACTCGGGATGAGTGAGCCACTCTTTTGTAGGAAATAACCATAGCAGAACAAGCAGGAGTCAGTGTGTGCCTGGTGCTGGAGGTAGCATTGGATGGGAAACAGAGCCTGAGGCTGGGCTGGAGTCTGTTGTGCAGCTCTGAGCTGGTGGCTGTGATGTCTGTCATTCCATCACTGGACAATGCAGAGGCAGTGAGTGCTTGAGCTAAAATGGAGCATTGCAGGCACTACATTGGCTTGCAGGTTTTTGTGAGCCCCCTGAGGTAGCTTGAGAGAGATTTTCTCAGTCCTCCTCCAAATAATGATTGCTGATGAGCACGTGCCACTCTTCATCGTGCTGGTCTTTGATGCAGGGCTTGTGTTTTGCAGACAATGAGTGGAAATGAGCACGACTGGCTGGCTCTCAGACCCCAGGAACCTTCTCCATCCCAGTGCTGTGGCGGCGGCTGCAAACCCTGCATCTATGATGTGTACGAGAAGGAGCTTGCACAATGGGAGAGGGCCAAAGCAAAACAAGACAAAAGCCTTCTCATGGAAAGGAAGGAGCAGGTCAATTTCTCTTTGTCACATCCTAGAGCCTGTGCTCTGATGGTACTTGTTAGGGTGTGGGGTTGTGGTGAGGGATGCAGCAATAGATTAAAGCAGCGCCTTAAGAGAAGGCTGTAAACACAATTCCCCAAACTCTGCTTCACAGCCACCCTCCCCCTTGCCTGCTCTCTCCGTGCTGTAATGTGATTTTCCAAGTGTCGAGTTCGCCCTGGTGTCGCGTTACAGCCTTGGATCTGCAGCTTCTCCTGTCGGACAGCTTCCTCAGAGCTCCGTTCTCCCGACCTTTCTCATCTTTTCCTCATTTTTTGACTCGCATTTTGAGAATGAAAAGAAAGCTGCGTGTGTGTGGTGGAGTATTTGTCTTCAGCGTGCAGTGTTATCCTGTCCGTGCCCTTTTACCTAACATTGCCTATGCTGGGTCAAGCAAAAACGATCAGTGTTGAAAGAGCTGACACTATTTCCGGCTCACAGTGGTCACTTTGGCTTCAAAGTTGGCCCCAAAGCAGCACTCAGCTCTTTTAGCAGTATTGTTTCTGTTCCCAAACATGAGGAGAGGATTGCAGTGAGTCAGAATAGGATGACCTTGCTGTAAGGTGTAAAAAATGTACTTTAAAAAGAAGGGGGGGGGGGAGGGGGAAAATGCAAGATCCCAAAGTGCATACTGCAGAACATGATAATGAATCAGCAGAGAGCTGAGATTTGCTCTGGGCCCCGGCATTTAATACACATTCTCCTGGAATCCTGAGTATCTCCAGCACTAAATGAGCACACACGTTTGCTTCCAAAGAAAAATGAAATAATAAAAGACACCATCTAACCGAGTAATTATTTATTGTTGTTCTTGCAGAGCAATAATTCAGAGCTGAATCCAGATACATTTACTGCATTCAGCATAAGCTCGGTGGAGCAGCTAACAGAGGACACCTACCAGTACAGATTTGAATTACCGGGAAATAGCAGCCTGTGCTTGAGTTTAGGACAACATATCGTGTTAAGGTATTGTTCTCTGTGCTAGTTAAACAGTCTGCATTATGTAACCTAACATGGAGCTTATTGTCAGTAGACAAAGGCTTCATAGCAGGCAAATCATGATTTCTATACCTCCACAATGCCACAGATGAAAGAACGTGTGAGCTCGCTAGCTCTGCTAATTTTATGGTAAAAGCCATTCCAAAGCTGTAGTTTTCTTCAGCATTATCCTTGCCTCAGTGGGCCAGAAAGAACTAGGTGTGATTAAGAAAATCCATTTGCAGGAAGAAAGACTCAAAGAATAGGTGTTATAACAGAAGATTTGCTCCGGCGTGTTGGAATGAAGACAATGAGCTGCACTCACTCCACAGCTTGGTTTGAGGCCCTGTATCTTGGGGTAACTCAGCACCCAGGATGTAACTCCCAGCATCCAGGCATTTCCTGACTGATTTCTAGCAGAACAACTCTCCTGTGTAGTTCATTGCTTGCCAGAAAAGGGCCACTTGGGAAGAGTTTATGTCTCTCTCAGCCATCTGTGGTGAGCACCGCCAGATAGGAAAAGTCACATTATGATGCCATTGATCTGTATCTGTTGACGTTATTTGTACGTTAACAGCGGATGTATGCAGCTGGCTGGTGCTGAAAGAACACACTTCTCCCCTCAGTTATCCCTCATAGTGCAGCAGAGGAAAAGCTTTGGTCACTTCAATCAATTACCCTGGTCAGTAGTAAAGAGCAGGGTGGATATATTCTATGAGAAGAGAAGACTTACAGGAAAATATGGTGTATATTGACAGGATCTCAGGTCTAGGCTTTTGTTATTTAATTACCAGATGCTGTCTGAGCATAGGCAGTCCAAAAGTGATAGCATACTTAACTGTGAAGGCATTCAATATTCAACATGTCCCTGTTGTCACTCTTGCATGTTTGGCTCAAACTTGCCTGTATGGCTCAAAAGCCTTCCAGTGGTGTGTCCAAGAGCTGAGTGTGGGATACTGCTGGGGAAAACAAAAGATGCATTTAACCATTATGTTTCCCCTGGATTTTTACCTCTGAAAGGGAAATGCATTACATCTGTGCACAGGCTGGGCTGCTGAAAAGAGAACCTGCTGCCTCCTTGTCTCCCCAGAGATCTGCAGAAGTTGGGTAACACCAGTCAATCACTCCAGTCATGGTGGCTTCCTGTGTTTCTCTTCTCAGAGGAGTGGTGAATGGTTTGGAGGTGCAGCGAGCCTATACCCCTATTAGCCCAGGGAATGCTGAAGGTTACTTTGAAGTTTTAATCAAAGTAAGTAAGCCTGTACAATACGGATTAGTCTAAGGTGCTGGGAGAGGTGTTTTCTTTAGGACCCAAGCATGCTGTTGGCACTTCAAGCGAGGCTCTCCCAAATCCCTCGTGGACTGTTTATGTGTTGTTTTGAAGCGGTTGTACTTTACTGATAAAAACTGCTGTTTTTCCCACAAAACTGAAAGCAGAGGAAGGTGACACACAAACAAGTGCTTTGCAGCATAAGCCCTGTTAAAGCACTTGGGAGAGCCTCTTGGGAGCCCTGCAGTTGCCAGTGTGGAAAGAGGTGCCCGTTCCACTTCCCTGACTTCATTTTGCCTTTCCAATGTGTCTTTGAAATTGCACCCACTTGTCAGCCCCATTGAATCATTGATTTTGGGAAGTCCCAGCCGTTTGCCCCCTGCCCCTGAGTTTTACTTTAAGAACACTCCTCTGAAGTTTCATTTTGGTTAGAAACGTAGACAGACAGTAGGCAGCAGATTTTGGTTTGCAGGAAGGGCTCTGGAACTGCCTGCAGTCTGGGAGGGTCCCCATGGCAGAGAGGTGGTGTCAGGGTGGATGGGGTAGCAGAGGCCCATTTTGGACAAATGTCCTGACCCTTTTGGAGGCCACCACAAGATGCTGGTTGAGTTCAAAAGGATTTTATAGGAGAACTTGGCTGGAAATTAGTCTGGATAAAGTCTGCAGGGCTCTCATAAATGATTACTTTGTGTGGCAAACATCCAGTTGAAGAACACTTTTCCAGTTCTGTGTTTGTGTGTCACTAGTGATTCCTCAGGACAGGCACAGGCTTCACTATAGCTGTGAAATTCAGGCTGCTGGGTATCCCAAGTGGCTTGCAGAGAATGGCCACTTGTCCTCTGCATGTCTTCCAGGATTTCACATTTTGGGGGGGTTATTATGCATTGTACATTGGAGCATAAATGCTGTTCTTTACAAAACCCTTCAGCTTCTATAGGACACCTGTGGGAGGGTCATTTCACCATTCTTGTGGCAATTGGCGTGTGGTAGGGAAGTGTTGCATTTGAGTTGCATTAATAGGATACGTTCACAGGATGGCTGTGAAATTTCACATATACTTGCTTATTACTCACAGGTTTTGCATTTCAATAATAATAGTAATGATTGTAATGATACCTTTCCTTTATATAGAACCTTTCATCCCAAAGGGAGCTATAGTTACTCTCTGGCAGTGACAAAAATGGTTGGTAGCACCCAGTGTAAAGCAGCCATTTGTATAACTCATTCTGTAGGTTGTGGTATATTTCACACTATTCAGGCAATTTTGGAAAGTACTATATTATTATTATTACTCTGCAATCCAAGCACTGTTCAAATCCTTCTGTCTCCTGTTATTACAGCACTGCATTTGTGATACTACAGTTAAGAGTGAGGGAGTTGCCATTTACAGAGCATAACCCTCTTTTTGAGTGATTTTATAATGTTAGGGTTTCTCTCCATGTAAAACTGGGTGTAGAAGTTTCCCCCCAGGACATAATTATTTCTTTTTGTTTAGAAAAAAAGCTTTTTAAACCCACTCAATCACTTCTCACTTCAATTTTTGGGAATAATTTGGGAGAAAGAAGGATTGGTTTGGTTTCCATTACCATGGTCAGTTGGGAATAGGCAATAAGTGGGGCTGGCTTCTGCTTTTACTTTGGGTTTCCATATATATTTGAAGAAGATAGATCTAAAATACTTCTCCTTTGATGCAGCTGCACACTCTTAGTGTGAGACTTAGTACCTGTCCAGAGTCCTCTGAACAGAAATGTTTCTGATAGTAACTCAGAGCCTGGATGTATGTTATGCATTTCCCTTTTGAATGTAACAGCTGGTGCTAATAGTTGTTAATACTTCAGGTATCTTGCATAAATGAGGTTGTTACGAGGGGAGGAGCATCTCTGTTCTTTATTAGCTAACACTGCTTGCAAGCACAAGCACACTCTTGCTCACTCACTCACTTTTTAGCTGCTTTGTGGTTGACCGATTTTGTTTGCCTGCAGTGCAGCTTGGTGGCCAGCCAAGGCCCTGGGGTGTGGAGCTGGGCTTCTCGCCAATGTGCATGCAGAAAAATACCCCAAAATATGCTGCTTTTGTATAGGCTGGAGTCTTTGAAGGCTCATATCACATACCATCTCTTCACCTCGGGCTGTGTTACTCTTCCTCAGACTTATCAGTGGCATCACCTCTGCGCGAGACCAGTTGTCTGCTGTTGGGCTTATCTGCTCTTGCTGTTTGGACCAGCCCTTGTTCTCCAGCCAGATCCCATAGACTGTGGCCGTCTTTTGCTCACGTTTGCTCTCATTAACCATAAAGTGGTCTTACATATAGGACACAGACAGACATACAGCACATAGCTACAAGAGTGCTTGTAGAACGAAGAGCCCTTCATTTTCCAGCCTCTCCTTGCTTCTCTGTTTCTAGCAAGCACGACCCTTTCTCATCAGTCATGAGTGAGGCTGGCATTCCTGCAGGCAAAAGCCCAGATAATATTGTTTGTGCCTCGTAGAAAGTAAGGCATTTTTTTGCTAATATTTTTCTTCCATGAGGCCCACATTAACATATCTTGTTTTTGACAATGTGAAGGCATCCCTTAGCATCCACATGATCTCTTCTGAAAATGGGAGTTTTATAAATGAGAAACCTGACTTTGGGGCACTAATTGTATCAACACAGCATCTGAGAGACTGAAATAAAGCAAGAGCTATGCAGTGTTTATATAACTAACAGTATCCAGAGGGCATTTCCAGACCCCATACTCTGAGATTTGGAGAACACTTGAAGGCTTGGACTGTGCTTTGCATTCAAGACACTCTTCTTGTGCTTTGTAAGCAAGAACTCTGATAAGCTTTTTCCAGTTTTGGAAATGCAGGCTGCATGAGAGTGGTTTGTGTTTATATTATAGTCAAGCTGGAATGGATCCAATATGATTTAATTTAAATGTCTTTGTTTTGGGTATAACTTTGAGTTATTTTTCAAACAGAAATGATCTTTCTTTCTTAAACCCATACAATGTTTTTTTGTCCCCTTCTTGTCTAAATGTAGATAACTTTATAATTGACTTTAAGCTGGGAAACTTTCCAACAGAGTATAATTATTCTTTTCTTTTGTACAATGCTTTTTATTAGTGCTATGAAGCTGGGCTAATGTCACAATACATAAAAACATGGAAAAAAGGAGACATGGTCTTTTGGCGTGGGCCGTTTGGAGGGTTCCCATATCGACCTAATAAGGTTAGTTCCCTAAGAGAGTGAGGATGTGGCAGCTAGCTTTGTTTAATACTCTAAGGGGAAGACGTCAATTTGATTACTGTTTTCATGATTATTTTAGGGACTTCCTGGGTTACTATAGAGTGCTACAGCATTAGCAGTCAGTTGGAGAAAGTGCACCTCATTGAACTGCAGAATATTTAAGAAGGAAGAGGAGAGGGAGGTGGACGGGAGACTGGAAGACATTCGCATCTGTTCATCACTTGTGTTAGAAGCTCCTGATGTGTTTAACAAAGAGAACTTACTTTGCACCAGCCATGAGTGCAGATGGGTTTTGCCTCGTTTGAGCTGCGTTGCTGGTTTGTGACTGAGCACAAGCGAAGGGGAAGTGTTGATCTTTTTCTGTCCTGGGTATTCCCTGAACTGTAGCAGCTCCAGTGAGGTGTCACGTCACGCGGCCGCTCTGCAAATGTTGATCCCAGCCTGATACCAGGCTCCCTGCAATGAGAGGCAGATCCAGTTTCAGGGGAAGGGTTCTCACACATACTAATTCAGTTACTTAATTATAACCTTTCAAATGAAGAACAGAATTAAAATGCTGGTCATTAAGATCCCAAAGCTTTGAGTTTTCTTCGCCTCCCTCCAACAAAAATAAGACTATAAAATCCCAGTGGCCAAGCTCCATGCAGAGCAATTGTGTTCTGCTTCCTAAAATACTCTCCTTGCTGGTTTAGGCTACTGTTTCCTTCTCCTCTTAAAAGCTTACAGATAGTAATTTGGGACAGAACATGTCATCGGTCATACCCTCAAAGTGGCTGTGTGCAGGGGCTGTCTGGATGATCTGTGTACAGGCAGTTTGCAAAGCACCTGATTGATCTTTGAAACAGCTTGCTGTAGAAGAGGGGCTTAAGTCCCAGTTCTGGCATTGATACACTGGCTGGCAGCAGGGGAAGGTTCTGGGAATCTTCTGTCTTCCTACACAGACCACTTTCCTGCCTGAACATCCCTATCCTGAGCAGAGTGAATGTCCCCACGTGTGGGTGGGAAGCACTGTGTGCTGATGGTAGCTCTTTGAGAAAAGTGAGATAATGCACCAGGAAGATATATGGATCAGGATGGAGAAGAAACCATTTCCTCCAGAGAATGTTCAGGATTGTACTTTGCAGCATCCAAGATGGAGCATTTCCAGTGGGAAAACAATGCATAGTGGGTCAGCAAAGTGTAGTGTAGACTTGAAACTGAACAATAATTGAAATCAAGGCTAAAGTTAGGATAAAATTTTATATTTGGGTAAAATCTAGTTTTGTTAGGCTGGATACATGGACACTGGAAGTGCTATCTGTAATCCTTTGCAGAAAAATACATTCTCAGACTTGAATTTACCAGTTCGTGACCTTCTGATGTGTTCTTTCTTAAGGGACCCTTTACCAGTGCAGCAGCAGGAGGAGCTGGCCATGAGCACATCCGTTTCCAGTCACTACAGCTCATCCACACTTCTCTGTTCTGTTGTTAGCATGGAGAACTCCTCATGCTGGCATCTGGTACCGGTCTCGCACCGATGCTTCCCATCCTCCAGTCCATAACAGATGATGAAGAGGATGAAACCTTCTTAACTCTTGTTTGCTGCTTCCCTACCTTTGACAAAATTTATCTGAAGCCTCTTCTCCAGGATCTGGCTCGATACTGGAACATCAGAATATTTTATGTCCTAAGCCAGGTAAGTAAATGGATACGAAGCATGTTTGTGTGAGGGTTCTCTGTGTTGGATGAGCCTCTGCTTCCTCTGCTTTTCCATGAGCATGATCTTAATTCTTTCCCAGTCATTGAGGCTATTTTGTGATCCAGTAGCTGCTGTTCTTAAATCTGGTACATGTTCTCACACTGCTGCTAGTCTAGAGAGTTTTGGGAAGTGACCATTGGTCACTGCTTGTCCCTCTTTACCTCCTTGCTCTGTTGCTGCTGTGTTGGGACGGATCCACTGATTCATAGTCACTGCTGATTATTTTCCCCCACTTCAGATGGTTGTTGCTGCAAATCTGTTGTTGCTTTGTTGTTGCAAAGAAGAGTTGATTCTTGGATACTCACAGCAAATAAACTATTTCTTCTTTCCCAATACCAGTGCCTTAATCTGTCCTTGTTCTCCATTCACTGCTCTTGGCTAGAGCTCTCTTCTAGTATGTTAGCACCAACTTCCCAGCAATTATTTCTCCCAGCTGACCCATTCTTAAACTTCTAAAAGTTGTTTCTCCCTCTGTAGAGTTATTTTTCCCCTGCCAAATCCATGGGATGAGGGCATACCCTCTCGGTGGTCTTACATTTTGAGCAGTCTTTTTCATTTCCATTTGCTCCCAAAGTTGCCTGTGTTCTGCATGGATTCGGTGGTTAAAAATACTTCCCTCAGAACTGAGGATTCATTGCAAGGAGGGTATAGAAAGAATTATTTATGCTAAGGGAACGAATCCCATTGCATTTTTAGTCTCTCAGATGAATCATTTTTTTGTATCTCTGATAGTGGATGTGTCTCATACATTATGTTCCACATATGGCCTCAGCAAGTTGAGATTTGGTACAGGGAAAAGTACTTGTGACTTAGGCACCCCCTCAGCTGCTCTGTGGGAGGTAATTGTCTCTGGTGACATAGCCCTGTCCTGCAAAGGGTATTTAAGCTATTTCAAGAGCATGAAGAGGTCTTGAAATTCAATCAGTGAAGGGCAAGAAACCTACCTGACCCCTGTCAACACTGTCTGCCCTGTGTGTACATCTCTCCTTCTCTTCTCTTAGTGGGTTTGTTATAGTCCAACACTGACTTATGCATCCTCCCTTTTAGGATTATGCATCTGTCTGTCTTGGTATTTCACTCTGCTGCCTGTCACCACCACATCTGAGCACCTTCTGCTTCTAGTTAATAGAAGTAGGGGAGTCCCTGATGGATGTAACATTTCTCATGGGATCAGGGCTGGCTTCTTTTGGTTTTGCTCAAGGGAGATGGGGCTGAAAGAGACTTGGGAATGGGAGAGGCAATAGAGAGGAACAGACTTGGGATTTAGGACTTGGGAATAGAAGAGGTGCGCTGGGAAGTGATTCTCAAAGGAGAAGGCTCTACAGCATTTATTAGTGATAGAAATCTGGAGACTGACTTCTTACAAGGGCACATAGTGATAGGACAAGGGGGAAATAAACTAGAAAAGATTGAGATGAGCTCTTAGGCAGAAGCTCTTCCCTGTGAGGGTGCTGAGGCGCTGGCACAGGGTGCCCAGAGAAGCTGTGGATGCCCCATCCCTGGCAGTGTTCAAGGCCAGGTTGGACACAGGGGCTTGGAGCAACCTGCCCTAGTGGAAGGTGTCCCTGCCCATGGCAGGGGTTGGAACTGAATAAGCTTTAAGGTTCCTCCCAACCCAAACCATTCTGTGATTCTGTGATAGCTACCCTCTGCTTTTCTGCAGTTCCCTCTGAATGAGTGGCCAAGTACTGCAGCAAGGATTTGATCTGGGCTTTGGAAGAGGAATGCAGCTCTTAGGAAGGGTCAGTTCTACCCCGAGACTGTCCTGTGCAGCACTCTGAGGGAAGGAGGGAGGTTTGCTGTAAGCAGTTAGTTGTCCTTCTTAACGTGACACACTGCAAAACTTTTGTCTTTTCAGGAAACTTCCCTGGAACAACTTCCCTGGAGCTATCAGGAAAACACGTACACTGGTCGTCTTGATGAAGGCTTGATGAAGACTATAATAAATTCCTGCAGAAGAAGGCCATTTGTGTTGATCTGTGGCTCTTCTGCATTCATTGAAGATATGAGTAGATATCTTGAAGCTGCAGGAATTGAAGAAGATTCCTGTTTTGTCTTTTAGCAGGATATTCCTGACCTGAGGAACCGTAGGCTGAGCCTTGGACGTCCTCGTTTCTCTGCAGGCATTGCACAAAATTGGTTGTCTTGACAGACTGAGTTCCTTGTGCATATACTTATAGAGACCTTTGGATCAAGTATTTGTCTCCATTATGATTCTCACTCTTCAGTGTTTTAAGGAACGGCTGCCATTCCAGAGTGGCTGCTATGTTTGTGCCACCCACACCTCAGGGAGCAGCATGGTAATGATAATGGAAGCCTTCATATACGATTTCAGGAGGGGGATCACCTAAGGGCACTAAAGGTATCCAAGTACAGAGCTCTGCTGTAACATGAAGATCAGTGAGTTACTTTGCAATCTGTGTTAGTCTGCAGTGGTATTGTGCCCTGATAGGTGTTCCAGGGGGGAGGCTTAATCCTCAGGGAGAAGACTGCCTGGCCAAGGACTTTGGAGACCTTGGAGTTCATTTCAGTTGTGTCATGACCTTGCTGGGTGATGGCAGGCAAGTCACTTCCACCTCTGTGTGCCTCAGTTGCCCTGTTACACACTAATACAGAGAAGGAGGCACTGATCTGTGGAAAAAGCCTTTCCAGCCTGCATTACCTACCCTGGTCCTCAACGCTTGAAATGCTGCCTGGGGAGAGAAAGAGCATGTCCTAAAACTGAGAGAAGGCATCCAGGATGTAGCTGCTGTCTGCCAGCGAGGATGGTTGTTTGCTTTCCGTGTCCCCTAAGTGGTGTATCATAGCTCTGGTTCATTAAATTGAACCTCTTTCCAAATAAACAGCTGTTTCTGTTTCTCCCAGGGCTCGCTCAGGTGCCCAAGGCAGTGCTATAGGCATACAAGAACACAACCTGAGGAGTGAAAGCTTCATGGGCCTCTGCCTGAGTGCTCCCCATGGGTCAGGGCGCAGAGCCAAGGACTGCCCTGGGGATGGCAGCCCTGGCACAGCACCAGCCTGTGTGCCCCAGCCCCTTCTATTTCAGCCCAAGGTGCTGCTACCTTTTCTCTGAGATACCCTCTTTCTGCTCTTTTAGACCACTGTTTTTACTAACTACACCTGGAAATACAGCCTTTCTGCACACCTTTGTGTTTTTCTGTTCATTCCCAGTTCATCCTGTGCTGGGGTTGCCCAGCCTGTGACAGATGATGCCACGTTACCATTCATGCCTCATTTTTTATCTATATCAAATAGTACATAAAGGAGACGTTGTTTAAGAGTTACTCAAAACAAGCAATATGCACTAAAATGGTGGCTCCGATTCTCACACTGGGAGGAACCATCAGTTCCCCTTGCATCAGTGAGATTTGTCTCCAGTTACCAAATGCTTGGACTTAATCCAGTGTAGCTGCAGCTTTTTTATGTTAACTTCATCAGAGCAAGAGCTGACAGGAAAGCCAAAACAGGGTTCTGCAGAGAAATCCAGAGGAGTTCTCCAGGGTTGATCCAAAGCAAGCTCTTTCTTCCTACCCAAACCCATGCTTTAGCTGCTGTAAGCCACTGTGTAGTGGAGGTGCTTTTGCACAGCACAGGGCTGGTATAAGGAGTCACTTTATCCTTATCCTCCCTGCTTTAGCTTTAGCTAGGAACACAGATATGTCCCTTGGATATGATATTCTCTGAAAACCTTCCTTTACCTCTTGCTTTAAATATTCTGCCTTTTTGAGGCTTTGCTAAAAATCCCTTTTGCACAGGCCTGAGGTATAACTTCACGCTCGCTTCGGGAAAGCGACGACTTTGTGTGTGAAAGCTGGGCCTGTTCCTTTAAACACAACCCCAATATGTCTGGGTATTTCAGCACATATGGGCCAGGATGGATAAACCCTCCCCAGCTGGTGTGGCCGTTCTGCCGCGAAGCCTCCTGTCTTTGTTCCTGGCTAAAAGGGAGGGTGGTGAGAGACGGAGCAAGCTGTGAGTGCTGCGGGTTGCAATCCTGCAGAGGCAGGCTGCAGGCAGAGCGGGAGGAGGTGAAGCGTGCCACGCCGGAGGGGATGGGGTCTCTGCGAGACGTTCTCCATGGGGGAGACGATGGCTTTGGAAGTATGAACTCGGAGGGGCCTTTAAACCGCCCCTAGGCACTTTGTTCTTTATTTTCCACCCGGCTCTCCCTTCCCCCTCCTGCCTTTTGTCATTCCCCAGGCTGGAGTCCCCTCTTCCAACTGGGGACAGCCCCTTTTAGAGGCTTGGTGGTGCTCCCGCAAAGGCAGGGATGTGGAATGGAAAGCCTCACGGGCAGGATTTTTCCCTCCAGAGGGAGGATGAGAGGTTTGCATCCTTTGGAACCTGGGAACTTCCCTGCGGTGGCAGTTTCACAGGGGATGGTGTGATGCTGTCGATTATGTGGGATCACTGGAGCTGGAGGTGCGTGAGCTCCCAGCAGTGGTTGGTGGGACAGGGGTGCTGGTAGGATGCCCCAGTGCTCTGGCTACTCTCAGGAAGCCCCCATCACCCTTGCAGAGCTGTGCTGGGGAGAGGGCTTCCCCTTCGCTGCTTTTCTTCTTCCTCATGTGCAGCCTAAATACCTTCTTAATTTCATCTCATTATTTCCTGCCTAAATAATTCCCGTTTCTCCTGGGGACCATATTTAAACCTTTGATCTTCTCTGAAGTCTCGCAGTCCTGATCACATCCTTTCTATTTAAATGAATCAAATGGCTTTTTCACTCATGATTTATAAATTTGCCCACAGAGGAACAGAGGCAGCCCTGATACAGCACACCTCGAAATCACCCACTTTGGCTGGGACCAAAGCACTGTGGGCTGATTCAGAGCACCTCTGACCTCCATGCCTGGCTCCTCTGCCTGCATCCCTGCTGCATCCAACCTGAGCAGTGCATCCTGTGCTCAGACCCAGCCAGGGAATGGCCATCCCCAGGTCAGGAGGAGGGAGAATGTGCCTGTGGTTGATGGATGAGGTCTCCCGGGAGTGGGGCACAGCTGCTGTGCTGCACAGCCCCGGCCCCCCATATCCCAGGGGTATCCCTGATGCAGAGCGCAGCTGGAGGGATGGAGAGGAGTGGCCGTGTAGGTACCAGTGTCCTGGACACTGGCTCCATGCTGGGATGTGGCTTGGTGCTGAGGCTGGTGGTGGAAGGGCTGGAGGATGGTGGGTGTTGCTGGAGGTGGATGTGGTTAGGATGAATGTGTTGCTCTGTCGTGCAGTGATGGAGAAGTCAGGGAGCACGTTGTCCCTGATCCCAGGGGATTGTGGCTGGGGAAGGTTCAGCACTTTTGGCTGAGACTATGAGGGTTGTGGTTGTGGAAGGATCCAGGAGAAGCCCCAGCACCACGGGCCATGGTGCCACACATCTCCTGCCTCTTTGCTGCACACGTGTGTCACAAGGTATGGGGACAGACGTCCTCTCCAAGCCTCTTAGGGATACAGATAATTAAGCTCTGCAGCATCCCTGGGAGGTTGGCACCAGCATCACAGCCATCTCCCAGAGCCTGCACTGGAGCAGTACCCAGGGACAGGGAGGGCTGCCTTGCATCTCCTGCTCTTCCTCCTGGTGCTGGTGGGGTGATGCAGTGCTCAGCACCCCAGGACAGACACCCCGATGTCCCCCCCTCAGCTGGGCTCAGGATGGGATGCCCCAATGCCATCAAGGCCGGGCAGTGAGGAGAGAGCCTGTACAAATGTTATTGTTATTATTGCCCATAAATATCCTGAGGCACTTAACGACCTTGGCATGGAGCATTTCCTGGGGATTCATGACCAGTTGGCGTTAATGGTCCTTAGCAGTACCTCGGGCCGTCAGCTCCTCCCAGCCCATCATTAATCCACAGGAAATGTCTCGGGCATCGATCCTCATTGCTTAATTAATAAATGCAACTTGTCTCCTCGCTTGAGATTTAGAGATAGGCGCTGCTGCTTCCTCTGCTGCCTTGAAGGTGACTTCTTCAGCACAGGTCCCTCACGCCAGGAGGCCCTCGTGGGTTTTGTTTCCTGGCATTCATCTGGGTGTGGGATATGGCAGCAGGAAAGTCTTTTCCCTCTTGGGCAGGCGGGCATGAACTGAACTGCTGCTGGGATTGGGGTTTTCCAGTTAACGTGGCACATCTCTCCCACCGAACACAAAGGTTTGAGCACCGTCAGCCGGGTGCATCCAAGAGCCTGAGTGTGAGCCAGCATGGAAGAAGCTGGTAATCCTCCAAGGCCGTAGCAGGCTCTATAATAATCGATGTTTTTTGCCCATGAGTCACAATTCATCTCTAACGTCCCTCAGGGGAGGTGGGATTTGCTATCTTTAGTGCTCACGACTGCCGTGTTCCCGCGCTGAGCATCCCGCTGAGCCTGGCCTCTTGCTGCAGGGATGCTGACCTGGCAGCTGGCGTGGAGTCGTGGCTGCGTTTAAATCCTATTCCCTGTTTCTCCAGCGTTTACCACCCATTGGCTTTGTGCAGTGGGTGCCGTAGCATAAATCATGGTAATTCCTGAGGTGCTTTTCTGCGGCAAGTCTGAAATCCCCATTTTGGTTCACTGGCGCGACTGGCGAGCTATATTATTTTCATAGCCCCTTAAGGGCATATTGTCAGCCCAGACTTATTGCCGTTATACACCATATCTGAAACATTAATATCTCTTCTAAATATAGTGTATTGACAAGGTATCTGGTATAGTGTAAATCCTTGGGACATTTGATCCAGATCATTAAAACTGAGTGAAGGAAGGGAGGAATAGATCAAGTTGCCTTGCCGCTCTTAATTCAAACAAGCGATGAATTATTCATTCCATTATTAATTCTACAGGCCTCCTGCTTTTTTATTTAGTTAGTTAGTTATTTATTTCCTTCCCAGATAGACAGCTCCAAAAGGATGCTCGGGTGCTGCTGAGGCGACATTTACCTGCTGGAGGATGGGGTGCATGGGGGCAGGCTGCCTGGCAGCATTGACCGTGCTGTGTGGGGCTCTCGGGGATGCTCCAGGCAGAGGTAAGAGCCCAATCTCAGCTCCTACGGGGGACACAGCCACTGCATGGGCGTCCGTGGTACCTGGGGAGGAGAGGGCTGATTGTGGGTGCTGCAGTGGCTCTGGGTGCGATCAGGTCCCAGGGAGAGGGACTTGCTTCCCTCAGCTTGGCCTGGGTGAAGGAGCTGGGATCTGCAGCCACCATGTGCGACAGCAAGTGCGGGGCACCGCTCCATGCTTGTTCTGCTGCTTCACACTTGTTTTACTGAAGATTGCAGGTAGGGGATGTCCTTTTGTGGTGTACAGGTGCTTTGCTGAAGGGTTTCTTAACTTCTGGGGTTGCACATGCCTATATAAATATAGAATCACAGCATGGCTTGGGTTGGGAGGGACCTTAAAGCTCATCCAGTTCCAACCCCTGCCATGGGCAGGGACACCTTCCACTAGAGCAGCTTGCTCCAAGCCCCTGTGTCCAACCTGGCCTTGAACACTGCCAGGGATGGGGCAGCCACAGCTTCTCTGGGCACCCTGTGCCAGCGCCTCAGCACCCTCACAGGGAAGAGCTTCTGCCTAAGAGCTCATCACAATCTCCCCTCTCTCAGCTTAAAGCCATTCTCCCCTGTCCTTTCACTACAGGCCATTGTAACACAGATGTATATGTATGTATATGGGCGTGTGTATGCATGTGTATGTTGCTGTGCGTGCAATAAACCTCTCACTTTACCTGGATAAACCATCCCTGGGATGCAGGGCAGGGTTATATCAATAACATCACTCGTTTAGTGCGAGCCCCATATGACTTTATTGCCTATCCCCAGTAATGAGCAAGATGATTTTAGATCTGGCCAGCTTTGCTGCTTGTGGAAACACCCCTTTACCCATTTGCTGTTGTGCTGCATCCCAGGCATCCGCAGGACCCCGCTCGCTGGCAGGTCACTGCACAGTGGGTGTGATGGAAAGCAATGCGTGCTGCCTCACTATTGATTTGCAGTATACTTGGCCCAGATTGATGGGAACCTGCTCATGTCTCCTGAGGGCCCCAGAGGGTCTGCATCCCTCGCAGACATGATGTATGTGCCCACGATAGCAGCCTCTTCACCTCAGCCCTAATCAGACCCAGGGGCAGGTGGCAGCCTTCCCCTCCCCGCCTTATTTTATAATAACCATGTCTCAGGATAAAGATTTCATTATCAAATCGATCCATACATGCATAACTCATTGTTGAGCACATCGAGCCCTTCACCCCTATTCCTCCCAGCTTGAATTCATCGATGCTGCCATGATATGGGGGGAGCATCACCAGCGGGAGGCACACAGCTGAAGGGGTGGGCAGATGGGGCACCCTTGAAAACTCACTTTAAAGCTCACTTCCTCCTTTCTTTTTCCCAGCAATAAATAGGGGAATGCTGTGCTGTTGTTGGCAGGACAAGCTCAAGGGCATGGTTACATGGAGGGATGAAAGGTGATGGTGGGACACATGGGAGAAAGGAGAAGGGGTGGCTGAGCCCAGCAGAGGTCTGCAGGGTGCTGATGCTGGGATGGAGCCAGTGCTGTGTACCCCACCTCCATTCTTCCAGTCTTCCCCTGGAAAGGGGACATCACATCCACCTCTGTGTCCTCCAGGCATCAAATGTGGGGGGGTGCTTTCGGCACCCTCTGGGAATTTCTCCAGCCCAAACTTCCCAGGACTGTACCCCTATGAGACGGAGTGCACGTGGCTGATCGTGGTGGCCGAGGGCTCCTCCATCCTGCTCTCCTTCAGCCACTTCGAGCTCGAGTACCACACTACCTGCGCCTACGACTACCTCCAGGTCTACAACGGGGCTGCTCAGGACCGGGGCAACCTCCTGGGCACCTTCTGCGGCCGCAGCCCCCCGCCACCCTTCTCCTCCGCATGGCACGTTATGGCTGTTGTCTTCCGCTCCGATCGCCACGTGGCCAAGCGCGGCTTCTCTGCTGCCTACCGGAAAGGTATCGGGAAGGGATGGAGGTGGCAGAGCATCCTGGATGGTCCTGAATGATCCATCTCTCTGAATGGTCCTCCCCATCACCCTCATCATCTGTGTCTCGCCACAGACGCCTGCGGTGGGCAGCTGACGGGGCTGTCAGGGGAGATCACCAGCCCTCGCTACCCGGAGAGCTACCCCAATGATGCCGAGTGCCGCTGGAGCATCGGCGCGCCCGATGGTGGAACACCCCTCACCCTGGTGTTCGTGGACTTCCAGGTGGAGGGGGGCCAGGGCTGTGGCTTTGACTACGTGGCTGTATTTGATGGCCCCACTGCCGCTGCCCCCCGCCTGGGACGCTACTGCGGCAGCGCCCGCCCGCCCCGCACCGTGTCCTCCAGCACGCACCTCCTCATCCTCTTCAAGTCGGACTTCAACATCGGCGGCAGGGGTTTCAAAGCCCATTTCTACTCAGGTGTGGGGGGCTGGGGGTGGTGGGGCAGTGGGAAGGACGTGGGGATGGGTCCCTGGGGTGGTGGTGATGCTCTTACCTCCCATGGCAGCAAGGGATGACAGTAAAGGGGAGAGCTCATGAGAGGATGCATCACCATATGATGCAAAGGGCACTGTTGTGGCTATCCCAGGCCCCAGGTTGTCTTTCTCTTGAGCAAGAGCCACCCTTCTCCTTGCTCATGCCATTCCCTGTGGATATGGGTGAAAACCATCTGCTCTTGTAGGACTTTGGCCACCTTGGGCATTGCCATCCCCTCTAACTAGTAGGTTTCCCTTGGCTAAATGCAAGGGAGCAGTGAGGTAAAGGGCAGAGCATCCTTTACCAACAAAAGAAGTGACTGCTCACCTGCCAGCTCATCCACACCTGGGGGCTTCAGGTTTGGCTTCATGTTTTCCTTTCCCCTTTCTCCCTGGGCAGGCGAGTGCCAGGAGGTGTTCACCGCCATCAAAGGGAACTTCTCCAGCCCTCGGTATCCCAACTTCTACCCCAACAACCTCAAGTGCCAGTGGAGCATCCAGCTGCCCCCGGGCTACCGGGTCAGGATCTTCTTCCTGGACATGGACCTGGAGGGCCAGAGCAGCCTGACAGGGGGCTGTGACTATGACCATGTGTCTGCCTTTGATAGCGGTGCTGAGAATGGGTCCCTGCTGGGGCAGTGGTGCGGGCAGGAGAGCCCGGCGCCCATCACCTCCCGCAGCAACCGGGTGCTGCTGGTGCTCCACACTGACCGCAACATGGCCAGGAGGGGCTTCTCCATCGCCTATGTGGGAGGTAAGATCTGACCTGGGGGCTCTCAGTGCTTTATTTCCATTGGGATATGCCCGAGACCATGTCATTTCTATGAGGACTGTGCAGTGAAGACACCCGCCTGCAGGAGCAGAGCACGTGGCTCTTCAGGAATGGGGTGGAGAAGATGCGGTGGGTGAGCTCCAGCTCTTGCAGAGTGTATCTCACACATGCTGCACATCATGTTTAGTATTCAGGAGATGCTTTCCAGCTTCTTCTCCCTGTGTATGTGTCGCTGCCATGCTCCTGCTGCTCCCTTAGGGCTTGAAGCAGACAAAACCCAGGCGGATTCTAGGGGACCAAAGCCCACAGGGAGGTGACCACCTCCAGCGTCACCACCCTGTTCCCTGCTCCCCAAGATGCTCCAACCCCAGTGGCACATGGCTGAGCAGGCAGACATAAACAGCATCCTCACCTGCAGCATCACAGGGACAGGATCCCTGGGATTCAGCACTACCAAATCCACACAGCCAGGCCTGCTCAGCATTCCCTGCCGGCAGCATGCCCTGTATCCCAGCCAGTGCATCTGCAGCCGGTGGGAGGAGCGGTGTGCGACCTTCCTCGTGTATGTGCCAACCCCTGCACCTCAGAAGCCAGGCAGTTCATGGTGTTTGTTGTGTTTGAAGATGATTACATCTGAGCTGACCTGTGAGTCAGGGATGATTCAGAAAGGAGCAGCCTCACCGGCAGACTGGAGCCACAGCAGGGCTGCTGGACCAGTGGCACAGGAGCTGGGGGCGAATGGCCATGGGTTTATGAGCTTTTATCCCTCAGCACCAAAATGTTCTTTGTTTCCAGTGTACCAAAAGGGATTTGGGGGTAGGTGGCTCTGGGAGTAAGAGATGGGATGGAGTTTTGTCCCAAGGCTTTGGAGGAAGGGAGGTTGTACCAGACATCTAACAGGGATGTAGGTCAGGCACTGCCCTTGTCCTGCTTGTTTCTTACTGGTTTACAGCACTGTGCAGGGAGAGAAGTCTTGGCCTCGCTGTGTCTGACCGTGGAGAAACCCCATTCCCAATGGAGGAGCTTGCAGATAGATGGGATGCTGAAGAGCAGGGGGAAGCCCCATTACGGAGAGGATGTGACTTCTCCTAACTGCCCAAGGCTCCTGCCTTTCTCCCTTTGCCCTTGGCGGCAAAGGAGCACCTCAACCTCCATATCCACATCCACAGCCCTTCAGCCATGTAGGTGTTTTCCTTTCAGCCTCCACATCCACTGCTCTCCAGTTACACAGATGTTTTCCTTTTGGGCCCACAGAAGGGCCTGGCTTGGGCTGGGCGTGTGTGATTTATGGCCGTTCGAATGAAAGCCTTCATGCCGGGAGAGAGGATCCATTTTCTCCTCCTCTTGATCTAATGCACTTTAGTTATTTGGTAAATCTTCTAATGGTTTTATAATGCACTAAGTGAAGCAAAGTGACACTATTTATTCCGTATTGATTTTATTGTGTCTTATTTATCCCTTATTCAGAGAGAGCTGGAATAATTCAATAATTCATACTGCCCAAGTGGATGCTTCAAGCTGAGCAAGGATTAACTTTAAAGAGGGGGACATTTTTCCTCCCTGCTTCTTTCCCAGCATGGATGCTTTCTGCATCCAGAGGGGCCAGAGGGAGCGTGATGGAGAGGGGCTGGGCTCCCCATTGCCTTGCTCTTCATCTCAGCATCAAGGGCAGCTCAACAGCAGCTCACTCCATGCACTGTTCTTCAGACCCCATCAATAACAACATCCTGGGGGCAGTGGAGGGTTGATGAGGGACAGGACCTGGACTGGGCAATCCCCCTGGGAGGATGCCCACAGAATGGAAAGGACCTTAAGATCATCCAGTTCCAACCCTCCTGCCATGGGCAGGGATGCCTCACACTAGACCATGTTGCCCAAGGCTCTGTTCAGTCTGGCTTTGAACACTGCCAGGGATGGAGCATTTACTGCTTCTTTGGGCAGCCCATTCCAGTGCCTCAGCACCCTCACAGTAAAGAATTTCTTCCTTATATCTAACCTGAACTTCCCCTGTTTCAGTTTTAACCCATTTCCCCTTGTCCTATTGCTACAGTCCCTGATGAAGAGTCCCTTCCCAGCACCCTTGTAAACCCACCCTGTGAATCCTACATGCAATGCCAGTGACTGAGAGGCGCATGGCAAACTCACAAGGCCAATGTCCCTGCTCCTCCCAGTTCTGTTGATCGCCTGCTTTGTGTGTGATGAGGACAGCGAGCTTTGAAAACTGCTGGACCTTCCCTTGTACCTTGTTTTGTGTCCCTACAGTTGTGCCCATGAACGTCAGCTGCACCCGGACAGATTTCCACATCCAGATCCCAGTGCAGTCCCTGGCCCAGCTGGAGAGGAACAGGATTTACTTGGGGACCCCGTCCTGTGCAGCCCAGGTGGTTGGCAGGAACTTCAAGATACACACCA
This sequence comes from Psittacula echo, assembly GCF_963264785.1. Classification (NCBI taxonomy): domain Eukaryota; kingdom Metazoa; phylum Chordata; class Aves; order Psittaciformes; family Psittacidae; genus Psittacula; species Psittacula echo. Next base: position 6,350,299 of record NC_137740.1, read on the forward strand.
GGTTTGACACCTGCGGCACTGAATCCCAGGTAAGCCATGGGCAAAGCTGCCTTTAAAGCAGGCTGAGTAGGTGGTTAGCCCTGTGTCGGTCACACTGGCTGCAGAGGGGCATTCCCTCCCATCTTCCCAGTTGATACTGGTCCGATCTATGGCCAACCCAGTCGACCCCCTGTGGAAATGAGCTGATGAGACATGACCCTTGTGTTGCAGAAACGCAACAACACATCCGTCATCATCAGCACCCTCTACATCGACTTTTCCACGGGTGACCAGGAGGACATCCACCAGTACGAGGTGCAGTGTGAGCCCAAGAGGAAGGCAGCCTCGGTCACCCTCATCACCGGCTCCAACCCATCCAGGCTCAGGCAGGCAGAAAACCTGGTGGATGCCCAGCAGCAGGAGGAGGAAGCAATGGACACCCATGAAATCAAGAGCCAGGACACGAGTGACATCGTCTTCATCAGCATCTGCATCCTGGCCGGGCTTCTCATGGTCATCGCGGTGGTGGGGCTGGTGCTCCTGTAGGATGCTGCTCCACACATCCCCAGGACAATCCCAGCCCTGCACAGGGTGGAAATGCACCCCAAACCCCATCCTCACCCCAGGCTGAGCTCTACCAGAGATGCTCAAACAGAGACACAGCTCCCAGGCTGCGAATGAGCCTGAACCCAACCTCCACCTCCCCACAGCGCCTGAATAATCCAGGCAATAGGCAGCCGTTTCGCTTCCCGATTTGTTTTCCTCTGTCTCAATCTGTCCATTTGGCTCAGGAATGCAATTCTTGCACTTCCTAACTCTTCCCGCACCTGCTTCAGTTCATTTTCCCTCTGGTGCTGCTGCTGCTTTCGGGAAAGTAACGTTGTTTGCTGATGGCTGCAAGTCATCCTGTCGGTTATTTCTAGCTGAGTTCTTGAAGGTCCAGACCATCCCCAAATACGGTGGTATTCCCAACAAATATTATCCATGCTCCCACCCATGCTCAGGGGGTACCGTGGAGCTGTGTTGTAGGTACCTCCACTTGGCACATGCAGACGCAGCTCATGGAGATGCTCCCAGGCTGTGTTTCTGGATGTGATGTGATGAGGTGCATTCACCACACCCTGGAGCTCGTGTTTTGATCTTCAGATGCCATCTAACCCTGTACTTGCTCTCAGGACTCTCCTGAGCACTTCAGCAGCTGGAGGGAAGGAGAAGGATCTCTCTTCTGCTCTGTGTTTTCCTCCTTTCCAGTGCATCCAGGCATCCACCACTGTGAGCTCTGTGCCAGCATCACTCCTGGAGTCTGAAGAAGAGCCGTAGAGCCTGGGGAGACACTGGAGCCTGGAGGTTTTGGAAGCCTTGTAAAGACAGCCTTGGCACGAGGGGCTGGCTCCCCTGGGACCTCAGTGACACCAAACCTCTGCCCTTGGTCCCTGCAGAGGGTGAGCCCAGCGGCCAAGAGCATGAAAACAGGAGTCCTGTGGTCGCTACACCTCCAGAAGATTTGGTTTCCTCCCCAGGAGCACGGCTGCTACCGACTGATGGCCAAATAACCCCTACCCCAACACAAAGGATATTCCCTTTCAGCATCACACGGGGTGGCTATCACAGAGCTGCCTGTGTTTGTCCTGGCATGGGTCAGAGCCAGCGTAGGACAAAGCCAATGTGAAATCTTGCTGCACAAGCAGGGTGAATGCAGCCCTCAGAGCCAGGTGTAACCCGTGTGAAACACACTGTGGTGCAGGGAGAGATCTTAAAATGTCCAAATGCGGTCATTCAAGGGTGAAAAACTGAGCTTGGGGGCAGTGGGTAATCCAGGAGCTTCTTTTTTGATAGCACTGCCTCTAAATGTGCATCCATCCTAAGGAGGGTACCAGCTCTTCCTGTAAAGCATCACACAGCAAACCCCTCTTGCTGCTGGATCCAGGTCAGTCCTGTAGGTGAAAGGCTTTCCTGACTGATGTTCTGCATCCCGCACCCTCTGGGACAGCTCTGTACATCAGGGCATTAGAGGAAACAGCAGTAAAGGAAAAGGATGATGATCAAGATGATGACTCTGGTTTGCACCATCCCATGGATGCCTAAAAGGGTGTCCGGGGAGGGAAGAAGACACAAATCCTCGCATGCTTCCTAATGAGGAGCCTTTGTTGTTGGAGCCTGCATTGATTTGGTGTTTGTTGGTGCAACACATGGGCAAACACGAGCTTTCCAAGTGCAGAATTTGCCAGCCCTGTTAAGCTCCATTAAGGCAACGTTTTGAGAGCGTGTGTTGTACATAGAGGGGAAACCAGGCCAGACCCCGCTGCTGCCTGCAGAGCCTTGCTGCCACTTCATTGCTGGGTACATAACTGTCAGCTTGAGACAATAGCTACAACATTGGACACCTGAATGAATTAAAGATACAATTAAACCTCCTCAGCAGCCCAGGTTATGCTGAAACAGGTGGATGCTGAGGCCACTTGTGCTGGTGGGAGCCCGCAGCATCCAGCAGCATCCAGCCCCTCGCCTGCAGGATGGGCACCTCCTCTCCCGGCCGGAGCTTCAACACCCTGTGATTTACAGGGGAAAAGGCTTTTCTGGGTTCTTGGTGGTGCTGCACTCAAATAAGGAGCTGGACCTGGTCCCAGAGCCCAGCAGCAAAGGAGGCTGCTGTTGTGCTCATCCCTAGAGGGCTTCCAGCTCTGGCTCCTGTTTGAAGCCACCCGAGCATCTCCGGGTGTGGATACAGGAGTGGTGCTATGGGAGCAGCTCTGCTCCACTGAGCTGAGGGGCTCCCCAGCATCGCCAGCCCCACAGAGCATCACCCCGGGGGCTCATGGTTGGGTGATTAATGCAGTTGAAGGCTTACAAAAACCCTCTCCTGGCTTGTTCCTGGATGCATTCACAGCTGCGTCTGTGGCTGCCACCAGCAGTGAGTCATTCAAGCCAGTCTTCCCCCTCGGAGCAAGGCAAGCTTCCCATTCTCACCCAGCACCAGCCCTCCTCAGCCTGCAGTCATGCGCTGACGTGTCTCAGCCTCTCATTTCTCCATCAGGTTGTGGCGTCCAGGCTGTCCCTGCCCCGCAGGATTCAGCTCGCTGACATCCCCTGTTAAACCACCTCGTCCCAATACACAGGGATCTCCCTTTCTGTTCCCAATCTGACACCCTGGGAAGCTGCTTCTGCAGGAAACCTGGAGGTGTCACCACCAGCACTGGCCAGGATTCCTCTGTGCTTCCAGATAAGCAATGCCACCGAGCTTGAGGACCCCAAAGAGTGCCATGCCAGCAGCGTGGGGCAAAGGGGACATCATGGGGACAGAGAGAACATTTGAGGCCCTGACTGTGCTCCTGCCTTGGTGGCTGGGACATGGGAGCACCACCTTTCCCCAGTTAATGCAGGACTGGTTTCCATCCAAATCAGCAATGGTTGAATGGCTCGCGATGTGCCTGTGGCTTTGCAAAGCCTCCCCAGATCCCTGCGCTGCTGGTGATAATCGCCTCTGGATTTCAGCCCAAGTGTGTTCCCAGCTGGTTTATCCCCCTTGCCTCTGCACTCCCTGCTTCCCAAATCACCCAAGAGCTTTCCTAGCTCTTCCCCACCACCGTGTTGGGGTATCCCCCTCCCCAGCACCCCTTTCCAAGGGGCTACAAACAGCAAAGGAATGTGATGCTGCAGGCTGAGGCTTGATCCCAGAGCATCCCACACAGTGCACAGAAAGAGCTGGCAGCAGTGCCATGGCTCATCCCCACCCCTGTCCCCATCACACCCAGCACAAAAGCTCCTTGTAGCCATCACCCTCCTGGCCTCGGGTGACCTTTCCCCATCAATGGGGCTCTGTGCACAGCGTGACAGGGACACCCGGCATGGAGCGGGGATCAGGGAGGCACCAGCTTGTTTGTCACTGCAGTAAGGGATGTGATGCAAAATGAGCAGGAGCTGCAGGGAGAGCTAATGGAAAGGGGCCAGGAGGAGGAAGGACAGACATAACCAGGGGCTGGAGCTGCTCTGGCCTTGGAAATGAATCTTGATAAGAAATCTGTGTTCATCTGATCTCCTCCATGCAACCAAAGCTTCCCAGAAAGGGATCAAGGGACATCGCTGTGGCCAGAAGGGTTTCCCTGCCATGTGCTGCTGCTGAGCCTGGCCATGGCATGGACCAGGGTGGCACCCATAGCAGCTCTCCTTTAGCAAGAACATCCATCCTCATCCGTGTGGGTGAAGACCCCAGCATGGGAGGTTGCATCAGGACAGCGGGGGTGGGAGAAGATCCCTGTGAGTGGGTACAAAGTCCAGCACTGCCCTGGTTATCGTGTGGAACAAACCCTTTTCTCATGTAAAAGCCACTCGGATGAGCTGCAAACAGGGATCAGGAACCCATCACCAGCGCTCCCGCCATCCACCATGGTCCCCACGCATCGGGCCTCAGTTTCCCTCCTTAGCCTTGCCCGGTGCTTCCCGAGCAGGCAGGGAGAGCAGCAGGCATGGGCAGCATTCCTGGTACTCATCTGATTATTTATTTAGAGCCTGATGATTCGATTGCTGGGCTGAATGCAGCCGCCCCATTTCCTGGCTTTGCTTATGGATGTGCAGTGGCGTCTTTCCGGAGCAGACAAAGGCTGTGCTGCTGGGAGGGAGGGAGAGCCTCCCTTATCTCCCTGCAAACGTCTTCATGCGGCTCTGGTGAGGCACTGTTGGTGAGAATCACAGATCATAGAAACCAGGACTGGAAAAGCCCCCAGGAGATCCATGGGTTTATTCCTTTTCCTCCCTGGGGAATCGCTGCTGCTGAAGAGAAGCTGGGCTAAAACATCCTAAAAATCCCAGCCCTGCTCTCCGTGTTTTCTCTGTTCCCCAGAAAGGTTTCCCTATGTGTCACACTGGTGGGATGTGCTGATGTGCTGCTGCATTGGGCAAGTACAACGATGGTGGAAGTGCCCCAATGGGCACTGCTGTTGGCACAAGACCCTGCTCCCCCTGCCCAGAGGCACGGGGCCAGCCCTGGGATGCTGAGCGGGATGGAGCATCCCACTGTGGCTCCCAGTGAGCCGTGGTGTCATGATCCACAACACCAGGGTTGTTGCAAGCACATTAAGGTGCAGGCTCAGGTGCATTGTGCTGCGATGGCCATCAGGGTGCAGGGCTCTGCTGAGGGTGCAAACTCAACACAGCTGAACCCACTCTTGGCTCTGAGTGTCTCTGATGCCCCAAAGCTGTGGGCAGGCAAGCAGGGCAGTGTGGGGCTGGAAGGGATGCAGATGGGGTGCAGCAGGGTGCTGGGTTGCCTGAGCTGTCATTGTTGCCCTCCAGTCCCCTGGCTCCATCCAATGTGAGGAAGGCAGGAGGCTGAGCAGCGCTGCAGCAGGGTGAGCTCTGGGAGTTGCTATGGGCTGTGTGATACCTTGGTGGCTGTTTTGGAGCCCCCAGGGTCTGGCCCTGCTTCTGCAAGGGCTACAAACCCATTTGATGGCCTTCCTCTTCCCAAGGCAGTTTCAGCTGTGATAGGTAGCTCGGGTCCCTCTCCTTCCAGGAATGCTTTATAGCCCCCAGGTTTCCACACTTGGACAAAACAAAGGATGTCCTGATGCTTTGGTAAGCAGAAGCATTGCATGCTCTGCTCACTTGAGATTTATGTGCCCCGAGGGGCACAGGGGAGTTCTGCTGACTTGTGCCTTTCTCTGAACTGGAGATAGAATGGCCAGTGTGTTACCTTGGGGGCTGCAGTAAGAAGCAGCTTCCTGAGCACAAGCTGGGTGCTCGCCCCTTACCAGGCCACTACCCTTTGGTGGTTTGTCCTATGTAGTGCACAAAGTTCTCTGTGGGGGTGCCAGTGATGCTCAGGGGAGCCTCTTGCAGCAAACTATCAAGACATGGGTGCTGTCTGGCCTCACGCTGTAGATGTAATAGTGCTCCTTTCCCCCATGTCAGGCTTGTGCTGAGAAAGAGGAGGGGAGATGTATTTAAATGTTTCTCACAGCTCTCTTGCAGTGATTTCTTCCCTCTCTCTCCCCCTGTTCCTCTGCTCTGAGGGTATTTGTGTATCTTCAGTCTTTATACTCGGGTCTCCCACTCTGGGACTGGGGTGCAGAGAACCGGCTGCTCGTGACACCCAGGGAGCTGAGCCCTGTGTCTCTGAGCAGTGCTGGTGGCGTGCAGCATTGCACTCCCTCTGTGAGCACAGACCCTGCTGCCTGGGTGAACAGCTTGGGGGTTTCATCCTTCTTCCCAAGCTCCTGCATCCCCCCTGAAATCCCCCAGCTCCAAAGGAAGCCCTGGGGAGCAGCTGATGAGAGCTGCTTCCAAGCTCCTTGTTCCCATGCGGGACATGTGCAGGGTAGCTCTGGACACCAAGCTGGTACCATCAACAGCCTTGGATTGAGTGTGCCCCTTGGCAGCACTGCCCAGCCTGCCCAAATCCCATGCTGGGGACCACCTTGCTGGGAAGTCCCACTCCAACCCCGCTTTAGCTCTTTACCTGACTCTTTTCCTTCTGCCAGGAATGCCAGGAATGAGGTCTGAGGTTGGCTGGGCTCCCTGAATCCATTCTCCCAGTTCAGACCTGCATCCTCTCCTCAAATAGGCCTTTACGGTTAATTTAATAGCGCCTGGGGCAGAGGTGAGGAGGGTTTGTGGGCTTGCAGCAGGAGCAGGTTTGCTGCTCCTCGGGGTGGTTTTCTCAGGGGCTGGTGTTTAAAGGCTGAAGTCTCACAGTACTTTTGCCACAGAGCGGGTCGTGGCTCAGCAGGACCGTGGCATGGACAGGTTGGCTGGTGTTGCATCGGGAGGCGCACCAGGAAGGATGAAGGACTTGGTGCCCGTGCACCACTGGTACCACAGCTGGAAGGAGGAGAGGGTGATGCCCAGTGGGTACTGCAAGCCCCATGTAGGTGCCCTGGCCAGGGGGTCTGTTTGGGTTGGACAGAGCCTTGGGTGAGGTGTCCCTGCCCATGGCAGGGGGTTGGAACTGGATGTTCTTAAGGTCCTTTCCAACCCAAACTATTCTGTGATTCTATGAAACAAAACCACAGGATCAGCTGCAGGCAGCAAAGGGCTGCTCAGCAGCTTCCCCTGAGCCACTGGTGATAGACCAAGGACAGGGGTTTGTGCTGGGGGAAGGCTCCTGACCCATCCCATATCATTGGGTACCACTGGCTTCAGATGCCTGTTTCTCCTCTTCCCTCCTAGCACAGGGATAGACTCACCAACGTCCCCTGTGTTCACCACCATGGGACTAAAGTCCCTTGGTGCAGACCAGTGATAAGGGAAATGGAACCCTCCAACCCCTTTGGCTTCAGCCACAAGCAAACCAAAGCCCTGCTCCACAGGGAAGTGCCTAGTCCTGCCTGCTTGGGTGGCAATTCCAGCCTGACACAGGGGTATCCCTGCTTTGGGGCTGCAGGTGCCTGATGGAGACTCAGGCCGTGGTGGCACAGATGAGGAGGAGATGGCAGTTTCCCTGCCGTCCGGAGAAACAGAATGCATCAAGCATATGGACAATTACAAATGGTGTTTACCAGGAGTTGTTTTCCCAGCTTATTTTAATCCCTGCTTCCTGGTTGTCACAGCCCTGGGGACAGTGAGGTCCTCCCGTGCTCATGGGGGTTTTGGTGTATGGAGACTGAACAGGGCATTAGGGCATTTGCTCCATGATGGATGGGAGAGTTTCCAGCTGGATTTTGAGCTGATGGTCATGCAGCAGGTTTGGGGGTTGTGGATTTGACCCTGCCACCCTTCTCTGGCTGGCTCTGCAAGTCACAGCCCTCCTCTTCCTCCTCCTCTGTGTCTGGGACAGGAATACAGTGTTTGCAATGTGGAAATTCCAGCTTAGGCAAAATATTGGCCGCAACAGGAAACGTTTTGGCTTTTTCTTCTTTGCCACTGAGGCTGGCTGTGCTAGAGGAACAGCGCTTGTCCATTGTAGGAGCACCCTTTATAGGGAGATAACTGCTTGCTAGGTAATAATATACAATTAGCAAGGATCATCCCATAATCTAGTCTAATTGACAGAGCCCATGGATGTTGTTTAGTGGACTGCCAGCAGGAGAATTAGGGGATTGTTAACTGCAGTGTAACCCTGGCACGGGCTTCCCCTTTTTGCATCCTTTGGCATGTCAGAGTCCCTTTGTGCCTCAGTTTCCCCTCCTGGGAGATGCCTGTTCATCCGCCTGCGTTTCAATGCTTTACAAGTGCTGCAGCCATTTAAAGGCTGCTCCATCCTATGCTCCTGCCCCTGTGGTGTGCTAACATACCCTGGGAGGGAAGCTCCTGGAGCTTCCTTCAGATGATCAGGACTCCAAAGGACATCTGTGGCTGCTCTTGCCTTAACATCTCTTGATCCAAGGCCAGCCCAGCAAACCCTTCCTATTACAGGGCTGCCAGGGAAGCAAATGAGATCTGAAAGTTTGGGTTCTTTGTGCAGAAACCTTTGAAGAGCCTCTTAAAAGCTGAAAAGGGGTGAGCCGCTGCGCGCTCCTTGTTCCAAAGGACAGGGAGGGCCTTGTCTGCTCCCGTCTGCTTTCGCCCAAGTAATTTGCAGCAGGACAAAGCTCTCCCGAGCCGTGCCTGCTGATGGGGAACGGAGCGAGCTGGTGCCTGGTGCTGCCTTAACCTTGCCTTTCATAAGCCAGGGTCAGAAGTCAGCTCTGGTAGGGGTGAATTTCTTCTCCATCCTTGCTGGTGCTACCCTGAGTCCTAAGCATGGGCAGGGGGAGCAGGCGATGGTACTTCCATCTCCTTGCTGTGTGCAGTAGGTCTCCATAGCTCTGTCAGCTTTATGTACTCTGTCATTGAAAGAAATCTGTGGGCTTAATGTGGTAGAAAAAGGTTCTTTCTTTGTTCCTTTCTCCAGATTGGGTGCCTCCTTCGTTTCATGTTTCCCCTGTAGAAAGGGAATCAGCTATTTCAAAGGCACCATGCCAGAGAAACCCATCACAAGGGAGCCCCTGCTCAGCCCTTTCATCTTCCCTTTTAATCTAAAAGGGTTTCCCCAGCATGAAGGCAGGAGCTTGTGGAGAATCCCTGCCTTTGGAACGTGTCTTACCAGTACCCTATGGCTGGTCTGCACAGCACAGCAGCAACCAAGGGAAATCGGAGGGGAAAGAGCAGGACCCCTGTGAGTGGGTTTGCCCCAGGCAAACTGTGGTAGATCAGATGTTTCAGAGCCAGGACAGCCTTGGGAGCGATGCACTTTGTAGGGTTCAGGTACCTGTGCCCTTCCAGACCCTCTATTTCAAGGGATTTCCAGAGGTCTACAGCTAGTGAATGGATCACAGTGCTGGGAACCAGCCATAAAGCATGGATACATCCTGCTGTATCCATGAGTTGCACGGCTACCAGTCTCCTCACTGGCTGCATCACCCAGGAAGGAACAGCTGATGAGTAGCAAACTGATTCAGTAGGTACCTAAGGCATAAATACATGCAGTTGTGCAGGTGAGATTGCTCCAAGGGGAGTATCTGGTCTTTATAGAGTAATTGAAAACTTGATTACTGCCAGGTATTGAGTATCCTGTTTCATATCCAGCATCACCCTTTGGGGGAATGAAGCACTTTTTGGCCTATTGCTTTTTCATCTCTGTGTCTGTCTTCCTTCCCAACCTCTCTGTCTGGCTTTGTCCTTAAAGCATTCTCTTGTTCTCTGCATTCCTCCTGTCCTGTGAGTCCAACCCTTGGACACCTTTTCCAGTTCCTCCAGTCAGTTTTATGCAAAGCTGAGTCTGAATCTTCAGCCCAAATGTTACTGTGAGGTTTAACATCAAGATAGAAGATTTGGACTCAGAACTATATTAGGTCCCTTTGAAAACAAGTTGGGCAAAAATATTAGCCATTAGAGAAACTTTATAGGAGATTTTACTCCTTGTTGCAATAAGTTATTTCCCAAACAAAAAGTATTTGGCATGTATCACAGTATCACAGTATGTTAGAGATTGGAAGGGACCTCAAAAGATCATCTAGTCCAATCCCCCTGCCAGAGCAGGAACACCTAGATAAGGTTACATAGGAATGTGTCCAGGCGGGTTTTGAATGTCTCCAGAGAAGGAGACTCCACAACCTCCCTGGGCAGCCTGTTCCAGTGTTCCGTCACCCTCACTGAGAAGAAGTTTCTTCTCAGTGACAATGAAGTAAAAAACATCCTTGCAATGCCCTGAAGAGCTGGAGGTATCCAAAATAGAGTAAATAAATCAATCTCTCTTCCCTGAAGGCTGCTCAGAAAAGGAAGGTGTGAGGGACCAGGAGAGTATGGAAAAGTCACCTGGAAGAGATGGACCTGGTAGAGCTTTGCTGGTATCCCCAGGCAGAGCCTGATGGCGCACGACAGACTGAGCTTGTGGATTGTGTGGAGCAGAAGAGCTCACTTGCAGCTCTAAGTTGTTCCACAGTGGCCTTGGAGAGGCACTGCCTGTCCCCAGGATGAATGGATGGATCTCAGCCAGACTGGTATCTCCTTGGGCTTGCAGCACTTCCAAAGGGAGGCACAAAGGAGGAGAAGAGGTCAGGTTGTAGTTTTGTCTTCTTTCTAAACACACCTCGAGGACATGGCTGGTGTTCCCACCAGCTTCCTATTCCTCTACTCATCACAAACAACACAGCGATGCTCTGGACCATGGCAGGTCCTTGTTGATGTTGCTTTGCTTTTAGGTATCACAGTGTTGTGTCATGAATGGCACCCCCTCTGCAGGACTGCTTACTAATAAGAGGGGAAAGAATCATCCACATCTCTTTCCCCTCTTAGTTGGTTCCCAGGGCTGAGCTATAAACCAAAAGTGGATGTCACTGAGTTGCTGTTTTCAGAGTACAACTGCCAGTGCTATAGAGCAGTTCCAATTCAGGCAGCAATTGTCCTCAGTTGTTACCTGCATTGGGCACAACTTGGGTGATCACTAGAGCTGTCCTGCAAACCAACATACAGCACAGTGTGAACTGGATGTGTGTTCTGATAGGCCAAAGTTCTCTGCCTGTATCTGTCTGGGAAACTTCTCTGGCCTGGCTTTTGTTGGAACCAAAGCTCCCCGTTTTGAGGATTTTTGCTTCTCACACTTTACCTAAATAGAGAAAACTCAGCCCAGCACCAGGAGCAGAAGGCTGAAAACAAATGCTGCAGGTCTGGGTGTTGCAGCTCTGGAAGCAAAAGCTAGGTTGTTCATTGATCCTGAGCCCCTTCCATGACAGTCCAGGATACATGAACTCAATTACAGCTATGCAGTTTGAAGTTATTTAAGTAGGAAATGGAGCTGATTACTTGTAAGAAGTAAATTGAGGGTTTCACATCTCTTGCTACAGCCTGGCCACCAACTGTTAAGTCTTTATTGATGTCTTATTCATGTAGTCACCTCCCATATATCTGCCAGTTTCTCTCTCATACTGTCTCCAACACACTTAACTTTCCTCAGATGAAATGTCTGCACACCAGAGCACTGCTGTGTTCAGAGAAGCCAGCTCTTTGAACATACCTTCACAATACGTACAGGACAAAATGGTCTTTTTGGCACTGGCCCAAGCAAACACAACAGGGTTTAGATGGTTTTAAGAGAACCTGCAATTGTCTAATTCCATTTATGGAGTTCAACACCTCACGTGAGTTTTGGGTGTTTCTTTAGCTTCTAGTGGCCACAGAAGAAATAACTATTTAGCAGGTCCACATATGAGTCAGTCACGGGTTAGGGTGAAGGTCTGAATAAAGACCAATTCATAGTTCTCCCACTATGTTATTCATCCTTAAGTGACTCTTCTGACATGATTGCCAACCACAACCATCATAAGATGCTTCCTTAGAGCATATTAAGACTTCATTTCTTATGATGGTGAATAGGCAGCTTTCACTCATCCCCATACTCTCTTCTGTCTGCCCTGATAACCGAGATAAACGTTTGTGACCGGTCCCTTGTGTGCATACACACACAGAGAACAGAGAGCACTTTATTACCTCACAGCAGAGAAACACCATGCCTGTCACAGCCTTAATAATAGCTTATGGAGAACAAGATCACCTGTGGCACAAAAGAAATCAGAGCAAGTCTGAGAGGCAAGATTTCCAGGTTTTAATAACTAGAAGAAATTTAAACAATAGTTTCTTGCTTACATTTGTTCACCCAATCATTCTGAACCATGCTGCTTTTGGGGGAAAAAAAGCCTTTCAAAGGACTATATTTTTTATAACCTTATTTTATTTAGAAAATTCATCTCAAGTTCCTTTTTTTCACATTACAGTAAGAACAAGCACCACATTTAAATCATTAGTGAGGTATGGAAGTCTGAGTGAGCTGCTTGTTAAACAGCAGACACGTTAGATAGCACCTATACTCCAGGGTATGTTGATTTCATTCCAGGGACTTAAAAATGCCCACAATAACAGGATGACTGAGCCTATACAATAATGGATAGCAAGTTACCAAAACCCATTCTGCATCCAACTCTGGAATGTAGCAAAGGGAAATCACCCAACTTGGGAAATCATCCAGCTTGGCAAAACAGTTAGCTCTTGCTACTGGCAGGGTCCAGCTACAGCAGATGTGGCTGATCTAGGGTTAACTGGAGTTTGCAGTTATCCACTAGGAATCCTTCCCATGGACCAATTACCCTGAATTCCCAGTATTTCCTACCAGCACAGCACAGAGCTGCTCCTTTACGTTATATTCAGCTGATTACACCTGCAGATCCACATGAGGGATGGAGCTAAACTGAGGTATGACAAATGGGTGGAAGTGAGAAAGAGTTGAGTCAGCAAGAATGGTTTTGTAGCAGGGAAATACACAGAATAGAACAAACTTTCCTTGCAACAAGCCCAAGTCAGACTTACAGCACCACTTTCATCATTAGTAGTTCTTGTCTTCAGCAGCCCTGTTCATGTGAACATGAACAGGTTGTGAGTCACACTGTCAGCACTGTCTGCACTCCCCTCGCGACAGAAAGGGCTCCTAGTTCCACAACAGAGATGTAGGCACATGAAGTTCTCACTCAGGATCAAGCACACCACCTCACTTTTTATGGCTCTTCACGAACGCAGGGACAGTGAGTGTGCCAGCCTTGACTTCTGCTTGGATTTCAGGTTTGTGCTTTAATGAGAAGACAAGAGCTCGCACCATCCTGCGATACGGAGCGCTAATGAGACGAGAAGAGAGGTGAAAAGCTTCTCGCTCAATATTTTCAGCCAGTGGGTGATCAATCTGAAAACAGCAAAGTATAAAATTAGATCTTTACATTTAACAAGGAGACCAACTGATTGAAAGGGGGAGTTTGGTGCTTTTCAGTGTTTCTTCATTAATCAGCTTAGATTCAAGGAAATCTACTTCCCATCACAAGTGTAACAGGAAGAGCAATTTAATTCCACCCTAGCAATTAAGGGACAAGGCAATGTGGTCAGTGGCAGGGAACATATCCACATCTCCAGCTGGGTGGCAGTACTTTGCCATCACAACAGGAAGCAACTAGCTTTGGGTATCAAGCTCAACTGCAATTACAAGCTAGGTCCCACTGTCTCCATAAAGCTCACTTTTGATCTTGCTGATATAAGGTACCTTGGATACTATTTTAAACTTGATTCCAACAGCAACTCTAAGACATGCCAAACACTTGGCAACTCTGCCTGGTGCTATAAAGGGAAATGTGGGTTCTCTGTGTGTAGAAGGAGGTGTAATTAACAATGCAGAAAGGGATTTGCTAAATGTTAATTATGCAGTTATTGCTTCAACATGTGCCAAAACCTGTAATTTAGCACAGCTCAGAAAAAAATCCCCCACCCATCAAGAAGTAGTTTTAATTTCACTTCAGCCTTTTGTGATGGGGAAGCTCCCATGCTTTGCATGCAGGAGATTCAAGCATGCCAAGCAGTATTCCTCCAAGTCCTTTGCCCACTTTGGCTTTGCTACTCATGACTAAACTGCCCCTTTGCTGGGCAGCACTAGAAGCCCTTTGGATCCACTCAGCCCCACCTTCCCTTCTCCTTTTTGGTCACCCTCACAGGTGTTCCTGCTCCTCATTTGCTGGACCTCTGTGGCTCCCCCTTCCTATATATATTGTCTATCTGCTGCTGTAAGCTCCCCTTGCACCTTTGGTGGGAGCTGCAAGCTGGAAGGGCATTTTTCCTTGTCATGCTTTCAGGTAAGTCCTGATCAGCAGCAATTCTGCTTTATCCAACTCTACTCATTCTAGGGTGGTACCATAGCCTTTATGTTCCTGTAGTTCAAGACTTTAGCACCAGCCTTATCACAATGCATAGATGTGCTTTCCAAGAACTAAGCTTGCAATGGCCTGGCAAAGGTGAGCTCCCAGCTTTCTGAGGCATTCCTACAGCCAACCATCCTTTCATGCTGCCTCAGTCCGGATGGATTGAAAGTTGGAGAGATTGTTCTCACAGCTAGCAAACACACAGCTTTGAAACTCTTGAGTGCTTATCACTTGACTTGCCATTTAAAATATAATTAATGAATAAATTAAAAAGGATAATTATTATGGCATTTCATAGACCAAGCAAACTAGTCATTAAGCCTTACAGCAAAACCCTGTTCATTTACTTAAAGATACCTGCGGGATCTGGTATTTATCACCACTTTATATACTGTCAACCTTGCCTCTTTGTTTTTGCAATAGATTTAAATTCACAAATGTTTAATTACTGAAATATGAAACACCCAAAAGATCCCAGAGTTGGTTTCACAGCTGTTAAGTAGTTGGAAAAACTTCATGTTCTATTAACTTCCTCCTTCTCTTGCACATCCAAACTGCAGTAGATACACAACTATTCTGCCGACTGGTTGTGTAAATGAGAGCAAATACACCTCACAATTGGCATGTTTACTTGGTTAGCAACCCCTCAAAATGATCTACCTTGAAAATAAAGCTACTTATAAATAGGGACATGCAGCAAATCACTGGAAATAGGAACAGATCATCTGGTCTTGTCCTCACTTTGCAGGCAGGGCCAGCTTTTCAGTAACTATGGCTGAAAAAGGTTTGTTTAACTTGTTCCTACAAGAAATAACTCATTGAGCCCAAGACAAACAGATCTGAACATTACCTCTAGATCCAGGGCTTCACAAAGCAGCTTCCGTGCGTTCTTTCTGAAAGCCTCAGTCTTGGGATCGCTCCTGACCTCTATTGAGGGCTTGTTTGAATGGTCTTTGATGAAAGTTCTCCACTCTGTGTAAATCTCTTTGGCAAGGCTGGCCACCTCGTGATCTGAATGTCTGCGCATCTTATTCACTGTGTGACCTGGAAAACAGCAACAGCTCCTTCAGGTCTGGGAGGTGGGCAAAGCAGAAAGGACACCAGTCATATCATATCGGTGCTAAAGCAGCCACACACGTTTTGAATTCAAGCAGTATCAGCAAAACAAGCAGCGCATTGACACAAATGTAAGTATAGACTTCTTAGGAATTAAGCCTGAAGTTCTCACTCCTTGACTTCTGCAGTGATTTTTGCTTAAGCAGTTAGCAAGGAATTGAGCTATACATGTGAAAATTACCTTCCAAGTCACCAAGCTGGGGAGCAGCACTTACATAATACAGGGCTATGTTACTTTTCTACACAGATACTATTATCTGATGAGAGGTGGTTAAGATTGGCCTACACAGAATGCTGGTTTTAAACTGAAACACCCTTAAAGGAAACGATTTTAATATGCAAACACCACGGTGACTCCAAGCAGAATCTTTCCTATCGACAGCGCCTGCCAGTGCAAAAGAGGCTTTCCTCTTAGGAAACAAAAGGGACCTTCTTTTAGCGGGGTACTTCTCTCTGACCACTAGCGCTGTTGGCCAGGAGATGTCACTGTTAGGCTTCGGAGGCTCTTGAGCCCTGCCGCATGCAGGCAAGCACCGGGAAAAATCTCGGGAAAAGCCTGAATAAGCTGAGTATAGCAAATGAAGGGACAATTCAGAAGCATGGGGAAAGCGGCAGATCGTATCTGCTTTTCTAAGGCAAGGGGGGGCTCTCTGAATACAGATCCAGCTGCTCTAACGGCAAGCAAAGGCCAGCACGACTGTCTCTCATGCCAGGATGCTCTCCACAAGACAGGGAAGGCAGGGACCGTGTGGTTTCACATTAACCCTTCCCCAGCTCTCATGAAAAAGAGCCGGGCATTGGCCTGTGTCATTTGCATGGAGCTGCCCATCTGCTGGGGGTTTCTCAGGGTGGATGCAGCAAGCAGTTCTGGGCCAACATGAGGAGAATTTCTTCCATGTTCAGAGGATTCAGGCAGGTGAAAGAGATGAGCCGCATCCTGGATGGCAAGAGAGCACTCGGGTAGCAGGAAAAGGAATAACACAAGCAGGTGCTCAAGAAGAGCTCTTCAAACATCTGATCACAGGAGGGATGATGCAGTATTTGGTAATAAGCAGGGGGGAATTTGAGGATAGCTGCCTTTTTCAGTACAAGCTCTGAGAACTGCAGGCTGGGTATCAACAGTTTCCTATTGGCAGCTATGCTCATTTCTGAGGAAGCCTGCAAGCTAGTCTCTTCTGTACTGACAAGCCAAGCAGACACAAGACAGCCTAATATTCACAGTCTATATCAGGCAAAATGTACCTATTTTTGTTGAAAGTAACACTTCTTTGGAAGGTATTTTCTTCTTCAGCTCCTCCAAAGCTTCGATCAGATTCTCTTTTGTTTGCCCAGGAAGCTCAAGCATAGATTTCCATCGCTTTATGTCTTCCACGACCACAACTCTCTGGAAAAGAGAAAAGCCATTAGGAAAGTGGAATCTTCTTGTTATAAATAAGGGCACTGGCTTCATCTCAGCTAATGAGGCTGTTATCAACACATGAATTATTGATTATGGCATGAACCAGAGTACAGAATACATGATGGCCTGGAATGATGGGTACTTACTTAAGATTAGCAGCCTACTGCAAATGAGGAGTGAAGTAATGCGGGAGCAAAGTGAGATGCTTCACCTTAGTCTGCCAAACTTAGTGCACGTAACTGCAAATGCCTGCTAGAAGTGTTCTGAATTTAAGGAGTCCATTGTATAAATGTCTCTTAATAGAAAAAAGGATTAAGAAGGAGGCAGTTAATTATCTTTAGCAGCCTGTGAGGATCCGAATCCTGCTCCGATTGACTTTGAGTTTAAAATAATGCCAGCAGGGACAGAAACAAAGCATTAGGGAACATGAACACAAACCCAAGTACACTTGTCATTTGCAGTGCTCTTCACCCTGCTTCTGCCACAGACCTTGACAGAACAGATCTTTAAGGTCCCTTCCAATGCAAACCATTGTGTGATTTTGTGGCCAGAGACATTGAAGGTCTTGTATTTCAGATGTGAGTCATCTTACAAAGATTCAGCAGCGGAATCAGCCGAGTGCTCTATGCACCATTCTTTTGCTTTGTGCCTTACATTAATAAGCTCTTTGGTGCAACAAGTGCTTTCCTATTGTGTTTCTGCAAAGAGATGGCTCAGCTCATACGCAAGTCTTGCGCAGTTCCACCACAGAACCAACTGAAGGGCCCTTCTCAAAGGGGAGAGCTGTGAGCCAGCCAGCAGTATTGAAGCTGGCGGTGTCATTTGGCTGTACTTGAACTGTGTGCCCACCCTGACCATCGGGCAGGAATCATACAATCCCAGCCTGACTGATGTTGGAAGGCACCTTGAAGTTCATCCAGTTCCAACCCCCTGCCACGGGCAGGGACCCCTTCCACTAGAGCAGCTTGCTCCAAGCCCCTGTGTCCAACCTGGCCTTGAACACTGCCAGGGATGGGGCAGCCACAGCTTCTTTGGGCACCCTGTGCCAGCGCCTCAGCACCCCTGGCTAAAGAGCCAATACATAACCCATCTCAGGTTAGGAAACCCCTTCCAGTGCAGCAGAGCCTTTCCTAACTTCACTTCCCTGCTGCCTGTGAGGATGATCTCAACACCACGAAGATGTCTGTGAACTGGAACCATGTTGAACCAAACGTTCCTCCCGCCGTCACGCATGCAGAGAGCCCTCCCCAGCCCGAGGTGCCTCAGGCTGCTTGGGGTGCCCTCACCACCCTTGCGGGGACAGAGCAAGGCTGGGGAAAGCCTCAGCGGCTCCAAAGCAGCGGGCCCCGGTGCCGCGAGGTGAACACCTCCGCCCAGGCCCGTGAGGCCTGGACGAGCCGTGCTGCCCCTTCCGCTTCCCCCCACCCAGTGCCCGTGACCTGCCTTGAGGGACTCGAGGGTGGCCTGCCGGTACGCGCGGGGGGCCGACCCGGCCCGGCGGGGGCTCTCCGGGCAGCGGGCCTTGCGCACCACGAACCGATCCATGCTCCTCCCGGAAGCCGCCGCTCCTCCCGTTCCGCCGTGTAGTTCCCGCCGGCGGTGAGGCTCTATGAGATAGCCGGGGCTGCGCCGCGGAGAGGACTACAACTCCCAGCATGCCCCGCGCGGCAGTTAGTGGGGATTAGTCTCGTGAGAGCGCCGCGCCCCGCCCCGCCAGTGCGGGCCTGAGGGAGGAGGAAGATGGCGCTGCGGCGGGACGGCCTCCTCTGCCTGCCTCTTGCCCTGGTGCTCCTGGTGCTCCTGGTGGGTGCCGGCGGCAGCGCTCGAGAAGTCGGGCCGTTGTCTGCTGCCTCGTCCGAGGCTTTTGACTCCGTGCTGGGCAACACGGCGTCGTGTCACCGCGCCTGCCAGCTGACCTACTCCCTGCACACCTACCCCAAGGTACGGGCGGGCCCTGCCTCACTGCGCTCGGCGGGGGGGCCCTTTCCCAGGCCCCTTCCCGGGCTCAGCACTGCTTCCCTTCTCACTCCCTAGGGCAACGGGTCCCCGGCTTGTTCTTTGCCACCCACCCCTGCAGCTCCATCCCGGGTCTTTTCCCTGTTGTGCTCCACAGTGACAGGACATACCTGGGATTCCTCCGCAGGAGTCCTCTCTGAGCCCTGTGCCTTTCTCAAGGAGTGTTGAGATGTCTTTAAATAAGCACAGGGTGCCCAGAGAAGCTGTGGCTGCCCCATCCCTGGCAGTGTTCAAGGCCAGGTTGGACACAGGGGCTTGGAGCAACCTGCTCTAGTGGAAGGTGTCCCTGCCTGTAGCATGGGGGTTGGAACTGGATGAGCTTTAAGGTCGCCTCCAACCCAAATCATTTTAGTGCTCCATGGAAGAAGCTCATGCTTGTAGTGCTCAAGTGCAGTTAGTAACCTGCTGCTGTTCTTCCATGGTGTGTCTCATCTGTGTGCATTCTTGTCCCCACGAAGTAGGGAATGCAGTGGCTTCTCTAAAGATACACTTCATTTTGAAAATAGATGGTTAGGCTGCAGCTTGTAAAAGAATTTCAGCTTTAAAAGCATGGCTTTGTTACTGCTGGGCAGTTCTGTGTGGTTTGCTGCTTTTTTAACTCCTGTAAGAAGAGGCAGCTGTAATTTAACTTAGGCTGGTCCCATATTCTGGGGAACTAAAACAGTGTTGTGCTCATGACAGGCCAGAGATCCTGAGTCAGGGGACCTGCGTGTCACTTGAAGAACAAAGCATAAATGATGATAAACAAGTAGCTTGTCAGAACCTACAACCTGTGTTTTGATTTGCTTGCATGGATTTTCTTTCATTTCATGATAAAATACTGAAATAGTGTGTAATGGGACTGTAATTTCATACGCCAGAGTTTGCTGTTGGTTCAGGTGTTATACAGCTTTGAACTGCTGGCTTGAGTGTGGAAAATGTAGGACTGAAAATGTCGTCTTTCCTGGTTCCTTCTTGTCAATGTACTTCATTATCAGCTGTAGCAATGTAGCAGGTTCAGCTCTAAACGATGGGAGCTCTCACCCCACCTTTGAGATTTCACACAAGGGCACCAGGCAGATCGGTCACAATGTAAGGGAATGGGACTTTGTCTGCTTCCATGTGGAACTTAAATTGGGTTTTGTGACTCTGTAGCTGGTATCGGTATCCCCACAGAGAGGGGTAGCAGGGAATTGTGTGGAATACAAGTAAACTCACACCTGGTCTTATGGCATATGTACATACAGTGCCTACATGGGATGATATTGAGGAGAAAACAAACTAAACCTGAGGAATTAGAACTAAGTATTACCATAATATATTTCCATACTGATTCTTTGCAATGCACTTGTTTCTGTTACAAGACTTGTTTGAGACAGGCAGATATTTCTGTGATCTTTTTCATTGTACATTTCAGTTCTTTGCTGTGTTTTGCTGGAGCTGTTGAATTAAGACACTCAACTCTTCCTTTACATGTAGCGTTTCTTCTGTTTGTCACAAAGCTCCCAGCTGAATTGAAGGAAATTGGTTTAGTTGTCATTGGAAAATAAGACAGGCTTCATTGAGACTTCTGTGGAACACTGCTGTGGAAATCTGTCTGCTAAAGCTGACTCTGCCTGGATATCATAGAGTGGTTAGGGTTGGAAACAAACCATGTTTTCTGCAACAGCATAACTACCTCAGCCACCTTGTCAGTGGTGCTAGAGTTAAGTTTTAATTTACGTACACAGTTTTCTACCTTTGTGCTTCAAAGCACGTGAACTTTTGCTCTCAGAGACAAACAATGGCCAGGTCCTTTACAATAGGTTATACAGTGAGGTGTGGTATATTTGGGTTTTGTTAACTTAATTCAGAGCCTGTTTTCCACCTGTACAGCAAATGTTAGTGGTTTTGATGGGTCTGATACATGACAGGATGTGATCATAAGTAGGAGCAATCATGTAGTAGGGGTTGTGTTTAGTTCTGCAATGTGGAGAGCACTGTGTGTGAAAAGTGCACATTCCTCACTTTTGTATTGTGGACAGAAGAAATAGTGGGTGTAGGCTTTCTAGATTGGCATAATTTTAATAGCTGCAGTGAGGAACAACTTTTCCCCTTCAGTTCAATATAATAAACGTGTGTTTGTGGAACTGGTTTGGCAAGTAAGCAGTGAACCAGGGAACTGGGATAGCATGTCAGAATGATCTCTTATTTTGGCAGTTCTGTTGTAGTTCTGATTAGAGTTTCGTAGATGCTTTGTAGTACACTGCCAAAATTAGCCCTTTTTTTGCCCTCTCCTGTTGGGTTCTAGTGTTTAAGTTCTGACATGGAAGCTATCTAACCTTTGTAGGGTTAAACATCAGTAAATCTTTTACAGCAGTAGCTCTGACACGAAACCCTTTAAAAACAGAGTGCAGCTTTGCTTGTGAGTTGTAGGGCTGGAATTACAAACCAGAATTTGCTGTTCCAGGTTTGCCCCACCACAGAATAAAGAGCCCTGAAATAAATCAGTGTGTGTGTTAGTGTTCAAGAGCTGTAGCTGGGGTTTTATTTCAGATCATCCAGAGTCTTGTGTTTAGCTGGCTTCTAGGTCTAGTGGAAGGAAGGAGGATGGTGTTCTGGTGGGTGGCTTTTTATAGCACTTAACCAAAAAAATGCTTTGTTTTCTGACAATCTATTCTTGAATGGAGGGATACAAACCTGTTCTTGTGCCTCACCAGGAAGAGGAGCTGTACGCGTGCCAGCGAGGCTGCAGGCTGTTTTCCATTTGTCAATTTGTGGATGATGGCATTGATTTAAATCGAACCAAACTGGAATGTGACTCAGGTAAGACTTCAGCCCTCCTTCAGCATCCCATAATGTGGACACATAACAGAGGGAGGAGCAGGAAAAGGTGTTGTTATATTGGTGGGATTACTTCAGTTGCTTTCTGGTTTTGTTTAACAACTTCTGAAACTTTATATATGGGATGTGAAAAAAAAGACAAGCAACTCTTAGGGAAAGTTTTCTGTTCTCTGCAAGTTTCTCCTTACCTAAGCCTTAGTGTTGCTGTTTTCCTGGCAAGATCTTAAGTATCATCACTCTCCGTAAACAGATTAGCAATGCTTCATTTTACTATAAACAATTTGTCATACAAAATGGTTGGGGGGAAAAATCCAGTCACAGGGACACTTTAATAATTCCAAGTTGCAATCAGTCCCATTTACCATGCCTGGCAGAATTCTATACAAGTGAATTGTTCAGAGCACAGATCTTGATGTGCTGTATGCATTGTAACTTGTGTTTGAGGCTACATCCTGAGCCTTACCTACAGCTAGACTCTTGGGAGCAAGGTGTGTGTTTTGTTTGAAATACGTTACTAGATACTAGTGACTAATTCTCTCAGATTATCTGTGCTAGAGCAAAAATTTCATAGTGAAAATTAAATATGTTTCCTATAGTCCATATTGTATATAAATATATAAAGGGGGAGTGTCATGAGGATGGAGCCAGGCTCTTCTCAATGGCAAACAATGATAGGACAAGGGGTAATGGGTATAAACTGGAACACAAGAGGTTCCACTTAAACTTGAGAAGAAACTTCTTCTCAGTGAGGGTGACGGAACACTGGAACAGGCTGCCCAGGGAGGTTGTGGAGTCTCCTTCTCTGGAGACATTCAAAACCCGCCTGGACACATTCCTATGTAACCTTATCTAGGTGTTCCTGCTCTGGCAGGGGGATTGGACTAGATGATCTTTTGAGGTCCCTTCCAATCTCTAACATACTGTGATACTGTGTGATACTGTGATATTGGGGTTGGAATTGTGTAAAACTTTCATCCAGGCAGCTGATTCAGTTTTATTCAGAGATTAAGTGGGACATAACCACCCAAAGCAGGAAAGGTAGGAGCTGTCTGTCAACATTTCCAATACAATTAAGAACTAAGCCAGGACTCAAAAGGAGTCCTGCCAGTAGCTCATAAAAACAAGAGGGGTGGTGGCTGGCTCAGAGAGCTGATAGAAGGTAGGGAAGTAGAAAGCCTGACATGCAGAGATGCTAACGTGCTACAGAACTGGATTAAATACTCTAGAAATGGGCTAATGCTCTAGTCTGTCATACACCATGTATAGCTGTGATACATCATGTCAGTCTGGTTGTCAAACCACACATGAAAGAGTGCCATAAAAAAAGGGTGATGTAGCAATAGACCACATGTAGAGGTAATTGAACAGTTGCTTACTTCCTGGTTTAACTCTCCTTCCTGAAGCTGTTGTCTTTTGCTGGCTTATGTTCTGTAATCTGTTGGTTGATGCCCTGACTAAATATTCTGTGCTTGGCAAGATACATCTTGGCTGATCTGCTCAATTCTGTCTTCTGATGCTTCTATATGCCTACAAACACTAGTTTGGTAGCCCTTTTACCACAGAATCACTGTTCAGGTGCTAGGAGCTGAACACTCAGATGTTCAGTGGCTGATGCCACGCTTCCTGCCAGCTTTTTAGTCCTTATAATGGTCTGTTCCTGCAGAAAATGGGGAGTGCTGCTGTCCTCTGTATTGCTGCTTGATTTGATTCTTTAGTTCAGGTAGAACTGCAACATTGTCCACTTTAGTTTTAGGGAAGAGCTGTGCCCATGTATTGTCTGCCTGATTTCTCTGTGGTCTTTATGATCTCTAGTGCACAACTAATAGAAGCTGTCTGTAAAACAAAGAGTTGACTTAATTCTTCATTGAAAAATGACTCCATCGTACTTCCAGTGCAGTTTCTGTACTCATCACACTTGCAGGAAAATGCTCCTCTGATTTTCCTGTCATGCCATGACTACTGCTGTTACTTCAAAGGGATTTAATGGACTGATGGTCCCTCTGTTCTTTTTAGGATTCCATCTCTGTTCTCTGAGGTAAAACATCATATTTTACGTGCTATGTAGAGGAAAAAAAAATAGGGGCCGTGAGAGGATCAATGAAAACCTGCATCCCTGAGTTTGGCTAGGGTAATGTTTCTGATCAGTTGCTGTGACTGCATTCAGATTTCAACCACATCATCTGTCAAAGCTCTGATTCCTTAACCTCCATTAGACCTCAGAGCAAATGCTACCCTTGGAGTGATTGCCGCATCTTTCCCTGCAAATGGGATTGTCAGTCTTTCAACTGCTGGTTTGTTTCTGATCCAACTTACACTGAAAATGTTTTCTTAACTAAAATGCAGAATTTATCTTCTCATTTGGGGAAATTCTTCCTTGCAGCCTGTACTGAAGCATACTCCCAATCTGATGAACAATATGCTTGCCATCTTGGATGCCAGAACCAATTGCCATTTGCTGAATTAAGGCAAGAACAAGTAAGTAGATGACATGTTTTTCAAATACCACCTACTTGTTTTCTGTTCAGTGTGTGTGTCTTCTCTCTTCAAAATTTCTTCAAATGGAAAACAAATGTTCCTAGGGACTGCAATCTAGATAATGGGGTAACGGGTGAGCAAGAACAGCATTTCTGTCCTTTTCATATGAAACCAAATGGAAAACCGTTGAATGTTGTGCTTGCAGTTAATGTCCCTGATGCCAAGAATTCATCTCCTCTTTCCACTGACACTGGTGAGATCATTCTGGAGTGACATGATGGATTCAGCTCAGAGCTTCATAACTTCCTCATGGACTTTCTACCTTCAAGCAGATGACGGCAAAATTGTCATATTCCAGGTGCTTGCCTTTTTCATTGAGATTAAGGTGTCCTGGCTGCTAAATGTTTCACTCTGCTCCTTCCAGGCACACAAAAGATTACAGAGCACTATCAGAAGTGTTTAGTTTTTGCTAGTATTTCACTGCCTTTAGAGCTGGGGGAAGGGGATCAAACTTAGGTGTATGGTGCATGTCTCAAGGTTAACTTCAATATTAGGTCTGTAAATTACAAAGCTCAGTGGGAGCTTGCTAGCAGGATCTTCTCCTAACTCCTGGTTTTGTTTTAGTCAAAGCCAGAAGTACAGTATGTTCCACAGCTTGACCAGGAAACTGGAGATACAAGAGGAGCCTTGCCGCTGAGTAAAACATCTCGTAAGTTGTTCTTTGTGCTTTGGAAGAGCAGATGCAAATGTTCCCTGCATGCAGAATAACAGGAAAGTAGTTGCAGGTGGCACATGAAAGCTAACTTTCTAGAAAGCTGAAATAGAAGAATTCTTTGCCATGCAGACTGTACTGTGTACACTTAGCAAAGCCTGTGGTAGAAAGCAGCCTCTGCTGGAAATAGAAACATACAAGCTAGGGCCATTTTTAAAGCTTCCCTTTATGATCTCTGTAGAGACAAACTGTGTGGTGTTTGGGTCTCCTGTCTTGCTGCTTTCCTGACTGCTGTTTCTGCTGCTGTGTTTCAGCAGACCTACGTCCAGGAAGCTCGCAGACGTACAAAGGGCTTTTTGAAGAGCGAGCAAACGACAGCTTTTTCAAGTGTCTCTCTATGTATGTATATTCTAGAATGTCAGTACCTACTAAGGAGGGTAATGGCCTTTCCTCCGCGTGTATGGGGGCGCTGTTGCAAGATCTCAAAGTCCTACAAGTCTGTTAGGTTCAGGATGCAGAGCAGTTAAAATTACATGTCTGTTGCTGCTGCTTTTCCATGCTGGCCCCATGATGTTTGCAGGCTATTCTGCCAGCTTTGATTCTCCTTTCCATTTCAAGTGAACATTACATTTCCTGTGCTGGTTTTTGGGTGTGTTCTGTGAACTGTTTAATCAATACTGTTTTACCTGTTCTTAGGTCTGGATATGTTTCAGGGCAAAGCACTTGCATTTTACTTTGGGCTTGTCTGATAGGAAAGCCACTGTTATGTCTCATTTCCAGGCTGAAAATACCCAGTGTGTCTTTATTAAAGCTTTACTGAAGATCAGTATGTTGATTCTTCTTTCCTTTGCTCTGATTACTTTCTCTTTCAGAGTTCACACATGAAGGCTCAGTGAATTGCATGCCAAATATGTAACAGAAAAATCTGGGTTTAAAGCTAAATGGTCCCAATAAAAAGAATCCAGCAAGTCTTTCAAGTCAGATACTAAATAGGCATTAGAGTACCCAGGGGCCTGAAGTGGCTGTGTAGCTGGAAGAGCTAGAGGCTAATGAATCAGCAGGAAATGCAGTCAAAGTTGAGCCAAACTTGTGAGAGGCTCCATTGTCTTGCATTCAGTATATGAAATCTAGTAACATTCTTTCCATTTCAGAAATTCCAGTTGGATTTTAACCACTACGCTCGTCCTGTCAGTGTTGGTGCTGCTCTGGATTTGTTGTGCAACTGTAGCTACAGCTGTAGAGCAGTATGTTCCATCTGAGGTACTGCTATTTTATAACTTACAATAGTTTTTATTTTATGAATCATATTACTTTTATGTTCCTGGCTAGAGACTAAGAAATATTTGGGGAGGTTCAACTAGGAAGAGGTTGAGTGTTTCTTCGTGTGTTATTTAAATGATGATTTTATAGCTGAGCAATTCTTGCTCCTTCCTGAGGCTGAAGGGGGCTTTGAGCCTTACTCAGACAGCACAGATGTCTTTTGGTTTGTAGCGTTCTCCCCTCGACAACCTTCAGATTACTCTTAACAAATGGAGGCTGCTTTTGATTTCTCTAGGAATGAAGCTATACTGAGGGTCGGATGGTGTAGGTGGAAGGCAGCATGGGTTTAATCCAGGAGGATCAGTAGTGAGAACAGAAGTGACAGCATGTTACTGGTGTTACACAGGCACTGTATCTACTGTTCTCGCAGATTTAATAGTTTCTTTTGGATGCTAATCTTGTGCTAGCCATGAATTTCAGATGGTAGAGAAAGCCTGGGTTCACTTGTATTGAAGGGCTGCAGCCATCAGAACAAGGAATAAAGTTGTATAATGAAATGCATTTTATTCCCAGTATGGAGAGTCTTTGTCTGAAACTAAATTGTTTCACTCTTCCAGAAGCTGAGCATCTATGGAGATCTGGAATACATGAACGAACAAAAACTGAACAGATACCCATCGTCTGCTCTCGTTGTGGTTAGATGCAAGACTGAGGAACATGAAGAAGCAGGACCTCTTCCTACAAAAGTCAACCTGGCTCAATCAGCAATTTAAATAAGCCTCCACTGGATCTAATAGACTAATTCTAACAGAGCTAGCAATTCCTGATTGATTGTGGTGGTTCTTCAGATAAGAAGCTTAGCAGCCCATCTTTAAATGCAAATAAAGTTACAGAATCAACACACGTCATGGGATTTTGTTTTCAGCTAGTAGTCAAGATTCAGACATCTTGAATTTGTTTGTTTCCAGACCTAGTCACTTTTCACCGGTGTTTGCTGCGTGTCTTTGTGCTTACAGAACCTGTAAGCATGCTTTCCATACATCTGCCATGACACTTTCCAACCTGTTTGTGTGTTCTAGGATGTAATGTGTACATTCAGAGTTAGCTTTGTAAAGGTATAAGACATTTTAAATAGGCAGGAGATGCCTTTTTAGTGTTGCACTTTCTGTTGTAGTTAAAAGAAAATACTATAAAACTGTCTGCTGAATTTTTGTTCATGTTCATGCACAGACAACCCTGGCTCCAAAAATAGAAATATATATATATTTGTTTCCCTACAGTGCAGCAATATCCAAGGTGGAAACATTTGTGAGGTGCTGTAGGCTAGAACTCGGTTTGTGAAAGATGGAACTCTGTTAAAACCTATGGACATATCCCTTCACACCCAGAGAACATACTATGGTCAATTCCTTTGTTAAACTTTAGCCTTTAAGTCTTAAATTGCTTGTAAAGTTAGCACCTGTGTTTTCTGAAGAAATCCTTCATTCTATTCTTGGTTAACTGCTCCAGTCTTGTAACTTCATTTCCAGAAGCAAGGTGATTCCTGAGAAATGAGAACAGACAAATAAAATTGACTGTATAGAAGATGTTGACTATGTAGCTTTTTGCTATGGTGAATTATTGACTGCACATGTTCAGTATGAAAGCCTGTCTGTTAATGTGCCTCTCATGGCGGTGTAACCTGATTTTGCTCTATGATTCACCAACACAACTACTAACAATGTCCCTTGTATTTCTAACACAGTTTTTGTGGCTCACTGCTTGAGGAGATCACTGTGTGCTGGTTCCTAAAGTACTAGCAATTTGGGGAGTGCATGTGAATTATTTTGAGGTCTCTGTAAGTATCTGAAAGCTGGCTAGAATGCATGGCTTCTAACTCATCGTATTTTGCTGATTATACAGAACTCCCTTGAAGGTTTAAAAACCTTCAAGCAGTACATCTTCATGTTTTGAATTCTGATGAGAACTGAAGGGGAAATGGGTTCAAACTTAAATAGGGGCAGTTCAGGTTAGATATAAAGTTCTTTACTGTGAGGGTGATGAGGCACTGGAACGGGTTGCCCATAGAAGTAGTGAATGCTCCATCCCTGGCGGTGTTCAAGGCCAGGTTGGACAGAGCCTTGGGTGACGTGGTCTAGTGTGAGGTGTCCCTGCCCATGGCAGGGGGGTGGAACTTGGTGGTCCTAAGGTCTTTTCCAACCCAAACCGTTCTATGATTGTATGATTCTGTGATCCTGGAGGATGCAGTGGTGCATTCCCTCACTGTTGAAACTAGTTCAGTAGTCATTCCTAATTTGGCTGGTGGTTGTGTAACTACTGAGGATGGAGCTTTGCAGGGCCATTAAGCAGGAATGTGCATTAGTGCCCTGCACAGTGCTGCTGGAAACCCTCAGAAGCACTCCATGGTTTTTGTGTCAATGAGTTAGCACCGAGCAATGCTTGTTTTAAGGAGGCTTCTATCAACGTGCAGACACTGCAATTTGAAGTCTTACATGAGTGGTAATCTCTTCATGGTAAATTATTCAGTGGGACAATGTGGTGGCCCAGAAATGGGGGTGCCAGCAGCCACTGGCAGGTACCTTTGTGTGTGCCATGGCATTATTGCAAAGGTCTCGAGCGTGACTGCTGGTATGGTGGTTTTGGAACACTGCTCACTTGGATGATAGCAGGGGTGGGAAATCCCTCTCTCTGCAGCAGTGATTCAGCCAAGACGTCTATTTCTGCTCAAGTAGTGAAAGCTCAGTGCAGAGCCCTGGTTTGGTGCAGCATGCCAGTGTTCTGCTTTGAGCAGCGTCGGATGTGATGTGTGCCACGGATGTTCAGCAATTACTGTGTAAATATGGGCTTTATTTCAGCAGTTGTTGCCTGTCTCCTTAGCGCTGTGTTGTTTGGGATTGCCTTTCCAGAAGAGACTTTGTCAATCCCAGTTTTTCTAACTGAGGAGCTATCATAGACATGTTTTCAAGCCTGTATAAATGTTTTCCTTTACTATTACACGTAGTTGCAGAGGGAGTATTACAGCTTCACGAAAACATGGCTATTTGCCTGTTTCAAGTGTGTGCAGTTACAACCTCACTTGTGTTGATGACTTGATTTCACAAAGCTTTCCCTTCCAAAAGGTTTGACTTCGTTGCTTACACTCCTAGCTTTGACTTCAACAACTTCTGCTTCCATTTGGCGTTGTATCTGCCTACCACCAAGGAAGAACACTCAAGTTTTACGTGTTTTGCCTTTTGTTCTCTGTTTAATGACATTTCAGCCAAATGATCTGTGCGGTGAAGCCAGTGATTCTGTGACGCTGTTAGGTCACAGGAAACTGTGCCTGTGGCAATCTGTCACTTGGCACTTCTGCTTTCAGAGCCAGCCAGAGCCTGAAGAATTCGTTCGGTGTTGTACGTGTAAGCTCTTGCCATCTTCCCTCGGTGAAATCAGATACCAGCGAGGCTGCAGTGATTGAGCTGTTTCCCAAGATTTCTAACCTAAATGGACTATTTAAGCTGTCTTGGCATTTGGCTTTGCAAACCGGCCTGTCCCACTCATTTGTTATTAAATGACTTCCTAACATCTTCATTTGCAGGCGCTGCAGTTGGGGTTTGATCTCTGCTTAAGACCACTGTTTAAATGAAGGGCTTGAAATTATTGAGATTGCAGGGGGGAAGCATTTCATATTCTTTTTAGGCGTGTGTGCAACTGAACTTGTGTCAGATCTGAAATGGAATCGTCTTGACACAGAGGCAGCCCTCTCAAGTGTGTGCAATGCATTGCAGGCAGAAACAGCCATGGTACATGGGGGAGGATTGGGGTTTTCTTTAGGTGCTAGTATTGGCAGTAGTCTCCTGTCATACCGAATAGCTTGATCTGTGTCTCCTCTTCAGCTTCTCAGGTCTTTGGCAATGATTTCTTTCATTACTTTGGTTACAGAAGGGTTTGCGTTTGTTATCTCATTCTCAGGGCCTCATTGTTCTGAACTATATGAACTTCTGTCTTTGATGTGGGGTAATGGCGCTAAAACCCAACTGCCTGGCTGGCTACAGCTGAGCTTGATAATCTCGGTGTAGAAAACAGATGGTGATAGATGGCAGACACGAACATTTGCCTGGCCTGACTTTTAAATGGGACTCTTAGCAGGCTCACCATCACTTAATAAGCCTTCTGAAGTCCTTGTGTATCAAGATTAGAACCAAAACCTTTCTATTTCAAGAGACCTAGAATTCAAGGTGCACAGGTTTTAACCCTTCATCTGTCCCTTCTTCCATGTTGTAGCAAGTGTCCATGCTTGCAGACTGTTTGCTACTTGGTGTTTGGTGTTTTCTCCCAAAATTACCTTTGAAATGGGAGAGTTTTAGTGATGGATTCATGTGAGAAGCTTCTGCTTTGGAGAAATTGGTGTTGCCATGCTGAAGGAGGAGCTCCTAAAAGACCATTTGGTCTGAAGAGGGGAGTGCAGGGTAGGTAGGTGCCCTTGTCAAGGAGCATGTATTAACTCAATGAAACTGAGAATCAGTTTGTGTGGGGATGGAGAGGGAAGTAGCTGTGATTGTTCCTCCATTCCAGGCATAATGTGGTCCTTTGAATCAATTCAAAGCAGCTGTCTCAAGGCCAACTTACATGCAATATAGCTGCCAGCTCCTCTATGAAGCCCTGGTAAGCTAGTTTTGCTAGTGCTTGAGGAGTAATTGTGATCTTTTAGGTGGCAACAATTGGGAGGCACTTGAGACCTGTGGACCCTCCTGCAAGCAAGAGCAACACAGGCTCCTCAAACCCGTGCTTTTTCTCCCTCCCACCCCCTTGACAGAGCTGCCTGCTCACATCATTTTATCCTTGAAGCTGCAGAACTGCCGTGCGTGTGCTGTGCTGAGCCCTGCAGCCAGTTCAGAAGGCTGCAGCCTATTTTTAAGTTCATGTTAGCTATGGACTGAGCTGCTAAGGAATTACTGCAGGCCTGCAAATTCACGTATGCAAGTAAAAGAGAGGATCCCTGGAGGATTTATTAATGCCTGTGCTCATTGCCAGGCAGGGGAGCTGTTCCAGATGGTTGAATCCTGCACAGCTCTGCTGAGGACTCATCGTCTTGTGTGAGCCTGGGCTGATGCTGCTTCGAGGTCAGCATTGCCTTGGGAAAGAGGTGGGGAGAAAGAAGCCTTGCTGAAGATGGGGATTGGAACTGGATCATCTTAAGGTTCTTTCCACCCCTAACCATTCTTATCATTCAATGTTCCCACCCCTAACCATTCTATCAATGTTCGCACCCCTAACCATTCTATCATTCAATGTGCCCACCCCTAACCATTCTATCATTCAATGTTCAGATGCTCTTCTCTCAGGCTTTCATTGTGAAAGGAGGATTTTCTCTGACCAGCACCAGCCTTACGAGCAAAGAGTGAGCCCGCATCTCCCGAACTGGTGTGAGGAACAGCAGTGGGATTCTCGGCATCCACAATCTGTGTCCTTTATGTTTTGCCTGATGCCCCCTTGTGAAACCAAAATGGATCCCCAGCAGGAATGAGAAGCAAACCAAAAACCCCACTTCAACCAGAGCCTGGAGCCCAGGCTTGGCGCAGCCTTCCCCATCCTCTCCTGCACGCCCTTTGCTTTCCTACCTCTGTTGGGTTTGTATCCTGGTAACACCACTCATGTTAAGGTACAGAAAACTCTCTGTGATCCTTGAGGCTCCTGAGGGCTGTAGCTCTGGGAAGCATGAACAAAACTCACCCTCAGGTACAGTCCTTCCCTTTGGAAAAGCTCTTGGGTGCAGCTGCTTCCTAAAGTACTTGTGCTCTTGATAGTGCCGTTTGTCTGACCTCTTTACTGCTGGTTTCTGGGAGCTGTTTCTACTGAATCTGATACAGAAGGGAAGTATCGATACAGGGTGCTGGACTGGGCATTAGTGTTTGTTTTCCAGATGGGAAACTGAGATTTAAAGGTGATCTGATTGATCAATTTCTGAACTAAATCAGGGCCATTTCTGAGTTTCCACCAAGGCAATTTTCACTTGTATGTGAAAGAAGGAATACATTAAATATTCCTGGGTAAGATGGTATGAGGACTAGAAAGGCATTCCTTGCATAGTAACAGTCTTTTGTCCCTTTCCTTCTAGAGAAATGGTGATGTAGCTACTTGGGGTTCAACAAAATCCTTCTCTGAAGAAAAAGGTAATGAACAAAATGCAGAGCTCAACATTGCTATTATTAAATTATAAATCCATTGAAACTACCTATGTAATGTAAAATACAACCAGCATTTATGGCCTATTGAGGCTGATTTTTGTCCCCTTTCTGTGCAGTGAAACATCCAGGCTAAAAGACTGATAAACTTAAGCTGTTCTCTTTTGGCCTGGAGTTGTACGCTATAGTAGCATGATAAGGAATCCTTGTCTATCACAGGCTCAGCGTGAACTTGCCATAGGCTTTCTATATGTTTTAATAGCCAAACTTCAGTGAATTTTGTCTGTGTTATGGAGGAGGTGGTGAGATGAAACAGGATCAATAGCAAACCTGTAGATCAGGTTGCAGCAACACTTCATCACTGCCATTGTATTATACTCACCTCTATTCGCAACTGTTGTGCTTGCTGCCCGAAGGTGTTGTGCTGTAGGCACACACGCTGTAATTCACCCCTTTTCTGCTAAGCCGAAACGTTCTGTGCTTGATTTCCTGCTCAAGCATGACGGAGATGGTGGTTACTGCAGCCAGGATCCTTGAGCAAAGGCTGCACCTTCACTCGTGTTTGCACAACACAGCCGCTCAGTAAAGACAAAGCACAGCTCTGGCAAATTCTACCTTTCCAATCAGAGCTCTTGGAGTTCAGATCTGCCCAAACCCAGTTTTACGTGCAGGGTTGTCTTCACTGAGCCGTGTTTCTCAGGAGACCACATTGAACCTTCCCTTTCCAGTCTGGAAATACAAAGGAATGCAGGAGAGCACAGTGTTGGTTTAGAGACCGACACTTGGTTTAGAGCTTGGTTGGTTTAGAGGGTTGGTTTAGGGCAGCTTGCCTGGGGTTGCCCTTGTGTGTGCTGCTGTTGTGTTGTAATGACTCCGGGTTTGGCCTTTAGCTTTTGCATTTGGTTTGATTTATGAGAGCCGGAGCTCCTGGAAGGTGGCTGCCTTTTGTACCCCTTTGGGAGGGGACGGGCTGCTTTTAGGCCTGTTCTGACCAGTTTGAGCTGCTATTTCAGCCTTGTTCTATGGGGGTGTTGGAGCCCTGGTTGGGCAGAAAGCCCAAAATGCTGTAAAATGGAATTTTACCTCTTGGAGTTTCGCTGTGGGCTCTGGGAGGGCCCTTTCCCAGCCCTACATTGACCTGCCCTGTGTTTTGGCTGCTGAAAAGGGCATTGCTGTCCCATTGGGTCAGGCAGGGGCTTGGCCTTCTCACCTCTGCTGCATCCAACTGCACTGGGTGAGCTCCAGCAGCAGTGTTTGTGCTGTTTGGTTCCAGTGCTCCGTAACAGCAGCACAGGCTCTTCCACACTGCAAGCATCAAGATTCTTTAGGAGGAGGTGTTTAATCTTGAAGTCCGGCTATCAAAACTCAGCTATCAACCCCTAAACCCCAGCAGCCCCTGCCAGAACCCCGAAACACCACCCTCATAGCTTTGTGCTATTCCCAATGACCCTGTTGGACCCAACCCCAGCCCCTCACCTCTTGCTCTTGCCTCCCAACAGGCTGCTGCCGGCCATGCAGTGCCTGCACAGGCTGCACACAGAGGTGCGTCTGCATCTCTGCTGTGGCACTGCTCATCCTTGCTGCCACCGTGGGCTTGGCAGTAGTTTTGGGGCTCTGGCCACGGGCACCAGGTTGGTATCACAAGAGCTGCTATTTCTTTGTTAAGAGAGGCATAAAATGATGTTGCATGGAAAGAGCCCTCATGTCCATCACTGTGAAGTGATGCTTGCCGATGCAGACCTGGAGGAAGGACAAGGACTCGCAGGGTGGTGTGGGGCTGTGCTGGCATTGCACAGCCTGAGTCACCAGCAGCCCTTTGTCCTGCTCCATAGGGCTGTGGTAGCTCTGGGTGGCACTTCAGATGACTGGTACTGTTTTCAGACTCTGCCATGAACCAGCCACAGATTAACCCTGGCTCCTGTTTATTTCCAGAACAACAAATATATTTCAGAAATCCCCCTTTTTTTCCCCTCGATCACCCCACGAAAATGATGGGAAATAAAGTATTTCTTGCCTTCCCTTCAGTGACCCGCTTCTGTGCAGCCTCCAACAACCGGACAGGCTTCTTGTGTGATGACAGAGCTACCTGCATCCCTGCCAGCCACGTCTGTGACAGAGCCAGCAACTGCAGGAACGGGGAGGATGAGCAGCAGAAGCTCTGTGGTGAGTGGCTCTGTTGTGACTGTATCCCCGTGCTGGTGTTCCTGCTGTGAGGCAGAGCAGCCGCTGTCCCTCTCACCCTGCTCTGTGATTCTGGCTGCGTACGTGAGCCGATAAACCTGGTAGGTCCTTTGCAGGGCAAATGCTGAGAGGTGGCACTGCCCAAATCCTAGAGGGAATGCCGGGAATTGCCCTTCAAGCTCTTCTGATCTTCCCTTTTGAATCCTATTAACCCATGGTGCAGTTCTCCCCCATTGGTTAAGCTGTTTGCCTACAGGGTTCATTTCTTGTCCAATTACCCTGGGGCACCGAGACTCTGCTTCCAGCCCAGCCGCAGTGTCCCTTTCCCTCCCCAG
This sequence comes from Psittacula echo, assembly GCF_963264785.1. Taxonomy (NCBI): domain Eukaryota; kingdom Metazoa; phylum Chordata; class Aves; order Psittaciformes; family Psittacidae; genus Psittacula; species Psittacula echo. Next base: position 6,384,879 of record NC_137740.1, read on the forward strand.
CCACAGTTTTCCCATCTCTGGTGTCATTCACACCTGGACACCGCAGAAGGGAAGGACTGACTGCCCCCTCTGATGTCAGCATGTTGTCACCATGCTGTCCCCATGTCAGCCGGTGCATCCATGTCCTGTGTGTCCCTCGCAGGTGACTTGCCCCACAGCCTGCCGGGATACCTGGTTTTCCGCTGCAGTAACCCCAAGTACTGGATCTATGGCGACCAGAGGTGTAATGGGATGAACGACTGTGGAGACTGCTCTGATGAGATTGGGAGCTGTGAGTCTCTCGTCTGGCTTCTGTTGGGGCAAAGGTCTCTGCTGCTGATGGATTGAGATGGGTTGTACAGGTGGGGTGCTCACTGGGGCTGCTGGAAACACCCGGAGGCTGGCACCCATTGCTAAAGCACAAAATAGCCAGGATAGGATGTATGAACCATGAGGGCTCCATCCCATCAGCCGCCAAGAGCTCTGTGTCAAACCCTGGTGGCAATCGAAAGGGGAAAGGCTCCATGCTTTGTTCCCAGTCCCAAAAGTCACTCCTCTTCTGTGGCTTGCTGAGCATGGAGCAGTTTCATCACGATGAGCAGCTGTAGGCAGCAGTGACCGTTCAAACTGGCCTTTAGTTACTGCTCAGGAGATGGGTACATGGGTGAGCTGGGGGGACTGAGCGTGCCTCAGCAGCTTCAAAGCCAACAACCTGGATCCTTCTCTTGGTCAAATGAGCAGCAGGTTTGTTCCTAAGTCACCCCCTGGTTCTGAGCCATCAGCAGCTTTCCCTAGAGTAGCTTGCTCAACAGAAATCCATTACAGCTAGCTGTTCCTCCCAGGATGGCACCTCTGCCATGAAGGTTGTCTTGTATTGTCATGCTCCACGGTTGTCTCCCACAATAGCAACAAGCAAGTGTCCACTTTGGTGGGTTCACAGTAGCAGTGTTATCACCAGCGGCTCTTCAGTAGCTGCAGGGGTTGGAAGGGTGGCTACCAGTGTAAGGAGGGAGGGAAGGGGTCAGTGCAGCAGAAGCATTCCTGTTCATTCCTGTTCCCTGTTTCCCATCCCTCCCAGTGGCCGCCTGCCCCCTGTGCGGATCGGACTGGTGGAGCTGCAGCCCTGTGCTCTATGAGTACTGCTCCTGCATCCCCCGGAGGCTGTGTCGGGACGGCATCCAGCACTGCCTGGACTGGTCCGATGAGTACGTCTGCACACCGTGACGCCTTGGTGTCCTCCTGCTTGGGAAGCTCCAACCAAGCAAATCCTCAATAGCAGCGCAATGACACTTAACAGGGATGAAATGCTATGGCAGCCCCTGCTGCAGGCTAAATGCTGGCTGCAGGATACCCTCAAGGGCCTCCTGTCATGTGAGGGTGAGTCCTTTCCTCGTGGGCACAGCACTTCTTGCAGCATTGGCTCGATGGGTTCTGTGCCAGCTCTGGAGACTGTTTACCTGCTATTGCCAACACAGATGCTGTGTCTGGACAGCCCAGCGCAAGGAGCTTCTCCTGTATGGACACGCTGGTGCCTTTGCAGGCAGCCACATGAAGGTACATTGAGGAGCTGGGTGAGGTGAGCCTTTCTAGCCCTTGGGTTAGCACTTCCCTTCAACACATCTTCAACACTTCTGATCCTCACGGGCAGGAGCTGCTTGTGCTTGTGTTCAAAGCACGTCTGCAGATGGTTTCAGCAGCAGCTCTGAAGGATCTGCATTGGTGCTCCCAGGATGCTTCCTTGGGAACGCTGTGCTGAGGATGGCACCGTGGGGAGCTGCTGCAGAGCCCACCTCCTGTGCTCTTCTCAAACTGTGAAGGCCAACACGAGTGTCATGGCAAGGAAAGCTGCAGAGGTTTCAGGGTCTGTGGGGATAAATCAGTGTCCTGGTGTAGCTGTACCTGCAAGCCAGGGCAGGAACCAGCACGTATGTAAAATGCATTTCTTGGGGCTGTGCTGTTTTGGAGCAGCAGCTTAGCAGGGTGAGAACAGCCTGGGCTGGGATGCGTTTGCACTGGAGTTGGCAAAGAAAGGAAGGGGAAAAAGTCACAGTCTCGGAGCAGAGACCAGGAGAAAACCAAGTGCTGCTCCCAGGGTAGAGCGGGATGACACTGGGAGCTGTGCGTGGCTTGTTTGGTTCCTGTGCCAGCAAAGCAGGATCAGGCAGCCAAACCTGCAAGGATATAGATGTGGATGTGCCACTGAAATGTAAGGAAAGTCTTTCTCTGCTCCTTTGACAACCTCATCTGTGTCTGAAACATCATCTCTGAGAAAACCCTGTATTTACAGTGAGCGCATTTACCTTTCCAGGCCCCACACAAACACCAAGGGAGCTTTTTCCCCATCACCATCCCAGGTCATGGATCTTTAAAAATAACCCCCCATTCACTCATTTCCCCTCTGTCCTGTGACCTGCAGCTCTGCAGGTCCCCGTGACCGGTATCAATGGTGAATGTTCTGATTTGTCACTGGGATGCAGCTGTAGATAAGAGACCTTTTAAAAATAGCTTTACAGTGTTCTGACTCATACTTCACCTGGAATGAGATGGCGAATCTCTGCATTATGGAACTGGTACTATGGGAAATCCTTAAAGCCACATTTAATAACCCAAAGAGGAGCTCGGGGGGGGGAATTCAGGGGCAGAGCTGCTGGTTCAAGCACTCTGAGGAAGAAGAGCTGCTCTCTGATTCAGATTGAGTTGAGGCATGGACTGTTTGCCTGCTCCTTGGCTTTGAAGTGGGAGGATGTGCAATAAGCTCTCTACATTGGTAGGGGCAGGTGGGCTATGATGCTGCATGCTTCTATAGCATAAGGCCCAGCCAGTATGATTGGTAAAATCCCCTATGCTTTGTATCAAAGATACAAAGATAGCCATGACTTTCTAAATCCTCCAGTGTTTGCTGTGGTTGGGAAGAGGATGCTGGTTAGGCTGATCCATATGGCAACTGCTGTATTCTCCCAGCCCAGTATTTGTTGGTCATTGCCAAGTTCTAAGATGTTCCCGAGGGTGAAAAGGAAAGGGCTGGGACATGCAACATGTAAGCATGGGGAGTCAAGTCCTTGTGCTTGCTATGTGGAGCTTCATCACAGCAGAGGTCAAGTGGTGGCTTACCTTGGCTGGATGGGGATGATGTTGGGGTCTGGGAATTCTTACTTTATTGTGAGACATGATAAAGAAGGCAAATATCTGGCTTAAGGCAGGGAAGGTTATTGTGCCACCTCTTCTCTCCTTCACCAGGAAGGTGTGGAAACAGAGGCAGGCTTAGGGCACGTGGAGGATATTCCTGACTGCAAGGAGGAAACCAAACACAGTCACCTCCTTTTCTGCTATCTTTCAGCTTTGTAATTGAACTGAACCCAAAGAAATGGGGTCAGGAATGGGATCTCTGCAGCTAGGATAGCCAGTAAAGTTCTACTGGTGTCAGAGGAGCTGGTGCCTGCAGGGTAGAGCCCCAGGGTTGCTCTCAGGCTGACATCCCTGTATCACTTCACAGTGAGTGCTCCTGAGAGGCCAGGGTTGTGATTAATGGCCTCAGGTTAGGAGAGAGGAAGCAGGGACTCATCCTGCTCTGCATTTATGCCTGTGAAGAGACTACCTGAGAGAGACATGGGAAGCAGCAGCAGTCCATGGGCAGCAAGATACAGAAGCCAGCCTGGAAACAGGCAGGGATGCAGCAGGGAGTTTGATAGATTGAGCCTGTCTGCCACAGCGTGAGTCCCCTCCTGTAATTTTCTTACGTACTGCCTTGCTCCTGGTCAGCAGGGGCTCAGTGCCTTACAGAGAGCAATACACAGAGGTCAGGAGGTTGAGGCCACAGTAAATGTGTCTAAGTCTTCCTAGAATGAAAGTTATACAGTGATGTGTTTCAAAGAGGAAGGCTGCTGGTCAGCAAGAAACCTAAGGAAAGGAGTAACTCTACCAGGGGTGAGGAACAGAAGAAACCCAGTGCTCTAGAGCACCTCTTCTGAAAAGGGAGGATGTTCTGTATTGTTTTACTAACAAGCCTGCGAACTGGGCAGACTGTTCATGTCAAATCACAATGTGCTTGTTTTCCAGCTCAAGGCGTCTGCTCCCAGCTGCTTTACTTGATGTGAAATGGAGTGTACGACTGTGAGACGTGCATCTCTCCATGGTCTGATTAGCAGATCTCTACAGTGGTGGACGGGCTAGCGAAAGGGGTTGGCTTTGGAACCACAAGCCGGCTGCAAGAGGAGGGTTATGCTCGAGGGCCACATGCATCTTCCTTCTCATTGAGAGGCTGTTTTGCTAAGTCACTACTAGTGCCATTATTTGTCTCTGCAGAGAGCTGATGCAGTTGTCAGTGGAAGCTATTAATAGACTTGTTTCTGGGGAAAAAATGTAGGGCTGGAATGCAAATCTGAGTGTTTTGTTTGCGTGTAGTCCTTTTTTTATGAGGAAAGTTTAGCAGTAAAAGAGCAAAGAGAGGAAGCGGGTTAGTTCTTTAAGCATTTTTGAGATGAAGACCCTTTTCTTGGCCTTTTCATGATTTCCAAGGATGTGTTGCTTCTCTTGTTGCTGAATGATTGTGAACAGCAGTGTAAAAGGAAGATACCCTCTAAGTAAGTACTAATAGAGGAGACCTGTAGTAAACTCTTGGCCTTACAGCCTAAAAGCAGAATGAGGTTGCTCTCCCAAACTCATGGGCATTGTGCACCTCAGCCAGTTTTGACAGAAACAGAGCAGAAATTTGATGATCATAGGACCCCAGACTGATTTGGGTTGGAAGGGATCTTAAAGCTCATCCAGTTCCAAACCCCTGCCATGGGCAGGGGCACCTTCCACTAGAGCAGGTTGCTCCAAGCCTCTGTGTCCAACCTGGCCTTGAACACTGCCAGGGATGGGGCAGCCACAGCTTCTCTGGGCACCCTGTGCCAGCGCCTCAGCACCCTCACAGGGAAGAACTTAATATCTAATCTAAATCTCCCCTCTTTCAGCTAAAAGCCGTTTCCCCTTGTCCTGTCAGTAACGACAGGATGATAAACACACTTGAATCATTACAGCTGTAATGATTCAATGGCCTTGAATGTCTCATTTTTTTTTCAGCAAATATGTGTAATTCATATTTGAATTATAAATGTTCTCTGCATGTTTTTAGGTAGGGGAGCACGGTTGGTATATTGCAGGCACTGAGAATGGTTTTTAAACCACAGGATGCTCTCACATGCAGTGAATTCACTTATAAGGGAAACTATACTCCAACTGCAGAGTCTAATCTCTATAATAACCCAGTTTCAATTTTCATTTCCTGGGCTAAAATGAGAGAGATTGGGGATTTCTGTTCTACTTTGGCTTTCTGGAAGGGTTACTGTCTCTCTGTCTCCCTCCCCTGAGGCCTGTGCTTATCCTCTTTGCTTCTTCCCTTTGTCAGAGCTCTACCAGCACTACAGGCTGAGGTTTATGTTCTACCAGCACTATTGATGTCCCAAGACACTTGAGGAGCTCAGTGCAGCTTCATTTCAGATGAGCCACAGTGATTAGTCTTCTGCCCCTTGGGATGCTAGAAAGGAGGAGGGATAGGACCAGCTATTTTGGGAATAACAACCTCTGTCAGAAGAATGAGTTAAGGATGGCAACAAAAAACTTTATTTGAAAAAATTATTATGTATTGAAAATATACAGTAGTATCATCAACCTTCTCCTTAACTCTACCCCTCCCCAAGCATAGATTAACCCGCAAGCACATCACAGCAGCCAGAGTTAACAATACCGGTCTCCTTTGTTTCTCCCTCTCAATGTGTCTAAATTCTGTCATCAGCAAGAAAACAACAAACAAAAGACCCACTTCTTTCTGACTCAGTAGGTATTTAACAAATCCCAGTCCTCCACAGTGAGGCACAGATGCTTCTGTTTGGAAGTCCTTTCTCTCTCTTGTTCAGCCAAAGCTCTCTTTTTGTTGTTCTTTAATTCGTGGCTGCCCACAACCTCCTTTTTCAAAGGTAAATGGCAACTTGGAACTTTTTCCTTATAAAACTGCAAGTTTCCAGATGCCTTTGTTTCTGCCTCCACCAGTTTGCATTTGACTACCTCCTCTATTCTGTGTGTCTTGCCATCTGCAGGAAAAAAAGAGAATATTCAGTTAAGACTTGGGGGAACAGCGGAGTGATGCTGTAAAATGCATACTTATGTCACAAATTGTTTTGGCCAAGCCAACCTGGAATGCCGACTGCTTTGCTGGCATGTGCATAGGGAAAAAGTAATACTTATATTCCGGGCTTTGAATTTTAAGGAGAAAACTCAGTTATGATGTCACCATGCTGTACTTTAAGAATTTGCTGTACTTTAATATCCAGCGGCCTAACAAACGAACGAACTCAAGCACATTGTAATGTGGTTACACAAGTGGCTGAAATTTTACACCCCAGATACTGTTCGAACTAAAAAAAAAGGGAAGTATTGAAATGTTTCTTGTCAAAAAGAAAACAAATGAACTTTGTGGTCTCTACGCAGTTACGTACAGAAGCGCAGAGCTGCTGTTCTGGATCTCAAGTTGTCTTGTGGCTTGATGGCCTCCATAGCTGCCTGCTCCCACTGCAACACAGTCTGAAATAACATAGGAAGTTAAAAAGCTTCTTGTAAAATGTACAGAAATATCATTGCAAACAACTCTATTTCTTATTCTTTCCTGTTCAGGGATTTAATGCTCCATAAGGATGATTTCTAGAGAGTAAAACAGACTTAAACTCCCATACCTGTTCTGCCCATCCCTCTGTTTTGCAGTTGCTATGATCAAATTCTTTCAGAGGCACTTCTGAGTGGACCAGGCCTATCTGCATTTGGAGCCGCTTAATGACAGCATTAACATCCTAGTGAAAAGGGAAATAAAGTGGTCAGAGGAGGAGAACATTTGATCACACTTGTCCAGTAAACTTAAGATCCTTTTTTACCTTGAGACCTGTCCCAGAAATGTCCAAACAACTCAATTTCTTGAAAGAAAGAAGGTATCCAATTCCCACATCTGTGATTTTAGGGTTACCTGTAAAGGTCAAGTGAAGTGAACTAAGTTGCAAGATGTGGAGAAAGATGATCAGAATACCAAGAAACTATTTGTTCCAAAGGCTAATACTGGAACAAGGTAGGCTTTGGCCTTTTTTTTGGTAGTATACTTCATGCTTTGAAAGTGAGTCAAAACTGACATTTTCCTTCTAATGACCAAAACACAAGTATTTACAATCCCAATTCTCAAACTACTAACAGTATTTATGTAAGTAGCAACTGGCTGAGACTCCAGGTATGACCTGCACCTTCTGGAAAGCTGTTGTTGAAATCGGGGTTCAGTACCTGGAACCATCAAATTAATTGTATTCCTTCAATACTAAGGAATTAAACTGAGTTTCAGAAAGGATACAGGTTGCTTCTAATATTAAACCATGCAGTACTTACAAGACAAATCTAATACCAAAAGGTTCTCAAGTCCCTTTTTCAACACTCGGACTGGTGCTGTCATCCTGCGAAGGCCTGCATCTGATAAAGAGTTGTCTTTCAGGAGAAGCTGTTTTACACTGGGAGGAGAGATACAAACAGATGGTTTTCAGTCATTAGACTAGACAGTTTTGCAAAATGTCCCAAAAACTCTGTGCCAACCCTTCAGTCTTCTTTGATAATGTTAGTAAAAAGTAGTAAGAAAGAAGCCTGAGTTAGCAGGACTAATAAATACCTTTATATTGCCTCTGCTAGCTCAACAGAAGCACTTACATGACCAGCTATTCCCAGAGCTCAGGGACAAACTGATCCTAGCACACAAGCATTTGCTAAAAGAGACAATAAGGTTCTTTATACACTCAAATTCTTTAAACCAAGGCTGCCAACCTCAAATCCACTCAAAACTACAAATAGAAAAATGCTTGGCAAAATGGGAGACAGATTTGGGAGGAGATATAGCAATGATTTTTAAGTAAGCAGTAAGGCATTACGATACAGATGAACAAAAATGGGGAAAAACAACACTAAAATGTTCTCCAGAGAACTTCAAGGCAAAATCTTAATGCAAAATGCACCAAAATCTTACAGTAACATAGTATCTCCTAATTAGCAGTCATCCTGCCTATTGATTTCCATAATTGTCTACTTTTCAATCTACTGACTAAATATTCAACCTCCTGCCTGTGGAGGTTGGAACCCTGGAACATGGTTTAGGTAAAACTTTGGCTGATAAAGTTCCCTCTTAAGAAAAGGAAATAAAAGTGTAAAACTGTTCCAAATGCTTAAGATGGAGCTTTTACCTGGCCAACGGAAATGATAAAAAGTTGATTTAAAACCATGAAACAATAAATTACCTCGCACATTTGTAGGAGCTTTTACAGTTCAGTATGTGCTTTCTGCATAACAAATTCTGTAGCTTGGTTACCTCAGGAGCAGGCTTTATGAACCAGAATCTTCAAACTCATACACTGCTGCCTGTGAAACTTCCCTTTAAAGCCACAGCCTGATTCTTTGAACTGCTCAGGGACAGGAAAAGACAGTGTAATTTTTAGATGTGTGAAGAAGTCAGTACCTAGACAGAGCATCTTTGGTGAGGTGTTCCAGCAGCTCATGTTCATCTCCAAGTTTACAACAGGAGAGATCCAAACATGTCAGCTCACGGAAAGACTTAATTTCTTCTAGCTTTTCGGAGATAACCAGGTATCTGCAGAGAGGAAAACAACCCCAAAGCTATCAGTGTTCAGACGCATAAGAAGGTACCTATACCCTCAAGTGTCACAAGCATAATGCAGTCGTTTCTCCTAAGTACCTGTGTGGAAAGTGACAGAAATTACCCTGCTTTCCTACCTGTTTATGCGCAGCCTGCACACAACACATCTGAATTCCCAATCTTCCCCTTGAACAAATGTCATTGCTTTGCTTTGATTCAAAATATTTGCCTAGTAATTAAGACTTGAATCTGCAAACATCACCATTAGGGACTTCTTTACAGATTATTGTTGTATTATTTTAGAACCATGCAAAATCTATAGTCTAATTTACTGTAAACCAACTTCACAAACTGCTCTTCCTCAGTATTTAGCAAGTGCATAAACAAACCCACATTCATCCAGGTTTAAAATCTACTTGAAATGTAGCAGCATAGCTTGTCAAATGGCAAAATCTTGCTTTTTGTATGTATAAATAAGATACTTCACTAGAGATAGAAAGTCCTACAGGACACCTGCAGGACTCCAGCTAGAGCTGTGACTACACCCCAGGCAGTAGTTACTCAGTGGGCTGTTTTTTTAGCTGTGTTGGCTCGCTGATCTGATTCACTCTGCAGCCATGCAAACATCTGTGCTGGGACTATTCAGTAGGAGGTTTAGAGATGGAACAAACCACTAAAGAATGGCATGCATGAGTACGCAGTTAGAAGCACGTAGCAGTCACTACCTCACTAATCTCCCCTGCATTTACCTCTTATTGTCCCCCTGGCAAGACAAGCCCCAAATTCACTAATCTCTCCTGAGTTTACCTTACATCATCATGGCAAGATATGCCATGCGTCTTCACTGCTGAAATGAGGGGTCCTTGCTAATTCAATCCCTCAAGGCACACCTCTTTGGCCATGCAAATAAAGGGACTTTAGTATCTTCCCACTGCAAGCATACCTATGAAACTACCCCACCAATTCCCTTTGCCAGGCAATTCAGCAATGCAGAAGGCAGTATATATAGTCAGAGCATGAGCCAGTTCTTGAGAGATACTATTAGCTCAGGGGGGTTGTGAAGAGTGGGCTCTTTTAGAAACAAGATTCATCAGAAAATTGCCTTGATACCTTACATGCTGGATTTCAAAGACTCAATTCTTAACTCAGCTTTCTGTAATAGCAAAAGATGCCAGAAGTAACCTCATTTCTGAATTAAGCCCATAAAAAGTATCTGTACTAGAGATTAAAAGGGAATAGGTTTAAAAGATGAAACAAAGGATAATTGACCTTGGCTCAAACATTCCTGCTGTGCTCAGAGTACCCTTGGCACTTCAGATGAATATGCCTGTACTTTGATTTTAAACTGAATAAACCAGCCCTCTTTCAAGTGCAGAGATGGAAGACAGCCTGGTTATATTACTGGGAAAGACTTCAGTAGGAGCAAGGCTTCAAAAACATAATCCAGTTTTCAGCTTGGTAAGACTCTCTTCTAGTGAAAGACAATGTGGGCATTGAGAAGATGGGAAAACTGGTGCTTGACTCTAATCAGAACCTTGTTAAAGCATGCTCAACATGGGCATAGGAGCCATAATAAAGTAAGGTAAACCCTGCCTGACTTCAAAGTCTGTAACTTACCTACAAGACAGTATCTTCTTCTGAGCCCCCAAAAAGAAACAGGATGGTAAACAGTAAATAAACCTCCTTTGCAAGGGTGTATTTTATCTGCACAGTCAGCTAAATGTGTTGAAATGCTTATAAACAGCAATTACAAAAACATTCCATGAAAAACCTGAGAAGGCATTAAATGCACAGATTGCTATGGAAAATATTATTGTTACAAACCAGCTGCAGTTTGAATCCTGCACATAAACCCCCTTGTTAGTTAACATGGACATAGTCTGTTACCTGTATTATGATTTGTACCTTAGAATGAAACCACCAGCTGCACTTGAAGGAAGGGAATGGGACCAAAGGAAGCAAGCAGAAGAGTCAGATAAGGCTCACGTCATTTCATTAAAATTGGGTGATCACAGCTCAAGAGATTATTTTTTTAATTACTACTATTTTGGATAAAATAATTTAAGGTAAACTTTAAGTGTGCTAGGAAAAAGCAGTAGCAGATGACAACATTTGTTACTGAAGACACTTACCTGTTCCTCAGGCATAATGAACATAGCACCAAACTGCCATATGCTTCAGTAAACTTCTGCAGAGCTCTCAGTCCCGTTACTGGTTCTGTGAACTTCTGTCTTGCTTCTGCAGCTGAAAAGAGCTTTTCAGCAATCTGCTCTGGGAAACCAATCAAGGAGTCAATGTGATCAACATTGTCAGAAATGTAACCCAGCACCAGGCTGAAGAGAGACTTGGCCGAGTAGCGGAGGTTCCCCTCCTTAGTGTACGTGAAGATGAAATGATCAGTCCTCTGCCTCCGTGCCCTATCGTCCTCCCTGTTCATACACAGCTCCACTGAAAATCCTCTGGAAAACAGCCTAAAAGGTCTTGTTTTGGAAGTGACATGCTGTATGCCGCCTGCACCCTGATTTACCACATGCAGCTTCCCATTTTCACGCACATAGATCGGCCCAGTATCCAAATGGCTTTCTGAGTGGAGACAGTAAGACATTCCCCTCGACCAGCTCTGCAAAAACAAACCGTAGGTAGGTAAAGAACAGCCACAAGAGGAAAGACCCCAAACCCTGGCAGCTCTCCTCAATGCCCCGAGCAGAGTCACGTAACCCTGCAGTGCCAGGAAGGGCAGGCTCTGTGGAACAGGGGTGTGCGCCGTCTGCCATTAAACCATATCACCAGTCAAAGGGGAGCTGAACCCAGAGAGGTGAAGGGCATTTGCTATGGCAGGGCCTTGCTACTCTGTGCTCCGTGCCCATCAGAAGATCCCAGCCCTACACAGCCACGTAGGGGCTCTGGGGAAGCAGTCTCCAGAGCTTGGCCTGGCTCTGCTTAAGGCAGAAGGGAGGAAGGGAGAGGGCAAATGGCTGACTGCAGCAGGGCAATGGAGCCCACTGGAGAATCTCCCTCCCTGGGAGATGGGCAGGCTCCTGCTGCCCCTTCCTCACCCGGTACCGAGGGATTTGTGAGCAGGGGTCCTGGCGGGAGCAGGAGGGCGCAGACCCTGCGATGGAGGGGGCCGGAGAGGGACGGGATCCTGTCAGCTCCTACCCTGAGGGGCTGGGGGCTCCGGTCCTGCGGGGCGACAGGAGGTCGGGCCCTGCCTGAGGGGGAAAGGGGCGCTGGAGGGATCGGGCCCTGCCCTGGGCGCGCGGCGAGGGGCAAGGTCCACCCCTGAGGGGACAGGAGGGGGTCGGGTCCTGCTCGGGGGTCTGTGAAGGGATCGGAATGAGCGCGCCGTGACCGGGTGCAGCTCAGAGGGGTGCAAGGGGAAGGGTCCCCGCCCCACCTGGCCACCGGTCCGCCCCGGCCGTAAGAGAGGCGAGCGCCCGGTGCCCCGCTCCCCGCCGGACCCACCGGCCCGGCCCCCACCTACCTGCCCCGGGAGGGGCCGCCCCGAAGCGCCGTCAGCCGGACCGCGGCTCCGCGCTCCCGCCGCCCATCCCGCAGCGCCCGCGGGCGGCGGGCGGAGCCGCGCCGGGGGCGGGGACAAGGACCGGGCCCGGGCCGGGGCCGGGGGGGCGCGGGGCATGCCGGGAGCGGCGGCTGAGGGGAGCTGGGTTTAAGGGGGTTGTGGTGTCCTGTCTGGTCTCTCCTTCCCTTGTGTGGGGCGAGCTCCCTCTCCCAGACCTCCCGCTCCGCACGGGGCCCCGTGCGAGGCTCCCGGGGCCGGCTCTGCAGTTGTCGCCGCCGTTGCCGTTGCCTGGTAGCGGCAGCCCCGCTTGGGGATGAGGGCCACCGACTGGTGCCTGCGCTCGGCGGGGGCTGCCTTGATCCTGGCCACGTCCAGTGACGAGCAGCACCCTGCCGAGAGCGTCGTGGACGGGTGAGGACGGCGCGGGGCGCTGAGGGGCTGTGAGGGGGCGCGGGCCCCGGCGGGAAGCGGCCGCTTCCTTCAGGGATCCGTCCCTGGGGCTACCGGTGGCGCTGCCCGTCAGCGCCGGGCGCAGTCCCCATCAGGTTACCACATAACCCCCGCCATTTGTGAGCCCTTCTGGGGTGCTGCTCGGGTACAGAGCCTGACCGTTGAAGTGTTAACACCTCCACAGAGCTTCCACGTTGTCATACAGGGGGTTGCTTAAAATACCCCAAATAAAAGTGGGTTTGGGTGGGGTTTTTTGTTTTCTGTGTGATTAATTGCTTTGAAGATGGTTATAAATGGAAAGCTGTAGGTGAGGGTTTTGTCCTGTTGTCTCCACAGCAGTTCAGAAACGTTTTGGACCACGACAGGCATGTTCCCACAGGAATTCATTATTGGTTTTCCTAAATGTGTAAAAATCAGCAAAGTCTCAATCCAGAGTTACTTGGGTAAGGCTTTATGTATTGCAGTAACATACGTGCCATGTCAAAATCTGTGCCTATATGTTAATCCTCACAGTAGTGAAAGTGTCACATTCTAGAAGTAGCCACTTTTAACAGGTTCTTAAAGATTTAGCTTCACAAAGCAATTGTCCTTCACATCCAAAGGTTTCCATAAGTAAAAATCAGGATGGAAAACCTATCCCACCTGCATTTTGTTCTTACAACACTTGTATTGAGCATGTAACTGTTCTGTTGCACAGTGATGGCTGTTCTGATTTAATGGATAGGACAGCAATACTGAATGATTTATTTTTATATGCTGGTTTTTATAATTTCATAGGACAGAGCTCTTTTAGTCTTCCTTTTTTTTAGTACTATGAAGGAAAATGTGAGGTCTAAGACAGAAAGGACTGTGACAAGGTCAGAGCATGGAGACGAGAGCTTGACCATGAGCAGAGGCTGCACAGAGGACATGAAAACGTGGTGTTTATCCAGCTTGGAACATGAGAATGGGGGTTGTGGTTTAGTCCTGCCCCATAAGTTAGTGGAAGAGTGGATTAATTAATGCTTTTAAAGTGCTTTGTAGATGAAAAGTGATGGAATAAATGGCATTATCAGTAAAGAATCAGAATTCGTGTTGATACTTTAAATGTGTATATGTTTTAGTGCGGACCTTAAGGATCGAAAGAAGCATATCTGAAGACCCAGTAGGTTTTGAAGAGTGCATTGAAAAAGGTAAGATTCTGAATCTGAAGCCATGGGGATCCTATGGGAATAACGTTGATCCTATGGGAATAACATTGATCCTATGGGAATAACGTTGATCTTTTTCACTGACTCATTTTAACCCCATGTCTACCTGTTGAGTAGTCAAGTGCAGCTTGATGATTATTTAATTAGATATTAAAGTAATAATCACATTAATTTAAGTGAAGTTTATGAATATTTCTGGTCTCTGTAGCTGTTTGGAGATGTAAAATGCTGTATGAGGGCTAAAAGCTCTGCTTGTGCACTCGCTTTTATATTCCAAAAATTAAAACCAGACTTACAGAGCATAATAGAGTGCCATTTCCTGCATTGTTTGGTTGGTTTGTTGGGGTTTTTTCATGTCCCTTGGGTGACATTTTATATAACAGTGTAAGGAGTGGGATATATATACACTGGGATACTGAAAACAAGTAGTTGTTCTCTTAAATCACCTTGTAAAAATAAAACCAGAGAACAATTTCTGTATGCAGTTCATGGTCCTTAAACTCTCTTGAACTCTGAAGTCCAGCATTGCACACTATTCTTCATTATCTGCTTTAAAATATCCTTTCTAGATTTGGAACACACAGAAGGACAGCTTCAAAAGGAAGAATTTCCAGTGAGTATTTACAGCCTATGTCCGTAGTGGTTCATGAAATGGGATGTCTAGACTAGCTGGGGAGAAATCAAAACATGCCTTTATTTACGGTTATTGCTAAGTTGATGTTTGAGACAGGAATTTGTAGATCATGGTATGAAATTGCACTTCCTGACTGCTTCTTTGTAGATTATGGTATGAAATTGCATCTGCCTACTGCTTGTAATCATGTGAAAGAGCTCTTTGCAGGAGCGTGGCAGTTCTTCCTCCATCAATTGTTGCCTTTGAGGCTGCAGGATTCGGGAGGAATGGGACTATTTTTGAATTCCTGTCATCTCACTGAAGCTGGCTGCATATATTAAAAGAGCTTGATTTATGTCTGATTCGAAAACAGACAGAAAGATCTAGATCCTTTGGGGTAACAAACTTCTGCAAGTGTTGTTTGATAGTTCTGTTACTACAGAGAATGCAGTAACATCTTTTTTCCTTCTACAGCTTCCTGAATTTCAAGCCACTTACTTGCGTTTCATCATCAAATCTGCCTTCGATCACTTTGTATCAGTGCACCGGGTGATGGCAGAGGGCACAGCAGACACTTAAGTCTGGCTTAAATTTGTACCTCCTATTTTTGTTATATACATGTTATATTTTGATATCTGTAGTGCAGAGAATATTTATCATTAAAACCTTGTATTAAAGTGTTTTTTGAAGGTATGGGTGTAGTTTGTATTCCCCACCGGTTTAATGTGTGGGATAGAATAGAATCATTTGGGTTGAAAAGATCATTGGGTCCAACCACAATGAAGTATCCTTGTTAATTGTAGTAACAGCTTTTGAGTTTTATAACCCAGACTGCTACCCTAGAACACTTATAGAATCATAGAATAGTTAGGGTAGGAAAGGACCTTAAGATCATCCAGTTCCAACCCCCCTGCCATGGGCAGGGACACCTCACACTAAACCGTGCCACCCAAGGCTCTGTCCAACCTGGCCTTGAACACCACCAGGAACGGAGCATTCACAGCTTCCCTGGGCAACCCATTCCAGTGCCTCACCACCAGTAAAGAACTTCTTCCTTATATCCAATCTAAACTTTTCCCTGTTTAAGTTTAAACCCATCACCCCTTGTCCCATCACTACAGTTCCTAATGAAGAGTCCCTCCCCAGCATCCTTATAGGCCCCCTTCAGATACTGGAAGGCTGCTATGAGATCTTCACGCAGCCTTCTCTTCTCCAGGCTGAACAGCCCCAACTTTCTTAGCCTGTCTTCTTACAGAAGGTGCTCCAGCCCCTGCTCATCCTCGTGGCCCTCCAATATAACTGGGTCCATTTAAATTAGTATGTTCATATCAGACTTTCTTAATATATGAGTTAAAACCTGGAAAATGTTTCCTGTGCACTTTGAGTTAAATAGGAAAAAAAAAAAAGGTGTGAAATACTTAAATGGGAGGTACTGCTTCCTACTGTCAAATCCTTCAGCAGTTCTTAAATTGGTAACTTTCTCAACTCAAAGGTTAATAGGATGAATATAATAGAAACATCTACTAATGTCTGGAAATAACCCACAGGGGAAGAGGGGCAGGGTGAGGAGGGAAATAATCTGAAGCCACATGGAGTGCTGTGGTAGGGTTTTAATAGTTGCAGATCAATCCCTTGTTCCTATAAATATTTTCTACAATCAGGTCACAGCTGTCCCTGCTTTAAGCTGTGACTGTCACAACAAATATTAATAGAAACAAATGTTGATGGAGATTGTCTTGGTTCAGAAGTCTTCTGAAGTCCATGAAAGTGAATGTTTAGGAGAGTTCTGTCTATACAAGAGAATCCTCAGCCTGTAACATCAGTTCTTTTGCATGCCACTTGACTTTTGGAGATGGCACCACCCCTCAAGTTCATCCTGCATTATATTCTTCACAAATGTAAATGCTGGTATCAAGTCCTGACAGCTCAGTGGACCCAACTACTATTCATTACTGCATGTGGTGTAAGCATAGTAAGATACTACAGTGCGGTAGTTGGGGTTGTAGCAATGAGACTTGAAAACCTCTGGACAAACACGTAATGAACCACTTCACAGATGCTCTTTGGATGCACACGCAGAGCTCTTTTCCTTGTTGTCTCTTGGTATTTTTAAATTCTTTTCTTCCCCTTGTGCTTATGTCTATGAAACCTTACTCATTGAGCTTTCTTATCCAGACAGTCTTTACTCTGAAGTGCTCTCCATTTCTGATTTCATTTTTTCCAGGATGGCACGTATTTCCTGGGGGTGATAATTCCAAGGCCCCACTCCTCCCTGCAAAGGCAATGATATTATACAGTGACACTAAAGTAGACAGAGCACAAGTCCTTTAGCACACAGCAGTTACAGCAGGACTGCAGGTAGGTGTAATTGGGCTTCCTCTGCACAGCAGCCGTTGTGTGGTAGAGAGTGTATGCACAGGTTACACCCTGTGTGTAACTGTGACAGGGCCAGGATGTGGATCCTGGAGCTGGAGAGTGTTACTGCATCTGAACTTTGGTGTACCTGTATTTCCTAATGAGCCAGAAGATAAATATTTGAGCAAGACTGAGGTGTACATCAAGTATGTACATTGTAAAACCCAGGCTGGTTTTGCTGCAAGTCCTTTTTCCATAGTTACAGTGATTCTCTCTCAAACAGAATGAAATTCAGTTAGATGTAAAACATTCCCAAATTATTCAGAAATTTAAATATCTCAATATATTATGCTCATTATTATTGTTGATATTTTTTACCTTGTAGACGACCTTTCCTCCTTGAAGTAGATATAGTCGTTCTGGCAACGCAGCGTATTTTGCACTGCTCAGGTTTTCCATAGTGTCTAAAACCACTGGACATAAAGGATAGTTTTTCTGAAGAAATTGGGCTGCCGTTTTTCGATCTTCAAGGCTTCTGTGATTTTTAATAATGACATTGTTTTTAAAAGCCCATCCATCTAAAACAAATGAGGGAGTTAGCAAGGAACATTTGGAATAGGTGTTAAGGGTGGAGATACACTGTGATAGAAAGATATCAGGTGGAGGATATGTATCTTATTTGGGTAAGGTTTGTCAAAGTTGGGCACAGAGGGGATTTTAAAATGCTAAGTTTGCTGACACCCGTTCATTTAGCACAGTCACAACAGCAGCACTGTTCATTCTGCTTCGTTCTATTCATTAAGCCTATAAAACAAAGCTTCATCTCTGTGAGAAGTGAAGCATTTCAGCCAGGGCTCATCTTCGTTTTCCAGGAATAACACAAACACGTGTTTGCATGCAACTGTTCCTCGGGAAGTAGAAAGTAGTTAAAAGGTTTTGAGCAAACTGGTCTAGTGGAAGGTGTCCCTGCCCATGGCAGGGGGCTGGAACAGGATGAGCTTTAAGGTCCCTTCTAGTCCAAACCAGTCTGGGATTCTGTGACTGAGGTACTGTTTCTCAACTACAAAAAGTGATGTATTGTTCGAAAACTTGAAAACTGTAAATGTTGGTTTAGAAAACCACCTTAACCCTGGGATATAATCAGTGCCAATGTGTTACCTGGAGTTCAGCATGGATAAAAGTGTATATAGTTTGCTACATTTTACAAATTTGAGTCTGTTCTTGAGACATGTTAAAAATGAATCATTTAAAATCCCAAACACATAACACTGGTGTTTTGCACTTAACCTTTGTTCTCTGAAATGCCTTGTTTTTAGTTTCCAAAGGGAGCTGTGCTAACACTGAGCGGAAGGCTTGTAAAGATACAACTATGTGCTTCACCTTCACAGGGATGAGTGTCTCCAGCAGCAGTACCTCAGTGTAAAGTGAGATATGTGAGTAAAATCTTTGTGGAGCATTAGGGACACAAACCAGTGTGTTGCCACTTTAGATTTGAGCAAGATGTCTTTCCTATTTGCAGTTCCCTCCTTTGCCAAGATACTTTTCTTCCTAAAGGGCCTGCTCCATGTCTGAAGTTTTGGTGGGTGTTGCTGTGATGTTTGTACTGTACCTACGGCATGAGCTTCTTCAATGTAGATGATGAGGAAATCTGCTGTGGAGCCAAAATCTTGGATGAGCTTGTTGAACTCATGAAATTTTAACATAAATGAAGGTCAGGTGCAGCTTCCAAAATTCAGGATTAAAGGCCGGTTGTCTGGAAAAAAATGGGACAGTTTGTGGTTAAATCAGTGGAGGGAGAAGGAGGCAGAATTAAATGCACACATTGAATTTAGCCTCTGCCATGGAGTTTCCTGGGCAACAGTAGGAAAGTCATTTATGTCACTTTAGCCCATAACTCTCTTCCTGGGACATTAAAATTGGCAGCAGGACATCTGCATCTATGAAAAACAGGCAGAAAGATGCTTTCTTTTCCCTAGCTTGGCGCTGACCTGTGCTGGATCCAGCAATGAGCTTATCTGAGGGGGACTCATTCCTTTGTAGAGACCACTAAAGGCAGGAGGCACTGTGCAGTCACACAGCTTCTCCTGTGTCTTCCTCATCAGATCCGACTCTCAAATGACCAACGTTTCAGGATAGGGAACTGATCTAAAATGGATATACAGCATGTAGCATATTGCAGCTTCCAAAGATCCTTAGGACTTCAGAAATCCTAAACATGATCATCTGTGAGGTTTTCCAAAGGACAGTGGTTCAGGGATGGATACACATAGTCCTAAGCCCTTTTAACGAACCTCTTGGACGTGTCTTGGTTTATTTTCACTTGTAGCTGAGCAGAGTGGAAGCTGCAGATTTTAAAGTCATGCATCACAGGCTTCAGTGCTTTTGGTGTATTTCTGCAATGCCCTGTCCAAACACAGCTTTGTTTGTATCTTATTGTTTATTAAACTAACGTTACACAAGCCACTAGCAAAAGGGTCCGTGCAGTTGCTTACAAATTAACACAGATCTGCCTACAGGCGTGACCATCTCTTTGCAAGGCCTCGATTTAAGAGGACTTGCAGGATAATAAAGCACCTCTTTTAGTCTATGGTTATGCTGAATTATCTGAAATTTGGTCAAGATCTTCCTTCTGGCTGGGCTTAACTTCAAAAACTGCTGCTCACATGGATCCATGTCCTAAAGGATCTAAGAAAACAGGTACCTTCCTGGAGATATGTGTATTTTCTCCAAATTTGCATCCTATTTTCTGCATAAATATATATATATAATAAGAAAAGCAGCATTAGAGAAGGATGTAATGCCTCCCATGGGAATCAAAACTGCAGCTTAATGATTAATTCCACATTACACAGAGGTCTCGGTGGGAGGCAGTGGACAAAGTACAAAGCAGCTGCTTTTTCTTCTGCTTTATTTCTAGCCACGTTGGATCTGGAAGGAAAAAAACCACCGTGTGCTTTCTTGGCTTTAGGCCAAGGGAGCTGGTGTGGGGCTTTCTGTACAAGGAATGGCAGCCAGTGCTGGGGAATCACTGCACAGTCTCGCGCCACTGCCTGTCCCTGTTCACTCTTCAGTTGCTTGAGCAGGTCCAGAAAAGGGCTGCGGAGCTGGTGCAGGGCCTGGAGCTCAAGTGTGATGGGTGAATGGCTGAGGGACCTGGGTGGGTTCAGTCTGGAGAAGAGAAGGCTCAGGGGGGACTTTATCGCTCCCTACAACTGCCTGACAGGAGGATGGAGCCAGGAGGGGGCTGGGCTCTGCTCCCAAGGAACAAGGGATGGGACAAGAGGTAAATGGCTTCAAGCTGCATCAGGGGAGGTTTAGACTGGAGATGAGGAACAATTCCTTCCCCAAAGGCTGCCCAGGGCAGTGCTGGAGTCACCGTCCCTGGCAGTGTTCACACTGTGGAGATGAGGCCCTCAGTGCCATGGGTTAGTGGTGGCCTTGGCAGTGCTGAGGAACGGTTGGACTGGATGATCTTAAAGGTCTTTTCCAACCTGGTTGACTCTATGAGTCTATGATCAGCATCATCTCCTCAGTTACTACCTTGGCAAGCCAAACCCATCTGCACAGCTGATTTACTGACCTTGCATGAAATCAAGGAGGTGAAGAACTTCCCCGTGGAGAGTCACCACCGGCGTGTTGGGAGCAGGGTGTCCCTCGTAGGCTTCGTCCTCCAGCCTCTTCCACTTCACCTTCAGCACAAAGAGCAGATACTTGAAGCTGAAAAACGTTGGGCCCCAGTTTTCATAGCTGAACTTTGGATTCTCGTTCATTCTGCTCTTTGCACCCAGTTTCAGGATGTATCTTTTCATGGCGTTGGGGAACAGAACCATCAGTGTTTTGCCAACAACAACACACAGAGTAACGTGCAGGAGAATCAGGAGTTTTTGGAGGAATACCCTGATGCTGAGCATTGTGGTGGAGGAGCTCCGACAGCTTCTGACAGCAATGCAGGACAATGGCAGGGGCAAAGGTAGAGGGTGAGGGGGAGGAAAACCATTCACGTGTTTGGCCACATTTCTGCTGTGCCTTGCACACTGTCACCTCTCCCTGGAGTTCAGTGTGTGTGAGTGAGGAGCCTGTCAGCAGCACTCTCCCCATCTACACCAAAGGATTTAATGACAGTAATGGTAGATTTTCAGTGCCACCTGCATGGTTTTAAGGCTTATTCACAGACACGTCGTGTATTTTCCTAATGGGAGGAGCTGAATCAGGCTGTTTTCCTTGAACCATGGACTAAAGAATTATGCCAGCAGTACCTGAGGGGCTGATCCCCCCAGCAGTTGTGTGAAGGACCTGGAGCACAAGTGTGATGGGGAACGGCTGAGGGACCCTGGGGGAGGGATTAGTCTGAAGAAGAGAAGGCTCAGAGGGACCTCATTGCTCTCTACAACTGCTTGAAAGGAGGATGGAGCAAGGAGGTGGCTCCTCCCAAGTGACAAGCGATAGGACAAGAGGAAATGGCCTCAAGCTGCACCAGGGGAGGTTTAGACTGGGTATTAGGAGCAATTCCTTCGCCAAAGGGTGCTGAGGCATTGGAACAGGCTGCCCAGGGCAGTGCTGGAGTCACCTTCCCTGGGGGTATTTAAAGGTTTGTAGACGTGGCACTTTGGGACACGGTTTAGTGGTGGCCTTGGCAGCACTGGGGCAACAGTTGCACTCGATGATGATCTTAAAGGTCTTTTCCAACCTGGCTGATTCTGTAATTCTATGAATATGTGTAATGATATAACTATAAATTATCAAAATATGTGCTATACAGCTATAATAAAACCTATGAATACATAGATATACAATACATATATATGCAAGCTGTGTGTATACGTGCACACTACAGCAGCCGCTGCCCGCTCCGAACCCCAGCCCGGCTCAGGCAGCCCTGGAGCCTTCCGCGGGCTCTTTAAGGGGGCGGGCACGTACGGCAGAGGTCGTGCTGCGTGGCCCCTGATTGGTCGGCGCAGCCAGCTCCGCCGGTGTGTTCCCTTGGAGCCGGAGGGGCGGGGGAGAAGAGGGGAGCAGCGCGGCTGCTGATTGGCTGCCGCTGCGCAGCGCCCGCTGCCCCTTTAAGATAGCGGAGCGGCCGCTTCCGGGAGCGGTTGTGCTGTGGGGCCGGAGGTGCGGCCGGTTCCGCGGTGCTGCGCCGGGGCGGCACTAACGGCGTGGGGTCGGTGGGCCCAGCGGCACTAGCGCTGCCGCTGTCCGTCTTTCCGAAGGGTCGAGGCCGCGGGGACCTGTTCCTCCAGCCGGCGGGTGAATGGCGGCTGTGGATGATCTCAAGTTCCAAGGTAAAGGTGCGAACGCGGGGTCTGGGGCCCGGCTGACGGGGCGTTTAGAGGCGGGGAAGCGTTTCTGAGCGTTCTCCGGATAAAAGCTGCGTTTGGCAGGTGGTGTCAGGAGTATCTCCGGCTCCTGAGAGGAGATTGTGTGGTGGGGAGCTGAAAAACCGTGACCGGGGTTGACCAGAACCCGTTGTGGTGCGGCGTGGAAGCTGCAAACAGGCAGAGTGCTCTGTAGTTTGGAATGGAACATAGGTCTTGACTTGTGTACTTCTGGTATGTAAATGTAGGTCTGAAATAAGTCATTGTTGGAGAAGATTAAAATGAACCATTTCTATAGCATCTTTAGAGAGGTGCCTTCCCTTTGCCATTGTAGAGACCTGCAGGCGCTTGGATTGGGGCTGGCCTCAGGAAGGAGAAGCTTTGGTTTATCACGGTGCAGATTAGCAGGAAGGACTCCCTCATGCTTTATTAACCAAATAAATGCTCAGCTTGATCCCTGTCAGTTTGGTCTTTAAAACACAGGTTGTATGTGACAAGCTTCAGCTATTGATGGATCCCTTCTTGGGCCATACAGGGGTCTTAATGTAGTTTCTTGCGCCATGAGAACGTCAGTAGCTTGATCATTGCCTGTCTTGTAATATACTTATTTGCAGAATTTGACGATGCAGCTAATTTGCTTGCAGCAAATCCTGATGCCACCACGATAAGCATCGATGAGCCAGAAATCCCCAAGAATCAGCATGGCCGCCTGCAGGAGCCCAGGAGAGAAGAGGATGATGAGTTACTGGGGACTGATGACTCCGATAAAACAGAGGTGATGCTCTTACACCTGCAGTGCCTCCTTTGGCACATCTACAGATCGTGCTGACAGCACTGATTGGTTTCTAGAGGGCACCAGGGCGTCGTGCTGGGCGCCTGAAAACTCTGCTTCTTCTCCATTGCAGGTTACTTTCTTGATAGGAGAACTGGCAGAAGCAAATGTGTGTTGGCTCTTCAGCTGATGTTGTTTGCAGGCCAGGAAATAGTACTGCAGTGGTGGTGATTTAGAGTTGAGCTGATATGCCAGGAGATGAGCACAGCAGCAGCTGAAAATAAGTGATAGGACAAGGCAGAATGGCTTTAAACTGAAAGAGTAGATTTAGGTTAGATATAAGGAAGAAGTTCTTTGCTGTGAGATACTGGCACAGGGTGCCCGGAGAAGCTGTGGCTGTCCCATCCCTGGCAGAGTTCAAGGCCAGGTTGGACACAGGGGCTTGGAGCAAGCTGCTCTAGTGGAAGGTGTCCCTGCCCGTGGCAGGGGGATGGAACTGGATGAGCTTTAAGGTCCCTGCCAACCCAGATCAGCCTGGGATTCTACGATCTATGAAAGCCCAGCAGTGCACTTACTCCCATTGGTTTTGCTGTGGGCTTGGTGACTCTGGCGGGAGAGCAGAAGACTTTCTGAAACAGCCAGGGCTTGTTAGAAGGTTCAGCTAATGCAGCCATTGACAACAGTGAGGGAACTTGTGATGCTGATGAAGGTGTGTGTTCTGATGTGGCAAAAGGTGGTATCAGGCTGCTCTTTGGAACCCCAAGCCACTGTCCTTGCAGGGAGATGAGAGTCCAGCTGCTGCTAACAGACAGTAGAGTGGGAAAGGGAAAATGTTAGATAATTCATAGTAAGTGCCACCCTGTTAAGTTTGGGTTTTATCTGGGTACAGAAATCATAGACTCATAGAACAGTTAGGGTTGGAAAGGACCTTAAGATCATTCAGTTCCAACCTCCCTGCCATGGCAGGGACACCTCACACTAAACCATGCCACCCAAGGCTCTGTCCAACCTGGCCTTGAACACCGCCAGGGATGGAGCATTCACAACTTCCCTGAGCAACCCATTCCAGTGCCTCACCACCCTTACAGTAAAGAATTTCTTCCTTGTATCCAATCTAAACTTCCCCTGTGTAAGTTTTAACCCGTTACCTCTTGTCCTATCACTACAGTCCCTGATGAAGAGTATCTCCCCAGCATCCTTGTAGGCCCCCTTCAGATACTGGAAGGCTGCTATTGTTTAAATGAACATATATATATATAAAATATATAAATTATAAATATAAAAATATATGAATTGCATGCTTGTCTCATTTTCTGTGTTGCCTTTCCCACAATGCAGCTGCTTGCAGGACAGAAGAAAAGTGCCCCTTTCTGGACGTTTGAGTACTACCAGACGTTCTTTGATGTGGACACGTACCAGGTGAATACACTCCAGAGGAGAACTGTTGTCTGAACTGTGCCTTGTCCAGACACTGAGGTTTTTCTTCCTCTTTGCCTTTTCAGTAGGGCAAATCTGTCTGTTTTCACAGGTCCTGGACAGAATCAAGGGTTCAGTTTTCCCAGTACCAGGGAAGAACTTTGTAAGGCTGTATATCCGCAGCAATCCCGACCTTTATGGTAGGTGTGAGGGGTGAGAATTTATCTTTTGTGATAAATGGTGCGAGTTTGTATTTCTTTTTACTTGCTAACCTTAAAAGAGAGAGGGCAGAGGAGATATTGAACTTGTTGGTTTCCTTCTAAGGTCCCTTTTGGATATGTGCCACACTCGTCTTTACCATTGCTGTTAGTGGCAATCTCTCAAACTTCTTCATCCATCTGGGCAAGCCAACGTACCACTATGTGCCCCAGTTCAGAAAAGGTTTGTAAGTACGTGATACAGTCCTGAGTTCGTGGGTTTGATTATTTAGTTTGGGTTTTGTTTGATTGATTGGTTGTGGGTTTTTTCCAATGGGCTAATGAAGTAATATAAAACCAGGTCACAGCTTTGATTTAGCAGTCTTGTGATTGATTGCTCTTTCTAAATCGTGAGAGATGTGTAATGAGTCCTTACAGTGGGCTGTAACTGGCAGAACACTAGCCCTCCAGAGCATAAAGTAGTTGCAGGGTTTTGATAGAGCAAGCAGAAGTAATTCAGGCAGTTAGTTTTCTAGCCTTAGTGAATGAGAGACAGTGAAAGCCCAACAGTCCCCACTGTGGTGCATTTGTAGGTGCCTTTCTCCAAGGCGCCTGCAGGCCTCAGACAGAAAATGACTAAATTAAGCACTACCCATATCACCTACCAAGGGCTGGAAGTTGTTACCTTCTGGCACACTCAAAAATAAGCAGGAGTTCCTCAACTGATACATGCCCTGGGGAGCTCAAAGGGAGGAGGCAGTTGTCTATAGCTGTCTTTGTAGTGTGAAGGAGGCTGCTGTCCCTGCAGAAGCACGTGGCTTCTGGTTGTTTCCAAAATCCACAGCATACTTGGAAGAGCTCTGCCTCTTGGGACTCCAGTTGCTTGAATCAGTTCAGATTTAACACTCGCGTCTCTGTTCTCTTTGAATTTTGCAGCATGCCTGCATTCTATTCTCATTTTTCAGTAGCTATTAGTAGCTGAATTCCTATTTCTAACCAAGTGTCTTTTCTCTGTGGCTCTTCCTTCCACACTGAACCCAACAGCATTTTGGACACGGGGTGTAGTAAAAAACCTGACAATGTCAAGTGAATACTTTGAGCCTTTACTTTTAAACTAACTTGAAGAGCTGGCCAAGTAGTAGGTGTAAACTGGATGTAAACACAAGGCCCTCAGTTTATTAATAATTCAAACTTTATATTTTGAAAGTAACTTCAAAAGTAGCTTTCTAGTTTCAGGCTAAATGCGTTGATTCTGGCTGGTATTCTAAGTCAAACATTAAACTTTTTGTTGTATTTCCAGTGTCCATAGCAGCAACAGCCATTTATGCATATGCTTGGCTTGTTCCCCTTGCTCTCTGGGGGTTCCTGATGTGGAGGAACAGTAAAGTGATGAACATTGTCTCCTACTCGTTCCTGGAGATAGTGTGTGTGTACGGCTACTCCCTCTTCGTTTATATTCCCACAGCGGTACGTATGGCCTGAAGAGTGCACCTCTGTTACCTGCCCTGCAAAGAGGTCCTGGTTTAGAAAGTTTGCTATTTCTTATAATGTTATTTATATTAATCAAAATCTTGGGGTCTAGGCAAATTATTTGCTCCTTTTGTCTGTGATAAAGCTTATGGAAGCTTGTCTAGTGTAAAGATGTCTTGGGGGTCCTGGAAAAGCCCAGGACAGGCCATTTTCCTAGAAGCAGCACATCCAAGCAAGGGTGCTGTTGGTGAGCCTGCCAGGCAGCCTGAGCCAATGTCAGGAATCGGGATGTTCGTGTCCCCAGTTACAGTCGTTGTGCAGGATGGCAATACTGATGGCTCCAAGGACAAGTTGCACTGGCAGGGACCATCCTGGACCACTCTGGCAAGGAGCAGGTCCTGGAGGAAGTGCCATAACTCGGGATACGCTCCTGTCATGTCCAGGAGCTCATCACTGCAGTTTTGTTTTCCTCAAGTAACAATCAGATAAGGCATGAGTTAATTTGTGCACAAATTGGCTGGAAGTGCTTAAATGTCACAGAATGATGCATGAAATACATGAATCCCCATTTCCTAATAATCATTTTCCTCCCTCTTACAGATTTTATGGATCATTCCACAAAAAGTGGTGCGCTGGGTGCTGATGATATTCTCCCTGTGCCTCTCTGGCTCTGTTTTGGTGATGACCTTCTGGCCTGCTGTGCGAGATGACAACCGCAGGATTGCGCTGGCAACCGTGGGGACTGTTGTTCTGCTCCATGCCCTGCTGGCTGTCGGCTGCTTGGTATGCCACTGCTGTCCCTTTCCTCTAAGCTGGTGTTTCCTGGGGCTGCTGACACGTTATGGTGCAGGAAGAGGAGTTGGCTGCTTGCTGGAAAAACTGTTTTAATAAAGAAAGAAACAGGACTGGTAACAAACTCTGTAATGAATTGTGGAATCATAGGGTATCTTGAGCTGGATGGAATCCATAAGGATGGAGTCCAACTCCCACAAAGTCACACATGGAACAGTTTTAAACTTACACGAATTCAGTATAGTATCAGCAAAGTATTAATCTTTATCCAGTCACAGTTTGTTACAATGAGTACTATGTTTAGTCCTTTAAAATGATTAAATGTTCAGTGTAAAGTGTGTGCTTAGGGTTTTATATAGGAAAATATAAACCTGCTAGAACTTTGTAAAGTATCAGCATTATGAAAACAGAAGAGCCTAATGTTACTGAAATACATAATGATGAGTACTTGAATTACGTGTTGTTTCCTCATTGCAGTAGGTAGAATGGCATCATCCAGGCTTCAGTTCAGTTCCACCCCAGCTTCCGGAGTAGGTAGATTTGGTTCCCTGCATCTCAACGTGCAGGGAGGCAAATGCAAAACACAGCTCTAGTGTTAGCAGGTAGCAGCTGACTTTTTACAAGGGCAGGTAGTGACAGGACAAGGGCAAATGGCTTTTAGAGCAGATATAAGGAAGTTCTTCCCTATGAGGGTGCTGAGGCGCTGGCACAGGGTGCCCAGAGAAGCTGTGGCTGCCCCATCCCTGGCAGTGTTCAAGGCCAGGTTGGACACAGGGGCTTGGAGCAACCTGCTCTAGTGGAAGGTGTCCCAGCCTGTGACAGGGGGTTGGAGCTGGATGAGCTTTAAGGTGCCTTCCATCACAAACCAGTCTGGGATTCAGTGGGGCTCCTGTCACGGAGGCTACCTGAAGCTTCATTGGTTAAAACAGCAAACAGTCAAATATTTGCCATCAGTCCTTTCCAGTACAGGTCTTTCTCAAGGGCCTTTGCTGCTAATTGTGATATTTTAAGGTACTGTTCAGAGCACCATTTTAGTTGACCATTTCTAATCTGCTAAAACCAGAAAAGATCTGAATTTGCCATTTCAATGCTGTGTTTGTACCTTGTGAAAGTGGGTATGGAAAGGAAGAGCTGGGATGAGGCAGAACTGTTTGTTTCTCCCTAAACAGTCTTTCTGTCCTCTCTATAACACAGGCGTACTTTTTTGATGCCCCTGAACTGGATTTTCCTGCACCTATCATCCCTGCTCACAATGGAACAACAGTAATAACAAAGAGCCTGTAAATAAGGTAAGAACCCAACCTAAACTTTCTTCTGTAATCATCACAGCCATCTTGAAACTCCTCCCCATTACTGTGGTTGAGTGGAAAAGGGTTTAACACCCGATGTTACCAAATATATATATAAAAACACAATTTATGAACTTTTTTGCAGTTACAAGTTTTAAGTATAGCCATAAAACTGTAAAAGATGGATGAACAAAGACATGTTATCTTTCTTTTCTTCTAGGTTTACTCTTGGTGAAGAAACACACATTAAATAATCAGCCCCATAGGTCCTTTCAAAGATGTTGTTTGGGGTTTTTTTTTCCCCTTAATCCCATATAAAAGCCCAAAAGTGTTTATACCGCACAAGTAAAACTTAAGCAATAAACTATTCTACTCCGATTTTTCTTTCCTTTAATGTTAAAAGTAAATTGGATCTTTTCCCCCCTCAATGTTTGTGATGTGTTTCAGAGCTGCAGGTCTGTGTTTGGGGAGATCTGTGTATCTCTGAGCAGGGCTGACTCTGAGCAGAGCCATCCCTGTGGATCGCATTCCTGGTGTGGGGTGGATTGAGGTTTTGCTTCCTGGTAGCTGGGAGTGCTGCCAGCGGCAGATGACGCTTGAATTCTGTTGGAGAGCTGAGATGTGGAACAGGCGCAGGCAAAGGCTGACAGGCATGCATGCAGAGGCCAGGCTGCTGCAAGTACACCAGCCACATGTGTGTGTGTGGAAACAGGATTTACTGACTAGAAGCTCTATTGGATTAAATAGTAAAAGAAAATGGAACCGGTCAAATACACCAAGCAAAAATGGTCATAGAAAATAACCAGCTGTGACTCAGCCTAATCATGCAGATCAGTTTTAGCTTTCCTCCTGCAAAACCAGTTTCTCATCCCAAGTGCCTATTGAAGATTCACTATGAATTTCAGCATTTAGGTAGAAATAGGTACCTTACAGTGTCCTCTGGTGCCTGTGAGGAGCTGTATTCATGCAGTTACTTGTCTCTTTCAGATCACAACACCCATTTCTCCATCTGTACAGCAACTTTATTTTTCCACTGAAGCCCACGGGAAGTGCAGTAAGAAGGGATGTTTTTGTAGGAGAGGACAGTGGTGTCCCATGGATATGAGGAGGGCATCTGTGTGTGTGCTGGACACTGGTTCTGTGAAGAGAGTGAACTGTTGATGCTAATCCTTTACACTACTTTGTCTTTTAAATCCTGCCTATGCTCCCCACACCTCTGAATAAAGTGTCTGAAGGTGATTTGGGTCTCATTTTGTGTAAGAAATACCCAACACTCTCCCCTACCTAAAGCTGCGGGGAGGGTCTGGAAAGAGGTGTGGAGGTGGATGGGAATCGAATCCTTTGAGCCTCCCCCCGTGCCACCCCCGAGGCTTTGCTGCACCTATAAAGCTGTTCCCTCCGTGTCCCTGCTGCTTCCCCGGGCCCAGCCCGGCTCCCTCCCCTCAGCCACGCTGTCCCTCAGGCCACCCAGCGGTGCTGACGGGCCCTCATAGGCTAAGCTGTTGCGCAAGGACCCGGGGCACCCCGTTCTCCTCGGGCCGCGCGGGGCCGTGTCGGTGCCCGGTTATGACCGAGCCTCCCTCAGGCCTCCATGCGCGCCCACACCCCCGCCCCTGCCCGCCGGGACCTGTATCCTCATAGGCCAGCCGAGCTGTCACTTCCGCCCAGGGGGCGGGTAAAGCGGGTCTGCGCGCCTCCCATTGGCTGCTCCCCGCTAGCCCTCCCGGCTTGCGGCGGAAGTGGCGTGCACCGGCGGGGGTGGCCGTTGAACGGCGGAGACTTTGAACGGCGGCGGTGCGGGCGGCCGGGTCCCGGCCATGGAGCCCGGGGCGGGAGCGGGCCGGCAGCGAGCGCTGCTCCGACAGGTGAGTGCGGGGCCGCGGGGCTGCGGACCCCGGTCCCCACGGCCCCTCACGCTGTCCTTCCCACAGGTGCTGGGCTGGAGGGTGGCGGCTGCCGTCGCCTGGTCCGTGCTGCTGCTGCCCGTCTGCACCGCGGCCTTCGTCGTGCTCAGCGGCCTCGACCCCTTCCACCCGGTGCGCTGGATCTCGAGTAGGTGCTCTGCAAGCAAGCTGTGCTTGCCGGTCTTCCCCGTCTGTGGTTTTGGGCTCGGGCTCAGATAAGGGGAACTGCCTGCCTGTGGTGTGCGTAACGTTCCTGCTTTGTGAGTTTCTGATTGATCTTTAGCGTTTGAAATGTAACTTTCTAAATCACAAATGAAATCGCTGAAATAGCCGCTCTGCATGGGGAGGGTGTGCACACGGAAAATGGGGATATCACAGAACCATGGAATGGGTTGAAGGGACCTTAAAGCTCATCCAGTTCCAACCCCTGCCACAGGCAGGGACACCTTCCAGTAGAGCAGGTTGCTCCAAGCCCCTGTGTCCAACCTGGCCTTGAACACTGCCAGGGATGGGGCAGCCACAGCTTCTCTGTGCACCCTGTGCCAGCGCCTCAGCACCCTCACAGGGAAGTGCTTCTCACTAGTAATACCTAATTTAATAGCTAATTTTAATCTCCCCTCCCTAATCTCAAGTCAGTTTAAAGCCATTCCTTTTTGTTCTGTTACTACAGGCTCTTGTAGCAAGTCCTTCTGCATCTTTCTATAGGTGTCTTTAGGCACTGGAGCTGCTCTAAGGTCTCCCCTTCAGGAGCCTTCTCTTCTCCAGGCTGACCCAGCCCAGCTCTCTCAGCCTGGCTCCAGAGCAGAGCTGCTCCAGCCCTCGCAGCATCTCCGTGGCCTCCTCTGGTCTTGCTCCAACAGCTCCACATTCCTCTGTTGTTGTTGCTCCAGAGCTGGGCACAGGACTGCAGGGGGGGGTTTCAGGAGAGCAGAGTAGAGGGGGAGAATCCCCTCCCTCAACTTCTTTAGATGGGAACTTGGTACCTGCGATCATTTAACTGCTCAGAGAGACTTAATTTCTGTTCTCCTTTAAAAATAACAACAGGCGAAAAGAAACAATTAGAAGGTATTTACTGTGCAAGGAACTTCTTACCTTTCAGGTGTCACTGGTTGCAGGTTTTATTAAGTGAAGGGAGGCTGTGTTAATTGAGCCATACTTTAAGTAGCTTTAAGAGATTTTTTTTAAACAAAATTCTGAGTGCTCAATTATAAAAAAACCAGTTATGAGGGTATAAAATAGTTTCTGTGAAATTTAAATATGCTTTTATGCAGGAATGTTTTGCAACTGGACAGCTCTGTTAGGAGATTATAGTCTATTACTCCCCTTTATGCACTTACTGGACTATTGCTAACTGCGCAAGTGTTCTTTTCTCTTGGTCCTTGTGTCACTGTTGTGTTACTGCAATCTCACACACAATAATGACTTTCTTTTTTTGTATTTTAGATTCTTTCAATGATTTATACACTTCCTACGTCATCTTTTGTATCCTCCTTATGTCTGTGGTGATTCTAGTAGTAAGCATCTTCAACGCTGAGTTTTATGCAGGTGGGTTATGTAAATTGCTGAGCTGTCTGTGATACCCAAATGAAATAGGATAACCATTTGAAGAGATTTGTATTTATATTTGATGTACTTAACATTGGTAAATTTCCTTTTACATTAATATAGACAACATGCAAAGCTTATTTTTAGGTAAATCATCCCAGATTCCTGCTTACCTCGTGGCTGAGACCCTTTTAGCTGAGCTGCTTCATTGATTTCTTTATCATTTAGACTGATTCCAACTGTGGAAAGTTCTTTGGTGATAAAAGTGTTTTTCTTGTCTTTAATGAAGGGTTTTATTAGTAACAATTGAAAATTCACTTTTGGCTTTTATCCACAGTTGTGCCATCAATACCATGCTCTCGAATAGCACTGATAGGAAAAATTATTCACCCTCAGCAAGTTATCCATTCTGTTGTTCATGCCGTCATGGGAATGTTGGTTGCTTGGTGTGCTGCAGTGATGACAAAAGGGAAGTTCCAGTTTCTTGCTGTGCCCTGCACACCTTCAGAAAGGTAATTATTTGTGTGTGTATTAAAAAATTATATAAAGAACTTCTGTTGTAAAATGTATTTACTGATGGCTTCTTCCTGACAAAACCCTAGAATCTGAGTACTATCAAAAATAAGCAATTATATGTTGATATCCTTTATATGAAGGATAGAAAATACCCTCCTATGTACATGCTACAATACACAGAGAAATAACTGGGCTAGAAGAACTTAATTGCCAGGATTCTTAATGGAAAGTTGAACAATGACAAGTTGTTTGAACTTAAGACTTGGTCCTCTGGACTTTATGAATATAGGAAGTATCAGCATGCATAATTTAGGTGGCGAAATTCCTGCTTTAGGAAAAGCTTACTGAGATATCATCTTATGTCGTGATCAGGAAAGTAAAATCAAATAATTTCTGATTAGAACTTCCTAAGGCTAGAATGACTTGTGTGTGTTCATTTTGTTTTGTAACCTCAGAATTAGTTCTAAGTTTTCTCTTTTAGCCTAGACAATGCTGCTCCTCAGATGTGCCTAAATGAGTATCACCTCTTTTTTCTACTTTCTGGAGCTTTCATGGGATACAGTTACAGCCTTTTGTATCTTATTAACAACATGAATTATTTGCCATTTCCAATCATACAGGTAAGATATTTAAGTGCCTTTGCAAGAAAGATGGCTGTGTAAAACAGTGATCAAAAAAGCCTCGATTAGTTACGTTTTGGGTATGGCAGTAGCAGCTGTCTGTTGGCATGCTTTCACTAGCAGGTAAAGAGTACACTCAGCTTTAAATGCTGGTAGTGTTCATCTTCCTCCTTTTTGCTCAGCTCTTTTCAAATGAAGACAGAAATCTGGAGTGCAGAGCACATAAAGTTTGCATCCCTCTGATGCATGTTAAAAGCTGGCTGAAGTTGTCCACTGCAGAAAGTGAGCTACGGAAAAGAGGCAGTATACACAAACTGAATATTAACTCCTGGAATTGACCACAATTCACCTAAAAGCTGAAAATCCTGAGAGTAAAAAACCATAAGTGATACTGTCAGTTGTAACTGTGTAGCAGCTCACTTAAAATCTAAATAGCACATTAAATCTTGCTTAAAGCTTAACATCCAGAGCTCATTCATGCGTGTAGCACTGTGGAAACTGCAATTCTATGAATCCCTTTGGAGGAGGCTATAGCAGTTCCACAGAAATCTGTACCAATGCAAAATGGTGAGGAGCGGCTTCTGAAACATCATCCTAAAGATATTTCTTGTGTTGCTGTAGCCTTACAGCAGCCAATAGCTTTGCACGATTCCCAGAGTCCAACCATTTTGGCAAAGGGTGTCTTTAAACAAGGTTGGTCGTGTTAGTGGAAAGCATTCAAGTCATGACCATTCAGGTTCCCAGCAAAGCAAGCTCCATTTTGGCAATGCTGTAACTATAGCATTTTTAAAAATTCTGTCATTGAAATATATACTTTTTTTTTTTAATGTAACTTAACCAAGTAAAAGAAAATTAAATCACTTCGGTTTCATTTCATGTAGTGTCAGATGGGTTGCTTTAGTCGTTTGGAAAGACATAGAGTTTGTATAGTGTCGGTGTTTTTAGTGCCTGGAGGATTACTGACTTTGTAATTCATCCTTGTCTGAATTTTCCCTATATTTTAATGGATCATGTCTAATCTAAATGAAATCTAATAAAATCAACAAAAAGGTATGTTTGATCTATGATAGACAGCATCCTTCTAGTTTGTTCACCTGTGTATAGAGTCAATTTACCCTGTCGTTCATTTTCATACTGCAACAGGTAGGAAAAGGGATGAGAAGCAGTGGCAATGATAAAAGGTCAGAGAGAGATTGGGAGAAGAAAACAGTCGGTGTAACACTTGGAATTACGTTAAACTAATCTGTTAAATTCATCTGGACTCCAGGTTTACCTTGTGCTTTTTTTTTTTTTACTCATTTCATTAATTTGTCAGGAATGCAGAATACTAAATTATTTTGTTTGGTTTTTTTAGCAATACAAGTACTTGCGTTTCAGAAGATCTTTGCCCCTCCTCATTAGACACAGTTGTGTGGAATCACTATATTTTGTTAGAAACTTCTGTGCCACATATTACTTTTTTGGTAAGTGTTCCTGCAGTTCTCTTATTTATATTTTTTGAATACTTTTATATTTAATCCATCAGGCCTGTTACGCTATTGTTTCAGTCTTCCAGGTAACTTGCTGAAGGCACATTGACTTGTTTAAACAAATGGAGATCTCACACCTCTCTAAAACAGTAGGAAAGTAATGGGGTTTGTGCGGCAGTGTTTGTATTATGTCAATTCTTGCAGCCTCACTGAAGCTTGTTTAGCATGTAAAAACTGTCTCTTCTTCAAAGAGATTAACACCATCTATAAGAATTTATTGTCTACCTGATAACATTATAATAAGATGATGTTATTCTAAAGAGAAGAGAGTGGGGAACAGTAGTTTTATAACATGAAGTCTGTCACTGTACCAAAAGATAAGCTGTCATCTCTGGTTATCTCTTCTGGGCAGGACTTCTTGTTGCAGGCAGCTGTGAAATAACTTTCGTGTAAGAGAAGCTACCAAATAGTAATCAGCTGGTGGTTGACAAGTGTGCATTTTAAAACCTGGTGCTTGGGCTGCTGTTTACATACCAGTCCTGATGTGTCATAGCAAGATTATAACTCTGAAAACGTAGTGCAATTCAAAAACCCCAAGTTTTGGCCTGGAATTTATGTTACATTTTTGCTAGAAATATTCCCAAATAATTTTTTAACATGGATAAACATCTCCATGCTTTGGACTGTTCCTTCCATGGCCTGGTATTGGAAATGTAGTGTCGCAGAGCTGAACCTGATGTACTGGCAGTGGGCATGACTTCACTATTTGTAATGTTACTATATTTCACTATTTTAAAAGTAAAAATTATCAGTTTGGCTTTATTCTCAAGTGCCCTTTTTATTATTTGGAGGAAGCTGGGGAGACAAAGGCTGCCTCCCATATGAAAATGAAGTTTGGTCTTTAAAACTGCAGTAAAAACCAATCTGTGCTGGTGAAGAGGATTGCACAGGACTTCCTAAAAATCAGGAATTTTTAATGGCTGTAATTATCCTCCTAAATGATGTCAAAATATGCTAGAATTATTTCCACTTTATTTACGTTAGGGGATAAACTAGGAGTATGGTGATTGTATATCAGTTTCCGTTAAGTCTTTAAAAGCACTTTGCTGCTGCCTGAGCTGTAGTGAGAATTAATATTAAATTGCTATTAACCTTCTTTTGTTGGTGAGGAAACACAAGTAACTCAGTGCTGAGAAGCCAGCAATAAAAGATAAGGTCTGCAGCTCTCACTGTGTAGTTGCTGGCCTAAGGCCTTTTTTTCATTCTCTTATTTCTATTTCTTAGGAAACACCCTAACCAAAAAAATCCCAAAGGCAGATTGTTTCCTAGTACACAAGTGTTACAAGATCAGTTTCTTGTCTGTATCCATGCAAGCTTTTGTCTTCTCTGTGGCCTTTTGTGTATGTTTTGCAGTGTCATATTTGCTTCAGTGCTTCTCTTTGATCCCCTAGGTTACATCCCAAAGGTATGGATAAGTACCACAATGGATCTTCATATAGACAGGTAGGTAGTACATTGTGCTGAAAACCTGGGGGAGAGTATTGCTCAAAACCCCTTTGAAGAAGTCGAGCTCAGCAATTGCCTCTGTGTGAAGGTCTCTGTTCCTTCCCTCCCCACAGAGAACATGGGCAGCATTAGGTACTTCTGAAATTAATCCAAAAAGAACCAACAACCCCTTGTAGAAACCATAGAATCGTCATAGAATCATAGAATGGTCTGGGTTGGAAAGCACCTTAAGATCATCCAGTTCCACCCCACTGCCATGGGCAGGGATGCCTCACCGTAGACCGTGTTGCGCAAGCCCCATTCAACCTGGCATTAAGAAATGCTCTCTCATGCATATCTAAGTCTCTAAAGTATTAGAAAGGGTTATTTGTCCAAATTGCATATATGTGTGTTATTTGTTTTAAAATAGGGGAGCTAGAGTCATAGTACCTGAGTTGACTAAGACTGTAATTGTTATTTAATATTTCTTTTCCTTAATTTCATATTATTTTCTTAACTTCATGTCATCATAGTTACCA
This sequence comes from Psittacula echo, assembly GCF_963264785.1. Classification (NCBI taxonomy): domain Eukaryota; kingdom Metazoa; phylum Chordata; class Aves; order Psittaciformes; family Psittacidae; genus Psittacula; species Psittacula echo. The sequence goes on from NC_137740.1 coordinate 6,420,968, forward strand.
GTTCTTTCTCAGTATCTCAGACAACTTTAAGAAACTGTTTTTGCCAAAAAAGTAATGCAACTTCTATTCTTGCAATTGTTGCTACTGTAACAGTTTAATATAGACATCTTCCTTAATAGAAATAACTTATCTCCTTGCTTCTTTTATCTGCAGTAAATTACATCCTCTTGACACTCTGACTGGCTTATTGGATATCTCCTTGTTTTACCATGCCTGGTTATGTGGTGTGTTTCTTCTGATTACCTGGTATATTGCATGGTTACTCTTCAAAATCTATGCTACAGAGGTTAGTACTTAGTGACTGTGCTAAAGGTGTAACATCAGGGTTTCTCAGATAATGCTTTCTTTTTAAAAGGATTTTTATTATTATTATGAATTCTTGAATTTTCAAAGCATGCACTACAGATAATAGCTGATAACAGTTGAGAGATATCTGGATACTGGTTTTCCCTTTCACTCCTTATAGCAAGACAAGCCTGTGCTGCTTACAAAATTAATGCTTTGTTATTGCCACCTTCTCTTCTTACTCCTCGACTTGTGTTTTGATGTTCCCCTTCTCCTGTTTGTGTTTGCTGCTAAATCAGTGCAGATGCTCTTGGGGCCACCCAAGCGAAAAACCACTTTGTGCTTCATGGAGTCTGCACCATGTACTCTGTCCTCTTTTGGTGTCAAGACAAACGAGCCAGTGCCAGGCCCATATGTGTTGCGCAGAGCTCACTAGCTTGGTTTCTGCATGTGTATCCGTGCAGTGATGTTTTATGAGTGTGACACAGCTGCAGGTTACATGGGAGGATAATATCCAGAAAACTGCATAGCTCTGAATCCAGTTTTACAATAAGAGAGAGAACAAAATTATATCTGTTTTCCGGGAGCTAAGCTCTGGAAATCATAAATTTAAGCAAACCATCAAAGCACACAGTTCTCAAAAGCACAGATGTGTTAATCTAATTCAGGCTGTGGTATTGAAATAGTCTTCAAGCAATCCTGGGAATTAAGACACTTGTGCTTTTTCATTCAGTCATAAAGTTACAAATTAATATGGCTAAAAAAAGACCATTTAAATATATAATGAATCGTATTGGAATAAATGTGTGACTGTGATTGAACAGGGGGGTGGTGGGAAATAAATCTTGCCAACAAAGAATTGGAGAAGATTTGATCTTTTTTGACAAATCCAGATATTTCTTTGTAAGAATACAGAGAAAAAAAAAGTTCACCTAACTTGATTTTCATTTTTAAACATTCCTAAACTACAGATTAGTAGGAAAATAAAGTGAAGTGTAAATCCTAGATTAAGATATTGGTGCAAAGCACTCTTACGGAATGAAATGGCACACAGTGCTTGTTGGAATGTTAGCTGTAATTAAAAAGGCCTAGTTGTTGTGACTGTATGGAGCAAAGATTAACAACGAGTCAAGCATAACTGTTGTAATGATGTGTCAGAATCAGTAGACGGCTCCAAAACCAGCTCTGAGGTGTGAACTCCTGTTTCAAAGGGCAGTAGTTGAAGCATCAGTGAACACTGTGTGTCGATGTCTGTTAATTATTGTATTGCTTATAAAACTGTGAAAGACAAACATCCAGCTGTGAAGGTATGAAATAGGTCTTGCCCTTTTGACTATTGAACAGAAGATTGCTCTATCCACATGATGGCTTTTTTGATGAGCTAAAAATCCTCCAAAGCTGTTTGTAAATACGTGCAAACTTAATCCCTATGAAGTCCTTTATTAACACTTTGAAAGCAATTACTACCTTAAATTTCAATTTCACAGGCTGGAAACAGAGGGGAATAAAGCTAGGCTATGTGTAATGAGTGCAGTAACACAAAACTGACCCCTAGTCTGTGCCCAAATTGATCCATGTTAAATAGTATTAAATAGATGCAGTGTTTGATGGAATGTTTGATACAATGTAAGCACTGCTATTTACATTGTAAATGTTGTAGCTACAAGAGCAGAAATTCCATTAAAACACAGAATAATATAAAAATAAGAATTCCTTAGTTTATCAGTGAAAGAGTGCAAAATAAAATTAATTTATTTTATTATTTGGTAAAAGAACCCTTAATACTTCACCAGAGCGGTTACCATGTTAAAGAAAGACAGTGCTGCTTTGATTTCGGTCTTGTTCCTGAATATGGTGTCACTGTTTTTCCCTGGGAAACCTTAGAATGGTTTTGGTTGGAAGGGAGCTTAAAGCTCATCCAGTTCCAACCCCTGACATGGGCAGGGACACCTTCCACTTAGAGCAGGCTGCTTCAAGCCCCTGTGTCCAACCTGGCCTTGAACACTGCCAGGGATGGGGCAGCCACAGCTTCTCTGGGCACCCTGTGCCAGTGCCTCAGCACCCTCACAGGGAAGAGCTTCTGCCTAAGAGCTCATCTCAGTCTCCCCTCTGGCTGGTTGAAGCCATTCCCCCTTGTCCGGTTCCTGCAGGCCCTTGTCCAAAGTCCCTCTCCAGCTTTCTGTAGGCCCCTTTAGGCACTGGAAGCTGCTCAAAGGCTTCCCCAGTGCCTTCTCTTCTCCAGGTTCAGTAACCCCTGCTCTAACAAGCTTTAACCCAGTTAGAGGAATTTCTTTTCATATTGATATAAATTAGCCGTAAATTATTTGTGTACATTGAGGGAATTTGAAGATACCTGGGTTTTTTTTCCTAAGGTTTCTCAATTTTAAACTTAAGGAGTAAAGTCCTTTCGTTTTTTATTTTAGAAATTTCAGGCTAGTTTGTAGTCAGTTGAAGCTTTTATGTGCTTTTGTAATTCATCATCTGACAAGTAACAGCATTGGGTATGTTCTGTCATAAGTCTTTCTTGTGTTTTGCTCTGTATAACACAATTTCTAATGTTTCTATTTAGACACACCATTTTCCTGTCCAGCCAACTTTTGCTGAGGAGACAGACCAGTGCCTGCCTAAAATCCTGAACAGCAATCCTCCCCTCATTATAAAGGTAACTGAATTCCCACCATGTTCCCAGCGAGGTGTGTGCTGAGAGGTTGTTTCTCAAAGTGTGTGATCAGATCTTCCAGGTACCAGTTATTTTAACTGGGGAGCTAGTTCTTTAGAAAGCTGCCTCAGAACAGGAAGAAGTGATGCTTAATGGTGAAAATCGGTTTAGTAGTGACATCTGCTGGTGTTCACCACACTGTTACTCTAAGCTGAGGACAGGCTAATTTAGTTATGGGCAAGACCTGTCTGCAACAGAAGCGTATTAACGTGTACTGATGTAAAACAAACAGGTTAGTGATATTCAGGCTTCTTTAAACTCCTTCAGCTTGTCAGATAAGCAGGTGTTCTGTCAAACCTTTGTACGCTGTCAACACTTTGCCCCTGCTACTTACATTTGAGTTCTTACATGGGTGTTCTCTCATGACATTAGAAAGATATTTCCATATTTATGCTGTAATTTGTGTTTCTTTCTTTAAAAAGAAAATATTGAAAAGCTACTTAAAACCTGTGAGTAAGGAAGAGTAAATTTGGTCTGACTGTGGTAATCATTGATGGGATTCACAGATTCTAATACTTAGAAATTGGAGACTTCAAAAAGTATTATGTGAATAAAGATGAGAGTATTTTTCTGCACATTCAAAATCCACATTTACTGATTTTACAGATCTCTAATACTGGAGGTGGATGAGGCTGCAATCCATCTGAATTCTTTTTTTAAGCTTTGCTGCATTATCAAAGGGTGGGTGGGGAAAAGTCAAGCGTAGCGCAGTTAAAGGGAAAGGAAGTCTAATTTATAATCTCAGCAGTTACTAAAGTGTCTAGTTTATAATTGGGTTTTAGATAGTGTGGGTTATCTGGTTATTTTTGGTTTGCCACATTAATTACTTCAGCACATGAAAAAGCAGTGTTAGGTCTGGTACTGTAGAGCACACTGCATAGCGTGCAAGATCAGTTCTTTCTTTAGACCTTTTTGTGTCTTAGGTTCTTCCTGTCTGATATGCTAGCTGTTAAGATAAAAAGTAGTGTTAGATCTTCTTTAACTCCAAAGAAACAATGTATCAGTAAAGTTATCCGAAGCTCTGGCTAACTCAGCAGCTCCATCCAGACTGGTTCTGGGGGGATGTGTGCAGTCATTTGCCTCCTTTTTCTGTTATGTGGCTGATTTTATTCTGTGTGAACTCACTCTTTGTTAGGGATTGCTATTGTGTGGATAACTACCTTTTGGGGTTTTTTTTTAGGGAAATGCATTGGACTTTACATGCACTAAAACATTTTCCTTTCTTTGTAGTTTTTAGCCTTACAAGACTTAATGTTACTTTCCCAGTATTCCCCTGTTCGACGACAAGAAGTCTTTAGCCTTAGTCAGCCAGGTAATTGCAAAACTATTTCTTGATGATACTTTTTTGTAAAGATGTTAGTCAAATGCTTTTACAAGTTATTAACACTGCAAGACATGCTGCATAAGCCAGGAGACCTCATCCCTATGGTGCCTTTTCCAAAAGGATGCTTAGTAATCTAAATTCATATCATTTCATCTCCAATATTCGACAAACTCTGCTGCTTGTTGTTTGATCTAAATGACAGCCATGAGGAAACACATGTCTTAGGGTACTGACACCACCAGTCCCATAGTCCAAACTGAATAATCTTAACAGATGCATATGAAAGTGTAACATTGAGATATGAGGGAAAATCAAGCACAAATAGTGAGTCACCACTGGAGCTGTGAAAGCAAACAATGGTTGTAATTTTAGTTAGTACATCAGCCTCTTGCTATATATAAAGATATACAAAGAGAAGGTCAATGAAAACTGCTTAGAAGCCTTCAGGAACTTTTTGTTCCGCCTTATCAGGAATTCTAGTGTTTGTACTACTTCAGAACTGTTTACCATCACCATTGATACTACTTGGTTCATTTTAGTTGTTTGGTGATTTTAAATCCGATGGCCAGAACTGCCTGTTTGCTGCTTGCTTAGCAAGTTTCACTAAAGTCTTTTTGGAGTTATCCATTGTCAGAAGGATAGAATCTTTCCATGTTTTCATCTTCCCCTCAGTATAAATGACCTATCACAGTGAAAATGCCCTGTATGTTCTTAGAAATGGACTGGTACTATAACTTTGAAGCTTATGCTGAGAGCATACAGGCACTGTCAGAACAGTTACAAGGATGAGCATGTGGGTTAAACACTCCTGCTGCGTTTCCTTTTGTGTGCATGCTGCTAGGTGGGCACCCGCACAACTGGGCTGCGATATCAAGAGAGTGTTTGAATCTTCTGAGTGATCTGACCCAGAGGCTGATCACACAGCAGGAAGCTGCAGCAGCAAATGGGAGAGCAAAGCTGCCAGCAGGAGAGCTGAAAATACCTCTGCAGACTCCAGGTATGTGAGGAAACACTCATAACAGTTCATAAAAGCAGGAAACTATCAATGGATTACAGAGGCACATTAGTCTCAATTAAGTTGTATGGGGAAAATGAGGCATGGGGTTTTCTGCAAATAAACACAGAGTCTCTTCCCCCAGTTGAATTTAAGGTATTCTGGTTGAAATAATCTAAAGTAACTGGAAAACTTGGAAAGATCCTCTTTATTCAGTTTACTTTGCGTGGTGTTACGTTCAGTACAGTGTTTTTTCCACACTTGCATGAATTAAGAAAGTCTAATTATTCCTGATTTGGTAACCTAGAACAGGGAGAAGTCTTGCCAAGAGATGCTCTGTAATTTGCATAGCTGCTCTTACAATTAGTTTAAGATGGTAAAATCAGTCTTTGTTTTGTTGTTGTAGGGACTTTGAATATAGAATTGTAGAATTGATTAGGTCAAAAAAAAACCTTTTAAGATAATCAAGTCCAATCCAAGTTAATCCAGCACTGCCAAGTCCACCACTAAACCATGCCATAAAGTGCCACATCTGCATGTCTTTTAATGTTGCATGTCTTTTTTTAATGTCTTTTAATCCCTGCATGTCCAGGGATGTCGACTCCACTTTCCTGGGCAGCCTGTTCAATGCTTGACAACTCTTCCAGGGAAGAAATTGTTCCTAACCTCCAGTCTAAACCTCCTCTGGCACAGCTTGAGGCCATTCCCTCTTGTCCTATCACTTCTTAACTGGGAGAAGAGACAGACCACCCCCGCCCCCGCTCCATCTTCCTTTCAGGTAGTTGTAGAGAGCAATAAGGACTCCCGTGAGCCTCCTTATCTCCAGGTTAAACAGCCACATTCCCCTCAGCTCTTCCCCATCACACTTGCACTCCAGGCCCTGCACCAGCTCCATTGCCCTTCTCTGGCCCCGCTTCAGCACCTCAATGACTCTCTTGTAGAGAGGGGCTCAGAACTGAGCATGGGATTTGAAGTGCAGCCTCACCAGTGCCCAGTGCAGGGGGACGATCACTGCCCTGGCCCTCCTGGCCACACTGTTTCTAATGCCATTGGCCTTGGCCACCTGGGTTCACTTTTCTGCCAAGCAGCAAAAGCTTGCCATTCTTTCCCCAGCCTGTAGCATTGCATGGTGTGATAGTGGCCCAAGTGCAGGACCCAGCACTGAGCCTTGCTGAACCTCATGCAATTGGCCCTTGCCCATGGATCCAGCCTGTCCAGATCGCTCTGTGGAGCCTTCCTACCCTGCAGCAGATCAGCACTCCCACAGACAAGCATATGTTTGTGTGACTCACTAATATCACTGTAGTATAAGAAAAGCCAGCCTGATTCTTGGAGCCTGCAAACATTCCAGGTGCTTTACATGCCAGACGTGGGCATCATTCCTGGCAGCAGAGCAGTGTTGGCACGCAGGGTGCCACTAATTGAATCCCTCAGAAGTTAGTGCCTAGGATACTGATGCCCTGGGAACAGCAGGGGATTGTTGGCATGTCAGAGGTGAATTTCTCCTTGTGCTGCTGTTCCTTGGCTTTTGAGATGATCTAATTTTTCTTACAAACCGAGCAGAATCAGAAAGGATTGCCATTCTTAATCCTAAAAGGACACTTTATAGATACAATGTGCTTTTATTTAGGGTATATATAGATATATATCAGGGTGTAGTAATGATGGCTAGCAAAAGTAGAAAAATAAATAGATCCATAAGAATCCTTTTCATCACCTGCTGTTCTTAAACTGATGAACTTCTAAACCACTTTGTACTCATGCTGATGTGTACTTGTTTGTAAGACCGCAATGGTAACAATGTTCTTTAATAAAGGCTCTGATGATAGAGAAGTTGTTGAAATAGTAATCAATAGCAAACCCATCTCTTATTTCATCTGCACCAGCCTGTTTGTCTTCATGCAGCGTGTTCTTTGTTGTCAGGAGCTGTTGCGACAGAAGGCATGTCTTTCCAGTCACAGAGATCGAATATCATTCCCAGAGCTTCCATGTCTTCAATGGTTAAATCATCACTAATGTCTTTAAAGGCATCGCCGGGGTCTGATGTTGGTTCACCTTTCAGCTCACCTGCTTTAAATGGCAAGATGGGAATTCTGGATGTAAAGTCTCCTTGGCATGGATCAGCCCAAAGTCCTTATGTTATGAGGAGGGGCCCAAAGCTGTGGACGTCAGCTACAGGTAGGTGCTTTTTCACAGTGCTGTTTTTATCCTTGTAGTCAGGAGTGTAGGAGCTGTGTCAATAGAGATCTGTATCTTGAGGATTAAAGTGACAGCAACCAGTTTTTCTGAAGATATTGTATTTCTTTTGTAGATCTGCACATGAATGGTTCCCACCATGAATCCTTCCCAGAGCTCTCTGCTGCAAAAGCTGGCCATGAAGCAGTACAGCCAACATTTATTTACATGTGGCTTCAGAACAAGCAAGAACAGGTAAAGTAAAATTGCTGTACAGATAGGTTATGGCCAGTGCAGCTTAAGTGTTCTCTCCTCTGGAAGAACTTTCAGGGGTTTTTGACTGAATACTTCCTTCTCCAGTTACTTACATAAGAAAAATCCTCCCCCCAGGTCCCTTTATACTGTGCGAAGATGGTAGGGCCAATTGCACATACCTTAGGTAAATACAGAGGATATTTTTAATCTTTTGTTTCTTTTCAGATAAAAACCTTCTTGTCAAAACGAGTGCTGATAATGTATTTCTTCAGTAAGGTAATCATGATCTTAGGGTTTGTGACTGTGCAGCATGGACTAGAAATGCATGGGCATATGGGTTCTGCTGTGGCACTACATTTTGCATACAGTAACAGTTCTAAACACTTTTAATCTAAGGTTTTCTGCTTTGTGTGAGTTTTGTAGTAGGATTATCTTTTATCTGCATAAAAGAGAAGAATAATACTCATTTAAACTCATTTGATAAACTGCTTTTTTACTTAAGGCATCACATAATAGTAAACCACAACTAATTGTAAAGTGACATGGTTTCTAGTTAACTTCAAAATGCAGCTAACTGGTTTTTGTTAGGTCAGTGTACCAAATAAATTCGTTACGGTTCTCCTTTGTGGAAAGTCTTATCCCAAAATAATTTTAGTTTCATAAAAGGTCAGATTTCTTTGGGAATTCCCTGAGAGGTGTCAGCTTTGCAGGTCTTTTCTGAGGGGAGGGACATGACCCTATCACATGTGTAATACCTTAATTAAAACCTGCAATTTTGGTGATACTATTTCTCAAGTGCATTCAGAATGCTTTGATTTCTTCTCAGCACCCAGAAGCCTCCATCCAAGCTGTCTTCTCTGATGCCCAAATGCACATCTGGGCTTTGGAAGGTAAGCTGTGCCCATTCCCAGGGGATCCACTCTGTTGGCTCATGGAACTACAAAAACTCAAAGAGTCTGATTCCAGGTTTTGGGGACTCTGTGCTTTAAAATGTAATGGAAGAAAACTCTTTGAATCTACTTGACAAAAACCCAGCTGCAGTTCAGGTACTGACAGGAATAAAGGTCTAATTCAGTTGTTAGTTTTGAGATCCCATGTGAGATCTTAGTTTATGTTCTGTAGAGGTTTGGTAGAGATTCCTAAACTTGTTGCTTCTCTCCCATGTGAACCCATGCATCACTTTTACATATTTTTTCCAGCAACAGCTTTATGATGTCTTTTACAACAGCTTTTCTGACTGAAGGCTCTGAGTTCTCCTCTGTCAGTCATGGAGAGTTGAGGGAGGGAGGCACTCAGGTAGCAGTAACTTAAGTAAATGGAAAGGATGGTCTGCAGAGAATTGAAAGAACAGTGACAGTATGTGGTTGCACTATGGGATTTTCTTGTTTGTTTCCAAGTCCAGAGCAAATGCTGGTATTGTTAGACTCTCTTGTTATATTTGACTGTGCAAAAGCTGATCTTTTTCCTATGTTACGCGTTTTATGGGCAGATACGCTGTGCTGTGTCAGACTGAAGGTGATGAGTTAGGACATACAGAGTCAGGAGATGGGGATCACGCGTACAAGTTGGGAGAAAAGCAGAAGATAGCATTGGTGTTCTAACTAAGGGCATTTTTTTAATATGAGAAGGGATTTAAAGCTAAATCAAGGGTTCCCTCAAAGTAGCACAGACTTCTCCTCCCACAAGCTGAACAAAGAAAGTGAAGTGATCTGGAACTGTTTGTTTGTGGCTAGCAGAATTGTGAAATAGGTTCTATCTCTTAGTTGATGTCACGTACAGCTCTGATCAGAGCAGTGGAAAGAGGGAGCCAATGCTTTTTAAAATGTATTTCATATATAATCCCTCTTGCCTTATCAACCTCAACTTCTCTTAAACCAGTGACTGGTTTAGTCCTGAAGCAAGCCAAAGCTGAGGCAACTGCTGTCTGGCTGCAGCTGGTCCTGAAGAATTCCACCACACTGATGGAGTCTTCAGGCAAACCTGTGATCTTTGTCAGTGCTTCAGAAGTTGAGGATTCAGTAATGATATCAAACTTCTCTTTTTAAAGGTCTGTCTCATTTGGTAGCAGCTTCCTTTACTGAGGACCAATTTGGAGTTGTTCAAACTACGCTGCCAGCTATCCTGAATACCTTACTGACTCTTCAGGAGGTAAAAACTGTTACCTTTTCCTTACTGCAGAATGAGTTTAGGAGAAAAGGAGTTGAGTTCATTTTGTTTTTTTACCTTGCTGACCAGTTGTAACATTCAGATTGTTACCAGTGTACCTTTTGCCGTTAATCTAAACCAAACGGCTGGTTGCCATTCTGTGCATTGTGAATCAGCTGAATAAAAACCTTGGTAGTTTCTTAAAATGCAGAACTAGAAAGCATGTTTTTAATGGAATGTTTCATTTCTTAAATCTAACTGAGCTAGGTGCTCAGTCAGACTTTATTTCAGGGGTGCAGCAATTATGATGCTATATTCAATGCACAATTAGGATTTAATCTTTAATTTGCTGTACACAATTCCTGGTGCAGCCTGGAGACATTGCAAATCACAGGAGATAAGATCTGTGTGGTGTTTCTCTACTAATGCTAGGACATTACTCTCAAATTACTGATGTGTGTGTAATGTGTATTTAAAAGAAGTAATCCAGATTTGTTTCCAAGGCTACGTGTTTCCTATTGACATAATCATTTTACACTGCCTTAATCAAGGTTCTTGGAAAGAATTTAGAGGTTATTAATGTTCTTCAATGTAAGTCATCTATTCCAAGAACCAGGGGAAGAAGAAAAAGCCAGTAACCTTGTTTGTGAAAGAAGCAAGTAATAATACAGGACAAAATCGCATTTGTGCTGCAGAGAATCGTATTTCACAGAACTTGGTTCAGTGCTCATGTTGATGGCCAGGAAATGCAAGGTCAAGCTCAGGTTCCAATCCATTTCTATGTGCCTTGGTGGAATTTCTGAACTTGTACTTTCTTTCTGCTTTGCTTGACATAAACATGTTGCTAGTTACGTTATGAAATAATTGAACAGATGAAACAAGTTCATCTATGTGTCTCTCAATCAGGTTGTAGACAGACACTTCAAACTGCCTCATGTTTCTAGCAAGCCCCCCAGGGTGTCAGGAAGTCTGGTGGATACCTCCTATAAAACTCTACGGTTTGCTCTTAGAGCATCTCTGAAAACAGCCCTGTACCGGATAACTGCTGTCTTTGGAGAGCACTTGAAGTAAGAACTCTTTCATGGTTGCTTGCTTGCTAAATTTAGTTTTAATTAATGTGACCTGTGAAAAGGGAAGTTTGGCCAAAATCCCCTCTGCTCATTATTCTAACATGGTATTTTAGGTTTGTTTGGTTTTCTTATTTGTGGAACCTTAGATTCTTGTGTAGATATTAGGTCCCCTTTAGAAACTTATTGTTCATAGATTCCTGGGCAATTTTTGTTAGTGACTCTTCATGGACTCTTTAGAAGCAGTTCACAAATACCACTTATTTACTAAATCTTAGCTGTTGAAAAGAAAGCAAAGCTACTTGTGACAATTGTCTATTCTGTAGGGAGACAGCCCTGTGCAGAGTCCAAATAATCGAATTCTCTTGCTGCTTGGTTGTCTGATCTGATGGCTCTTGCTCAGCTGCAGCAGACAGACTTTCATATTTGGCCTCTGAATATGTGAGACAAAAAACCCTGCATCCCTGTAGGGATGAAATGTCACTCAGTTTGCAAGTGCTGATATACAGAGAGATCATTTGAAGAGATTCTTTCTTACCTAAATCACTTGTGCGAATTGAACAATTGCTTGTGTGTGTTTAAAGGTAAGGAAATAGGCTGGGTTTCTTGGGACTGAAGAATAGTAGTAGTAGTAGTGGAAGAATTGAGTTTTAAGGGTTAATTTACTCAGTCTTGGAATGTAGGCTTGTCATGCAGCTGGGTTTTCTAGAACATAGCTTCGGTGTAACTGTTGATTTCAATGTATACTCAATTTGGGCATGAGGCTTTATTTTTGCAGTGTATTGCATTGAATGTAAAATCTTACGTGCTGCATTTGTTTGTTTTAGTGCAGTGCAAGTGTCTACAGAACACAAGAAAAGGCTTCAGCAATTCTTGGAATACAAAGAATAAATAAGATTTTGATGCTGCTACATTGGGTTTTTTCCCAACACTGGGTCAGAAGGAATTGGGACTAACGAGCCTTGCTATCCTGGCATTGTGGGAAAATGTATGGAAGTACAAGTCACTGGACAAAACTCTTCCAACTGTAGAAGAGCTCTCCCAGGTTTGAATCATATTTTGTATAATAAAACTTTTTTTAAAATTCATCTTGCCTTCTTTTAATATCTCTTACAAACGAGAATGTGTCAGTTCTTATTTTACATGAGAGTGTGACATTTGGGATGATCCAGGTTACTTTGCCACTCAGATCCTTCACTGGTTTTCGTGATGTATTCTTTCCCTACCCTTTTCTGCTAAAGGGCTGAGTAGAGATTTACAGAGATACTTAGTGGGCATAAGTGTTCCATAAATTTAGTTGGTAGCACTTTTAGTGCAGATGAAGTGTGTTCTTTAAGAGTAGGAAACAGATGTGCCCAGGAATAAAACTTGCCACTCTTCTGTAAGATGGAAATATTCCTTCAGAGTAAAATGGGTGTGCGGGAAAGGCATTGTTAAGACACAAATGCGGCTTGAAAAGCTACCAGCTTGGATTTTATCTTTAAGGTGACCTGGGAAACTAAGTTCTGATCTACAGTGAAACATACAGGAAACATTACTGCATTTAGTAAAACCTCCAAATAATGTTACTGTGAATTAAAGGTCAGATCAACAGCTTTTTGTAAAGGGGGATAGGAAGGATGTTTGCAGTGTTATCAGATTGTTTAATTCAGAACAACATACATTAACTTCTGGTGGAAAAATGTCTTTTTCAAAGCACTTTTTAAGCTTTTTATCTGGAAGTAAACCTGTCCAGATAGTTTGTTTGCAAACAACTCTGTTTTTAGACTGACTCCAGTTATTATGATGTCTACACTAGAAAACGTGTGGAGTATGAAAAGCTTGAATGTAGCTGAAGTACCTTACTTAATATCCTCGAGATAACAGTAAGCTAAATGAATTTAGTGTGATTAAGAGGAAACAAAATTTGGATCATTATCCCAGTTCTGTTAGTGCTATTTTTTGGGAGGTTTTTTGATAGAAGACCCAAAATGGCTACAGTGTCAGTTATGTTGGTGTGATGAAACATCAGCTGACAGTGAGTGGTTGTGTAGTCATTATTCTTTAAGGGCCTGTAAGGTTTGGGTAAGAGATAAAAGCCTAAATCTACAGTGAGACCTGTGTATTGCTTTCCTCAGTACAGAGACATGTCATTTTCTTGTAATGCAGACACTGTTAGATATGATAGTGGAAATTAGAACTGCCTTGTTGCTTTTGCTCTGAGATGGCTTACAGCAAGCGCTGTAAGGTGAGGAACAGCCTTCCATTATATTTAAAGGTTTAAGCACAGTCTTTTAAAGACTTAATTTCTACCACAGCTTTGACTATTGTAATCAAAGCCTCTTGCCTGCCTGGCTTATTAATTAAACTAATTTGCTTATTTGCAGGTATTGCAGTGTGCACCTGGAGCTAACACAGTGCTTTAGCTCATACCTCAGGTGTACCTGCTGACCCAGGCAGTTTCAAATACATTTTTCATGCATTTAAACAGGGGCAGAACTGTATTTTTATTGCTCTGGTATTTTCTGCAACACTCCCACCACTATAAGCTGTGACTTGTAATTACCAGTGTTATGGCTGTCAGCAGCAGGCTGAAAATGCAGACTTCTTTTTGATGCCAAAGTGCTTGAGGTCTGTCCTCCTTGTGTTGCAGCTGAGAGATTTGCACATGACATCTGCTAATGTGCGAGTGATTCATGGCATTCTCTGTGTATGACAGAAGAGCTTTCAAAAGCTGATTGCTTTGTGGTTTCTTTAAAAGCTCCAATTCTTAAAGAGCTGTAGACCTTTTTTTTAAGCCTTTACTTAAAAGGGTATCTTTAACAATATCTCATGCTCATGAATCTAAGTGTACAAGAATACAAAGTGTATGTTGGGTGCCCTCTGAAGACGCAGCAACTGGCTCACACAACTCAAACAGGGATAACATCTCACTCTAGTTTCGGCTTTGGGAATAATTATGTTCCTCTGGCAAACCATGCTGGTATTTCAAGTCCTTTTATATACTTCTGTCTTAACATAAAAATAATCAGTTTGCGAAACCTCTGAGATATGGGAAGAGTGCCTCAAGTTCATTTCTGCATTCTGAGTATAAAGGGGAAAAAATTAAGTCTTTTTACCGTTGGCTTCATTGTACCTACAGTTAAATTGGATCCCTCAAGCCTTGATATTATTTCTCATCCGTCTAACCATCTCAAAGCTGAGCTGCATCCTCTTGCTGGATTGCCTACCACATGCACAAGTGGAACTGGTAGCATTCTGGTAACCGTGAGAACCATCTGCTTCTCTCTGCAGGTTAGCTGGAGTTAAGAGTACTGAAATTATTTCCACTGCTGCTGTGAAGAGGTACACAGTTGATGGCTCAGGTCTGGTTCTGTGTTACAAAGGAGTAATGAAATAGAGGCTTTAGCTCTTAAGCAATACAGGTTTGAAAATTCAGACTGAGGGTGGACAAACACAGTGGCCCTTGTCCTTGAAGCTATTGCGCATTGCTGTATCTGAGGGAGCTGGGGCAGGACTTGCTCCCTCAACAGGAACACTTTGCCACTTGGAGAATTGTCTTGCTGCCAGTGGCAGCTACGGGCCTGAATGTGCCCTTGAAATGAAGTGGTTTCGATTCTGTTGTTGCTTGCTTTGAACAGAGGCTGTACTGTGTGTGCTGTGCTTGGTGTTTTAAGGCCTCCAGCAGCCATCTTCCCACCTACTGAGATACACGTATGGCTCCGCGGGCAAGGCAAGTGCCCCTGCATATTCACCCAGCTGCAGCTGAGGAAGTACTGTTCTCTTCCTGATGAATTTGCTGGTACCTGCTCAGCCACAGGCAAGTTGTGCAGTCTGTGGCTTATGTGCTTTCCTCCCAGCTACTGGAACCAGCCATGTGCGGGATCCTGGGGAGAGGGCCTGGTGTTTTCGGTGGGTTGGGTGCACATGAATCCACATGAGGTGGCCCCAGGAGCACCCTCAGCTGTGGAGGTGCTTCTTGCCATGTGCAGTGCTGACCCCTTTTCACAGGGGATGCACGGCGGCAGATTGCAGTGCTTTTGGAGCACATTCAGGCAGGCATTTTGTAGCTGCAGGGCTTTCCCTGTTTATTGCAGCTGAGCTCCCATTACTCCCATCACCATCTTTCGACAAAGATGCAATAAAAAGATGAAGGTCTGGGTGGAATCATCACGGATACTGCAAGCTGAGGACCCTCCCCACTACCCACAAACCTTCCTCCCCTCTGGTCTTAATATTTTCCATCACCAGTAATGTGTTAACATATTTGCCATGTGGATTAAATGTATTCGGGTGCTGTGGACATACCTGGAATGTGGTTTGCCAGGCTCTTGTGTTGTAAGCGGATGTTCTCACATCAGAATGTTGCAGACTCATGGTAGAGATTTGCATCTGGCATATCAGCTTTGGACAAACCTGTAGTATAAACAAACTGTGCAGCTCGCTTGTGCCTGAGAAAGCAGCCTGAGAGACAGCAGAACCTACACCACACTGATGTCAGAAGACACAAAATAAATTGGAGAAGACTTCACCTTTCTGCCCTTGCAAAAATCTTGGGGCTGCAGCGGAGTTAGTCAGGCGGTAGATGAAGATGGTGTCTTTTGAGCCTGTCATGAGATGAAAACACAAATTCAAGGGGGAATAGTTTCCCCTTGGTACACTAGCTGACTCTTCTAATAGGTGGCAATGGCATGTAAGTTCCCTTTTTTCTTTTTTCCTGTGATTCCCCCTCAAGAGTCAGTTCGTGCAGTAGGAAGAATTTCAGAGAGAACTCTGGCCTAAGCAGCACGTGTACGTACTCACGCAGTCATCAAAGGAACCAAGTGCGGAGTGTATAGTGAGCTCCTCTCCCTCCCCTGCCCAAAACACACAAATACAGACTTTGCTTTTCCCTTCTTGACACACAACTTGTAAATCTGACTACTGAAGCACAGCGCTGGGGCATGCTGTTGTATTTAACTGCATCTTGTTTGTAAAGGTATGGTGAGAGGCCTGGAGTGAATTTTGAAGGAATGGGGAGCCTTCTGTGAGGTTGTTATAGGTTATCTGTAAGTATCCTTCTCTGCTCTCGCTCAGTATGCTTCAGTTGTGGGCTTAATGGTAGATGTTTCAAATGAAGAGCCAGGCTGGGTGACTATCTTCAGGGTAAGCTTTGAGGAGCAGGTAGTTGGGGGGGCACCAGCTTTTGCAAACCGCTGGGTTTCCTGTCTGTTTACCAGCAGAGGTCACTGCTCAAAGCAGGTTTGGGGAAGCGCCAGGCTGTGTACCTTGCTGTCGGTGGTGGCACGAAGCTTCGGGGCGAGCACAAGGCTGCAGCTCAAAGATAGATATTTGAGGTGGCTGCTGCCTTTTCAGAGCCTGGCAGTCAGCTCGGGAAGGCTTTATCGGCACCCACCATGAGTGCTGTAGAAAGAGAAAGCCCAGTTTCACGGTTAGTGTAAGTTGAACATTGCCAGGAAGAAATGGGTTTGTCCTTGTATTTATCACAGAGATCCTGTGCAGCATTTCAGCTCTTCACGGGTGGCCACTCTTTGCTAGTCTCCCAGTTTCTGCATGCTCCATTTGAGATGCCAAGGGTTGAGTTTAAGTGGTGGAACTGGAAATGTGCTCTGTGACATACAATGAAGGGAAATGCTAAATAACCTCGAGTGAGTCTTTGTCACAAGTTTTGCACTCAAACTGAAGCTTTTGGCTTCTGGGCCTCTGGTGAAATGGGGTTTAGTCTAACTCCACTGTCCCTCACCTCCAATGATGATAACAACATATTTGTTTGCAAATCAGTAGGCTGCTGCAGTGACAGCAAAGAAATGCCCTGGAATAAACGAATAATTCTGTATTCTGCACAGGGCTTGGCTGCTGTGCACTAAATATATTCAGTGTGTGGTCCAGACACTATGCCAATAAAGAAGAAACAGAAGAGTGAGTGACTGCTCATTCAACTATCGCTGTCTTCAGTGCCTTGAATATATGGATCCCCAGGCAAAATAAAACAGGAGGCTGTGCTATAATGCCAGTACTATAACTCATTTATAGTAGGCATGAATCGAGGTTGCCCCAGCAATTCTATTCCTGGCATGTCCCAATGCTGAGGATTGGGGTTTACACACTGAACATCCTTAAGTTGTGCTGTCTTTGTTTCTTTTTGTTTGTTACTGAAGTTCATTTTCCTACCTGCATTGTATATGCACAGTGTGAGCGATGCATCTATTTATGGACTGATGCAGAGAAGTAATACAGATGAATGTCTAAGGAAGGTAACTGCAGGTGTAAATAACCCCATCCTGACTGGAGGCTGGTCAAATCCTTCTTTACAGGTGTTTTTCCTCCAAGTCCTCTAGAATGAACTGCTTAATTGGCAGTTCATTCTGCCTGGAGAGGCAGGAGGGGAGGGGGAGATGTGTAGTGTTACAGTGGCTTTTGGAGATGCTGGTCACTTCTTGCAGTGTCTGCAAGACAAGGGTGGATTCAAGATTACTGTATGATTTCCCCAAATATGCCAGCTATTGAAAAGAGATTTGTTTTTGAAAGATAAGCCACAGTGATGTGAGGAATTTCTTTTTTCTAACTACAAGAGCTATAAATGAATCTATAAGTTATGAGGCAATGGTTGAGTACATCGCTAGATAATGTGGTCAGTTTGACCCTGCTGTCTTAATTCAGGACGTCATTGAAACCACTATAAAGCAGGGCTTTGTGCTGCCTTAAAGGGGTATGTGCAATCTCCAAGAAATGGGCATAGTTACAGAGACAATCCCTTTGGCTCCCTTTTTGTTCGGTTGTTTCTTTTTTACTATCTGTGGTGCAGTAAATTAAAACAAAAACAAGTCTGGACTTGGCATGCCTGTGTAAATAAACTGCTGTGTGTGAATCGACAGCTCATTTGCAGCCAGGTTATTTATAACAAAGTTTGTTATTTCTCCTACCGGAGAGCTTGTTGTGTCCCAAATTAACAGAATGATTATGGTAACACCTCCCACCTCTGTCTACACTGCAGCAGTTACACAGAGGCCTTGCAATTTCGATTGTGTCCTTTTGAAATTCAATTTTGTTGCCTGCTGGGGTAGAAGCAGAGATTTCTGTAGGAGAACTAGAGATTAATTCTTCAGCTCTGCTTGTTTGCTCTACCCAGCTCACCTTACCTGTATCCGTTCTGCTTCATTTCTCTCCTCCCACAGAACTGCTTGGGGAACTGGAGTTTTCAGCTTCCACGGGTTTCTCGAAGATCCGGTTTGTGACCAGCCATAATGTGGAGGCCAGTTACAGCCGTCCGCTCCTGACAAAGGTAAAGAGCACACCTTGAAGGCTGGATTTGGCAAATTGGGGTCCCCTTCATATAATGTCCTTGCCCCCCCGTTTCCCCTCACCTGTTTGAGATGATCTCATAGTCCTTGTGTATTCAGCGTCATCTCAAGCCGGGATCGTTGTGCCTCTGCTTTTGCAGCAGTGACCACAGGGGTTCATGCTGTCTGGAGCAAAGAGGCTTCATGTCTGCAAAAGTACCTGTAGACCCTGAGAAAACCACTGTTGTGGCAATGACATGATCCTGGCTGGTATCAGCAGGGAAATCCTGAAGTATCAAACTTGTTTACACTGTGATTTTCTCCTCACTGCTCTGTGTAAGCTTTGAGTTGGGCCCTGTGTGTGCTCAGGCACAGTTATGCTAACTGTGCTGTGGTGGTACAGGACTGCCTAGTTTCTGTGGCTAACATGGTTCAGGTTTTGGTGCCGCTGCCTTATCCTACTGCCAGCAATGCCCAGATCCACGAGGCCAAGGATTTTGCTGGTGTTTCAGCAGTGGCTGGCTCCAAGGACACCAATCAACGTAACCAGCACCATTGCACCAGCAATTGTCTATGTCCTGGCTTTTTCTTAGTTGCTCTGAGGTGTGATTTTGTCCCAGCCTGAGCTAGCCTTAGACTATCTGTTTTCTCTTTCTTTGGTCACCAGCTAGGAGTGAATGGGCATATGGGCAAGTCTCTGGTTACTTATCACCTGTGTCCTACCCACTTGACCTAGTGAGAGAATATGCAGGCAAGCAGTTGCATTCCTCCTGGGATTTTTTTTATCCCAAACTGCAACCTTGCTTTTCATATCTGACTTGAAATGAAGCAACACCCAGGGACTATTTTCAGGGTCTGAAGATGGCCTATGTGCCTCAACTGGAAGGTCTGCTTTGGTGATGGTGATTTCATTAACAGAAGGAAGAGACAGCTGGGCTAGCTGTGGGTCATACTGTGACCCATGACTGCAGCCCTTGGCAACTGGGAATGTTGAACAAGAAGGCTAGTATGGAGAAATCTCCCTCCCCCCACTCCATTCTACTAAAGGAAGAGTGTTGCTGTCATGGGGAGAGAGGCCAATGACTGGTTTTCACAAGGACAGAAGGGGAGATACCCATCTAGTTCATGGATGTAGTGACAACATTGGGTGAATCAGTATGTGCTGTACAGTATGTGCATACAGCAAAGTTATGGTGACCCAGGGCATAAACCAGTCTTAGCCACGACTGCACTTGCTTGGCCTTTGTTCCAGAACTGAAACATATGAAACATCCTCTGATTCAGCAGAGAAAGTGAACTGCTGAACACTTTTTATTAGTACAGTGATTCAAGGGGCACTTGGTCCTCCCATGTCTGTGGACTTGCTGCGGGAGCCAAGTTGTTGCTTTGGAACAGCTGTAGGGGTGTCGAGTCTCTGTTTGGAGAGCACAGCCGGGTCTGGAGGAGGATTTCCATCCACTGCCTGCTTCTTTTGCTCAGACCCAGGGATGAGCATCCCCAGCTGGATAGTCCCAGCAAAGACAGGGCAGCTGCAGACACACTCAAAACAGAGGAAACAGTGGTGTGAGAGCAGCTTTGTCTATGGGTGGGAAGGAATGTGGGTACCTGCAGCTTGAGCTATGCAGGCTACATCTCTGTGAGATGACCTGCCATGTAGAAATTCATCCTGCTGTGAAGGGCCTTAACCCTACGCGCTGTTGAAGCTTGGAGCTGCGATGTGCTTTAGCCTGAAGCCTTCCTCGGTTGTTTTAACTCCCGCTCAGAGGGTGCCCAGAGTATGGAGGAGGCTCTGGGCCCCTCTGCCTGCAGGGCAGCTCAGCCCTGCGCTATTGCTGAGCGAGTGGCGGCACCTGCCGGTATTTCGCAGAATACTGTGGATCATAGTGATAAAAAGAAAGAAACAGCGGGTCAGAGCAGGGCATGCCTGTCCTGAGGTATGGGATGGGGAATGACGTGGGCTAATGAGCTCAGAGCAGCCAAGAGCTGAAGCTGTCCTTTCCCTGCTTGCTGTGGGAAGATCCCGTACCACAATTCCCCTTTAGGACGTTAGAAAACTACCTGTTTTCTAGGAAACCCCCTCTAGCTTCAGCGTTCAGGCAGTGTGTATCAGCATAGCTGTTATAATTTGCACAAGCTGAGCCCATGTTCAGCTAAACCCTACTTCTTTCCTGCACTGGAAGGAGCGGGATTACCCTGGTTACACTGTGTTCTGGAATCATATCTCCCTCAGGAAATTTTACTGCCTCTTCACGTCACTGAGTGTTACCACAGTGTATTTGTGTCTTCAGTAATTACTGTTTCTGGTAGCACTGCCAGGTGCCATCAGCATTTCCAAATCAAAGAGTGGCTCAGTCCTGATGGCCCTGCAGATGGATAGGAGTGGGGAATGGGTGTAGGTCAGCAGAGCACTGAGAGGTGGTGTTGTGTGGCTGTAGAGAAGAGCCACGCAGAGGGATAATGTACACTGACAATTTGTACTTGCTTTTAAAAGCCCCAGGACATCACCATTAAAATCCATTGTTTGTGCCAGGTAGTTGATATTTAGCTTTGTTTCCAACAGAGGTCATGTAGGAATTTCTCCTTTTTTTGTAGCATTTTGCTCCTACTAATATTCTGAGGACATTTACCAGTTTTTAACCATTTTTGACAAAGAGCTATTAACTTCTGACAATTTAAGATGTGGTCTTACAGAAGAAAAAGACCCCATTACTGCCCTTCTTGAGAGGAAAAGCTGGCAAGCTTCTTTAGTAGACCTCAGGGCATCCGTGCTGGGCAGAGTGGAGTAGAGGCACTGCAAATGAGGCTTCCTAAGTACTGCTGTTCCCAGAACTGCTTGTTCCACCTTCAGATCTCATGTATTTTATGGACAGTTATCTCTCTCCCACCAAATCCACAACATTCATAGCATTTGCCAAGAAAAAGTCATGCACTCCTGTCTTGAACCATCCCTTTACTCTGCAGGGTGGCATATGCTATTAAGGGGTTGGATAAAATGTGAGTGAGGCACTCTGTGCAGCATCTGCACTGCCAGAAGATGAAGATCTCTATCATCTAGCTGCGGAATGCTCCTCAGGAGGGGTGCAGCAAGATGCCAGATCAGTAGCTGTCCCTCCTCCTCGTGCTAAATCTCCCAAGTCTCTCCTTTAGGTCTAATGTGAACGGTCATGATTTCCAACCAGATGTCTGTCTGATTCACAGCCGTGTAAATCAGGGATGACTCCAACTCACTCCTATCTTGGAGCTGCCCTGTGTTATAGACCTGCTGTGCTGCACCTGTGCCGACAGCAGAGTGCAGGGCAGCAGGGTGCAGGCATCCCCGAGCCAGCAAAGAGTGGGCTGGTAAAGCTCGCTGGTGCAAAGCTGCACACCATAGCTCAGCCTGCATTTGCTTGGAACCAGGCCCAAGTTAATAAACCCGGCTAGATTGCTTCCAGACCCGAGCTGGCCTGTGAGGAGCCAGCGCAAATGTCACTGCTCTGTGCTGCTTGCTCAGAGCTAGCCTAATTGTTTCTACTGGAGTGGGCCAGCTCCAGGCACCTGTAGGACAGGAAGGGAACGATGAATGGCCACCATATAAACACAAGCACTGAATGCACCTGAGACTGTGTCATCGACATGTCTTGGCCAGGTTGTTCCCACCTCTGTCTCATCTCTTGCTTCCCGGGCCCAGGCTGTTGGCAAGGCTTCTGCTCTCTCCCGCTGCTCCTTTGTGGCACACTGCAGCCACTGTGGCTTTTGCACAGAAGTTGTTTATAGGGTGCTGCTGGCTGTTGGGTGGCTGGGTGGTTTGCGGGTGTCTCGTGGTTCCTGCCTGTTGTGTGTCTGGTGTACAAGCATGGGGGACCCTCGAAGCTCGTGGGGAAGGTGAAGAGGGGCCCCAGGCCTTTGGCAGTGGGGCAGTGCGAGGAAAAACATGGACCATTGGGGTCTCAAGTGGATAAGCGCAGGGCCCTCTCACCGCCAGGCGGGCAGCGGGAAGGTGCAGACTCTCTCACGGGGCGCAGGGAGGTGCGGCGAGCGCGGGGTCCCCGGCCCTTTCCTCTTCCCTGGACGGCCGAGGCTGTGAGGGGCTGCCGGGGCAGCGGACCCCGCTCCCCGCCGCTCCGCTGTCAAAGCCCCGAGGGGCGGCCCCGGCGGCACAGCCCTCCCCCTGCCCGCCCCGACTGGCCCCAGCGAAGGGCTGGCCCCGCCGCCGCGCCAGGGTAATGGCCCGGGCCGCTTTCACTCTGGCAGCCGGCCCTGCGGCGGGGGAGCGGGGCTGAGCCCATGAGCCCGGCGCGGCGGCGGCGGCAGGACGGGGCGCGGCGGGAGCCGGCGGGCAGCGCGTCCCCCCGGGCGGCCCCTCCCAGGTAGGAGCGCGGCGGCGCGGCTGTCACAGCCCGGCCGGGCTCTCCCTCACGGCCGGTGACCCAGCGGGCTGCGGTGAGCGCCGGGCGCTGCCAAACCCGCCCCGCGGCGTTGCGTGCGCTGCCGCCCGCGTCCGCCGTTGCCTGGGTGGCCGCTGTTTGGATGCCTCGGCTGAAAGGCACCGGCCTCGACACCGTGTGCCCTCCACCCCCCCCTTTTCCCTCCCGGCCGGTCTCGCCTCGCGGGGAGCGGTTGCGAAAAGCCCGGCGGTGTTGCCTAGAGAGGGAGGAAAGCCGAGGCGCGGCGCCAGCCTCCCCGTCCCTCACAGGCGAGGTCTAAGCCCCGCGTTTCTGTTCCACCCCCCCTTCCCCTCCTCCGGGGCCGGTGTGCGTGAGGGGAGCGAGCGGGGCTGCCTCCCGCCACACGGGCGGCGGTTAACGGCCGTTGGCGGCGCGAGGCTGAGGCGGCGCGAGGCCGAGGTGGCGGGCGGCGGGGCTGAGGCGGGCGGCGGGAGGCTGAGGTGGCCTCCGGCAGGGCTGACACCCGGTGTTGTCCGGTCGGTGCAGGAGAGCGGCGAGGGCCCTGTCAGCAGCGGGACGCGGACATGCACTGTGAGCTCGCCGCGGGTCAGAGAAGCAGCGCCCGCTTCGAGGTGACCGATAAATGCCCCGGAGCCCCTGTGAAGGAACCGCCGCGGGGGACTCGTTCCGGCGCTGGTAAAGGTGTCTTGAATCCTCAGATGTCCTTTAAAGTAACGGTCAGCAACGGCGGTGACCGCACGGAGCCTCAGCAGAGCCCCCCTGAGATGTCAGCGCCTCTGCTAGATTTCATCCCTAAAAGAGCCAGCATATTCGAGAGGATCCCCATCCTGCCCAGGGCGCAGGAGCTGCGGTGTGCTAGAGGCTCTAAAGACTATTTCCAGCAGCAGAAACATCAAAGCGTGAAGGGTGAGTTTAAAAACGCATGATCCGAGCACTACCACGAGCAATCAAACAAAACGTGTTATCAAGCTTCCCCTCTCCTTTTGGTTTTCAGAATGTTTTCTAACTTTAAAACTTTCCCTCCCCCCCCGTTCCTATGCAAAACCAGGGTGGTTTTTGCTGATGGGAAGCCGAGTGTTTCTCAATATTCCTTAAGAAATCCTGAGTCCAGCATCTCCTTTAGGTGCCCTAAGCGACTGCAGCTCGGTTTGGTCTGCTCTCGGAGGTGGTTGTTGGGAGGATGGTGCTGAACACTGGGTTAGTCTGTCCTGCGCCGCAGCGTGCGTGTGGGGTGTTTGTTTGCGAGCATGCCAGACTGACAATAAATGCCTCGTTCTTATTCAGCAGTTTCACCACGCTTGCTTGGATTTATAGTTTGTATTTCAAGGAGGTGTTACAAATGCTGGATTCATGCAGTGAATCCTCAGGCTTGGGATTCCTGGTAGCCTGAAAGGCATTGCCGTAAGGTCAAATTCAGCAAATGCCCACTTTTCATCCATCCATTGTTAAAGCTGAAGTTAGGAATTGCCCACTGAAATCTGTTAGTTACCCTTTTAAGCTAGAACTTGTTAACTGGGCTGGAATTTGTTAATCAAAACTTAGCTTTGAAATAATCCCTCTAAGGTATCACTGGATGGGATCAGTGGGAATTGAAGCATTCCTTTATGCTACAAAGCCGCTTGCAAAGCTGAACATGCACCTGTTTGTTAATATTAAAGCAATGTTTTCTGCAGTCTTAAAAAGGTAATTCTCTTTTTGTCCTCTCAGTCCTTTCCCATTCTCTATTTTCGAGATCTACATGCTATTATCTTATTGTAAAGCAGTTCCCACTATGATTTTTCTCATTGCATCCCTTTCTGTCTATTCTTCTGAAAAACAGAAGTAAGCTGCGTGCCCTTGGACTAGTAACACTTTCCTTTGTGAGCCCGTTCCCTAGGGTGATGGCACCTTTCATTGCCATGAAGTTATGTTAATGAACACCTCAATCTGTGCTAGGTCTGTCCTGCAAACCACAGGATGTGTTTGTTCGTCGCCAGTGAATACAGAGTGGAGCAGCAGGTTATAAATTACCTTTTTTATTTTTCTGTTTGTTAATGCCGCAGTTCTCCTCTCCTGATTAAAAAGAAAAGAAAAGGCTGTTAATGTTTGGCAGCAATGAAATGAAGGTCTGTTACACAGAACCAGGTTTGGAGGGGGGAAAAGGAGGATTCACAAACTATGAAGGGACAGCTACGAGCTCTAGTACTGCTGGGCTGCTGCCTATAGAAGGGACTCATGAGATACTCAAGTCTCTTGTGGTCCTGTGAGCGAGGTTGCTGCCACTTGACTAGGGGTCATATCAGCTTTAAATCTTACCCAGAAGCACTTTCCTTTTTTCTGTATTTTTCTTCTTCCCTTTGAGCTACGTGGTTCTCTTTTCATAGGTGTTACTCTGGTGACTACTGCTGAGGCAGGGGTGTAGGGAGGGAAAGAAGAAAAGTGTAATTTCCATTGACTTGGGGCTTTTGTAGTAGATGTAGATGGGCATGAGACAAGGTTGCTAATTCACTTATTCATCTTTTCTGACTGATCAATTTCCCCTTTTCACCACTGGGGGGGAAAAAAAAAAGGTGTTTTAAGTTTTGCTACTGTTTTTTGTTTAATGTGTTTTCTGTCCAGGGTGTTACCTTGTGGTTGCTTCAGTATGTGGGTGACTTGAGTCATGGGAGTAAGTAGGAGGTGTCCATGGGCAGGATAGGGTTCCTTTACTGAGTGTGGTGATTTGATGGATAATGATGGATTTTTCCAAAGACGGCAGCACAGGGGTTTTTTGGGTGGGGTTTTTTTGTTTCATTTCTGCCTTTTTTTTTTCTTTGTGGCTCTTTTTTTTTTTTCCTCCTCCCTGTGAAGATATTTTCAGGAGAAGTTCGGGAAAGTAAAATTTTAAGCTAGAGTCTGATTTAAAATATGTGGGCTGTGCTGCTTCTTCTGACCTGTACGGTGTTGGCAAGTGCCTTAGTGTCCACTCAGACATTTTGGAGTTAGCCCACTTAATACAGTGAGCTACTAACCCCTGCTTAGCACTCTGTGCTTCTGAGTCAGAAATAACAGAAGTCACTCATGTACTCACTGTGATCTAACTGTAAAATCAGAGCTCTGTGAATCTAAAAGCAATCAGGAGAGCCACTTGATCTTTCAAGGAGTGGTGTAAACCATCTCCCAACAACCCAGGTCCTCTCAGGAAGATAAACAAAAGGACCAGGGACGGCTGCATGTGGGTGCAATGCAACAAGAGAGCTAAGAAATGGGAATGAGTGAAATATTCAGATTTACCCAGTAAAAGGTTTTGGGAAGGAAACTGATGACAGCTTGATTTCAGATCATCGCGCTGTGCGTCTCCTGCTCTCCAGCCCCAGAGTACCGTGTACCCAGTAATTCCCTCCGCAGTCTGGGTTAGATTATTGAATGTGCCTCCTGCTTTTGGTTTGTCCACAGTTGAAAGCTGCAAGTACGGAGGGTAAAAGAGGCTCTTTAACAAGAGCAACCCGATTTTTATAGTTGCCTGTAAAAGATACTCTCTTTTTTCTAAACATGCCTTTACTTATTTTTTTATTTATTTATGTTTTCAAAAACGAATGAATCAAAATTATACACTACCCTTCTAATAAAAAGGGCAGCTTTGAAGTAATCACAATGGAGAGAAAGCATCCTGCTGTTGTAGTGTCTCTGTGGTGTTACTCCACTTCTTCACAGTGTTTTAAGTTATGATCCTGCAAGATGCTTCTGTGTCTGAGCAAGTCATTTTACATGAACAGCCAAACAAAAACTGAGGTGTGGTGGTGAAGATTACTTCTGGGAATCAGATCATTTGGGTTTAAACTTTGCAGGATGGAGCTGTTGGTTGTTTACCAAAAATATTAGTATTTTGGAATCATGTTTTGTTCTGTTTGGGAGCTGTTTAAAATAAACACCCAGTTTTTACCCAGCCTCCCCCTTCTGGTATGATTGGCTGTGATACACACCACACTTTTCTTGATCATTGATTTCCCTGTATTACTCACAAGGCAGAGTATTTGCACCCAGGCAGTGCTTCTTAGAGGCATTTGTGGTCTGCTCGGCAGAGACTTAACTGTACCTTAAGGTATGGAGTCTGTTTTACAATGTTTTACTTAGATTCTGTGGTTTTGGTTCTGTTTTGTTGAATTTCATGCTACAGTATTACCATTTTGAAAGTAAAATAATTAATGTCGATGGGAAAGAAACTTCTGGGAAAGCAAGCTTTAGTGGTGACAAAAGCGTAATCTATAAAGATGTCAAATATCTCAGTTTTTTCATGCCACTGATTACGGCTGTTACCAGGAACCACTTCTCCTTTTCATTCTTTTCCAGTTTCGTTCGTGTACCTAATTCATGACTCAGTAGAAATGACGAGATTTATCCTGGTAGTTGTGCCACTGGGAAATCATCCAAATGGCCCAGACCTTTGCAGTAACCACTTCAGATATTAACTTACAGTGAGCAAAACAATAAGCTGTTCGGGTTGCAGGAGTTGGATATTTCCCTGTTGAGAGTATTTTGTATTCGGACAAGGAGAAAGTGGGTTGGCTTTGTTTTTTAACTTTTTAGCTGTGGCTGCTTTCAGCAATTGTACAACCAATTGAAATGCATCAATTTTCTTCTGCTGTTCAGAAGGAGGGTTAAATCTTGCCATTTCAAACCCCTGTGACTGTTCCCTTGGTTAGCAGGACAGTCCTTGCATAAGTAACAGCTTATACTGTTGGGATCTTAAGCAAAAGCATATGTTTTGGTTATATGACTTATTAGGTGCATTGACTGGTCTTGGGCCTGATTCTGCCATTTTCTTTCAAATACCTTGTCTGTGTTCACCTGAGTTATCCCACTGGAGCAAATGGGACTGCCTAGAGCTGATAAATATTATATGGGCTGATAAGAGGACAGGGAAATGGGCTCACTAAACTCTAAACTGTCTCAATTTTATATACAGCTGTAGTAATAAATTGTTCTACTTTCCACTGTAGTTCTCTTGCTTGCTGCATTTGAACTCTCTGCTACAAAAAGGAATTTAAAGCTTTATTTGAATAGAACTTGCAGTTATAGAGCTCCATATTTCATGGTCTGTTTTTTTTTATTATTATTATTATTTTTTCCTTTTTTTTTTCTCTCTTTTTGTAAGAGGAGAAAGGAGAAGAAACTGCAGGTTGCAAAATGTGTGCATAACGTCATTTGGGAGAAATTGTAACTGTCCACTCCTCCCTTAAACTGGCTAAAATGCTTATTTGTCTTGAATAGGAAAATAACTTTGAGTTACTTGCGGCTGAAGGAAGTTCTTCTAATGATTTGTGTTGCAAAATCAGAGTTACGGAGTTGAAGATGACTCTTTCATGGATTTAATTTAGAAGAGATTGCATTGTACATAATAGTGAAATTCTTTGTTATTTAGGCATTGGTACTACAGAATATTTAGTAAATAGAAACCAGAAGATTTAATGATTGACCTGTCATATAAAGGCATTCAGTACTTGTAAAAGCAAAAAAACCATTAACATGTGGTATGAAAATGGAAATTATCATATACTCTGCTAAATTAGATGAGAAAAAAAATGTCTTTTACTTTCTTCTTATTATAATAAGTCTAAAATCTGAATCTTGTGAGTGCTTGAGTATGTGCATTAATGTGTTCTTGACAATATTCTCATCGACTCCAAATAGTTTTGACTTAGTATATTCCAAATTATGTATTCAACTATGCCTAAACGATTATTCGTGTGTCAGAGTTCAACCCTGTATACACAGAAGCTGTTAAGTGTATTCTGAGGATTTTGAGTAGATTTGACAATATATTCTGGAAGTGCTTCAAGATTCTATTTAGTAAAACTGTTACATGTAAAGTGAGTGTCTTTTGGGAGATGGTACTTCATCATTGCAACAAAGTGTTGGGTTTGGTTTTGTTTATTTCCAGTGAGCAAAGGTTCTTAGCATGTTGAATAAAGAGGGATAACATTTTACTCTAAACGATTAATATCAGAAGGAATCTTGTCCACTAACTTTAGCTGGGCCAGTGTTTCAGTTCTAATATTACCAAAAGTTCTTTATCCTATGTACAGGAAAAGCATGTAGAACAAATAACAAGCTTGTATTAAATCCATCTGTAAGCTAGGAAGTGGAATAACGTATAGACTATGAAGAGAAATTTGTAGTACTGTGAATGCAATTTCCATGTTCAGTACCATGATTACCATTATTCTAGAAACATGAACCTCAGCTGTTTAGTGATTTTGGAACTGTTGAACGTGTCAATGGCAGGGTAATGGGAGAGGGAATATAGATGTAAACTGCTCCATTATGCACTCAAGGTTTCTATGATTGTATGTCAGCAGGCTTGAACAAGACATGCAATCTAGTAATCGTTTCACAGTGCATGAAACTGCTTTTAATAGTTTGTTGTTTTCTCTTCGCCTTTTTTCCTCAGCCACCAAACTTTGTTTCCCAGCATACTGATGTAACTCAAAGAATACAGGGTTCCAAAGCAAGGGCAGTGCTCTCTAACTGTGGTACAGCATAATCTTGCCCTATAAATGTGCAAACAATAGCAAAAGTATGTGTTTCTGAATATGCCACAGCTGTTACCCTCTCCTGAGAGCAGGGAGCGTTACAATGACATAGCCAGAATGACCAGTTAAAACCACTCATGCCTTTTTATTGCGTTTAAATGGGGCATGTAAAAAAGCAAGGGCCGGTTCTTCCGTTCAGATAAGTATCAGTTCAGACTACTGCAGTACTGCCTTTCTGCACAGGCTTTGAAGAATAGAGGCAAAGAATTCCCCTTTTCCCCTTCCCCTCCTATTACATTTCTGGCACCCAGTATGTGAAATCTCGGTTAGAACCTGGAACTTTCTGTTCTCACAATCTCTGCGCTTCACCAGTAACCTGGAACAAGAACTGTTTTTTGTTTTCCTTTTAAATTGCTGTCATTACTTTGGATGTATTAAATGATTGTTAATGATTAAGATTATTTGTAGAAAGGGGACTACTTCAAAACCAGATGACACATTACCGGAGCTGCAATAAGAAATAGATCCAAATTCTTTGTGTTAGGTTATTTTGAGGTTTTGAGCATTTAGGAATTACAAGGCTGATCTCAGTCAAATAGTCACTAAGTGCTTAAGTGCTATCTTTTTTTTTTTTTTCCTTAAGCAATTGTTTTTCTTTAAATCTAATAATTATGTCTGACTTTTCTGTCATTATGTCTGAATGTATGTGTGATTGTTTTGCATAAAGAGCACTGTAATTGAATCTACCTGATCAAATTTATTCTAAGGGTTAAATGAATGCAAACCATCTGAAACTGCATTTAATTCTGGCGTTTACGTGTGTGATAAGAGGGCTTTGTGAGCGTTAGAGAGTTGTCAGTTGTTTTAGAATGCAAATACATTCTTATGTGTTTGTTTGCATATTTAGCCAGAGGGGTAAATGACACTAAGGCGACATCATCAAATACTGTCAAACTAGCTTTTTAATACAGATGTCCATTGTTGTTTTAAGTGCTTGAGGGGTTGGTGGTTTGGTTTATTTTGGAACTTGGTGAACTATATGAAGTGTGTCTCCAGGGACCTGGTATTTTAATACCTAGTAGAAGGTTGTATAACAGTAGATGATGTATTTTGCCTTCCAATGCTATAAATAAATTATATGTGTTAGCTTGGGAAAGTGTATCTGAGGTGTAAATCAAGGCTAATATAAGATGAAAAAAAGAGGTAGTGATGTCTTGTAACTGATTAGGTTTTTTATTAATTTATCTATAATCAAGAGCTGTAAGAGCAATAATATGTTAAAATGTTAACATGAGGCACTTCCCAAGAGGAGATAGATGGTCTAGGGTTATTTAAAATATGTGCTGTGATTCACTGCTTTTTTACAATTTGCTGTGGTTAAGTCACTTAAATAGTGAAGTCAACAATCCCCTGGGCAAAGAAAGATAATGTAGTTTTAAGTGTATTGTAAAAATTGAAATTTGATAGCTTCCACTCTATAATCCTATCTAAGTCTTGGTTGTATTAAAAGGAGAATAGATACATGTGTCAGTTTTGGAGCATAATCTTTTATTTTTAGTTTTTTAAAGACTGATAAATGTGCTTCAAACAAGCAACACACCAGTCTATTAATGTGAATGTTTTGCTAAATGCTACATGCTTAACGTAATCCCCATTCCTTTATAATAAGTTTAAATATTAATTCTTTGGAATGCTAGATGCCTAAAGCTAGATAGAAATGCTGTGCAGTTTCAGATATCTAGGAGTGGGCTTGTGAAACAGGATATTTAACTGGGAGAGATGAGTAGCACATTTCAGAGTTATTAGGGCAGAACAACAATGCAAGAGGATGACTTAAAAAAAAAAAGCAATAAAATTGTTTTCTGTGCATAAGGCTTAAATACCTTAGAGTTATTTATTGAAACACAATAGTAGATTTCCTACGTATGTAGGTTCTAGATTGCATTTTTTATTATCATTTTGTTTAACTTCTTTTTAGCCACCCGCCCCTCTCTAAAGCAGCTGGCTTTGATTTAACCTAAGTCCTTCTCTTAGAGCAAATGATCACTCACGAAGGCTGTGTTATGCTCTTTGATGGAACATCTCTGTCGGGGCAGATGCTTGAGAGAGAAGACTAAATAGGATAGGAAGGGTGCTCGAGGAAAGCAGCAGTTTGCATTCAGAAGGACTCATTTCACTCTAAAGCAGCTCTTGCTTACTGTTCCCTATGTAAGTCTTGCCTACCTCCCAGCCGCCATCTCTGCTGGACAGAGAAGAGAGAGTTAAAGTGAGAACAGATAAAAGAGGAAATTTCTGTTTTATTACCCAGTATTTTCTGGGAAAATCCCAGAAAAGATTTAACATGAGATTTCATAACTCTTGCTTTTCCCTGCTGCTCCTGCTGAAATTGCAGGGAGTTGTAGCGTTGGCTTCAGGAAGAGGCCAGTACTGAATGGTTTTGAAAATCTCATCCATGCTTTTGAGGCACAGAGAAGAAGATCCAAGTGTTAAACTCTGTCCTGAAGTGAGAAGTGCGCAAGCTGAAGCAGCCCAATAGCTCAGATGCCAAGTTCAGTTGGAACAGTATGCTTTCCTTTAATTTTTCTTCCTGTTCAATACCATGCATGGGTCTAAAGCTGGTGTGATCTGCCATTGTGCACGAAACAGGCAAAAATGGTGAAGGATTTGTCAGCGGCTGATGTGGCCAGGTACATAAATGTTTTGGATGAAAAGAGTTAGGGTGTTTGAACTCCATTCTACGCTGTAGCGCATGTATCATTTTGGGGCAAGTCTGTGTACTGTTCATGATGTTTCTGCTGCAGGAGCGGAAGGGAGTAAGGTGTAGAGAAAGATAAGTCAGTTTCGGAGCCAGAAGCAGTGCAGTTGTTTCAGCACAGCATCAGTGCCAGCTTAATTTTCTATGCCGAGGGCAAGAGTTTGTTAGTTCAGGTGCAGTGTTTGGGTGATGTGGCTGTGCTCTGAGATCTGATCTGGTGGTGGAGCAGGATGCTGCACTGCAACATGTGGCTGTATCCGCCTAGGATGACACTTGCTTGAGCATGCCTGCACCCCCCTCTGCACAGTGTGTGTGTGGACCGGATTTCTCTCTGCTACGTGAAATACGTGGTGCTTGGCCTTGTTGGTAAGTCCCCTTGAGTGTGAGTGGTGAAAAGTGCAAAATACATATTTGTTATCTTTGGGAGAGTAAGCTTTTTAATGGAACATTTTAGTCTGGCTTCTTACTGCTTGGCATCTGGTTTACACTGCTAGTTGCAGAATTGTTGCTGAGGAACAAATTCTCCCATTTATTTTAGTGCTTGACAGGCCGAGGTGAGAGAAAGAAGGCTACTTTAAGGGAACTGTGTTGAAAATAACCAATAATATATACCTGTTGGGAGGCAGATCTTCCTTGCTGGTTTGCTGGAGGAAGCAACTTCAGGGTTGCCCTTGACTTCCAGCAGATGGAAGTCTCTTATGGCTGTTCTTGAGGCAGAAGTCATCTGATGGAATGCATGCTGCCTGGGCTTGAAGTGCAGGTAGCTACTGCAAGGTTCCCAAGATCTCTGCAAAACAGATTTTGCAGCTGAGACTGTCTCTCAGGACTTGAAGAAGAAAAAGCAACACTAAATTCCTCTTTTCTGGATATCTGATTGTTGTAAGGTTCAGTTTCCTTGAAGTCATCAGAGCTGGTTTATGTTCAACTGGAACTCAGCTGGCTTCATTCCATCATCCCTAGCTCTGGTGCAAACCTGAAGTGACGCCATTTTAAAACCAAGAGTGCATAGAAAGGATGCAGACTTGAGCCCTGGAAGTTTGTCCTGTAAGTATGGACTCTGTTCACTTGGCAAAAGAAAAAGATGTCTCACGCTTTTCATCTAAACAGTTTTGCTTCTTATTTTTCCTTTGCCAAATCACCACGAATTGGCTTATATTCTTTTTTTTTTTTTAGTTCCAGAGCTATTTAGTAAGGCTCGCTGACTTGTATTTTTGTGGGGATAAGCTACAAACTATGTGTATGAATGGTTCTCTTTTCAAAACAAAGATACACAAGCATTTCAGCATCTCTCTGGTTTCAATGGGTGTGCAGGAAATTTAAGGGGATATTTACCCCTAGAGCCCATTTGCTTTTTGCCTGCCCTTGAGTCTCAATAACTTATTCTTTCTATGCTCTCAGCCTCTTGGCCTCTGTCTTCTACTTTGTGCAGGTTTGCTCATGGCTTATTTTTAAATATATGGAAAAGGTTGTAACTTATTTGAATTGTAGGCTGAATATGTGGAAGTATGGCAACTGGTGTAAATAGCTTTTGGGTCTGTTGAATGTGTAAATACTTAAAATCTGTCAGGGTGATTTGGCTGGATTTCATTGGAAACATTATATGAGATCTCCTTTCTCTTACTGCATCCTGTCGGAAGCTGTTGGGCAGAGGTTACTGGCATGAATAGTCTGACTGCTGTGTCAAAATTCACTTTTATGCCTATTTGCTTGTAAGTTTGCCACTTCCACAAATACTTTTACAAGTCTGTATATTTTGAAAGATTAGTCATAGAAAGCCAATATAAAGGGGACCAAAATCTAGAAGGGGAAAGCAAACGAGTGCAATGCCTAATCATCAACAGTGTTTTGAGCCCAAATGTATGATGGCATCATCTACATGGACAGTTTATTTGGCAGGTTTGAGAGATGACACTGCTGTTTTGCAGAAACTTGCTGCTTCGCTGATACCTAGGTTAAGTCTCAAAATGGGACTAACCTGCTTAGGGAACTTTCCTTGCTAAGGGTTAGTGTTAATACCAACCATAGAGGTTTTATTAGCTGCTGGAGAAGTTGCTGGGAGACTTGAAAATTAAGAACAGTGAATATCAGAGGTGATAAAGATGTTTTAGTCTTGGGGTAGATGTTTTGGCAGCAAGCACTCTGAAGTGACAGGGAGGGTTTTAGAGCCTAGATAATAGGAGGCTTGAGAGGAAACCTGGTGAAAAATAGCCTTGTAACCAGCTAGCATTTAGGTAAAAAAGAATTATGATACTAACTACCACTAGAGAATACAGTCTGGAAAATTGGATACTGCCTCCAATGTGAAGGCTCCTGACTACAGCATTTGCTAGTCTGATGAGCAACCCAGATTTATAATATGAGCTAGATACGAGAAGGACCTTCTAAACTTGTTATCCACTGATTTACAGATCAGAGTTATAATATGTGCATATGGTGCATGTGCACTCATTCTTCAGAGGCACCAGTCTTGTTCTGCTGGTATGGAAGAAAATCTCCTATTGTACTTTCTGAAGTGAGTGTGGCCGTAGGTTTTCTCTGTTGATATTTAGTATGTTGTGGAATGCACCTGATACTCAGCACCTTTTGTCTCTTCTGCATTGGTATATTCTTCCACAGGGATTGTGTGAGCTCAACACTAGGAAATATGTTAACTAGGAGTATACTTAGCTTTTGACATACGATGCCCAAGTAGGCTGTAAGTTGTTTGTCACTGGAGTTTTTAAAGACAGTAATGGGTGGAAATCCTGCTGTGAGATATAACTCTTTGGGCCCAACTGTCTTTTCTGTGACATTTTTAATTCCTTTACTCAACTGCTTAGGCACTATAAAGTTACAAGAGGTCTCTCAAACAGTAATACTCTAGGCTTCTATCCTGTCTGACTTAGTGAACAAAGTTCAGATCCCTCCTCGTCTAATGTTGGTGTTTCTAGTCACTCATTTGTGTGTCAAGAAAACACTGAGAAGGCACACAGTAAAAACCAGACTGAGTGAAGGGCTCTAAGAGAAGCAGTTGGGAGAGCCAGTGGTGGGACAACTGGGCATGGAAAATGATTGATTTTTATGTGCAAAGCAGTTGTGAAATGTTCTGTGGCATTCTGGGGACATGCCATTGCTAACAAATGATTGCCTGTTGGGGATAGAAAATGCCAACCATTGTTCTGAAGAAGGAAATAGCCTTATTGATACTGAATTAAGCTCACATTGAACTATTATTCATTCGCAATGCATCTTGTTTTCCAAATATGAAAATTAACTGACCATGCTGAAGTCCTCCAGCAGTATTGGCCTTTACTTGTTGGTCATATCTACATCCTGACGGTACAGGTGGAGTTTAGACTATTGAGAATTGGGGATTTATTGTGGCAGAAATCTGCATTAACAGAGCAGCTGAAGGAAGCTGTTCTGCTTCTTAAAAGAGCTCGCCAAGCTTGTTCTTGTTTTATAACAAGCCTGAGAGTGAGGCTGGCAGAGGTAGATGTGTTGGTAGATTGGACTTCAGCTTCTGGAGTACATTTTGGATTGTCACATGCAGTGTTGATGGCAAGAAAACAGGGGTATAGAAAACAATAATGTTGCCTTTTGAATGGGGTGAAAACTGGTTTATCTTTAGGAATTGAGATACTCATCATGCAAGTATATTTTGTACAGTGACAGTATTTTGTATACCACTCTGAAAATCTGAGTTTGTTCCCAGTGTTGTCTAATAGTTTCTACTGAAATCTTAGCAGAAAATAGAAACCCACTGCCAGTAAAGTTTGTCTGTGGCTTCAGATAAAGGGAGTAATAAAAAAAGTTAGAAAGTGACTGGCATGTGACATGGATTTCTTAAGCAGTGATCAGGAACTGGGCAATGAATATTTTCATACAGTCCAACACACGTACCTGGGCATAGAGGATATAAACTGTTTTTATAGATGGGAGGCTGCATGTCCTGGAAAGTAATGATACTAAAATGGATCAGGATGTCATTCATATGCAGTTGGTGTGAGAATATAAATTTCTAATGAAATACAAAGTGATGGATACTTCCCTATAGTTTTTAATAACATGATCTTATCTTTCTGTGAAGCATCACTCTAGTTGCAGGAAGGTAAATTAATGCTCAAATTTTCTTAAACAACATTGAAAACTCGAAGGATTTGGAGAAGAACTGGAAGATGCTAAGCCTATATATTGCACTCACGGACTAATGAAAGATTAGAGGCAATCTGATCTGTTCTGGAGGTGCATCAGAGGAGAAAATAGGTGATACTTGAGGGTTCTCTTGGGTGCAGATAAATGCCGAATGGCATCTCATGGCTGGAAACTGAGGCAGATCAAACAAGAAGGAAGATGCCTGTCCTTGACTGCAAGGGGTTAATTCAACCCTGGCATAGCTTAGCAAAGGATGTGATAAATCCTCTGGTACTAGGAGTTGCTGAGCTGAGTTTAGATGTTCTT
This sequence comes from Psittacula echo, assembly GCF_963264785.1. Lineage (NCBI taxonomy): Eukaryota > Metazoa > Chordata > Aves > Psittaciformes > Psittacidae > Psittacula > Psittacula echo. The sequence goes on from NC_137740.1 coordinate 6,457,265, forward strand.
TTGAAAGAAATTGTTCTTTTCAACCATGGACTATTTCATTGAATGATAGCATCACTAGATGAACAAGCTGGACCATTCCAATGGTTTCCACTTGCAATCTGTAAAAGATTCCAGGCCATGTCCTGCTGCCAGACCTGGTGCTGCTCTTCCTTCATTTGCCCTCTGCATTGCAATCCTTGGGCCTAGCATCCATACTGAGGCCAAATTTAGGGCCTCATTCTGGATTTCATGACAAAGAGTAGGGGCGGGCTGGGGAAGGAGGAGTATTACCGCACTACAGTCACACAGTTTGACAGTAATTATGGTAAGGCAATCACTAGCAACTAATGTTTGCTCCAAATCCACCCTTTATTTCCTCTTGTTATGTCTCTGTCTTCAGCAAACAGCACCACTCCTCTTTGACTAGACTAGTCTCTATTCAGAGATGTTGTGATGGAACCTCCTGTTGCTTAGGACCTCGGCTGAGGCCAACTAAAACCAAGTGCTGGGTTTAAAACCTGGACACATAAGGAAAGGTTAACATCTGTGATCTTCTCTTACCAAGCTCTGATGGTTTTCAACATTAACGTCTTCCCTTTCTTTGCTTTCTGAAATGAAAACAAAGGCTCTCAGCCTCCTTCCTAGCATAGCAATAGTGACATACTAACACAGTAGTTATTACAGCAAACGTTGTGGCCCTCTCTGGTCATGATGTTTTCTTTCTGTGGGGAGACTGAAATACTAACTCACAAATAATGTCTTTAGAAGTCATATTAGTCACACATTTTTAAGACATTCCAAAATCATACCAACCTCCTTCTGAGCTTGTCTGTTGCTACCAATGATTCAAAGTTTTGAAAACTCTCCTTTAGTTTTGATTTACATTTTGGTCTTGGGCACTTGTTATTTCTGGCAAATGCCAGCTCAGTTTCATTAAAGAAAAATCTGTTTTACAGCCACGCGGCTCAGATCTGCTGCGCTTCTAATAATTGATGGCTGGTTTCCTTATTTCCTGCATTGTAGAAAAATAAGGACCTTGTTAGACCCAAACAAGCCTGCATAAAGTCACAGTGTGAAACATCAGGTTGGGGGTGAGCAGAGCAGCTGTGGGCAGGTTTTACAACTTTGGGCCACAGTTGATCGTGGCAGCCAAGGGAAACTCAGAGATACCCATGTGACTAAAACTCACTTGAGTTCTTTGGCTCCCTGGCCTGAGATTTATATTTGTGACACCTTCCCGTTCTGTCAGTCCCGGGGCCAGACACAAGCCTGGGTCTGTGTATGTACTTATGGCTCTGTGCACCCTGTGGTGTGGCCGCTTGTGCCCATTGCTTGTCATGCCACCGCTGGTCATGTCTGTTTCCAATGCTGGCTCTCTTGCTCCACCAGCCCACAACAGTGGGAGTGTGTGCTTTGGAAAAAAGCAGCTGCAGTGTGGTGGGGATGAAAAATCCAGAGCAAACACTTTCAGAATTTCTGCAAGTGGGCAAATTAATTTCAATCTGAACTGTCATCACAAGGGCCTTTTTTTCCTTCCCCTTTCCTTTGGGTGGTATCTTTGATTTATATTTCTGAATGGGGCAAGGGATTGCCCTTTGCTGTCCACTAAGAGCATGTGCAATTCAATTTCCTTATAGATGATGGGTTATAAAACTCTGTCAGGTTCTTGGTTTATGTTATCGTGGACAGGTTTCTTGTTTGGTTTGGTTTTGTCTTTTTGTTTGGTTGTTCTGTTTTGTTTCATTTTAAAAGCCAGTGAAACTCAGTGGTGTTTGTGTTAACTGAAAACAATCTCTAAGTTTCAATGAGCAGCTAATGTGTATCAGGTATTCTTCCACAATGCAATAGTCATCAGATGCCTCCTAGCATATTGCCACTCCATAAGCCTGGTAATGGAGACAGGATCCTGCCTTACAGATTCACAGAGTTAAATGGCTCCTAGGAACACCTGAACAAGGTCATAAAAAGTGGGTTTTTTTTACGTGTACTTAGCAGGTCCGGTCTGTTTCCTTTGAGAACTGGATTCAAGATACATGTGATGAGTCTCCTAGGCATTCCTTTGAAGGACTTGCTCCTCAAAGGAGGTGCTGAAGAATTTGTAGTAACCATAGAACTACTGAAAAATCAAGCCTTAAAGCCTGCTCTGCTAAAGGTCTGATCCAGAGGTATTTAGGCACCTAATTTCTATTGACATCAGTAAAAATTCAGTGCCTAAATACCTCTCTGGATCTGGTGCTTAGTCTTCTGGCATTGACTGTTACATAGTTCATGCTTTCTGTGAGTCTCCTTTTATGGCATCTTCTGTGAGTGGTGCAATAGTATTAATTTTGAATTCGTCCCATCGTGAGTTCCAGCATCGTGTGATGCAGACGACTGCCATGGGATAATCTGTGGTTCCACCAAGGAGTTGAGGCCTCGTAGACAAGCAGCGGGGTGGGAGAGTGGCTCTTTTATTGATGTAGTGTGATTGTGGGAGATTGGGGCTGACCTTCAGGCACTGAAACTTTGCTGATGGGGAAACTGAAGTGACATACTCATTTGTTTGGATGAAAATCCACGGAAAGGTGGGAGATTTTTGTTGTCATTTCTTCCACTCAGTGCTGATCTTATCATGGTGGTTTAGTAGCAGAACTCCTCTGGCTGCTTGCCAAATGATACCATTGGAGTCTGTCTGAGATGTGCAAGATAAAAGATCTCGGGAATTACAAGTATTATGACTTTCCTATCAATCTGTTCTGATGTGCGGAGTCCTCTGACCTAGAAAACTAGCTTTCTTTTAAAAATGTTGTTATTGAAAGAAAAGGAAACACAAGAGCTGAGAAGTGGAACCTGATGTTTGTAAGGGCTCTGAGAGCAACTGTAATTAGTGCAGGGTTTTGGAAGGGAGTTGTTCCTCTGCCAGCAAAGGGCCCTGGTGTGCAGCCAGGTTAGATGTTCAGCCTCGGAGTAAGCACTTGGGAACTGCATACCATACACTGATTCTGTCTCTGGCACTGAGGACATGAAGTGTCCCCTCACTTAACATACAAAATAAAATACTTTGTGTACTCCCAGCATGTCCTGTGAGACGCTGCGAACGTCTGAGTCACTGCCCAGCCATTTGGGCTGGTTCTCTAAACTCTGACTTGCACAGGGCTGCATCAGTGCTAGGAGGGTTACTCTGCTGGGTGCTGTGATGATGCTCACCCTACTGGGTGCTGACTTAGTCTTGTGGTGCTTTACAATTCACAGTTTTAATGTGGGCCTACAGGTCTGGTAGTACTGCCAACTGGGTAGTGTGAGAGTGAGGAAGTTCCTGTGGTGACAAGAATCCTCCTTGTCAGCCCCTTCCTTGCAGAGACTCATGACAGTGGTGCTGTCTATAAATAATCTATTTTGATTATCAAGTAAAATCAGTAGTGATGCTCAGCAATACTGCAACGATTTTATGGTGCTGGCATGCTTTTATGGTTTTTTGTGAGGCACCAGCCACATCAGCACCACTGGCTGAATGTGAGATTTGCTTGCTTGATGACTCTTTGCCTGTATCTGCTGTCATTTTCTTCCTCCTGTGTTTTCTTCCTATCCCCACAACATTCAATCACAGCTTTGGCTGACCTGTACTGGGACTGACCTGTCTGGTACCAGGTAGGTGTGACTGGGAACCCAGAGGAACCCCATAAGAAGGTGTCTATCCCAGGCACAGCCTCAGGCTGGTGGTGCTATGAGGGCAGCAGCGGAGGTCTGCTTGCTGCCCCCACACAGGTAAGCACAGTGGGGTGTCATAAGGCACAGTGACATTCTTTGGGCAGTATCAGTGTCAGAACAGAAGCAGTGCACATTCCTACAACAAGATGATGAGCTTTGTCAGTGGAAGGTGTCCTTGCCCATAGCAGGGGGGTGGAACTAGATGAGTTTTAAGGTCCCTTCCAACCTAAACCATTCTGTGATTCTATGATTTAACAAGACATGATTGGTAGAGATTTGGGTAAGTGAATGTCAGAGCTTGATAACTGTGTGAGTGCTGTACCTTAGCAGTTCCTGACTCATAGTATTGTCCTGTAATTCCAAATTACAGGAGGCAGAGGAAGCAGTGAGTTACTCAGATTGTAAATATGCAGATCCCATTTCACTCCAGAAATCTAGGAAACTGTGTGGGGACTTGCATAAAACAGTTCAATGTTAACTTCAGCTGTTCCCTGTAGGAGCAAATGCCCCAGCTGCAGAGTTGGGTAGGGGAAGGCAATATGTTGACCTGTTTCCTTCTGAGAGGTGAATGGTGAGCAGGTTAGGGCATCCAGACCATCTGTGTCTGTGCACATCACAGTTGGTGGCTGAAGGGATGGGAGAAGAGCAGGATGCTGGGCAGGGGTGTGTCTGATCCAAAGCCCACTGGATTGGTAAGAAGGACTGGGAAGGACCACATGGATGATCAAATCCAGTTTGTTGCTATTGTAAGTTATCAATGTTCAGTCCAGGGAGCATCTGTCTCACACCACCCACAAACCACAAAGCGCTCCCCAACAGCCTATGACAAACTGAGATCATTAGTGGAAAATACCAAAAGCCACAAACTGCTGTCATAAAGAGCAGGAGAGACTGAAAGCACTGACCATGTCCTGCAGTGCTGGAAAGACTGGGAATTTCCTTAAATGAAACCTCTCAGGTGACCCAAGCATCAAATTTGATCATTGGCGTAAGTACCAAAATTCAAGTTATTTGTGTATTTGAACGATCAGAGAACTGATGACAAACTGGTGCCCACAAGTGACAAACTGGAGAGGCTATGGGGAGCTCACAGTGCTCCTGTGTATGCTGTTAGGACTCACTGGTGTTTACAGCAACCACATTTCCATGCAGCACACAAGAGAATGTGCTTTCCCTCTATCCCTTCTTTTCCTTTTCTTCCCCTTGCTTTTAATAAGTGAACCCAATGGCTTCTCTGAGTTATGAGGGATTTTTACAGCGGAGTTGCATGGTGGGGAGACCTGGTTTTCATTGTGCAGGCTGGGATATCAGTTTTAACCCAGAGGCAGTGATGTTATTTAACAGGTGCCTTAAAGGCATAGTGCTTATTTAATCACCGTCTCCATATCAACATTATGTAAATTGAAATTGCTTAGGTACGCAATTAACTGTGAATGCTTTAGACATTTTTAAAGGCATAAGACAATACCTGAAGTTCCATTTTAAGAATATCCAGGTCAAAGGACACACATGTTTTTATTTTCTTATTTGAGGTATAATGTGTTCAAGGCAGATTTATGGCACAACCTTTGTTTATTGACTTGTACTTTTCCACATGAAACTAATGGAACATGACAGATGATATTTATGAGGCATGTGTTCTTGATTAAATCATGTTAGACATTAAAACCTGATAAAAGAACGTATTTTAAAGGGTGGATTAATAGAAAAGGAGGCAGCACTGATTGGGGAGTTTACACGGAACAAGACACGTTGGTCTTAGACTGAGTATTTGTAGGTGAGAGATGTGGTTATAAAACTTTAGAAGCTGAACAGAAAAAGATTAATAAGCTTTTGCTCTTTGGAAAGTTTGAGTTTTGTTTTTCTCCCTTTGTGAGCCACCGGCCACCTCGTATTTCTGGTCTTTCAAGTGAATTTATTCAGTTCTGCTTAAGAACTTGTGACCTTTTATGGCCTACTGCTTTTACTGTTGGCCCTACATACGTTCTATATGCTTTAGGATTGCCAGACAGCAGATCTGTGCAAACAGCCTTTGACGCTGCTAAAAACTGCTCTGTAAACATGCTCTAAATTCTGCTTGTATGGGTGCAAATGAGGTAAATAGGCAACAGTCAGATGGAGCCGCTTGTTCCCACCTTGATATCTAGGGCTTTGCACAGAGTTCTTAGTAACAGGTTAGTAGGGAATTACCCTGTGTAATACTTTGTATGTCAGCATAAGAGCATCCTCTGAGTATTTCCTGTAGAGAGCAATTAAAGGATTTTAGTAAACACAAGAAGTGGGACCAGATTGAATTGGTTTTCTTGTCCTAACTGAATATGGAGTCTAAAGGGAAAGCAGACACCTGCATTCTGCCTTTAGTTACACAAGTGCAAACCTGGAATATTTCAAGTGGTTGCAGCTACATGTATATATATAAGGACACACTCTGGCTTGGTGCAGCATTTTCAGTTCTGAATTTTAGCTTTCTGAGGTTGAATTTGTGCTAACCTGGATCTTCCTCAAAGCTGCATCTTCTCTAGAACAAAAAAATTGCTGCATGAGAAGATAGGCTTGAGTTCATAAGTTGGTTTATACAGCATTTTTAATCTCAAATCTGATTAGACTTTTAGAAACACCATTCACTAGAGATATAAGAAAATTTTAAGTATGGTTTTAATGACAGCGAAGTAAAATGACATGTTGTTGTGCAATATTCACCTCCTTCCTGTAACTTCATCATAACTGAAAGACTTATACCAAATTAATAGCTGTTTACTTTTCATCTAAAAGCAGTATCTTTTCTGGATGACATGTAGTAAAAATGTGTTAGAATTATAGGTTTCAAGTATTTAAATGAATAAAATGCTTCAGTATCTTCTACAGGAAAGGAATGCAAATTATAGGAACATTTATGATTTGCTTTCGTTTGGATTGTCAGGATAGATAACTAAAAATACTCGCAAAATGAGAAAGCTATATAAGAAATAGCGATGTTTTATGAAGTGTTGTGTGATTTAATTTAATTGAGTTGAAACAAGACTTTGTACCTAGTATCACCAGAGAAAGTTGTGTTTGAAAATCTGTTAGTTAAATTACATCCCTGCTTCCCAACAAATCCTGTGGAAATTCCCTCTTTCCCCTCCAGCTTGCTTGCTAGAACACACCTACCTACCTGAAACTCTTCCCTTACAAAGTGAAAATCCTCATAATGCAGATGTTTCCCTACAGAGATTTCAGCTCTCCTTCCCCAACCATATGGCGTAAGCCAAAACAGCAGATGTTAGAGAATAGAAACAAGGGAATGGGAAATAGCACTGAAAGCAATATAATGTTGTTATATTAATATTTTGTCTCCTAAAGGATTTAGCAGGATTTAAAAGGCTTCAAAGATATCAGAGACTTAAAAAAGTGGACTGAGACTGAAAAGAATGGGAATGATTTTGTTTGGAACTGGTACAGATCAGCATGCACAATGTGCAAAACAGAAAAAAAGAGAGGGGGAGAAAACGGGTGGTATTGATAATGGAGCTAGGTCCTTCAGTCCTATGTAAAGTAAAAAAATGTATCACTTTTAGAAACACGCTATCTTCAAATGGGAAACTGAAAGCTGATTGTGAAGGGCAGGTAGAAGAGTATTTATCACGTTTTGGCTTGTACTGGTAATGGTACTGCTAAGCTTTGTGAGGGCAATCACATCCCTGCCTTCACAGCCAGGTTGTCAGGTTCTCCTGGAAAAATAGCACTTCAACCACCAGTGAAAATGGCAGGTGATGGTGGCCAGCACTCGACGGATGACTGTCATCCTCCTTTCCCCAGCCAGGATCAACGCTCCCACACTAGTTCTGATAGATCTTTGTGAAGTCTGTTCTTAAACACCACTGAGAACAGAGATTCTGTGTTCCCTCTATCCTAATGCTTAGCTGACTTTCACAGCCCTCTCCTTGATGTTTAAATCTGTCTTGTTTGCTAAACTTGAGTTCATCTGTCAGCAGAATTCATTTGGAGCTTTATGTAGTTGTGGTAGCAAAAGGACAGGAACTGGATCCAGAAATCCTCCTCTTGACTTAAATTTTTCTGAGTCTGTGTAAGTCAAAGGAAACCTGAGTTCCTTCAGCTCCAACCAATATTGCTTCACTAGGAAAACTAGTTGAGCTATTAATGATTTCCTGTCTCATAAAAGAATTGCCCTCGGAGTCAAACTGTTGGTACCAGGCTGCCAGGGAGGAAGCTCTGCAGTTAAGTCTTTCCTCTCAATGTGGCTTCTTACAGAAAAGGTTCTTGCTGGCACTGACTGCCAGCTTCCTGATTTCCTTTGCTCTGTCCTGCCATGCATTGCCAGAGCAGTTACACCTCTTTAGGTTGTTCCCGTTGCTTTTTCTTTCCATTTCGTTTGGTTTTGTTTACAGCTGGCATGAGTTTCTGCATCTCCTTGCTGTGGAGGATGCAGACTGATGGTGCTGGGGCATTGCTGAAGGAAGCTAAACGGGGCTGCGCAGACCTTTAGAAGATGCGTGTAATGGCCATATCATACCTCAGGATCTTCCTGGACAGTGCATAGGAAGCGGGGGCTGTGGTGTTGGGCCCTTGTAAAGAGAGGGTTTCTTGTAAAGAGAGGACAGCTCCAAGGCAAGCCAGCTGCTATGTAGGCAGAGACAGTCACAGGATGTGCTGTCACCGCAGGATAACTGTGCACTAGGTATCACTAATCCATATCTAAAACAAGCACTGTATTTTGTGGTGTGTTCTAGATGGTAAACAGCCATATTCAAGTCCTTATTATCAAAGCGTTCAAAGCACTATGCTAGAGATAGGTATATTCACTCGTGGGTACGTACACATGTACATACACATATAGCACTAGTATTATCCTAGCTCTCTGTGCTGCTGGAAGCAACACCTCCTCATTTCCTGCCATTAGAGTTTACTGGATCAAAGAGAAGAAGTGAAGAATATCACACCCAAAACTTGTAAGAAGTTTGTGTTTAATCTGCATTTCTAATATAAATGGAACGAAAAACATGTATCAGCTAATACTGATTAATTATATCCCTGTGCCGGTGGTCAAGAATGGAGAGTATCATGCTATATACAGTATATACTGTTCTGTACTATATATAGAGTATAAACATGTTCTGTTTATGAATCAGCAGGGAAGGTATCCAAGCTCTTTCAGTAGGTAGGTAAAGGGTTTGGCTAATTTTCAGATTTTGAAGCCATCTGGAAAAAATTAACCAAAATTATCTGCCTCACAGTCCCAAGATAAATCATTTGCCTACTTATACAATTGTTCCTCATTAAGTTAGTCAGGTTAAGGCCGATTAAACCGTGATATTATAACTCTGGCTTTTATAGAGCATTTTGTAGATACAGTTTTGGTGCTGAGAGTGATACCAGTATCAGCCCAGCTGAGAAGAACAACAGGAAAAATAGTTTCATGGAGTGGAATAAGCACTCAGTGAAACAGAACAATTAAACAGAAACAGTTCTCTTCAGCTCTGTGTGGTTTCAGACATTGTCCATTCTGAGCAATATTTTATCTAAATAGTTCAGTATGTACTGTAGTACATATGTTTATATATTAACATACACTAAACACATATATAATATAAATAACTGTTTATGTGGATCAGAGATATTGAAGTGTCCTGCATGTTACTGCAGCAGTAACAACTTTGAAAAGCAGCAGCAAATAATTTTGCTTCATTGTATTCTTTGTCTCTTCCCTACTTTCATAAGCAAACTCTTGACACAGAGAAGCAGAGGGAGAAGGAAGACAAAAAGTGAATATTGTTCTCTTTCAAATTTTAAGTGAAAACAAGTTGATAAATTTGATGCTGTGTAAATGGAGACATAATTCAATGGGCATGAAATGTCCTTACACTTAATAATTTCCAGTGCTACTCTTAATTCTAGAAAATACTGTGGAAATCAATTATTTCAATTCTGGAAAGATCAAACTCGTACTCCAGTACGTTGTGCTTATGTACTTGAGTAGTCTTCTTGAATTCAAAGGTCTACTTGCACAAGTGTGTTGTTAATGAGCTTGGACCTACAGACTTGTTTGTGAAGTGCTTTAGGTGCATCTGATTAGGATCCTTGGGCTGGATAAAGGCTAAATTGTTTGCACAGATGTGGCTTGACTGAGTGCGTGAGAGCTGCAGCCAGTTGACAGCATTGCTGCCTCTCTCAGGGACATCCCTGAAAATGCCTCCCAGGCAGTGTTTACAAGTTTGAATCCTTTATTTAGCCTTTTGCCGACAAAGGTGGTAGACTTTGCCTCCTAAGTCCAGTAAAGTTTATTGTGAACTGGATGACATCTTTCTCTGGTTACAGGGCTGGAGTCCAGTGATGTGGCTGCATATCAGATCTGAGTTTGGAGCCTGACTATGCCTAGGTTCATCATTACAGTCTTGAATGAGTCGGGCAGCTTCTCCATGCCTTGAGCTTGGTGCTTGCAGAATGAGGCTAGTGATACTTACTTGCTTTTTTAAAGTACATAGTGACTGAGGGGACAATATGTGGTCCATGAGCACTGCATGTAAGCAGATATTGTAACCCGGAAATCCTTAGAGCTCCACTTTTTAGAAGAGTAGAATTTCACTTAATGTGGAATGATGAAACTACTGAATGCGGAAGCATGTTAAGTGCAACCAAAACTATGTGCAGGGAGAAAGAAGCTTCTGGTGCCCGTTTCTGTTCATGCCAACCACTACCCATCCTTCCTTTTTTTTTTTTTTAAATTTTGTTATTCTTCTCCTTTGGAATGAGGTTTTTGAATGCTAAGAATTACTCAAAGCTCATAAAATGCAGAGCTTGGAGCTACAATTAGTATTTCCAGGACACAGATCATCACTGTAGATGCTAGTGGTGTGTGTGGGTGTGGGGTCACGTGCGTCATTGTACAATACTAGGGAGTCTTACCAGATGGAAGAGTTCTCTGAAGCAAAGCTGAGCTGGTTAACACACTCTCAGTTCAGGCACGTACTTTAAATGGCTGCCAACACTGAAAACCCTCATTTTTTCATTAAGTTGGTGCCTTAGGATCTGTATCCTAATGCAGTTCCTCTGAAATGGGAAGATAGACTCCTCAGCGCAGTTTATGCTTTCATAACTGATTTTCACGTACTTCAGGTTGAAAAAAGAAACAGAACCAAACCCCCTTTTTCTCATCCCCTTTTGAATTGTAATGAGCTTTTTAAGTATTTGGGAATTAACACTTTCTTATAGTTGATTTGCTGCACTGGACAGCTTCTGTGCATCTTCATGAGGCAGGTTCTCTAACAATGTCAGGGTTACATTATACAGGAGACCTGCAACCTGGCATGAGACATTTCTCCTTGAGAAGTTTCTCCCTGGGGAGGACAGTGAGACCAAGCATGCCTCCTGCCTAGAACAAGTATCTGCAAGTCCAAGGCTCAGGTTGCAGTGGCTGGTAGAAGAGACCTGAAGAAGCCATGTGGTGGAAGTAGAACCTCTCCCACCCTCACCTGCAGTATCTTTGAGTTCAACCTGGGGTTAGTTTCTCACAACTCTAACCTCCCCTCCACCCCCTGAAACACTTGATTGAATTTGAGGGTTTCTCATCTCCTTTTAGTCCAGTAGACACTTTGCAGCTTTTTCCCATCTTTCCCTTTTAGTCCCACTTCAATTTCACCTCAAGGTATGCATTCCTTCTCTTGCTTGAGATCCCTGCGAAAGACTTCTTAATGGGATAGTTGCATTTCCACAGCATGTTTTGAGGTTTCCCGTTTGTTCTCTGAACATTATTTGGTTCTTTCATAGAAGTGCAAACTTGTAAATGCTTACAGATTACTTTTTAGACTTGAGAAACTGCTTGTTTTGCTTATAGAGCCTTCTGATACCTGCATGCAACTACCATCCAGATTGCATAAAAACATTTAGAAGAGGGCTTCATCTATTCATGCAGCACTGGAAGACTGAGTTTGACCAGACCCCCTAAAGCCTCCCTAATAGCAGATTGTAAGTCCCAGTTTATTTTAAAGCTGCAGGTTTAGGAGTTTTTCTTTCATTCCACACAGATTATTCAGGGTGTGATTTCTCTGATACGTTAATACTCATGTCTAAATGCTTACCGAACCCTCCCTTCCTTCTAACATAATCCCTTTCTTGTCTGCTGTTAGTACTTGGTTAAAGTGAGCTGGGAAGTTATTTACATTTGGAAGGGAATAAATAAAAACAGGCCAACATTAAGGTGTGGCTGCAAAATCTTGCAGGTCCTTTGAGTTGGGTGTTTGCTTATTTTGGAGTGCTTGCTGGGCTAAACATGGATTTATCTGTGATGTGTCATTGACTTATCAAAGCCAAATTACTCATTAAAACAATGCTGAATTGGAAACATAATGCAGTAAAGGAGCATATAAATAAAAGGTTAGCAGAGAGGTAACTTGATACATGAAACCATAAAAGAGATTTCAGAATTAATGAGACAATATTTCTCCTGTAGAGACTTTAAGATTGGTTGAAACAGTGTAACAGCAACACATTATTTATTTCTCAGGTTGCCTTATTGTTAGGCCTGTGGGACCAGTCAGGAAGGAATTAGAGAGCCCTGTATTACAATCTAATTGCTTGAAGAAAAAATATTATTTTTTATTGTTAACCATTAGCTGCTGCTTGTTTTATTAAAGTCACAATGCCTGTGCTGCAGCACCAGCGCTTGCAGTGTGCAGTCAGGGCTAAGAAAATAGTTTGATTGCTACAAACTCAGCTTGGTGTGGAGGGGAAAAATGAAAGAGAAAAGATGGAGAGCTGGAACTAGACCAGTGGCTGCTCAGGTGTTACATGTCTAAGAGCTGCATTTTCTTTCACTTAGAACTAGTCATTGTATTTCACTGAAGAAGTGTTCACACCCTGTACCCACAGTTTGCATTGAGTTGAGCCATTGGGACCAGTTCATTCTCTTTGGTTTTTGTTTTCTCTTCTTTGTGTTGGCTTGGCATTTCTGTATAATGTTTTTTGGTCACTTAAATAGTTCAATTTTTTAAGCACATGTTAAAATTGTGCCTTTATTTGGCCAGAGACGTGCCTGTTTAATGTACAAGTTTGTTTTTTAGACAGGTTTGGGGGTTTTTGTTGCAGGGACAGAGGACAATTAAAATCTTCTGCTTTTCTAAGTGTTGTTCAGTTTTGCAAAGTAGAAATTTGCATGTGCCAGCTACAGTGTGATGACTGTCCCCTACTGTGCTCTTAGCCTGTGGGAAAGGGCAGACAATGTAACTTAGCTTGGCTCACCATGGAAAAAATATTTGAGAGGAATGATCTCACACCTGCTTCAGGCTACAGATGCTTACTCCATGAACAGACGGAATGGCTCAGCTGTTAAGCTGTGGTGATGTGACCACATGGACAGATAAGCAGAGCTGGGACATGTCTGTAATTCACAAAGCAGTGTGGCAGTGGTAGTAGAGCAGTTCAGTTTTCTGTGTATTCACATGGAAGGTCTGACAGATCAATACAGTAATCCATTCCTTTTTTGTGTAGACTCAGAGCATTTGCTTTCCCTCACAGAAGCAGGAAAGCGGATTTCTTCCCATGAATATTTCAATCCTTGATCCTTTGCTTTGGCTCCCAACAGTAACATTGACTTTGTATGATGCAGGGAACTTGGTCCTTTCACAGAGGTCACCAGGTAGAAATGGGCCATAGTATTTCATCAACTGATCCCTCTTCAAGATCAGCTTTGTTTCTGAGACGGGCTTAGTTCTTCTGACAACTGAGAAGCAAATGACTTTCCAACCCATAGTTAACACACCTACAGGAGTATCCACAGAAGTGTTCTGCTTTCTTGTAAATTCAGAAAATGATGGTTGTCTGTCTTCACTTTCACTATTAAATTGACTCTCACTGAGAAGTATTTTTAGCAGCTGTGGTTAAACCACGATCTGAAAGGAGCTGGTTAGATTACTGAGATGATGGAGCAGTTGCAGCTCAGTGCTGGTGACTGCTGATAGTACTTGCAGCTGACTTGGATTCCATTTTAAACCAAGGGAATCTTCCAATCAAAGAGTATCTTGTATGTACTCAAATGAAAATCGTTTGGGGGTTGGAACTAGGTGATCATAATGTCGTTTTCAACCCTAACTATTCTATGATTCTGTGATTCTATTACAGCAAAACACAGCAACAAGAGAAAAAACCATCTTGAGAGGTTTCAGTGACCTGTAGATCCCCAGGTCAGTGGGTCAGTCATGATAAGCTGCTCTCTGCTGTTCCAGCAGTGAAACACGGCTATTTACTATCTCTTAGAGTTGGGGTCTGTGGGCTCTGGCTCATGTTGGCAGCCCACTGTATGTACACAGGTCTCATGAAAGCCTTGGAAATTTACACGAGGTATTTCTGTGTGTGTATACATGGATATATGTAAAACTCAGGGGTTCACTTAAGTTCTTCAAAAGAGCTTTTGTTTTGGAAGCCCTGTGACCTGACTCCTGAAGGTGTTGAGGAAGCACAAAAGATCTGGCTGATCTTGTGAAGCATGGCTGAAATCTGAAATATATTGTGGACATTGTGACTGACTCTAGACTGCATTTTTTATTAAGATAGGGTTAGCATGTTGATACCAGGGCCAGCTCTGCTTTCCTACGCTCCTGCAAACATACAGCGGGGAAGGTGCGCTAATACTGATGAATACTTCCATTGTTTGCCATGGACTCTGGGCAGTAACTTCGGCCTTACTGGGAAAGATTCCCATTCTTTGATGCTCTGATTCTTTAGCCAACTCCATTCTGTTGAATTTAATTTTTAATGAAGTTTTCCTTTTAACTTATAATGTAACAAGTCTCTAAATGTGTTACTATCCACCAAAGAGGGTTTCTTGGCAGGATTTCCTAACAAAAACAAAACAAAAAAACCTCTATTCGGCCAAAATACTCTTAACAGATGAAGCAACAATTACTTGTGGCTTTGTTAAAATAGAGTATATATTGTATACATTGTGGAGCAAGAGGCCACGATGTGCGTAGTGATGATTTGAGGTATCAGGAAATTATGTGATCCATTAGTATTGATGCTCGGTTCCAAGTATTTAGCTTAGTGCTTCAATTTGCTGTGCAACTGAAAGTGGGAGTAAAGAGGGTCTAGTGGTTAATGCACTGAGCTGGGCTTGGAGAAGTCTGGCTTTAATTCCCAGCTCTCTCCAGGTTTGCTGTACAACTGTGAACACACTACCTGAACTCTGTGCCTCAGTTCTCTTTCTCTCACTCACACGCTTCTTTTTTAATTCCTTTGGGAGGAACTGCCTTTAAGCCTTTTGTATGTTATCTAAACAAAGAGTACAGCATCTCAGTAGGGGCCTGGAGATCCTTTGACCATAGAAAGATTTGTAAGTGTTCTGGCAAGTACTAAACTGTCATGTACATATGCATGTCAGGCAGGCTGAGTTATGTATGCAGCAACAGGGGGAAAATTAGCAAGCAGAAATGGCAACCATTACAACCACAGGTTTTCATTTGGACATCTTGATTATGTGAATATTCGGAGCAGCTGCTCCGGTCCCTACCCTGGTCCCAGCAATACCATTCCACTATTGCACAAGTTTGGATGACAGTGTTCTTCCTTAACAACAAATTTCTCCTATCCTTCGTCTTAAGATACCCTCCTGGATAGTTCATAAAGCATTCTAGGGCGTAACACAAGCAGAGGCAGCTAGAGAGGACTGTGAACTTGAGGGAGAGTGTTATCCTGAACACAGTTCTGCAGCCTGTCCTGGGCTGATTTACTGAAGTCTTCTTTTTCAGTCCATCACCTGTAAAAGGCAGGAAGTCATAGCTACCAGGTTACTACCCTGAACTCTGTGCAGGTTCTTTCATGTCTCTAGAGAACACTGGAACACTGAAGATGCTACTTGCCTTGAAGTCTAACTTCATATTAGCTGTTGTATGCAGTGGGAGTTGGGAGCTTGAATAATAAAGGCCTCTGACTGGGTCAGTACTGAATTGCATTTGCAGAAGTTACTTCAGCTGAGTTGCAGTAGCCCAAGAGCAGCCAGGGCCAAGGTTCTTCAGCAAAGCTTGAAGCCTGGGAGGGAGTTCCCAGAAGCCATGTCTGCTCTGCTTCTTGAAAGGTTTTGTTTTGGTGAGAGTAGGGAGTAGAGCTGTAATTGCCCTTACAGAAAGAGGATGAATGCAAGTCACTGCCCTTGCTGCCATCTTACATGCATTTAAAAGTAGAAAAATGTTCTGTAATCCTGTAATAGCTGTTCCTGAGGATAAGCCCTATAACCTTTAACAGTACGAGAGCATTACTTCTGTGATTATGCTGATTTTTGAGGGTTGGAATAGATAAAGAAGCTGTTTCCTGTGAGTATCTGATTCAACATTACAGCCTAATAAAGACAAGCCTTCTCTCTGAACACAAGTGACACACCAAATGGATTAGCGAACTTCATTCAAGCCAAGGATTAGCTTTTGGAATCATTTTGTCATTATTAAAATGGTGGCAAGAACTACTTTGCAGGGCAGTATTTCACTCTCAGCCAGTGGGAAGGTAGGATTGAGTGTCATGATTTGTTTTCATTAGCAGAATGTTTTGTCATTGGACCTAAGCCTCAACAAGGCAGTGATAGGAGAGCTGTTTGTCTACAAGTGGGTTGGACATGCATTGCTGGACACACACAACTGTGCACCATGCAGTTGTGAAAGAGTTTGGCAGTTGCTGTAGATCTAGTTTGCACAAAAAGAGTTGGCTGCTGGGATCTAGAACAAATTACATGTGTTTGGAAGGCAGCCATTTAAGATCATGCTGGCAGACACCTGTGGAGCTCATGAGATCAGACAGCTGATGGGTACTTCCACTACAGAGGAGTTTTGTTTTGTTTTCCACAATGAGTAATAAGATCTCTTGTTGCGATTCCTGTTTCTGGAGATCTGAGTGAGTAGCACAACAGTGACCATTCATGAAGATTGGATGAAGGTATTTAAAAAACTAAGCTGACAATCTTAAACCAGAGCTGCTGTGTAAACACATTATACAGTGCTGGAGTGAGCTTTATTGCTCTACCACAAGGAGGACCTTTCTGATCTACTGATGGACTTTTACTGAAGATTACCACCTCAGTCCTTGTTTCTGAAGCATAAAGAAGTCTCCTGGTTAGACCCACTGAATGTTTGTTCTCCCTTCTGCCTCTTGGTAGAATTAAATAAAGTTTTGGCCCATAGAAGGCACGGTAATATCACAAAGAAGGAAAGATATGGAAAGTGGTATTTCACAAAGGAGGAAAGATATGGAAAGTGGTATTTCATTGAACTTCTTGATAACTACAGGAATTCCTAGCTGTCATCTTTGTATATTGCTCAGATGCATAAGAAAGTAGATATAGAATCATAGAATAGTTAGGGTTGGAAAGGACCTTAAGATCATCAAGTTCCAACCCCCCTGCCATGGGCTGGGACACCTCACACTAAACCATGTCACCCAAGGCCTCATCCAACCTGGCCTTGAACACCGCCAGGGATGGAGCATTCACAACTTCCTTGGGCAACCCATTCCAGTGCCTCACCACCCTTACAGTAAAGAACTTCTTTCTTATATCTAATCTGAATTTCCCATGTTTAAGTTTGAACCCATTACCCCTTGTCCTGTCACTACAGTCCCAGATGAAGAGTCCCTCCCCAGCATCCTCGTAGGCCCCCTTCACATACTGTAAGGCTGCTATAAAGTATCCACACAGCCTTCAAATATACAAGCCCAGTTAAGAAGGAATGAGAATTTAATGTGTCCTAGGATTACTGGGACTACTTTCTAAAGGTAGAGTCCATGGAGATTACGGAAGCCCTGCTTTTCTGGAAGGATGTTCCATCAGCAGCCGCAGTAATGCATATGACTACCTGTATTTAAAATACCTTGCAAATAAATAAATGACTGCTGGCATACAGGAGATTTAAGGGTGGGAGCAGAAGAAATAGATGTTTTACAAAGTAAACATTTGCAAGATCTCTTTTCAGATGCAAGCTCAGAATTTGCCTTCTGTGTACATATATTTTTTTGCCAACAAATGTCTGTAAGATTCTAGAATAGAGTCAATTTACTACTTTTTTTTTATTTTTTATTTTAATCTCAGTGGGAGTTATCTTGATTTTCAGCCAGTAGGATCTGTCTGGCCCACAGACTCTTCCTGATGGACAAGAGTGCTACTGTTTGCTTATAGCTGCTGAAAGAATTGGGGAATTGGAGGAAAAATACTTAGTGATAGTGCTTTCATCTGCTCTTGTTTGACACTTCAGTTAATGAAAGTCTCATGTCTGGCCATCCATACGAGTGATATTTGAAAATCTAACCCAAATGCTGTGTAAGGTTCTTCACAATTAAAGCAAAAGCGTTGTCTCATTGGTGGTTGAATCTTGAAGGCCAAGTGGGAGAGCAAGACTGAAGCCAGTTTGCTGCTGTAATACCCTAACTAGACTGCTATGTCCCCAAGCATTCCGTTTTCATCTACATCTAACACATGAGCAGGTGTGTGAACATAGTGACGTATTTTGAGTGTGGCCCCAGTTTTGTCCTTTGAAAGCCCAGCTTTGAATCTCACCTTTGTGAGAGGGACTCAGGCCGAAGCTTTTTGAATTGAAGATGCCTTTTACCAGAGGAGCGGTTCCACCTCTCCAAAAAGCCCCAGTGATGGATATTACAGTTGGTTCAGGCATCACAAACTAGATGATGCAAAAAGTTCCATTGTGTTGTAGTTCTGTAAAGCCAGCAGTGTCAGCAGGGTTACACTCAGTACTGACATTTTTGGGTGTTTGAAAGCACCTGATCTGTACCTTGGGTAATGCTTGATTTAAACACATTCCAAACTGCAGGTTATGGCACCAACTCAATCTGTAGCTTGGGATGTATAGACTGGGGTTTTGGCAGGAGCTGTCTAACTTTTGTCTGCAATATATAATAAGTCTTTATAGTGTTTAAGACACATAAATCTTATCTCCCCCGAAACTGTCTGTAGCTCATTTCCTTCGGGGTTGGGGGAAGGGGGAAGTCCAGGTAGATGGAAGGACAATTTGAAGAAGAGAGAGATCCTGTGAAATCATTTGAGCATGAAATGTTGGATTTAAACAATGAAGTAGCTTCCTTTCCTATTCTATTTATCATTTTAATTGCTGAAAGCATATTTCTTGGAAATAGTCAAAATACAGACTCAGACATATTTATATTTTATGCATCCCTGCTGTTATGTGTTTTTGGATGTAAAATGGATCGGCAAAACCCATGGAGATGTTTATACAGAAAACATAATATAATGAAAGTCTTACTGTGAATTTTGTGTTGATAACATTTGTAATAAATCAGGAGACTGAATTACTTTTCTGTATGTACAGTAACTACTGTCACACTGCATGAAAACATTACTTATCTGAACACTGTAAAGATGCCAGCTATCTCTGGATCAAACTGTGCTGAACTATGAAGTCAGACTTCTTATAAGGAAAGAAGACTTGCAAATCACAGGAATATATGTGCCGGTGATAAAGCCAAAGGTTTCTGACAAACTCTTTATGAGGGTTTTTCTTATTTGTTGTTTTCTGCACTGAAATGAAGGAGGGAACGCAAATCAGTTCCTTACGTTGTTAATGTTGAAGTAGCTCCTAGGGGACACAGAGGGATCAAGCGTTATATATCTTAAGTATTTACTATTTGGCAGAGTCAAGGCATCAGTCTAGCAGGATGTCCTACAGGGAGAGAAATACTGTGTAGGTAATGGATGCTCTTATTTCTAGAAGTCTGGCCTTTTCTCAAGGTTTCCTCTGGTGTCAGACTGAGCAGGGAAGCAGGGACTCAAGACCACTATTTTTTAACAAAAATCCCTTGAAAGATGTTCTGATACCAGCTTTTGAGTACTCATTGTAGCTCTAAAAATAGCAACACATGGCCTATAGACCAAGTTGAGCACCTCGATGCAAAATTTAGGCTGTTAATAACTGCAGCTTTTGAAAGAATTGAGGAAATGTCCCTGTCACAGGATGTGTGAACTTTAAATGCTTTAGCTTTAGAACAAGCACAGGCACAAATAAGGTGAGGTTTTGGGGCCTCTAATTCATTTTAAAAAGGGATTGTAATTATAAGCTAAGAAAATGCTGAGTTTGAAAGGGAAAACTGTCTGTCTCTGTGAGGGGGGGGACTAGCCCTTTATAGCTCAAGACAGTAGTTTGAGAGCCTGTTAATTTAGTGAGGCGAATTTTCCTGTCCCACTTTTCCAGGGGATAAATAAAGGAAGGTGAAGAAGATACTTGAAGCCATTATTGGAAGAAGGGAAGGCATAAGAAACTGAGGGCTCTTCATATTAGGCCCTAGGATGAGACAAGGCTCCTCCCATGCCCCTGATAGGTTTTCAGAGGAAAGGCAACTTTTTATCTAAACAAGTAGCTATTTGGTCCAGCAGATTGTTTTGAGTGTATGAGGCCTCTGGAGGAAGAAGAGCCTTTTCTTATGGATACATGTTTGGAATAGGTTATTTTTGAAAAGCTGGAGGACAAGATGAAGCAACTGCTCATAGGGCCAACTCAGCATTGCTTTGTGACAAGAGGACAGAAGGCCGCTTTTAAAATGTGAATCAAAGAAATGATATGCAGGCCCCCAAACATTCAAGTCACCTGTATTTGCCCACCATTTCTTGATATGAGTTCTTCCAAAATATCTCTAAGTCATAAATCATCAGTTCTGTTCTCATTTCTAAAGCCATACAACACTGAAGTAATAATTGCTTCATCCTGGATTGAAGCTCTAGGTTTTATATGATAGAGAATGTTGAAATTGCACTTGCTTATAGCACCAATGGTAACATCATCATTATCTTTATCAGTTGTGCTGTTCTGGAAGCCAGCCTTGGCTGAGCTAGCTGAGATACTTCTGAACTAACTACAAGGACTTTACTGTGAGCTTACAGTTGGCTTGCAACAGAAGAGGCTGAGTAATGAGGCAATTACAGCTGAAATCAGAATCAGCCACTTGAAGCCTGTTTTGTTTTTGCATTTCTGTTATGTTTGGAGTTGTTATGTGAGTTTAAAGATCTTGAATCATTTTCTAAGCTGGTGCATTCAAATTGATTGAATACTGGATGCTGTAAAAACAATTACTTCAGCACAGATACACTTACACAACTCCCTTCAAATTTTTTGTAACTGCATTCAAGCGCTCCAGTAATCTTTGGTGAAAAGCCATTGGATACAAACAAATTGTAACTTTTATCCCAATTGGATGACTGAAGGAAATTAATGTCTTTGTGTAAGAAAGTGGTCTTTTCTGTTAATGTACCCAAGCCTTGCAGGGCTGTGAAAAGACTAGTTGTTTACCATGTCTAGGATTCTCTGTAATCTTTGAATCTCTAGCCTCTTTGGTACTTAATTCAGCACCAAAGTCTGAATTAAGTCTTTCTCATCTGTGCTATTAATTCAAGATCTTTCACTGTACCCTTTACATCCTCCCAAGTTTCATATGTGCAAAGAAGTTCTCAGAATGTGAAGCTATTCCTCTTGCAAGACAGAGGACACAGATACTAGGGTGGTGTAGGCAACATGTCCTTGTTAATATGTTTCATCCCTTCTGGGTATTTCCAAAGAAGTTAAACATTTTCAGGAATGTCTGTATAGATAAACGAACATCCTAAGTAGTGAGTAGTAATGAGTTCTCGTTCTTCCTTTTGCAGTCAGGCTGATGCAAAGCTTGCCATTTTAACAGCGCTGCTGTAGCATTATCCATATCACTGGCTGTCCCTCAGATCTGCACTCAGCATTCTACTTATTGATGTCGTTTCACCACAAGTATAGAATGGATTGCAGAATCTAGTGAACTCTGTATGAATGCTCATGTTGTCATCCACATAGTGCAGACATAAAACCACTAGCTGTCTTTTGGAGAAATCCATTGTTTCATCATTCATAATTGTACAGCACTTTCCAGAAATTTTCTCAGAAGCTTCCCTCATGAGTTTTAGAGCCATCATTTCCATTATCTCATGTTGAGTAACTGGATTTGTGAATTTGTCTTGAGTCATTTTCAGCTACTTTGAAATATGAGGATGAGATTCCGTCTGTAAACAAGACAGCTAAGATTGATTTCAACTTTATTCTTTGCTGAAGGGTATACTTTCAGTTTCTTTAGTTTAGTGGTCTTGCAGTGCAAGCCTTTGTCAGGCAAGATAATATCTCCCACTTAGTGTTTTCATAAGGATCTTCCTGTTTTCTTTTTTCTTTAGAAAGCACTGAAGATTTAGCATTTCACCCACACGTTCGTGGTCTTTTGAATGGTATCAGCTGCTTTGCAGTGATCTCAGATGGATTTTAAGACTGTTTTTTCTTCCACTTGGAAAACATGGATGGCATAACAGCTTCATCTGTGCGGTTAGTCAAAAGTTCAGGTTTGGGGTGAAAGCTACAACAGGAGAAACTACGTGTGCTGTGACTACCTGGAGAATCAGGACTATTAAAAACCCTCGAATCAGGGAGCTGAGCACACAGTCAGATAAAGGAATTACAGGGGGGTTGGAACTAGATGATCTTAAGGTCCTTTTCAACCCGAACTATTCCATGATTCTCTCATGAGCTCTAGTTGGATTCTGCTGCAGATAATGTCAGATCACAGCTTCAGACAGCAAACACTGAATCGCATGTTGCTGAACGTTTGGTAAGTTGTTTTGGGGTTTTTTTCCTCACTTCTTTTTCTTTTTTCCAAGCAATCATAGAATTAACCAGATTGGAAAAGACCATTAAAATCATCAAGTCCAACCATTACTCCAGCTCTGCCACGTCCACCACTAAACCATGTCACTGAGGGCCTCATCTACATGGTTTTTGAACACTTGGGGGATGGTGACTCCACCACTGCCCTGGGCAGCTTGTTCCAATGCCTGTCCACCGTTTCAGTGAAGAAATTGTTCCTAATATCCAGTCTAAATCTCCCCTAGAGCAGCTTCAGGCCATTACCTCTTGTCACTTGTTACTTGGGAGAAGAAAGCTTTAAGTGATTTTTATTTTGGCACCTGGAAGTTACACTGTCTAATTTTGTGCTTTATTCAGTCACTACTGACACAGTGATATTGCACAATAATAGGTTGTTTATCACTTGGGTAATCCTGTCTGGAAAAATGAAGCTTTTATATAGCTGCTGCAATGCTTGTAGAAAGAGAGGAACAATCCCTATCATTTACAACAGAAAAACAAAACATAAGCAATGGGCTGGTAGCTCTTTGGATTTTCCTCTGGCATAGAAAAGGTACGTTTAAGAGGGGAGCAAGAAACTATTTAACTTCATGAGTGTGGGATTTCAAGCTGCAGAAAGTCCACTAAAAAGATCCTGGTCTTGCTGTTGACTGCTTCTCATGCAGAGGTAATTCTTGAAACTTGGTGGCAGGAGAAGAGAAAAAATGATCAGAGCAGAGGAAGTGGCCAGACTGCACCAAGCCTGCTTAGACAGTTGGTTACCTTGTGAACAGTGAAGCACAAGCCATTTTTGAGACAAGCAGGACAATAGGGTAGAATAAATGGGAGAAATAGAGAGGTAAACTTCAGGGAGACTCGAATGGGAAGGCCATATTGGATTTTTCTTCTAGCCAGAGGAATCTAGACACTGGCAGAAAAGGCCCATCCATTCACAATGGTTTTCTAAGAGCCTCTTGACCCTGTGGGAGAAGAAGCAGCTGAGACCGCTGTAAGACCTGTGTGTCTGAACTAAAGAAAACAGCAAACTGCGTGTCCAGATCTTGCTAACTGTAACTAATAGAAAACATGGTTTATCAGCTTTCCTACTCAAGCTGTCCCTGCTCAGTCACATACCACATGATTTCACACAAAAACAAGTGTCTACACCGATGGTAAATTGTATGTCTTAAAAGCAACATGTCAGGACCTCTTACAGCAATGCTCATTCAGAGCAGACAGATTGGGGGCTGGCTGTAAGAAAAATACTTAAGCACCTAACATGCCTTTTTGTGGAATTTAGGAGCTGATGCTAGAAGGCTTTGTTGGCTGGCTGCTCAAGTGTTCAGAGCTTGGAATGAGAGAAAAGCTGGGAAGAAATGTGCTTTTGGAGTGCTTTCAGCACACTTTGACTCTCTTGAGGTATCAATAGTGCAAGCTGCAGAATCCCTCCTAGGAACTGACTATTCTATAGTAGGAACTTTTTCGTGTATTTGAAATGGCACATGCTGATCCCAGATGTTAGAAATAATCAAAGCAATGCAACAAGTAGAAAACTTAGTATCAAAAGGCACAATCTAATCTGCATGTTAAGTACCTTTTGAAAATGCAGATTCCAGAAAAGAAGAAAAATTGAGATGTAATTTCAAAAGTATAATTAAAACCAGGTAGGAGTATATGCTTACGAGTAATGGGAGATGGATTTGTTTCATATATTTCATGCAAAAAGTAGAATATGTTAGATCCTATTAATTGTATTGGGTAAAGCTTATCTTGAGATGAATGTGTCTCTATGTAACAAACTGAATTATACGGTCATTAAGGGAAATGGCATAGATACAAGGTAATTTCAAGGAATATAGAAGAAGGTAGTGGAGGATATGAGCTGCTGTGTAGATTTTCAATTAGACAATAATGACATGCTTGGTACTACATAGGCTACAGGAACTACATAGGCTGTAGGAACTACATACTCTGTTCTGAGTTACCTCCCCCATTGCACATAGAAGCAAGAGGAATGAGAGGAGTGTTACCAGTGTAATATCCTTTTATGTATGCACAGTGGGAGAGGATGATAGTTTCTACTGTCTGAAAGCTCAGTCTCAGCTAGTATATATCTCATGATTTACATAATACCCATGATCCTACAGTGATCAATCACATGGTGACATTGTTGAAGTTGAAACAGACGCTATTGATTGCAATCAAATCATACATTTTCCCCAGCTGTACTTGACAGCATTATTTTCCAGCAGAAAATTTCAAATCATCATTTTCTTTTGCATTTTCTTTATCACTCTATGAGAAAAGATCTCATATATTGGTGGTATATCTACGTAGCATAGGCCTTTGTTTAAAAGGAGACTATAAAGATGTCTGTATGGAAATCCTGTTATTTTTCTCTTCTAGATGTACGTCTCAGGAATAAAACTCTGGAGTCTGGGTTCAGGATTTTGTTTCTTTTGTTGTACTAAAGGCAAAGATAACCCTTACCTAAAATTGTTCAGATCCTTTCAGGCTTGCAGAGAGTTGAGGTTTAGATCCCAGATTGATTTGAGGTTGACGCAAACCAAATTCTCTTGTTAGTCTTCCACAACACTGAATGCTTTACTTCAAGATGAGGGCTTGGGCACATGTAAGTATAGTTTAGGACTTACCGCTTCCTTGGCGTGAGAATTGGTACATGACTGTGTGCCTGTTCTGCCTCTGTTACAGTGCAAAATGATGTGGGGATTTGGAAACCCATGGCCTTGATTTATAACCAACACAGCTATTTAGTTCCATCATGCTACAGTATTTCTTGTAGATTTGAAAGATGAATTTGAGCATGTTTCTGACTGCTGCTCACAATTATTTTTAATAATAATAGTTTTAAAATAAATTGGTGATTTTTGTATGACAAGGCACAAGATTTGATTGCAGCTTTATTTGTTAGGTATAGGAGGCAATGGCCAGCTACTTAGTATGAGATAGGTGTGGATTTACTTGGGGAGGGAAGATAGTAGAAAGCCTAACTCTTAGCAACATGATAATGATATAGTTGTGTCTGTCCCACACAAGAAACTAGATCAGCCTTTGTAGATCAAAGTAAGATCACAACCTGGTTAAGGGCAGAGAGCTTGTGAAGTCATCACCTTTTACTGTATTTAAGAACACCTCAGAAACACATCTGTTAGGGAAGGATTTATTCTGATTTGAGGCAGAGTTGTATAGCTAACACCTCCGACAACCTTCTAATCTCTTCCATGAGACTGATCATTTTGCTCAGTCCTCTCTGACATACAAACACCGGTACTGGAATTACAGTCCAATAGAATCATGGAATCATAGAATCATAGAATAGTTACTCTGTATCTTATTGGAGCTGGGAGCAAATGCTGAAGGAAGAGCAGAAGAAGGATGTAAGCATGTACTCAAACTTCCTAAGTATCTTCTCCCAACCACTAACAGTGGCCAGGGACTTCTTTAATTAGTACCTGTGGTGTTCTGTTTTACAGAATCCCAGACTGGTTTGGGTTGAAAGGGGCCTTAAAGCTCATACAATTCCAACCCCCTGCCACGGGCAGGGACACCTTCCACTAGAGGAGGTTGCTCCAAGCCCTCTCCAACCTGGCCTTGAACACTGCCAGGGGTGGGGCAGCCACAGCTTCTCTGGGCACCCTGTGCCAGTGCCTCGCCACCCTCACAGGGAAGATTATAGACCTTGACCAGTTTTATATCCTGATTTTTTCTAACTACTTTTTGAACACATTTATTCCCAATATTCACAATATCCACCAATGATGAAGTTTCATAAATTGACCTCCCCACTGAAAGCAGACCTATTCTGATTATATAGAAACTGCCACATGGTGTTTTCATTTGGCATTTCCTCTGCTTTGCACTTTACAGGAGAGTGAATGGCACGGTCCATAATCTATGTGCTCCTTAGTATTATTATACTGGTTGGATTGCACAATATTTAACAACATGTTAGGGAAGGAAACTTGTCATTTCTTGTCCTGAAGGAAACTTGTCACAGGATTGAACTCAGTTTGCTGGGTACAGGCACACATTCGAGTTTTATAGCATGACCTTTAGAGTAGAATGTGATCATTTTAAAAGGGCATCTTGCTTCAGGGGAGCCAGAATGGAATGGGAAATGGGGGGAATCATTAAAAACATGAGTACTTACTTGTTTTTGCACTGCGTTAAGTTCAGATATTTGTCCAAACATCTGGTTTCTCTACTACTTTCATCTTCAGTCTAATCTGGACTTTGATAGTAAACAAGCAGCAAATTCATCATTATGAGCTTTCTAAAAAGCATTTCAAGTTATTTTAAAGATTTTTTTTTGAGTTTTATTTTAATTGCACAATAAGCTTCTGTTCATGACTAGAGATGCCTGCTTGAGGCGTCAACAACCATTTCTCTTTCCTACATTTTAGCTGTATTCTGTGAAATTAGACCCCAAAATTCTATTAAATTAGATAAACCAATAGGAATGAATTTTGAAATGGAGAGAGAATAAATTATTATTCCTTCTGATATTCCTACAGCTGTGAATACATCTTGATTCAATTTGTACCAAGCAGTGGGAAAACACTTTTTGAATGGTTTGAAAGCATTTAATAGTCCTGTGATGCACAGTTGATTTACAGTCGAGCTGTACTGCATTTCAGTGCCATGTGTCTGAAAGTTTGAAGGTATGATATGGAAAATTATTACCTTCCCTGTTATTCTGAGTAAGTGCTCTCTAATGGACTCTTCCAGTTCTGAGACTGTTTTATTGCTTAAGGTGACTGTTAGCTGATGCCAGTTAATACAGCTATGATTATACACCAGCTCCTGGGAGGATATTGTCTGTTCCGTAGGTGACAGAAGTCCTCTGCTCTCTGCCCCTCTCAGCTTTGCAATTGCTTTCTTAAAACAACTCAGAAAATTAAAAAGAAAAGCCCTTTCCTTGCAGGAGTGACAACTTCTGAGAGCAGAAACAAAGGCCTTGCTATAAAGTGACTTGGACCATTGGTCTTTCTAGTTCAGAGTCCCATGGCGGCAGTGAGGCCTGGATGCTTCAGAGAATACTGCAGATACACTGATATATGAGATATATGCAGATATATACAGAGATACTGCAGCAGGGTAGTTATGAGATAGTTTCTTTCTGATAAAGTCTTGTTGAACATGTTTTTTCTTATGACATGAGGAGGTGAGAATTAACTCTTCCATGGTGAGCTTCATCCCATTCATAATGTAGATTGGTCACCTCCTATTTTACCTCTGGTTTTGAGATAGAGTTCTAGATCTCTGCAGAATCTCTTAACCTGAGCTGCATTCTCTGCTTTTGCTCCTCTTTACCACCTATGTCTGACATTCCCTCTGTTTCTAGAGTGTCCCTTTTGGCTCGACCATTAGCTATGTTCTTGATAAAAGGTAGTCACTGATAGATTAAACAGAGTTTTCTGCTGTTTCAGCTTGTTCACTACCCTCAGGTGCTCTTCAATTGAGTTTGTAGCATGGTGATGTGCCACCTGAGATTCAAGTACCTGAAATGAGTCTTACTGGTAAAGGAATGGTTTTGGGGGTCACGGTTTTCTTCTGAATGAAAATGGAGCTTGCTTATCAGCCACAGAGGTTAGAAAATCATGGGTGCAGCTTGTGGCACTGGCAGAGTACATGGGAAAATTGTGCCTTGGATGAGCAATTGGTTGTCTGAATGTAGTACTTTACTCAGTTAAGCATGCTTTTGTACTTATTCCATTCATACCTCATCCACCCTGATCCTTGTATTTTCTTTTAGTCTGAGTGAGAACTAGATTGTTTCAGGTTAAAACTGCATGATAAGAGAGAGGAAATGTTTGAAATAATTGGAAATAAGGAAGCTGTGAATATAGTGTTAAGCGCTGAAAGAAGATAGAATAAACTGAGACTTTTAAGATTGCACAAAAACATCTGGAAGAGGAGCTTGATTCCTTCATAAGGTGCTGAGCAGCTGTAAAGGGCAGGTGGCAGCAGAAATCTGTGGACGTCAGCAGCAAGATGAGCTCTGAAAATACTCCTTTTATGTTTATCTCTTGGAATATTAAAGCTTTTGAGCTCGGCAAAAAGGAATTCAAAGTGGCCTAAAAATCATCTCTAAAGACTGGTGACCACTGATTTCTCAGCAGACGAGTTCAACTCCTGTGCTACCCAACAGTTTTCCTCAAGTTGATGAAGAGACTTCCAAAGGCTTGGTGTTATCTCTTAACTCTTTTGTCATTTGTAAGCTGTCATGGCAGCGCACACTCCGTCCTTACATAAATCGCCTCAACCTTTCTTTATCAAGCTCCTTTGTGGCTGCTCTTTGTTGTTCATGTATGACTGGGCTTTCCTTTAGAAAGAAGTAAGTTTCTGACAAGATTAGCCCAAATAAAAGGGGTGGTCTTCAGCTGTAAGATTGGTTTGCTTATGAGATGATCACCTTCTCTCCAAAACCCTCTTCTGAGAAATTTGAATGGACAGAATAGTTATCTGAGAGTCTGATGTTAGCACTGCCTTCTTATTTGCTCTTTTTGCTTTTGAACTTTTAGTATGAAAGTAATCATGACCAAAACCTCTCTTACAGAGCATCCTATGCAGAATGCAGTCAGACTGTGGATTTCTTCTCTGGTTTAGTAAGGATGCAGTTCCTATGAAGGCAGACCAGTTTGGGCTGGTGGTGCTGAGACGTGGCTGAGCAAGCTGCAGTGTGGGGAGATGTGGGCCTTGGCTCTGCTGTAATCCTGCTGTGCAGGAGGGAATGTCGCCTCTCAGCAACACAGAGGGAGGCCTCAGATTAAAAACTGAGGAGCAAAGTATTGATATCTCTGTGTTATTTGTAAGACTAATCCAAGTAGGTGTATTTCACTATGCTTGTGCTGTGATAAGGCAGTAGTTTGCTATGCACATTGAATGGGTTGAGGTGTAAAGATCTAACATACATTAGTGGCCAGTTAGCAAAATGTTTGCCATTACAGATGGTGAGAAGAGAAAGAAAGTGGGCAGCTCTTTCGTTTCTATTTCAGAAGCAGTGCCTTTGGCAGTGCTGGTGATGGCAAAGTCCCATTCCTGCAGCAGTGCAGGCAACAGGCCTGGTACTATACTTGCCAGGCTTCTCTAGATTGGGTTTTTATTCCCGCTTTTCTCTATTCCTTTCCAGGACATTTTCCCAGGTAGAAAGAGGGGAGGCTTGCGTGAGGCTTTCTAGAATGCTGTTGGCTATTTAGGTGTCCTGGCCACCAGACATGCTCAGAGAAGTACTGCAGAGCAGATGGTCAGCTTGTCACACTCTGGACATACCAGACCTGAGAGTTTATGTCCACGTACTGTCCAGTGTGCAGGCACAATGTGGGGAGAAGCAGAGGTACCCTTTCTCTGAACAAGTGAAAGAGAGTAAATAATTCTTCTATAGGGGTACATAAATGCTCAGGGGCCTTTGTTGGGAGTTATTCATGTCCCATGCATAAGACCCTGTCTCCTGGATAACTTAATATGCATCAAGAGAATTCAGTGGCTTTCCTGAGGGTAATATGAGTGGGGTGCTGGTTGGGAAGCGAAGGAATTGGACTGCAAGGAAGGAGCTGCATCAAAGACAAAAAGAGAAAGTAATGATGTTTTGAGACAGGATGATACTCATCTATAGACTGATGCTGAGAGCAGAGAGGAGTTCGGGGGGAGGGCAGCGGCTGTCACTGCATGATCCAAGCCATAGGAGACCTGTCTAGTCAACAGAGCAGTAAATCTGAGCTTTCCTGTGTATATTTATTTTCACGTCACAATCTGTTTAAGCAAGACAAGCACATTCTAATTGCACTCTAAACAAGGATTTCTCCTTCAGCATTTTACAGCTGTTTCTTGTATTCAGTGCCAAGCTGATCTTGGTGAGATGTTCTAGCACAGTATGGACATGAGCCCAGTGGGCGGATGTTTCTTTTGCTGCATTTTCATTCACTGCTTCAAGGGACAGTTGAAAGACTCCTTCATAATAATGGTTTAAATTCATAAAGCCCATTACTGTGTACAGAACTGTGCATCTGGCATAGAAGCATTCTGGTGGCCCAAAGAATGTGCTCCGCAAGAAATAAGATGCAGTTGAAGTAAATGCTGCAGTCTG
The DNA here is from genome assembly GCF_963264785.1 of Psittacula echo. Taxonomy (NCBI): domain Eukaryota; kingdom Metazoa; phylum Chordata; class Aves; order Psittaciformes; family Psittacidae; genus Psittacula; species Psittacula echo. The sequence goes on from NC_137740.1 coordinate 6,487,664, forward strand.
ACTGGAATTAACTTCATTTAAGACTAAAGAGCAAAGATAATAGATAAGATAGTGCCTGCTGGAAAGATGACACCAGGGGCTGAGCTGAGTTACAATACCTGTGACATCTCAGAGTGATGTGAAGTGCTTCTGGGCTGTAAAGCTTTTGCATCCAGTTAAAAGATACATGTATAGTAGTCACCAAATGATTTGATCCTGCTCTTGTTGAAGCTGATAGGAGTTTGGCTAAGTGCAGTAAGAATTTGAATAATAAGGACAATGTGAGCAGCAGAAGGGCCATTACCTGTGGTAGAAGTTAGAAAACTTGCTTTCCTGTGTGTTATCTGTAGTGAGTTTTGAGGGGTCTTTGTTTCCTAGATTTTGGAGTCAGAACACTTTCAACACAAAAGCAAAATCCACTTTAAGAGCTGACATTGTGTCCAAGGGAAACTTTCCCATTAGACAGTGAGAAGCACCGAAATAAGAAAAGGCAAGAATTTGTACTGTGAAAATGAGCTGGATCCTGACATTGTGCTACACAAGCAGAGAGCAACACCGCAGAGCATGAGTGCGTGTTGCTGGGAGGCAGCAGCAAGTCCAGGCTTGTGCTCAGTTTACTATTCCAATGTCGTCCCACTAGAGGGATTTTTCACTTGCTGAGCTCAGTCGCACCGCTCTGCATTTACGCACAGGCCACTGGTAGCTCCAGCTGAGGCACCAGAGGATTCTGCAGCACTCTCCCAGGCATCTGAGCAACTTTAAGCGGGGAGAAGTGACACTGGGGCTGGCAGGTTCAAACTGAAATGCAGGGAAGCTACATTCTTTGTCTTCATTCATGCACTTAGATGAAAAGCCAGCTTCTTGGAAAGCAGGATTCTTTACATTTAGATGCTTGTAGGTGTCTGGTTGCATAATGTGCATTTGAAAACTGTAGCCTTTATTTATAAATTAAAAAACCAAAACCAATCAACTAAACAAAACCAACAAAAAACCTCAACCAAAAAAACTAAAGGAGTGATTCTAGAGATAAAATAAGGGATCTGTTCCAGCTGAAGAATCAAATACATCATAAGGTCCCTCTGGACCACGACATCTTACTAGTGGCATCCCAGCTAAATTTAGATGTTCGGATTAAAACCATCTCTGCTGAGAGGCCAAATGTTTAGGCTTGTTCTGAAGTTAACGAAAAAACAGAGATACTTCCCACAGATTAATTCAGCCACCTGAAACCTGGAGTCGTGTGTGTGTGTGTCTGTCTGTCTGTCTGTCTGTCTGTCTGCTGAATCTCATGCAGGGCTCTGATGCTCCTAAATTGGACAGAATGAAGTGTGAAGTTTTGGGTGTAGTGAATTGAGCCACAGTTCTTGATAAGCTTTCAAAAGAGGGTGGAGCCAGCCTCGTACTTTCCATCACAACAGGGAGTTCAGATACAGCGTTGTTACAGATATGAAGAATCTTGATAAAGGGACCTTAAAGCTCATCCAGCTCCAACCCCTGCCACGGGCAGGGACACCTTCCACTAGAGCAGCTTGCTCCAAGCCCCTGTGTCCAACCTGGCCTTGAGCACTGCCAGGGATGGGGCAGCCGCAGCTTCTCTGGGCACCCTGTGCCAGCGCCTCAGCACCCTCACAGGGAAGAGCTTCTTAATGTTTAATCTAAATCTCTCTTCTGTCAGTTTAAAGCTATTCCCCCTTGTCCTGTCATTACAGACCCTTGAAAAAGCCCCTCTCCAGAGGGAGTTTCAAGCAAAAGTGGCTTAATTTTTTTTCTTTTTTTTTTTTTTTTTCTAAAATGGAGTAGTACAAATCCTGCTGATTTTCACTGGACTCATATTCAGCTTCTTTCTGTAATCCCCATTTCCCATAGTACACAATGTTCCTATACTTGTGTTTTCTGCAATGCCCTCTTGATCACTATTCTACTGCAGACAGCATCTTGGAGAGCCATGCTGACTTCATAAGAAGCTGTACAAAGCATGTGAATGACAGCTCAGGAGAGGGATGACAGACAAGGAGTTAGATCCTACCTGTATCTTGGGAAGTGGCATCATTTGGAAGATTCCCAGAGTAGCTGCAGTGCTGACTGCATTTCAGTTTTCAGTTCATAACAGACATCGAACTCTGAAGTAAGCACTGAATGCACTGTTAGGAAGAGTAGGGATTCTTGTCAGAATAGTCTAATGGGAAGATCCCCAATGGAAACTTTGGAGGATTCATTAATAAACAAATGAGAGCAAAAATGAAACAATTATTTTAACAAGAAGTTTTCATCAAAACCACATCAGGGACACTGTTCTCTGCCAGTTCCATTGGAGGAGTTGTAAGAATCAGCCCCAGAGAAGACCAGAGGGGAAAGAAAATATACTTCAGTGGAGTGCATCATAACTCCAGTTTATGGATGCAAAACCCTATCCCATTTGCCAAGCAGAGGATTTTTCTGCTCTACTTATTTTTGAGTTCCCACACTACACACCAGGCATCTACTGCTCTGTTACCTGTGTCAAGTTTTAGGTGTAAAATCTCCTTTCAGTTGCTCTCCTGGCATGCACTGTATTTATTCTAGTTTCAGTTTAGAGTGAGGAGCCTCTGCTTTGTTGTGGAACAAATCAGTGTTCTCTGCTTCAGCCTAGGAAGTGCTCATTTTGCTTTATTTAAATATTAGCATTTTCTTTTCCTTCTCTGAAAAACTGGAGAAGGCAGAAGTGCTTTTGAAACTTTGATTCACACCCAAGGGCTTTGTAAAACTGGAATGTGCAATTCACATCAACCCAGTTCTTCGGATCTGAAATTGTGGGGGAAAAGGCAGAATGGATTCTTGATGCCTCTCTTGTGCAACCCAGCATTCCCTCCGAGTAGCAAGATTCCAGTATTAGTGGAAAGCATTTCTGTAAGACATCCCAGCCTGTGCCAGCACGGCATGTAATGCACACCAAGCAGGCCAGCTCATGAAGCAAAACATGTTTACAGAAACTGAAATGACTTCTTTGTTGTTTACTTGCAAAAAGGAGAATGGCGTCAGGAGTACTTCGAGAGAGAGTCTAGCTTTTGAATTACACTGACACAGCACTGCAGTGTGACTAGGCACAACCTTCATGACCTTAAGACTGTTGCAGGAGCTGCTGGAGCAAATGCCCCATCAACCAGTTGATCTGTGAGGCAGAGAGAGGCATTATCATCTAAACACATGGCTGTACATACCACACTGCCCAGTCACCCCAGGGAAAGTGACTCACTGGTCACTAAAAGCAAACCCTGCTCCGTAACTTACCTCCACAGCACTTCCAGAGGCAGCTGACTTTTCCTGGTGGATCAGGCTCACTTGGCTATTTCAGTTCATCAGCATGTGGCCTAAATCATCTGAGGTCGTCAGTAGTGTTTGAGGGTTTATATGCAAAGGTGATGCTTGTGCTGATGCAGACTGGCCCTCTTACAGCACACAGCAGAAATCTTGCTCCCAGTTACAGGATCTTGGAATTTCTCTGGTTATTTCCTGTTCACTTTTATCTGCTCCCCTCCAGGGATCTGTAATTGCCCTTGAATTTTCTTACCTCTGCTAGATATGCATCATCAATACTTGTTAAAGGTGGGGGTTTTGTTTCTTATGCTTTGTTTTCCCTAAAGAGCAATTTGTAATTCATGCTGTGGAAGTGTCTTTTGGCTCCAGGCTTGAGATCTTGGAGATCCTACCCACTGTGGGGACAGGCATTGTTTCATCTCTCTTCACTTGAGTATTGCCTATGCAGTAAATCAAATTAGGTATTTGTACCCTTCTTGTTCCAGTAATAGCTGAGTGTTTCCCAGAGCTACTAGGATCCATGGGGATGCTGACAGCACCTGGGCAGGAAACAGCTCAAGGCAAGAGAAGAAGAAAGTCTCACAAAACTGAAAATATTGACTGTAGGAGATGCCAAGAAGTAGACGATAGATAATGGATGGTTTTACCTTCACCTTTCCTGGTAAGAATAGCTGCCCAACAGGGCTTCCAGCTAGATGCTGGAGGAGAAGTTGTCACCAAGAGCAACACTAGTGGGAAGCATTTGTGTTGTGAATGCCCAGCCAGGACAGCTCTGAGGGAGTTATTTGTGCAAAGAGCAGTACAAAAGTACAAAATCTTTTATGTTTCTTTGTTCTGCAAAGAGTATGGAATGGGGAGAGGGGTGATTCACACACGAGTTAGACATCACTTACTGTAAGTGTTTCCCTTAAAGAGCTTACTCAGGCAATTCTGCAAACACGGTAATACTTTTGTAGGGCTTGACATGTGATTTGTAGGTCCTTATCCTTTAATTTTCTTCTGCTGTTGGGTGCTACTCCTTGTCTTTGCTCCTTCATAGATTTTCTCCCATTTTAACAACAGCATTCTGTACTTTTTACAGCATACTTTTTACTTCTATTACAGGCTCTTCTGGTTCTTTTAAAAGGGTACGTGATCCTTGTGTCATGAGGTTATCACTGTTTCCAAGTGGGGAAGCAGAGGCACTGGGAACCTGTCCACAGACCTCTTGGCCCTTCTTGGTGTGCCTTATATAGAATCACAGAATAGTTAGGGTTGGAAAGGACCTTAAGATCATCTAGTTCCAACCCCTCTGCCATGGGCAGGGATATACAAACTTGTTGTACAATGTGCCCTACCTGAACTTCTGTCAAAGAAAGAAACAAAGGCTGAAGAGTTGTTTGGCCAAATGCTGTTCCTCCTGCCAGTGTGGGATTGCTCTGTGCTGCAGATTTATTGGTGATGTATCCATATGGCCAAGGAGTGTATTTTCTGGAGAAATGTCTTTGTAGCTGCATAGATCTCCCTCATCAGGTTGTATTTTGCTGCTTTCTGGCCTTAATTTTATCCCTCACGTTTACTTATGTTTCCCTTTTTTTAAACAACAAACAGCTGTGTATTCTGTAGAATCATTGTGTCCACTTGCCTTCCTCCCTTTAACCACCTTCCTAGAATGTGTCTATGCTTTCTCCCCAGATTAATGAATCTGGTTTTCCAAACCAAATGTCAGGGTTTTTTACTTTCCAGGCCTTTCTTCCCCTTTCTTATTATTTCTCTGACTAGCTGAAGTGATCTTGTCCATCTCCTGGTCTCTGCTGTGAAGACAGGAGCTACCCTGGTGCTTTCTCTGCTTCAGCAGTGGGATGTGAGTGACTGGATAACCATTGCCACACAGCTGTCTTGTGCTGCCCTCAGCATGGCCAGGAGACAGAGAGACTGGGAAAAAGAAGTTACAGGGATAAGATAACTGGGTGCATGGGAGAACGTGGGGGTGAGTCACAGGGGATCAGAAGAGTGACACAAAATGGTATTGCAGCAGTGGCAACTGCTTCATCCTCAAAAGCTGATGGCTCTGTGGGAAGCAGATTGCATATGACTCAATTGGCTTTGCTGACTCCTGCACAAGTCTGAATGAAGCTCAGGCTGACCCCAGAGGTCTACAGTGAGTTCATCCTATTGATGCACACAGCTGTGAGATGTCTGAATCCTGTCTCCGGTTGTAGTGCTGGCAGGAGTTAAAGTTGTTACAGAGCAGAGCATAGGAGAAGGAGTCTTCCAAGGCTCACTGTGAAGCAACACTTCAGAGGCAGTAATAAAAGGATAATGGGAGAATCTCAGAGCTCTCCTTATCTTGTTAAAATAATAATACTAATAGTAACCAAAGGATAGCTTGCCTGAGGTGTTTAATAGCCATGATAGGTTCTGACAGCCCCAGCTGCTGCTGCAGTAAGTTTCCTGGATATAGAACTGCTATTGACAGACTGACTGTGGGCAAGGCACACACTCCACTTGTTTTCTGTTCCTGCCCCTCGCCCCATTTCACCTATCTTTCTGTTTGATCGGTGTGTACAAAATCAGTGAGTATCTGTCCCATTTCTGGCAAAAAGGAGCTCTGACTTCCGTGGCCGCTGTTGAACACTGCTGCTAACATGTTGCAGCACTAGAGTCAGGTGTTTGCTGAAGGCTCCACCATGGAATAAGCAGACAGCACAGCAGCGTGGCTGTCTTCTCCTTATGCCTTAACCTTTTACTGATTGCACTGCTGTGCAAAGGAAGCATGAAATGGATGTTGGACCAATATAAAAAACGAACTAAGACGGTGATGGTGGGCCAGTTAGTGGGACTTCATATTTGGCATATCATGGTTTGAAGTATTGAAGAATAGGCACACAGTTTAGTGTGGTTGTAATGAAAGTGCATCTTGTCCAAGAAACGCTATGTCAGATTTCCATGAGGTTATGAGGTTAATGGATGAGGTTTTCTTATAAAAAAACAGACTTCAACAATCAAACCCCATAAAAACCCCAACACACATTACGTGATATTACTGAAACATTCACTAAACGGATTAAGTCCTGGCTCAGAGTAGCTGCCAGTAGCAAGTAGAAAGTAGGTGGGTCCAGTTGGTTTGCATATGGAGTGGTTAAGGGTTTTTAATACTTAAGGCTATAGCTTTTAAACCATTGCTGATGGAAATTCCCGCATGAGGTGAAGGTTGATCCCATGCCTAAGAATGACAAGAGCAGAGTAGTACAACAGGTAGGGTGTCAGGCACTTACAGGTTGGAACCCACTGAGAAAAACTGATGTTTAGCACAGCTTGGTATTGGATCCTGCAAGTACTGGGGTAGCAAGGCAGGCAGGCAGGATCCTCAGGAGAGGCACCTTGTCCTGGGAAGCCTGAACTCCATAGGCTCCATTTGTAGGGAGCAATGACAATACATGAGGTGTTGCATAGTGTCATGCTGCACCCAGTGGAAATGGTAAATTGGAGAAAATGCCTTGAAGAAACCTTCCTGGAATTCAGGGCATTAGCCTCTAGCTTATCAAAAAGGTTAAGCGAGTCGATGACAAGAAAACTCTGTACATTAAAGGATTCTTAATGCAGCAGAGAAAAGCTTAGCAAAAACTGAGGGCTGGAAACTGTGATCAGACAAATAAAATAACAAAGGTCATAAATTCTTAATAAAAGATGTAAAGAATCTCTGGAGCAAGTGAAGGCTCTTGCCCTTCTGAAATTAAGACTGGATGCTTTTTTTGGCAGTTGTGTTCAGCTAGAACATGAGTTTACAGGATCAGAGGTAACAGAGAAATTCAGGGCCAGGCAATGGGATTCAATGGATCTAGCAGTCTTTTTTTAAGTCTTGAAAAAGTGTGTCACCTAAAGCAAAGGGTCAGGCAAAGAGCCAGTGTTCTCTCATGGATAGTAAAGGCAGATCTTAATCATATCACATTCCTGCTAACCTTCACCAGATTTTCTTTGTCATCCTTAAAAGGGTCTGATGGAGCTCAGTGGGAGGGTTTTCATTGGCTTCAGTGAAAACGAGTGAGTCAAAATAGCATTACTTTTACCCCCAGATCAGCACTCTGATTTGCTAGTGTTCACATATCAAGTGCAGGGGATTCACTAACACATTCTTATACAGGCAGCCTTTTTGAGTGCAATTTTAAGGCATTGGAATATAGTTATTTGACTGATTATCCTTCTGAGATTGGACACAAATTAGAATTTGGATATTGAGTTTTCCAATGTCATTTGGTAACAACTGCAATAAAGTTGTTCTATTCCTACCCCATATAAATACACTGACAGATCAGAATGGGACTTGTTTATATTTACACGATTCAGTTGTAATTGCTTTTGTGTCTTCACTGTTCTTTCCATGGAGATCTCCTTGGACTTTGAAGAATAATTTTGAAGAAGGAAGTGCAGGGAGGAGGAGAATCCAGGCAGAGAGAGAGTAGGCTTGTCTCACAGCTATGTTAAAAAAGACCTGGAGACAAATTAAAAAGAAGAGGTATTCTTAGCTCCAGCATAGATGTTACAAGTGGTACCTAACAACATACTGGGGCAGCTCTTGCTGGAGCACTTCACCAGGTTATTGTATAATGGATTATCCACACTGTATATCTCTTTCTGCCTGGAGGGGAGGCTGCCAGCTCCTGATCAGGATCCAAACCGCTGCTTTTGCTACCTGTTTCCTAGTAAGAAAAGTTTTCTCACTTTCCTGTGACAAAAGATGGTATTTCATTTGAAAATAGGTTGTTTGGATCTTCTGCATGCTCTTAGGTGACTGTTCTTTGCAGGCTTCAGCAAGGATTTCTGTTTTCCCTTCCATGTGCGTGCAAAATTCCCATGGAAGCTAATGGATATGCAGGGGAAGAGGCTGAGGAGGGCTTTGTGGGTCAGTGCAGTGAGCAAAGGGACTGCCAAGTTTCTGTCTGTTGCTGTGTGCACAATGTGCACTGCAGCCAGAAAGCAGACATAGCGTGCCACGAGGGCCAGCATAAAGTCTCTGCTGCCCCATCTTGTCTTAGCAGGGGGGATGTGTTAGGAATTGAGGAGAAGGAGCTGTATTCCTCTGGGTGGTGAGAAAAAAAACTACGAGGGATAGTGAGAGGAACGGTGCCTAATGGGAACAATACACCTGAGCTGCACAGCCTGCTGCTGCCTGGGAAGAGGAGCTGCAGGCCTGTGCTGGTGACTCTGGGATCTCAGGCAGGGTATTCAGGTGACTCTGGGATCTCAGGCAGGTTGGATGAGGCCTTGGGTGGCATGGTTTAGTATGTGGTGTCCCTGCCCATGGCAAGGGGGTTGGAACTGAATGATCTTAATGTCCTTTCCAACCCTAACTATTCTATGATTCTATGATTCTATGATTCTATGATTCTGTTCCTGAGAGGCAGGAGAGGGGATGTAGTGGGGTAGTACCCAGATGCCTTGCTACAGTCTGTGGGAGAGGGAGTCATTTACTGTTTATTTCTCATTATACTCCTGTTCCCCCATAAGCTGCCACTTTCAGACCAAACTTGGAGTTTGTCTGCCTCTATACTCTGAACTGAGAGGTGCCAGCAGACTGACTGAAAGGAAGGGGGGTTAGGCATGGGAATAGAGAAGGAAGAGAGAGAAGCTGTCAATTTAAGAGAATACCAGGAAAATTCTTTTAGACTCTGTGGGCTCAGGAAAGCCTAATAGGGCTGGATGGATCATTTCAGGTGAATGATTGTGTTGGCCAGTTTAGTCCTTTGTGTGTGTCTGAACTAGAAGTTATTCACAAATTCACATATATCCTGTGCAATCAGATTTTTTGGTGTACAGGATCTACTCTGCACACCCTCTCTTCAACAAGGTCTTCCCATATTTCCTAGCTGCTTGATAACATTTCTGTCTCTTGGCTAACCAGAATACCCAGAATGCAAGGGCACGTAGTTCACATGGGTATTGACACAAAGCATATTAATCCTGAAATTTGCTAAAACAAAACCAAACCAGCAGTGATAGCAGAAATGTAATTCTGCTGAAAGCCACCCTTCAGAATTCCCTGGTCACCTGGATTTGAGGCAGAGCCAAAGGAAAGAAGATGGCTATTAAATTTCCTGTGATGCAGTTTGTTGGGATTTGTCTGGTATCAGACTGTGCCTTTCTGTCCTTGGATAACCACTTGAGTTTTACAGCAGACACACAGCAGAGTATAAATTCTTTATGTTTCAGTGAAGCAGGATTTAGCTTAGTCCATCCATCAACATGTAGTCAGTCCCTTTGGCATGGAGACTGCTTCAGCTTTCTCCTTATCTGAGTTGGAAGCACCACAGTAGTTTGCCCAGGCTCCATCTGCACATTACTACATATGTAGCACCTTTTATTCTAAAGGGATGAAGTTAGCTGTTAAATCACAAAAAAAGACTGACATTTTCTGTCATTGAAAACATGAAATGTTAGCAGTACAAATAATATTTCTCAGTTCATCTTTCTGATACAATGACAATAATTTTGTGCCAGGCCTGTTAATTCCACTGAACAAATCAGTGCACAATCAAAACTAAACAAACTACAGTCTTACGGATAACCTAGAAATGCATTCCTCAGTGTCAGAGCCATCCGCTGGTTCCTCCAACCTAGTTTTCAACCACATAAGATTTAATTGTTGCAAATGGAATACTTGTTCTACAGAAGTCCAATAAATCTGCAGTCTGTCTTCCCAGTAATCAATCACAGATTGCGAATTGCATGAGGAAAAATCTATAAGATATGTTCTTCATGTCTAGTACGTTGGGTTATTTTCATGTCTTGTGGTTTGAATTTGGCCACTGTCATTTTAGAGGAATTTCCTGCCATCTGCATTCAATTGAATTTTCTCACAGATTTGGGCTTGCTTGTAAATACTGGGATCTGGCAAAAGCAGTATCTTTGTTCTTCAGGGGCATATTCGAAAACTGTTAACATGGTGTTGGCAATGTGCTGGGTTAGGGAAGATCCAGGAGATGAAAAAGGTATCAATTTCCCCCTCCCCCTAACAGCTGATGATTTGTCTGAGAAGGAGAAAGAACAATGAGTGCATGAGCTTGTGGCAGAGTTTTTCTTCAGCTATCCTGGTACTTTATAGCTCACTCACTAGTAGGGTGTTGGTCTTACTGTCTGCTTTTGACCACGTATGTAGGCAACAGGCTGAGCAGCCAAAATATTACAGTGAATTCCTGGGGGATCTCATTGCACAGTCCCAAACAGATCAGGAGTTGATTTACCACCAGCTCTAATTTGTGTTTTGGCTGCTGATTTTGCATCCAAACAGTGAACATTAGCATATGCAGATTCTTAGAAATCACAGTACCTCCGGGGCTGTTGGGGTGAAGGGGCTGCTCCAGCCTCACTTTAAGGCATCACTGCAGTGTTAGGAAATTCCAGGTAATCTCATCATCCTAATTGGAAGCTGGAGAGAGCCGTTTGCATTCCTTTCTGAGAAAAGTGTGTATAATCAAATTAAAAACCCATCCAAATGTGGAGGATCAAGTTTAAACCAACAAAATCGAAACAATTTGGAGTGTTGCTGGTTTGAGCTTAACCTCACAATGAGAAATAATAGATAAAATGTTGTGTTACTTGCTAGAGATGGAAGAGCTGTCCCAACTCAGAAGGAACCTGCTTTACTTTATCTCATTTTTCATATTTCAGTTTGTCACATTTTGTGGCGTTTGCACATAAATCAGAGTAAGTTCCAGCCTTGCTGTGAAAAGTAGGCCTATGAAAATCATAGCAAGGGTTTCTAGACTTACCATGTCTCTGCTTGCTTCACAGTTTATTCCAGTTGTAAATAGAAAGATGTGTTTTCTGACTGCCAGCTTCTCAAACTAACCGTGGTCTTTAAAAATGGGCTATTTCATCTTGTATGTCATTGAGCCAATGTTAGATCTTACCCAGTTCCTTTAAACTCACACTGTGCATTTAAATACCTTCAACTGCCTGGAGTTCAGCACAGTGTTGTATTGATAATGCAGCAGAGGGAATCCTGGTTCTGCTCTCTTTAGTTCTGCGGAAAGGGGGAAAACAAGCGTTTTGGCCAGTGATGTCTTTCGAGTGTCTCAGTATTGTTTAGCTCTTGGTTTCTGTAGCATCTTCCAAATTCTGTCAGTACCTGAAAGCAATCCAGTCCAAGATGCTAAACAACAGCTCTGCCCAGAGACCTAGAGGGTAACATTTTGCATAATTTATTGTTTAGAAGAACTGCAGCATGAGAATCAATGTGTTATTTTCAGTGTTTCGTTTTCCATGGTCTGGGTACAGTGCCTGTGAGGAAGTTCCTTGCAATAGCTGCAGACACACTGAAAACTACCAGGCTTTGTTACTGCAACTTCTGCTCGGCACAGGCATGCTGACATCTGATGGGAACAAAGCAAGTTTCTCTTACTGTCATGAACAACTGCACTTGCATTTAGGTCTCTAGGTGCTTTTAGGACAGAAAGCTTTACCAGCAAGGAGTGGTGTTCCATGGGAAGCTTACTGAGTCAAACGGATCCTGGGGAATATTTGCACTTCTACAACGGGCAGGCTGGCAGTGTGAATACATGGGCATAATTCAGCTGAAGCAGGTTGATGATGTGCGGTTTTGCCTTGTCCCTTTTGAGATGCCAGTGTGTCACCCTGGCTGACATGGACCTATTCACTGCCTGGGAGGAACCTCTCATGTGGAATATTCCCCCAAAGTTCAGCATATGTCTTGGCTCATCTATCCTGAAATATCAAAAACCTTAGATTTTGGAGGGGTTATCCACTTCTTGCTGTGCATATTTTTCTTCCCTTTTGCTCTGTTTCCTTATTTTTCATCATGTTAGTCTTCCCGTCATAACATTGGTATAGATATTTGTCTTTCAATGATGTAACTGTATTTTAACTCATTTATAATACATTAGGCAGCACTGTTCTGGCTTGACCAAGAAGTGAGCCCACTGTTGCTTTTTGAATACACAGATGTTTATTCACGACTTCTGTTTTCAATATGGCATGACTATATTAGCAAAGATTACCTATTTGATCTTGACGGCAAACCCCATGATAAACATCTGGAAACACACCTTCCAAAGGGTTTTAAGCCATGACTCTGCCAGAGACGCTCCTTTATTTAAGTAAAGTTTCCAAGATTCTCTGGATCACCACTTTAATTTGCTTGTTTACCAAACAAAGAGTTGCATTTTACACAAGCCAAATGAGCCTGGCACTGCAAATAAAAACCAGATTACATTCGTTGCCATTAGTCACTCAAACTTAAAGGGCAGCTCCTCCCTGAAAAGCAGCTCTAAAAACAGCATTGAAGATTTCCATATTTTTTTTCCCCTTGATATTTCCAAAGCATACACACTAAAGCAGTACTTTTATTTTCTTATGTCAGTCTTGCACAACTCTACTACGTGATAGTTGTGATGACACCTACCTTCATTTTCTCATTTGACCTTCTACTAATGCAGTGTTTTCACTTTATTATAGGAGCCTGTCTTCTATTCACTTATGCAGTCCACTCCTCCAGATTTTGTCTCTGATTATACTTTGGCAAATCTGGGTTCTGTTGTAATCAGGAAGTGCTGGAGCCCTTTGTTTTTTAGTGATTATTTTTTCGGTGAATAAACGATGGATGCGATAAATCTTCAACATTTCCTCCCAGTGATTAGATCACATCATGTCCTGAATGAATCCTGCTGTTTGCTTCCAATGTTCCTCTGCTTTAGGTACAATACATCTAGATTTGTCTTTAGGAAAGTTGATAATTTGCTTTGGCCCTGATAATTTGTCTTTAGCACTAATCCTATTATCCCCTTGTTCCATCTGTTGTGCCCTCACACATTAGGTTATTTAGCCATCTCTCAAACAACTACCTCCCTTCCTTCTGCTGGATTTCCCAAACACATGCCAAGCCCTCACTGAGTTCATCTGCATGATGCTCTTCATGTAAGTCTCTACTGGAGACCAATAAAGCCAATAGGGAATTAGCTGACAAAGCCAATTGTTACTGTTATTTCCTAAGAAAACATTCTTGCATTTTCTTTTTCTTTCTCTGAATAGCTAAATGATCCTAACAATAGTTCTCTTGTTCTTTCTCCTTTATTTGCTTCTCGCTGCCATTTTGTTTTGTGAAGTTAAACTACTGATATATCTTGTGTGGTGCAGGGCTTCTTTCAGGCTTGCCACAGTAAGAAACATGTTACATTGGATTATTCTGCAGAAGTTTAACTCTGACCTGCAATTCATGTAGTTATTCCAGAAAAAAGAGCATCACAGTAAGATTATGTCTGATTTTAGCTTTGACAATGGATGCTTACCCTATGGGTGGTGAAAGATTCCTCCTGGCCTTAATGATCCAGTCCAGCTTCCAGATGCTTGTGTTTTGTTCTGACTGTGTTAAGTATATCATTGTTGCTGGGAAGCTTCATTTTCATTTCAATTTCATTTGGATTCTGAGCTGTATTTCAGTGAGAATACAGATAATTTCTGCTGAAGTACTGTGTCTGAGTGCGCTTATGTATAGATGACATGTGGATTCTCTGGGAGGGAGTTTCTGGTGTTAAGGGCAAGGTGCCTGAGCAACACAGAGCAAAATAACCTGGAGCCTTGCTTTAATCTCCCACTGTAAACCTTATAACTGCAGATGTTGATGTCCCCATGAAATACCTGTGAGCTATCTGATGAGATCAGACAAGCTGAATAGAGTTTACACTATTATCCAAATGCTGCATTAGTTCAAGCCAATCTGATGTATATGCTGCTTCTTTTAATGTAACTATGTGGAGAGGTTGCTGCTTCTCATTAAAGATATTAATGTGGCTTAGCAGACTGAGCTTCAAAATATGTCACTGGAGATTGCGATAATATAACCTCCTGTAGATAAAACCAAGAATAAAACCTACCATTCCTATTGGAGATTTCCACAGATCCTCACCAAAGTGTTCTGTTAAAGGTGGCATAAATCTGTGTGCTTGAACTGTGTTTATCCAGCTGAAATCTTGACCTGGGTGGCACTGATTATTGGAAAGTACATTTGCATTGCACTTACCTATCATGTCTTTTATAGAGGCCAAATGCTTAAGTGCAAGCAGATGAGTAATTTAAACCATTGTGGACTACAGACAATCCAGAGAATAAACAGATCATTACATAGTGTAAATCAGCAGTGAAGCTGCAGAAAAAAGCATGCCAGCTAAAAGATTTGATATATTATTCTTATAGTTTTCAAAGACATGCACATTTCATCCTGATACAACCATCTTAATTTAAGTCAGAATTTGTCTCTGAAGTTTGTATGCAGCCCTGAGAGGAGACATGGGAAGCGCCCTTCAAGAGAGTGCAGAGCTCCACAGTAGGGTCTTTCTGAGTGGTGCCCGGATCTCTGACTTTGGTCGTATTATTACAGCCTTTTATGATGTGTGACTTGTGCTGTGACAGATTAAGAAATAAGTTGCTGGAAGCTCAGAGGCACAGATACATACAAGTTCTATGAAAGTGTTTAAAAGCATGACTGACATTTCCTAATTATGCACATTAATTTTGTCTCTTCTTTTTTTTGACTGTTGCTTTGTTCTGTGGTTCTGGATAAACAATTAGTTTTATTTCAATTGAAGCTGTCTGCTCCCCAAACCCTCAACCTCCATCTGAGTTGAGATACACAACGCAATGTTTGTGGCCTCACACAGTCACTATGGGAATGTTCAGGAAGAGTGTTATCACACATCCTGCTTGGTGTTAAGTATTAAAACCAAAGAAGCAGTTGAGGATAAAAAGAGAAAGAAGAAAGAGAAAGGTACAACTCTGTAGACAGTGCCTTCGTTCTTGGAAATCTCCCAGAAACAGTGGTTAAAATGCTTAGCTAGGTTTGTATCAGAAGATTGCAACAGGCTGCAGAAAGCACGGGGCTATTATGTCTCTCAGCTCAGGACAAAAGCTCAGTTGCCCTGATACCACTGAAGGGGAGCCAAAATCAAGGCAAACACCCAGCACAGGCAAGCTCTCAGATCTCATACTTTGGCCGAAAGTCTGCTCTGGGCTAATTCCCCAAGTGATGCTGATATTGCCAAGAGACAAGAGGGCTGTGGCTGTTCCTCCTCAGCAATTAGTATTAAACAAGCATGACTATAGGAGAGATCAAATTGCATCTGTTGGGAGAAAACCCTCTGGCTTGTGCTCCCTTTGTGCCTGCTGGGAGATACGGTGTCGAGCTGCAGCATTTGGGCCGTGAATGTTACTGTGCTGTTTTGACTTGCAAGCTCTTCCTCGGCAGAGCTCTTTGGAAACGATGTGGTTAACAGTGTGTTTGTTTAAGAGGTAAGGGGGGAGGGAAATTAGTATCAGGTAAAAATGTATATGTGTGTGTGTGTGTGTATAAATTCCCAAAGCATTCACAGCCAGCTACTTAATAGTTTTCATTGAATTAATTTTAAAATGAGAACCTTGTTTCCTTTATTTAATAGAACAAAACGACTTCCATATTCTTGCCTGTAACTAGCAGGGTTTATATAGCATTCTGCAAACAAAGTAAGCATTAAAGTCCCTTTTGCCCATCTGTGGAATGAATAATTTTGTGCAAAGTATTTATTATAAGCACACTATACACTTAAACATTTTACTGTAGTGGTGACAGATCCAGCACAGAACTGGATTGTTAAGTAGCAAGCGCACCACGCTTCTATACTGTGTAGAACTTTACCAACCCTTCTAAAGCCTCATAGTTTCAAAGGAAAACGTTAGCTCACTTTAGCTAACTTTTGGGAGCTACTTAAAATGATTCTGGATGTGGGAAGCAGAGCGTAAGAGCCTGTGATGAGTTTCAGTTAGAATTGCACAATTGATGATTAATTGATGGTGAATGGAAAGGTTTGGGTCTGGTTGAGACTGGTCACTAGCCTGCTCTCTGGGAAACTGCACTAGGCTACCGGATTAGATACTAAAATATCCTTGGGAACCACCTTGGGAAACCCTTAGAATTTCCGGTTATTTGCAGAAGTTGGGACTAACTCAGAGGTGACATGTCACAAGTACCTCCCTCTAATGTAGGTGCTTTTAGGATGGTTTAAAATATGTTACTGTAATTTGTACACACGACAGCCCCACTATGCTGTAAATTGAAGTAGTCTCTTCCCTTCTTTATGTTGTACTGTCTTACACATTATAGTTAGTTGCTCACAGAATTGCACTCTTGCCCCCCTCTAGGATTCACTATGTGCTTAATATTCAGCTTCTTGTCATATCCCGGAGTCTGGGCTCCCCAGAACATCCTTCACATGCCTATTTATGCAGACAGCCAAATTCAGAGCTGGGGCACGAGGAGAACAAGGATGTGTGAAGTAGCCACAGATAAGCATACACCAGGCTGGAGGGAGTCCGAATGGAGATGACATACAGGCCAATAGCTCTTGGAGGTGACATAATTCACACCACCATGGGTTTCCTGCAGACTTGCTTGTACTCACCTCTGGATTTGGCGCACTGACTCTCTGACGTGATCTCTGCAGAATGCCTTGGACGTGGCAGTATAGGCAGCTGGTTTAGTTTGTCTCTCATTGTGCTGGTATTACTGATTGGAGAAAAAAAGGGCCAAGTTTAAGATATTTAAAAGTATATTTCCAACGTTTTCTGGCAGCCGAAGCACCAGACTCCTTTCTGTTTATCCCTTCTAATCTGCTACCCTCACCATTTGGAATGAGCTGCCTGCCATGCCTTTCCATCCAGCCATAGGGCCAGTCTTGTCTCCAGCAATAACTCTCCCCCATTTATTTGAGCATCTCAGGGATGAGCATTGAGGAATCAGCATCTCAGCTGATTCCTGAATATTTGTCTTTCCACACCTATCTGGTCCCATTTGAGTGCTATTTTATGTTTGGTTATTTAAATCATATCTGCAGTTGGTGATAGGGAATTCATGCCACACACCCATCATACATTGTGTCCTTTATTGTCTTGACTACTGCAAGTTCGGTGTGTATTCTGCACCTTGAAGTGAGGTTGTCACCAATGTTTCATCTGTGAGGAGAATGTCTCAGACATCTGTGCTGATATGTTCTGATTTTTATGCTAGAAAATGTCTTCTGGTTTTGCTAGGGTTGGGTTTCATCTGCTGTGTAGAATGAACAGCACCTGCACAATGAACAGTCCTTGCCCAAATCCCAGAGGGACCCGTAAGAAAGGCACGAAGTCAGAGGAGGGCTGAGTTCCTGTGTTTCCTTCTGGAACAGAAGGGTGAAGGATAAGACATTCCTGAATGCAGGTCTCTGAATTTGGTTTCTGCTGCTCCTCATTCTGTGAGCCTGCATAGGTGCTGGTTGAGCTAATGCATCTCCAGCATGTGCAGTTTGTCAGAGCCTTGAAATTTGGTGATCAGTCTTGAAGAAAGGTTGGAAATAACAGCTCCTTTCTGTGCCATTTCCAAAGTCCTCAGAATTGCACTCTGCAAGGTTGGAGGCATGGGCAAATATAGGGAGGGAGGAGCAGTGGGAATGTTTCATGTTATGGTGAGTTTGGGAAAATGGCTTTGCTGTGTACTTGGAGTTTATTGTTGGAACCAAGAAAATAAACATAATAACTGAGAAAATAGAAGTATCAGGGTGTTACAAATTGACAAAAATAAAATCATTTCTCCTGTAAAAGCCCTGGGTAATTCTGTTGGATAATGAGCTAAACCTGGATAATAGCCAGTTCTGTTGGATAATGGCCTAAACCCTGTTTATTTCCAAGCAGTCCATTTCTACATCTGTTCTGATGTTACCATCCAGGTTTGTTTGCTATTATTCTTTGATGGGGACACCTAAATTACTTACAGTTCACAGCATGAGCTGTTTAGTTGGGTCAGTTGTTGTCTTCACATATGAAAGATTCAGGGATTCATTTGCCATGCAGATGGGAGGAATCTGATTAAATGCATGTAAGTGGTGAATGTGATCTTTACTTCTGTTGAGGCTTGCACCTGATCCAATGTTAGCTGGAGTTTTAAATTTATAATGCTTGTGTCAAGGAGAAACTTGAGAATAAATCATGTTTTATAGTCTCGATAATGTGGTGTCTGTTCCAGCTGGTACTTTATTTCTTCAGTCCCTTGATTCTTTCCATATGAAGGCAACAAATACTTCCATCAGGTTGATATGGTTCTTTCTTTTCTTAGAAGTTGGATACCTTCAAAATGGTTTGAGCAACTGCAACTGCATCCCTGATATTTGCATACATAAATCAACGAGGTACTGTGGCTTTTGTGATGTTCAGTGTCTTCTTATTATTTGATGATTAAACATAATGCAATTTACTAATGAAGAGATGTATTTTGAAGAGCAAAGGTCAGGGCCAGATTTGAAGACTTCCATTGCCTGAAATGTCGAAAGTAATTTTAATCAGGGAATTTACTTGCCATCATCAAAGCACTTTTCCTTTCATGATTTGAAAAAGTCTTACTGCTGATGTTTATAATTAGGGAACACCACCATCAAACTCTTTGCTCATCAAACTTCATTACAATGATTTATTTGACATGCAGTAATACTTGTAATGCAGAACAGAAACAGAGCTATTGATTTACCAGCAAATTCATTAAAATTGTGTAAGTATTATTACCAATAGATACACAAGGAACATAAAGTATTTTATTCTGGATTTGGAGTTACAGAGGGTCTGGCATGGAGCTCCATATAAAGCAGTGCAGAAAGCTAACATTTCTGTACAGCAGCAGATACTGCTGGAACAGCTTCCCAGATTTCAAGAGCTTGTACTGTCGTTTTGGCTTAAGAAAGTGTTTTGGTTGGTGCAGTCGTGTCTTCCAAAGAGACATATTTTATGACCTGTAATGAAGTCAAGAATATGGTGAGTGACATATCGAGACTGTTCTGGAGAGGGACTCTTCATCAGGGACTGTAGCAATAGGACAAGGGGTAATGGGTTTAAACTTAAACAGGGGAAGTTCAGTTTAGATACAAGGAGGAAGTTCTTTACTGTGGAGGTGATGAGGCACTGGAACAGGGTGCCCAGAGAAGTGGTGAATGCTCCATCTCTGGCAGTGTTCAAGGCCAGGTTGGACAGAGCCTTGGGCGACATGCTCTAGTGTGAGGAGTCTCTGCCTATGGCAGGAGATTGGAACTGGATGATCTTAAGGTCTTTTCCAACCCAAACCATTCTATGATTCTATGATACTGAACAGATTACCTGATGGGAAGGAAAAACCTTTTGCATTGGTTTGCATCACAAGTTACAGGTTGATCCAGAAGCTACCATGCATTTGGAACATCTTGCTGATATAAAGAACTCCTTCAACTTGTTTTTATTTATATTAAAATGATTCCAGAAGTGCAGTGCAGGGCATTTGCTTGTGTTGTATGTCCAGTGTGTTCTTTGGTTTGTATCTCTTAGATCACATCCATCTCCAACGGAGCAGCAATACTCATTGGTTCTTAACTGATGCCGTCTACCAGAAATTGTTACTAACTTCGATGTTAGTCATGAGTAAGAGCTGTGAGCGACTGGTTCTGTGCAGAGTGAAAAGCCCCATCCTGTTACGCTGGTGATGGAACTAGCTGGAGAAATGATAGCCCAACACTGAGTTGGGCTCCAGAGCGAGTTTGTCTCTGTGGCACTTCTTCAGTGAAGCTTGAATGTCTGAAGGGGCTCCTGGTGCACTTAAACCGTACTGACTTTAAGGGCACATTTTGTTCTCTGTGTGTTTTACTGCTTTCCCTAGACTGTTTTTTTTTCCTTTGCCATTTTCTATAGGCAGCTCCGTTTTGTGCTTATCATGGCTCTGCCAGATGCCACACTAAACACTGAGCTTCTTTCCCCAGCACAGAGCATCTACTCCGCTGTTGTTTGCTTTCCTCGCCTTGCCTCAGGCAGGATTGGGTTTTTTTTAATTACAAAGTTAATTTTTCTCTTTGGACACAATTCAAACAGCTAACAGTAATGCTCGTATATCCCCTAATGCCTATGACAGGTTTTCCATGTAAACAAAAATTGCATCTGTCCTCAGGGACTAACTTCTATGAGTATATATCATGAAACGTTGGCTGTTTTTATAAGGTATGTAAATGAAAATGGAAAATACTCAGAGGCTGTCCTGGAATGTGAAAAGCTTATATTTCTGTCTGAACTTGGGTAAGCAAACCTGTCCTTGCCTTTAAAAACAGTTGATTTATGTGATTCAGGGCTTTGGGTTTGGCCGATTGATGGTACATGACCCTTTACCTCAGTCTGTATCTAACAGAGAGTCCAATGAAATCACATAACTCGAGCAGTTCAGGAGTCACTTGAGACTATGCAAAAAGAAAGTATAAGCTGAATTACTTGTTGGTCCTAAAATTGAGTATTTCAAATCTGGTTTTCCCAGAAATTTGGAAACAAATGTGGGTGGATCTTTTCTCCTTTCCTTCCTCTCCTCCCTGGGCTGATAGGACATTTGTGATGACAACTTCAGTGTCCTGTGGGGAAAGAAAGGCCCTCACACATTTCGTGGCCAAGACGAAGTCTGCAGGCATCAGGGATCACACGGAGCTTGCTCTAACCATAGGGATGTGGCATACATTTGTCAGTCAGTATTAGAAATGGAGCTGAATCCCCAGCTGATGTGAACTGTGGAGTGGATACGAAACCTCACGGTTCTGCATATAACCTTTAAGCAAAAGAGCTAGGAAGAAACGAAAACTTATTTCCTTATTTCAGGAGCATTTCATGCCTCACCAAAAGCCAGGTAGGCCCGTCCCTCCCAGAACAGCCACTGTAGCTGTTCCCATTCATTGTCCAGGCTTCGCCTGAATGCCTAGGCATCCTCACATGTGATGCAGAGGCAGAGCGAGGCAGCATGACTTTATTTCTCTTTCCTCAGTTGTGTGAAGCAGCTACATGATTTTTTTTCACCTGGCAGTTGTTAAGCATTTAAGTGCAATATTTTGAGAGACGCATCTTTGCCAAACATCATGTCTCTTCCTCTCTGTTTATCCAGTTATTTAAAGAAGCAAAAGAGAATCTTCTCCCATTAGTCTCTCACTGCTTCTGTAGGGCAGGGTAAGTCATGAAACATGTTTCATGCACTCTCCTTCCCCACCCAATGCTTGGATGCTGGAAAGTTATTGACACAGGTTTCTGAAGAGTGGATGGACTTGGTGGATCCATTTAGCCCATAGATGGACTATTTAGCTTAACTGAGGTGATGTCTGCTTTTAGGTTGAAAACAATCTTTAGTTCCTATCAAGGATGTAACAGATCATATCCTGTCTCCTTCAGCTATACAGTGTTTGCCTAAACACAGAATCAACTAGATTGGAAAAGACTTTTAAGACATAGACCATTAGGCCTTTGTTTGTGTAAATCACTGTAGTTCATCCACTAAAGAGCCTGAATAAAGGGAGTTTTGGTAATTTGCATGAGCTGAGAACATGCCCCATGGTCTCTGCAGTATATCACTCTGCTGTGCATGCATATCTGTAAAAGAAGGACAAGTTAAGCACCAGCATCGTGGGGCTGTATTCTGCTCAGCTGGCAGTAGCAACAGGACCATCCTGGACAGGTCAGGCTGTCATTCAGACAGCACAGTGTGAGTGGCTGGACATACAGTATTTCCTTCCCAAGGCTTTTTCCTAGACTGTACAAGTTTTCCAAGAACATATATCTTCATGTACATTCCTCGGCTCCATTTCTAATACTTCCATGTGTACAGTCATTGTTCCTGAGGTGCATGAATATTTCTGACTGCTTGGAGACACATTATTATTGTGTTGATGTTTCAGCTCTTTTTAAGAGCCCGTGGATAGGAGCAGAAGTGTTCATGGGGGCACTGGGCCTCAGGGCTTTGGCATCAGCATTAAGTTACTAGAGAGTAACAAATCACTGTGTCATTTGCTCAGTTGTGAGTAACCATATGCACACTCTTACCCTGCATCTCCTTGTCAATGAAAGGTACCTGAGCTCTCCTTCCCTGAAGGAAAGCTACCTTAAATTAGGTTACACTTGCTTAAGGACAGTGCCTGTACAAGACAGTATGAAGTGGTTGATAAGTAGTAACTTAGGACTTGCCACTTTGTAGATACCTATCTGAGTGGCAGAATTCTAGATCTCTGAGATTCTCAGTTTTCTTTTACTTCAAATACAGCTTTTTTTTTTCCCAGTTCACAGAGAAATCAAAACCAATTTAATCTTCTTCATCCATTGCTGATTTCAGAACGTGTAGGTATTTCCCTGTTCCTTTCCTTGGACTTTTAAAAATGCTCTTGCTGCTGCATTGAAGAAATATCCTTCCTTAGAGGATTTCTGGTAGAATAAACATTTGGGATATTAACGTCTACTGTCTCCTGAACCACAGCATTCCCCTCAGCAAAATCATCCTCCTTTCCTTCCCTGAGTGCTCAAAAAGGAGAAAAAAAAGAATAGCAAGTGTCCCATAGGTTTGGGCTTTATTGACTTGAATGGTTCATTTCCTTATGGTCTTTCTCCAGAAGAACATAGGACCTGAAACTCAGAATCACACAGTCCTTTAAACTAGATGAAGTGGAAGGAGAAGAACTGAGAGGGGAAGAGGAGTGTCCTCCTTTTAAAGCTAGTATTTTCTCTCAGCTGTTTTTGTTCCATGAGCACTATCAAATCAATCCAGCAGAGACATCTGGAGAAAGCTCTTTTCCCACCTTCCCTAATGTCAACAGTTTGAGGATCTCCATCTGAGTCCTGGTCAGAGACTATGTTTGAGTGAAGGCTGATGTGCTTGGCTTTCTTTTCAGCTAGAATCTGTAACAGTAAATGATTGATGGGAGGTCTGTGATTAGAGGCCGTAGCCTGGGTATATTCTTAGTCTCTGGACAGTCATGGAACAGAACATGTCCTGCAGCATTCCTCCTTCCTATGAGGGTCTGCTAGCAGCAGTCATTTTGTTGGGCATGAAGACTACAAACATTCTGTATTCCCAACGCAGGCTGGAGGGGTGGATGTGCTAGTTTGCCTCCCTGGTGATGACAGGCCTTGAGGGCCTGTAAAGAAAGGGTGTGAGGGATGGGATGGGAGGGCTGGGATGACCCAACAGGGAACAAGCTGGGGAAAGGGAGGGAGAAAGTGGTGACAGGTACTCCAGGGCTCCTCTTCTTTCCATTCCTTTTGTCCCTTCCTATTGTTTTTCCATGTGGATGCAACCATGAAAATGTGACTAGGCCACAACTTAAGGTGAATGAGAAATGTCTGAAATCTGACACTACAAGATGTGTTAAATTGTTGTCTTAAGCTTGACTTTCACATAGGCCCAGCTCTCAGATTCTACAAAGCCTTGGGGCTAACCCACACTGTGCCCCATGTATGACTGCTCCTTGGTTTGAGCTATTATTTTGCCCCCATCAAAAGCCTAATTCCCAGAAAGCACTTCTCAATCTTTCTATCCTCTGAGCACTAAATCCAATGTATTTCCCCCAGAAAACCTTGCTGAAATGTGCTCTGGTAAGGCTCTCACTACCTGTTCTTTTACTAACTGATAATCTGGTAGGGAATGGTCCTTGCAGCACACAAGGCAGTGCAGTCTAAGCTAATTTGCCAGATATGAAGACAGATAGTCAAAGGTATAGAAGCGTACTCTAAAGAGCTGACTTTCTCCCTTTTCTTTTGCCTTTGCATCAGTTTATTTGTGATAGAAGGCATGTTTGGACACACAAACACTTGCACCGATGATTCCCTGAGGTGCTTCAAAGGTCCTTTCCTTCTGCTTTAAAAATTATCATGAAGGTTTCTCCTGTCTGGCAGTGACAGCAGAGGCTTAGGAGAGTCAGAGTTCAGGCTTAGCTCCAGTGAGTATCACAATATATATATGTATTGCAATTCTAGAGCCTGTTTGAATTATCTGGACTTCTTCCTGACAAAGATCATGTAATCCCCTGTGTGCTCTCTGGCTGTATTTTAAGATACTTTTTGTAGAGACTTTATATCAGGTCTTGCCAGCAAATACATAAAGCATTGAAATGGGGGTGGCCAGACAGCAAAGCTTTGACAGCAACTTCTCCATGCAGGGTGATTGTATGGTCCCATAGAACTTGGGTATCTCTCAGCCTTTAATATATCTCTTTTACAAGTGTCCCTGTGAGATCCAGAAGTGCTGTTACTCCTACTTAACCAGAAAGACATAAAGTGGAGGCTGAATTCAGGGACTTGCCTTGTTTGGAGTACCACCCAAAATGTGAGTTAGCAGCTCCAGCACTTCAGTCTTTGCTGTAATCCAAGGACCCTCCTACCTTCCAGGCCTTAAAGTGGACATAGGCAACACGGACCTTGAAGATAAATCATGCATTGATGGAGGAAAGCCTAAAAGTGCCCAAACCTTACCCTAATTAAGGTGTCCTAAGAAAACAACACTAGAAGACATCAGCTGTGATGGAAATACTGAGGTTGAGAGGGAGGCCTGAAAGATTCAGACCATAAAGGGTCATTTTTGAAAGAATAGTAAAATATATAGAGTATGTGGAAGCCCAGTTCTATTAGTCCCTGAAAGCCTATAGTTCTATTAGTCATTTTTGTTAGCTGGCCATCCTAGTGTGTTCTGCATTGAGATAATCCAGTAAAACTTAGAGGAATCTGTAAGGTTCATTTCATCTTGCTGGAACTGTCTAAGCTGCAGTTTGTACTGACCAGTTACATGTACAGAATCTGTGGTTTGGAAACTCTATGTTGCTTCTTGGTTTGCCTGTTCTGTTGCATGTAATCCACCAATACAGAGGTTGTTTCTCATTCCTATAATCTGTCATGAGTTAAGTGATCATGAAGTGGTGGTTTAATTTTGGTTGCATGTTTGTTTGTTTCTTACTCGAGAGGAGTGCAGTCTTCCTGCATTGCAGTTAGTAGCTGTTAAAAAGCTAACTTGCAAAAATAGCACTTAGTTGTGCATGCATGTGCACTTTGTGTAAGCAGGGCCTCTGCTATTTAGATGAGCAGTTGGCATCCTAGCAGCTAGTAGCACTAATACCATCGTGGAGCATCCAGGAGGCACTGATTGCAGTGAAACACACAGCTTGCTGGGTGTCAGGAGCACTTTCTCAGTGCCTGAGGCTTTCATGGACATTTCCCACCAAAACCTGACTGTTCAATGTTGATTTGCTTGCGAGACTTGTCAAGTTCAAAGCAGGAGTTAGTGTGGCAACAGTACTGATTCATCCATGGAAATTCGGGCTCTGTTGGCTTTGGCAAAGAATTATGAGTGGTTCTGAAGATTTTTCAGATATTTGGGGAATTAGTGGTCATTTTTCTCCACAGAAAGTATCTTACAAACAAAAAAAAAAGGACTATATTAAGAAAATCTTGGTCTCTGCTGCATTGCTACTGAGTTAATAAAGAAACACATAAATCTTCAGATTTACCCAATCTACTAAATTATTACCAAGATGAAAATCTAAGGGAAAAGAAGTAATTTCTGGCAGGATGCGTTCTCTTTGTGTTGCATCTTGTTACATTTATCTATGAGTCCATTGTTGCTACTTGCTTTCAGTAAAAGGCAATTTTCATACAAACCTCACTGTGGATCACTGTAAGCCAATGTGCATTCTTAGAGAAAAGATGAGATTCAGGTAAATCAATAACCTTACTTGGAAGAATATCCTGATGATGTTTAAGGACTGCCTTGACTGACTGTAAATTTTTCTTCTAGCATCCTTATTAAAGAATCAATAGAGCAACCTCATGCACTACACCAGGAGAGAGAATTTAAACCCCCCATATTGGTGATGCCTGTCGTTGCTGTGTGTAATTAAACAGATTTTGTTGCATAGTTCTGTTTGAATAAACACTAAGGCTTTAGTGGAGGATCCTTAGGAAACTTTTAGCAGTGAAATGCTCAGATATGTCCACGGCACGCTGTTCACTCATGGCAAGTTAGAGCCCCTCTGCTAAAGTCTATAAACTATATGTGCAAGTGTGTTGTTTTGTTTAAACTGAGGCCCCATCATTGATTTCAATGTGCGTCACATTGCAATAAAACTGTGGCCTTTGGTATCTTCTGAAAGCATCACTGTTTCAGAATTACACAATAGATGTTAAAAGTTGATGGCTGAAGAACAAGATGTAACATGCCTTAGAGGGTCAGGGTCAAAGTAAGTGTCAGCTTTGAGACGTAATGTTTTCCTGGCAAGACAGCAAGACTTACCATCCCTTTGGATGAGGAGGAGAAGGGACATTTATAGGTAGTTATGAGCTTATCCTTGACAGAACAGTGCATCCTTTAGGGCTAGGAATGGTATATTTCTACACAAGCCCAACCTGTTGGCCAGCTGCACAGAGAGATTACAGGGTGATGAAGTAATGTTGCTGGGATGTGACCAAAGATCTGTGATGGGTGGAAGTGCTAGAGGGAAAACAATGGCAATCAAAATAGGTACAGTCAAGGTAAAACTCAAGGGTAAAATCCCAATATCCATACTTATGTCTGATTTGGTTGTGGATCAGGTAAAAAGTTCATAGACTTCAAAGCAGGTTTTGGCTGCAAGGCCAGGATTCGGTTCTCTAAGTATTTTAAATTATTATTCATAATTAATTTATCATAGAAACATGGACGATTAAGTCTGGGAGAGCTCAGAGTGTAGTCCTTGGTTCTGCCTTGCAGAATTGCCTCACAATTCAAAGGGAACTTCATCCAGTGTTCCTCCTTCGTAAAAATTCATTACCAATACAAAGCTCATTCCCAGATATTTGCATAGCTTGGAAAAAAACACAGATGTCTCTGCGAAATCCTGCTTGATTTTATCAAAATCACATCTCTCTTACTACAACCCTCACTGCTTGAGCTGAAGCAGCAATTCCAGGGTCCTCTAAAGAAGAGAAAACTTTCTAACTTTAAAACTTTAACAGGCAAGGAAGCAGTATAGCAGGATGGCGAGAATGAAACACAATGAAGATACTGGGAACAGATGTGACTGTGCTTCAGCAGCATCCTGTAAGCTGTCAGGTACCACTTAGCAGAGGGAGTAGCTACATCTGGTGGTTTGTTTTTTCTAAGGACAAAGGATGTATTTAAGCAAATACACCATATTTATTCTTATTTAAGCAAATACACCATATTTTTTCTAGCAAAACCAAATAACTGTACTTAATTTTTGATTTATTATTGATTTTATCTTTTAACTTTTGTGTAGAATATGTTATTTTTCAAATGTGTTGTCCCTTTGTTTCTTTTTTGGTCTCCTATTCTACACATTTAAGCTCTCTGGGTGTAAGGCTTGTCTGTCTTGTTTCTTATTTGAACATCACTAGTAGAAGGAAGTTGACTTTAGGACTGGAGGTTTCAGGCACTATGGTAATCTGAATAATGAGCAAGTCCTCATTTTCCTGTCTCCTTATCCCAATTGATCATGTCATTGTATTGCAGTGAACAACTCTGTATATGGTACAGTGCAAATTAGAGAACTGGCCTCAAAATACCTTTGTGCCTTGTGCTGAAATCCCATACTGACAGGCCACGCTGAATTTAGAGTGCTAGGTTATTAAAAATACAGGGTTTCTAAGCAACAGTGTTTATAGAAGGAGCACTTCTCGTTCCCAGTTTTGCCTTTGACTGCTGTATCTATAAAATAGCTGAAACCAACAGTATTGAGGTTTCTGTGTTGCAAAACAATTAATTTTGATGCTAATGAAATGGGGCCCTGCTGCCTTCCCTGTGCTTCAGTGTACTTGCACTGCTTATAGGCACGGTACAGGATCTCGCAATGAGTGGCTTGCGTTGAGCTTGCTTTTTAGTTTACAAAGCATATTGTTTAGGGTTGGTTTTGTGAACAGCAATTCAGTGATCTAGAAAATAACATTAATTTGTCTCCTAAGGTAAGAATTTGCAAAGGAAAACCTCACATTGACTAAAATCCTAGTTTTAACTCAAATGTTATATTCAAAAGAACACAGGAATGTGGTACCACAAACTATGGAAAATGCTGTTTTACAAAGAAAACAAGTTCTGCTTGTCTCTGTCTTGTGTATTTCCCCCCTTCCACATGATTTATGTAGTGACTTTCACAAGCCTCATGGCATTTTGTTGAATTCCAAATGAACTTTACTTATATAGAGATGTGTGTGATAGGATTGAAACTCAAGTATCTGTCATTTAAATGCTAATATCTGTGGATTAGGAGAATTTGGCAGTAATTACCAGTGCCAGTGATGGTGCATACTGATTTGAGGTAATGGGTGATGTTGAGTGCCCTATGCTGGGAGTAGAACCAACACTGTCTTATGTCAGGATCAAAGCAGAGCTATATTTAATAGATACTGGCTATGGATGACTTTGCAGAGGATGCAAATACTGCTTGTGTAGGATGGCTGTTTCTTAGACCCAGATGTTGGTGAAAGGCTCTTTGCTGCTGGATGTAGCTGAGCCCAGGGCAGGGTGATGGCAGGGTGTCACCCTGCGGTTCTGTGAGAGCTGCCCATCCTGGTGTGGCCGTTCTTTCCTCTGAGAGTTGCTGCAGCCTGACATATAAAATCAGTATGTGATTGTGTTTATAAAAATCAAGTTATAGTAACTAATGTATGATATCACTTCTGAGGGTGCTGTGATCTTAAGCAGCTGAAAGAAAATGTTGTCTGTGTTATTTCAGTGCTGTGATTTCATAGACGGTCTGGTGACATTTAATGATTATTCCTGATTTGGTTTCACAGATGAACTAAAATTCACAATAGTTGTTCAGAGAAATGGCAGAACCATTTTCATGAATTGGTATCAAATGTATTTGAAGAGAATTTTATTTCACCATATGTCTAGATTATTGTAGTGGTGTTAATCTCTGCAGTGTCCTGAATCCATGGAGTATTCCCAAATGCTAATGTTTGTATTGGCACTTACATGTTTACAGATGTATGTGCAAATGCAGTCTTCTCCCTCCTGATTGGACGATTTCAGAGGCTGCTGTGACAGCTATTTCTCCTCCTTTAATCCTTGCTGAGTTGACTGTCAGGTGCTGCAGTTTAAATCATCACAGAATCGTGGAATCCCAGGTCAGAAGGGTCTCAAGGATCATCTGCTCCAACCTTTGTCGGCAAAAACACAGTCAAGAGAATCATAGAATCGTTTAGGTTGGAAAAGACCTTTAAGCTCCTCAAGTCTTAACTGCTAACCCAGCACTGCCAAGCCCATCGCTAAACCGTGTCACTAAGTTCCACAGCTACACATCTTTTAAGTACCTCCAGGGATGGTGACTCCACCATTGCCCTGGGCAGCCTGTTCCAATGCCTGACAACACTTTCAATGAAGAGTTTTTTCCTAATATCCAATCTAGACAAGATGGCCCAGCACCCTGTCTTAAAAGTGCCCAACTGTTGGGGAATCCATTTTGGCTAGACCTTGTTCTCTTTGGAGAATTCGTTGATGTCCAAAGAAAATCCAGGCCAGCAGGTTGTGGAATCTAATTTGTAATACACACACACACAAAAGCCAGGAGGTGAAAGCTGTGTTTTAGTGCACAGATTGCTTAGGCCTCTGTTTATTAAGTATTCTGTAGTAACTAATTCCTCCAGGACAGTTTCTATCTAGATTTGTCCAGCTGCAGTGAGAGCGTGTTGAGTGAGCATGGAAGGAGTGCACAACACGCAAGATCTAATCTAGCAATGGCATGTGTGCAAGCAAAACTTTGCATTCATGCATTGCCCCAGGGATTTCACTGGGGCTCTGCCTGGGCACCCAGTTCTGCCTACATGGAATAAATGGCAGATAGGAGTCATGTCTGAAAGCAGCACAGAGCTGTCATATGCTTGTTTTAGCCAGACTTTACTATTTGTATAAACACTGTAAGCACTCTGTTGCAAACTTGGACAACATTTTTCTCTGCCTTCTTCGTTGTTTTGGTTTGATTTTATTTGCATGCATCATTTTACATGTGAAGAAATTAACCCAATGTAACCAACCCGATTGCACAGAAGGTAGAATAAGGTTTTGTTTCCTCATGTTCTTTCCCTTCTGAAACATAATTTCTCCCCCCCCCAAAATAGCAATTGGAAACAGACACCGATTTGCTCATAACAACCCTTAAAACCCTTGATCCAGATATCCACTGGTTTGTGAACACTGAGTCGCACGATATCGAAAATGCACCGAGCTCAAAGGTTTAGTTTAGAGAATGATTCTGAATGGGGGAAGTTGTCTGTTTTATGTACAAATATTAGTCTTTCATCTGTCTTCAGAGCAAGCAAATATTGGGAGATGAACTTGCTCACACTTTCACTGCCACTTGGGTGAAGTATTTTAGACACTGAGGTACAAATTTGCTTTTGATGTTGGCTTGGTTTTCCAGATATCTTTGGGATAATAAATATGGAGAGAAAATACATTCATTATTAACTTCCCAGGGACTGACCGTCTGATTTATGGATTCGAAGAGTCTCCATTTAATCTGTCAAAACTGATTTTAAACTTCATTTGTCTTCTGGTTTTGGCAACACTTTTTACCTTGAATTTGACTGTTTGACATGCATTGTACCAGAGGCACATTTTAAAACCATTTACAGTACGTTGCAAAAAAGAGAGGTTCAGTTTGGTACATCTGCTTTCAATATCATGCATCTCTAAAAGTGAAGGGAATGTTCTTGTTGTAGCTGTGAGCACAGCATTTAGGTAACTTCTTTTACAAGACCAGAGTAATAACTGCAGAGAATGAATTGTCACTGAATAAGCTTCTCCAGTGATTATGACTGGTTGCAGTTAACAGTGCTGCTGGTTGGGTACAGAATGTGGCTTCGCCAAACTGAAACATAAAGAAGCGGAGCCTCAACTTTGGGATTCTCTCTAAACTCTGCCTTTCAGGCACTGACCACTGCTCCTTTCCTCACTCTGAGCTATGGAGTTGGAATAGTGGGAAAATAGTGCATTGCAGGGGTGGTACAGCAATGACCTAGGTGCCATGTGGTGAGCCCTACGAGTGTAGTTCTGCCAGAGTTGTAAGAGAGAAATCTTCACTAAGTACACATAGAGCTCATAGAGTTCCCATGTTTTTTAATCATAGCTGCATGGGCTTGTTTTTTTCAGGAGAACAGCCTTACCTGCCTTGCATTTTTTCATCCCTACTGTCCCTGTGTATTGGTTTAGTCCTACACTAGTCTGCATGATCATGAGCGAGGGAATAATGCATGAATAAAGATGACATAAGGAGGATGTTGTAGCAATAGCCCAAGTAAGTTGTGAATGCTCCACCCCTGGTGGTGTTCAAGGCCAGGCTGGACAGAGCCTTGGGTGGCATGGTTTAGTGGGAGGTGTCCTTGGCCATGGGAGGGGGGTTGGAACTGGATGATCTCAAGGTCCTTTCCAACCCTAACTATTCTATGATTCTATGATAGCAACAAAGGTAACGGGGAGCTGGATGGATGAGGTGGCACTGCAGGTAGATCAGGAAGGCATTGCCTTAGGAGTATTCTACAGAAAGGCCTGGAAGTGAAGTGAGGGCTGAGAGTACCAAGTCAGAGATGGACAAGGGGCAATGGGTGTAAACTGGAGCATAAGAGGTTCCATGTGAACATCAGGAAAAACTTCTTTACTGTGAGAGTGACAGAGCACTGGAACAGGTTGCCCAGGGGGGTTGTGGAGTCTCCTATGTTGGAAATATTCAAGGCCCGGCTGGACAAGTTCCTGTGTGATGTACTCTAGGTTACCCTGCTCTTGCAGGGGGGTTGGAGTAGATGATCTTTTGAGGTCCCTTCCAACCCTCGGGATTCTGTGATTCTGTGATTCTACGTTATGGATACCTCATGATGGAGACTGTTCAAAGTGAGAGTGAAAGGAAGAAGCAGACTGAAGGTGCAGCAGTCTGTTTAGCTGTATGGAGCTACCTTTGATGACTTATCATAGAACCATAGAATGGTTTGGGTTGTAAAGGACCTTAGTTCTAATCCCCCTGCCATGGGCAGGGATACCACACACCAGACCAGGTCACCCAAGGCTCTGTCCAACCTGGCCTTGAACACTGCCAGGGATGGAGCATTCACCACTTTGGGCAACCTGTTTCAGTGCCTCACCACCCTCACAGTAAAGAACTTCTTCATTATGTCCAACCTGGACTTCTCCAGTACCCATTACCCCTTATCCTGTTGCTACAGCCCCTGATGAAGAGTCCCATCATCCATGTAGTGATATCAGAGACTGAATTTTTAAGTAGTCAGACAGTAAGCCGCAGAGATGGGATTTGTAATTGCAATTATCAGTATGAAGGTGAAGAGGGAGGAAAGAAGTAGAGAAAGGACTAAGCTCTTTGAAATTAAGAGAACCTGATGAACAGGATCCATCCTCTGGACAGCTCACTGGACTAACTGCTCCTCCCTGTGCATCCAAGGGGTTGATCATGGTTCGTACTTGTTAGAAGAGAATACCCTGGTGTTCATGTGTGCAATCACCAGTTCAGGTAGGTCTTGACACTCCTAGCTTGCATTCATCTCAGCCCTGCCTGGTGTTGTGTTGGAGGATTATTGGTTGTGTTCTCCTCAATGTAAGAAAGGATTTAAGCAGTTTCATTTTTTTTCTGTACGTGCCTGATGCTGGGCCTGGGGTTTTTATTCTTTCAATTATGCTCTGGAGCATTTGGAATGCTTAACAGAGCCAGGCACAGGCAGTGCATAGGGATGAGAGCCCTGGAATAGAAAAATAAACAGCGGAAACCCACAGCTGAACTACCAGATGCTGGGGTTTGTTGAGCGTTTTTTATAAGAACACATGGACTCTGACTGGGTCATTATCCCCACAGCCACTTGTCAGCGTAGCTCCCTCATAAGTCCCACTTTTTGTCTCTTTTTTTTCTCCCCACCCTCCTTTTTTTTCCCCTTCTCCCTCCACTTCTCCACATAAAATGTCCCTGTCCAGCCATAACTGAAACAACTGATTAGCTGCTGCTTCCCTGGAAGAGGGGACCCACAGTGGCCACACACACAGAAGGGTGTGCAGGCCACTGTGTCACCTCTGGAGACACTGCTGTGACACGGTGCTTACCTCAGACTATAGGGGAGCAGAGGGAGACAGGTCACCAGATAATAAGATGTTTAGGAGGGATTTGTTTTCCTTCTTTAGTAAAAGCACTGATATGAAAATGTGAGGGATTCCCTTAGCTCTGAGCAGAGGCAGAACATGCTGTGTATGTGTGTCAGGTCTCTCCCTGCCTCTTCCCCACTTTCTGTCCTGCCAACCGTTACAGTTGTGCCAAGGCTGCTGCTGCTGTGCTGAGTGGCACAGGCTCCTCATTCCTTTGTGCTCTGTTGCTTGTATCTGTCAGCCTCTTTGGATGTGAACTTTCTGAGGCAGGAGTAATATTTTTTATCATTCCTGTGTAGAATAAACTGCAATTGCATTATAAACTCTTATGCTTTGGCAATATTAATAAGCAAATAACAGGGCATGTTGTAGAATTGCAGGTCTCACTGTATGTACAAAGAATGGTTCCCTTTCCAGTGCTGAGGGCATAAGGTTTCCTCAGAGCTCTGCCATAGTATGTCTGTTTTACACAAACTCTACCTGTACCTCAGAAGTAAAAGCTGAGGATAGCTCCTTTGCCGTGGCTGCATCGCAGTCAAGTGGGTGCGAGGAAACAGGCCGTGGCTGATCCTGAGGGCATTAAAGGGAAAGCAAAACCAGAGCAGGCTGTGCATGCACCCGACAGTGACTGTAATGCATAGCAGTCTAAGCATCAGGGATCTGAGTCCAGAAGGAAGGTCAAGAGAGATTCCTACCAAAGCCAGTAATTGTTTTCTTTTTTAGCTTGTTTATTTTCTATGCAATTAGCAAAACGTGACTCTTCATTATGTGTGGTGTAACTAGTCATTAGCTGTATATACATGGCTGGGATTCAATTACACAGAAACAAGATACTTTGCTTTTCCACACGGAGGGAAATGCACTGACATACAGGGGATGTAGACCTGAGCTTTGGAAAGCCACTCTTGCTGGTGTGGGACTAGTCACTGCAGCACAGATCCTGGTGTTTGTGTAAAGCTTAGTTCTTCCTAAGCATAGCCACTGAGTAAGTGCATGTGGCTGGCAGCACGGTGCTCGGCGTCTGGGCTTGCCTTTGAACCAGGCTCTGAGCAGGTTTGCCAGCCTGGCCCTGGACCCAGCCTAATATAGCCTTTGGTGACAGATCTTTTTACTGGGGGGTAGGAAGCCCACGCGGTGTTACCCTGCAGTGTGAGGACTTGGTAGCTCAAGGCACCCCAGCTTAGAGATGCCTGCAGCATGTTCTGAAGTGGCCCGGCTTTGCTGTTGTTAGTTTCTTTTTTTTCCTCGCTTTGCTTGTTGGAAAACTACTGCTAATGCTTTACAGTGCAAATAATGCATGATATTTGCTTCTGTCATATCCCAAGTAGATGAACTGCTTTCATCTTTTCCCTCTTGCCAGGATCTGTGCTAATGAAGGGCTATGACAGTGAGAAGGAAAAATTGAACCTCTGGAAGTTCTCTTTTTTAGGAACTTCCAGAGGTTGCATTCCTCCAACTTCATCTCAGCTAATTTCTTCGTCAGTGTGCGCTCAGGATCACATGGATTTCTGCCAGGTAACATGGATTTTTGTGAGCTCCTTCGGCAATCATTTTAGCTGCAAAAGCCCATGGCTTACCGTGGGGCTCGGCTGATACGTTCAGCTTCCAGCTCCTTTAGTTTTTAAATGGCTTCAGTTACTCCCTCTCTGCTGTCTTTTGCAAAATAGGGTTTAGATGTATTGTGCAGAGCGTGTGCTAAACCAAACAAGGCAAACCTAAGAAAGGCATAATTAAAACAACAGAAATCTCACACTCACTGACTCTATTGCTGGAGCTCTTTTTGCCTGTAAACAAAAAATTCAAATGGTTGGTTTCATAAGTGGTTACTGAGCTTCTGCAGTTGCTACATTCCTTAAAATGTTGTTATTTCTTTTTTGGTCACACACTGGGGGACTCCATTGTTTTCAGTGGTGCCTATTGAGTTAGGCCCATCGACAGCAGAACTTCTTCTGGGTCATTAGGTTTGGAGGCACAGTAGTATAATTTGGTGACTTTATTCTGTTTCTTAGCAGAGACTTGTAATAAAGTCACGCACAAACAAAACCAGAGTAACCATCCTTCTCCCTTCCTCCAAACTCTGAGAGGATTAACGGACCCAGCCAGGCAGCTTCAGGTAAAACATGAAGAATATGCTGAACAAGAGTTCCTGTTCCCATGCTGCAGCAGAATAACAGTTAACATGAAATTGGAGAGCTGTGTTTAGGCACGTAGCAGGCAGAAGTAGCAAAACAGCACTGCTGTCTTATGTTATTAATGGTTCTAGAACTGTGCTGTTCTAGTGTTGACAATTTAACAAGGTTCCTTGGAAAAACTGGCTTAACTTCTCTGAAACTGTGTTTAAGAGAAGATTCACACAAATGATGCATGATCTGGAGAATATACTATACCAGGAGAAAATGAAAGAGAAGGGCAATTAGTCACTGAAGAAAAGTCTAACAGAAGCAGAAAGTACCAGGTATGTCTTGTGTTTTAATCTAGCACACAAAGGCATAATGAGACCCAATGCCTGGGAGCTGAAGTCAAACAAGTTCAAGCTATATAAAATTCATGCTGAGAAACATGGAACAAACTGCCACAGAAGTAATTTTTCATCATTTAGAGATTCCACTTTGAGATTTGATGTCTTTCTAAAAGATGCACTCTAGATCCAGCAGCGTGTGGTTAAACTGGATGCAGATATCCCACAAGAAATACAATCCACCAAGCTCACTGGTATTCTGGCTGGGTTCAGCCTGTAAACTGTGTGGTCTTTGGAAGTTGCTCTCTATTTCTGTGCTATGCTTACTATTCTCATAACTCAGTTACTTCACCATAGGGTCTCCATTTCCCACTTTGAAGTAGTTCTTATAGGGCAAGTTTCTGCCTCTTGGGTCATTACATTTAGGGAACCTTGCACACCTTTTGACCATGCTTTACCTGCTATGAGAACATTTGCATCTCCACAGCTCTTCACCTGGCATTTTTCTCCAGCACTAAATTCACATTAAAATGCACATTCAAGATATAAATCCTCATCCCTCATTATCAAGGTTAGCAATGTGCCAAGGTGATAGGGAAGAGGAGAAGAGTGGGATGTCTGCCCAGAGTTGTAACAGGCTGGACCTCCTCAGTCTGAGGCCCTCAAATCTGGTCTGAGTAGAAGATCATTCAACAGTATTTACTGAGTTGCTGGCTGCAGCATTTTTATTTCTAACTGAGCACTGGAAGCTGTTGTTAAAATGGAGATGTTAGAATTTGTCCCTCTGTTGTGCGTCTTTAGATACTCATTTCTAGAAGATTTTTGTAAGTCTGATCTTGCACCTTCTAGTTTTCAATGCCTATTGCAGTGACTCCTGATTGACAATCCGACAAAACCAGAACTGGACCTAAAGACAATATGATTACTCTCAGTTTCACCAGATCAGTTAGATCAGTGTGTTAGAATGATTTCATGCTCTTCATGTGTTTTTGATGGTGGGGATAGTCAGAAGAAAAAGTGCTGTAAATCTGAAGAGTCAGCCCTAATTAGAGTTTTGAGAACGCCATAACACTGGAATCTGGACAGTGTGCAAGTATGTGCACTTTCCTGGGAGTTTTTGTTTAGTGTTTTATGCTGCTAAATTGAATTATGGAGTGATGAGACCTCAGTGGAGACCATTTTTACCTCTGCATGAGTGCATTTGGTAAGTTCTATATTGAGATTTCTAGGCGTTTTTCAGAGAGCAGTTTAATGCGACAGTAAGAACCAACAAGAAAACTGGGTCGTACAAAAGGTTAATTAGCCTTGTTCTTCTGTGCCTTATCCAAGAAACAAGATAAAATAATCTAGATGAGATTTAACTGCTGTGTCTGACTGCCACTGTGCTGCTTCCTTGCTGCCTCACAGTGAAGGAAGCGTGTACCTGCTACCATCTGCAAAGAACAGGATCTGACTGTAAAATGTGAAGGGGAAAGAAAGTTAGCATTAAATCTGAACTCTCCAGTCTGCTGGAGAGTTCAGAAAGGAGGCAGAGGGAAGAGATCAGAGCTCTGAAAAGCATGGTTTATGAGAAAAATCTGAAATAATGAGGGCTGTGTAATGCTGGCAAGAGAAGACTGAGTGGAGAGAGCCTTCAAAGACATAAAAGGTTGCTATGGAGGGCAAGATAACAGACTCTTCCCCATGTCCAGTTTGGACAGGACAGTATGTAACAGACCAAGTTGTGCTAAGGGGACGTCAAATTAGATATGAAGGAAAAAAATTTGGTCAAGTTAAACAAGTGAATAGGTTTCTGGGAATGCTGAGGAATTGCTGGAGTCTGTAAAGGACACATTGGCCAAACACCTCATTAAATCTGTGAGACTGGATTATGCTATTGGGACACAGGGTAGACTAAATCACCTTCTGAAGATTCTTCCAGCCCTGGCTTCTGTGATTGCACAATCTGCGTATCTGAGTAAAGGGCTTTTCGTGATTTCAATGAGACTTATGTATCTGTTTCTTCACTGCCATATCCAGCTTCATGTAAGCACTGAGATACCTTATTCTCATGACTCTTGTGGGAAATGCAGGCCTAGTTTACAGAAGGATGTAGAGGGCAGCGATGCTAAAGAAGAGTATTCTATATACCTCCTAATCCATAGCAACTGCCCACTGTCATCACTCAAAGGTTCACAGAGGGCTTTTAGCAGGACCTAAACTTCTAATTGTTTTTTATTCAGTATTCATATAAGCCAGCACCATTCAGTGAGAACTTTCCCTTTTGTAGCAGCCCTTGTACTCTTTAATCTTTCTCATGTCTCTTTTTCTTCTTCTCTGCGCCTTTACCTCTTCCTAGCAGATTCCACAATAGCTTCATTCTTATCCTGTCCCACAGTCTGCTAAAAAAACCCCACAGAAGAGCAGGTAACGGTGCCGAATCTGACTTTCTTAAGAGATTGATACAGTCAAGATGTTCCATCCTCCCACTTGTCTGAAGCTGCTCCGTTTTGGATAGATACTTGAACGAGTTATATGTAAGTCGTAGAGGAGAAGGCGGTTATTCTTCTTACTGTGTTACATAGCATATAGGTATTTATTGCACCAATAACTCATGTTTGCCACTGTCTTTACAGGTGATAACATTAAGGTCCATGATTAACATGCACTGCATGTATCTGCAATATAGGTAACTGCTATCCTCAGACTTGTGTAAAGTTAGGCAGAAGTGTACTCTGTTGTGGAGAGCCTGTAAGAGGCTGTTCGCTGGCAACGAGTGCAGAAGGGTAAATTCTACTTAAATAGAACGAGTCCCAAGCATAATTCTGGTAAAATAGAAAATGACATTGCAAATCACTTGGTGTTAAATATATTTCAAATCAAGTCTTGAAATAATGCCAAAATCTTGGCAGAAAGCAATGACAAACAATGAAAAAAGCAAGTGAAGAGTAGCAGGGCTAGGCTGTTGCTCTTTTCAGCATGTATTGGGCAAACCGTTTGTTTGTCTCGAATTTTCTTGCTGGCAGTGTTAATTCTAAGCTGTAAAGAAGCCATTACTGTATTAGGTATCAAGTGTCAAATGGTCAAGGAGACTGTGAGACTGTGTAGGTGAAATGATTGCCTATTTGTGGTAGCAATTTGAATTTTCAGTGTGATTATTTTAAGCAAGGGCAGGAAGAGCTTGATAGTGATGTAGGTTACTCAGTAAGTGCGAGAGAGCTGTAGTGACTATAGATGGAGGTCCTGTTATGTGAAGATGTCTCCTTAATGAGAGAACGGATAAAGAAATGCAAGTTGCATTAGGACAGTGTGTAGTCTCCAGCAATCAAATGCCTTTTCACTGTAGTTTTTCATTACTGATTTGTAAAGAACCCAAGAAAAAATGTCTCCAAGAAGCTCCTACAACAAGTGAGCTTGGAACGAAGATATCAGTAGAGAGGAGAGAGTCATGAAGGCTCTCATAGAAAAAGAGCTTAATCCACACTTTTGGAGGGCCAGCAAAAGGAAGACAACCCATTGCTGGAAGCTGATGTGCAGTGCAGCTTTACTAGCTCCCCTCCATTGTCTTCCCTTTACATGTTGGAACATTCCTATCACATAGCAATGTGGAAAATTAGTTCTAGACTCCCAGGGATTCCTATTATGAGTAATTTTCTGTCTCCTTTGACTATGAGTAGACTGGTTTCTAAATATATGCATCAGAAATAGGTCCTTAAGGCTAAGTGTTGTACATCCACATCCCACGAGACCTTTTTCCCTGTATAGCTTGCACTGAAAAGAACAAAATGCTTTATAATTACCAGGTTCCCCCTTTGTTTAAAGTTTGCCATTTCTGTATAACTCTGTGTGATCTGCAGTGATTCTCTTTGGAGCAGGTAGCTGCCGTGGCCTTTTCTGACTTGGTGACACTTTTAGGCTTCTAAATCTTTGAGCACAACATTTTGGTGGAAATCATTTTTGTTGTATTCCGTTGGGTGATGAGTTTTTTACCTTTTTAATGTATATAGTGTACTGCTGAGCCAGGCAGACATAAAACTCCTTCTTGGGAGATGGACATATATGTTTATACAAGATGCATGCAGGGTGCCATATGGCAAATCCCCAGCTTTCATTCCCTGCACATCCTTGTATTTCAAATGTTTGAGAGAACATATACCCCTGCGGAGTCTTTACATGGTCTGCTGGCTAGAACTTCCATGGAAAAGAGAGGCTAAATGGACTAAGTAAAATATAGGGGAGTGGAGATCTGGGAGTTTAAAAGTTCAGGGTTTAATAAGTAAATGGGAAAGCAATAACCCACTGGCAGTTCATAGTAGGCATGCTCTGGCTATGAGTGAATGCTGAGAGGAAAAAAACCCCAAAAGGAATAGATTTTCTCAAACTTGCATGTATGGAAAGACCCTGTCTTCTCAATGGGGTCATAGAATCGATGAGGAAAGCATGTTTACATAGGAACAATGCAAGTACCTGCATCAGAAAATATGTGAACTTCTGTCTTGAAAGAGTCACTCTGGAGTTCTTTTAACCTACAGGCCTTGTCTAACTACAGGCTGCAGTGAAAACCCTGCTGGTGTCCATTTAGAGCAACAAAAAAGACAAACCAAAGAGGACAAGGGCAGGTGAGTGTGTACTTAACCCTAAACAGTGTAGAGTGGCCTTATACCTTACATCAGTATGCACAATGGCATTTATTTGGGGTGTATAGATTGATTTGTCCCAGTTGAGCTGGTCTCTGGAAGCACAGGTTGTTGGTCAAGCTCATGTGTGAGGGCAGGGAGTTTAAACCAGACAGACTGACAGCAGCTTCTGTGTGTTACGTGTGTTGCTCGCATTGAAAAATACAGTTGTTGGTACCCAGACGGAGTGACCAGCTTCAGCTAGGGTTAAACGTTGTGAATCTAAATCATACAATGACTTTGGTAGAGCCAGCTTTGTACAGTGCAGCAGCAGTCTTGCATCTATGGCATCCTGGAACATGTACTCGGAGGTGAGGCACAGGTTGGAGAAGGTTAATGGTGGTGGTGGAAGACAGAGTTGCAAACTGAGCTTAGAAATGAAAGGAAGATGGAGATGAGTGGAGAGGTGGGAAAGGAGAATGGGGCCAATGGCTGTATATGCATCTCCTTTAAACATGGTTACTAATAAGGTGGCAGAGGCAGGAGCCCCTGTTCTCCTGTGTTTGGCAGGGCAAGGACAATCATAAGGATATATCCAGCCTATCAGAAATACTGAGAATTAAACCTATTCCAAACACAAGGCTTCTTAAAAAAAAGAAAAAGAAATACATCGAATTTCATTACATTGAGCTTATATTCTCCAAGTGCCCATTAGGTGGGTTTTAGGATTTCCTTTTAATTAAAATAATGTTTGTTGAGCTTAATATTTTCCTAAAACATTTATTTTAATGTCTTTTCCCCCTGTTACTACAATCCAAGTAGTGAGGAAGGATAACTGACCACAAAAAAAGGCCAGATGTGCTGAGAATAATATTTTGCACATTGCCTGGCAACAGGCAAAAGGTGATTCCAAGCTGAGGAGACTGTGTAACAATGAATGTAGTGACAAGACCTGTGTTTCATCAGGCTCCAGAAGGTTTTGTCCTGATTGCCACAAAAGAGGGCAGTGGTCATTTTCAGTTTGTTCTCCGCTCTGTTTGGGGGCATAACTTAGAGGTCTGAGATTCAGATAGGAAGCCAAGAATGTTGAGTTTCAAAACTGAGTGGAATAAGAGACTCCTTGTGATAGCAGAGAGTTATTTTATTTCTCTGTCAATCTATTCACTGTTACCTAAAATGGTTATATTCTTACACATCTAGAGCCTAACTCAGAACATCAGCTAAGGCTGTGAAGTCACTGGAACCTAAGCACATGGCATGTGTTTTCCTGAATCTTGGATGTACTTGCTAACTTCAGAAGGTGTTGTGAAGGTCTCTGCTGGAAACCTAAACTATGAACCATTGCAAGCCATGTTAGCACTGAAAGTTGTATTGTTACTGTGCTCTTCTCCTGCCTCTTGGACTCCAAGATTACCTTTAAAATAGCATGAGAAAGTCAGATATGGGAGCCGTATGTATCCACATACTTGAGGGTGAAAAGGTTACAGATCTCTAAACTACTGAAATGCTTTCAAATTGTTTAAGTTAGACTGATATAAAATCAACCACGCTGCTTTATTCGGGAATGCCAGCACAAGTCATTCGCTCTTTCAAAATCCTGTGCGGAGTCTGCAAAAAGAGATTCCACAGAACAGAAATAAAATGCAATCCAAATAACTTGTTTTAAAAATAAATCGAACATGAAATAACAAATATAGATGTAGCCAACACTTAGGGTCCAGATTTTACTAGAAAGACACACATGGGTTGTATTTATCTTTCACAAGTTTTTAAGATTGATACTCGACAATTTATTTCACTAGCTGGGTTGTTTTAGATTACAAGAGTTTTCTTAGCCCTTCTGTCTTCACTCATACATCAATGTGAAAGTAAAGCAATAAGTATTTCTGTTATAGGATTTTATAGCATGGTGGAGGAAAGAGATCCTTCTTTTTTATTCTAATCTTATTGACTGCTGTTGGTTTTAACCCTAATCTTTTATAGCTGCCACCTACACGTGATACACATATGTAGGACAATTTGGGTTTTCACTTGACTCTCACTATACAGTATGGTCTGTAATAAAGAATCTTTTGGCTCTCACTTACTGTGTTTTTATTAAGATAGTATACAAGCATTATAAAAAACGAAGCCAAGTCCCTGCCAGCTGTATGAAACAGGCCTTAAAATGTGAACAAGTTGTAACTGATAGAGAGATCTAAGGTGAACCTGGAATTGTGGTGTGAGCTGCTTTGTTAGTCTTTGAGACACAAACTCTTGAATGCAGCAGTGAAAATTCAGTGCTGTTATTGTTAACTACTTCAGTTCTCAGGTAAGGACAAAACAAGATCTCTTCTTGTTGCTTTGGAGAAATAACTGTTGCCAGTGTAAATGAACCGAAGGAGCTGTTAATGACAAATGGTCATATTGAAAGTCAGTATGTTTGACCCCATGGGCTGCCCAAGGGGCTTAAAGAATTGCGCAGTTTTAGTTGAACATTTTGAGTAACTTTTCCATAGAATCTTGACTTACTTTGATAGTCACTAGCTGTGTGGTTGTGTAGTTGTTTCCTCAGCACGATGTTCACATCGTGCATTTACTACCTTTGCATCACAGAAAACTTGGATAATTATTTTTAACTGGCAGTGTTCAAGGCCAGGTTGGATGGGGCTTGGAGCAGCCTGCTCTAGTGGAAGGTGTCCCTGCCTGTGGCAGGGGTTGGAACTGGATGAGCTTTAAGGTCCCTTCCAACTGAAACCATTCTTTGATTCTGTGATATGATTGAATTAATGGAACAGGAAAGGAATTTTGCACTTTCATGCAAAGCTCTGGGGCTATTCAACTCTGAGAGGCTTTTTGTTGCCCTCTAACGCAGGAAGGAAACCTTGTGGGGCACAATATTGATATCACACAGAGATGAAATCAAAACACAGAGAGAACTTCCAAAAATACACAGGGTAAAATTTAACTTGTAAAAAGAATATATGAGTTCTCAAAGCTTTGTGAGAGCATACATTCACCTGCATAAAGAGTCATGGTCAGACAATCTGGGACCACATTGCATTTGTATGATTCAAAAGTGCTAATCTTTCATATTCAAATGTTATTGAAAGTCTTCTACTGAATTACAGATTATTGCAAAGATTTCCTAATGTGCAGAACTTTAATCTTGCAAGTGGTGAAAAGCCCGAATATTTAGAGATCTGTTGTGTACCCAATGGAGCAAATGACTGCAAAGAGGTCAAAAAAAGATCTGAACATCCTCTCTTTAGAGTCTTAATGCCAAGGTCTGGAAGTCCATGTTTAGGATATCATTTTTGAAGATATAAGTGAAAATAACCATGTTGCATTGGGGTAAAGTCTGCTTAAGGCTCTGAAAGCCCTCCCATTTACCATAGAGAATGGTATGACAGGCATACTAAACTTTGCAAAAGTGTTGATATACTTGTTGAA
Organism: Psittacula echo; assembly: GCF_963264785.1. NCBI lineage: Eukaryota > Metazoa > Chordata > Aves > Psittaciformes > Psittacidae > Psittacula > Psittacula echo. The sequence goes on from NC_137740.1 coordinate 6,531,345, forward strand.
AATGTTGAAAATGCTCTATGTTCATGAAGCGTTTTGAAGATTCAGTGTTTTGAAAGCATTCAGTTCACTTTTTAAAGCCTTCAAGCAGGCAGCATAATGCTGTGCATCTCTCCTGATGCTCTTAAATTGTTGACTGTACAGGAGCTGTGTCAGTCACTCCAGCCATACAGTAATGGAGATTATTCAGCTCTAGTTATGTGGAATGGGTTGCTGAGTACAGGTTCAGTCTCTTCCCTACAGTACATGGCTTTGCCGCATTGGCACCTTTTGAGTTAATCGTTCTCTCTCAGTGAAGGGCTTTGATGGCCTCTTGTAGCGTGGCTGATTTTCACTTGTTTGAGACAATCTGGTACTGTTTGGTTTTTCACTCTCACGTGACTCATCCAGCTGCCAGTAACAGCGTTCCATTTCTCACTGTTATCGTGGTAAATTTTGGACATCACATCCAAACAAAACCAAGAATGGCAAATTTTTTTTTTTTTTTTTTTTTTTTTAATAAAATGAAGTAATTAAAGAGAAGAAACAGTTAAAAAAAAAAAAAAAAAAAGGGCAAATGACCTAGTTTGGTCTTTGCTGCAAACCCCACAACGCTCTGGGGATATCGAAGTATGTTAGGCAAATACTTCAAATCTATCTCTATTTTGAATGTGAGTCATTTCAATTATACATCATTTCAGTTATTTGTTCATTGGCCTTAATGAGGGAAACTCCAAAGCACTGCAACATGTGTTTGTTGTGGAATAACTGCCCTTTTGGGAAGTTCTTGCTGTTATCTTCTTAGCCTTAATAGCTAATTTTATCAGCAAGAGTGAAGCCTTCCTGAATGGTAAACAATATGTTCCCCAGGGATGAAAGAGAGCTGCTGCCCTTTAGTAGGGTTGTTTTAAATACTGATCTCATTGTTACACAGACAGGTTTCCCTTTGTGTGGGGGAGATGTTCTGTTTTCCTCTGGGAGAATTCACCCCTAGCAAGACACATAGACTCTGCAGATCCTGATCAGTGTGAGGTGTGTAGCCTCATCACAGTCAGTGGGACCAATACTCACGTCTTAATCTGGCATAAATCAAGAAGAATCTCCCTCAAAGTCAGTTGCCCCAGAATAAAAGAAGCAAGATATCCAAAACTTAACCAACGTGATTACTCATATGGAAGGAATTGACTGATTGCAGCCTTTGCACACTACTGTATCAACTCTTCCGTTCCCTCCACGAACACTTAAATGTAAAGATATAAATCAAAACTGCAGGACAGAAAAAGAGAAAGACAAAAGTTACCTTGATGGATTCCACTTTCATGTGATCCTTCTGGAAACCACTCTGCTTTTATTAGATTTACTCTCTGTAAATTAGGATTAGTTTTTTATGTGGATTTATGAAATAGCTATGGTTGTACTGAAAGCAGGGGGAACCCTCTGGTATAAGGCAGGGAGCATGTGCTCTTTTCATCTGTTATTGGTAAGTTACACTATGTAAGTTAAAGGCCCCTCAATGCCAGTGAAAGAAGAGCTCTAGTTCCAGACATGGAAAACGCTTAAATCTTGTGTATGCCAGCCAGTGATATTAATATTCTGTAAAAAAGCTAGTTGTCAAAGGGCCAGATTCTGTTCTCAGTTACACTGGTGTAAAACAGACTATATTCTTTCTTTTCAGAGGCAATGAATTTGCTTTCACATGTGCTTGAACGTAGACTCTGTTTGTTTGTGTTCAGAGGCAACCTCTCGATTCTTACTTTACTTGCTGTGGGGCTGGTGGCGTTCCTTGCCTGTCATTGTTCCAACTCTCATGTGGTGGGCACATTTCAGAGGGCTCTGATGCAAGTGTGACTTCACTCAAGGCACTATTGTGCAAGGAACTTCTAGTCTTGTTAATAACTCTGTAAGGTGCTTTGTGAAGGCAACTGTACAGTGGATTGGCTGAAAGACATAAGTTCACAGATATAGCATGAGTGTTCTGTTCCTTTGCAGGGAGAAAATGTATTCTCTGATTTGACAGCTATAAGAGAAGATAATAAATTTTGACAGCACAGGGATAATGTTCATGTTATTCTAGGAAATCTCCATCTTCACACAAATAGGTATTGGTGTGTGCTACAGTTGGTGTTGCTGAACTTTGGTGAAGGCTTCAAGTTTCTGTGTTTTGATAATATGAGAAAATTGATAAAATGAATATCTAGAACGCTCTAATGAATTTCAGACTTGTATTTCTGGGGGAATGAAAGAAAGGAAGAAAGTGGTTTTATTACAAATCCAGTATACGTCTTAAGCATTTAAAAAGAATCTTTAGTGTTTTGGAGGGAAGGTACATCTTGAATATATTCCAGGTAACACTGCTGGTGGAAAAGTAGAGGAACTGTGAACTGCGTATTTTCAGTATGACTGATCTACCAACTTCTCTTAGTGTAGTGTATGCACTTTTAAAAGTGTATAGAACCTCTCACCCGTGTTCAACACTGTATTTAGATACCTTTTAAATGCTTAATTTATCTATCCAAATTAACAGCCATCAGCCTGATTATACAGTCTTGCAAAGGTAGAGATCAGCCTTGAAGTGAGTGAAATTATGATGGGATGAAGCCAAAATAGGAATGGGATAAAGCCCGACGGAGCTGTGGAATCCAGAGGATATCATGATAACTTGTGTTATTACAACCAGGGCAATGCTAATTGTCACAAACCTCCCCTTAGGAGCTGAAAGGCATCCAGAGTGATCTTCTGAAATGCTTTGGTCTAAAGTGGCTGCCCTGTGCAGGCTAAAGGATGCTACATGTCTGTACAGTTTCTTCATGTCTTCAGAGTCATTCAGAACAATTACACAATATCGGTGAATTCGGGTCTCCGAATATACTCCTGAAATAATTAGAACATATGTATTAGTTACCAGGAAAAAGGCGAACAGCCCATTTTGTATAGTTAAATACAAACTCATGTATTATTCCTAAAAATCTTACATGAGCTTTTTGTCTATATAAAATAATGCTGGCCAACACTTCCTGAGGGTTGCCTTGGCATAGTGATGGAGCTGGGTGGGAAAATCCCAGTATTGTTTTTTTTCCAATTTTAAGTATTCTGACTTCTTAAAAAAAATAGAAATCGGATAAATAAATGGTCAACAAATGTAATGTATCAGCCAAACACTGAAAATGTTTCACTGGAAACAGGGAACTCTATTCTGGAAATGTCACAATAATGCCTCATGAAACTTGTAATTTGGGTGTCACATGTACCCTCTCTTTTCTGTGGGTCTGGATGCTTGCCTGCGCTGCATCTTCATCTGCCATAGGGCTTTCCTATCACAATAGTGCTGTGGAGCATGATGGGGAGGTTGTGGAGCCCAGCCAGTGGAGGAGAATGGACTTTTGTGCTGTGATCCCTTTCACAAATTCTCCAGTTACCAGAGCCTTTTTTTGCCTTCCCCAGTCACCTGTTTCTGCTCATTTATACTCACCAAAAACCTGAACGTGATTCTCATCTCTTTCAAAGCATTCATTGACTGTTATTATAGAGGACCACAGCAGCCCAGGCTCTCCCACTTGCCTTTGCTATAAGATTAGAATCATTTAGGTTGGAAAAGACCAAGTCCAGAAGCATTAGCGGCTGTCCATAAGAGGAAAAGGGGGTTTATGTATGTTAAGGGTATCTTTGCTTTGAAGGGGCTGTGTTGAAGATCTAGTATTTTAAAAGCACAATTCATATACAGTGGTGAAAATGATGAGAAATGGCTATTGTGACTTTTAGCTAGCCTCTGAAGGCTACATTTCTTACAACTATTTTTATATATGAGTGTTTGACTAGTTCACTAGAGGTAAATAACCCAACTAGTATGGTTTAAGTTAAATGGAATTGCTGGTGTTTGACCAATGCAATCTAAATTCTCAGTTTCTGCTTTGTCCTCTTTTTTTAGCTAGATTGTCATTTGTGGCTCTAGATATATTTCTGAAGAATATTGCTATAGCTCTACTCGGTTTTACCAACTCTGTTAAAATGTAATATTCCCCAGGGACAAATATGTTATTATTATTAGCATTAACATTTATAATAATAGCTTGCTTGGAAAATACAGTTAAATGTATACATTGAAACTAAATGAATTACAGTTTTTCACACTGTTGACCTGACAGTAAAGTAGAAACATGCCCATCTAAAGTCATCATGATAGAGATAATTGTCTGCAAAGAAAAACTTGACTTACGTCACTGTTTTCAGAGGGTGCCTCTCCCTGAAAATAAAGGGAGTCTGAAACATCCCTTTCCAAAATCTAACACAGGCAAGACTCCACCATAAAAATAAACAGAAGGAAATGAAGCATCAGGCTAAGGGGTTTTTGAGTTACATTATGAAGTGTAAAATAGCCACAAAACTGAAAATGAGAAATAAACAACCGTACTTCAGAGATCCACATTCCTTTGCAATTCATTTTTGCTTCCTTGTGAAACCTTTCATTTCCACTGCTGTGTCATTTACAAGAATTTTGTAAGGAGGTCCGAACTGAGCATACAAAGCAGTAGTCAGGGTGGAGGGTTCTTAGTCAAACCCTTATGATTATTAATTTCTTTTGGGTTTTCTTGACAGTGAACGGTGGCTACAATCATTGTAACTTGGTCTCCGAGAAGAAGAACATGATGGACATGGAAATGACAAGTAGCTCGGTACCTGTCTGCCGACAAGGTCTGTTCATCCACACAGGGAACTCCCTGATGCGAGACCACCCGCTGTCCTGTGAGAGACTGCTTCATGTTGGTCAGCTGAACTTGACACACTCCGATATAAGGTACCACTGCAAGTTTTATCGGTTGATATAATTTGCTCCTCTGGAGTGCTTCTGTGTTGGAACTATTTCTCAATACCATCCACGGGTGCTACATTTGGAAGGCCATTTTTGGCTTTTGCTTCATTTTGAAAGTGCTTTGGATGCTGCTTTAACCACACTGCTCATCTGCAGGTTTGCACTGCAGGGACATGCATGTGTGCACAGAAAGTGTCCAAGGCAGTGCCAGGAGGAGTCACTGGATGTGCAGCCGCAGCCCCCTGAATTGAAGATTAAATACAGCTGCTCTGTGGGGGCTCTTCCAGCATGCTCGGAAGTCAACGAGAGTTTTGCTAGGGGCTTAAGCAGGGTCAGACTTGCCTCCTCTGTACCTCCACCCCAATGCCATGTTGTTTCTAAATTGCAGCCTGGAAGGCAGGGATGATACTCCCAAACCAATGTCTCCCATATGACAATTTGGCATGTCACCATCAAACCTACAGGAAGCCAATGCCACTACAGCGCTTCCTTTAATGAAGTATTTTCAATGTTCCCATACAGCCACATCCTTGGTATTTGCTTTTGAGGCCGTAATGTGAAAATTTGGTCTCTGGTTTTGATATATACACTTTAGTTGGATATGCTATGAACAGAATCTCTATTTAAACATTTGCTATAAATTAATTATATGAAAACACAGAACGCCATTATTTTTTTGTTGTTGTTACAAATTTAACTTTACCAGATTTTAAACAAGTACCCTAAACAGACATCCATTGTGAATAGAAGCCTGCTACAAATTAAAATCTGTCCATCTATTTTAATTGCACTGCTTTTTGGCAGGCAATATAATACAGAATAATCTTGACCTTTTTGAAGAGCTGTAGAAAAGAAAAACCTCAGTAAAGTTGTAGCCTTTATCTTAGATACTTGGAATAATTGGCAGTCTGTGCATGGAACTATCAAGCCCAAATTTCCATAGTCATAGCAAGAGGAAATATGGCCTACAGCTTAGTCTTGGAAATCTGACTGTTTCTGATTTTATTATACATATTTATGTCTTGTTTTCCCTTTACCATTTACTGGTGGGGTAAGAACATCTGTGTTTTCAGGAGGAGGAGGCACAGGAATATGGCAAGCAAGTGGAAAGAGCTGTTTGTTTGTTTGTTTGTTTGAAAAGGACAAATAATATCCATGCCACTTAACAAAAATACCCTGCAGTTGCTACAAGGATTTGTAGATGCCTTTGCATCTGGATGTAAGTCTGCTCCCTCTTAGCTTCTTTCTGGCTCACTGTGAGACTAGCAGTTACCAACCTTCTTTTATTCTATCAGTTTATGAAACAAAGATAATTAGGGCAGGAGCAAACAAAAAGGATGAAGAGAATACTCTGCTTAGATCTTTATGAACCTTTTTGTAAAATCTATAATGAAGAAATGACAGATAGCTGCATACCAGGCATCACAGTACCCACCTCAGAAATATGAACCTATTCCAGCCCTCATTTGCAAGGGGATTCCCAGAACGACATAAAGGATTGTCTGCTGCATAACGTGAGAAACTAGCAGGTGACAGGCCTGATTCCCTCCCCTTTGCTTTGTAGCATGGTCTAAAGCCTTGAGGCTCTGTTGTTTCTAAGCAACAGTTTGGAAATGTTTGGAGATGATCTTGGAGGACCTTCCATTCCTTTATGGGTTATTTGTGTGTCCCACTAGTCATGCTCTGCTTGTCTGTCCACCTCACTAATACTGGTTTTGTCTGCATGGGGTTTGCAAGGTAAAGCAAATGCCCAGCTTTGGTCTATGGACCTCACAGACACAGTGTCTAATTTCATCATTATCCTACTCATGAGACACCCAGCCAAAACCTTGTCTCTTGTGAGAGAGGATGGACAGCAGTTGGGATGATTTCTGTTCATGGTGTTTGTGATGCTAAAGGTTCTTGACAACCAAGTAACAGAAAACATGGTCTTTCCCTGAAGATCTGAAAGCAGGAGAACATAACTGAGGTGGGGGTGAATGCCCATCAGGTTCCAGTGAAGTCAGTGGGAGCCAGGGGTGCTCTGTGCCTCCCAGATTTCAGCCTTCAGTAGAAAATAGAAGAGAGAAATAGGGCTGGAATAGACAGATATTGGAGCACACAGAAGTCAGGGCAAACTCTGGTTGTTCTGTCCAACCTAGTAACCAGCACAGAAATAAAGGAAGATGCAAATTCAAATGATCTCTCTGGGTTGAGCTTTGAACCACTCTGCATTTCTAGGGTATGGAACACCCAAGGAAAACCCAACAAACCAGAGAGCACCTCCCCTAGCAATCAAAAATCTCCCTTGGGATTTGGGGTTATGATTGGCTTTGTCTTTCCTTCCCTCAGTGCACTGAAATTTGTTATCCCCTTCAGCTTCTTCCTGAATCACATTCTCTCAGTAACTGTATTCTAGGGATGACTGCCTTAATCCAAGAATCACAATCTGCCTTCTTCTCGGCCCCTTTTTCCCACTCAGTTAATAGCTTTTAAGTTGTGCAACATAATTGCTGCGACATGCTATCTGTGTGTGGGACGGGAAAAGTCCTCATACCTTCTTCACCACAACTGGAGTCAGCACACAGCTCATGTTGGCCTTTTGTCAAATAATCCATTATCAGTCACGGCAAGCCCGCCGCTATGTGCTCACTGCTCGGCATATAAAACTGGGAAGGCATCAGAGCAGTCAGCGTTGCAGAGAGTCCGTGGATGCGCAGCAGAACAATCCCCTCCAGCTTCTTAAACCTGTCAGTTATCACTGATTGCACATTTACAGTGGCAGTTGAAGGCATGTATGTTTTGTAAATAATATGGAGATTTCAGATACAGTCGTCTTTTCCTCTGAGGGCAGTTGGGAACTGCAGTACTTCTGGCATGGTGCTACTGGCCTCGTGCTCTGGCTCCAATTACCACATAAGGGAGTCTCTTTGGAAACACTGCCTTAGTATCCTCTGAGAGGCTGCTGTTACTCTTCAAAGGCTTCACACTCAGCTTTCATGTGCTTAAGCAGCAGTTCTGTTGCCTCAGATTGTCCATCCCTGGTACATGGATGCTCCCTGTGAAGAGGGGTGTGTGGCGTATATTCTCCTGCTGACTCCACTCCCTTCCAGGGCTGCTCGTTTGGAAGCTTCCCAGAGCTGCTCATGCTGCGTGTCCACACAGTGCTCTTTACACTCTCATTTGTCCCTTTCGCTCTCCTCTTGGCTGTTTGTTTCATATGCATTTATAACTGGCTACTGTCCAGAGATTGTGAAATCCTTACAGCCAGCACTGCCTGTGTGTACCAGGCCCGGAATCTGATCCCTGGCTCCAACAGCAAGATGCCATTACAGGAGCAAATAGCCAGTGGGTATAAGAGGAGTCACCCAGTAAGTTGGATGCCAGATGTTTTGTTTCTCTCTCACATCAGTTTTATTCCTGTGCCCCTTCTCCCCCCAGCCTGCCCAGGACTGAGAGATTCAAGCAGGGCTTTCCCTAGAACAGAGAGGGCAAAAATCTGCCAGGAACACCAGGAGTTTGTATTAACTGTATTACCTTGACGTTAAGTACCCCAACAGGCAAGCACTGGGACAGTGAAAGAATGGCAGATTCTCCCAGCAGTGTTAACTAATATAGAATGCAGTGTTAATTAACATAGGATATATAATATATCTACATGTAGAGCACTACAGAGAAAACTGCAGCTCCCAGGAGGGGCTTGCTTCTGATCTGCAGAAGCAGCCTGTGCTTATCATTATGTAGGCAGAACGTGGATAAGACATGGCTGTGGCAGTGCAAAGCATGAATTCAGCAACTTCCTCTCATTTGCTTTTGATAAGCTATTCCAGCTTGTCTTTTGGTTCAAAACTCCTTTCTTTCATGCGTCTCACATTCTACACTGCAACATCAGAGCAACATAGTCCTGAGTATGAGTAAGATCTTGTGCTGGAAATGCAGATCAATGTTCCTGGGACTTTTGGGAATGAAATATTTCTCAGGACAAGGATGTTTGTGTCCATCCTGCAGGTTCTCTGCACAGACTTCAGCTTGAACTCCTCACACGGACTTCTGGCAAGATAGGAGCTTCACATAAAGCCTAATAATATGACACCAATTATCACAGGCTGAAATGTAAGGCATGGGTTAGCTTTATTTGATGGAAGAAATGTGTTGTGTTTACTTTAGCCTGAGGCTTTGGGATCGCTAAAATATGATACAAACTGAATTATTTCACAGAGTTCTTGTATAGAAGAAACTAAGTGGTAGGAAATAGTGTGGTGTGCTGTAAAACCTTTGTCAGAATAGGTTTAAAGCAGCGCACTTTCTACTGGGGGTTGGAACTGGATGATCTTAAGGTCCTTTCCAACCCTAACTATTCTATGATTCTACTGAGCAATGAAGCTACAAACAAGCAGGGCAGGGTTTCCCAAGCATGTGTAAGAAAAGGTTTTTATGTATGCTTACGCCCTATATTTTACAGACACGTGGTTCTGTAAATGTTAAAAAATAATGTATGAATATGTATGGGGTTTGTTTTCTTTTTTTTTTTAATTTACTATCTGCAAAACCAGGTGCTTTAAGTTTACCCTGAGACCAAAATTAAAGGGAGGAATTATAACGGTTTATGGAATCCTCTCTTTAAATTTCTGGTGGCAAATGCAAGATCTGATTGCTCTATAGCAATGAATGGTGGGGAATTCCACTTCTTTCATAACCTTAAAGGAGTTTCTTATATCAAGCCCTACTGGCTGCAAACTGGTGGAGCTTAGTGGATCCACTGTCAGTAGTGGATGCAGCGTTACCAGTTGTGTGCCTCACAGATGTAATTTTTTGACAACCTTAATTTCATGGGGAGGAAGTCTTTTTAAACCTTGCTGTTATTGTTTCATTCTTTCTAATCTGTAGTTCTTTGAGAGCAATCACCAAGGAAGTGTTAGAAGTTGTCCCAGTTTCCCGTCTTAATGTTAGTGGTGGAACAATGGAAATAATAATGATAAAGTCATCAAAGTTGTAAAATAAATGCAGTTTCTTCAGCAGCTTCGCAGTTTAATGTATGTATATATCCAAAATACCTTACGCATACGTGTTTCATGCTTTAAAATGTGTCAGATTTATCTCAGCTGTGGTGTCACACACAATTTGCCCAATAGCCAGGTTTTCTTCAGCTTTCGTGGTGCTAGCATCAAGCATAAAATTCATTTAAGTGGAACATGTCGGTGTAAGAGCCATGGAGCACCTCTCTGGAGGGTTTATTAGTTCAGGTACAGCTTTCCTGCACACAGATGCACTGTTTCCTCTTCTCGGTCTGGCACATTGCTGCATGATGAAGCCATAGGTTAAACCTTCCCGTGCTTTAGGGATACGCAAGGAACAACTTCTGGTCCTCAGAAAAAACACACAGTTGGGTCACCCCCAGTAAATGTTTATAGCTGAGATAAAATGTTTTATTTTAAGGCATAAGCCAGTTGCTAACTGTTTGGAAGAAAAATGTCAGGAGGAAATGTTTCCTTTCTTCAATGTCTATGTGGTATTCCCCAAGGTTCTCCTTCCTGAGTGATTGGATTCAGCACACATCCCAAAAGATTAAAAATCCCTTCTGAAGAACTATTTTCTTTTGATTTGTAGACACATATAGGCTTTAATGTGAAAAATAGAAATAGGAATACACAGACTACCAGTTTAAATCTACAGGTTGTGAACTTTTCTTAGTTATGGTTTGTAGACCTCTTAGGAAGCAAAAGTATTTGCTTGATCTCTCAGCTACTCCAGACCACTGGTTGAAAATGAGCTGTTCTTTATATATATTCCTTTTTTCCTTACTGATCTTGCTCCTTTTTTCATTTAGTGAAGGAAAGCATCTCTCTGAGATGTAAGCAAAGCTCAGCTTGCTTTTCTTGATTCGTGTGAACAAGAATGCCACGGCATTTCCCCAGTGTGCTCTGAGGAAAATGCTGATATTTGAATAATTCAAAAATGCCCAAAGCTCTGAAACTTTGTTCTCAGCTATTGTTTTGCCCAATCTATTATGCATTGAAAACCTAGATTGTGATTGATGAACTGCCTGTAGCAGTGGAGTGGAGATTGTCTGTTCTGTGCGTAACCCAGTGTGTAAAATTAATCCTGTGTAAAATGATGCTATCTTTACAAGAGTTGTAGAGGAAACATTGCAGATGTTTTTGGTGTAATTGCTGCATTAGACTGGCAACATTCAACAGAGAGCAAGTGCTTCTGTTCTGCAGGGTTTAGCAAGTGTTGCCTCTCATAGAAAAATCATAAAGCCTGTAGTAGTTAGTGATACTTAATGAAAACTGTATTACAGGTCACCCAGGTTTCAAGACTCAGTTGATTCTGCTGCTCCATGCCTGAATGGAAGTCACCCGGCTCAGCACATTAAACAAGAATGCCCGAGTGATTATAAGGTTCTGTCTGAGGCTTCCACACATAGGAGGATTACGGAGGGGATGGAGCTAAGAGCCTCTGGTAGTCTGCATCCTGAAATAGACCTAATGAATAATAGCTTTACAAATTCACTTTCATCCTACTTGTTTAATAATGAACATAGCTCCTCCCTGGGTCCTTTGTCACTTGGCACCCCTCAGCACTCGGCCAGGCTACAAACAAGCAACCTGAAGAAGAGATGCATCTCTGTTGTGCCGTCTTCATCTGAAGGAATTGATATTACAGCTATCATCCGCACATCACAGACGTCACTGGTCACCTGTGTGAATGGACTGCGAACTAATTCAGCTGGCATTTCCTCTCATCCTGTGGAGATCAGTCATCACAGTGCTCAGAAATCCTCTCGGCCCCAGTCTTGCTCTCAGCCTGGAAACCCTTGCAGTATTCCCTCCCCTCCAGCATGTCTTGTACCTATTTCTGCTGAATGTGACAGAGGTGACTGTGAGCAGATACAAATGCAGCAAGTCGAGGAGAATGGAAGCCTCAGCCTTCTGATGAACGGTACTAGCATCCCTCATCAAAACACCTTGCACAGCACTCAGAAGGTGAGTTTCTTAAAACAAGAACCAGCTGATGATTATTCCTCCACTGCTGATCTTTTTCGACATCACCAGGGGCTTCCTCCCCCTTACCATCTACACCAGCAGCTAAGCCAGGCTCAAGGGACACTGCCTCACTTACATGCCTCTATGTCTCCAAAGTCCCTGCAGCCCAGTGATGGGGACGAACAGGACCTCAGCAATGGCAAACAGGTCTGTCAGTGGATTGACTGCAGTGCCACTTACGACCAACAAGATGAACTGGTCAGACACATAGAAAAGACTCACATTGACCAGCGGAAAGGAGAGGACTTCACTTGCTTTTGGGCAGGCTGTGTCCGCCGATATAAACCCTTCAATGCTCGATACAAACTGCTGATTCATATGAGGGTTCATTCTGGAGAAAAACCAAACAAGTGCATGGTAAGCCTGGAATATATTTGTTTGAATAGAAACATACTGCTCTGCTCTCTTTCTTGCTCTCTCTTCAATCTTATTCCAATGTAATCGTTGTGTTTTCCTGTAACTTAGTTTGCAGCAGGCTAAAGGGGAATTGGAGAAAACCTTAATCTAGAAGGAAATGTCTGAGTAAGAAATACTGTAGTTTTTGGAATGGGGATTCAGTTTCCTTATAGGAGAGCTTAACTTTCAATACAGTGCTTTATTTTTTTAAATATTCATTAAAGCATTAATAAAGTGATGATCAAAGCACACAGCAGCCATTTAATGTAAAACAAAGTCACTGAGCCTCGGGTGACATTTTTAATCAAGAAACATAAAACACATCTAATGAAATTCTTTTCATTCCTTCAGCTGAACAATAACCCATAGACTTGTGAGTGCCAGAGTTTCAAATGGTAGTTTAGAAAAGAAAAAGAAACTTGTTAAAGGATTTTAAACAGTTAAAGACTAAAAGAATATCTTTAATTACATTTTCAAAGGTTTTTTAGGGGCTTTTTTCATTTGCAAACCAGAGCTTTAAAAATAAGTAAAAACCATTGTTCTCTTCTGATCAAGAAGATGTAAACAACATCAGTGTTCCAAAAAGAGGATCTTGGGAATAACACCATCTCTGCATCTGCCCACCATGATGACAATATGGCCAAACTAAAATAAAAGTTAATGACTTCCATTAAGCTTTCCACATGTTTGAAACAACAATGATATAAGACCCTGACTGAAACCGATGAAGCAAAACAAGTTTGACATAAGCTTCCAAATTGGGCCATGAAATTTGGCAAGTCTTGTTTGTAACACCAACACGTGTGCATGAGCACACACACACACACACACACACACACACACACAAGTACAGACAAAGGGAATGGTTATAGCAGCAGGTTGTGGTTCCCAATAGATGGATTTTTTGACTATATATCTATTTTGCTGTTTTGATCAGAGAATGATATAATGGAAAATGTTTGTAAGGAAGTTAGATCAAGGCACATTTTTCCATGACAAGCTGGAGTGTTCTATGGAGGAATAGGAAAGAATGTCTATATAAAAATCTTGGGGTTTTCTGTCATTTGTTCAAGAAAAAGCTTTCTGGCCTGCAATGGTTATGGAAGGGAGAAGGAAGAAGACAACAGTATTCAGAATGTGTTACAGAGAATAATTTTCTGTGGAAGTGGCCGTCCTTATTATCTTCTTACTTCCGCTGGATACATGAAAAATGCTAACTTAATGCGTGCACTGTTCAGTGGGTATTCCCTAACGTAAGGCTGCAAACATTGCAGATATTTAGAGAACGCCATCAAGTTGTCCAAGATAAAATGGCATTACTGTAAGACTTACCCGTTTCTTTTTCCTTTGAGAGAAAGGAACTGACTTGCTCGTTTCCAGAAGTAGCTCAATCGCAATTTGTAGATGTACAAAGGAATTTAACTTCCTATTTGAATCTTTTATTTGGTCAGAAATCATCACAGAATAATGCAAGTTACTTGCTGCCTTCCAAAGAAAAGTATAGGTAAGCAAGCCATGAAAGCATACTTACAGATTCTGTTTTAGCCTATTTGTTGGTTTTAGTGTATTTATCATCTGGAACGAGATCAGGCTTCTTCCCACTTTTATCTCATACTTTTTAAAAGCAATACTTAAAACATGAAACCCTGATTAGCTTTACTACAATGCTTAAAGATTCAGTAGATTCCATGGGTGAGGGAACTTTTGTCTTTTTCTGCAAAATGGATATTTGAAGGGTATTGTATAGCAGGTTTCTAATGTTACATTCCCATTCCTACAGGAAACTGGATAAACCAGTGATGTTAAATCATGTAATGTCTTAGCAAATGTTAAAAGTTTTCTAATTTCAGTTATTTTCATCTGCACTAAAGAACTGGCTTTTGATAACATCTCAAAGTTTAACATTGTGAATAGGTTGGAAAAACCTTTGCATCTGATATTGCAGACAGCCTTCATGGCACGTATCTTACAGCCTTGGCATGTAAGTACATAAAGATCTGTTTTATTTGAGCAGATATTGCAGTTGTTCCCATACATGGAATGCCTCAATCAGAACTAGGAGCTTTACATTGCACAACATGCAGTTAACTCCTCTATTCCCAGAATAAGAGCCTTCCACTGTCAGTAGAGGTATCCATGTATTAGATGTTACAACCTGGAATCCTGCGTGGAGTAAAGCTGGATCCAAGTGAGCACATGAAAAACATGTCGCCTTTGCAGATTTAGTTTCCTACTCTGGAAAGACCTTGATCTAACAGGGGCAAGATCCAAAGCTGCAACACAGCTCTGTAAAGTTATTAATATCAAGTGGGGATTATTTGCCCAGTGAATTCCATTCCACTTTAAACCAGGGTTGCTGTGCAGTGTTTCATTGTGCAGTGATGTCATGTCATTTTAAATGATGGCTTTTCTTTTGATGTGGTAATAATTGTGCTGTTATTCCTGCAAATTAAGAAGGCAATTCATTCTCTGTCTATAGAGGGCTGAGATTTTGTTTCGTTTTTGCTGTAGCTCTGTTAAAGTAACTTTACATCTCTTGGTATTTGTAGTGGAGATTTTCTTTCGCTGTTCACAATTACCCATTGTACTTTCTTTTTAAGCCCTTGATTCTGTTCCTCTCTGTAAGATTACTGGCTGACTAGGTATTGAACTGCTCAGAAGCTAACAGTGAGCAGCACCCCACCCTCATACATACAAGTACTTTTCCATGTAAAATTATTAATTTCTTATGACAGGCTTTGCTACTATGTACTGTAATAGACAAAGGAATTTTGGAATTCAAGCTACTTGAGAACAGGAAATACAAGAGACATTTTGATTGAAAAGTAAATGGTTCACTAAAACTGCAGTTAATCCTTTTATTATCTTTCCAACAGCAGTTTCCACAATACTTTCATGAGGTAAGCTTCCTCCACTCCAACTGTAACACTCTCATCATTACAGCTGGTTTAAATTTAGCTAGCCTGCTTCTTTCTGTACTACAGACACTCGACAAGCAAAACAGTATCTGGTGGAGAGAACTACTGATGTTTCGGGTCCGTATTCTGCTCACTGTGTTTTGTTGCCAAAGCCGGTGCTATGAGTATTCTGGTTTCATCCTCTCTTAAATATTCTAATTGAGCAGTGACTTCTCGTCATTGTGTCTCTCAGTTTGGTTTTTCCTTGGGCTCTGCAAGTAGTCTAAAGGAAACTGCCTAATCTCTTTGCAATATCCTGTTATGTTTCATACTTAACTCATGTTATTTTAGTTTTATTAAATTTGGGGTTCATCTGCATTATAATCAAAAATATATCCAACAAAAATAATGATGCAATGCCTGTAAGACTTTAACTTCTGAAGATTAATTTCATGCTTTTTTAGATTTGATGTCCCAGACAATTGGAATTTTGATTGTCTGAGACAGCAAAAATTAGCAAGCTTAAATGGTTTTTAACATATAAAAAAAGAAAGAAGTTTCTCATAGCTGCATCTTTTAGAGTCTTTCAGTTCTTCCAATACTTTGGTGGGTAGAACCCTGCTGATCTCCAGATATTACATCCTCAGTTTAAGCCTCTGCTTGCGAATGTAAATATAGAGCTGCTCCTTTAGTTGTCTAGAATTGTTTGATTTGGACAAATCCATACTTGGCTTATTAGTTTACCCTCTTGCACTCTTGTGGCTTCATAAAGAGTAGAAAATTAAGTTCCCATCACTGCATGTGTATGTGCTCAGGGAACCTATGTTGCAGGCCTCCACAGACATGATCAAGGTAAACATCTTTATCATATGTAATTTCCACAATATGCAATTAGTGTTTATAGAAATTGAGTATCATAATGCATGTGATACCCATGAAAGGAGCCAGACAGTGCTAATAGTTGTTGTTAAAGTCTCTAGTTCCTGTATTTCAAAGAAACAAATGCTTCTTGAATATGTTCTAGACCTGATTGTCACATCATGTGCTTGCCTAGATAGTTAAGACTTTAAAGCACAATCTTTTTTTCTTGCATACATGCAACTCATTCACTTTGGGAATAGCCTTGATGCAATGATTTGATTGCTGTATTGCACACAGTGAAATTCAGCACCTCTGCTGTTTGTAGTCAGTTCTTTTGAATCCCTAAGGGTGAGACGCTGTAGGTCCTGCATTAAACATGGGGAAATTGAGACAGAGAAGATAAGTAACTTGCCTAAAGGCAGCTTTATGCAATTCTAGCATTTCGGTGCAGATCTTGTGTTCAAATCACTACCTCACACAAACTGACCATTTGCAATTTACCTATGAAATGGATTTTTGTACAGATTATGCAAAAGATGAGCAGCCTGGCTGAGCTTCCTGTTATTTTTACCGTACATCTATGACGCAGGTGATTTGCCATGTCATAAACCTGTGAAAACATTAATCAGAAGGTTTGGCTACATTTGTAACACTTATTACAATTACAGGAGAAAGGTGCCTATAGAGCAGATTAGTAGTATTGCTTCTGCTACTAAGGAAACCAATGTGGAATCTCTGTTCTCGGTCGATAGCAAGTATTACTCTGTCTGCGGTCAGTGGGGAGCATGAGTCTAGCAATGCATGGTGAGTAATGAGATCTCTACAGGCTACATCTACAGATGAGTCTAAGGACAATCCTGCATCTGCAGGGAAAATAGGTCTGCATGCACCAGCTTATATGCTTTTGAATTACTTCACCTAAACAATAAGTTTCCATGCCTGACTCGAGGGAATGTTGTGGAAGTCTGGAAAGTATTTTCAGCTTTTTGGGGAGGGTGGCATGCACTGATGCCAAAGGAGTGCTTTAAAAACCCAATAATAACATTAGGCTCACTTTCTTTCCTTTGAAGTTAATAGTAGGAAACATCCATGCTATCAAAGCTGCCTCACTAGAGATCTCTCTTTTTATTAGGTCTCTGATGGCATTTCCCGATACTGTCAAGGAATTGCAGCATTTAAACCACTCTGAGTAGAGAAGTAGACAGCAGTTCAGTGGTTTTGTGAAAATACAATGTTTGTTTGTTTACAAAAACCACTACAGATTAATGACAGTGCAGGGTTTAAGCATGCACTGGAGGGCAGGTTGGCAAATGGCTTTAAGCTTGGCACTGTCGGCTCATGCCCAATGGCAGCTGGTGAATTTGAGCTCTTGTCTGTCCACAGGAGAGCTCCATACCAGCAGATCCTGCAGAGCAAAAGCTGGAGAAGTTACTGGGCCCAGATTCCACTGTGGATGGGATTGTCCCATGTTTCAGTGCAACAGGACAGATGCAAACCTGAAGTTCTTAGTGCAGATGGGAAGTTCAGTACAATGGTGCTGCACAATGGTATGGTGGCATTAGGGGCTCGAGATCTTCCTTCTTGAGCTAAGCAGCTGAGAAAGTAGCTGCCAGGGTTTTCCCTGAGGGATTATCAGCTTCCCAATGTGGTGCTGGGATTGTTGACCTTCAGATCATTCAGTGAGGTGCATCTGCTTTATCAGGTTGATAGAAAAAGCTGTAGGATGCTGGGCTAGGTGGACTTCTGCTCTGACCAAGCAGGGCTGGCTGCCCATTTTGTTGTTTTCCAGCAGTTTGTTATGGGTTAGGTCTGGCTGCTCTCAGGTTTTTGTTTGCATAAATCTGAATAAATACAAATGAAATAAGTTGTGACTGTCATTGCCAGCACCCAGAGTGGTTGTCAAGTTCAGTTGTGTGCCTTAAAAATGTTATACAGGACATTGAAGCCATCTGATAAATGGAATATGGTAGCATAGCGTGGAACTTCCATGGAGGGGGCTTTCAAATACATACTTTTCTATCCTACAAGAGCATTTAATTCCACAAGGTCTTGTTTTATTTTATTTGGCTTGATAAATTAGTAAGTAATTTGGGACCTGATTAAAACATAATTATCCTGAAGTTTTCCTGGAATATTTATACAGAGCTGCTCACTGTGTGTAGATACTGCTGTTCATTCAGTCTTTGAAGTAAGAAACAAAGTGGGATAATACCAGTAATATCACCACAGCATGGTGAGTACTCTCCCTATGAAACTCAGTGTCACAGGATAGAATGTAATTAAGTACCACTATTATGGTTCTCAGTGTTGGATAATTTCCACTAATAACAGTATCTACTGAAGGTAAGGTGATAGCACTAAGCAGATAATGGTTTAGTGAACAGGTAGCCTTGTGACACAAGGGTGGATATTCATTTCTATGTCCCCCATCAGAAATTTTACCAGGTGTTCCATGCCATTCTTCTCAAACCAGTTGTAGTATCAGTGTAAAACAAGTTTAAGAGTAAAATCACTGGTGAATGTGGGCCACCTTCAATTTGGAAAACAGGGAACAGGACTGGAGGAGTTTGTTACTATGGACATTTTATAACCTGTGTACTATCTCAGAAATAATGAAATGTTTCTGTATTTTAACCCATCTTTTTTACATTCCATTTCAGAATGAAAAAGTGTTAAACAAAGATGGGTTTTTTTGGTGTTTAAAAGCTTTCCACATTTGATTTATTCAGTGTTTTTGTTTTGTTAGCACAGTCCCCAAAACAATTACATTTCAGCTCATCCTGGACTGATTTCTCTTCATTCTCCAGTGTTTTGATTTGGCTACTGAAGTACATATTTTTAACCACAATTCCAAATGTGACATGGTTTTAGTCAAAGGAAAATGATCCACTCTCCTACAAAGCAGCAGATACTCATCAGAACCCTAAACACTGAGCTTTTGAAAATACTTGGCAATGCTCTGATCGTCAAAGAACATCTTAAAGGAAGGAAACATTTTTCTGTTCGAAATGGTTCTCCCTGGTGACTGTACCGCTTGGCACCCTTGTGGCACACAGAAGAGGTAGTTGCATCAGAGCTCCTTCACGCTGAGCAAAGTCATTCATGTTCTTAGTCAAATAATATAGGCTAAAGCATGCCCAGCTTAGCAAAGTGAAATTTATTAGTTGTGATCTGCAATGTCTGGCTGCCAGATAAACTTCTAGGCTTGTCTCCCAGGTAGTTTTGGAATGTTTCAGCTAGGCTCCTTTGCCTCCCCTTTGCCTGATTTGCACACAAAAATGACATCTCGACACTATGGTTTTATCTTGATCCTCTTGTCCCACAAAACTCAGTGAGTAGTGATTCTTTCTCCTTTTAAGACATTCAGAATTATTTCCAGCTCTGCTGTGGCCTGCCTCTGGATGATACTCCACATGTAGATTTATTCAAACCCTAGTCTCAGCACAGACCTGTAAGCCTCTCAAGGGGCATCACTGTTTGAAGATACCTTGCAAGCAGCCTCTTAACTGCCAATTCATTCCAGCTGCACCACAAGATCACTTTCTTTGCCATGCAGATCAATGAATTCTATCAAATGATCACATCTGAAGATGCAAAAAGGGAAAGGCTTTGCAGCCTCTAAGCCCTGGGTTTGCAATAACTCTTAAAGATTTCTGTAGCTCACCATTTCCCATGTAGCAAAAGTGTGACAAGATTTCTTTCTCACTATGCATCCTGTCTGGGAGTGAATCCTTCATCAGTTTCACTACATGAATCTGTGCAGCAGTAAAGATGAAGTGATACACCCTCAACTAGTCAGATGCCTTCTCCATTATACTCATAAGTATTACAGAACAGTAAACAGACTTGTAAACTACCTGCTTCCTGTAGGAATGTCTTAATACACCTCAAGAGTACCTCAAAGACGTGTCCAGCAGTTGGGTCCTAACACTAGAACTCTGCAGGCTCCAGCATCATTTTGGCAGGGTGGGTTGTCTGCAGAAGGTCTGGGAAAGAAGGCTGCATGGAGTGATTTGAAGGCAGTCTGTGAATATCTAATATTGAGGAGCAATGAGAGAAGATACTTTTTTCTTCCTGAAATCTAATTTTAGACTATATTGTGTCTGAATATTATTGATGTTGTCATATAGAAGGTGGAGACCTTGAAAGCTCTAAAATTTTAAACAAAGTACTTGCAATTGTGTTCTTGAGGTTAAGTGTTTGGCTTTATTTTATTTCTCTCTCTGTGTTCTGTGGGGCTTATTAAAAATGGCATGGAATTGTTCTGAACTCTCTGTGATTTAGCAGTGATTAACCTCAAGAAGGAAAAGCAGTTTGAATCACCTGGCAGAAGGCTTGGGCAAATTAAAAAGCAGTAAAATTAAACATTGTTTAAAACCCGTGCCAACGATCTGCTCATTAATGTTTCTTATTAGGCCAATACATTTTAATACTCTGTATTAGCAAAGCATATGTCATTTAATAAAAATGTTAATCTGCATTTGCAGGCAGCACAGAGGCTGTATAGTAGAGTCTCAGGGGAGAAAGAGGAATTTAGTGCATATTAAAAACTTTATGCAGTCATTTATGCAGTTGGATCTCAGTTCTAAATGCGATGCATTTGTTTGTTACTTCGGGGCAAACCAGCAACACTTGGCATTAACAATCAGATGAGGAATAAAAAGCCATCATTGCACAGTGCAGGGTGTTTATATCGGCTTGGGCTTCACAATGGGCCAGATTCTGAAATCTTCACTCACTTGTTTAGCAAGTAGCCCAGTGGGCCTAGTAAAAAAAATAATGTGCTATTTAAACCAAATATATCAAAACTTGACCTTCTGGCATCTGACAACTCACATTAAGCAAGACTTTCAAGATACCCTGCATTTGGATAGCTTGATTTTGGAGGTGCCTTGCTCTAATAGGGCACCTCTGAAGTTGAGGTCCTTTCTCTCAAACCAGACAGCGTGATACTAAGTCACTGAAATGTCATGAGCACCTGTGGAAATTTTGACCTCACGTCTCCATTGCATCACAAATACGATGAATTAAATCCCTTTGTTTCACCCTCACAGTGGGGGTGAATGATCACAGTGAGGTAGTGAAGCTGATAACTTCACACCCATAACCCTGTTTTGCATCTCTGATGGTTCCTTCTGCTGAGATCTCAAAGCTTTCAAGCTTCTGTCTGCCTACAGCATTTTTTGTGTGGTAAAAACTCCCATGCCCGAGTTCCAGATACAGTTGAATTAAGGCAAATTGCCCTTCTGCTTTCTGCTACTTAGTGTACCGAGCACACTGGTGTATAATTGTAAAGAAAGAAACCCTGAATTTACACCGGGGTACCCAGAATGGGTCAGCTTCAAAGCACCAAAAGTGCCTGGCAGAGAAGGCAAGAAAAAGACTTTCTTCTTCCCACCTCTGCCACCAATTTCTTAAAGCTGGTGTGAGACCTTTGCTGACTAGAAAGTCCCTTCTACTTCAGACCATTATTCATGTGAGGAAGGGTATGCGAGACAGTGATTTTATTCAGCTCTACAGTGGCTTTCAAAGAGAATATTGCCATTATAAAGTATTCAGCACCCTGTATTCTATCTCAAGAACACCTGTATTTTCTGTATTTGGGTAACTCAAAGGGGCTTTATTTCAAATAGCATTTCTATCACAGACATTTGTCATTGCCTGACTTTTCTATTTACATCCCTGGGCTGATTGTGGAATGAAGGAACAATAGGAGTTTTATTTCAAAGTCTGCTTTTGTTATCTATAGCAGTGTCTTCCCTCGATTTCCTTCTCTTATTGTTGTGTACAGATAGCATATGTGTGAAGAGATCCTACACTCAGGTACAGTGTAGCTGCAGTGTTAAATAATTGATCTTGATCTGTCTTTTGAAACTGCATCCAAGGCATTTAAAAGTGGGAAATGGAAAAAGCATGTTCTCATAATCCAGCTCAGTAAAGTTTGCACAACTGCTCTTTGTTTCATCATGCCTACAATAAATCTTTCATTTTTGCCAATTGAGAATGCCTACTAAATCTGCAAATGATTACTTCCCTGAATTGTGTTGGGATTCTTGCAATACATTTTTCTTACATGGGTAATGATAAAATAAGAGTCCATCAAAAATATTTTATTGCCTGGCAGAGAGCCGTTTATGAAATGGTTTTGATTCAAGGAGATTCTTCCAAGTGTTTTAGAACCGTTGCTTACAACTTTCCTTTAACCCTTGCACGGAGGGCTGCCAGGGCCTGGGAATGCCAGAAGTAACATTAGTCACTCAGTGGCTGGTTGAACGCAGAACCCGGGTATCAGTTTAACCTGCAGCCCTTGGACTCAGACTGAGAGCATACTGCTTCAACATATACTTGTAAAGGGTATTGTGTTACTATTAGATTAGAAAGCTGATGAATGTCAGACTGGTGGGAACCTTGTAAAACTAATCTGCTGTGTCCATGTTGATATGATTTCACTCTGTTTCAGGGAGAGAATGAGGAAGATGGAGTATTACAAAAAGGCAAACACAAGGCAAAACTGGTAGGGCCATCTGGGTCACTGAGCTCAGCCTCTGCAATCCCAGGTATCATGTCACTTTACAATAATCTCTTCAGTACATCCAAAGGCACAGAACACCTTTATATTGTGCCTTTAAGAAAGGTGTATCATCAACACTATGACTTGTAAGTCAGGATCTTTCAAAGGCGTGAAACATATCCTGCCCTTTTTCCCCCCCCCCGATTTCAAAATGGGTACAACTGTGCTTTGCAGGACCAGCTGTAGGAATTGCTTTGCTTTTCCTTATAAAGAGATACAGTCTTAACCCAGTTCCATGTAGACAAGCACACTGTCTCCATGTAAAACAAGGCCCAGGGGGCTACTCCTGGAATGGCACAAATCGTGATGCCTGAAAGGACATTCTAATGCTGCAGGAGAAGGGATTTGGCAACGGACATACCTTGTGATGCCTGCACTCACAGAAAACCAGCAGTAGACCTGACTCAGTGTGGTGTGCTCTCAATGAAACCACATCTGATGCTTGACATGTTGCCCACTTGCCTCCATGTAATAAATTGTCTCCTCAGACAAGACATGGGGAGAGTAGTAAAAAGCAGATTATGTGAAGATATTTAAAAGTTATTAACAGTTATTCACAGACTTTTATCTTCTTGCATACCCTCAAACACAGTGATGTTCTTAGTTGCATGGTTGTGGTGATCTCAGAATTCACTGTTTGCAATGCTTTGGTCTAACTAAACATTTTTAGCTTGTGCTTTGTCTTCAAGGCCTAAGAGTGAAAAGATGACAACAGGCATGCAGAAATCCGACATAAGCATCAGATGCAGAGAGCACACTAAGTTCTCAGTGTCTTTTAGCCATCTACTTAATAGCATGCTTTATGCTTAGGATTGGCAAATCTGCTGCTGTATATATCTTACTTCTGGGCTGAAATGATTTGCCAAAGTTATCTCAGATGATCACTGACCATTTTTGTTCACATTTTTGAAAGGAATCAAGCAGAAACACTGCCAGGTGTGAAGAGGTTTTGCTGAATTTAGAAGCAGAGGTACTGGAGGTACACAGTGAACATCACAGGAAAGGCCAGGTGCGGAAATCTGTATCATCTGTCCTTGCAGATGGATGTTGAAAAGCAGCAAATTTAGAACCTTTTAAAGTAAAGTCTTTTAACACTGAGCAAAGTTAAAAGGGATCAGAGTGGAAAGAACCTTTTGAAGCATGGGTGTTCTTAACTGTGGTCTGTGACATCCCTAACATTCATCAGTACCTCTCAGGCAACTTGTAGTTATTAGACTGACAGCACATTTAAAAACATGAATATTTGTAGCTGCGTTACTTCATTTCTAGTGCTGTAAAAATACCATTCACATAATGGGGTAATGGCCTGCAAGTTCTCATGATTTCAACTGTTTTGGAGTTACAGGAGTTTTGTTCCCTTATGGCAAGCATCCATTTCTCATTTTAGCATCTTTGGCACTTGCCTAAAGGATGGGAAATAAAAAACGATTAAAGGGACACAGAGACAGTCTTTTAAGGAAAGAGTAAAGGAATTAAACGAGGACTGGGGTGGAGAGAACAAGGAAAAGGAGGGATTGTTTAGAAGAGAATAGAGAATAAGTAGGGGTGACCAGGCAGAATCGGCAAAGGGAAATTTAAAGTTAATCTGTCAGTAAAAGTTTCCTAAAAATGAGGTGTATTTTAGAGTGAAATATTTTCATAGTGGAAATAGAAGATGCCCAACTGTGTGAATAATGTAAGCCGGACTGTCTGAAAAACTGGAAGATATGTTGTAGAGAATTGTTTTAAATCTAAACTGTTTTACTCCTCATTTATGCTGTTCTGTGAAAACTAACTGTACCATTAGGCACAAGAGGAGGAACTGCTCTGTCAGGCACTGGAGTACAGTTTAAGCCTTTGGGTATCTGCACTCTCAAGACATTATTTGTATACTTGCTGTGAGGTAGTTGGGGATAGTCACCATGCAGAGAGATGGTGCTCAGCATCGCTGGAAATGTGGCCCCACTGTCCTTCCCGCCAAGGCTCTTGGACCATTTCACAGACAGATGCTTGCTTCGCACACTGGCATGTGTGAAATCAGGGATGATTGGTTAGAGCAGTCAGTTTGCCAAGAAAGATACCTTTTGTTTTGCTTTGCCCTTACCACATTTGACCTTTATAGAACAAAAAGTTTCTCCTCACCGTGAACGAAAGCTTCACTATTGATTTCAGTGAATGCTAATATACCACATGGACCATTGTGCCACAAATGGCTATGCCATGACATCTGGATATTTTATTTCTGCTGTGAAATGGGGCAGTTAAAGATTGTTGAGCACTGAAGTTTCACCTGCAGATTCCTGGTCCAACTTCCTCAAAATTCAGGCAGTGGAATTGAAGTTTTGGATCAGGTTGTTTGGTGGGCACTGATCAATGTCTCAAAGCCCCAGGACTGGTCTGTGTGTGGCTGAGGAAGGGTGCAGGGCAGAGCTGCACTGAGGATGGGGGAGCTGCACAGATGTAGGATCACAATCGGATGATGCTAAGCAAAACCTGGGGAGAGGGAAAGAAGCCAGCTCCTTTCTAGACATCTCCTCTACTAAGTCTGTACCTGAGCTTGTGTTTGTCAAGTTTTTGGCATCTTTTGAGCATGACAGACATAGCAGAAAGGAAGATAATGAAAAGCATGTTAATGCTGCCTTCCTGTTTTACATTTGGCATGGATTGAGATTCCTTGCAAAGGCATTTGCTAATCAGGAAGGACAGAGCACACCAGCTCTTTATTTGCTCTTAATATCTGCTCCAGCCATTTTGAAAGAGCTGTTCCCTTTAGCAGGTGAAAGCACCCCCATTAAGAGTTAGCTTAATGGTTACAGGTGGACAACAGAGGACCATCTTTGTGTAACACCAGTGGTGCAAACTTAGGAGGCAGATTAAGCTTGGTTTTAATATTTTGGCTTGTAAGATTTAGGCTCTGATACGTGTAAAATAGTTTCAGGAAAATCTGTGTTGGAACACATCTCCGAGTGGCAAGAGAAAGAAATGGGTATTATCCCAGAGACTTTCAATTTCGATTGTTTATAGCAACGCAGACAGAAACTAACGCTGTACACAAAACTGGTTTTGAAACTGCCCTTTTTTTCAGAGTTAATGACCCACAGACAAATGGAACTTTGCCAGGTTTCACCAGCTAGGAGCTGGCCTGATTTTGCTGGGAAAGAAAAGTGCAAGGCAAAGAAACCTTCTGCATTTTCAAAAGTCCACGGTGATTGTCTTCTCTCATTATATAGCCTGCGCTTTTTTCTGTGTTGTGTTTCTAACTGACCTGTACTTAGCAGAAATGCTTGCTTTGTCCCACGATAGCATACCCTGATCACCCAGGAGTTCCCTTTGACAACTGCATTTAGATCCACTTCTGTGAAAAACCAAACCCATTCCAGTCAGTGTAAAAGGACTTCTACCAAACCATGGCTTTGAGGATCCCCTAACACCGCTCAGCTCCTCTGGCTCCATCCAGTAGAGCACTGTCATATGCATTTTATGTTCCGCTGCTTCATTTACTGCACTTGAGTGTTTCCAACGCATTACCTAGGGACTTCTCACGTGATGGGCACAGCTGATTTGGCTCCCATAATTAACCTGGGAAAGGCAGGCTCTGTACCTGAGTGCATTTCTTTGTAAAATCAACAAAGAGAGGGAGTGAGCCATTTATACTAATTATATATATAAAAACATAATCCCTAAAGGCAAGACTATATAACATGCATTATGTTCAGGCAAGTATGGAATCATTAATGTCATTTGTGATAATTTGATTTACCCCCATGGCTTCCAGACAATACATGGCTCCTAGCCTTGGGAATTGGGGTGCATTAAGAATTGCATGGCAGCCCTACATTTTCAGAAGGAAAGCTCTTAGGTCTTGCTATGATAAAAGCTCTTTAGCTGCAAAATTTCTTTACATGTTGCTTCAGTTCACACTAAACAAATCGACTCCGGAGTTTTCAGTCACAGTTTGCAAGAGACAAACTGAAAGTATCTAATTGTAGCCTAAACAAAAGCATATTTTCCTTTAAAACTATGGCAGCATATCGTTGTAAATCTGTGGTGCTTTGCCCAACTGCGTGCAACAACTGTGTGCAAAAGAGCTACCTTACATAAAACAAAATATCAGGTCTTGCATGTTTAATTGAGCGCCTTTGATTGCAGTGTTGCACTGAAAATGTTGTCATTGTTTCAACTCTGTCCCTCCATGCAGTCAAAGACACCAGTGTGTGCTTGAGGAAATGGTAAATATAGAATACTGGCAAATGTTGCTTAAATGCATTTACTAGTAAACAACCGTAGCTGGACTGTCTGATTTCTAGGACTGATTGCAGCCAATTTTAACTGAGATTATGAAAGATGAAGAACAGAGAAGCCTTTAAATCCTGATTCCCAGTTCTCTACATCATTTATCAGTGTACAGTGGCTTTATTCATGTCCTGAGTCTGGTTCTGATAAATGTTGATAAATGCTTCATAATGTTATTATAGACATTATAGACACATCATTTAGCTATCAAGTTGTTTGGCTTATTTGAGGGGAAGAGAGGGTGATGGGAAGGGCTGAGAGCAAAGGGGCTGATTATTCTGGTAAATATGTAGAACTATTTGCTGGTGAGAAAGCAGCTCTCTGCTCTTGGATGTGCTGGAGCAGCCATGAAGTGGCCATTGCAGCTCCCAGGTGGGATTGTAGCTAAGGCTGCTCTCCCACCCTCCCATCTGCACTTTGCTTTGGCCTGTCTGCTCTGGAGCGGCCAGTGACCGTACAAAGCTGTGAGGGACAGACACCTCTGCTTCCTCATGACGTCTCCCAGCTGTGATCTCTCCAGGCAAAGCAGGGTCTCCCTCCTTTGTGCACCTGCATGGAGCCTTCCCAGCTGCAAACTCTAAGCCTCTGCCAATTCCTAAAGGCGAATTTCAGCTGTGCCGAAAGCCGGGGCAAAATTCCCATTGACCGCAAACAAGTTGCAGGAATACAGCCAAGGCCAGAATGATACAAGCTTAATAGTCAGGTCCCAGTTCACAGGATGCTGAGTGCTTCTGCTGCAGAAGTGGATGGCTTTGCTGTACTGCACACAGCTCCATTGTATGGCACCTCTGAATGCTGCCCTCCGTGAGTTGCTCCATGTGTTTGAAAACAGGGTGATTCAGTTGGGTGATTCAGTTTGGGAGGCTTTGAAGTTTTTTAGCTCAGGTTTAGGGAAATTATGCAACATGAATCATCCAGGAACTTTGTTTTCTCAGTAAATCCTATGGTAATTGCACATTACAGAAATGTTTACGGCAAAACAGTGGAAGACATTGGAGCCTTTTGTTACAGACAGTCATATCCCACTGAAAGTCAAGTGTTTGTCAAATTAAGCAGACAGCTCGTGCCTGGGTGTCTTTTGGGGACTGAGGTAGGCATGTCTGATTTGAATGTATTGATGGGCAGTGCTAAAAGGAGAAGGAAGGGAGACAACTCTTTTGTCCTTTCTTCCTTTGTAAATGTGGCCCTCTCTGTTTCATGGTAGATACAGAATTTTAACTTTACCACATAGTGATTGTTTTAGTTTTTGGTCTTGGGGTATCCAGGTAACAAAAAATGAAGTATTACTGGAAAAAGGACCATTGGTTATTTATTAACATGGTGTATCAGTTAATTCAGGAATTAATAAAACTGACAGCTAATAGTGGTGCTTAGGCCGATGTTGTATCCCCTTCAGCATGCTCCTGATGGTATTTAGGTTAGGCCTGCAAGGTGGCCCCAGCACCCTGTGCAAGTGAGCATCCATGAGGAGCAGTCCTGCTGGTGTGGGAAGACCTTGTCAACTGCCAAGGTCAGCAGAAGGTTCAAATCCCCCTTTTTCAGCTGTCTCTTATTATGGTCACTCTCTGGAAGGAGCTGGTTGAGAACAGGAAAGGACCTGTGAAGAGCACTTGCATTTATAGAAGCTTAAAGGTTTCTCAGACCCTTATGGTAATAAGAAGCAGACTTGGAAATACCAGAGATAGGGTAGACAGGGCTGGTGTTTGGCACAGGAGATGTGCTGACCATGTCGAGGCTCGGGACACAAGCCTTCAAGGGTGGCAAAAGGTAGCTGCGTGGGAGTCCTGTGGCTCAGCCACAGTCTCTGCCTGTGTTTTGTGTGTGTATTTCTGATCTAGTTACCTCTTTGGTTGATACTTTGGGTTTTAGCAGCAATGTCAGTGCAAATACAGTAGTTATTTTGGAGCTTGGCTTCCCTGTGTTGGTTCTGGGTCTATTCATTAATAATAATGGAGTGTAAAATCTTAGCTCCTTTCTTGGGTTATCAAAATAAATGAAGTCTTTGTGACCAGGTTTAGTCATATGTGGCTATATGATCTCTGTTATTTAAATACATGCTCATCGCTGTGTTACTCAGCCTTTTAGAGCACTGGCTCCAAAGACGAAGGGAAAGAGTTTCTCCTTTACTTCCAAACCTACTCATGATGTGTTTTGGAAAGGTAAATAAAAAGAGAACGCAGACAAAATGTGAAGAACATGTATATGAGCTAACAGTCCACAAGAAAATCAGAGGTTACATCATATTATTGTAAGAATACATTAATTTGTTTTCAAAACTGTTATTCAACAGCGGGATGAATCCTTGAGTCATTTAATGTTTGAACTTCCAAAATGGCTTGTGGTTGTTCCATCGTTCTTCTCACACAATCCCCAAAGACACAAAAGTTAGAGGCAGTGATAAATCTTTCTATATTAAGGGCCTGATCCAGCATTTACTGGTGTCAAGAGAAAGCTCCTCATACACTTCACCAGACTTTGAAGCAGGCCAGTGGTTATTAAATACTACTCGTGAGAAGCAAGCTTGGAAGATCTTTCCTGTAGACCTTAAGAAACTGTAGACCCAGTTTCTTAAACTGCTGCATTCTGTTGTAAGACTATGTAGAAACCTTAAAACATGCTTACAAATCCACACATGGCTGCTGCTTCACTGTGATCACTTCCTACCTTTGACCTGTTGTTTTACCTAACATCACTTGTGTGCATATGTGTGTATGTGAGAGTAAATAACTTAATCCTAATTGTCTGAAGAGATACATATAGACATAAACCAGAATGTATTGCTTATATAATGCCATAAATGAGCATAGTGTTTGTGTGTAAATTATATTTATATATAAATTTCCTACAGTATATATGGCCAATATAAATAAATCCTTGTCATGGCAGTGGTTTTTATCTATATATAATATATTTATCTGCATATTTGCTTATAAGCTAGCAGGTAATAAATTCATTCGAAAGGTCCTTTAAAAAAATGCAATTAATGTCTTTTGTTGTAGTTTCCCTGGGTTTAATAATCCCTTCTTCCAGATTTATATTGGTTTCTGGAAAGTAGTGCTTATTAGAGTGTTTTTCCAATTTGGCCACAATAATCCACTGAAATCTGCCAGCTGAATCACTGCTATGCTTGTGAGATTGCCAGGATCGCCTGACAGTTATTACTGGGATAGAAGGAGAGGGGGAAAGGGAATGAAAGTTTCATAATATGTCACTGCTATTGATACCTTGGCTATGGGTCTTACATTTGGATTGATAGGTATACTGAATTCTATATGGAAGACAGAACGCCTGCTGGTAGATTGGCAGCACTGCTGTAATGGAGACAAAATTTAGTGGTTTCATTAGGCAACTGTATTTTATTCTTGATATACTTTAAAGCTTGAATCTATATGTCTGCCTGCATGTGTGTATGTATGTAAGTATATATATGTATGTACATATGTGTGAACATTCCCTCTACCTGCCTTCCCCAGCCTAATTCTTGGCGAAAGGAAGGGTATTTATATTACCTGAACTAGGGTCATGCTTTACACGCAAAATCCCATCACCTGTGCAAAACATGTTACCAAGTCACAGTGAAATCGTTCACCTGCTGCCAGGCACATTTAACTTCTTCATGTGCTCATTCTCTCCTATATACTGCAGGTGAATGTAGGAGGCAGGGACTGAGCAGCCATAGGTCCAGCATGTATTTTTTTCTCCCGTACTTCCAACATAACAGAAAGGAGCTCTTCTTGCAGCACCTGAATTAACCTTTCATGTGAACTGCTGCAGACCTGGACCCTAACCCTCCTTCTGACAAGGATTTACATCCCTAGCAGTTAGTGACAATGGGATGCTGGATCCTACTGCCTAGTTGAAAACGTATATAAAAGAAGAGCAGGGCTGTGGCCTGCAAGGGCTATGCCAGAGGGAGAAACACAAAATGCCTCCCCTCTTCTGAGCTGTGGCACCACTGATGGGACAGACCCCATGTGGGGATGAGCCCTGCAGGGTCTGGGTGTCTGGGATAAATACTGTGTCCAATAGCCATCCCTGGTGAGACTTTGCTTGGGGCAGTGCCCACCCCAAGTAAGCCTTTATGCATGGGATCTATATTCTGCTGGTGTAAATAAGCTTTTGTTAAAATAATCCATCTAACTAACCGGCAGGATGGGAGGTGTAAGAACTGCGCTGCATAATACAGAGATGTGCTTATGTGGACCAAATGGTGTACACTGGGATGCAGGGCTGGCATTGCTCGCTCAGGTGCAGCAGATCCAGTCTTCCTGATACAAAGGATAAAAGCCATTGGCTTGAATTTTTGTATTTGTGTTTTTGCAGTTACAGCAGCTTTATTATGAAAGTTTTGCCTTTTTTGTAGATGATGGACTGAGATACTGGGTGCCTGCTTTAGTACAGCCAGAAAAGTGACATTCTCAAACAGTCTTTCGTTCCACAATATGTGGTGAAAGATGATTTCCGTCTCAGCAGACATTAATGTGCAAAAGGACGCTTTAAAGCTATAAACTTTCCCTAATTTTTCCCTGTAGGGGAGGGTAAGTTTCCCTTCAGTACCAACCACTGCAAAAGGCTCATTGCTTTGGAAGTATCTTTCTGATCATTCCTATCCCCTGGCATTGCATATGGGGTCAGCTCGAGTGCTTTAAAGTTTGAGGAGCAGGCACACAGACATGCTTCCCCCTTACATACATTGTGATCTGTCTGTGGCAAGCCGAAGTGACAGGCAAGCACGTGAAGAATCAGCAGTGCTGTTTACATCTGAGTTCCAAATAGTGAAGTTAGTGCAAGCCAAGTGGACTGCAGCAACAGTCATCTTCAATTTTTATAGCCTTATAATTTGTCAGACAATTTTTATTACTCTGATTGGAACAGAGATGATGTTTGTAATGCCTGTTTATACCATGTCAAACTTGAACATAAATCTTTTTTTTTTTTTTTTAAGAGGATTTTGTGGTTTTCTTGGCTTTATGGATTTTTTTTTTTTTATCCTTCTTTAATGCATTCTGCTAAATTAAACCAAAATAAACCCAAGGAAAAAAGTGATTCTTTAAAACAAAATTATTAGTTTATCCCTTCTTTGGACAGGAATTTTCACTGGGAGACAAGGACAGAACATTCTATTCAGGCTTCGCCTGCTGATTTACACTGCCATCATTATAAAAGCTGTAATGATGTCCAATAACCAGTAACAGGAACTGCGAGGAAAAGCTTTGTAATCCAACACTGCTCCCCTTCTTCCCCAGCAGCTTTGTTGGTGGTCCTAACATAATTCCAAAACGTGTTAGATGGTTCTCGTGGAGAAGCATGCAGCTTCTTTTGTTCTTAGGAGTAGTTTAGGCCGAAGATGGCATCATGTAGGCTTCTGCCATGGTTCTGAGGTGCAGAGGACTTGCTGGAGAGCTGCACATTATGAAATGATAGCTGTTACTTTTCATACAGAGCAGACCTTGGGTTCTGCTGAGGTAGGTTATAGGGGATGCTTCTACCCATGCTATGGCTTTCTGCCTTAAGAGGTAGGGGTAGTATTTAAGATTACAAAATGTATACGTAGCAGTATGTGCCTGTGTGAGTAATTGCTAACAGAAACCAAAGATATTTGATAAGCCCATCAGTGGTTTACTGTGATGTGCTATATGTGTTGATGCCAGCAGTTTTGTTCAACAACTATAAGTGCTTTTAAAAGGTAGCAAGTGCTATCCAGCTTCCTGATACTAAAATATTGAAAGGTAGGAGGAATCAGTTATCACTTGAAATTCAACTTGACAGGATCATGCAAAATTCCCATTCTAAGTATTGCTGTGATAATAGTGACAACAAAAAATAAGCCTTTACCAGCAGCCACCGCAGGACATCAGGTGAGATGCGACTGCTTTTTCCTGTGTTTATAAATAGAAAATGACTGTGGTAACCCTGTGGTATCTGCTAGCAAATACGGACTTGTTAATGTTTCCCAATATGAGAGGTTGGTGTTCTATCAGCATCACCAAAGGTGCCTTTCTAAAAAATGGTTTTAATCCCTTTATTTTCAGCTGTTCATTATTATGGTAGTATGTTGTTTGTGGAGGCTATTCCCATATGGGTAGCCAGAGTTCTGTGTTGCATGAGGGTAAGCTGGTTGTTTTGCCTATAGAGTTTAAGTATGTAGTACTTGGGGTTTGGGGGTTGGGTTTTTTCAGCTTAAGATTTTTCCCACTACAAAGAGGGATGCTGGCATACAGACCTGACCACAAGTGAGCTGCACTTGTTAATGTTTAGATGAACAAATGGCATTTGCAGTAAAAAAACATAATCTTTTTACATGGAAAATTTAGGCAAAAATATTGATGCAAAAAAGGAAGTCTTTTGTCCCCGGACCCCTTTTTTAAGTACCTCTGTCAAAGGCTCTATGGGCGCTATGGTGCACGTGAGATCAGAACGTAGCCCCTTGGTGACTGATAGCCTTTGATTGACCAGACAATGCAAAAGACACATGGAGCATCGAGTTGTTTGAGCAACAGATCTTTGACAATCTTAAAAAGTTTTCTTTTAGGCTGAGCTTTATGTAAAGCTGTTTACATTAAAGTGACATCCAATTAAAGTGTATCATGTAACCCACATCACAGTTCAGCACACATTGTCTGTTTTAACTGACATATGGCCCCATTTATGAAAATAAAAATCATCATGTTTTGATGATATGTTCACATAATTTATGTGGAAAAGCAGGGGGAGAGAAGCAGGGAGAGGGAATGCTTTTACTGTGTAAAGCTATTATTTTCTGTGATTCATTAAATGCCTTTTAACCCATGTGCACAGGCAAATCTCTCCTCTCTCAATTCCTGCCCAGGGCCCCCTCCACTTGTCTGTACTGGACAAAGGGACTTAATAATGTTTAATGGGCAGAGACAGTAGGAAGGAACACTTTGTACAGTATCACTCCTTACCACAGGCAATTCTACAGTAAGGGATTCTTTAGTATTCTGTAGGGGAGAAGAATTAGTAAACCTAAACCCAAGTCCATGGACAGCAGAGCTAATTGAGCCTGTTTTCCTTTGGTTGCCTCAAGCCTGAGAGCCTGTGAGGATTCTCTGATGTCTAAGAAAAGATCAGTCTCTTACTGAGGTGTTTTCTTCGATCTCACCTCTACTCAGCTGCCAATTTTCATAAAAGCTAGTGGGAACTTAATATCATTGCAAGCAGCAATCCTCTGTCAAACGTGCCTGAAATTGTCTCTCTATACAGAAGTCTTCCTCTCTTGCACACCAATGTGTTTCAGGAAAGGCAGGTTGTTTTCCCTGTGGTAACCAATTGGTAAGGAAAACGATCCATGAATCAAAGACATGTCAACACAAACGTGGGTATCTCAAGCCATCTACAGCCAAGGCTGGAGGTTTGGTATTTCTGTCCACGCTCTGAGCCTCACTGACACTGACTGTCTGCAAAAAATCAGGCTTTAAGCTGCTTTTAATCCACTTCAGGCAGGATCATGGCAAAGCATTATTTAAAACTCTATCTTTGCATTTTTCCCTTTAAACAATTGCATTTAATCCCTCAGGCAGCAAATCAGTGGAAGAAAAGGTTCTGCTAGCTGACATAATCACCATCTGCAGAGAAATCAGCCAGTAAGTGTGTAATGAAACCAAATTAATTCCTGGCTTTTCCACATATATTGGAAGGTAGAATTTACTTTAAAATGTAAGCAACACAACTACAGCAAATCCTTTGTTTATCCACTGTTTTAGGACCAAAACTTGGGGTTTATTATTTAAATGGTAACTGTTGTTACACATCAGAATGCAAGACATGTTGATGGTAGTTGGACTATATAAATCAGTATGCCATCTTCTCCTTGCCAAAGTAAACCAGACTGTACACCTGGAGACTGGTTATTTATAGCATGAGGCTGACAAATGAAACCTTTAGCCTGTACAATTTTGGTCAGTAGACGTTTGACCACTGTCACAGATAGCAACTGAGTCATGTCCTCTGTGAGTGGATTTTTCAATGTATACTATGAAAAGCTCCAAAGAGACATCATCCAGACATGAAGTTTGGCCTGTTTCTTAATACATGTGACTGTGAAACATCACCAACATTTCTTATTTGTTGGAACAGAACAGAGCCTTGTCAGTTGTAAGGCATTATACTGTAATCAGTCTCCATTTTCTTCTCTCTAATGACTTCTTAGAGGCATCATTCTTGACATAAGTTAATGCAAAAAGGAAAAACCCCACTTCCTCATTTGCCTCTAACAATGGAAAAAGCTAATAAACTTGCCATTTACCATCTAAAGTCCAGTGGGATCTAAACTGCTGATGTTAATATTAAATCCTGAGAAATGTGAAAGTTCCAAATGAATATGGCAACCTCTGGCAGAACCTTCTTTTTCTAATGAAGTATTTGCATTATGTATAGTTGAATGGTGATCCTAATCAGTGTACTGAGATCTGTGCACTCTGGTTTTGATCATTATTACCAAGATTAAATAGGCGTAGAGCCAAGATGTTGCAGTGTAATAACCTAGGAGTTGAGGAGGGAGGAGAGAGTGAGGTTATTTACTGGTCGGTTAAATGAGGTTAGCAGTTATTGAATGTAATGGACTTATTCTGCTGAATAATGGTCAATGACCATTTAAACAATGGGGCTTATGAATGAAGAATGCCTGTCTGTAAAAAGTGGATACAGTATCATGACGAAGGAGAAGGCCAAAATCAGGCCCTCTGACCCTGAATTAGTTTTCAGATTGAGGTGAATTGCAGACTTTTAGGTAGCAAATGTATGTCCATTAGTAACCAGGTTGTTGTACTTATGTTTTATGGCAGTCTTACAGATTGTTAGAACTTAACACTTTGCAGATCCCAAATGGAAAACCCTGGTCTTGTCCTTTCTGAGACGGCTGTAGGTTTGTGCATTGGAGTTATTCAGCGGTAAGCAAAAGAATCATTTTCCAGGCTTTAAGAACACAGAAATCCATTGCAGATGCTCATAAGCTTCACTTTCACCAAGATCATGAAATACAAAGAGAAATTCTCTCCTCAGTGCAGAATTGTGCTGTTTCCCATCACCTCAGAGAGACATTCAGGTTCCCCGAGTAGGTAGAGGAAAGCTGGAATTGTGATGTCTGCTTCTGTTTCTGTAATTTGATTCCTAGAGTTTTGGCAGTTTCTTTAAGGAAAATAATTTTACCGGGTTGGGGTTTTTTGGCTTTTTTGTTTTGGTTTGGTTTTAATTAAAAAAATCTGAAGCTTTCATCAGAGAAATTTCTGTATCCATCCAAAGGAGGAAAAAAAGGCCGCAAAACCAGCCTAAAAAATTGTTGTCATAAAAATTAGGGAACAGTTAGAAGGAACGGAGGTTAATCTTCTGGCTTACTCTGATGTAAAGTTAACAAAAGCTAATGGGAATGTCGTGTTACTGGGGGATAGTCTAGAGCATGCACATACAACATGCACATGGGAGATCTAAGAGTTGGCTCTAAAGCACTTGTAGCAGCCTGTTTCACTTTGTTTCGAAAGCGGCTTTAGTGGTCAGTGCTCTCAGGATATCCTGTGCAAAAGAGGGACTCTTCTCAGTTCCTGCTGTTTCTCTGCTCTTTTACATGCAGGGTTGTCACCAATTTCACCTGCCCCAGCCTTGAAGCAATTCTTTCAATACCTTTATTGGAACCCAGTCTCACTGCTGTGCTCAGGTGGTCAAGAACAGGAATGTGCTTGTCTTGACAGGGAAGACATTGTAATTTCTGTGCCCCCATCAAACTGTTAAGAAACAACCAGTGAAGCAAGTGTCCAAGCATAGAGAGAACAGGTTTCTACTTGAAAACAGAGTATTTCAAGTGTCTGACATATACAGTCAGTTTGAGTCAAGAGAGAAATGGTGTCTAAGGAAGAGCACTTTGATTTTCTTCAGAGGTGCAAAGCACTCAGCACCTTTAAAACCAGACTGCTTTTAAAGGTGTTTAAATAAGGATCTAGGTGAAGAATTTGGCCTAGTTTCAGTTGAAATTAATGACTGACTGCGAGCAATGTTCCACAGAACATGAGGATTTTCACACTAGCAGAACAAAAATACAAACATAAAATGCAGTTGCCTGAATGTTTCAAAAAAATACCTTCATTGCAGGTGAAGTTTGGGTGATGCAGTCTGTGGCTGTCTAAGCGCAGTTTTTAGTACAACAAATGCTGCTGTACACAGAAGGGTTATTTGCCAGCTATAGTAAACCCTTTCTCTGCTGCTGAGAGCTTCTCAGACAGCATTTCTAGCTGCCCACTGATTTCAGGTGGGTACAGATTACCTTCCAATGGGGTTTGAACTGCGTATGCTTGTCTCCCATTTCTATGTGCCTGGTCTGCCCTGGGTTTTTCTGGGGGTTATGAAGAGCACATGTGCGTAGCTTCCTAAGAATGTGTTCTTGCTTGAAGTTGGTGAATTCTCTAGCGGAGACTCTAATTAAGAACTAAAGATATCCAGAAGAGGATGAGTCATGTCCTCCTGTCTATTCCATATGTCCGCATCTGACTCTGTCCCCTTTTTCTTTAACAATCACATGTTTAATGTTTTGGTCTAAGGCTTCTGCCGTACCTGCCCTGTTACAAGTTTCCAGTTGGTATTTTACTCCGGGTCTCAAAGGACTTGTTTCCTGTTCAAGAACAATTCCCAGTTCTTCTGGTCAATGGGAAACACCTGCCAACCTTAAACTGTAATACTTCAGACAGTCATTCTGGCAGAGACAAGGTATTGTCCTGGTATTTTCATTATCAGAAGGATCCTAAAAGCCTGATCTTGAATATTAAAGGCTTGAGCCTGAACAAGGTGGTCAAATCAACACAGAGAAATTAATCTTTATTCTTTGCCTCGCAGTGCAATTTGACTTTTGTCCATCATTCATATCTGACCATAGATACACAGATTTTGGATACAGCTGTGCTTCTTTTGGTTGTGGCAAGAAGGCTACAAGACAGCTTCCATGGCCATTGTACCTGGAATACTATGTTTTTAATCATGCATTTTGTGTCACCTACACCACAAGACTGAACCTGGGTTAACCCTGGATGGAGAAGATTGTGGTTGAACTTGTGACAGAAATAACTTTCAGGTTCTGCATTAACAAACTGGTATAGGCTAAGTGGAGCTTGCAGTGTTCTGCTCCCATGCAGACAAGTCTTGTTTGTCAGAGGCATTCACATTTGTGATTTGAGGTTAGTGAATTTATGGGAAAGGAATTAAGTGGTCATAAACCAGGACTTAACCGTACTTACTCATCTGCAACAGTGCAAGCACACTGCTTCTGTTTTTATTTCTGGAATCTAGTTCAGTGAACTCACTTCAATAACCTGGCCAGGATGAAAGGTTAAATACGTATATACCCAGCAGAGCTGCTGAACTCCAAGGCCTTGGGGACTTTCTCAGCCTAGATGGGATCCATCGGCTATTCGAGACTATTAAAGACCTGCTCTGCTCCAACTGGCTGTTAAGACACCAAAATTATCAGGCAACTTGGTGAAATGTCCCACAACCATTCCCTGAAGAAGAAGAGGTTGGAAACATGCTGAAAAGATTAGAAGGCTTGTCTGACAGTGAGTCCTTGCTGAATGGTATATCACAAAGCGAATACAGCTTTTAAATCTGGAACACATGGCCTGTCTTGATGCTGTGCAGGCTGACATTTGAACAGCTTCACATGGCTAAGTCTACATTTTTTTAAATAAATATTTTAATAAATATGTAGAAAATCAAAAGGAAAAATCAAAAGTATTTCCAGAGATTTGTAGTACATTATTGTCTTCACAACAGACTTTAAACATCTCTCCTTTCAATGGGGAGGGAATGAAAGATAGGCCTCAGACTTGGCATTGTTGATCTTCCTGGGCCATATTACATGTTCCAAGAAGCTCAGGTTTTTTAAGTTGCCTCCTTTTTGTGCCTTTTAATGCACAAGGCTTTTTACTCTGTCTGTTACTGCAATATCTTTAAGGCAATGGTGAACAACCAGTGTTTAAGGGTATTCAGCCTGGTCCCTGTATGCTCAGCAGTCAGAGTCCATGAGGATCTTCTGTGCAGGGTTCTCTGCTTCCATGGACTATGATTGGAAGTTGAGGCTTTTGATACCTTCCATCAGCCCAGCAGCGTTCACAAAGCATCGTATCCAATGAGCATATTGATCTCTGTCGGTGCTCGTCGCCCAGCCCCTGCTCAGCAGCGAGTGCCATCTCCACTGCAGGTGCCGTACGAGTAGATCAAGGCATGTGGAGGAAAAGCTGTTTGGAAAAAAGAATTTCAAACCCAGCCTTGCATAACAGCTCTCGATTCGGGGCCTTAACAGCTTCATAAAAGCTTGTTGCTGGTGTTGTAAAACTCTAATACACAAGTTCATTCCACATAAGAACATGGCTGTAAGTTTTAAGCTCCAGATGCCAAAGAGTGAGCCCAGCCTGTTTAAAATGTGTTAAGCTGCAACGCGCTACGTAAGTTAATACCGGCTTTCTACTTTTTACCTTTTCTGCTTGAGGCTGCGCCAGTGCCAGTCACTTACATACCCCTTCACCTTGATTCACTGTAGGAGATGAGGCTGCCAAGCCAGCTATTTACCTTGGGAACACACATTCTTATCCTGTAACATTTCATCAGCCACAACTAAAGAAAAGATTTATGGACTTTGTAACACTAAGATTATTTAAGTCACTTGTTAGCCAAAAATAATGTAAAGACATACAGTGCTTGTTTCAAAAGAGTTGGTAATTAGGAGCCCATACTTTGCTCTGATTTACAATGTAAGCTTGGTATCCAATTAGCAATAATAGTGTTCTTTTAACTAAAACACATATCCTTCCAAAATTATGCAGACTTTCCAATTACTGTGCTATGATGAAATTATAGCTAGAGACTCATAAAGTTGTGCATAGTTTATAAATGCAATATATTCTTAACTACCTTGCTGTACAGTATATACTAGCAGAGCTCATATGTCCTCTGTGTTATGGAGGCTTGTTAAAAAAGCACGTATAAGATTATTGAAAAAGAATGTCAAATAATATTTATGTACTTACTACCATTGTGATAGGCTGTTAGTGTTCCTTCTGATTAACACTTCTGGTCACATACAGCATGATTGCGTGACCCAATCTCTGAAATTCAAGAAAAGAGTTTAGAAACTTCTCTTCAAAGCACCTTGACGGTTACTATTTGATCTCTGTTTTACCTTGTAATTATGATATCCCATTTATTTTGCATAAAATGAGAAAAGTTTTTTGTCCTTTTTAAAAGCAAATTTGTGTCATGAAGAACGGCAGTGCCTCACCAGCTCACATTTAGCATGTCTCTCTTGCCTTTCTAGTAAGAAGGCTCCAGCCTTTTTTGCTAGTGTGGGAGCAGACTGATAATCAGAAATGATAAATCTTGTCATACAGTTAAAATCAACACTAAGAGAGCAGGCTTCCAAAGTGCAGAACAACCTTTCATTGCTGCCCAGCCAGTGGGAGAGATCAGAGGGAAGCTCCTTAGTCTGCTCATAGCAATTCCTTTCCAGCTGTGATGTTCTGGCACTTCTGCAGAGGGTTATTGATGAGAAAACCAAGTCTCTTACAGGAATGGGTGAATGACTAAGGCCCCTTCAACACTGTGAAAGTGTTTGTAACACTTAATGAGATGACTCAGCAGACTGCTCCAGGGGTTTTGCAATTTATTTATTATTATTATTTATTACTCAGAGTTTGCTGAGGACTGTTAGTTCCAGAAGGAAACTCCCTTTCAACTTGCAGAGAAGTGCAGGGGAAAATGGCATGGACTGAGAGAATAACAGGAGAGTGAGTGCACTCTATTATCTGTGGGAATTATGACCTGTGTGTGTATTAGTTTGCATTAGACTAATGGGGGTTTGCTATTCTGTTCATGACAAATGATTTCAACTTTGCCAAAACCGTGTGAGCTCTTTGAGGTGAGAGTGGACAAGGAGAGGATTTGGTGGGGATGACTCAGGCTGTTGTCATCGTCAGTCATCCTGTGACTTGTCCTGTCTCACCCTCCTCTTCCCCAGCTTCTTAGCAGGGCCCGGTGTGGGGCATGCTCTGTGTTGGATTTGGGAAGAGGCCTGGGAGTTGGAAGAGAAAAACTGGATTGCTAGGTGGTGACTGCCTAGCGCTTTAGGTACCTTCCCTACTGCAAAGAGCAGGCTGTCACCACCATAGTGAAAGCCCCTGCCCTGGGGCAGCTACATGGCTTTACAGCGTAGTATGTAATAAGAGATCAGAAAAACTAAAACTAAAAACTAATTAAAAGAAAAACTGACTAACTGATGAATCTCCCGGAAACTTGCTCTTTCTTCAAGTCTGTCTTTATTTTTACAGTTCTTCTAACCTAACAAATGAGGCATCTTCTTCAGTGTGAGTCATTTAGGGGGACAGTTTGGGTTCTTCAAGTTTTGAAGCTATTTTAATTTCTCAGGCTCTTCATTGTCTGCATTTGCTTTGTTTCATTTGGTTTGGTTTTCCTTCAAGCTCTCAGTTCTGTATAATATAAAAGTACTCAGAGCTGCATAAATTACGGCTGAGGATGCCTCAGGGGACTTGGTAGTGAGCTACAGCACTGTGTCTGCATACAGTGTCTCAGCTGCTCCAGTTTACTGGTCCAAGTGGAAGGAGGCTGAGAACATTACAGCTTCCAGAGGGCTTGACAGCTGATGGCAATCCGTGCATTCAGTCAATAAATCTGACCTCTGCAGACAGAGATTCATGCTGCCAGACTGCTCTGGCCCACCCACTTGAGGTGTGGGGTTGATGGAAAACTTGATCGCAGCGTTTCAGGATAACCTTAAGAATTGTCTGGGTTTTTTAGCCCATTCCAAAGGCTTGCCTTGGCCCTGGGGGTGGCTGCCTTCAGAATCATCCCGTGAAATATCTGGACCTGGCAGCCAAAGTCCCAGTTGTTCCCAGTGCCACCCGCTGCTCAGCCCCATCCCTGACCACCCCAGAATGTGTCTCTGACACTCTCTGCAGGTTTAGCTCTACCAAGAAAAGGGAATAAATTGAGAGGAACATGCTTGGATCATGTCTGGTCTACTTTCGGCTGGCCTCATCTTGACAGTTTAAGTTCTCCAGTGTACTAGAATCAGAGCAGTGTAAGCAGGATGGAGGAATATTAAGTACCAGGGGAGCAATTGGGGCAGGGCAGAGGCAGATTTAGGGTAGGTGGGGTTCAGGCAGCACAATGATAGACATCCAACAGCTGTGGCAAACAATAACAAATGGATGAAAGAAAAATTTATGGGAAGATGGTGTGTGCAAACTGGGGCATCAGAACTGCGCTGGTTCCCATTGAACTAGCTGTTGAAAGCCTCAGCAAAATAAGACAGCCCCTCACTTCAAAGGGCTTACATCAGCTGAGGAGCTGTGCTCCATGGCCTGTATCTGGAGAAGCTGCAAAGGCATAGAAAGCAGGCTCAGCAGCTGGTAACGTGTCTGTAGCTGACAGTATGGAAGCACTTTTATATCCGTGTGTTGCAAATATTTACACATGAAGTCATGGTAATTAGGAATAATTAGAGTGGAATGTACCTTGTCTTCACAGAGCCAGGAACTAGGCCCAGGTCATAAACACTGAGTTTATTTCTGTTCAAACTCTACATGGTAGGGCACAGAGTCTTTAGTGCCTTCCCATGGCTGTGGTGGGAATCCATGGTGGGGGTTTAAAGCAAAAATGCAGGTTTAGGTCTTGAGCTATGCAGTGTGGTCCTTCTCCAAGGCTATATAATTGCTATTTAATGTTTTCATCTTATCAAATAATTTGTGGAGTAATAGCAAATATTCCCTAACAGCTACCCAGGAGCACGATTTGTCTTCTCATAGGATTACAAGCCTTTCCACCAATATTGTTCCACTCAGCCTTCCTAGAAGAACTGTTACAAATGAAAGTCAGTTGTTGTTAAGAGTAAGTTCCTCACTGGAAAGTGGAGGGGATTTATTTACTGGCTGGTAAAGGGACTGGAGAATGACAGTAACTAGTTCTAGAGCAGCTTTGCTGATGAGATGAGTAGCCATGAGTAGGGCACTTATGCTGTTGTGCTGTGGGAAGCATATCCTCATAATAATACCTACTTGGTATGTTTTGAACTTGTATTGCAGTGTGAGTAGGAGATGCCACATAAAGCAAATCCAATTTGTAGAAGCTATTGACATGTCTAGAAGCCAGGAGTAAGGATGGGCTGCTTTCTCTTTGCCTGCACCGCAGCTCTATTGTTGTTTCATAGTGTCGTGAGGCATCGTTATTCATAATTGTTCATAAATGTGGTGATTAAAAATGTCAGAGCACATAAACTGCTTTTTAATACTTTGTATTTATACCAAGCTACTTATTAATTGTGTAACTTCCCAACATCTTATTACTTCACCTTAATTGGTGTTTGGCAGTGTGTTAATCTGTCACACCAGCTCTCTCTAATTGCCATTGGCTTTCTACCATGTCTGCTATTAGCCTGTGCTTAGTGGTCTCTGGTTCTGGCACCCAGGGGGGCAGGATGTTGTTGACTAGGTTGATATGATGTGTTCTGGGGA
Organism: Psittacula echo; assembly: GCF_963264785.1. Classification (NCBI taxonomy): domain Eukaryota; kingdom Metazoa; phylum Chordata; class Aves; order Psittaciformes; family Psittacidae; genus Psittacula; species Psittacula echo. The sequence goes on from NC_137740.1 coordinate 6,574,673, forward strand.
CAGTCTCAGCATTTGTGGGAAGCCCAGTGCCAGTACAACAATTGTGAAGGTCACCAAACAGGGTGAGAAGTGAAGACATGTCATAGCCTCATCTGCACCAGAACTGACTCAGCAGCACTGTGAATGCTAAACTAGATCAGCTTAACCCAAGCACGTGGAAGCTCTGTATTTACCTTGCTCACTGGGGGAATGATGGCCAGGGGCTGTGCATCTGTGCCTGAAGGGTGACATTTAGCAACATGATAATCAGAATCTACTGTGCCTTAATACTGTAGTTTTCTTGCTTGGGGAACATATTGCCAACCCTTCTTAATATTAGGTGTTTTGGAGTTGAACAATGATGTGAGTAGGCTGTATAGTTTTAAAGTGAATCCAGTCTTTAGAGACAGTTGAAATCTCCAGCTACCATGAAATACGTTGTCACTTCAATTACAGTTGCAAGTACCTCTCTCTTATTTGTTTCCTGTAATACCAGACAGACTAGGTAAATATATATCTTTTTTAATGAAGCACAATATAGTTTTTAAATGGTTTATATCAAGTTGTTTCCAGTTTCTTATAAACTCCTGATTTCTAAATATCCCATTATTTGTACCATATGTTTCACTGAAGTCATTGTTACCAGTACAGCAGAAAATACATAAATAATCTGGTAATTTAACATAAGTTTGTGATTTTTCTTAAGTTACTGTCAATCAAATATCATTAGTATAAACTGAAATCAAAGCAGAGCCAAAATCTGTAATTAAATCATGGAGGATGTACTGAGACAATGAGAAAATAAGGAGTACTTTTGTAGGCTGTCCTACATACAACTGTCATTGTGTTTGTTAGCAGAGGGAACACAGAAGTCTTGAAGGAGGTGATTTTTCCTGACAGTGACTATGCTTTTGTCAAACAGGTTTCAAAGTACTGTCATGGCAGTTGGTATTAATCTTATTAATTGTGTTTGGTTTTCACTGAAGCTAAATATCAATGCTATGTGAGGGAATAAACCAGCCTATTGTGGTGACATAATAGGAGAAGTCAAAAATGGTTGTGGAAGATGCTCCCAACTTGCACCCTTGTTGAGAACAGAGTGATGGAGAAAGTCTCCATTCTCTGAAAAAGGAGGTCAGAGAATGGAGCTGGCAAGAGAGTCAAGTTATGCTTTGGGAAAAAACTCAGCATTTCCTGACCAAAAAATGCCCTGATTGCCCAATACAAAATACAGCTTTTTTCCTTTTGTCTCCTCTCAGTCCGTTTTCAGTAGTGAAAAAAAGGGAAAGGAAAAGGAACAGATCATAAGAAGAAAAATATGGAAGAGGAAACTGGGAAGGGAGACCAGCACCAGAGACTTAACAGTTTGTGGGGATCCTTTTAGAAACATTTAGAAAAATCTAAAATATATTAATATTTTCAGATTTGGGAGAATGTCATTGTAAATCAGAGATGGAAAGAGAAAAAGCAAAAACCATTCCAGGTCCTATAAATCTCAGTTCTCACAACAAATGCAAGATATCACTGAGGAGAATTACTTATGTGACCAGTGATCCTTTTTTTTCCCCATTAAATAGGTTTTTTTCCAGACTTTGAAGGTGTCTTGGTTAACAGTGCATAGCTTGGGCTGACGTATTTTCCACCTATCTTGGTGTCACTACATCAGCAGGTCCAGCTGCCTTTAAACCTGCACATTTTCTCCTCATCAGCCTGTGTTGTTGCCATCTTCGATTTTGCTTGGTTTAGAGGTATGTCTTCAGATGAAGTCACAATAATTGCATTACTTTAGGTCTATGGCTAGGAACCCAAGTTTCCCTTTCCCACTTTTCAGGGGAAATTTCTGATGACAAGGTTCTCCATCTCAGGTGAAAATCCTATTGGGCAAATTTAGTGTATTCCCATTATAGCTCTTGTATTGACAACTTCATGAAACAGCCAATTTAACTCCATAATGAACCCTCATCTGTTATTTGGCTATTCTCTGTTCTGCTTTTCTTCTTTCTGGAATTCTCTTTCTCGTCTGAATCTCCAGTTCATAGACCCTGGCTCTGAAAATGCTATTCCAGAACCAGCCCTCTAGGCAGTCGCTGATGCATGAAATAGAAGTACATTTCCTCTGCCAAGGTAGAAAGTGAGAGGCCAACAGTAGGCTTTAGCTTCACAGGGCAAACCACAAATCTGAGAGGGAGATGTTCCCTACGGATAAATGACAGCAATCGGAGCGTGCATGACACTGTGGATAACACACAGTTTCAGTGCCAAGAGCAGTGTTGGAGATGGAAGATAGAGCCGCTTCTGAGATGACTGCTGATTTCACAGTCGCTCTGAGAAGCCGTATCGATGTTGAAGAGGAGGAAGCGATGAAGCTTGACTTCACCAGGCAAGAACAAGCAGCATATGTTAGGGCTGTGCAGTGATGGCTCCTCCAGTGTTTCTGCTGTAAGCTCCATTTTTCAGGGATTTATAACTTGCTCATAAAAATTTACTGCAAGCTATAATTTGGCACACAGGGTTCCAGCCTGAGAGCATACTGCTTTTCTTATTGAAACTGCAGTTGGTTTATTGACAGGCCTGTTCTCAGATTGCAAGAGAGTGACAAGTGAAATAGAAATCTAATTGTTTCAGAAACTTTTTTCCCCCGTTTTTAATACTCTCTAGCCCCAAACAGGCTTCAAACATCTACTGGTGCCTTTGAGTATTACAAAGAATTAAAGCTAGTTAAGAAATTCACGTTTAAGTAGTAGCTACTGTGCATATCATACTTGCAGCATATAACCTGAATAACCCCAGTGCAGCTTTCCAGTTTTCTAGATGTAGAAACACAGCTGAAACAGATATATGAAGTGGGATAAAGTGAAGCAGTTATTGTAGATCTATATAGCAGGACTGACTGTGATTTGGGCCAGGCCACTCAATTTAAAGCATCTGCTCTTGCAAAGACACCAGAGATCTTGTGGATCAGCTTTTCAGGTACTGCCTTTCTCTTCTGGAGAATATAAGTAGGACTAGAAGCAATTTTGCAGTTACAGTTTAAGCCATTGTGTATTAAAGCTTCTGATTTGAAAGCTCAGTCATGGATGCACAATTTATTGACTATTCAAAACTAGTGATACAGGATTTGCAGATCACAATTGCGGTGTTTCTGAACACTGGACGCTAATTGTGGTCAGTGAAGCAAGCTGCTCTCCAGCCCCTGCCTACCTGCCAGCATCCTGTCCTTCAGCATCACTCACACACAGGCTGGCATCCCTTGCACAGTTCTTAACCCAGCCTTTCAAATACCACAGAAGAAATGCTGAATTGGCAAAGCAAAGCACTCAGAAATTGAAAAAGAGCTCTGCAGGCTCTATCCCACACTCCTGCGCCTGTAATTCTGCAAGTTGGAATTACCTGCACCAAGCTTTTGAATTCTAGTTTTATGGTAGAAGTGTCACAGAAAATACCTCTACTTATTTTGTGCAAACCAGTTCACAGTTTTTAACCAGCTTTACTTAATCCTCTTGAGTAAAAATATGCTAACTATGTGTCCAGGTTTGCAGATGACCCTTGCTAATGTTTGAGAACTTGGGCCTGAGCAGGCTGATGTTGCACATACGGAAGAACACTTTCCTGTCCCAGCACACCTTTTGGATTTAAGCAAGCAAAAGTGTTCTGGGGCTGGTATATTTAGTTTTCAGTATCATAGCCAGTGTGAAGCTGTATCTTTCTTGACAAAAGAGGTTTGTGAAAACAAAACATATTTGGAATGCTTTTGAAATATCTTGCATCTGTCATGTGGTAATGTGAAAGAGGAGGGGAGATTGGCATTGTATGAATTCAGCTTCTGGGGCCTCTTTGGCCTTTCTCTGGACACATCAGAAAATCAGTTCTATCTTTACCTGTTGTAAATAGGCTCAGGCTCACTAGATGAGTCCTGTTTCAGGTCTGAATTCTTTGTGTGGAATACCAAAAACCCAAATCACTGTAGCAAGGTGTCAGATCCAACTCTTGTTCCTTGGACCCAGAAAAAAGGAACTCAGAGCCTCAAAAGGTGCTTCTGCTATCACAGGGTATTTGTACTCTCATGAAGCTTAAATCCGTACTTCTTGTTTGACTGATCTCACTCCTTTGAGATTTGTTTTGGCTATTTCAGGGCTCCCATTGCACCCTTGGGGATACAACTTTGAAAACATCTTTAAAGAACCAGTTTGGCTGTATAGGTACATACCAGAAAGACCAAGCAAAGGAATTTTTGGACTGTGTGTAGTGACAGTACTTCAGCAAATCAAGTGGACACATTGCTGCCGTATCTGTTTCTCTTGGCAAATGCTGACAGTGTTCTGCATCCTGTCACAACTGTCCTACACTGTTTGTGATCTTCATTATGTAGACTGTGTATGTGTAGGGATTCACCATGCTAATTTGCATAGCTAACATTAGAGAGGCTGTTCTTGAAAGGTAATAAATTACAGATGGTGTAGTCTCTATAGATTTATTTGGGAATGTTCAGTGCATTTGCTGTCTCACTCAGGGACTGCTATTGCAGAGAAATTATACAGACTGAACCTTTAGCACTGATGTGCTGGAGAAATTAAAGTTGGTTACAACTCAGCACCATGGGAGAAGGATCAGCATGGAGGGAGAGAGGAAGGGTGCAGGTCCTGATAGGGCTCTTCACCTCCTTCCCCAGCCTCCTGTGTGACCTGACCATCTGGGGAAGGGGGTCTGAAACCTTGCTGGCACCAGGAAGCGGTGATGGGCTGCTGCTGTCTGAGCCCTTCCTGCCCCAGTGGTCCTGCCATGTCCACAGCCTCACAGCCTTCACACCTAGGGCTGGCAGGAGGCACTGGCCAAGTAACCATTGTCCTGGAAGGGCAAGTGCTGAGAATGGCAAATGTCCGTGTTTCCTCGGTGGGTGCAAGAGGCCTGGAGAGCCAGCAAAGCAGCTGGGTCATTGCTGCTGCACAGTGACACTTTGGGGCAGTGCAGCTACTGGGGTGAAGGAGACATGGCACACACAAATCAGCCTGTGCTGCTGAGGAGTGTCTGTCCTTGCTTCTGTGACAGCTCTCATTAAAAATCAGAAACGTTCTCATAGACTCCACCACGGTCTGCACCATCCTTGTGCCACCTCCCACCTCCTCTGGTCTCTTTGGGAGGACGCTGCTCTAGGAGGGAGGGTCAAGCTGCACTGGAGAGGCAGAGAAGGAAGACAGAATGGGCATTGTGTGGCAGGGGCTCTCATTGCCGAGGGGTTCAGGAAGTGTAGAGGAATAGTGAATGAGAGTGATGAGAAATTATTGTTTTAAACCAAAGAAATGAAATGGCACACAATTATGCTAATACAGAATTGAGATTGCCCAGTGGCTAAACTTACACCTTTGAGATTCAAGACGAGGAATTCTGGTGCCAATTATCCCTAGCTCTTCTAAGATAACACGGGGAAGACAGGGATGTGCAGAAGTTACTTAGCAGTATTGATCTCCATCTAGCTGGAGCAGAGATTTAGCTGCAGATTTGCATGTGAGTCTCAGCTATTTAACACAGCCCCCCACTTTATTAACAAACAGAACAGAACTAGAAACTTGCCAGCCTGAAGCTCAGTTAACCTAGATCTGAAGTTACCAGCAGACCACTGGTCTGTTCTGTTCTGGAACATCCAGTTCAGGTAAGCACAAGGATGTGGAAGCCAGAGTGAGAAAATACATGGGTTCACACAGGCTCCAGTGCAGGCTCGGCTGCACCACAGGAGCTGGCAAAAGCCACTGGGCATTGTCTGCCTGCCTTCTCACTGCCTTCACCACCCTAAGAATAGCTGACAAGCTGAGAAGGTCCGTTCCCACAGTGAGGGATATCCTGGCCTCTTCCAAACCTGGGATGGTCAGCAGAGGGGCGATGTGGGGATGTTACCCTGCACATATAAACTAATTGCTTAAAGCGCCCCATGGGTATAGGCATAGTGTTTGAGAACTTACGGTAAGGTGATAGGGTTGTTTTCATGGGCAAACCTGAGCCTTTCTGTGACAAGTAGAGGGTTCGTTCATTGCAGCTTATGTAGCTTACGTTTGCTTTATCAGGAAAGCACACATCCTGCACAGGTGCTGAGTGTGATTTCCAGTGTTACGGACCTTTGCATGGAAAGGGCAGAGATAGGATGGCTTTGCTGAGCTTTTCTGTCTGCATTTCAGAGCATGAATTATGACCCTCTTTACATCTTTCTTTTCCTCTTGGCTTTTGGACATTTGGCTTTGCTCTTCAGGCCATGCTGAGAAGACAGCACTAAAAGATTTTGTCAGCAAATACCAGGGGCACTCAGAATGCTGTTTATCTGCAAAGATTTATGTTGGGACAATCAGATGCTCTCTTGCCCTCTGTGTTAGTGTATGGAATGATAAACATTATCAGGACATAGTTTTAAAAGCTTAGCAGATATTTCTTATCTGCAGCAACTAAAGGATGTGATGCCTCGTGTCTGCGTACCTGTGAAATGTAAGCTCTGGAAAATGAGTGGAAATGTGCTAATCACTTATATTTATGTAGAGTCTTTCATTTCAACAAGTCTGAGATTGTTTCACCAAGGCATAGATCAGGCTGCTTGTCTGTGGAACACTTTGCAAGGCATAGAGGCTTCTGGCATAGCGAGGAATAGAGAAATCATACAGAGCTAAGCAAGGATGAGGGCTTTACAGTGGGATGCAGTTTTACTGTATAAATAGTATTTACTTAAGAGATTGGAAAATGATTCTTCATGCTTCCAGTTAGCATCCTGCGACCTTGGCTGGGCTCGTCCATTGACATTTCAAATGTAATTTCACAGTGCATGGGCCCTCAGCAGCAAACATGGTTTAAAAAGTTCTCCCCTGGCTGTTCATTCATGCACCAGGCTTTGAATGTTACTCTCCCTTGTTTCCATTATTTGTGTTTATGGAATCTGCAGTTTAAACTGAACAGATCCTGATGAAAATTAATGTTCTCAGTTTTTGACTCTGATAAAATGACCAGTCTGGTTCGCAGCATGGCTCTGCAAACACTTGTCTTGGCTGAACTGAAGCACGCAGAACAAAGTAGGAATGAGCAAAAAAGGGTAGAAAAAAGTGGCAAGAATTCCTTAAGTCAGTTTTGGTAACAGGTTTGTGACGCTGGGCCCTGTGTTCAAGTGAGAGGACACATGAGGAACACACCACAGTGAATTTTGGTCATACTTGGTATGTATGACACATACAGTTCAGTTTTGTCCAGTGCACCTCATCCAAGTTACCTTTGTTCTAACAGAAAACTCTCCAGCACAAGTGCTGAGCGTGACTTCCAGTGTTATGGAACACTGCAGAGAGGGCAAGGATGGGGGATGGCTTTGCTGTGTACTGATGTAAGAACAGCATTAGTGGATAAAACGCAGCATTGTGTACCTCATGCTCTAAAGTTTCTCCCTCTAGAAGTCAAATGGAAAGAGGCCTTTATTTATTACATCTTCTCATTCCCTTAGTTGTGATGCTTAAAGTAAATTACTGTATGCCACTACATCTAGCGACCATAGAAGAGTGTTGGGGTGCAGCTCTGTATTTTGATGCTATCTCAAGTAACCAGCCCGATGTTCAATATTTAATTAAAAGCAGAAAACTTGATACAACTAAAAGACAGGGATCCAAAGCCCTAGGAATGGTGGCCTGCCTGATATTTCTAACATGCTAATTGACAAATCTTGCTTTACAGCTGCATCTGGGACCAGTCTTTATATGTCCTTTATCTCTTTAATTCTTTCTGCATGGAACAAAACAAATTGTAAATGAAAAACACTGGCTTATTGTATTCATCTAAGGACATGCTAATTGGAAATGATTGCTTCATACTGGGCTGGATTCAAAAATATGTACATCTCTCTTTCTCTCTTTTACACATAAATCCATTAAATACTTGTGTTGAAACAGGAATTACGAGGTCACAGGGAAGCGAGATAAGTAAACCAGAGACAGGCACTTAAGAGGTATCCGTACAACGGGCAAAATCATTCCCATGCCAGCTCTCAGATCTTTTGGCACAGATGTGATTGGCACAATCTGCATTTTCATTACAAGCAAAACAAAACAAAACAAAGTTTTAAGCCTTTAGGTCCACAAAGATAATTTGAAAAACATGAACAAGAAATGACTGTTTTAATCAAATCTTGCATTTTCTTAAGCATACTTAAAGCTAATAAAGAAGAAGTGTGGTGTGGCGTTAGGTTAAGATTTGATGGAAGGATTGCTTGTACTTTCTTCAACCAGTTCAGTTTCTTTCTCACAAGTGAACTTGTGGTAGAGCAAAAGGAGACCTGTGAGAAACTTTAGTATGGAGATTCTTTTTAAAAATCTCATTATTTTTAATAATTATATAGTATTTTGGACTAAAATGTAAAGGGATTTTGTTCAGGTTCTATCATCTCAAAACCTTAGCAGAAAACCTTCAGACTACTTCAGATTCGGGTTTTTTTTTTGGTGGGGAAGGTTGATACCAGATGAAACGTGGAGCCTTGGGTGGCATGGTTTAGCGTGTGGTGTCCCTGCCCATGGCAGGGGTTTGGAACCAGGTGATCTTAAGGTCCTTTCCAACCCTAACTATTCTATGATCCTATGTTTGTTGCATGCTGGTAGTGCCAAGTTGAAGGATTAAAGTAAAACAAAAGACCAGTTAATGTTAAATGAACCAGAGTCCTACATCACAGATCGTGTAGGGCCCTTGTGTTATAAGAGCAGATGCTGTTCCAGTTAGGAATGCTGCGCACACAAACAGAGTATAAAGTCCCATACACAACACTAGATCAAAGAACAGTGGTAACTCTATGTTTCGCTTGCGAACTGTTTCTGACAGATCACAGATGCACTGCAATAAGCTCCTTCGTGGCTAAATTGCCAGTTATTGAACAGTGGCCAACAGCAAAAAGTGGGTCATAACAACTTTTCTTTCCTAAGCCAGAGTTACATGTTTTTATGTTTATCATCACCATTATTATATTGCCATTTACATCCTAGATCACCTACCCAGCATTGGAAGGGCATGGAATTTGGCCAGCATTATGTTGTGCCCTGGGTTTAGAGTTCACCAGGTTTTCACAACTTCTCAACTGGCATTAAAAGCAACAAAAAGTGAAGTTTTGACTTGCAGTGGGCTCCACCTCCAGGTCTCCTGTCCTCCCACAACTGTTAGCATGCATTTGGAGCTGCACTGTTGTGTTTGGCTTAAACTCTTTCTGGTTTTCTTTGTTTATTGTCATTTTAAGATATTGGATGAAGTGTCAATGGGTTTGCATCTGGGACAGCTGTGTCAACTTTTTACTGATAGTCCAACCCCACAACTTAAGGGGAGAAAGGCAGAATATCCCAGGTGAAGTGAAAGCCTGACTCTGTGCTCTTCCTGTGCTGGGCTATTTGTCAGTGATTTACACACAGAAGAGAGCAGCCCTGTGAGTTAGCATCCGACTGATCCTTGTCTGTCGGAGATGGGAGAGCTGAGCTGGGAGATTGTCTGAACAAGAAAGGATTCACAAAACTTGCTTTGCTAAAAGAAAATGGGTGACTTTTCAAAACAACCAATAATTACATGCTTTTGGTGAAAGCAAAATCATTTCTTCCTACTACTAAACCTGGTAGCACACTCAATCTGAGCTGTTCCTTCATCATCACTTTGAAGAAAGTTTTCTTGGTTGAATGAGACAAGCAGCTACAGCTGCCTGATGCTGCCATTGAGCCCTGTCTGCCTTTGAGGGCATGAGCTGAGCTGGCCTTGCAGCTGATTATCAGTTCATTCTGAAAACAGTAGTTCTGGTGGTGGAAACAGGAACATGGTGGTTGTGCACAAGGAGCAGATCTTTGGAGTAAGATGCTGCCGTTCCCAGCCTGCGGTGTTTCAGAGCAGATCTGTTGCTGATGGCTCTCCAGAAGGAGGTCAATGTTCTGTGTCAGCCCTGTCTGATGTAACTGAGCTGGTGCAATCACAGAATAGCTCTGAAATGGTCTTGGGAGAATGGTTTTCTGTTCTCATCTCCCTGCTGTGGGAATGTACCCTTTCAGCCATGACTGCAGGACTGTACTTTTCCCTTTCTTGTTTCTGCCGTGTCAAGAATGTTTTATGTGCTGACAAAATCGATTTTAATGCAGGGGGAATGACTCTAAGAAATGGCTGCAAGCTTAATTAAGGCTCAAACCCACTGATCTGATTCATTGTGCTTTGCAGTGTGACGATTTAGCTGACTTGCAGGGAAGGCCAGTCTGGGGGAGATGATTTTACCCAATGCTCATAGAGGTTCTCCTCAATTGGCCGAATCTTTTCTGTGCCCTGATGAAGGGTTACTTCCTATTGGCACTGACATTGTTTGGTGCATGTGTGGCTTTTAAGAGTGAGTGCACAAATGTGTCTGTGGTAACCTGCTGGCGTGACCCTTTGTGGCTGAATATGTCCTCGGTGGTGGTGGTGTGCCAAGGCATGCTTTAGCTCAGAGAGCCTGTGGGCTGAACTCTGAAGTGTAAGAGCTGTGATTTTGTCATGGTAAGTTTTGAGGGACAATCATGCGTTAGTTATGGTAAAAAAAGTCAATGGAAAACCAAACAAAATGACAAAAATCTGGGTGTGTTTTGTGCTGCCCAACACGGGGTATTTAAGTACATGGACTTGGTTGATCCTAGGCAGAACTAGGTTCACACATCAAACTCAGGAACATGTTATTCATTGTAAACAGGATTCAGAGGCAGAAGGAGCATCCTGTACCATTTTAATAATTTCTTTCATCCCCATCCTGTGCTCTAATTCTAAAATCCTTTCTGTTCAGTGAGCACAAGCTGCTCAGCTTTCCTGTTCTGTTTTGCTCTCCTGTGCTGCTCTATTTATCCTGGTGACCCCCCAGTGCAAGCAGAATAGTGATTGCAGCTGACTCTGTAGAGACCTGACTGTTCCATTTGCTTAGCTGACATCATTAGGTTTTATCTCCTCAGACCCTGTCTTTCCCTGCCTTCCAACCCAACCAGGCTTTGGTCTTCCCTTCCCAGAGGCCATCATTCTCTTCTTTGTCCTTCCAAACCTTACCGTGTGCACCAAATTGAGTACAGATTTTGTCCTGCCAGCACCTATTCAGTTGGGAGGTGCCACAGAATTCACAGGGGCATCTCCTTGCCCTGGGTGTCTGTCAGGCCTTTTAAGCCTTAACCTCCTCAGGAGCTCTCCTAATTTTATTGTTCTCTAGGATCTCCCAGTGGTCACAAAGAGGAAAGTGGTGGCAGCATATCCCAGCTGTCTTAGACTGTTGTCTGAGGGGGCTCAGTCACCTTCTGGAAGGCCACTTTGCTGCAGTGTTTATGAAGAGGGTGTCAGGGACTGAGACAATTGCCTGTTTCTTGTCTAAATGTGGCAACCCACCAGAACTGCTGGTTAACATGACTTGAGGAGACTGGGATCTTTAAAACGTTAAAGCTGTCTCCCACCAACAGTAGGTAAGAAAACAGTACAACAGCACCTCCTCTTACAACAGGTGACAGTGGCCAGCACCAAATGCTTCTCAACTGGAGTAGGCAGATGTGGTCACATAGCACTCATCTAAACGTAACAGAGTGGTGGTAAACCCAGAAGCAGGAGGCTTAATATCCTTCCCATACAGTTTGCTTGAACTTTGACAGTCTTGCTACACATGCAGAGGTCCAGAAGTTTTCTAAGATGCATTTTGTCTCCACACCAGTTCCCCACAGCAGCAAACTCTGAAATCTCCCATGTCCTGTGAATAAATGTTCCCTTTAGCTGGTTTTAAATTTGCCATCTTTTAAATTAATTGCACCCCCTTTTCATTCTTCCTGTGCCAGACAGAAGAAAAGATCCCCTTATATTTTCTCTTAGACCTTCCAAGAAGTCATCTTTTCTCTTATTTTTGAAAGTGGTGCAGCGTTTTCCAAGTCACTGTTTCCATCTACCCTGCTGCATTTGGCTAAAGAAGCCCCTGAGAAGTTAACCCTGCACTTCAAGTGTATAGAAACCCTTAGGCTGACCCTTAGTGAGCTCTGGGTAGCATTCTTACTTGCTTGGGCTGGTTGGAAAATGTCAGATTGGTGAGGTGGAATATCTAGAATCATAGAATCATAGAATAGTTAGGGTTGGAAAGGACCTTAAGATCATCCAGTTCCAACCCCCCTGCCATGGGCAGGGACACCCCACACTAAACCATGCCACCCAAGGCCTCATCCAGCCTGGCCTTGAACACTGCCAAGGATGGAGCATTCACAGCCTCCCTGGGCAACCCATTTTGGCTTTATGCAGCTACTGGCTCCTGATGAGGATTAGGAAAAGGCATTCTAACGGTGATGAGCCATTCTGAACTTTGAGAGTCCATGACGCTGGCTCTGCTTTAATGGCAGGTAAGCTCGGTCACATAGCTAAAGTGGTTTTGAACACCTATAGGCCTCTTGACTCAGCAAGGGATAGTCTTTGTGCTGTTTTGAACCCAGTCCTCTGTGTTACTCAGACTGCTAGCCAGTAGCTCAAGACTCGGCTTTTAAGGCAGCCTTCTATAAAGACTTTCTACTGAAGGAGGCAATACAGCTTCCCCAGCAGTTTAAAAGAGAGTTTAATGCACAGATGCACCAGTAGTTGTGTGTGTGATCGCACATACAAAGGCTCTGTAACCTGCTATGCTTATTATTTAGAAGAAGCACAACTGTATGTGAAAAGCTGATGCTAGTGAGTGGTTTCACAGATAAAGTTTTCAGGCCAGGAATGTTTTGAGGACATTCAGCATGGAGAGAATGGTCCTGTTGATGTCATACCATGTAATTGGTGAGGTCATGTGTATATACAAGTCACGAGAACAGGAAAGACTGGTAGGCCCACCACTCATGCCCCTTATATTTTCCCTGCATACATTTTCCAACTGTTTGTTTCCAAATGTTTGCCTATTTTCTCTTTTGCTTCTCTGGAATTAGGGTCTAATTAGAAAGGCACCAGCCTCCAAGATTAAATTTCGAGTTCTTATTTCATATGCTCACTTTTGGCAGTGAGAAAAGAACACAGAAAGCTAACAAGAAGGCATGAGGATTTTTTTGCTCCACACAAAACAATGATCTATGACTGGATGGAAAGAAGGGCTGCATCTCTCCATCCCCAGTGGGTCCTAGCATTTCCAGGATTGCAACCAGTGAGAGAGGAGCTGGAGTTGGAGGGATCCACAAAATCTCCTTCCTGATCCCAAGGGTAAAAAGTGAAAAAGAAAGTGGAGCAGTGCTAGGCAGAGGCTTTCTTTACATGGCTGCCTGTGCTCAAGGCAAAGCTTGCCTGCTCCACCCCAGAGGATGGCTGTGTCAGCTGTCATCTCCTGGGGTCTGTGGCTTGTGTCTGCACTATGTAGTGCCCTCTACACTATGTAGTATGGCACCGCCCTTGCTGCGGCCTGTTCCACAGATGGAAGCTCGCTAGCTCCTGAGTCTGAATTAATGAACTGTTGTGAAAGGCAGAAGTGAGCTCATGCCCTGCATTGTTCAGGTTTGTGTAGATATGCCACAAAGAACCCCTTCCCATTAGACTTCCTTTGTAGAGCAGCATGGAAATTTGATGCATGTACCTTTTCTTTAGTTTCTGGCCACAATTCTTTGTGGTCAATCTGGAGAGAGTTTTACATCCAAAGAAAGGCTTTTGTGCTGAGAGCCTGTCTATTTTGTTCAATTGTATAGTTGATCTAATGAAAGATATTATTTCTCCTGGCAAAACTTTCCTCACTGTCATTAAAATACGTGTTTGTTTGCATATGGAATGTTGAGGTTGTATTGGACATTTTTCTGGGAGAGGTGAAAACAGGGCTTTTAACAAATGATGGTAGTTTTGGAAAAGTTCTAATCATTCATGAAATGCAAAAGTTTGTTCTCCTTGTCAAAGAACTCGTTGTGGTCACATAGATCACCGTGAAATCAAAGCAAGTTTACTGCAGAACTCATCTCTCGCACACAGAAATAAACTGGGGGTCTTATTGTTTTCTTTATTATGAGGTGTCTGGAGAAGAAACATAAGAGGAAAGGTGGGGATTTAGGAAGACACATTGTAGATGAACGCAGAGTTCCAGCCTTTATCCACAGAGTATCCTTTGCTAAAGCAGAATGAAAGAGTTCATCAGAATTCTCTGTGAGTAGATGATGAGCCAACATTTTGGAATACAAAATCATCTGTGTGGGTCTGATGTGAAGGTAGAGCTGGAATAAAACCAACAGAATCTTTCCAGTGTTTCAAAAGAGAGACATGGAAAGAAAGCTCTCTCCAGAAGACTCCCAAAGCAGAGTAGCATAAGAGCAATGAAAATTGGCCTTTCCTGTGCAGCTGCATAAAGAGACTGTTCTTGCCTGTGGAGTGCACACTCAGTGCAATGATCTCAAGGTGCTTTAGACCCAATGAATTGAGGCTCAACACAAGCCAAAGAGACCCAAATGTGTATCCTCATTTTGTAAATGATGAATGAGTCACAGAGAGGACAAGTGTTTCAAGTCTTGCTTTAAGTTTGGAAACGCAGCTCTGTACGTACTCAAACTGGAGGGTGTACATTGCCTATGCCCTTGAAATAACCTTCTTCATCTGCACCTGGAAGTTGTTCTCCATCCACAAAACCCAGTGGGGATATTTAAAGCCAATTCACAGGTGTCTGAAATTTTACATATAGAGGTGTGAGACTATTTAAAACATATGTGCAGGTGTTTACACTGCAAAGTGCAGGAGCAAGTCTGTGCACATCCAATTTAGGTTTCATGCTGAAAGACGGGGCTACCTTAAAGAAGTCCAGGAACAGGTGGCAAGGTTGGCATGTTCCCAACTATATCAGAAAGGAGATAAACCATGCCATAAAGAGCTCATTTTTGTACTATATAAAGTAAATGCTGGTTGCTTGTTTGATGTTTTGGGGTTTTTTCACACATCTATGAGAATATTTGGACTCTTCATTAGGGACTGTAGTGACAGGACAAGGGGTAACGGGTTAAAACTTAAACAGGGGAAGTTTAGATTGGATATAAGGAAGAAATTCTTTACTGTGAGGGTGGTGAGGCACTGGAATGGGTTGCCCAGGGAAGTTGTGAATGCTCCATCCCTGGTGGTGTTCAAGGCCAGGTTGGACAGAGCCTTGGGTGACATGGTTTAGTGTGAGGTGTCCCTGCCCATGGCAGGGGGGTTGGAACTTGATGATCTTAAGGGCCTTTGCAACCCTAACTATTCTACGATTCTATGATTCTGTTTCAACCCATAAAGGTGCATTAGCAAAGTACCTGAAAATGGTTTTGTGTCTGTCATTCTCTCCAGTGTTACAGTTATTGATGTTCTGCTGGAAGGCCTGATCCTCCAGAGCTCCTGGCTTAGTGGCTTTACAGCAGTGACTGATGAGTTCAAGATGCTTTGAAAGTATCTCATGAGGCTCTTGGTGCTGCACAGTCCCTGCTCAGTAGCATTTCAGCACAGTTCCAAAGCACAAAGGACTAAATCCTGCACAGAGTCCACCAATTGCAGAACGTACAAGCCAAGTACAAGAACCACAGCCAAGTACATGTCATACCCATTGCACAGAACTGTCTTTCCAGTTCAGCACTTCCTACACACCCAGCTGTCTCTGTTCACACTGTTGGGCTGCTGGCAGATCTGAACTGACTCCTTAGGTACATCTTCATGCACACAGCAGTAGCAGGGGTGCCCTCACAAGGGTCTGAAGTCATCCAGCGCCTTCAACACATCAACCCCGGCTACTCTCCAGAGCCAGAAAATGCAGAGTCAGCATACAGATATAAAAATGAAACATATTCAGGCCCTCGAAGGTTTGGCTTTGGCCCACGCTTGGCCTTGGACTCCTCATTCTGAACCTTCAATCTCAGGATGCAACTGTTCTTATGGTGCTGTTTGCACAGCTACTATCTGGGAGTCTCAGGGCTCCGAGAACAGTGATAGGAGGCATAAACAGCTTTAAAACCAAAACACCCTCTTGCTATCAGAGTCACAAGCGAACTGTCCAACAGAACATTGGTCTCTGATTTTATATTTAATTTTAGAAGCTGAAACTAAATGTTTTAATTTTATATTATTCTCAACATAATGCTAATTTGCTCCAGATGTCCACCCCGAGCTGAACACTGCCATTTTGCATCGAAAGCATGTGCGTCAGTGATTTATTCCAAATAGCTTCTATTTTACTGCATTTCATTTTATTCTGAATGAAGTACTTAACAACATGTTTCTCTTTAAGAACCTTACTTAATCATATGGATATAATTTCTTCAATTTACGTTTTCAGTTCTTTAGTGTGGTGGCCATAGGGTGTTTCTTAACCTAGGAAGATTAAATGCACATGTTGAAAGCTGCTTATATTTGATTTTGAGGCACTTTCATTTCAAAGTCCTTTACGTAAGGTACAGAAGTGCTTGTGGTTTCCTGCTAGGTTATGGGATGGAGGTATAACTCTCAGGAAAACCTTGCAGATACCTTCTAAATGTTAGATAATCATGCATGACAATAACATAATTTCATTTCTTTCAAAACTGTGGTCTGCTGAGAGTGTTTAAGACTTTTTTATTGGGGTTCAGGAAAAAAAAGGGATTTGATTTTCTTGTCATTTCTGGGCTACAGTTCAACATTTCAATTTAAAGCTTATTTCCGTTGAGGTCCATTTCCAGTTTTCCCTCAAAATATCTTAGAAAATGTCTTTTATTCACCTATTCATTTACTTATTTATTTATTTATTTATATATCAGCATAGTAAAAATTATGTGAGACAGCTCAATGTGAAACCTTTGTTATTTGAGCTTGGCTCATTCAGCCGTTCCTGGACATGGGCTGTTATTGGTCAAGTATGTCAGGAATGTCCTTTGGCAGCGTCCTCGGGAGCTACGTCATGTGTGTGAAGCAGCTCCTCTGAACGAGTCTGCATGGGTATGAGGCTGAGCTGAACCTGGGAAGCAAAGTCCAGGCAAGATTCTTCTTCTTTCATTGTCAAGCTGACCCTGCATAGATAGTTTGCAGTAAGAAAGGATGCTTCTGCAGTGCTTCCACAGTAACATATGAGTTTCTTCAGATATCAAAACTGGTTCTTCTTTCCTGTTAAAAATAATTTCATCCCTTTTCTTCTTAGGCTTTTAGATGGCAACCTATAACCATAGAATCTAAATTTCATGAGGTCTCATCATGTGCAGGGCTATTTGATCCCACCTGAAATGACGTTCATCTGTGTTCATTTACATTTTCTTGCTGCATTTTTGGCTTTTCATTTTTCAGAACCAACCTTGCTGTTACTCTACAATTGTATTAGTTTATGACACTGAATTGTTGACACAGCTGGTAGGGAGCTAAGTGCTGTGGTTTCACACAATAAAATTTCAGACAATATGTGTAGCACTTCTTTTTCATACATATCATTTGAAAGCCATATGATTCACCAATATGTGTTATTGTTATCCACCCATGTGGGATACAATCTATTTTAAATTAGTGAAGTGACTTGCTAAACTCCCTGTAAACAATAAGACTGTGGGAAAACATTAAGTGCTATTCAGAAAAGAACATTGCTGTACTGCCTTTTATCCAAAGGATCCCACAGTGCTATAGAGAATGAAGGGACCTGGCACTGCTGCCATGCTGTCTGCTCTTCAGCAGAGCTTTTCTTCACAATAGTCTTTAGAAGGCAACACTTAAAACCGGAGTAGGGTTTAGTGAAGATTGTAACTACTCGCAGTAGTTCCATGTGCTAGGGTGTAGCAAGTCACCGTGAGTGCAAAGTAGCAATGGACTTTGGTGCGTTTGTTAGGAAAATCTTGATCTAACATCTCCTTTGGAGGCTTAGGCACAGAATCCCTTCACAGGTTGGTGTGCATCAGCCAGCGCAACTGTTGAAGCACATGCACTTAGAGATGGAAGTCTGAGGTGACAAGAGTGAGATCAACCTCTAACTGAAGGCATCATGTTTTATGGGATTTACCAGAGAGAAGGAGCTTAGGTAAGGACCATTGCTGTGGCTCAGCTGAAAGATGGTAGTCATTTACAAAGTGCGAGAACAGGACTGCCTTCCAAACTCTAAAACAATGCAGTGCCTAACCAAGCCTAGACACTGATTTGATTTTGGCAGTGCCAGAAAACTGACCGTCTTTAAAACAGGTGAGGTCTTGAAGCCATTTTGCTAGGAATGCAGCTCACAGATTTCCTTCATGTAATGAACATGGCCAGGCAAGATGAAATGAAAACACTGCAAGACTAAAATGAATGACTTTGGGTGAAATGAGAAGTTTCATTTGTATGGAGGAGAGCCTGTTCTGTCAAAAAGAGATGTTCTTCTCCATGTGGTCACCCTCTAGGTCTCCCAGTGTAAAGTTGCTCTGTGGGATTCTGTTGTAGTGTAACTGGAGTGGGTCAGTAGGTGAAGGATGGAGCCATGTCTCTTGAGGTTCTGCTCCACAACTGGGGCACAAGGGAAAGCAGAATAAAGTAACCAGCCCTGAAATCATAACAAGCTCACAGCACATTGCACAATCTCTCTTTCCTGGTGAACAACCAGAGCTCTTGTAGGGCCCTTTGCCAGAGCTCAGCTCTACACATGGAAGGAAGGGTTGGGCGTAATCCTGTATATTTTAGCATATCACTGGCCTTCCACAGATTACAGGGTGAACCCCAGTCTTCATTTATGGATAATCAGATTGGCCCAGCATGGCACACAAAAGACCAGGAGCCTATCTAAGCATGGGAAATATCACTGAGTTGTCTACTCGCTTGCCAAGAGGAACCTTGGGGAAGTTTGCATGTCCTCCTTCTTGCTTTGTGCAAAGACTGATTCGGTATTGAAAATTTCATGCAACTTGTCAATTGGCAGGGAAACTTTGTTCTTGTTGGCTGATCTTTAGAAGCCACAATTTGAGAGAAAAGCTCCATTATGCGCATGTGTGAGAAGGACAGTACCTTCTAAGATAAAAAAATCCACCCTATGTAAAATGGGAGAAAACCCCAGCAACAAAGCTATCCCCTTTGTGAAATGGATTTTGTGAGGAAAACTAATAATGTATGTTGAACTACATACAAAAAGTTATATTTGCAACAAAACCCCCACAGAGGTGAGTGGAGAGTTACCTTGCTGCTGCTAATTCTCATCTTTGCTAAGAGACTTTGGTTGTGGCTGTCTAGTTTAGTTAGCTGTGGCCAGCAATTTCCAACTGTGGATCAGTTTTCACCCACAGGATCCTCCTCTGTTTGATCTGCCAAGGACAGGAGCCACTTTGTTAGCTGGGATGACATGTGACAAGCCATGACTGTAAAACATTTATTTACTGGGCTTGACAAAGATATGAGCTGGGTTTCCTGGGATTGAAAAAGAAACAGTCTGCGGATGAGTGGGAAGTTGGCATGGACACTCACTGTTGCCAGATTACACCGTATCCATTACAGACAGGGTTTAGTGTCTCAAATCTTCCTGTGACAGAGGACAGACAGAGCACAGACCTAATGCAGGATGTTCATGGCTGTGGTACATTGGAAACCCTTCCTGTTTCTAGGCGTGCTGTTGGCATGTTCCAAAGGCAGACTGGACTGTGTGCAGATCTTCCTCTTCCTTTGCTAGTTCATTAAAAAAAGGGAAAAAACATGAAAAAAAGAGGGAAGTTTTTCATTTTGCTTTTCCATTTCAATGTTTGTTAGTGAATACACTCGGAGTATTTCAATTGCAGTTGGTTCTAGTGTCTGATGCCAATATAACAGCTTAAGACTGTTTGCTTAGTTCCTGAATGTGCACATTGTTTTTAGCAACCAGTTTTAATTTACATGTTTGTCCTGCCTGTCTTTGCATCTCCCATTGGGTTCAGAATGTGAACCAGGGCAGGCAGCTTCTCTGCCATTCTCTTTGCAGATGTCTCCCACAGAACCGAGAACGCAAAGTGCCCCTACACCGGGTACAAAAGGGTTGATGAATTCCTCAGCATGCATGAATGTCCTCTGCTGAAAGAGAGCGCTCAACACATTACAGGGACAGCTTACAGAAGCAGGGTGTGTAATTTTTAATAACTGGGATAAAAACCCTCAGTGACATCTTTAAAATATAAATGCCTTTTCTTGTTTCTTTTATTTCTTCCCCCCCTTCTATTTTGCCTTTTCATCTCATCTCCTTTCAATTCCATTAAGCTTCATTGTACAATAATGTATCGCAGTGGACTTTTTTCAATTATGTTTTTGATTTTTTCCTCCTTGTTACTATAAAACTCCAGATGTTTTTAGACTTCATGGTTCTCTGGATATTTTTTCCTTTATTTTAATCTTCTTTTGTAACATGCCACACATGTGGTATTTTGGCCTTTTAAGATGCTATGCTATGCTAATCAGCCAGAAGTTTTGGGGTGGGGTTTTTTCCTTCTATTTTTCCTTCTTGCTGTTGTCCTCTCTAATTCTTTCTTCTTTATTTTTTTTCCCCAACTGGTTAGTCCATATGAGCCATAATGGATTCTCCCTGTGTGCTGGCACTGCATTAGTTATCTTAACCCAATCACTTCAGACTTGCAAACTCTTGTCCCTGTAAGTAAGCGACAAGCACCTATTCCATCTTGCATGGCAGGGAGAGGCACTCTGTACAGAACTGTTTGCAGTTGAACTGGCCTCCCAGACTAAAAGCACAGACTGATGTCTGAAGACATGACTAAAATGTGAACCAAAGACATAGGCAAGAACCAGTAAAGTCTTTACAAAGAGATAGGTGTAACTTGGTGATGTGTTAGGCGCAAACTGGGATTAAAACGTTTCCTTGGCAAGTGACATAAGACAGTGCCTTACTAATGCAGAAGAACAAGTTTTTGAAGTATGTGTTGTACAATGTAATTTTGGGTAAAAAAGAGAATGTAAAAGAACTGGAGGGAAGCATTTTGGGTTTCTTTGTGGCTCTCTGCTGGCACAGCTGGAAAGGGGCTCCAACTGATTTTGTTCAGTCATAATTTTGTCCCCAAAACAAGCAAAGATACCAGAAGAGCAAATCTTGGGTTGTGTTGTCCTTTAATTTCAAATAGCTTGCAAGCTATTTGAAAAATCCCAAATAAAGAACAGTTTCCCAATTACATATGAGGAAATAAGGGGCCTGACATGTAGATTTCGGGGGGCGGGGGTGTCTCCTTTGCTTATTACATGACCATATGAATTTTACATTGTGTTTTCTAAGATGTTGCTCCATGCAATGTTATTTTTGCCTGCAAGCCATAACAGTGTATTCAGTCCAACTGTAATGAGGTTTCAGAAAATTGTTTGGTTTCCAAATGACATATTTAGCAAAACCTTATGGCAAAATTTGTGGCTGTCATGCTGCTGATAGTAAAATATCCCCAAGTTTCCTGCTTCATTCTCGTGTGTTGCAGCAACTAAATGCAAGTACCCCAGTTTTGAAAAATGTTTATCCTTCTGCTTGGTTAAAGAAGGATCATGAGAAAGAATCCTAAGACTTGCAATGGGGTCTTGTGAAAAGACAGGATGTTCTGATAGTCTCCCAGATATCTGGGGTTTTGCTGGAAGATGTATGGAAAGCTCTGTGTGCTCACTGGAGAGCCTGACCTACTGGTGCTAGAAGAAATAAATCTATGAATATTGCAGTGCTTTTGAACCCTTTTCTTAATAGCTGATAGTTTGCAATTACATGAGCAAGACTTTTGAGAGACAAAACATGCCAGTGCTCCTTAGAGACAGTCTAAGACTTGGTGCCTGTCCTGATGAGCTGGTCTTCTGCACTCAGTGTGGCAGCAGACCTTGTGAGATGGTGGATGAAACTCAAATTCAGCGCCAGGTATGCTCAGGAAAACAGGTAAAACTGTCTTTAAAAAGCAAAATCCAGAGAGCCAGATCTAGGTTGCCTCTGTAGAAGGGGGGGGGACAGGCACCTACCAAGCAGGATGGGTCCCACTGAGCTTTCTTAGCTGCTGACCTCATGCTGGGCAGACCTACCGTTCCCCAGGGACCTGGGGGCTCAGACAAGGCCATTCTTCCTTTAGGCAGCACAGCGAGAGCAGAGGAATCCCATCTCAGGGGATGCTGGCAGGGAGGTGGTTGGATTTTGCAGCCAGAGAAGTCTGTGCATGCAGAATCAGACCAGGTTGCTGTTGAAAGCCTCATGACTGCTGTTATACCTTCATGGGCCAGGTCTGCATCCCTCATGCATATACAACTCTTGGTACTGGGGGGGGGTGTGGTGGTCAGGAGACAGCCCAAAGCCTTGTTTAACTCAGTGATGTATGGTGATCAAACACCTCCTCCAGGGTTCTCAGTGTATTCATAGAATCATGGAATCATAGAATAGTTAGGGTTGGAAAGGACCTTAAGATCATCCAGTTCCAACCCCCCTGCCATGGGCAGGGACACCCCACACTAAACCATGTCACCCAAGGCTCTGTCCAACCTGGCCTTGAACACCGCCAGGGATGGAGCATTCCCGACTTCCCCGGGCAACCCATTCCAGTGCCTCACCACCCTCACAGTAAAGAATTTCTTCCTTAGATCCAATCTAAACTTCCCCTGTTTCAGTTTGAACCCGTTACCCCTTGTCCTGTCACTACAGTCCCTGATGAAGAGTCCCTCCCCAGCATCCTTGTAGGCCTCCTTCAGATACTGGAAGGCTGCTCTGAGGTCTCCACGCAGCTTCTCTTCTCCAAGCTGAACAACCCCAACTTTCTCAGCCTCTCTTCATACGGGAGGTGCTCCAGTCCCCTGATCATCCTCGTGGCCTCCTCTGGACATGTTCCAACAGTTCCATGTCCTTTTTATGTTGAGGACACCAGAACTGCACACAAATACTCCAAGTGAGGTCTCACAAGAGCAGAGTAGAGGGGCAGGTATTAGTACTTTCCAGTTTCATGTTAGTTAGAAAATACGCAATCTAACAGCATCAACTAAAATGAGCCGCTGGTGTATGATGTTGATGTCAAATAGTTGGCTGTAATTACCCTAAACCCAACAAGTGAAGGATGTGTTGCGTTTATACTGAGGCTTTTCTAAATGTTTTCTTTTCCCTGTTCTGAGCCTTTTTACCATTTCTCCTACACACCAACAATTGTCCAATAGTCTAGCTAAAGCCCGAAATGCTTTTTCTGTAATAGAAATAATAAACCAAATACAAGCAATTTTTCCCCAGGACTCAAATGAAGTATCATGTAGAAGTGTCACTCTGCAAACATAAATTGTTCAGACTTCAATAAAACCCCCAATGCACAGAAATTGGCAGGTCCTTTTTCTGTTACTGGGATCTCCCGTTATTTTGTTACCACAATGGGAAAAAAAAGCAGCTTCCAGCAACTTAAATCTGCACATTTGAATGTGGCTGTATGAACTGAGATTCTTTGGGAAGCTGAGAGCTCAGTCCTATGGGTTGCTTTTTATGTACGCACATAGTTCTGTTGAGTTTTAATGAAACTCCTTGCATGAGTCATGTTACTCATGCACAAGTATGTGCAGGCTCAGGGCTTTACATTGTAGCTGCAAGAGAGAATTAGAAATTAATCCAGGCAGGAGTTAGATGGAAAAAACCAAAGCACCAAATCAGGTATTTGGATTCTTGTGTTGGGTAGAACAACCCATGCGCTGAAGTTACTGATCAGTAACAATTTGGAGCCTTGTATGCTTCCTGCCATGTCCCCAGCATTAGGCTCAGTGTGCTATAAAACACTGATGCTATTAAAGAGTGGGGGGGGCTGTTTCCTCCCTTCCAGAAGGGCTACATATCCTCACAGGATCCTTTTTCTCATAACATATTTTCAATAAAAGTCTCCCAATTTTGTAATCAGTCGGGAAGAAAGAACATTTCACAATGTTCGTAAGGCCTGTAGATGTTTTGACCAGACATAAGATTTCCTATTGATAGTATTATTAAATGCTTTGGCATGAAATGTTTTGAGTTTTCCATCTGTAGGCTGTCTGAGATGTCAGCAGCCAATATGACCTGCTCTTTCCCTTTCAGGTCTAGAAAGAAAAGGCAGCTTGTTTAACTGATCTTGCAGCAGAGAGCAGAGGTGTATATTAATGAGCTTTCTCTAATGGCACACTGGACCTATTTAGCACTACAACTGTGAAGGCTTCTCTTTCTCAGTCATAACTCATTTCCTAAGAAAATGTCAGTTATTGCTTCACCTTATGGTCTGAGCTGTTCAGTTTATAGTTTATTTCTTCTGATCTGTCCCACTGACAGATATTCCAGACAGGACTGTGATTAAATATGCTTATGAAAATGGTAAACATGTGATAATATAAACCCTTTGGGGAATATGCTGTTATTTCTGCATGGCAGCATTCTCAGGTGCATTCCAAGTATAACATGGAAGCAAAGAAAAACCATTTTAAGCAATTACAGTTATTAGATTAAATTGTTTTGGTAGGAAAACTGTGATGTGTTTGGATCCCTGTGAGATAATTCAGTGTTTTCATACATATGCCTTTCAAACGCATGATGCTGCAGCAGTTTCACTCCAGTGAGATTTTAGTGTCAAATAAAGATAACACATGTATTTCCATATGGCAGTGAGCTAATTCAGCCCTGTAAATTTCTACAACATATTTTTTCCTAGTAGAAGCACCATTCTAAAAGCAGCAGTCGTTCTTAAATGCAATAACTGCATCACGCTGCTTACTGTAATCGTGTGGCATTGTTTAGTGTCTCTGTGTAGCACAGCACTGTCTGAAGCACACATTAACAACCTCGGAGTAAAGACAAAAGTAGTAATTGCAGCTATACTTATTATTTTTATTGATGAACTTGTTGACAAGCTCTGTTGACATTTACAGACTTTGAGGATCATGCAGCGTTTGTTACAGTTAACCCAGGCATCAAACATCAACAAAATGTTTAAGATTGTAGGATTAAGCAGTGAGAGATTGGGGCCAGATGTCTGGGAGATACTGTAAGTGGCCTTCTCAGCTGATCAAATATCTCTTACCATCCTAAAGCCCTTTTGATATCCCACATTGTGCTTTGTAGTTGAAGCTGAGACATTTGTGGGATTGATGGATCTTTCTGGAGGTTATCTGAAAAGCAGAATGATCCATGACAAGTGGTGTCCCTCAGGGTTCCGCACTGTGCCCGGTACTGCTTAGTATCATCATCAGTGACAGAGCCAGTGGAACCAAGTGCACCCTCAGCAGGTTTGCAGAGGACACCAAGCTGAGTGGTGTGGTTGACGCCTGAGGGACAGGATGACGTCCAGAGGGACCTGTACAAGCTCTGAGATGCAGACTGTATATCTCAGGTGACTGGTTCTATCATGATAGCTGTGATGGGGAAAGATAGGAATTTGTACATATCAGATAGTTGTCTACACCCATAGACCCAAATATGCCATTCAGACAGATTCAGTATCTGCCCAGGGCAGTAAAATGTTTAGGACAGTAAAAGCCATAGTGATCCTTTCATGTAGGAGTGGCTGGATAAGGCAGAAATTCAAAGTCTGCCTGTGTGCTGGAGTGCCTGCTGTGTTTAATCTTTAGTTTGCAGAGCTGATCTGCATCTGCAAACTGTAGCAGGGTATGATGGACTTTTCTCCATCATTAGTTTAAATTGCACCAGGAGTTCAAGTGCCTCCAGTTTACAGCATCTTCTAGGTTCCATCTGCATCTGCTCTCCCTTCCCACTGCCTGCAGTGCTGGATGCAATAGCTAAGTCAGGAGCTTGCACACACCGATGTATATGAGGTGTCTGTGTCACAAATAGAATGCAATGGGGATTGGCAAGGCAGTGGTTTCTGTGATGCCATCTAAGGAACCACAGCAGTGAGTGCAAAGCTGCTGAACAAAACCTTGACTCAGCAGAAGGAAGTGATAAAGCACTGCTTTTATGAAGGTCAGGAATTCACTCATGAAAAAGAATCATACAAGAAAATCTGGCTTCAAGGAACAGTGGGTTTAAGATACACCTATTTCCCTCCAAAGTTGTTAGTGTTGATGTGAATTGGGCTTTGTTTCTCTAATGCATTCTTTGAGATCTCAGCTCATAGAGCAGCCAGGTTTTTATCTGTCTAGAGACACTAGAAGATCCACAGTATTATGAAGCTGCAACACAGAGTGGGCAAAGGATGCGCATACCATGACACTTGATTACGTGTGCATATGAGTGTTTATACACACGTGTAAGTGCCTGGGTGCGTCTTATGGGTTTGCTGGTGCATGAAAGTGCATTCACATGTATTTGTGTTCACCTATTAGTTCCCAAAGCCCACCCTAGGACAGTGCCTTCAACGAAACTTATCAGTGAGCAATGCAAAACACCTGTCCCTCAGCCTAGTAGCTGGAAGTGTTACTTATTTATTTATTCAGATTTAATTTGAAACAGCTACTTTTGTTATGAATGCCATGCAGCATTTTATTACTAATGAAACGGGTGCTTAAGAACTCAGAATTGCTCAGGTTACTGGTTGTATAAATGCTGAGAGCAGATCTGAATGATACGGCTGGTAAAGAAAAGGGTGCAGAATAACAGCAGAGCTCTTTTGGATTGCTCTTCAAATGGATCAGGTCTTCTTGTAATAGTCCGTGCTCATCTGCTCCACTGTATAGTATTTCAGACATCTGAAACCAGGTTCTAAGCCAGCACAAACAGCTTCTGCTCATCTCAGTCTGCAGCAGCTGATTGTTAGTGCCCACAGTGGTTCCTGTGCCAGTCAACATCTAAGAGGACTCATCACAACACTTGTTCTTTCCTGAAATCTTCTGTTCTGACACCATGTCTTTAAGCGTTTGGTACTTCAGACAGAACATGTGAGATATTTATAACCTTTGTATTACTACTGAGCTACACACCATGTCTGCAGTGACAAATTAAATGAACAGCACAAAATGTTGTGTTTCATCCATAGATTTCAACAGATGTTTAAATGTTGGTTGATTTATTGCATGTCCAACTTGGATCTTACACTGTTCTCATTGTGGCTGCACATGGTTTATTTAATAGTACTTTACAATGACTTTTTATGACGTTTTTCAGTTTGAAGGGTGCAACAAGGCATTTTCTAGGCTTGAGAACCTTAAGATTCACCTCCGGAGTCACACTGGGGAGAAGCCATACCTGTGTCAGCATCCCGGCTGCCAGAAAGCTTTCAGCAACTCCAGCGACCGGGCAAAGCATCAGCGAACACACCTGGATACCGTAAGCATGATTTCAGACTGGGAGCTGCTCTGAGTTTTCCAATGCTCCTTGTACACAATCTGTTCTGCAACTGGAGGGTGACTTTCCTTTTCATGAGGAGCATCAGCTACAGGCAGCTGTACTTTTCTGTTTAACTGCATGTGCTTTGAGGAGGTCTTGATCACAGAAAGGCAAATTCAGCTGGCTTACTCATGCTGAGGAACAAGTTACTCAGAATAAGTTACTCAGCAAACTCTCCTATTGTTCTTGTTCCAGTAAGAGGAGGCAGCAGTAGAGTAAGGTACAGCATGAGTGAAAGCTGAGTCACTGCTGCTGTATGGAATGTGTGTCATTGTCTTGCTTCCTGCCCTGTGTTGCTCCAGTAAAGTCTGTTCTGACTGAACACAAAAGCAGCTCAGATGTCTCATGGAAGGCAAATGCATCACAGTTTTGGACATAATTTTGTAAAGGTAAAAAATGTATCTCTTGTAACTATATGAAATTTGTACATAGGAAACTGTACAAATTAACTGTAAGAAAACAAATCTTAACTGTCAGAAACAAATCCGTATGTAAAATTGGTAGGTTCTGCCTCAGCTCTCCAAGTCTCACTTGTCTTGCAGAGAACATGGGAGCCTGTCTAGTCTCTGAGGCTCCAGTAAAATTAAATCACCATATTATGGTGAAAGAAAGTAAGTGGACGACTTTGCAGAGCAGTTAAGTAGTCATCATAGAGCTTGTAAAGAATAACAGGCAGAGCTGTTCCTTTGTCTTTTGCAAAGGAGTGAATATATGGTTTAACATTTGGCCAAGTGCTTATGGGGCAGAACTTTTGAGTTTAATTGCTATTTACTTTTTAAGCAGTTACACATTTCAGGCAGTGCAGCATTAAGGAATGTCTAATGTACATTATGCCTTGCAAAAACAAACAAGTAAGAGAAGGCAGTCAGTCACATTTTCCAACCCAAAGCACACTTACAATAACAATGTTTTATTTATTTGAAAGTCAACCTGAGATATTTGAATTTGTAATTAGCTCTCAAATGTGTCTGTTTTGAAAGCGGATACACGGAATCGGGTGCAGTTTTGAAAGGGAACTGCTTGAATCGAATAGATGGAATTTTTATCAGCCAAAGGCACAAGTAAAATGCCATTTATTAGTTCTGAAACAGAATTCAAAGGGTTACTAAACTATGCAAGAATTCTTATATCTGTTGTTCTGTGCATTACTGAAGGCAAATCTCTTAACTTGCTGTTTTCTTTTCTTCTCCCTTTGTCTTTATTATCTGAAATGCTCATAAAGCAGGAAAAAGGTACAGTAATAATTTTCTACTAACTTTCTCAAATGTCTAAACATACCCTCCATGCTGTTCTGCTGCAGGTTCTTTAGAACTCTTTCTGTGGTCCTACAACAGTTACTAACTTCTATTTACCTGGTGTAATGAAGTCCTGTGGCCTAATGTAGTGTGTTGTGTGCTTATGTGAATGTTAGAAGTAGCAGAGCTACGGGATGGTGCTACTGTACAGACTGCATGTTCCATTAGCTCAGGGGACAACATAACAGCCGGGAATGTCAAAGCAAACAGCCATGAAGCTTTTCCAGGGCAGTCAGATTTTCACCTAGTTTCCCTATCACTGAGCTGAATGATTCTGTCCCTAATCTGAATGACATCAATGATTTAAAAGATACCCTGCTACTTTCTCTGCTACGGGATTTGTTAAAGTTTTCCATAGTTTTTCCTCAGGTGTCAGTTCTCTGTGTTCCAGACACTCTCAGTAAACCTGCAACTTTCTGGGTAGGTGCTGTGTTAGCCTGTAAGGTCATGAGTTGGTGAATGATTCTATTATTCCGTCAGAAATTTCCCGCTGGCTGGACAGAGCAGCAACACTTATTCTCTGGAGGTACTTACAAAGAAAAGGGGTTTACATAGACTGCTTATTCCTTATTGAGTGCATTTGGCACTGGTTCTCAAGCTTCCCAATGTAGGTCACCCCATCATTTATCTTCTCCAAAAGGAGAATCTGTAAATCATTTCAGAGACTTACTGGTGTAGTTTGATTGAATCTCTACTAAATCATCTGGAAGTAGATCCTTCTCCAGAACAAAGAGAACGTATGTGTCCCTGTGGTAACAAGGGCATGTCATCACCCCTCCAGGAGCAGAGCAACTTGTTTAAAGGACCTCACAGTCACTTCTCCCAGAACCTGTGGGGTTTTATTTCCCTTTATGCATCGTCTGTCTGAAACCAAGGAGGATCGAGGAATGTGACACTGAGGTCATGACAAACCAGTTCTCTACCATCGAGAAGGCACCGAAAGGTCTCACTGGTCCAAGTGAGCAGGCTAAGGTAGTGCTGACAGATGAGGCAAGGAAACAGAATACAAATGAACATTCTGCTCAACTTTAAACCTCTGTGCGCTTTGATGTGCAGCACTCTTTCCTACACTGAAGTCAATGGTTACTTAATAACAAGCACAGTTATTAACAAGCAGTTGATAACTTAATTAACAAGCAGTTGTTAATAAAACAGAGTCCTTTTGCTTAACTTGGAAATTGCACATTCATTTGTAGGTTGTGCTGTAACTCAGAGATGGTGTCTCATGTTGGGAATAGGCATGACTAGTAGAACTTGGTGAGGCTTTCTGTCATTGGGACTCCAGAACCAGCAGTTAAACTGGAGCATCCTTATTCCTTTATTTATTCATTTTCCTACAAGAGGAGAGCACTGGAACTGCCCGCCCAGACTCAGATGGTTTTCCCAGGAGGTAGTGCTCATACTGCTCCTACACACACAAAAGCAGCAAGCTCTGTCCCATGCCAAAACCAGCTGGGAAGTTCTTCCCAACAGTATCAACAATAGTGGGTTTTTCTTTCTGTATTGATTTGCTCAGATGTTAATGTTTGATGCAGGTTGTTTGGTTAAGAGTTATAAAAAGAAAAACATTGCTGCTGTTATTCAGAACAAGAACAAGGCATGAAGGCAATCAAATGTGCGCTATGCCACAGGTTTTGCTCTGCTGCATATGGAACATTGTAAAAACTATATAAATCAGGACTCAAACCCAGAGCTTCTGTATTTATAATGGCACTGGGTGATCTAATGATCATTTTGTCTACTTTAAATGCTAGGGAAAACCCCATCCAGTTACAGCTCATTAGCATCTAATCCAGCCCAGTAATCTATACCCAACATGCCAGAGTATCGATGTGTCAAGTGCTCTCAGTGCCTGCACAGAGTGCAAAATCAGAGCTCTCAATGGGGTTCTGTTTGCATCATGTCAGGCTTGTGTGCAAAGTGGAGACAGAGCAAACGTGGAAACGGCAGAGCAAACAGCTCAGGCTTAACGCTGTGTCGCACAGACACAGCTGTCCCTCAGCTCTGTGTGCTGACTGTAGAGATGCAGAGGAATGTGAACTCTTTTCCCTTTGCTTCCATTTACAGAAGCCCTATGCCTGTCAGATTCCCGGCTGCTCCAAACGCTACACCGACCCCAGCTCCCTGCGCAAGCACGTGAAAGCTCATTCTGCCAAAGAACAGCAGGTGCGTAAGAAGGTAAGACCAGGAGAAAGTGACACATCACACATCTCCTCCATACAGTTATGTTGAACTTACCTTCCAAAATCAGAGTTCTTCTGGAATATCGCTAAAGGAAAATTTCAGCTGAGTTCATCTTCCTGTTGGTTTGTAATTCCTGTTGTTAACCAGTCCACCTTATCCTTCTGCACCACCCTCTAATTTTGGTTTGCATTTCTTTCCTGTTCATCTTACACAGACAAGCCCAAATTCTGCTGTCATTCACATAAAATATCCATGCATTGGCTCTCTGCCATCAGCTAGTAAATACATGTTGGCAGATCATCTACAACACAAATGAAATGAAGCCAGGGTACTATGGAAGTGTCAGGAAAGGAGCACTTGTAATACAGAAGAATGAAAACCTCCACTTTTCCCACCACATCTGTATTATAAATGCATTTATAAATCATTCCAAACCCAGACTGCTAGTTATGTTTTCACCAGTATTAGATTCAAATAAGTATTTTGGTTTCTGTGGCCTAAATCCTGAACTTATGATTGAATGGGGATGCCCACAGGCACCAGCTCGGCATCAGAGACTTGTTTATTACACATTTATATACTCAGTTTGTAAAAAGATGATTGGGACCCTACAGAGCTGGTCTGGGCCAGACCATGAGCATACTTGAGGCCCAGAAGTGGCAGGGAACCCAGGCCTTAGCAAGCAATTATGATTACTTCAATAAGCAGCAATGGCATCTTCCCCCAGCTGCCTCGCCACTGCCAAGGGCATCACAGATGAGACAGCAAGGCATGTTTAAAGGATGGAGGTGTTTAAAGGATGGAGGACAGCAGATACGACAGCCTGTCAAGACAGAGCTAGGAGCAGCTAGTTTGGAAAAATGTCAAAGGTGAAAATTAGAAGTACTGGAGAGCAAAGGGAGGAACACGTGGAAAGAAGAGACAACAGGAAAACACTGGTGATCTTAGTTGCAGACTTGGGAATGTCAGAAAGACCTCATTCTCCTGCTTGAATACAACTGTGGTGACTTTGTAGTGATTTGTCCTTGTGTCAGCCATGCCCCCTCTCTTACACTCCTGCTGCCTCTCTTTTACAGTTTTCACTTGGCTGGATTTACCACCCTGAACTTACAGTCCCCTTTCCTAGGACAGCTGTCTGTCCCCCAGTCCTTCCCACAAACCCTGCTCTGCATCAGGTGCATGCAGACCAAGGAACAGTGTCTAGAACATCAGTGTCCAGAGTTGTGCACACTATTTCAGTCAGTCAAGAAGCACTCATTACTCACTGAGCTTTGTGCCTGGGAGTAATTCATGCCTAGCACCTATCCAGATGTCCACAGAAACACATCTGTTGTCTCTGCATATTGGGTCCAGGCAGAACTTTTGTTTGGCCTGGCAGGAGTGGACAGGACTGCTTAGTTTTCCAGCCCATTGTTATAGTATCAGGCCACGTAGTTTTACTACAGCTCCTTACTTTAGAAGGTTCCACAGGGTTTGCTATGCACATACCTACAACACCACAGGTCACAAAACTCCCAACACTTCCCTACAGCAACGTTTAGGGTTTAGTGAGAGAAAGAGTCAGAAAGCCATAGCTGTAAGTGCCCACAGAAAGAGGTGCATGAATGCATCCATGATCCCTATTCCAAAGGAGAGAACCCTCCCATCTTTCGTTCCTGACATACTTCTTGGGGAAGGAAGGAGGGAATTATTTCCTGTTACCTAGCACGAGTATCATTTGTTCAGTGCTGTGTACTGGGCTGAATGCATTGACACATTTTCATGTGGGCAAAGGAACAGTCCCCACTGTTACACCTTGTGAGGCCTGTCACCTGCTGAGTGACACTTCTATTTCCAGTTCTTTGGAGGAAGGTGAGAAAAAACCCTAAATCCAAATTTTGCATTAAGATGTATGAAGTATTTCCTGCATAAACAGCAGAGGTCCTAGGCAGAGAATCCATATAGGACAAATGTGGTACACACAGATTGCAAACTCAACCTGCTTGGATGTATTGAGACTTCAAATATCCAGGGTTTCATCTCTCTTAATATCCTAGCTTGCAGAATTTTCCTGCATTCGTATACATACCCTCCCATAGGCTTATCAAGTCTATCTTAAAATAATGGTAGTTCCTTGCCTCCCACACCTTATTTGGTAGGCCAGTCTAAATCTGCACTCCTCCAGTGGCTGGAAATCATCTTCAGATTTCCTGCCTCATTTATCCGTGATAACTTTATGAATACTTGATCCTGTGTCTTTTTCCCTTGAACTTAAAAGGCATCTGCAAAAGCAGCGGATTTAAACTGCATTTTGATCAGGGTCCCTTAAAAGGGACCAAAGCAAATCTGACTCATGAAGAAATAATACACACATGCACTCACCCCCCAATATTGCACTTAAATGTATGGGGAAAAACCCCTTTCACAGCTAAGTAAATCTCAGTGTTACTGAAACAGTGACAGTCTTTGGATTTCAGATTTAGGAAAGAAGGGGAACAGGCTGTTTACACTCACTGGCTGGTTTTTGGTTATAACTCAGCAAAGGCAGTTGTCCATTGGCATCAGCTTCCCAGGAGTTCTGAGTGGAAATGACTTAGCCAAGAAAGAAAAACTCACGGGCTGCTGTGCCCACATGGCTTGGTTGATGTATGCTACCAAAATGTGCCACCTGTGACACAAACCAAAATGCCTGAGCTTACACTTACATCAAAGGAATCCTGAGTATTTAGTTCATAATTTAGGAGATGACTGCAGTGGTAATATTTGGTTGTTCTGCAAGGCTTTACAAGAGCAAAATAGGAGAAAGTTAGCTGTTAATTTAGTAGTAGTTAAATGTAATTGGCTGCAGATGCACTTTGTGATCCAAAAGTTAGATGTTTATCTTGAAGCAACAAATGGCTGTACAGCAGAGTTCTGAATAGGTTTGCCTGGACCTTTTAGAATAACCAAACCCAGGGGAGATCGGTATGCAAAACTGTAAACGCAAAGACAATAACTATTTATTAATGGCTATAGAATATGATGGCTGTTTGTGTAATGTGAGCACTATATTATGACAAAAGCTTGGCAGCATCAGGATGTTTGAAAGAGAATTAGAAATGCTTTTCTTTCTTAATTCTCCTCTCCTGCTGGTTTTAATATGATCGACATTGTGGTTTGCAAGAGTTTGCTTCAGACACTTTTGCCAGAGCTTTAATTTACATGGAGCACAGCTGACGTATCGGTGATACCTCTTACCCGTTACTGACAGCGCATTATTCCACCAGTCCTAATCTGATAAGCACAAACGCTTTTCTTTCCCTATCAGATGTCTTTCCAAGTGTCACAGTTACAAGGTGAGGCAATCCTTTTGCCACAGAACCCAAGGAACTACAGAAAGCTTGAATATATGCAGTTAAATTACTTGGGAAGGTTTGAAGAAACACGGGGATGTCGTTTTCTGAAGCAAACTGTTGCTGATTTCAGATGAGCACATTTAACTTGTGCACTCGAAAAAACCCAAATTATCTCTAGTTGCAAATGCCAAGTAGTTACACCAAGTTCCTAAGAATGACATTTTATTCCTTCCTTCTATACATAATCTTTAAGCAAAAAGAGGTATTAATTTACTTAAAAGTAATTTGATTTACATTGAAATAAAATGTTTGGTTTATCCTCCTCTTGTAGCTAAATTCCTGTACCGACATTGAACAAGATGTACTAAGTGAATGCTTAGCTATGCAACAGCTCCACACATCTTCACAACACATTTTGGATGGCAAGTGTGGTAGATCTGTAGGTCATCATGATTTAATTACAGGTAAGAATACTTCTAATAAGCATGGTGTTAAACATGTCATGTAATGAAAAAAAAAGCTTTTGGGTCTGATTTGCCACTATAGAAGATGGAAAAAAAAACCCAACCCAAAGCAGGAAATAAAATGAACTGATTTTGGAGTTGTTTACTAAGGCCTGAGTGGTTTTTTTAGCAGAGTTAGTCAGCCAAATGGCTATTAATTTCACGAGGGGTGTAGCAGCCCTGCAGAAGGTCAGCCTCTGTCCATTTAGAAGTTTGCCTTGGCTTGAGCAGAATGCAGGTGCGTGACCTTTGCTGAAGCCAAACGAGTGCTCTAGCAAAGACAAAGGCACGCAGCCATAAGGGTTTCCAGCTCTTCAGGAGCTGCAGAGAAGTTGATGAGGCTGTGTATTATCATGCACTGTGTGGTTGTAACAAATAATATGGTGATGTATGATTGGAGCAAAGCTTGAATGTGAAATGTCAAACATGCTGGTTTAATTATCTTTTCTAGTATTTAATCTTTCTTTCATTCCTTCTTGTCTGTCTTTTCTTTCTTGTGGGTTGAACAAGAGCTGGCCCCTTTCAGGAACCTTAGGCTGTTCCATACATTTTACAGGAAGAGAAAAAGATGCTTCCGTTCCCTTCTGCAGAAAATAACATCTAGATTCACAACTTTTGAACCTCAGTGGAGGCTCCCAAATCAGGGATGTAGCAATCTCAGGTTCTTTGTTTAGCCAGCTGAGAGAAGGAGGACGTCTCAAAGGCCATGAGTTTAATGTGATCTGCCTCACCTTGTAAAGGCACTCGTATTCCTCCACTGATTGTAGAGATAAGTGTGAGGAACCTTTCATTTAGGTGTTTTGACTCTCAAATCTCTTTCTGTCCGTATAACTATTCATCCCCTTTTCTAATTTTCATACTTACTCTTGCCTTCAGCAACATCATCTATCAATCAGTGAGTTACAAAGCCCTTACTCTGGGGGGGGCTTTTACTCTTCCTGATTAATTTTGAACATGCAATTTTCAGATGATGTTCCATGAGAAAAATATGCACATAGACATTTACCTGGTCTGTTTTGTGGCACCTGCTTTTAGAGAACCATTCAAGCCTTTGAAGCTTCTTTAACTCTGTAATATCCATTTTGGGTAACCAATACTATGCACAAAACTGAAGACTGCACCATTCACTTAATGAAGAAGCTGTCGTGTTTTCTTGGGTGATTCTCTGTCATGTTCCAGATGCATCCCTGTATTTTTAACTCATTTTTTAATGACAGCTGCGCATTGGAAATGGGATGGATGGATGGCAGCATTTTATACCTTGCACACTGTACGGTCTGTAGAGAATCTCCAGGAAAAAAGATTTAACAGTTATTAATCACATTTTCATTCTCTCACTGTTTAACTAATAATGCATACAAAGTTTTGGACAGACTGTTCCTAATCTGGGGGCAAGGAATTTGGAGGCTGGTATTCCGCATGCTATGCCTAAGAGTGGAGGACAGTTTGAATCACAAAATCATAGAATTGTTTGGGTTTGGAGGGACCTTAAAGCTCACCCAGTTCCAACCCCTGCCACGGGCAGGGACCCCTTCCACTAGAGCAGGTTGCTCCAAGCCCCTGTGTCCAACCTGGCCTTGAACACTGCCAGGGATGGGGCAGCCACAGCTTCTCTGGGCACCCTGGGCCAGCGCCTCAGCACCCTCACTGTAAAAGATTTCTTCCTTGCATCAAGTCTGAATCTCTCCTCTTTCAGTTTAAAACCATCACCCCTTGCCCTATCGCAACAGGCTCTGCTAAAAAAGTTTGTCCCCATCTTTCTTACAGTCCCTATTTATACACTGAAAGGCCACAATAAGGTCTCCCCAGAGCCCTGTCTTCGCCAGGCTGAACAAGCCCAACTCTCTTAGGCTTTACTCATAGGAGAAAGTCTTCAGATTGCAGAGCAGAGCCAAGGTGAGACACAAAAAGGCAGGGATGCCATTTTTGAAGACTTTTCTTTCAACCTTGGTCAATATTAGAAAAGTTCAGTGCTATTAAAATCCAAAATTATTCATAAAATTATTTAATTTAGAGCTAAATTAATCTTGATTTAAGATGCACTTTATCCTCTTTCAATTCCACTGTGAGGAGAGGCTTGACTTGTATTACTAAATAAGTTTTAAATTGATTTAGAAACTGAGTACGAGTTTTCCAGCCAAACCCCTGGCTTGTTTCTGTTGAGGCTTAGAGAAATCCAGTGGTAAACTGGGATTAGAAAACAAAAATGCCTGGTGCTGGTTCCTCTGCACCAAGGGAAGAACTGATGCACTTTATTAATATATTTTGCTTTGTAAGAGCAAAGTAATAAAGTACTAAACATTACTTAGGCGAGATCTTAAAAATTAACCCAAGAAATGCATCCTGCTCAACATCTGTTCTCCTTTCTAGTTCAAGTTGTGCTAAAATGTTGGAATGTAACTGGTGAACAGAATGGAGTAGAAAGGGAAATAACCCATCCTTCCAACATTGTTCCCCTGGGAGCCTCCACTCACGGTTTGTATGTGGCTCCTTGAAAAGCAGCAGAAAGCTGGAGGGATTTGGGATTATTTCTCTTCTCTGCCTCTGTCGTCTGCACCCCTGAGATCTGAGGGCAGCACGTGGCCTCTGCTCTCCACCCTCGGCATGGCTTGGCCTCTCACTTACCTTCGCAAGTTATTTGCTTGCAGATAAACAGACCACCCCTAACCTCTCAGTGTCATCTCTGAGAACCTCTTGTGAAATGAAAGGTTTTGTCTATCACTAACACTGCCTTTCTCTGATATGATTTCTTTGCTGATTATATCAATCCATCACCAGGATGTTGTAAAAAACCTAGTAAGCCTTCCCCAGTGCTTCCATTGGGTCACCCCATGTAAGACCCCATCACATGCACAGTATGAAGAAGTGCCAGGGAAAATAAATCAACATTTGAAAGACTGTTTTACAGTGAAACAGAAGTTTCTTCATACTATGTGTAGTACAATTCCATAGGCAAATCTGTTCCTCTGCCATAATTTAGGGTATATAAACTAAAGTGCAGATCCTTACAGAATTAAATCATAAGGACATTCCTGCTGCCACCTCTGCAGCCACTGTCTGCAATGGTTGCACATTTGCTCTTTCAGACAATCAGAGCTAATATGCCTGGAGAAATCAGCTCCAGTAGTCTATATAGGATATTCATGGATAAGTACAGCATATGATGTCCTCTTGATTCTGCTTGAAAATATGAAAATGTTCATGGTTTAGGGGTTTTGTTTTGAGTTTGGGTTTTTTTTTCCCCCTCCCCTCCCCAAGAAACCACATTATTAATGTGCAGAGCTCTGGGCTTTAGGGATCACTTGGATTCCTGGAGAGTTTCAGTTTTGTCTTTCTCCAAGTTGAAGCACATTTTAAATATGTCAGGGATGAAAACCAATCCCAGGAAAAATGAAATATTTCAAAAGCTCCCATCCCTTGTGCCTGACTTCAAAGCAGGTTTGTGCTTAGGGTAAGACAGTGAGCAAAAGAACGTTTTGCAGCCAGAAGAACCCATTGTTTCCTTAGAACTTCCTCCTTTTTCCCTCCTCATAACTAAGATTCTTCATAGCTGCAAACATTCAGCTCTAGCTGTGAGCTCGTGTCGCTCTCTCTGCAGAGGAAGTGTCTCCATTGAGGTCATTCCACTCGGGCATTTTCTCTGGGCATGCTTTATTATTGTTTTTCTGGTCTCGGTTAGCATAAAGCTGGGTTAAAAAAAGGCTGCTTGTCACAGATGCCTGAGTACTGTTTTGGCAGCAGATGTTAAGGTTAAAGGCCAAACCATTTAAAACACTGATTGATGACATATATTTACAAGCTAAGATGGTCAATGCATGAAGAGGCCCAAGGTGCACAGTCCTGAAGTGGGTTGTATTTGCAGGAACAGTCATTCCTAACAGCTCCAAAGGCTTCTGTTTGACTTCAGGTACTCAGAATATTATAGCTCACTGCTGAAAAATGGAAGAAAAACTGTAAAAGGAGCAAAATTAGAAGTATCGAAAATTATACTGAGGCTGGAATTGCAACTGCTCTTCTCTCCTTGACTTCTTCCATTGTAGAGGCACTCATTTCCTCAAAGGGGCAGAGGGATCTTCATTAAAGACAGCATTTCCCTCCCCTCAAACAGCTCTTCCTTTCTGTTAAGGCTTGGCAGTGGGAAGGACATCACACACCCCCATAGCAGCAGATACCTCCTGCTTCCCTGAATGAGGCAGCTCACCCTCTCTTTCCTGATAAGCAGCCACTGCCAATACATCCTTCTTAAAGCACCATCTTCGGGCATAACACCCAGGAATACACCATTGGGTAGACACGGAATCAGTGACAGCAGCTCCAGACTTTGAGGGCCTGAAGTCTGGAATAAAAACATGTCAAAATGAATTCCAGTTGCAGCATAAATGACTGAGAGCTGATAGCATTCATAGCATCAAGAACAGTGTGCCCTGCACAGTGCCATGGCCAAAGAAAGGTCTGTCCCTCGGAAGGACGTTAATGTTCTGTTGGAGTGCCCTTGTTTTGCACTGTATAAGAGATAACTTTTAACTTCAAGTAAGTACCAATTTGGTTCTCAGTGACTCAACAGAAATGACTAATGTCTCATTGCAGACTCACATGGAATCTCATAGTAAACCCCATCTTCCATTGTGTGTGCCACATGGCCCTTGAAGCACTCCTAATTACAGGCAGACACCCCTTGCAACCGAAGCAAGTGAACAATAGGGTTGATTATTTGTCTATGTTGGCTTGTGTTTTGGCTTTCTCTCCATCCAGAAGCTTCAGGGTGGGTGCAGCCCTCACCCAAATGGTAAGCTGAGCAGTCTCAGAGCCTCACCACCCAGCCCAGGAGCACACATCACTGTGTCTGACGCCAGCTCCCCCATTCCCCCACTAGCCCTGTGCCTGAGGGACACACACCATACACATCGGAACTGGGTTTGGTCTCAGTTCCTTAGGAAGCATGGCTGATGCAGTCATTTTGCTCACCTCTCTGCCCACATGTGTGTCAATCCCCTTCCCCACAGTCTCTTTTGAAACCCATAAGCCAAGCTCAGCAGCATTTGACAAACTCCTCACAGATAATCGCGTTCTGACAAGCTTCATGAATACTGGCAGCTGGCTACCAGAGAGTGGCACCCAAAATTAGCGTTCCCGCTGCGGGAGAGGCTCAGCTGCGACACATGCTGCTTGGCAGCAGGCAGCACACGTGGAGCACCACATCTGGCAGTGTCACAGAGGACAGCTGGGTTTACCCTCATGTTGTGGCAGGCTGTTGATTGGGTGATGCTATGGAGAGGGGTGTCAGTGCAAGGGGAGCCGGCAGCTTCTGGGGTGAGGCAGCACAAGCTGCGGTGTGGAAGGGGGATGAGGGGATGTGAGAACAAGAGACTCCATGTGTCAAACTGAGTGTGAGTGAAGGCGTTGTGGTAACTAAAAGATGTAGGAAGAGGAAAACTCATTGATGAACAAAGCCTGCAAGCTGCAGTGCACACATGCTCCAAGCAGGGACCTTTCACAGAGGAAGTGTGATCAGTAAGTCAAAAGCTGGATAGACTCAGGGTAGATGGAAGAAACCCTGCTTTATTCAGGAGAGGAGGTCCACACTTTACTCTTCAGAGCCAACAGTGGGCAGATGGGTAAACTCCTCTGCATAGTGGCTGGGTATGACAGAAACTAAGGGTGACAGGGATTAAGGTTTTTCATTTGGTTTTCTGATGAGGAGGCTCTGAGTGCATGGGATCATGCAGGACTTGGCTACTGGACATCTGGATGTGGGGGGTGTTTAACGTCTTCTTGCTTCTCTAGAGGGGTATGCTGATTGTAAGTACTCTGCTACTCTTTCTCATCTACCTCAAGCAAAGAACTGAACTGTGCTCAACAGCTGCGACAGTAAGGAAGGGGCCAGGAGAGATATCTTTAACATTCGTGAACTGTTCCGGGGTGGGAATGTACGGTAAAACATTGGAGTGTGTGTACTGGTGACCACACTGCTAAAACTACCTTCTGAGGGGTTTTGAGCTTTTTGTGTGAGTTATTGACACGGGCCAGTAATAGTCTGCCAGCCTTAGAGAGCTTAAATATCTTATTTTAGGTTCAGCAGTTTCCTCCGGGCTGTGCTGCCAATATACCTGCACTGTGTATTGTAGGAGATGGAGATGAAGTGTGAAATGACACAGTACAGACAAGGTCAAATTGGTATTTGGCTCATCTTCCAAGCCTGATAATGAATGTATGAACAGTGAGGATCTGGGGGAGTGGAAACTATTGTATTATAAAATGGACTGAAGCCACCAGCAGAAAAATGCCATTTTCACAACACAGCATCCTAGCTACTGACTTACTGTTATCAAAAGAGGCTTTGACAAATAAATCCTAGCATCACCTGGGAACATCTGACTTCTTAAAGCCCCTTCTGTCTGGCTTTTGTTGCAGAAAGCAAGTTGGTTTCACTGGCTGATTGACAAATGTTCTGTCTAGTGGGAGACAGAGACGATGTGATTCATTTTTGTTGCTTTAGATCTGTCCAATGGCTGAGGACTCATTGTTCATGAGAGGTTTTTGACTCATCTTAAGTCCTTGACAAAGGTGGCTGGAATCTTGCCTTAGTGGTTCTGCTCTTCAGAAACAGATGCTGACCTTCAGCCGTTGCTTATCCGCCCAGAGGGCTGTCACACGTTCCCCACAGCTCCAGATTTCCATGTTGCCTTCTGGTTGTTCCTTGTCACTGTGAGGTTTGGGAGAAGTGCCATCCAGAACCCTGTCAGTGACATGGGACACAGCCAGCAGAGCTGACACACAGCTTCCTGAATGTGCAGCTCTGCTTGCAGTAAACAGGAGAGGAAAGATGGGTGCTACAGGAGGAGAGAATGCAGGCTTCAAAGAGGGTGTGCTGTATAGTTTGACACTACAGGACAGCAAACTTCATTTGCTCCCTACAGCCTTCAGAATACAGTGTGAGTGGCTGCTCCATTCCTCCACTGCGTGCAGATTCCCTGGCCAAAACACTGGGAGGTACGTTGTAGGCAAGCTTTAAGAACAGGAGGAGAAGGGCAGAGAAATAGAGAAAAGACAGACTAGGTTTTGTCAAGAATTGTGCTGGCCAGGAGACAGTCCTGTTTTCCCCCTGTGATAGGGTGGCATTTACAAACAGCACTTGTAACTCTAGGCAGCAAGCACTTCCGTGAGCTCCCCTCATTACAGACTGGCCCCCAGTGCAGTCTTCATGCCAAAAGTCAGTGTCAAGGCCCTGATCGCTTAGGTCTGGCTTAGTGCATGGCTTACTCTTTAGAAGGGAGACTATAAGAAAAAAAACTTAATCCAAGAGTCCTGGACAAAGCTTCCTCAACAAAGTACGTACTTGAGGGCATGGCAGACACTTGGCTATTGGTGCCTGACTGCCATGGTAGAGGAGAGTAGCCAGAGTGCCCCCCAAAATGGAACATCAACATCCTTCAGTACCTCTGTGTAAACCTTTTGCTCTCATGGTCTCACTAAAAATTTCTCCTGCTTGAAAGCCAAGTTAAAAAGTTTGAAATTACCAACAAAAAAAAAACCCCAGGTCCTGACCCCCCTTATGCAAACACAGTGCTCTGAGTTCAGGGTCTGATGTGATGCTGGTATCAGGTACCGCTCTGCTGTCAAATGAGCTCCATCATGCTGCAAACAACTGAGCATGGCAGGTTCTCACTCAGAAGTGTGGTAAGGGCAGGGTGCGAGTCCTGCCAAGTCCTGCTGGCTGGCAGGAGGAGCGCTTACAGGTCTGCAGTCAGAGCAAGGAAGAAGTGGACCACCTGAGGGCTGGAAGAGAGACACATGTCAAAATGCCTTGATACGACTTTGAGTGCTGTTCCAAGCACAGCAGGCTTCACTGACATACTGGGGCACCACGCAGATGACTCCCCCACCCGATGTGGGCTGCTGTGTTTGTGTCTTGGGGTCAGGTGGGGGAACAGGGAAGGAGTTGGGGACTCTCCAGGACTTACTTGGTTATTTTCTTGCTTATCTGATTTTGCAAAATGCTGTGTGTTCACAGGCATGTACAGTGGCTCCAGCGCTAACCATAACGGTCCCTCACCAGGTATATTGCCACCTCCTAACGACGTCCCTTCAAGACACCATCCACTCGACTCTACCCTTTCCAGCCCACATCACCACCAGTCACCGTTGGAGAGTGCCAGGGACGGGTATGTGTGTGAAACATGATAATGAATGATTGTGTATTTTACTTTGTATGGATGTTGTTCCAATGGAAAACACTGGCTCAAACTGATTCTGTTTGGTTTAGAATCAGAATAATCTAGTTTTAAAGAAACCTGAGAAGGTCACGTCATCCATCCTCTGTGCAAAGCAGGGCAAACTTTGACTTTATTATCAGGTTATTCAGGGCCTTGGCCTCGTTTCTCCATAGCATGCAATTGCATTTAGACTCTGTTTTTTCTTTATTCTTCCTTGGTGACTTCTGACAGGTTTGGATAAGTGCAGAGAATTTTTCTCAGCTCAAATGAGAACTCTCTCAAAGGGTAAAACCCCAAACCATGACTCACTTAGGAATAAGGCAGTGTTTGCCTTAGTAAGACTTATTTAGTGTCAGAGCAGCAAGTTTTCTCACTTCCTTGCTCTCTGATAAGATTTTCTGTAATATTTCTCAACA
This sequence comes from Psittacula echo, assembly GCF_963264785.1. Lineage (NCBI taxonomy): Eukaryota > Metazoa > Chordata > Aves > Psittaciformes > Psittacidae > Psittacula > Psittacula echo. The sequence goes on from NC_137740.1 coordinate 6,617,710, forward strand.
GCGGGCATTAACCAGTGAGATCCTAAGTAGGAGAGAGTGTATTATCACTCTGATACATAGATTGTGTTGCTACAGTGTGGATTGCATTGCATTGCTATGGTATCTCACATTTCTAGAGTACCATTTGCTCAAGGATATCATAACATCTCAACAGTAAAGAATCTCTGTAAGCCACAAAATTATGCTCTAATCTTTTTGCTCAGGTTTTTTTTGGCACCTAGCCTCATGCAAATCCAACATCAAACTTACAGTTTTATTTCCCAGCACTTGGGACAGGGAGGGGGCTCCGATTTTGCTTTACTGATGGGAACCTGAGATACAGAGAGATCCAAGGGATTTTCATTCCTAAAAATACTTTGGGGTTCTTTACTGAATACAGCAACTGAATGTAGAGTTTTCCCATCCTACTCCAGTCACTGACCCATCCCCCTTGTAACAAGCTTAGCTTCTGTACCCCGTTCCTCAGTCAGCCATCTCTTTTGACCTATGCCAGTAGCAGGTACCAGTGCTCCCTCCCAGTGTGTGATGCTCATAGGAATGGCCTCATCCTGTCGCTGTCACATAAGATGCCTGTGCATAAGATGCCCTTTTCCTTCCCTGCCCTGCCACCCACATTCCCAGCTTTGTATTTCCTGTTGGCAGACTCATGCCCATGGCAGAGTCATGGGCAACAGAAGGCATTGGGAATGCTATTTAGATGGAAATTACACTAGGTACATACAAAGCTTTCTGTAGTGGAGAAGGCAGTGAGCACAAATAGCAGGAATAGGGACAGTCAAGAGTGAAGGTAATCCATGAACAGAATGCGACTATTTGAGCCTGGGGGAGTAGGATCCCTTCCTCTCAGTGCTCCCCAGTGTGCTGCTCAGCTATTTCCTCTTGGAGCTGGTTCCTAGAGGAGTTAAGGCAAAAAATCCCAACAAAGAATAAAGTGAAATAAGGATACACTATGGGAAGGATTTAATAGGCTGTCAGGCAGGTGGATTTGTTTCTGAGGCACTTCACATCCAGGTGAAGTTCATAAGAAATGAAAGCAAAGACTCGACCAGAATGAGGGCAACAGTTTTCCAGTTTGAGGGGCCTGAAGCTCACTGATAAATTCTCCCTGCTGCCCTTCATGTCTCCATTCCAGAAACACCATGCTTGAGTGAGCTGAGTTTCTCACTGTGCTCCTCCTACAGCATTTTGAGCATTTGCTTGGACCAGAGGTGACGCCACCATTGACGTCTGCTATTTTCAGGTCTAGTGCAATAGCTATTCTTTCTCAGGAGACAACAGTGCTGATTATTATCTCAGTGCCTATACACCTACGTAATGTAAAGTCTTTGCAGAAACACCATAGTTAATACCCTATGACAAAATGTAAGAGTGAAATGATAACGGATTTCTAACCATGAACCAACCATCAGAAAATGAAGAGTGGCATGTATTTTTGAATAGTTATTTTAAAACAGGCTATCTAGTTTCAGAACATAATTGCATGGAACTTTCAGCATCTCAAATATCCTTTTCTAAACTCAAATAATCCACATTCAGCATCATCATACCCAGTCCAAGATCCTTTTGCTGTCTCTAATTGTTTATGCTTACATTATTAATGACTGCTGAAATAAAGCCCACGCATGACATTTCAATTGCAAGTAGAGAAACTTAGTGTGAACTAATAGGCCTTGAATTTCATTTTGCAGTTTTGTTTAGAGCATTCATCCATTTAACTGGGCAAAATCACTTAATAATCTAATACTTGGAGCCACTGAATTATAGAACTGTTACACTTTTGCCAGTTCATAGCAGTATGCCATTACTCATATGAAATATATATGGCCTACAATAGGAAAGAAACACCCACCACTGCCTTTCTTCATATTAGCTGCTTTCTGGCACACACAGAATGTTTTGCCTCATTTGTCAGCTGTCTCAGCATTCATGTTTAAGTAAATGCAAAGAATTTCTGTACTTGTGAATCAGTCCGATGACAAGCCTGGATTGCATAGTTTCAGTCTGTGGAATGAACCAAATGATTACTATCAAGAAATCTAATTACTGAGTCATCAAATATGCACGATGCCAAAAACTACACGAAGCAGAGTACAAATAGTCTACTCCAGTTTGACACAGGATTCCGAATTTGATTTAAAGGGGTTTTCTTATTCTTTAAAAAAAGCCCTCTGTTATACCACCCTTTGCCAAAGTCAATACCAAGTGCAGCAGTCAATTTTCCAAATGGTTTGCTAAGACATTTAAATAGTTTGACAAAATTATCTAATTCACTTGCAAATGTTCTAACAAAATCGGACTTCATTACCAAATGTATTTATACTGGCTTTATACAATACAGAGAGTATTTTTTTCACTTTCTGGCATGAGGTGTACGCTAGACCACAATTTTTACTCATATTGACACTAATTAAACTGAAAGGGTGTGACTGAGAAATACTTTGGCACCCAGAAAGTGGGTTTGTCATAACCCAGGTTTAAATATACCTTCATTTTTTTATTTCAGGTAGCAAAGGTTCATTTTAGCATTTCTTGTAGCCCGTGCCATGTGTAATGTCTAACCCAGTTTCATTTTGCCTATTGCAAAAATAGTCTGGTTTGATTTGTAGCAGAATGAAGACAGAAAACCAGCTTTTGGTATTAAATCTTAGGTGAATGTTGGCTTTCTTTATACTATTTTTTTAGCTGTTACTATCTAAGTTATTTTAAAATGTGCTTAATTTCAAGTGTAAACCTCCTCCATAAATTCCAGTTTAGACTATTTAGTGTGATAAATTATCAGCTTAAATGAAACTGATAGGAGCAAAGTTAAGTGAGGTTGAGTGGTGGCACCAGGTTAGGGATTTGCACCAATTTAACTTAATGATCTAACAAGGTCACTTTGTAGGATCTGAACACGATCCCTCTATATGGGACTGAGGCCCTCTGTCACTTGTGTTGCCCATAACAAACAGCACTTATGTTCTCCAAAGAAGCTGGGGGTACTGACAAATAATCACTGTATCGGGAAGGTTGATGTGTCTCCAAAGGAAAGGAAAATGAAACTATTTTTTATATTCCATTTCTGCTCTGTAAACACAACAGTAAATGAAGAACAAGTGAGATTAAGACATCTGTGATGTCCATAGGTGATGATTAATGAGAGCTCTGAATCTACTCTTGTGAGTCTTTTAATATAAGGGATTAAGTAACCAAGGTTAGAGGAAGGAGCTTACACACTCTCTTTTGCTGGGGTTCTCACCAGCTAACTGTAACCAGCTCAAACTATGTTCCAGACCCCCCTGAAGAGCCACTTAACCTATACAAAAATCACAAGAAAGGGGATTTAGGAACAATCAAGTGAAAAGAGACATTTTAATCAGGCTGCTTAAACATCAGTTTTGTTTGCTTGCTACTTAGCACCTGTTAAGTCAAATACCATAGAAATACTTTAATGTAAAGAGTTCTCTGTTAACAATTTTGTCCTCCATTTCTCTTTACATGAAGTAACACCAGGTACACAGAGCTTCCCTTCTTGCTCAGCCAGGGAACACCAGATTTGAAATTCCAGATATGTTTAAGGTTGAAAACAAATATGCAAGATAAAATCTTGGTGTGTTAGATTTGTGTGTACAACTACCATGTTACACATTGGCAATAAGAGTCTGTAAGCCAGCTACTACTCCCGTTTAAGCCCTTGTAACACACATTGCCAGGACCCCCTCAGGTGCCTCCATTTCAAAGCAGAATGTGGTCCAGCCCTCCCTACCTGCTCTCAGTGAGCTGCAGAGCTGGGAGATGATGATGGCATATAAAGGGTTCGATGGGTGCTTGCTCATCAGATGAGACCACGCTCAGAGTGTGGCTGTAAGAGTTTCAGTGCTTTTTGCAAGCAGCCAGTTTTCTGAAGCATGACTGTTTCTGGGATAGGATTTCAGAAATCATCCCAAAACCAGCAAAAGAAATGGGGGAGATTCTTTTCAATACACTATGCTATCTCCTTGAACTGGCAGAATCCAGACCAGGTAGGAAAATACATTTGTTTACCTAATTCTCATCACTTTAAGAATGGGTGTTTTAACTACTTATGTCTAACTTTTATTAATCTTTAAATTTGTGAGCTCACATAAATAAGTTGAGTAGGAACTCATGGCATGTTGCTAGAACTTGTGTAGGAAACTAACCTTTACTCTCTAGAAGTACTCTGGAGAACTAAATACCTCCACAGTTCTTATAACAGTTCCTAGGACCAAGGAGATACATCATTCATTCATTGTGGATTCCGCTGGAGAATACTCTTCATTTATAATAGAATACACAAGTCAATGTTTTAGTCTTTCTTTCAAAAGCACTAAAACCAGTAACAAGAAACAGATATCTCTGACAGCTGAAAACATTTTCAATGGAGGAAGCCAAGAACCCATCATAATTTATCTCAGTGTTACGGATCTGAGCACGCAAAAGGGGCATCAGTACATCTGTCCAAAGAAAGAACAATGTACAGGTGTGGAGCTGAGGTTCATGTAACAAAGAAACTCAGTAATTAAAAGCATCTGGTTTCAAATCCCAAGTCATTTATCTCATTGTAGAAAATGTGATCAGAATTCATTTATAATCATGTCCAGATAGGCCTATACAGTTTCCACCTCCCCCTTAAAGCAAAATTAGCATTAGCATAGGCTTACTTCAACAATACATGGTTAAGAATAACTTAGTGCTTGATCATGGGGTAAAACAGTGTTTGGCCACCAGCAGAAATAGGCGGGCATGTATTTCATTTGTGTTTCTGAAAAGGCTGGACTGACATTCATTAGAGCACCTTCATCAGTGCATCTCAAAGCTGCAAGCAAAGCTCTCTTAGAGTAAGAAATAAGACAGTTGCAGAAGAAGGTGGGAGGTTAAAGGAGGTGGTCAGAGTAACTCAGAAGGCATTTAGGATGGATTCAGCCACAGCTCTTCTGCATTGTGTTAATGATTTTAGCCATTACTGGTTTTATCTGTAGTTAAATTTACACTTAACATCTGTAAAGCTGATTTTTTTTTCTTTTTTCTTCAAATTTTGTTTTACTCTCTAAGCAAAACTTTGCAGTTAGATGCAGACCCTATACACCAAATGCAGTAATTTATCACAGTAGAGCAAGTGATTAAGCTATTTTAACACCTCCCACTATTTGGTATAGTGCCTCTTAGACTGTAAACTTGAAGGAAGCAGACATCAGTTACCTGTACATCACCTACCTGCACCTGGAAGCATCCTGCTGCATATTTGCCAGAGCATAATGACCTGAAATGACTGAATCAGTCAAGCATGCAGTGCATGCTGGATAATATGGAGTAGACGATACCTGTGTTTGATTGCATATCTTTGTAATTGACTTCCTGGCAATCACTTGAACCTAAGGCAGTGCTCCTTATTAAAATCCATTTCATATTTCTTTGACCACATTAATAAGGATTTTTTTATGTTTGAAATCTATTTTCCTGCTAGACTGTTAGCAAGAATAAGTTTTCAAATTTCTCTTACAGTGGCTTCCACTGTAGTGATTCATCAGCTTCATTTCAAAGGTGACTGAACCCACCCTTATGAATAAAAATGTGTTTTAGATAGGCACAGTTCCCATAATGATCGCTGTGATTAGCTACTCTGCAGAAACTGCACATACCAGGTCAGAACAATAGGGAGATGTTCATGTAACAGAAGAAAATGTGTTTGTGTATATGAGTTTGTGTAGGTAATGAAATGCATCACAAAATACTGAGTTATGTTTTACACCTAACTACACTCTTGCATGTGTAGATGTTAGAAAAGATTGTGAGTATTTCTGCTGTACCACGCAGAAAGCCCTTGAGTGTACCAGGAAAGGACCCCTTTGGCTCCTGTGTAATTTTGAACCCACAGCTGGTTTCCTATCACTGTTATTGGTATTATTAAAAACATTCTAAAGCAATTAAATGACCTAAGACTCTTCAGTCACATTAAAGGTCCAGTGGATAGTGTTCTCTAGAATGTTTATGAAGCCCTTCTTATTCCTCATCGCTACTAGCTCCTGCACTCATTTGACACTCCTTAGAGTGTGGGTGAGGGAAGATATAGCACTGTATTCAAATGATGCAAGACAGTATTCTGAATGAAAAACAGTATATCGTATTTATCTAGAAGCTAGGGAAAGGCTGTCATTGCCTCAGTCCTACTTTAAAGATGGAACACGCAGAGATGTGTCACATACTGCATTAGTAGCAGCGCCAGGGATAGATCCTGAGTGTCTCAACAGCAGCCACCTATTTGAGCTGGCCACGAGCAGAGGGAGAACAGAGGAAACCAGAAACACAACACCAGAAACAGTGTCGTGTCTTGCAGCCATGGAGCAGAGACTGAGGCCTTGTCAGAAGGGCAGCGTGTCACAGCCCAGTGACTTGTTTGCTCAGTGTTTATGTAAAAGGGTAATAAAACGCAATGATGCCCAGCAAGGTGATCTGCCTTGAAGGATTTATTATATATCAGGGAGGTGGGGGGAAGAGGAGAAAGGAAGAAAGAGGGAGAGAAGGAAAAGATTCCTTGCATTCCAGCAACGTAGCCAGAGGCACCTGGCAGTGATTAGTGCAAAGGTTCACCAGGCTTCAGATAGAGTCCGGCTTACAGAAAAAAAGAGTAAAGAAAGAAGTGAAGGGTATAACTGTTTCCTGAGCATATGCTGACAGAAATTCCCGGAGGGCAAGACCCAGAACAGAAACACGTGGCAAGAGATTGGGTGCTATCCAGAGACCAGATTAGCAGAGCTTTACACATCATTTTTAATATTATGGGAAGAGATGAAAATCAGTGTTCACTTTTGTTTTTTATTTTTCCCATTAAAAACCATAATCTCCTGGTCCTGGAACTGAATTGGACTTTCTCACAATATAAGTAACTATAATGCTTGGGGGAGAGGTTTTATGAATGAAATGGTTGGAGTGCTGGAGTTTAGGGTAGAACCTGGTTTCATGGAAAATCTCAGTATTTGTAACCAGCTGCAATGCTGTACAAGTCAAGATAAAACACAGAGCTGGTTTGCTTTGTGCTTCTTACCCTCATGCTTTATATATACTTTTCCTAATCATATGAGCTAAATGTAATTCTCAAAGTCAAGATGGTTTGATACAATGATATGCTATGCATGAGAACCGTATTAGAGAATGGTCTTATAACCCAAAATATACCAAAACTATTTGAGATAAGGGACAGATGTTTTTCAGCCTGGATTTGGTCCTGTTTCCACTGAGCCCAATGAGATATGGGTTGAGGTTCTTTGTCTAGCTGAGGAATCTGCCAGTCAAGCCATCACATCATCAAAAAGAGTTTTTCTATTGGAAACATCCCTATCTTAGATATTTCTGGTTTGCAGCTACACTTCATTCCCAGTTATTATTCAAGAATCTTGGTTTGAATTTATTTCCGTTATTTTACAATTTTCAGTTCCCTTCAGTATTTAATAATTAACGATCCTGTATGTAGTTTTTGGCTGTCAAGAGATGATCGACTAGATCATGAAAAGGCTCATCTTAAATCAGCTCAAAATCTGGCTTTACAATTTCTTGCTCTGTGTTCTAGGAACAAATCTTGAACAAAGACTGCCTAAAGCAAAGTCTAAATCTATCTGTTCCTCAGACTAAGTTCTGTGGGTGAATATAGAAGATGAATCTGGATATCTTGTCAGAAAGCTCAGAAAAGTCAATGTGGATATGTATTTTTTGGTTCTTTATGTTGCAATAATACTGGAACAAGACATTTGCTGTGCATTGTGAGGATACACAAATTCTGATACATCTCTGCCTGCTTCAGGAAGCTGAAAGTGGCGGCAGGATAAGTAATTCTAAAAGAAGGGAATGGTATTTTAGATGTCTTTTCTATAGACCACTGCTAGCCCATGGCACACCTAGATGGTTCCTTCACGTGGACCTGACTTACCAGTTAGTATGAACTTTCACTGTCCAAAATACATTGTTAAAGCATGACCACAAGAAAATTCATGTAAAAGTCTTACTTCGATTCTGTTTGTGATTCCTAAAGGCATGCACTTTATAGAATGAGAGAAGACAGATGAATTTCTGTGTTTTGACTTTTACTTTTCTCTTTGAAAAAAAAAACCTTCTGTTAAGATCAAGTTTCTGACTATTCTGATTGATGTGAGTGACACATACTTTGCAGTAGAGGTGAGGAATTGGCTCAGTGTCTAACACTTGGTTTAACGACACACCATGGGCAGTATCCCATCTGACTTCAAGAGCTGCCCTTAGGAAGCTGAGTGTTTGAAGACAGTGTTTAGCATGGTGCAGAATGTGCACAGTCTCATGGACAAGGTATGTTACCAAGTTAGGATCAGTTCTTCCAATAGTTTTCTGTCAGTTGTATGGCTGAAGGTATTATAGAAACAAGATTTTTCTGATTAGTCCCCTTACTTAATTGTCTGCTGATGCATCCTCAGGAGAGGAATGCATTAGCTTTGCAATTCCACCTGAAATCATAGGTCCCTCAAGACTAGTATTATGTCTTCAGCGCCATCCTACACATGGTGCTTCAAAGGGAGTTTGAAAAAACCCACAATACCTGGTCAATCATACGAAGTTGCATGATGAGTGAAGAGAGAGAATTCCTCTCTGCCTCCTTGGGCGATCAGTTTACATCCTGAAGCACAAGATTTGATTACCCCTTGCTTAGCATGGAAATATTGGTTTTGGCCATTAAATTATTCAGTCCCTTTTTAAAAACTAGGTATTTTGTTTGATTCTGTGCCTTCCTGTGGCTATGAATGCCACAGACCAGGGCATGCTGTGTGAGCTAAATGTTCCTTTTGTTTCAAGCTGACCTGCTTCTCTCTGTGGTGCATGCCCTGTTGCTCCTGTTTCTTGGACAGGGTGGAGAGGAGGCTGGCTCCTCCATTGCACCCCTGCAATCTGAAAAACTGCATTTTAAATACTCTTCTGTCACTGGCATACTCCTAGTTGGGCAGTTCTACTTTAAAAGAAAACCCTGTCTCACTATTCCAGTATGTCTTGAACTGGTTTTAACTCTCATGATAACTTTCATGCATCAAAACTAAACTGGTTTTACCACTCTGTGATAAACAGTCATTAATAAGAACTGCATCCAACTGTGCAGTTCCCTGTCTGTTACTATTGCTCAAGAAAGCTGCACATTATTCCTACACAACTGCTGTTCTCAAAGATACTGTAAATTCAAACCCAGCCAACACATGTAAAGAACACAGACTCTTTGGTGACCACCTCTCTGGATGACAGGGATTGAGAAGTACTCACTGTCATAAAGTCACCAAAATGAATCTTCAGGTGAAAAAGCTTTTCTACTTGCACCAAATTTGTTAGCAATGGCAGTTTCATCAATAGGCAACTGGAAATCTGGCAGATTCAGTAAGGGTTTGTTAGTAACTTCATTAGTGTCTGTAGCAGCTAATGGAGAGGAACAAGGTAAATGCATGGTTAACAGCTTACCTTTCACATAAGGGACATATGGTTTCTGATAACAGAGTAGTAAAAGCCTTGCAGTGGGTTAGTTTGTTGTTTGAGTAACTAAGTAAGTGTTTTACTATCAAGCATCCTTGTAAGACAGGGTTTCACCAGTCCAGCTACATCAGCAGTGCCAGCAGTCTGTAGGAACTGTTGATTCCTCTTAGCTTAGTCACAAAGTTAGGGACATAGCAAAAAGATTTACGCTCCTGAACAGAAATACTCCATTTAACCTTGAATTTGATGAATTAAGGAAGGATAAGGGGATTTTTTACATGTGTGTGAGAGTATTTATTTATAAATCTCTCTCTATAGCTATATATAGGCACAGATATATATTAAAAGGCCCCCAAAGGACCTGCAAATTTAGTGAATTATACCAGTTACAATTAAAGTAAAATATATGCTATATATTTATTATTAATATCCAAACCAAAGCAAACTGTGGTTGTAGTACAGTATTAACAGGAAATATCCAGCCTATTAGTTAGTGAAACATATCTGCCTAAGCTACTGCTTGGGATTTTTAATGTATCCAGCTGAGTTCCTGGTTTAAGTACTTCAGAGTTTCTTCTTCTATGCAGAAGGCATCTCCTTTTTAACTCTTTTCTTTTACTAACGCATTATCTCTTTATTGTGCATCAGGAATGATTCCTCCTCTCTTTTAACAACCTGAGTATCACAGCAACCTCATTAGTAGGCAGATATTCAGAGGGGAATTAAAAACATGGCACTGGGAACTGGACAGTTAGCTGATGAAAAAACTCCCTCAGAGTGTGCCAGTGCACATTCACACATGCATACACTTCATACATCGTATTTTAGGGACCAGCTGGAGCTGTGGGCATTGTGATGACAAATCTAGCTACTTGTGCTAATTTCTCCAGATTTTTTTCTCCTGAGCAAAGCTGTTTCCTGGCTAAAAACTCTGCCATAACTTCTGGGAAACAAGTTAAATTCCCTCTTTGGGAGAGACTGAGCAGAATGTAGTAGATTTTACGGTGACCCGCTCAACTGTATGAAACTCTTCCAGCAATGTCAAGTGTTACACAGAGCTTTCAGGGTCTCAGCTCAAGTTCCTGTGCTACAGGAAGCTCCTAGGATACTGGCTGCCCGCAGACAGCAATGTTTGCTGAGCTCCAGTGAGTGACAGCAGTGCCGAGCTAGCAGCTCTGCACAGCCGCTCAGCTCACCCCTCCTGCCTTGCATGGGGAACCTCACATGCTCTTAACCTGCCATTTGAAAGGCTTTGAGGCACAGACACTATCACAACTTTGAGCTCACACACAGGAAAAACAGGGATGCAAAACAGAGTGAATGGGGAGAAGCGCTGCTTTGGAAATAACACTAAAAACTGTTAAGTTTACATGGGTAAGATTTAAATAGCCTCTGGGAGTGGTTAAACTGGGTAGGGAAGCTGGTATTTTCAGTATTTCCACAGCCAGACACCTTAAATGTACGATTTTTGTTTGGTGTGTCAGATGTTTGGATAGGATATAAAAATGGGCTTCCTCGAGCATCCTCACAAACAAAGCACTGGGCAGCGAGCCGCCTGGCAGGCCTCTGACGGGGTGCTCATTTCCCAGCAGTAGCTGGGACAAGACATTTCAAGAGAAGGCGGAGGAAACCCAACCCAGGCAGTTGCAGAGTATTTGCTCACCAGAAGTATTTTCCTCTCTCATTCAGAGTGGTTTCTGGCTCTCCAGGCCTTGGAGTTTTTAGTACCTCTTTTGTTTCTCTTTTAAATGCATGTGTGGTCATTATCCATATAAATGTCACTATCATGATCTCTTTGAGCTATTATCTTTCCAATGAAAACAACTGCAATCTTTTTCATCTCCTTTCACATAGAAGCATTTCCAGGCTCCTAAAGTATTTCTGGTGTGTGGAGGACAGTGTCTCCATGGGTGCCGCTTGAAGGGGTTGGTAACCATGCTGTGGTTGTGCTTTGCTGGCACCCACTTGCAGCCTCAAATGAGCCCAGAGAGAGCAAAAGGCTCTTCTGTAGGTCCCAGCAAATAATCTCAGCCCCATCTTCATGCAAGAGTTCACCACAGACACGCATCTGAGAGCATTTGCAGCAGATTCAACTTGTAGCTGGGCTGCGCGACAGCTCATTTGTGTTAAACTATTGCTCTACGGAGACCTCTGAGGAAAAACTAGAGCCACACGGGAGCTGACCTTAGTGTTTAGCTGCTACTCAGCACATAAACTCGGTATTTTCCCTCGAGCATCTGCTCTTCAGATTCGGTTCAGGCTCCAGAGAGCATTTTCTGTCTCTGACCTGAAGAGGGCACAGGTGGCCCCTGCGTTCCCTTGTCCATGTTTAGCAACTCCGCAGCCTTTACAGGGCAAGGGCCATCCCAGCTCTGTTGTTGGGATTATTTTCCAGTTCTTAGATATTTGGCTTGAAAATATCCTTGCCTTCAGCCATTTAAAAATACTGGTTGAATTCTTCAGTTTGGTCTGGGGATATTCAGAGTCTCTGTGGTTTCTATTATATGCCTTCTTTTCCTGTTTTAGGAGATGGAATTATTTCAGCATAGGCTGGGCTTTGACTGGTTGATTTATTTAAGCCCCTTTTAATAGAGTGTCAGTGTGACAGCTTTTGGCAGTGTTCCTCTGCCTCTCCTGTTAAATTTGATTAAGCTGTTGTCACCATTAATTCACAGTTCATCTATATTTACCTCTTGAATTCTCCCATGGAGTGCTTAGCCCTAAGTCAAGCATAGCCTCGCTCCCCAAGTTTAAACTCCAAGAAGCAGTTGCACAAACTAGTGCGGAATTGCTATTGCAAATGGTGGTTTATGGTGTTGGAATGCCTTGTGCAGTGGTGGAGGAAGACACCTGTGAGAGATCTGATCTGAGTTTTAGTTCATTTTTAGTACGCTTGCAGTGCTTTTTGCTCAGTATTTCTTTCCAGCCCATGTATTATTTCTTTCCAGTGACATGTGTTCAAACATGCAGGGGTATTTTTATCCCTGCTCCTCAGGACCTGTACCTGTGAAGGTACCTTTCAGCAGGGTGGCTCTCAAACACACAGGTGGTTTTTCTTGTGTCTGGATGTTCTAGTGCTGCTCAAAGATCTGCTGCTTATGTTTAGCAAAGGCTCCAGAGGCAGCAGAGAGTATATGGTGAATATAGTGTCCATACAGCCCCCACATTTGACAGTGTAACAATGGGCTTTGGAGGAAAAGGCCACTTGTCACAGCTACTGTAGGAAGGTAAAAGATCCAGCTTCTACCTATTTACTGATTTACAGAGTTAGTGTAATACAGCTCAAAAAGAGGCTTGTACATGAGTGCCACCATGGTTTTGGTCCCATCTTCTGCACCATGCCTTCTATTTGGCTGTAAATGGCCAAAAGTCAGCTCTCTGGCAAAGGGTCTGTCCCGTCTGGGCCAGCTGCTGTAGCACCCCTTGGTGGGATGGTCGCGTTGTGGCAGGGAGGAAGCACTGAAGCTTCTCTGCTCCACTGGTGGCAGATGCCCAGGGACTTCATGGGAGTGGGTTGGTGAGGATCTTCCTCAGTGAGGAAGTCAGTCCTTGGTGAGGACCGCACAAGGACTCAGTCTTTGGTGAGGACTGCCCCCAGGCTCCTGTGCTGGCCCCAGTCCCAGACATCTGGTGGGGATTTTCCACCTCTCAGGTATAGCCACTTCTCAGGCTTATGCTGAGCAGTGCTGCCACAAGCCAACACTTGCTCAGGCTTGTCTTTAAAGGATGGTACCAACTGTTGCAGTTAAAGCTGTATTTCTAAGTCTAAAAAAAATCCTCCATAAGGAAATAACTGAAGCTAATGCTTTTCTTTGTCATGGCTGCAACTTGGGTGTAAAGCTTTGCCCTGTTACAAGTACAAAGACACTAAAACAATTTACTTGCATTTACTCACTTTAACTATATTTTCCACTTCTTTTTCCTGGACATGCATCTCAGCTCACAGAATTTTAACTGAAAACTGAGCTGTGTTGAGGTTGCTTGCTGAGAAGTGGTGTCATTTTGATCCTGTCATTATGGCTAGTACAGGAGCTCAGTGGAAAGGAATACAAATCCTTTTCTGTTTCCTCCTAATGAAGACCTGAAAGCAGCACTACATCTGTTATCTTTCTTTTTCAACATAATTTCTGCCTGCAAAATAAATGTCTCTACAGTTCTGTATTATGGAAATAGCACCTTTCAAGTATTTCATTTGCCCATATTGTGATGTGATATGTGAAGTTTTTGTGTCTTTTCTTTTTCTAGGCTTGCTCCCAACATAATCTCTCCACTTGTCAGCCCCCTGAAAGCATTAGTTCCACCTTCCCTATTGCAGAAACATGGTTCTCCATCATCACACAGCCAGTCACCAAACGGGCAGCAATTTTCTGGAATACCAAATAAACCATACACACAATTTCAAAACCAGTCTGTACAGCAGGGATCTCAAGGTAACTCTTCCTCCTTTTCTTTCTTTTCCTAATTTCTAGGTGGGGAGAAAGAATTTATTGCAGTTTTTGCATTTCTGGCCAATAGTTATATATTGGCCAAAACATACATCTTATATACCTATATAATAATATACTTATTAAGACACTGACAGCATTTCAATGGGAACTCCAGTTTTTAAAGTGGTTTGATACACATACGAAGTGTTTAGACCAGCTCATGCTATGATATGGTATCCTAAGAGGGGAAGTTTCCCCACTGCAGATCTCTTGCACTTAGGTTTTTCAGTAGGTTGCTACTAGCCATGCACCTCATCTGATCATCCAGATGAGATGAGATGAGGATCCTCATCCAGCCTTCCATCAGCTTGGTGAGAGGGACTCTGCCAGAGCCAGAGCCATCTTGTCCCAAAACATATGGGTTGAAGGAAACCTTGGCAGCGTTCTCTCAGTCCACTGACCGTGATGCACTAGACATGAGTTTAGAGAAATAGTTTGCTATTTGTTATTTGGAGGTTGAGCACTTGTGTTATTTTATACACTAATATGCCCAGGCACTGTGTACAGCTACAAAGTACCAGTGTGACTTGAGGACAAGAATGACAGCAGCTAAGCACTAAGCAGCTGTCCCACTGCTTAATTTAAACCATTTTTCAATCTGGATTACTCAGCCTTTTTCATCGGAAGCTTATTTACCTATTGCAGAGTTGGGCTGTGGGAACTAAGTAATGGTTCTGCAGTTTCTGAAGTATAAATTAGCAAGAGATATTATTATCAAAGATTCTTCCAGTGACAGGAGCTTGCATATTTAAGAACTCTGTTCTATAATCCAGATGGAATGCTGCTTAAGTGTGGTAAATAGTCACAATAAAGAAGTGTGCAGGACGTGTCTGGATGCAAGAATAACCAAGCGTGTAAGTTTATGCAGGCAGATAACCAGCTTTTTGGGGACTTGTTTCACAGCTGTACTGTCACTTATATAAGGTAATTTTTGGCTGGCAAAGTATCACATGTGATCTATTTACCAGTGGGCAAAACAGGTGGTTTGGTTTCTCTCAATAGATGCTAAGGGTAGGTCTGAAAGCCAGGGCCTGAGCACAAACTCAGTGAGCAATTCACAGCTGTAACGGGGTTCAGTATCCCAGCAGTTCCCTCAGACTTTCCTTCTCTGAGGCATGTTTTTGCTCTTTGGTTGGATTGACTTAGTCTGAAAAGTTAAAGCGTATTATAGGAAACGATTTGTGCTGAAGGAAAAACTAACTCAACCTGATGCTCAGCAGATTATTCAATTTAAA
The DNA here is from genome assembly GCF_963264785.1 of Psittacula echo. Taxonomy (NCBI): domain Eukaryota; kingdom Metazoa; phylum Chordata; class Aves; order Psittaciformes; family Psittacidae; genus Psittacula; species Psittacula echo. The sequence continues at coordinate 6,632,906 of NC_137740.1, forward strand.
AAGATTAACTCTAAGGGAAAAGTGGCAGATTTATGATAGCGTATAATGATATATGATTATGTTACTATAATGAGCTAAATAACTACAAACCACAAGAGGAAAGTTTAGCAGCTCATTACTATGGCAGAAACAAATGCATAGACAGAACAAGTTTTGAACCACTTAAATAAATTGACTTTATTCCTTAAGAAAACCACATTTCCTTTTGAATGAATTGTTGCTTTCTAAGTGTTATGTTGTGTGGTTTTGAAAAGGCCATAATTTTCCACTTTGACCAAATGTTGAAGTATTATTATAAATTCATTATGGAAATGGTCAATCAAAAATCAATTTTGATTAGCAGCCTTTGAAATCAGTTCATGTGTAACCTGTACTTAGCTGCACTGGCTCTATCTCTTTTTTGCATCTCAGTTCATTAACAGCACACTATTCTAATGGAATCTGTAGTAATTTGTGAGTTTTGAATTTTTGGAACATTATATACCTCTTTGTGTGGAACTCTGCATCTATCTAGAAGCACAGAAACACTGTGGATGTGAAATGTTTAGAAGACAGCGAGCTTCATCAAGCTGGTAGCAGAAATATTGATAATGAAAGAATAAGCTGACCTTACTTAAATGTTTAAACCTAGTTGTAGTAAGATCACATGGAAATTATTACATGCTGAAAGAATTTGGCAGGCAATGGAATCCTGTAGTCATTTATATCTGACATGACTTCTTGTCAGAAATTTTATGGAATTTGAAAAGCTGAGATTCATTTGCACATACATGTAAATGACATGACATAACCCGATGGCATTTAATAGGCATATTTCAATTATTTGCTCATTACATCATTCATTTGAAAGCTGCTTGAAGTTTTCTAGGCTGTGCCTTAGAGAAACAGAGGCAGCCAGTGCACTGTGTGAAGTGGTTAACTGCAGCTTTTCTGTCACAAATTATTTCAAAGCAAATTTTTAACTAAATGTTATGCTTGGAACTCGGTTTATTCCTTTATTAACTGCTATATTTCTACATCTACTGTCCATAAACCATTTCATAGTGATCCCTTAAACTGACAGGACATTTAGTAAATTCTTCACTTGAAAATGAACCTCAGACAACTTTTGATTGAAATCAGAACTGAAGGAAAACCTGAAATCCATGTGGAAAAAAAAATATTGGTGAAACACTGGTTGCCAAATCGGTATTACACTTCTGCGCTCCTAGAAGGAGCAGGGCTCTTTGCACCACACAAGCCTTCTTGCTTACTTCATATTAACCACTGAAGGAAGTCTTTTTCAAGAACTAGTAAAAAATACTCCATGTTTAGTTTACTCTGATCCATATGTGGTTGTTAATTGAACCGTTCGTTATGGGATATTAATCATAATTCCTAATACTTTCTGTGTAAAGCATTTGAAGAAATCTGAAGGAACCACAACTAAATGGCGTGAACCAAAAGCACCTTTGTTTCATAGTGCACATTTTAGAGGTGTTATAAATGCAGTAAGGCTCTGACTTGTACTGCATATGCAAATCAAACATTGTAGTGCCTTTGCGAGCAACAAGTTTCATTTCCTGTGTATGTGTAAAATGAATGAAACCTTATCTGGCAAGAGCAGCCGTTGTTACAAAACTCCTTGTGGTTGCTTTAACTCACATGGCCTTTCCATCTCTTGTCTAATTACTCTGGGATTTGGGAGCACTTAGTGCTTAAACAAGCTGGCAGTTTTCCCTTTTTAATAGTGTGAAAGATGCGTGAGGCTCAGATCCTCTGAACAGCCTGACTGGCCTCTTGAGCCATGCCATGCTACTGAAGGCCATCAGGAAGAGCCAACCCTACCTGGTACCAAAAGAAACTCTCCAATTGTTCCCCTGAAGCAGTGGGTGGAATATAGAAAGTATGTAAAAAGTCATGAAAACAGTCCAACTGACGTAGCAACTGACTGATCCTGCAGGCCTTCAACCTGGAGGCATGCAGTTTCAGTCACTCCAAGACTCATTTCCACCTTCCAAGATTAACATTCAGCTGGCTACATTTTGAAACACAGCTTTTAATACAACAAGCACAATTCTTCCTACCCAGCCTCTACCCCTTTCTAATAGGGTCCCACTGTCTCATCATTTCTCTGAAGCTCATGGAAAAGGAAGCTTTCATTATACTGCTGAGGTCAGAAGGATTAAAAGTCCCATTTTTAGTGCCATGGTTTGTTTTACATGACCAGTGACCAGCACCGCAACCTTTCCCTTCCTCACGCTGACGTCTTTCTTTAGTTTGCTACCTGCACTTATCACATCTTCAATCACATTAGAGTTGGAATGCTGTACTTCTCTGTATTTCCTTCAGGAAGCACTTAGCAGAAATTTGCTCCTGGTCATTACAACAGTGAAGTAACACTAGTATTTTCCTACATTGTGTCTCTTCACTGGATAGTTCCAGTCATTCTTTTCTGTGCTGCCTTTCCAGATTATCACACAGTGATGCTGAAGGTTAGATGCTGCAGTCCAACAGAGAATTTGAATGCTTATGGAACATTTTAGTTCTCTCCAGAGTTCTGATTCTGAGGCAGCTCTCTGCCTCAGGTATATTCTCCTGAGCAGCTAGACAGTGAAACTGAAAACACTTCAAAAGAAATCTTCACCCATAGGTCTTGAGAAAACCCTGGATCCAACTAGTTTCAATCCAGTTCTTTCAGGCTTGGCTGCTCTCTGATTTTCTAAGTCACTGTGCCAGCCCTGTAGATCATAAAGATGTTTAATAGATCTAACAAAGGCAAGCCTGAGAGCATGACAAAAGGGCAGCAATTACAAAGACAGAGAAAATACACGTCATGCCTTCCCTAGAAGTGATGTGTATAGCAGACTTTCTGGAAGAGATTCACTTTTTTCCCTAGCAGTGCATATAAGTGCTCTCTGCAACCAGTTACACCTCATCTGAAGCCAAGTGTCTCATTTTTTTTCACTGTTCATCTCAGAAGGAGGTATTTTTAGAAGGTTTATAGCAGGGAGTTCATATTTTGTAAACAGAAAAGTCAGGATAATTATCAAAAGCCAATCAATAAAGCCCTGTACCTAAAACCACATCAAAAGATGGCTTTGCTACCTCTCATAAGAGCTCTTTGGTTGGTTGAGCCAGACTCTCCAGGCAGTAAATAGAAGTGGCTGTCTATTTATTCCAAGGAAGGACATGCATCATTTAATATGCAGCTTTCCAAATTTCTCAGCCTTCTACGTAGCAGCAAATACAAACAGCTTTGGTACAGTGCGTGTAGTGTCTTTATCTAAAACAGTCATCCATTAGTACTTCACCAATCATGGATATCAACAGTTCAGGTATTTTGTGGTGGAGGATTACAGGTTCTTAAGAAATGAATCATCTAATCCATGCCGATTCTGCCAAAACACATATGAAACTGTGAAACTTCAGAGCAAATCTTTCCCCACTCGATGAGTTCATTGTATTTTTACTAACGAATTGCCTCAGCCTTATTTATTACCACCTTACAAAACATGACCAGACTGAACAGATGCTATCTAAGTCCTTGGTCAAACTTTGAAATTAAAGGGAAAATACAGGAAAAGACAGGGGATCTTTCCTAACAGGAAAAACCTTATACACTGCATGATTTGTAAGGGACAAATCCCCCCTGTACAGCCCCCAGGCTCTTTGGTGATAGGCACAGGTATTTCATTTCTAAACAACCAGACTGAATAGCTGCACAACCAGCCCAGCAAGTCACTGCTGAATGGGGCTGTGCTGGCTTCTGTCAGTGGCTGATGTGGTTATGTCTGTTTGGCTGAACTACTTGGTTCCTTAGCATACATTTCAGTCTGAGTAAGGCTGAGGGAAGAAAGGCAACAGCTTTGTATTTTTTCTGGCAAACAGAGGAAAATCCTGATAGCACATTGTACTAAACTTGAAGCCTGACTTGGTTGACTTCAGTTGCATATAAGGGAAGGAGCATCATTTCAGAGGGGACTTTGACAGAAGGTAAGGAAACAGATAGTTAATATGACTGTGCAAATAGTGTGTGATGCACCTGGAATCAGGAAGAGGTTATTGAGGCAGGAGGAAGGAAAATCATTAAATCAGGCCACAGTTGGTATACATCTTGTGGCATGCTTTGAGGTTGTCTTAAGGGAGCAAATAACATTTTCTTTCAGGATGTTGGCACATACTTCCAAGTTGTAAAATTCCTTCCTCAGCAATTCATTTGTCCTTTACTGTTACCTACTTTCTTTTGTTGTGCACAAGTCACAGTTTCCACTAGCAAAACCCAAAGTATGGAGCTTTGAACACGAGTGGGCTATTGACTGTGTTCAGCTGATCTGCTACCTGAAATGAAGCACATCCCTGAGATTTTTGCTTGATGGGGATCACAGTCCACAGCACCTTGTGGGAATGAGTCTGATGTAGCTTCTATATTATTACGCCTTACAGAACAGCGTGATCATTATTCCACAGTTAAAACTGAGGGACTAAAAACCCCCACTATAGTAATGAAATACTGTGACAGAAATAGATCTAATACCATTACAGTGGTGTTAAAATGTGTATGTGATATCTGTTTTCAGGTTACCAAGGCAGCTTTCACTCAATACAAAACTGTTTCCATTATGGAGACTGCTACAGAACAATGGACCAGTCTGTCACCAGTGATGTCCTCACAGGGGAATCCCACTGCTTTAATCCTCTGAGACAGAATGGCTATCACATACTCAATGCACCTTTAGCTTCAACAGGTAATTTATTCTGCCTATAAAGAATTACCCATGTGATATTTTTAGCAGGAGAGGAAAAGAACACATTTTGTAGCCAATGTTATTACAAAAATATACTTGCATAAAAAACTCAGTCACTGAAATTCATTTGCATCTATAAAAATCCCAGGAGAAAAGCTAATTTATTTTCTTTAATCCTGCTGTATTTGACTGATGGACAGTCAAATTCTCCTTTCGTTCTGCTGGATGTCATAGGCAGCAGACACCTTCAGGAGAGCTGACAAACAAGACACCTCTCACATTTATTGTGTGGGCTATTCACGGTACATCTCTCCAGGTATGCTCAGGGAGGCTTTTATAGTCAGATCAAAGTTAAGAAGATAGATAGTTAACACAACTCTGAAGAAAACAGCAGCAGCAGGGACTTTTATTCCTTCAAAGCAGGAATAAAAGGGTGGCTTTGTTTCGCAACCCTGATATTTACAAAATGAGAAGGCACTGCTTCGATATATTCAGCTAAAAAGACTAGTTTGGTTTTGTTCAGCAGTTCCTTTGTGTTTGTGCTTTGCACATTCATGGCAATTGTGTTTTCCCATTTAACTACGTATTTGCATAATGTACAATTTACAACAAGTTATGGTAGCTGGATTACTATAGTGCTTCAGTATTGAAGTATTCATTTGTGTAAAGCATTGGTTTCTACTTTTAAAACCACAATTAAGATTTGACAGACTTCCTGAAATCAAACAAAATGTGAGTATGTCAGAACCATGAAACACCATTTACTGGTCTCTTTACTTACGTATCTCTCAGATATTTTTCTTCATTTCTGAATTCAGGAGGGCATCTTGGTTAAGGACAATACTGGAAACATATGTTTAAATGCTTTTTGAAATGGGGCCTGAGTCAGACCACAAAATTAGAGTTGACTTTCCTGTTTGTTTTGTATTAAAGGAGAGTCTGTTCAGAGAGAGCGGGCATGCATTTGTCTGGTGTTCCACACTAGAAAGTGTATGCATCGGTAACGAGCACAAGGGAAAAGTTTAAGATGAGGTTTCAGCTTCAACTTTGAATTCTTTTGTGTTATTCATAAGTTTGATGTTACTAAAACACAGTTTTTTCATGTTAACATCAAATTTCAAGTTTAGATTGACAGCCTGCAATATTTAAAGAACAGACTAAATAAACTTTCCAAGAGAAATTGTAGGAGCAAAGAATAATACTATGGCAAGACACCAACTTCAACAACAGTTGATTTTTCTGTCTGGGGCTAAGCTAGTAAGAAATGTTTCTGTGTAGTATTTTTGGTTTTAGAGTGGTTATTGAGGTATGCAAATACTTAAAAGGCTGAAACATAAATATATATGAAACATATAAATCTTATCTTTTTGTGTGTAAAATAGAACCATTCAGGTTTGCAAGATTCATCAAGGCTACGCATTAATTTTTGTTCAGGCTTTTATAGCACCATTAATATTAAATGAGATCTCATCTCCCAGGAATGCCAAATGTGACTGGCAAACAGCTGCTCCATGAATCATATTAACAGTCAATAAATTCTTATTTTCTGTTCTGGACTTTGGATAGTTTACTCTATCTGGAATCTAATAATGATTTCTGGGGTGTATGCTTCTCTTCATGGTTGTGTATCTACCCTGTATACAGGCTCCTCAAATGGAAATCAGCATAACATAAACACTTGCAGAGTCTATCAAAATACTGCTCACTCCATTTGGAGCGACACAGCATAAGGCAGATAAACAGGCACAGCTCCTTGTCCAGAGACTTTGGACATGTGCTGCATGCCAGATTTGTGCAGACAGCAGAATCTGACCTGTAAACTAACAGTAAATTAATACATCAGAGGAAAATGCAGCAATGCAAATAAGTAGAGAAGTAGGTCTCAAGTAATAAAAACATACCTAATAGTAAAATACCTGTAATTAAGTTCTAAAGACTGAGCTGACGGGGCTTCCTGAAACCAGGCCTGGCTGTGTAAGCCCAGAGGATCTGTCACTACTGCTGGCAGTGTGGTCCTGCACAGCCCAGAGGCCTCAGTTAAGCCTGTGCAACATTTGATTTAGCCACATCCAGACACACTTGCCTGCAGTTAGGCAGGTGGAAGAGATGAGAGAAAGGCTAAAGAGAAGCGAGAGCCCCATTTTCCACATAGGGAACTGAGGCACAGAATAACAGTAGTTTCCCAACAGCTCCACAGAGCTCCTCTGTCAAGCAGAGGATGGAGACAGATATTGGGATGGGCAATAACCCTTTTGTTTCAGACTCCCTGGCATTTCAGCTGCCATAGCACCTACTAGCAAGCGAAGCTGTTCATTTCCACAGGGATGCACGGCTCAGGGAGGCTCAAAAAGCTGTGGAAGTAAGTTTTGCATTATAAAAGGAGAAGGGCAGAGAAATTTTTCCTCACCATATAGTGGCTTTGTTGTAGCCTGGCAAGCACCGGGGAGCTGGGCCAGGTGAGGAGCTGGCAGCATGGTGGGCTGAGGACAGTGTGGTGCACAGCTCCTTCCGCATGTCCTGTGGGCCTGACCTCACACACCTGATTTCTGCAGCATAGGGGGATCCAATAAATGCAGGATCCAGATTTTTTCTGAGTCTTCAGAGCAGCTGGGAGAGACGTGGAACATTTTTCCTAAGTGCCATTAGAAGGAAAAACACACAAAGCAAGAGGACTGCATCACTTCTAGTGCACACTTACTAGGATCCTTGCCCACTCATTGTTTTGACATCCTATTCAGATAATGACTGTAAAGTCCCAAGAGAGTCATACTCTGATACTTGCACTTCACTTGCAAATGGGTAGCTTTCCACAGAAATGAATGGGAGCTTCATCTCCTATGACACAAATGTCCATGGAGATTAGTTTGTGTATCTCCTGGGTAAGGCTTTGATGGTAAACCCTATTGTCTTTTTATTACCACTGGGCTGTACTGTATAATCCCAGGCCTCAAGCTATGCTTCCTTCCTTATATGTACTATGGCACTAAATCATGTCCATACAACTTGTCCCGCTTTCAGGCTATGATGCAATCTCTGAAGCACAGTGTGTATCTGAAGACATGGTCTCCAATGGAACTGATGAAAGTGGATTCTTCCAGAATGGCGCCTTTGATCACTGCTTGAATCACATTCCTTCCATCTATACAGATACCTAAGAGCAGTGCTGACCCTGTTGCCTTTATTATACTTATAACTTGAGTATGTAATAACAAAGGTGTTGTTCAAGTACTTTTATTTAGTCTGTATCCCTATATGTGCTCATTTAAACAAACACCTCACATTTACCAAACCATTTTATACATGAATAGTCTGTATAAGATAATATTGGAACCTGTTCCTTTGCTGTGGCACTTTGAAATTCATGCTTTAAGGGAATGAGGAGCATTTCAAGCAGCTTGTTTTGTAAGTTCTCTCAGTAAAGTGTAAATGTAAGTTATATAATAAACTTGTAAAGAAGGGTTGTTTTTTTCCTGCGAAGTATGTTTCAATTTGAGAATGTTGTTCCCTTTAATCAGTTTTCATTTAACTCATTGGTCAACTCTTCTCTTTTTTTATTAACTAGAAGGATTTTTTTAATCACAGACCTCATGTATATAAAGATCTTCAATTGCTCAGCTGGTTTTATATTTTCAGTTTTACAAGAAAGCATTAAAAACTGGAAACAAGTGTCCTGTCATTTCTTAACATCAGCAGTCTGCCTGATAAATCCTCATATTACATTCTGAAATGTCTGAGAGTGATTTAAACAAAGCAGTGACATTTCAGTAAGTGTGAAATTATAACAGGCCAAGTGTATGTGAAGGAAACCAAGGGGCTTGCAGACTTCCAGTAAAAGGACCAGAGCCTCTCAGCACAGGGAAGCACCATGGGCTGGCTCCCCATCACTTGGCGCCCACTGGCCCTAAACGCTCTCCCAGCCTCCCTGCTGCCCCTGCCATGGTGGATGCATCAGCACAAGCAGCGTAAGGGAAGATTAAAGCCAGCTGTGGTTGGCCCTGTGCCTCCACAAGTAAACATCTCCTTATCCCCTGTGAGATCAGGGGCACATTCACAGTGCACAAACACTAAGTGTGGGGCAGGTCACCTGATTTCTCTATTCACAAGACCTGGAAGCCGCTCTGAGCTCTCCACTTCAGGCAGGGAGGGCTTTCGGAGGGCTCTCCTCCATCCAAAGCAGTTGTAATCAGTGGCTTTCAGAGAACAGAGTCACCTGCAGTAGCTTGGTTCCCTGTCACAGTGGCCCTGGCCTCCCTGGGCTGCATTTCCAGCCTAATCATGATTCCTGGGAGAAACAGGCATCCTGCAAGGGAACATGTGCTCCCAATGCGTACCAACACCGGCAGGTTAGATATGAGCTCCTGAAAATGTCCCATGGTGGTTTGGGGAAACCATAAGCAGAAACTAACAAAAAAACCCCAAACAACTGTTCTCATTTGTAAACCATTGCTTAGTTGGGCTTAATAAGGAACCCTAGGAGCAAGTGTATGGTTAGCTGAAAGGCTTTATTTTTTCTCATACACAATCCCCAACCTCAGGAGATGTGGGACCTGCTGTCCTGCGGGTGTGGGTGCAGCCTCACAAAGGAAAAAGAGAGGCTGGGTTTGGATTAAATGAAGATAATCAGAGTTAGCATCAACTTTGCTCTTGTACAATGGACACCAGTAACACTTAAATGCCCTAGTTGCCCTTGGCAGTGTCCAGCTGGGTCTCCTGCACCCAATGCCACAGGGCAGAGCTCTTGAGAAGAGGCCAAAGGACATTTAGACATCAGGTCCCAGAGTGAAGCATGCAAGAGGACACCATGTCCACACCACCAACAAGCCATTCCCACAGCTCCCACGCCAGCATGTCTGCAGCAGCAGAGATGCCACACCAGGCCTAAGGAGTCTATTGGGTGCTCATCCAAGCCAGGGGCGCACACCTGAAATGCTTTGGCCTGAGGAGTTTATCAGCAACAGGCAACTCTTCACAAGCACCATTCTCTACAGGACACCCATCTTGGGCATCAATAGATTTCTGGCAAATACCCCTTCATTTACAGCTCAAAGTTACCCAAGCGACCACAGGTCACCACTGAAAAGCTCACACTGGGTTGAAACCAGCAAGTCACTGAGGATGGTATGTACTTTCCTTTTTTTTTCCCCCATTACCAGGATCTGCTCAGCAGCAGTGTGCCCACACAGAGCTGTCAAGGACCCTCTCTCATGCCAGGCATGTCAGTCACAGTGAAAGGCTTGCACCACCTGCCCAGACACATGGGACACAGCTCAGGTCCAATACAGCACCTGGTGTCCCAGCCTCAGGACCCAGCAGCCCAGTAGTCTGCTCATAGAGCATCCCGGTGCCACTGTGCCTTTCCTCAGCCACAGACCCTCTGCAAACAGGGGAAAAACCCTGGAGACCATCCGTCATGGCAGCATGTCCAGCACCGCTCTGAGCTCAATCTGGGCTAACCAGAAAGCATGGATGCATTTTAGTTGTTTCTCCAAGGCCTGGCTGCACCTTGTTAGTGCAGATGAAACGGACTCTGGATCCAGTTTAGCTCTCTGTCCTCAAGAAAGCTGAATGAAATGTAGACATTGAAGACGTTTTACAGTTAATTGCTCCAGAACAAGATGCACGGGGTTATGTGACCCCTCTTTTATAAGTAGTTCCTCAAGATCTCAAGGACACCCAGTCCCAGCTGCAAACCTGTTAACTGTGGCTGCTCTGCCTGGCACAGGCAGTCCCTGGCAGCACTGACTCAGCATTCCTCTCTTGGAATTAAAATGCATAAAGGCTTCAAATTGTGCCTTAAGCCTAGGCATGTGGCTTTGCTTCTGAGTACTGCCACATCTGCTTTCTGTCCTGTTGCTTATCTACTCTGATGCATCAGAGGTTTGGGTTGGTTTGGGTCTCAGAAGTGGCCAGAACTCTTTCCTAGAACGTTAAACAAGGAGGCAGGTAGCCTAAAAACTGCCAAGCAGTAAAACCTGAAAAGCTTTTAAAGGAAGACTTAGAAAAAAACATATCCAAAGGCCAACAAAGCTATAATGGCTGAGACAAAAATCAAAATAATTTCTGTGATTCAATTAGCTGGAGACATTAAAAGGAAATCGTGTCTTAAAAACCAGATTAATCTCATTTCCTAAAAATTAAAGAAATCCTTCTAAAAATGCCATTTTTTTTAAAGTTAAAAATACAAACCAACCGAACCTAACCATATTTGATCAATTACAAAAATATTTCTGTCACAACAAGCAGGCTGCTCAAAACCACACAATGATTCACAAAGGTCTGGGAAACTTAAAGCAGAGCAGCTGGAGTGATGATTTCATTCCAGAATCTGTGTGAATCAGGTTTTCTGTAAATTAAAAGGCTGGATTGAGAGAAACGCAAAAGCTCTCGGTTGAGTTTGTAGAGTTTGGAAAGTTATCCATAATAAAAGCATTAAAATACACAATAGCGCCAGTTAATGTGTGCTTGAGTACTTCATTATGTCTTTTTATTACATGTAAGTAGGGAAGTATCTCATGTAAGCTTTTCCTAAAGACACAAAGAAACCTTTCAATGGAATTTATTGCTTGGCAAGTTTGTCGTTGTGGTGCTGTAAAAACCCCACCGACTAATACGTATAATAACTGGAATAAGGCTTTATAACAGTAGAAAATTATTACCCTGTGGAATTAAAATGGAACTGCTGGTTCCATTTCACTGTCAGATACTTTTTCAATCTAGGCAACAAAATTCAAATAATAAATTACAAACCTACTTTATAAATAGCCACAAATCATTTCCCCAGTGAATGAAAACCCCATGTGTATCTACTTGGTGTGTATGCAGGACGCTTCAGGAACGCCTGAAATAAGATGACCTTCAGTGGCTGATCAAGCTGGGAGAGAGAAAATGAATTTCAAGAGTTGACACTGAAGCAGCTGAAGCACTTCTTTGCGCTCTCCACCAGCTGGGATGGAAGCCAAACAGTCAGCAGGACTTCTACATTTTTAATACAATCAAGCTCAAGCTTTTCATAGTATAGAAAACCAAAATGCTTGTTCTGGTCTCGTTTACTAGCTGCAGTATTTCACAAGCTATAGAAGTATTCATCCTTCAGTGAAACAGAGGTGCCCTTGGAAGTGAGCAAAGGAGATGTACACACGTGGCATATCATGACAAAAGAACGCTATTTTAATGCCATAACTCTGATGTGGCAACATGACCCACGAATTTGTAAGACCAAAGCCTCAGGTCTGCAGTAGGAATGGTGAGAGTCTGTGGCAGGTATCAGATATCCTCCCATGGATACACAGGTCATAGTTTCTAGCTAGGTACACACCAAACAGCAGGACCAGCTGCCTGTGGAGGGCTTCTCTGCTTTTGAGACTGTCCTTTCAACTGGATACACTTTGTAAATGGTAATAGTCCAAACCAACAAATTCCAGAGCACATTATGAGCACCGATCCGATACTGCAATAGATGTCAGTTACGCAAGCAGTGCAAAAAAACCCCACTTCTTAAAACAACAACCAAGCATGTGAAAATAAACAGTGACTGTAAATTGAATTTAAATTGCATAAGAGTCAAAGATTTCAATGGTTTTTGTTATGATCTTATTAAAACCTACACCAGTTTAGTTCGGTTCTCCAGCAATATATTTGTATTAAATTAAAAATTAGTGCAACAGAAGAAAAATAGCCAGTCTATATGATTTATTTCACTGACAGCAAAAGCCATTGGAATATTCCCTCCTGAAACAAGCCCTTCTGAGATCTGCAGTTGCACTGAAGGCTCCTCTCTTCTTTTATTTCAAATCAAACTGCAAAGTCCCTTACGTGATTTTGAAGTCCATGGCCCAGAATCTGCTGAACAAGAGCTGTAGACATCTAGATTGTCAAGGCCTTGCAAGGCTGCATACCTTGGCACCAGGGGCTGTCAGCCACTCATGGCTGCAAAACCAGTCAAACCATGAGGGAGGCTTTTCTTTAAAGCATCTAACCCATTGAAAGTCCCAAACTAGCTGAAGACTGAGCTTTCTACCTGACTTTCAGTGAGATGAAAAGATATTTGCCCATTCCTGTGGCAAACAAGAAACAATTTCTGTAGTGGTGGTGAAGCCAGAAAATAAACCCAAATTCTTGTTCTGTGCTAACACAGATTTTCTGGCTGGAACCAGTAATTCTAGTTCAAAACCAAGTGACTCAAGTTTAAAAGTGTATTTTTGGCCTTGTGTTATACAGAAGTTCTCTTCAGCGAATCAAGGACACCAAGAAAAGGATGATATTAATTTTCAAGAGTTTTGCAAGTTTGGGCCTGCTTGATTTCAAAGGGTTTTCTCCCTTCTTTCTGAGACAGGCCACATCTCTGAACCCTCCAAGTGTGTCTGAGTGCCAAACAGTGGTCTGGAATGTTTTGCTGGACACAATGACAGTACAGAGACATGGGAGGACACATGGAGATGCTGGCTAGAGACTGGGCTAGGAAGGGAGTGCATTAAGGTGGTTTAGAGGAGGATTAGACTGACCTTTCCATGCTTTCAGGTTCCCTTCATTTCCGAAAGGCAGCATAACACCATTCTCAGGGCAATGGCAATCAAGAGAGCCTCAGAGCAGCTCTTCCCCTCCCAGCACCCAAGCTAAGTATGTGGTTCCAACAGCAGATTCAGGATTCTCCTCTCCCATAACTAAGGGATGGCTTGATTTCACTCTACTTCAGGCATCCGTGAGTTGCCAGAACAGCACCCTGGCTTCCTCTAAGGTGCTAGGAAGTGAAAGATGCCTCCAAACGGGAGTCACCATGTTACAGGAAGGTGTTGAGAAGCTGCAATCTCCAGTGATGGACATCAAAATTCAGACAACATAAATCCCTCCCAGCACATCTCCTGTAATAAGATGGCTGAGCCTGTGTTGTGCCAGTGTCCTCCATGCTCTCCTAAGCAACCAGTGCTGTTCTCCAGAACAGAGCACAACCCCACTGAGTAACCTGCACCACCTCTCTCAGCAAAACTGGGGAGCACTGCTACCAAAATAAATCTCTGCATCAGAATTTGCCCTGAATATAACCCAAAGCAACACTGCTGAATTGCAAGGGGCTGATGGACAGACTTTTTTAAAGGTGTCTAAACACCTAAAACCTTTGACAAAGGCACTAAGTGGGATTCTTCAAGACTGCCTTAAATTGCTTTAATTTCGTCTCCAGCATTTGATTTCCTTCTAAAAAATCCTCTTAGGTGCCTATTTGCATCTTTAGGCACATTCTGCAAATCAGAGCTATATTGCATAATGAGTTTTCTTTCCTATTTCTTTGGGTTCAGAACCACACATTTGCTGAAGGAATTCTCCATGGACCTGAAATCTGTTCGGATTATAAATATAGGCTGAGCTGGGAGCAGGCATGAAGACCATGTATAGAAAACAGTGATTCTAGTCACACAAGATACCTGATATAGCTGGCGGGAAGGCAAAGCTAAACAAATGCAGGTTTACGTTTTACTATTTAAAGAATAAAATATTCAAGTTGAGTTCCATTAACACCTGTCAGGCCTTTGGTCCATACTCAAAGCCACATTTCTAATTTTACTGCTAAATAATCCCCAAAGTTGGCAGTTCGAAGGTAAAGCAAAATACCCAAGCTAAACATCTGAAGCAAATTGTAGCTCTCTGGAAGAGCCCTTCTGCTGTATAAATGAAGGTCATATGTATAAATGATTAGAAGCTTAAGGAAATATGTCTTCTACTTTTCTAAATTGATAACACACACATATTGCATTAATATTCCCACATCAATTACTGGACATGTTCCCTGCTGTAAGAAAAATTATGATTTCTTTTTTATAAGCCCTTGGAATAATATTCTTACATTCGCACAATTAACTCTTGCCATGCAGAGGGAAAAGGAGTTGATTTAATATACTACATCTCAGAAAAGCAGTGCATCAGTTCCCGGAGCTGCCACCACCTGAATACACCCTGGTTTTGGGAGATGGTCAACAAGATGAAAGAGTCTTCCTTTACCTGATAAAGTGCCAGAGGTCCTGGTGGGGACAGGGCTGGGGAGGGCAACTCAAATATGTTGGCTTTGGTGTTACAGCTGTGGCAGCCAAGCTGATGGCAAACCTGGGATCTCTATTTATCAGATACAAAATAAACCCAACAAATGTTGCAAAAGACTCCTTAAACACTTCCTTTCTCTGTAAGGGGTAACTCATGCTTGGCAGCAGGCACAGGGCATCCTTGCCCCAGCCATATGGAGGACCCCAACTGCTCACCTGAGGCTTTTGGGACTGCCCAGACCCTGCCATAGGACTCAGTGCTGAAGTCAAGGGAGGGTCAGCGGAGCTGCTTCCATTGGCCATCACCCTTTGGCTGCTGCTAACTCACACTTGCCAGAAAGAACTTAATCATAAAAATACTCATAAAAATACTTCTGAAACATGTTTTTCCCCTTTGAAGTGCACCAGATCTCACTGAATGCCAAGTATTTTCCATAAATGCTCTTGGGCTCAAACCTATTTAGACCCATCTATAGAGTCTTCATATATACAGCTATTGTATATATGTATCCCATTATACCCAGTGTGTGGCTGGACACCCCCATTTCGAAAGCAGACGGCCTTGGCACGGACATGAGAGAGCCCAGGTCTGGTGCACCACGTGAGAGGCCGGCGGAAGAGTCACCAATTCATCACTGCTGATGCTGAGCACAGCAAGAACAAAAATGCAAACAGCATTTATCACTCCTGACAGATTGCTTTGTTTTCTGCTTTTTATTAGCTGCCATAAAGGTAGGCTCCTATTGTCAGAGACAAAAGTCATTAAAAGGGGGGGAGGAGAACAGCAGAATTATTTCCATTGAAAATTACTTCCGTATTTTTCCCAAGCAGCAGAACTCTGACAGATCCCAGCTGTGCACAGATTACACTTATACTCTGTGTACAGATTATAGTGCCAAGTTCAAATGTTGCAAGACTGCAGCCACAAATGCCATGTTTTCTTGTCCCAGTGGATGGAGGTGTGTGCAGACTTAGAGGAAAAACTACTGGGACCGCCTGCCTATTGAACACCACCTTCCCTGCATATCTGGAGTTGACAGTCCTGGGCTTCTCTGATACTTCTATTTTCTCACAAGAGGGAGCTCCAGTTCTGGCTTAACGCTATGAAAGTCTCTTGCCCAAACCCTGCTGCTGTGCTGCCTCTGAGAACACCTATCTCTTGTCCAAGGTCAGGCTTGTAGGGCTCATTTTGCAGTTAAATCCCATCACAATCTCAACATGAATTTCAACGACCAGAAATTTGCCATTGTCATCAACTTTTCCAGACATTTTCCATAAACGCTATCAAGGTCCGCTCCTGCCTCCTGCTCAGGTCATGCACACCTCTGCAGCTCACCATGGATGCGAGCAGGGGAACAAGCACAGGGGCACAGGCATCAGCAATCATGGCCACTGCTTTCCATCACAGCTGAGGAAGGGAAGAGGAAGAAGCCCTTGTCCATGGGTAAGATGAAATTCCACATGCAATCTTACACAGCACAGCACCAAGGCTGCCTGCACTTGGACTGACAGCCATGGAGACCGCTTCAAAACAGTAACACCCAGTTTCAAACCAAAGTTGTGAGCAGCACCACAGTTACAGTGGGAGATATTTGGTAGCTGCAGTATTTTTGACCTTTCTGTGCATGGAATGCTGTTCCACACCTTTGCTAGTTGCTCTTAGTGATGGTATGCTAACTCCAGTCTGTGTGTGTGTGTGTGTGTGTGTGTATCCCAGTGGGCACAGCTTTACACTTTATACTATTGCTTTTCCTTCCCACTTGTTTTAGTGTACATTGCAAGACCTGCCTGATTTTTCAGTCTGAACTGATGTCCCCAGAGGCTCATGTTAGCACACAGGTTTCTGTCTTGATCCCATTATTAACAATATTAAGAAAAAAGTCCCTTCTGAAAGGGATTCCCATTAAGTCAGACCTCTCCTACTCAGCTTTCTCCCTTCCAGCACAACCCAGGTGGCCCCACGCAGCCACTGCACAGTTTGGGGGCTTAAAAGTAAATTATTGCAACACTCAAAGGCAGAGAGTTTATGTCAGGAACACTTCAGCACCCAGAAAACTGCTGGTCTGAAATCCAAAACTGAGACTGCATGTCCTTGAGCTCCCTCTGCTGACCCCATGATTTAAATATACAAGAACATGAAGTTCTCTGCCATCACAGGGATGCCAATAGTGGCTCAAATAACCCAGAGATGTATCCCCAGGCCGATGCCAGCTGCACAGGGCTCCTTTGGGGCAGGCAGCAGTGGCATGTGCTGGATGCTCCTGTTTTCTAGGGAAACCAATCCAAGACGGACCCCATCTGTGGCCCAGGCAGGGACAAATGCCCCTCACAAACTGCAGAAGCAGGCAGCAGTGACTGAGGGGAGCAGTGATGCAGCCTGAGGCTCAGTGCCCTCCTGCAGAGCACTCTGGATCAGGCCCCAGCAAGTGGGGATGCTGTGGCATTCCCTGGGAACTGCCTGGGAAAGTAGCACACAGCCGGGGCAGTTTGGTTCCTTCTGACTTACCCCAAACAACAAATCTGTCATGAAAACATAAATCTGTAGGGATTTCAACCAAAAGAATTTCGTATTTATCTAAGCATAAGGTTAAGAGGGCATAAGGGCTGTGTGGCAGCTCTGCTGTGGGGTCAGCATTGCAACTGCAGCAGCCACTTGCCAGTCTTGAGTTTCATCTACTGCACACTGAACTAAGCTGGATAATGAAATGCAGGACATATCTGTGACATAGTGTGAACAAAAACATAAAAAAGATTAAAAGGCGACTGTGGAAAGCTCGCGTGCTCCTCACATAATGAGAACAAGTTGTTCAAAGCCTGCTGCTTGCCTGCTAGTGCAGAGGCTCCAGGCAGGTTTGCAGGCTGGAAGCAAGCCCTGGTCTCAGGCAGCCTGGGGGTCACACAGGGTGCTGTGTCCTGAGCATCTCTCTGCCTTTGCCTTCTTTTGCATAACTCCAAGGGAATTTGCAGTCTCAGTCTGCCTCAATTTCCCTGCATGCAAACCATGTCCTCATGCTCCCTCCCAGTTTTAGGAAATGATTTTATATCTGTGGATTAAGGATTTTATATCCATGGATTAAGGGTCTAAAATTATCTCGCTGCTTTCCTATTCAGCTGAGCTTTGTTTAATTAGGACTACAGTTAACTGTGAGAGGGAATGCAAATGTGGTGCTGGCTAAAGCCTTCTTCCAGACAACGATAAAAGCCTGCCTTTAAAATATCTATTTTGCTCCCAGTCTATAGCAAATAGAAATGCAATACAGCCTATTTAATACAAAATGGGGTTTAAAGTGCTATTAGCAACACATAAAACCTTTAGCCATGCAATAGATTCCCTCTAATCCGATTTTATTTTCTCTAAATATCATGCTATTTCTGTGAAATATTTATGACACAATAAATATATATTTCATTCCAGCACCATTCCTGACTTGACATTTACATTATACATTATCAAAGACTATGATCACCATGAATACGTTCTTCTGTATTATGTCAGGAAAATATTGATTTAAATGAACTTTCAAAGCATTTTTTCTGTTTTTTCCAGTAAAACTAATACTCTACTTCCTGCTCAGATCTATTTTAAACACCCAGCAGATTCCCACAGTTATAACTTAAACACTTGAAAAAGCCCCAAAGACAGAACTCGCCATCTCTCTAAACTTACGAATATAAAAACCACATGTTGACATCTAAATAAAACCCGTCAAATGTTGAACTTCTTGCCTAAGTTGCTCTTTTAGTTATATAAAATCAAAGTATATAAGGAAGCATAGAGCTCACTTGGGAATAAAAAGAAGATCTGCAGCTCTTACTCAGTTACTTTTTTCCCCTCCCAATTTGAAACTTCAGGGAGAAGTTAAGCTGACTTATGGCACATAGAATGATTTGGGTTGGAAGGTACCTTAAAGATCACCTAGTTCCAACCCCCAATACATGATGAAGCATGTACCTGAATTAAAGTCAGCTCTGAATTGAAGTGCCAGTGTATTTTAGCCAGAACAATTTCCAATCCAAGAGATCTTTCCATTCACATCCCACCCAGCACTCCGCAGCAATGCCCAAGCCTGTACTTGCAGCCCACATCACCACTCTTATGCCGGCCATCCCCAGCACTGCCTGTGCTCAGCACACACTGACTCATGGCAACTGCCCCTGCAGCTGCAAGGCCAGATAGAGCTGCCACATGGCCAAGCAAACTACAACTCTGTTTACTTAATGATGCAATGAAAATCAGAGGAAAACTGGCAAATTCAGATGTGTTATGCTGGGAAATTCATTATTTTCTAGTATGGGTTAAAGTATCTCAAACAATCTTGATTTAGGGATTATATCAATGGAAACAACTGCTCCCCATGAGCAATCGATAAACCTTCCTGGCCACCTTTGTGGATTTTTAAAGTGGCAGAGCCTGTTGCATTGGATCTCCACTTTTCGCTTTTCCAGAGGTGGAAATTCATCTGCAGGCAGATGGAGTACAAGTACTATTTGAAATACAGCTACTCCTCTCTGCCACTAAAACCACTGGCTTTCAATTCTCTAGCAAGAAGAAAAAGAGGTTGAAATGTGTAGGTAGGTGAAGGATCTGCAATGGCCAGTCTTTCGCTTCCACAACTACATTTCTTCATGCTGATGTGCACTTTCCCAACTTGTAAGCTGGCTCTGCCTTGACTGCACAATGAATAACAGGAGGCAGCGCCAAGCATCTCCCTTCCAACCACCATCCTGTGACAGCAGCAGTCAACATTTGCAATGGAATTCAGTCTTACAGCAAGAATGGAAAAAACCTCATCAGGGAACAAATTAGCTTAACTGAAGAAATGTCCCCGATCCCAAACAACACAACTTTCTCTCTGATCCTCTGCATGAAAATTCCCATGAAACCTTGTTTTAAAAACAGCCCAAGTGGGACACAGAAATTTAGATGCTGACATTTTTCCTTTGAACCAAAGCAGTTTACTTTTCAGAAATTGGTGGAGCAGAGATGAAATCAAATGCAGGGGTAAATTAAGTTTAGTGAGGGAAGCAATTCAGATCGTGAATGCACCTTACTCCCCACTTTGATATTTATGTTCCTTTTTGTAGCACCTAAAAGTTATGCCTGGCACATATATCTTAAAATTAAATGCTGTATTATTTCTCCAAAAGAAACCATAATGGTCTTTTGTAAATGATTTTATCTACTGTTCAGCATTTTACTAGTCTTGCTGTTATACTGTAGCATTTATTGTTTTACAAGTGTTAGTGTTCTCTGGTGGGAAATGCTATAAAAAACATAGGGACTTGAATAATTTTTTTCATCTAACGAATTTATAATAAACATGGGACTCAACAGACAGTTACTCAAGCTGTAAGCCATTTGGTTTGTGTCAGGGAAACTGTGGTTAATCAGGACAGCCTGCTGTTCTGCACTGGCTAAAGGAAGGAAAACATACACAAAGTTAAACTTCTTTCACTCTATATATGGGATTTTACAGCTATTGCAGCTTAGCAGATTGCCCAGTGCTCCCCCAAACATCCCAGCTGAGCCTTTAAGGATCATATCCCAGGAGAACAAGGATGATGATCCCGAACGAAAGCGTTTCTCAGCTCCAGGGATTTGCTCCAGAAGTGTCTACAAGCTGTCTGGAAGTCAGCCCTGCTTAGCACCATCTTGCACTGGCTCTGCCCATGCGATTTGCCAGGACTCTGTGGGACAGTGCAACATGTTTCCTCCAGCCCAGGATGGCCCACTTTGAGCAGTTTACAGCGCTGAACAGAGCCCCCAGCATGAAATACTGCTTACTGTTGGATGGAGATGTACATCACCATGTCAGAGCCCCATGTCAGATGGCTTGCTACTGTTATTTCTTCTTTTATTTTCTCTTGTTTCCTCTGGGGTTTTTCTTGGTTTGGTGGTTTGGGGTTTGTTTTGTTGGTTTTGTTTTGTTTTGACTTTTCCCTGCACTGTGAACCCAGCTACAGGCTCTTATTACTTCACCTTTTGTGTATTTTCTGCCCCCAAGTACTTTCTGCTGCTGGTTTAAGTTCTGGATCAGCAGAAAACGTAGCTCTTTGAAGAGTCCACAGACACTGGTCTCTAAAAAGTACCTTTTTGTAGGAGCATGAGTTTTCTCACTGCCACTTTTACAGTTCATTGTGCCAGAGGAACAATGTCACAGCAAACATAAACCAAAAAGGTCACAGCCCATCTCTGCCAGGGTGGAAGATACCTGGAGATACCTGGACATTGTACCTGGGGAGCCCCATTAACAACCAGAATAACACATTTAAATTCTGGAAGGTTTTTTTTCCCCTGCTACCTTGTCATTAATACAGTTAGTAAGACATCTGCCTTGCTCAGGGGCAAAAAACAGCAGACCAGGGACCAGAGGAGGGCTTGTTTCCAGACCCAGCGCTTGGCATGCCAGGACAAGCGTATGGGGGAAATTGAGTGCCTGAGGCACAGCCCTAACTAAGCAAGGATTCATTTTCAATCTGGTTTCTTTGAAAAAGCTTCATTTCTAGTCACTGTGCAGCCACAGGGGGATACACAGTCCCCACATACATAACCAGCACCACATATCTGCCAACATTTCATCAACTGCCTTTCTGAAATAGAAACTGTCAATTTTATATGATCTCTCCCAGTATTGTTAATCCATTACCAACACCGATGCAGTATCTAACTGGTTATGGTGCTCATTACTGAAGATTTCACATCTCATTTTCAAGTGCCTGCTTATGTTTATTCAATTAAAATTATGGTTGATTTCAGGGTAATATTTGTTAAATGTTATTTTCCAGTTCACTTTTAGATACTTTGCTAATGGAAAACACATGACACTCCCGGTGTGCACTACAGCCTTTGCTTATCCCATACAATATGCTGTATATACTTCATGTTCATTGTATTTAATATTCATGTGGCCCCTACCTGAAGTAGAGGCAGTATTTTGGAAGGGTAAACACTCAATGTCAATAAACCTCCTCCTCTAAAGCAGTGGATTTGTGGGGGGTTTAAATGAAAAATGGGTAACACTTGCAGAGATTGCTTTTCCCCATGTAAATTATTAATAAAGGCAATAATTATTAATGTAATTAATATTTTAACAATAATAAAACAACTTTGCAGTACTTTCCCATTGGCCCTGGAGGGATTCTGGCACTCTCCTGATGCCAAGGGCAGGAGGTACAGGGCAGTAGTCCCTAGAGCACTTCTCTAGCTAGGGAGAGAAGTTGGTCTGCAATGTAGTTCCCCAGTGTGATGCAGCTGCACACACTTCTGATAGCCCACTTTTCTCACTCATTAGATGTTCACTAAGGGAAAGACATATTACAACATTAAAACACTGCAGGAGAACAGCTGTAGATGTGTCTGATGATTTAAACATCTAAGATATTGGGAGTTTTCAGCAACTGCTTTAAATAATGATAGCTCTAGATGTGTACTCACACTCTCTGGGATAGCTTTATCCATCACTACAGATTACCTGATCATGTCTTTAAACACCCACTTAAAAATAACACTTGAAAGTCAGTAACACTATTCAAAACCCCATGATCTGTAAAAGAGATAACCATAATAAAACTCATCAGCCAAAATAGTTTATTCCTTTAAGATTCCACCTCCCCTCTACAAATAATAGCTTTGCATGGATAGAAAAAGTCTAGCATCTCACATACCTCACTGTGCCTGCCCTCTAGTACATTAATCCTTGCTTCTTGTAGTGGTTTGTGCTAATGAGAAGCATGGACTCCTCTTGCTCAGCCTGGCTTGTCTGGCTTGCCAGCACCAAAACCAAATTGTGCTCAGAAGAGACAAGCCTGGCACTGGGGTAATGCCAGAGGTAATTAAAGGTAACACAAGAGAGATGGGGGGAAAAGAATTAGAGAGGCCAAGGAAGTCTAACCAGGAACTGGTATGTGGGAATTGATGATGTCTAGCTAATAATCTGCTTTAATTAATATATTATTAGACAACATTCAAACACAACTTAGGAATAACTGCATGTCAGAAATTACCCCAAAAGCAATGGCTTCAGGTCTAGCAAGTTACTATTAATTTAAGACCAAAACAATGATGCGTGAAGGTTTCCAGAAATGTTGTGGAAACATAAACAATATTGCTGAAGGTATTTTAGTGCTGTCATACTCTTCTAAGTTTGTCCTCACTGAAGTCTTTGAAACAGTGAGAAATACAATATTGCAGCTTGCAAATGCAGCAATGCTGCTGTCAAA
The DNA here is from genome assembly GCF_963264785.1 of Psittacula echo. Taxonomy (NCBI): domain Eukaryota; kingdom Metazoa; phylum Chordata; class Aves; order Psittaciformes; family Psittacidae; genus Psittacula; species Psittacula echo. Next base: position 6,655,881 of record NC_137740.1, read on the forward strand.
TGGGATCCTTCAGAGAAAACAAACAGCACAACTTGAAAAAGATTAGAGGTGCATTTAATACTTTAGTTTGTTTCCACACTTGCTTCTCAACCTAATTCAGCAATAATCACTAGATTAAGTAAAGCCTTACAAGTGCTAAAAAGCAAGGTATGGAAACCAAAAAGAAAGGGAAGACAGTTTCTGTCCTCCAGGCAGAGTTGAATTCCGGCAGATTAAAACGGAGTGAAAACATCTTGTCATTTAATTAGTGCCTTTATTATTTTAACTTACGTTATGCTGCCCAGTGCCCTTTTGTTGAATATTACATACTAAACAAAGCTATAAATACCTCTGGAAGTTTTCCTTAACAAGATTAAAGCTGAATAACACAACCTATGACTGACCCTGCATTCCAAACCGGCTCACGAGGCAGTTTCCAGTTAAAGACAGACGTCATCAGTACCTTCACAGAACAGTCAGCAGATGATGCTATCAGCAATATTTAATATCTCCACAGTCTTTGCCCCTCACAGCAAGTTTTTGCATCTATGAGAAGTGATGCAAGTGAGGAAGCAATTCCCAGCAGTACACATGGATGGATAAGGAGGAGGTTGTGGGGGCTCCCCCTGTGAATCATTCCCAGATGCTCCTCAGATTGTGAACAAGTTGAGAAAAGAAGTTACAGTGAACCTACTGCTCTGCAGGTTGTACAGTGAGACCTCTGAAGGGCAACAGCTTTAAAGGGCCAAAACAGAAAAGTTCAGAGGAGAAAATCTGATTTGTCTGAGATAAAGCCACAGAGGCTGCTGAGCACCAGTGATTCATGAAGAAAGGTCAGTACAGGACATGGAGGGGACTGAAAAGAACGAGACATGTCAGGAGAGTCATCCTAGCAAGGAGCTGCTCCTCGTAGGCAGGGGAAGCTCAAAGCAACCCATCCCGGGTGCAAAAAGGTGAGTGGTAAAGCAAATCAGAGCAATTGGAGGGAGCCAGGACAAGCAGAAATGTAGGCTCTGAATGGGAATTGTCCAAAACCTGAAGGTAACAGAATAGACACTGAGCCATACTGTTAAGTACAAGAGATATATTTGCAACAAGAAAGATATTCCTACAAAGTGGGCACCTGAAGAGGCACCCCAGTACAAATCAGCCTGCAACAGAGGGCTGTGATCTAAGATTGAGAGGTTTTAAATTCCTTTAGTCACAAGCCAAGTTTTCTTCAGTTTGTTCAGTATGTGCACAAAATGTTCCCAACATCTCACCCCTCCGGAAAAGAAAAGGCAGGTTCTGCAGGGGATTTTTCAGAATATGACACTCTTCTCCTTTGTTAGTGTTGAATTAATTCCCAGTTTGGTGCTGGCAAAATTAAGCTGCTGGAAAGACAATCTTTCATATAAGAAATACAACCAAAATCTTGACCATTTATTATTCAGCAATTACCTCATGATGCTTCAAAAGAAAAAAAAGAAGAATTTAATCCCAAGGTCTTGGCCAGCTTGCCTTCTTCCTCACCAAAGTTTCAACAGAAGTAATGTCTCATGGGCTGTTGGATGTGTCAGGAGGGGAGAGCAGCCAAGCCTTGGCTGGCAAGGATGCTTCCTCCCTATGGCAGATGGCAGTTTGCCCCACACTCAGCATTTTTGTGCCTCTGAAGTGAATCAGATGTAAAACTGGTTTAATAAACTGGATAAACCAGGCTTAAGGCTGCACAGACACCAGCGGCTCTGACAGAGTCACCAGGTCATGACAATCCTGATAACAGGGAAGTGGAAAGGACAGAAGAAATAGAGATGTATCTGGAAGCTAAAGAGAAACCTCTTACTAATGTAGGTTCCTCGCTGGTACCAGTTCTCCCTGGGATAAGCAATTTGGATGCAGTACTGGTGTTTGGAGCCAGTGAACAAACATCAGGAACACAAATGCAAGCCTGCCATGAATGGTTGCAATGCTGTGAGAAGCTTGGGAGGAAAGGCAGGGAAAGAGACAGAGCTGCCTTACACAGGGAAAAGCCAAAGGGGTGAATCCAAAATACAAGGAAATGCAGAATCATTTATTGACCAAGGATAGCAACAGGTTACTGTGCAGATGCTTCCAAAAGAGGCAGATTAAATATTCTTCATTCTAAACAACAGACTGACGAAAAACACCCTGGAAGCCTTACCTCCTTCTTCCCAAAGAAAACTCCATATAACAAAACTCAGGGCAATATCCAGGCCGGCAGTGAGCTGCATTGGCTCTGCTCTGAGCAGAGCTAGGCACCAACTGCTGCCAGAGTTTCCCCTCCCTTTACTTTGAGATGGGCACATCTATGGGGAGTTGGAACTAGATCATAGAATCATAGAATAGTTAGGGTTGGAAAGGACCTTAAGATCCTAACTAGGTTGGAACTAGATGATCTTAAGGTCCTTTCCAACCCTAACTATTCTATGATTCTATCATCAAGTTCCAACCCCCCTGCCATGGGAAGGAACACCTCACACAAAACCATGTCACCCAAGGCTCTGTCCAACCTGGCCTTGAACGCTGCCAGGGATGGAGCATTCACAACCTCCCTGGGCAATCCATTCCAGTGCCTCACCACCCTAACAGTAAAGAATTTCTTCCTTAGATCCAATCTAAACTTCCCCTATTTAAGTTTTAACCCATTGCCCCTTCTCCTGTCACCACAGTCCCTGATGAAGAGTCCCTCCCCAGCATCCCTATAGCCCCCCTTCAGATCCTGGAAGGCTGCTATGAGGTCTCCACGCAGCCTTCTCTTCTCCAGGCTGAACAGTCCCAACTTTCTCAGCCTATCTTCATACGGCAGGTGCTCCAGTCCCCTGATCATCCTCACGGCCCTCCTCTGGACTTGTTCCAACAATCTTAAGGTCCTTTCCAACCCTAACTATTCTATGATTCTATGAACATTCCATGATTTGGGAAGTTTCTCATGTCAGCATAGCCTCATTATTCACCTGGGCACCACAGGAGGGCCAAAGACTTGTCTCAATCTTTACCTCCTCACTGGTGAGGTCTGAATGGAGCCCGGGCTAAGGAGCACCACAACCTTCACCCAGACTTCCCCAGGTACAGAGGATGCTCTGAGCTTTGCCTTCTCTAACAGATACATATCAATGGTGACACATAAAAGAGAAATCAAAAAGCTTAAGACAAATAGTCCCCTCACTAAATGGAGTTTTTGCCCTGAGGACAGACTAGGAGAAGAAACACCATGTGCCTGATGCCAGCTGTACCATTTAATGCACTAGAAGTAAACACTGCTCTAACAAACCTGGTGTGAACACCCACACAGGTAAACCAGATACCCAAAAGACCAGCTGGGCTCAAAGACGCGGCAGAGAACCTGGAACAAATCTCAGTTGTTAAAATAAACCCACATTTTTAATTGGGAGAGAAGCAGTGCTTTGTCCCTGCAAAAGCCTGCAGTTGTGCTCCAAGTCCAGCCTGAGCATGTTTCTTTGTGTATATATGGTATTTTTAAAAGTATTTTTGTATCTACCATCTTTGATTCCCATTTGTGACTAGTTCAGTTCCTTTCTTCAGTCCTCTGCTGGTTTTGTTAATTTTGTCTATATATCTTTCAGAGCAAAAGGATGCTGGTTTTGCAGCTGTGGCTTAACTGGGTCTTGAATTTGCTCTCACTGCACACTACTCTAACACAAATAGTAATTCATTATAGTGATACATCAATGCCTTGTGGATAAGCTCCTGGACAAAGATGAGAAAACCTCCATTTTCAGGCTTCTGAATTTCTTCACTATACTTGATAACAGTGAGTGATACAACTGCTTTCCCTTAAATATCCCACAACTAACTCCACTTTTGAACACCTGAAAGGGTTTGGGTTTTTGGGGGGTGGGCGCTGGTTTTTCACTGTGCCTGATGGAGATCTGGGCACATAAGCAGAATTTGCATAGAGGCTACACAGTGATACAGATGAAGTCAGAAGCTCAAAGAAACTTCAGCATCTTCACTGAATTCAATGTCTGAGCCCGAGTTCGCTCAGTGACTGGGTACAGTTGTTACACAAGCAGGCACGCAAGCACAAACATTAAGCTGTGAAGTGTCTTACTCCTTGCCAGGTCTTCCCACTATGCAACAGTTTGCATTACAGAACATTTAATTACGGTGTTTTGACTAGAACCAGCTTTTTCCTTTCAGCCAAGCAGCAAAGTAACAGAGTAATTAAAAAAGTAATGAAACCACAGTAAAAATTCCTTCAACCAAAGACCCACAGTCAGTTGTAATTTCAAAGAGCACATGTCAAGGAAGACTCCTGCTCACTGTCATTTAGCAGGTTGTTAAAAAGTTTCAAAGATGAAATAAAAGTTAATGCAAGTTATGAGGCTTTTTCTTTTGTCTGAATTTTTAACTATCTTTTCTACATGGAGCAGATATGAGAGCATAAACCACAGTCAGAATAACAGCTTAAAGAATTCCATCCAGTGGCTTACAAAGCTATTTTACGCAAAGAGCATGTTGGCTTCAGTGGAATAATTTGCATGGTCAGTACACGTAGGTGGCAGAATTTAGGCCTAAAGCTTTCTAATACCGATTACACTTACAGGTAGTTGTAAAATCCTCCTAGGAAGTGTGGCTGATATTTCAGTCTGCCAGACTCACTGCTTTGAAAAGCAGCAAAGAAAGCTTGCTTTCACAGCATAGAAAGGTGCTGAAAAGATGATGGTAATGTAAACCATCATCACAAAATATATCCAGCCTTATGCAGATAGTCATGTGAATTTACTTGTGCTGTCTAAAGCTTGTTCTTAAAATAAGCCTTGAGTTAGGACAGCATGTAAAATAACATTTTAGAATGTAATCTTTTGGTAGTACTCAAAGTCCTATAGCTCATTGGCAGCTGAAGTCCTACTACTTAAAAACATTAATTTAGTCTTAGTGTTTCTTTCTTTTATGGGAATTTATAAAATATTATATAGGGGCAACACAGCAATCAGGCTTAGCCCAGAATAGGCTTTTAGATCCTCTAATAAGTTGTGTAACAACAGTGTACTACAAAAAGTCATGCATGTCATACATCTCTCCCTCATTGTAAAACATTGTTCTTAAATTTTACTGCAGCCAAAACAACTTTATCTTTTTAATTAAAAAAGTATCCAATTTCATTAAGCTTATGTGGGAAGAACATGTTTTGAGTTCTTGAAATGATATTGCAATATGGTAAATTAAAGGAGGCAGGAGTACAGGTATATGGAAGGGACAAGCATGAGTAGAGCTGAGGATACACTGGTGCTCACTGATGGCAGCTGATGCTTTCTCAAAGATGCAAGGGAACCAAAATACAAGGCAGTGAGGAAAACAGAGGTGGCAGCACCTAACACTGGAGCAGGCCAAGATTTTAAAGGAGTTGATGAACAAAAGGAAGCACAAGCTAATGAGCTTCTCTGTGTCCAACTAAGCCACTTTGCCCCCACTTGAGGATGCTGGGACTGCCATATAACATAGCTCAGCATCAGAAGCCCAGCTGGAGTGGCTCGGAGCTTACAGAAGAAATCCAACTGTGCAGACACTTGGGTCCAGCCCCAATCCCTGGGTACATCCATTTGTCAGCATTCCCACTACTTCTGTTTCCCTGAAGGCAATGGGTTTTGTTGGATATAGGTCTCGCATCACAAAGTCTCAAATATTATGCCAAAAATACAAAATCCCACCTTTTCCAGGAAGCAAACACCATCCCATACTGAGTGACTGGAGGGGTGTGCTGTATCCTCAGTGTACAGCCCATGCCTGCCATTCCTTCCTAGTGCTGGGCATCACTGAAGCTGTGGAGCTGATTTCAGCCTTTATGCATCCTCTATATAAGAATAAGAGGGACCTCAGCAGCTTTACTCCCACAACATTGCAGAGCTCTCCAGCTTCAGGTAACAAAGCCACATCAGGTATCAAACTGCTTTGCCTTCTCATACTTCATGCTACAAGTGTCTCAGCTATTTGGACATAGGGCAGAGAAGTGGCATAAAACAAATACTTAGGATGTGTTTAGACTCCAATTCTAGTAGCCACCAAATAAAGGATAATTTTAGTTTGTCTTTTTATGTCTGCTCTTAGAAAATGTAAATTTCTGCCCATTTTGTTGTGATTTGTGGATTTTTTTTAAAGAGTAAGTGATGAATACAGCAGGTCAGAGTGTGAAGATACCCACAAACTATTCCAAGTAAATGCTATTTCAGTCAGGCAGGCAGCTGCAGGGAACAGCTTTTTCTAGCAGGCTGGCTTCAGACACTGCATACTTGTAACAATCTAAATCCCACCATTGCGAGATTTTAGCCCAGCTATGATTGTCAAAAGCTGTCTATCACAAGGCTTGTTTCTCCCAAATGCAGAGAATTAACAATGAAAGCACTTTTTGACATGCTAAATGAGATTTTGAGACACTTGGCTCAAAAGTGCTACCTCAAGAAATATAAAATGCCAGCAATGTTGACACTGTCTGACAAATTATATGTTCTTTAATATACTGTGTCACTCCATTCAGTTTTATAATTGGCACTGACTGTGGCTGAAATCTGATCCAAAGTCTACAGAATTAACTGACACTTGTTTTGTCCTTCTTAGCATTTTCTAGGCTACAGAGCTTTGTAAATATTTACTTAACAGGGTGGCAGAGTAATTTTCCCCATAAATATACATGTCTATATCTGTAATGATAGGATTAATTCTTTTTTCTGTCAAGCTGTGTACAGTCAGCTTAGACAGGAAGTGATAGGAAACTGCCTTTAGAGTTCAAGCAAAGAAAAACCTGTATATAAAGATTACTGTACCCTTTGACTTCCACCAACCTCTTTATTGACGCTACACAGGTTAACAGCCAGCCTATACTTGCTCAGCAGAAAGATTTTCAAGGAACCACCGTGCCACGGAGAAGTACTGTCAGTATTAAGGCTGGGGTTGCACCAGCTAAATCTCTTATTCAATACCCTGTTCTCCTGCCTTGGATAGTGGTGTGTAATAGCCCTCGTGGGTCTCTCCCCATGATTTGCTCCAATTCCTATTGAAATAATTTACTCTTTTGGGTCTTGACAGCATTCTGCCACCTAACAGCGTGTACCCTGGGGTCTCCTTACTTTTTGCTACAGAGGTTATTTTGCATTTGCTGGCTCCCTGGTGATAAGGATTCTGTAAACCTCTGTTAAGTCCATTCCCACATCTTTTTGAGGACTCAGAAGTCCTTATCAGCTTAATCCCTCTAGCATGGAAACACCTCAGTTGTGCTGGCTACCTCTGCCCTCTCTCTGGGTTAGCCTCAAGCCTCAGAGAGGAATAGTGGCCCAGGAGCTCCCCGGCTCTCCCCAGCTCCAGCTCCCTGTGCTTGGGGAAGAGTGGCAAGGACACACAATGAAGCGCCAGAAATTCCTATGGATGTTGCAGGGATCGGAAGTCAGGATATCACCTCCTCAGTCCCATTCCCTTCCCCCAAACAAACCCACATCTGGACATAGACTCACTCATCATATTAGAAAACAGCATTTCAGAGCCATGCTGTAGTCCAAACTCCATCTGCATGCACAGAATGTAATTCAGGAGTGACCCAGATTTACAATGGATAAACCAGTGATGTAATGCTAGTATCAGAGAAGAATTACATCCTCATATGTGTATATACATATACACACAAATATATGTATGTATATATCTATACATACATAAATAAAACATTTATATTTCTTAAGAGAATAGTGTAAACTCCTCAAATAGCCTCCCAGTAGCAAAATAAAAGCATGTGGCTTGCACTTTTCTGGAAGATTAAAATGCCATTTCCTTTAAAACAGGAGCAATTCAGACCATGGTTGGCTTTATTCTCCCCAGAGCCGGGCAGAGTCATTGCAGAGAGTTTCAGAAGTGATGCAAGTGCAAAGCTCTCCCTGGCACATCCACAGGGATCACTGCTTGCAGGTTTGTGTTTGGGCATTAATTTTAGAACCATTTCCAAGGATTTTTTAACTGGGCCTGAGGATGTGCCAAACAAGTGAAACCTATTACAGACTCAAGCTCTAGCATGAGAATTATTTGAAGGGGAGAAAATCCACACTGGTTTTGATTTAGAGAGAACAGAAACAGCATTTTGGTTTCAGATATTTTCAGGAATTAGAATGATTTATATATACCTGACCTCTAAATGATGCTGATCATGTTAATGCAAACAACAGCTCTAATATTTCTTAAGACATCATTTTCTATGAGCACATGTACTTATTTCCTCAACTCTCTCTCATACAACTATTTGTCAGATAACACTTTCTGGTAGTGCCAGACAGAATCATAAAATATCTCAGTTGGAAGGGACCCATAAGGACCATGAACTCCAACTCCCTGCTCCTTGTATCTGGCAACATTTTGGAAAGCAGCATGCAATGACTGCCTGAAAGACATGGGCAGCACCGAGGCTGGATTATGTGACTCCAGGGATGTGCATCAAGCCACATCCAGGACATCTCCCCAGATGTAAAAGAATCAGTGGAAAATTACTGGGCTGTGCTGAAGATTCACCTCAGTCCCACAGCCACACCGTGCCATCACTATCTTTATTTTTTTGTTTTATCATAATCACTTGGGCTTTTAGGTAATTGGAACAACTGGGGTGATTAATTGCATGTTTGCAATGAAAACAGAAGAGCACGGAGGGTTACATTACAGGCTAAATATTTTCAGAGAACTCTATCAGCTGGTAGACATAACAAATGCCATCAGTCCAGTGCAACATGAAGCTGTGCACATTGTGCAAACTGGTTTGCTCTGGAACTAAAATCTCCTCAAAAGAAGCCAAAGTGTTTAAAAAAATAAACTGAGTCAGAGTGCATAGGGGGAAAAGAAATATTGACATGTGAGGCTGCTGTACTTCTAACATAAAGAAACACTGTTTTTCCTTTGGTCCTTTTATTGTCCAAATAGAAAGCGCAAAGCACAGGAGAAAGCACACAACAAGGCAATCCTGCACAAGCGAAAGTCATTAGGGTTTGTGTGGAAGCAATGAGTTACATTGAAAGAAAAACTGAAAAGCACTCAGTGGGATACCTACAATACTGAGACATTCCTTCCTGACAGCAAGAAGGCAAAGCAACTTGCCTACCACTACAACTCAACCACCAAGGATTTTGGAGAGGGAGGTTAAACCCAAGAACATAAGATACTCACACTAACAGTTTGTTGAATCCTTGCTTACAAATCTCGGCATTCATCTTCTACTCATCAGTATGCAACTGAAATGCTTAAATACAGCTTCAACCAGTGCCTTTCTGGATTTCTTTGCAACCATCTGGTCTCCAAAAGTCCACTTTAACTAAACAGAGCAGGAATGCTGACTCAGATACACTCACAAAGAAGAAGAAACAAGAGTCAAGAACAGGCACTGCCCATCCCAGTCATTAAGGCCATGCCAGCATATGGCAGAGTGCAAAATTCCCTGTAAGGGAGAGGATGTCGTGGATCCCCCACAGGAATGCCAGACATGGCTCATCTATCACAGTGTTGTTATCATGGCCACCATCTGCCTGGCTGTCTATAAGGAATATGACTGCTGCCAGCATTGGTGTGATAAGCTCAGGTGTGCTCTGCAGAATCTAATGTCTGCACTAAGGCAGGCAGAATTCTAATGACTCGTGAGCTGTAGTTCTTGCCATCATCAGCAGGGAGATGTCTGCCCATGCTCCACAGAGACATGCCCTTAGGTAGCTCAGTCCAGACTGACCTTTAACATCAGTGACTCTATACGATATAGTCCATGGTGCTCATGAGTCTTACCTGCAGCTGAGCCTTTATAAGGCTACTCAGTGAGGGGCACTATGAAATTTTACATAAATAAAAAGCCTGCTTCTTATATTGCTCACACTACCACAGCTTGCCTGGTTACACAGAGAAAGAAGTGAATAGTGAAAGGTTTTATGTTCCATTCGTATGATTGGAGACTTTGTGCTTTAACACAAGCACTGGGGTCACAGGGCAGGAACACAGTGTTTTCTTTCCAGCCAGCATGGAACTGACATTTATTAGATGAGTGTTTTGTTCTATTTGTTTTAAGTCGATTACATTTTAACTCAGTTCAACAATGCTGGAAAACCTGACAAAATACTCCAGGGTGTTTAATGAACATAATGGACAAACATCTGAAATTTAAAGTAAGAGTATACAGCAACAAAAATACTTTCTTTATACCAGTAGATCTGTCTTTTTAGTTCTAGTCACTGCCACGTTTTTGTGTCTCTGCATTTGGGAAATCTGTATTAAACATTTCCCTTTAGTTAAGAGAAGTCCTCTCAGAGAAATGGCAGAGGTTTTTGTGATTAATTATTGAAGAAATTGACTTTTTAATGTAACTGTGGAATTTCTGTCAGGCTCATTAAACTGTCAAGTCCTCACCAGTTTAAGGGAATACGCAACATGAACGTGTAAGAGGAGTGGAGGGCAGGGGACAAGTGCTGAGGTATACACCAGTAGTATTTCTGTACACTCCCTCCAGAAGGTGCCCATATGTGTTTTCAAGTTTCATCACATTCAAGTAAGATGAAAAAAAAGCAAAATTAAAAGACTGATTTTGCACTCAAACAGGTTAAATGCCAAACTTGTGAATGCACTTAATAGAATCATAGATCGTTTTCCTGTGTCCTTCTCCCCTGGACACACGACATTCCTCTAGCTCCTCCAGCCCCAGCCCACACAGTGGTTCAGTGCTGCCACCACCTCCTCTAAATGGGGACATGAAAGAGCTGCCGTGGCAGCTGAGGCCACCAGAAGTCACACCCTTTTGACAGCACTTGTGTACAGCCTGACTGGGACCCAGGCTGTTGTGGATGGGAGCTGTGGATGCTCTGGCACAGCTCAGTGGAAGCAGACAGGACTCCAGCCAGGCCAAGAATTGCTCCATCCTACTTATCCAGCCACATTTGTAGCTGTTCTCCATTAAGACACCCGCCCTCCCTTTGCTAGCTTTCCCACTGAAAGACAGCAATTTATAAATTACATATTCAAGCTTTGAATTTACTTCCTTTGGCTAAAGGTTGTTACTTTTCAACACAAATAGACATATTGCTATAGGGGAAGAAGTACCCTTCTCTAGCTTAGACCAAGCTTTGCATCCAAATATCCAAATTGTTACAGGGATATCAACTTCGGTTTGATCAGTACAGAAAAGGCAAAGAGCCCTCCTTGAAAGCCCATTTCAAGGGCTAAGTGACTGCACAACAAAATTCACATTTCCGTTGTCATTTTGTTCACTGGCATTGTCAAGAGAAAGCATATGCTTATTCCTTCTATACTTCAGCACTCAATTCACTAGTTACACAGAAAAGTATTCTGAAGCTCACGGAGCTCTGACTTCATGTTTAAACTAAGGTCCAGAAAAATTAATATAATCAATATAAGCACCAGAGCTTCTGCAAGCATCAAACCATTCATGAAAATCTGACTAAAATGAGTATTTTTATTTTAAATGAAAGCCATTTTAATTTACTTCTCACTTATTATTCAGTACGCTACACTTAATCTATTTATATCTAGTAAAATGCTCCTTAACAAGGAATAGAAAGGTAGCCTAAAAATTATGCTTTTTCTGATAAATTTTTTTGCAACCTGTTAAATATACAATAGGTCTGTTTAATGGGTAGTGTTCTAAAACAGCAAATAAAACTGGCTACTTGATGCTGCTCACACACACAAGAAAAATGAACTATCTATTGGAAAAGATCTTATTTTCCCAGTCAGGACACTAAAACCAGCCTCCCAACATGAGTTTGACTGTTAACATAAGCAGTACCTAATTCATACACTAGTATTATCTGAGGATACAGCACTCTGCTGAGAAGACAAAACTAACTTCTGATGATTTAAAAATTCCCTAGAGAAAGAGGTCAGTGCGGCTCAGGTTGAACAGTTCTATCACTAGTCACTCTCAGCCTACACATCATCCCCTCTCAAAACAATCTGATTATTCTACTTGCTGAAACTTTGCAGTATATTGAGGTTGTAGTTTCAATCTTCTTTACTGTCAGAGAAAGGAATTCCAGTAAAAGTCTTGCTTTGATGGTAAGTGGTTAATGTTATGTTCAGACTCCAAGTTAAGGAAAACACATGACAGAGTAAGAGAACCAATCCCACATACAGCAGCTCACTTTCACCAAAGCACCTGAGGCAGCCTCAAAGCATGGTGACTTGGATTCAACCTGCTGCTTGGGTTGATCCAACAAGGAAAGCTGCATTGCTGTAATTCAATGGCTTATCATGTAACATGTAGCTCATAATCAAGTCAGATACTTCTGAATAGCACCAGTTCTGTGCGCATTCTCCCAACAGTGACTCAGTCCTGCTCCTACTGAGAAACTGCCCCTCAGCATCATCCTGCATGTATTTCATGCTTTAACAAGTATTCTAAGGAAAATAATACATTCTGTTTTGGAATTTTCAATTCAGAATAACACTGATTAATTAGTCTAAGTAGATACCATACTCTATCTTTTGACAGAGATACTTACAGGTTTGCATTCTGGATCACATGTTGCTTTTCTTCCATGGAACAGTAATCTTGTAAGGTTCTGCATTCTGATCATAATTCAATGTGGTTTTCTTTGTGCTTTTCGGAGCTAGCCTGGGTATTTGTTGTCTCTGCATAAGCCTCTAAAAGGAGCCAAACTCATTGGATGTAACACTAGCTCTCAAACCACAGTCATTTTTCTTTGCAGGTTTCTGCTTTCTTAAATTTGTCTAAACTGTGGCTCTCAATAAGATGTAAAAGCATGTATATTCGAGAGGAAAAAGTGCTTCGCAAAGTCAATATTCTAGAACTCTTGAATGTAGCAGAAGATGACAAAATGTAGAAAATCAGCTTGAAATACATTAGGTTGAAAAGTGAACTGTGAGCAATCCAAAGTTGTGTGATTGCTACAAGGTCCCCATTGTCTTTGTAGGCTCTGAGCTAGTGCCATTTCCTCTAGCTCCCCCTGCTGGACATCCCACTCCCTTGTGATACATTCTAGGCCTTTATCTGCTAAGGTTTCTCGTTTCCTCATTCTCTCACTCATGTTTGAGAACAGAATGCCATTTTGCAGGGAGGGAGATTTATGACCTAGGAATGATAACAAAAAAAGGCTTTTAGAATTGCTGTAATTATAATCTACTACTCTAGAACAGTAGCACAAGACACCATGCAAACCAGATCTGTATACAGGCTGTACTTCCATAGGTTTACATCATACAGTTTTAACAGCTCTTAGACATCATTTTGCTGCACACATTTCAAGTCCAAAAAAGGTCTCTAAAATCACTGATCTGACAGAACCAAGATAAGAAGAGAATTAACTGCCTGACTTTACTCATAGGCCTGAGGTCAGGGATCGCACGAAACCTTCCCAACGCCGGTTCACCTACTATACCACCCTGCCTCATGAATCATTCACTAAAAGCTAGCTTACTTAACCTCTACTTAAAAGCTGTGTGATTCAAACACTGTAGTAATCACTCCTCAATTTGACAGGCTTGAGCTTAGAGGGGGAAAGATAGAAACTTCGTATAAAAATATTTTTGACCAATCTTTTCCCTACAGTTACATAAAGAAGTTTATTTCTTTGTATTACTGCATAAATATATGTAACTGTCATGCAAAGAGGCTCTCAAAAGCAGGGTCTTAAACTGAAGATATCATGGGATATGTCAAACTGCACCAGCCACCACTGAACACACCCTAGAGAGAATGAGTACCACTGTCTGCTGTACTGAAACAAATGAGCAGCCCTTACAGCACATTACTCTGTTTTATAGTGCCCTTTCTTATAGCACTAGGTCCTTTCAGCAGGCAGTTCAAGAGTTGCCTACCCTAAACAGCAAGTGTGCTCCTGAGCTCCAGTCCATGGCACCAAAAGCAGTCACTACCTTCTGAATTATTTCATGAGACAGATCACATTCCACTTGTATTTCTTCAACACACCCACCTGTGTTTCTTCTAAAGAAACATGCTTAGTTGTTTTAGACTTAGTAATGGAAAATTCACACCACCCTCTTGGTCATCTGTTCCACTGCTTAACTGTCATCTTCTGAAGTTTCACTTCTGAACTTGGAAACTGGTGTAAACAAACCAAATTAGTTTAGCCGGCTAGAAACACTGTGAAGACATAAACTGGCCTGGAAGAGTCAGATTTCATCTGACCCTGAATCTTTCTTAGACTGAAGAAGTTCAACATGAGTAAGCACAAGTCTCACAGGGCTAACATTATGGCTCAATAATGCTTGAAGCTCAGTTTTAAGTCCAAGGAATCCAAAGCCACAAGTAACTGTGTTGAATTGCTTTAAAAACAAAGGTATTTTGGCCTAAGTCTTAAATGTTTCCCTTTCCTGATTTTAAGCTACCGGCTTTTTTCTTTTACATTTTTCAAATGATACAAATATTCTCAAAACAAGGATTTTTTAAATGGGTATCAAATGTAAAGCAACAAGTACTGGTAACAGGTTTGATGAAAGACAATGCCATACATGCCTTCCAAAACTTGGGTTTAAAATGTAATAATTACTTACTATGCAAGCAGTCAGCCACCTTATATATAATGCGAACTTGGCACTTTCATGCTAATAAGGCCTTACATAAGGTTAGCTGACAAAAGTTACACACATAAGTTTAGCTCTATACACAGATGCCTGATGTGACCGCCTTTCTAGCAAGTCTTGCTGTACAAGAGCTGTGTCAAACTACCATCCTGCCACCGCTACCCTGCCAGCACAGGTCAGCATTTCCCTTAGGACTCTGTTGGAGGAGTAGCTGCAGGCTCTGCACCAGTGAGCAAACACATATCCATCAGATCAGCTTCTTCACGGAATGTTTTCCCTTTTGCACTACTAAGCCTGTAGTGAAGGCACATGCATCACAAGTGCAAATCAAATCAGCAGCCCAGCCCCACCACAAAGTCATCATTTGCACTCTATCTCTCCACACCTGAAAGACGCTGAGGAATTCCACATCGTGTGCAGCTACTGCAGCAGAAAAGCTACCCAGCAGTCATGACCTCAAACCGATGGTGTTTGATTTACGGAAGTAAACAGACATGTATCGCACCCACAGAGCCCAACACTCACCGGCTGCACTCAGCACCCGCAGGCGCCCGCCCCACGCTAACGGCCTTCGGGCCACCTCAGCCCCGCCGCCGCCGCCGCCGCCCAACGGCTCCGCAACGGCCCGTTCCTCAGCGCGCGCGAGACTTAGAACTCAAGGGCACGCGATCGGGCCGCGCGCCGTTCATTAACGCCCGTTAATGAAGGGACGGCCCCGCCCTGCTCATTAGCGCCCACTAATGAAAGGCTGGCCCCGCTCGTCCCCCTTAACCCGTGGTAGGGTGAGTACAGGCCGCTGTGAGGGAGCGGGGTGTCCTCAGGAAGAGATGGCTGTTCGCTCCCTCATAGCCCAGTGCTCTAAGAGTGCTTCGAGGGCAGGGTAAGTGACTGCCTTGGTACGGGCCCTGGGCTGAGGGGAGGCGGTGGGGAGGGTCGCCGGGGTGTCCTAACTGTACTGTACCCTCTTACTGCAGGTTGGAACGGTGGGGCCGTGTTGTGCCTGTCGCTGTGGGAAAGGATGCAATGACACCTCCTTTCTTTACAGCCTCTGAAGTACGCAGTCGCTGAAGTGTGTTGATAGTACCTTGGTCTTCAAAAGCAAAGTGGTGTGGTGTCTGCCACTGTGTGGATACAGCCACTGGACAGTTCCTGGTGGTGGTGATCACCTGCTGATGATGGAGAGGTGGCTTTCTCCTCTGTAGGTAGCTCCCAGACCTGCAAGGAAACACAAGTGCAGGTTATGATTTTCGTCTTCCTGTAGAATATTCTTTTAAGTATGCTTTGCTTCTTTAGATTAAAAGTATTTATTTTTTTCCTTTTAGCTTTGTTTCTCTCAGTCATTTGCATGCTATTGTTGCTCTGGCCATGACAGTGTATTTGAGGAAGAACAAAATACAGGTGCAGACTGGGTCAGTAAGGAAAATTAACCAGGCAGATATGGTCTTTGCAGATCTTTCTACAGCTTTAGGGGAATGGGATTACTGGCCTTGTATATGCCTTGGAAAGAGAGGCAGGAAGATGGCCAAAGTTAGAGAGATTTAAAAGCAAATCTGTAATCCTAGGGCTGGGGAGCAACAAGAAGTAAAGAACCATTTCACTGTGGCAAGGGGGGTTAGAACTAGATGACCTTAAGGTCCTTTCCAACCCTAATGGTTCTGTGATTCCTTGTGAGACAGTGCATGAGGAAGAGAATGTAAAAAACTATCTGCAGGTACAGGAGACTTGAGCTGCTTGAATGTAAATTTATGTTTACTGTTGGAAGAGCACAAGAAACAGTCGATTTGCATCTTGACGAAAAGAACTCATTTCTTAACGGGAAACAGCCTATCATAGAAAACTAGGAAGGTGCTCCCAGGAAACTATGCGTATGACTTATTTAAACCATGTTTTGTAAAAGGAAGTGTTTTGTATTTGCTTTAACTTGTGTGGCCTGGGCACTTCGGAGTAGATTGTACCAGTAGAACTACAAACCCCTGACAATAATTAGTGAACAAAACCAGAAATGCCTCGACTAAAGACAGGTACATAGAAGAAAAATGAAAATGGTGTGAGATCACAACTGGCCCATCATTAGAGCCATAGGGGATCACTCCATGTAGTCAGTAGGTTGCCAGTAACGTTGCCTCCAAAGCTGAGGGCAATATCCAAAGAGCCAGTGGGAAGGGCCAGCAAGGGGAACAAGAGGAAAATATTACCTACTCTGAAAGAAGAAATACCAAAATAAGCCTGGTAGTTTTGGTGGGTGTTTTCAGAAGTGTTCTCACCTAGGCTCTTCAGGTCTTGGTCATGTATAAGACATACCTGGGTACAGGGGGTGAGTGAACCAGCACATCACTGCCTGGTCATCTATGGTGGATCTGGAGCTTTCTCAATGGCCTGGGCTAGACTAAAACACGCAGTGACACTCTGGTTTCAAGAATAAGTTCCACACAGTCTTTCTTTACATTTGGATTTCTCCTGTACATTCTGGCAAGCAGAGACATAACTCTGTGACTAATGCTAATGTTGCAGTAGTAAAATGCTGGGCAAAAAATAGGAAAACCAGGCCCACTTGCCCATAAGAATGATTTAATTAATGTTTCCACTGTTCCAAAATAGGTATGTTTCACATCATAAAGAATTTTTCTGTCAGGACAATTATTTTTCTCTTAAGGGGAGGGAGGATTCTGTTTGCAGCAACCTGACTTTATTGGTAGGGAATTAAGTATTTCTTTGGACTGCTGTTCAAAATTAATTCCTCATTAATGTGGAAAAACCAGGCATAAGTCTGTGGTGGATTCAGTGGTTTCCAACCGGGTGCATCTAACTCAAAGAAGAAAAAGAAAGGATATGGATTATTATAATTACTGTCATATGAAAACCTGCTTCAGTCCAGATGTAGAAGCTGATAGCATAGGAGTGTTAACGTCTAGAAGTCTGCTGCAAGGCAACAACAATGAACCTCACGTATGTTTGCAGAACGGACATATTACGTGATACTTCTAGAATCCCTTGGGTTTGTTTTCTCTTTTCCAAAGCTCCTGAAGAAAATGCACATTTACAAGAATCTGAGGCTTTGGAGAGTGTCACAGACACCTCTGGATAAAACTTGGATCCTACACTTGCATACCTAACCAACGCTGTCAACTCTACCCTTGCAAGTAATTCCACTAAAAGTAATGAAATTAGTGGTGTGAGGAAATATTGAAAAACCACTTCCTTATTTCAGGGTTTCCCCTTCAGGGTACAAACAAAGCCTGTTGCTCTGTGGTGACCTAAGGGCTTGCAGTGAGGACAGAGGATTGACAGAAGTGTCAGGAATCACATCTTCAGAAGTCTGGATCTGTTTAGCAAGGGAGTCAATCCTCAGAAATCAGAAAATAATAGTGATGACAAATGCTATGTGCAGAATTCCTCCTGCAGTCAGCAGCAGCTTGCATGCAGAAAGATTTCAGAAGCAGTTATTTTAGCTAACTTTCATTTTTCTTCCCAAATTTTATAAATTTGACCAAAAGTCTGTGTAATTAAGGCTTTAATAAAAAACAATAAAATTCTGGGATGATTTAGGCTGGAACCAACCTCTGAGTGACTTGTGTAATCCACATAATTCTATTTCAGTCCAAATTGATTTAATTATCCCAAAGTCATTTATTTAAATAAATGGAGTCAGAAGAGTTTAATTATTGGAAACATTGGTTGGCACTAAGTTTGGAATTAAAATTATTCACTTTGAAGTCCTTAAGTGTACAATATGACAATACCAGTCATCAAGGAACATTTTTTTCCATGGTTAAAAAGGACAAACTGAGCATAAAATGGGAGAATGGAACTTTGAATTAACCATGTAAGAAAATTCTTCCTGTCAACTGCATACTCTTACCAAGTCATTACTCTTCCATTCAAAGATAGGTGCAAGAACCTCCAAACTGAAGACTATTTTTGGACTCCCATTGTAAGGCAACTCCTTCATCTCTTTGTTCAGTGGCCTTTCTCTGGCTCTTCTAAGAACTCAGTATATCCCTCTGAAGATGAGCACTGGTCTGCAGCACTGCAGTGAGAGAGATCCTACTGAAGTGCCATACTGTCATTCAAACAGCCAAAATAAAGGCTTTAGTTCACTCACTGGTAATTCAAAGAGATGGAGGAAAACAAGGAGTTTGGCTTGGCAATCTGGAAGCAACAGAGAGAAAGTAGAACTGTATATGCAGTGTATCAACAATGGCTGTGGGTTATAGTCAGTGAAATGGGCTAAAGTCCATTTCCTTTGAGATTTAAGGAGTAATGTAACACTGAATATGACTTCAGAAAAATATCTGGCAAGGAGACTATTCAACCATGCATCTCATACCTTACTATTTCCTTAAATCTATATATTATATATATAGAAAAAACAATCCTCTCTACACAGAGGATCCTGCTTTGTGGGTGCTGCTGGTATTTCTATTTGTAGATTATTTTATTATGAAAAGAGCTTTACTCTGTCCAGACACCTCAAAGAAGTATCCAGAGTTTCCCAAGCAGACAGCAGTTTTAAGAGCAGGTTTGGGACGCTCCTGGGAGAAACACTCCTGTTGTAAATCTAGTATATAACAACTTGTACATCAGATTATTTGCTATAGATACAGGTGGGGTTCAGTTTTTCCTCTTGCCAGGTCTCAGTTTGCCACTTTTACTTTTGACCCAAAATGCCAAGTGCCGGAAAGCATTCCAGCAGATCAACTGCATTGAAAAAAATAACTGAGAAGCTTAGTACAATTACTTTACATCTTGAGCAAGGGCTTACTAGTACAAGCAGCAGAAAAGAGAGATGTTTATTTTACTGTGCTCACCACGACAGAAGCAGTGAAAAGCTGTAGAAGAGAAATACTGAAGCCTAAATCTCTGTCCAAGTTGTTGCATAGAGCTGGTCAGGGCAACATCTGACAGTTGGCTAGAAAATCATGTGTAACTATGCAAGCCTCAAATCATCAAAACCACACCGACAGTTTAATGTATCTTTTTTTAATTGTACAAAGTCCCCCCCCCCCAATTATTCAAACATTAACAACTGATCCACTTAATATGAAACCAATTCCTCTAGGCAAAACTGTAGAGCAATGTACCTTTCATCGTTGATAAAACATTATCGTATCAATTTGACTAATTATTTTCCTAAATGGTGTTTTGTCTTAGTTTCCTAGGCAATCTCTCCACACCTTTGATACGCCACAGTGCACTTCCAATATGCATGTATAAAGCTGTCTGCATGAGCCCTTTAGAAACAAATAGCTGTTTCATTTCAGCTGTACCAAGTTAAACAACATTGAAATTCTGTATAAAACATCAAGTACATTTAAAATGTTGAAGCCTGTGTTTGAAATCAGTCTGTCCCCAACCTGAACAGAAGGTGCTTTAAAGGTGGCTCACCCAAAAAGCAATGCAGAGGCACTGGATTTCAGCCTGCAACCATACCTTGCAAATTCCTCCCATGTCGTTCTTGACAAGCACCCACTATTCCCACACCCTGCTGAATCCAGTGAATCATGTTCCTAGGCAGCCAAGTAAATTGAGAACTCAGACTGTCTTCAAGCACCACATCACTTAACTCTTCCATAATATTCAGAACCAGCTTTTCTTTACAGCAAATTGATACACAAACATTTTGACTACTGTCAGGAACAGGAGAAGGCTATGGAATGTACATGGTCCAGAGACCTTACTCCAAAGTCAGGGAGCAAAGGAAACAAATTCAGAGTCATAATCATTTGCTGCTTCCACCTGTTTAAGAAGGAAGGGATTTGCCATGGCTCTGGAAAACCTTTTTTAAGAACAAGGGCTTTACAGTGGTAGGGAGGCAGAGCTGTGCGCCTGGTAGCTCTACCATGATCATAAAGTGAGGCAGGGGACTAACCCCCTTCTCCTAGTGGTTGTGACTGCTCAATGACTAAGTGTCACTCTACCCTCATGTTAACTAACACCCTCAATAGCACTGCCTGCTACTCAGCTCTTCTCCAGCCCATTTATTCTTTAGCATACATTTTACGTTCTTCATCTTTGCTTGCTTCTTCTGGGGAAGAAGATGCTTGGCCAGGTTCACGAACCACCCCTGAATCCTGACTGTCAGCTTCAGTAGCTGAAACACAAGAGTAGAGAAAGGTCAGGGTTAAACATGAAGACACAAGCCCCAAACCCTGTATTTCCATTTGCATTATACTCGGTATCAATCACATTTTCAGTTTGTTTTCTAGTGCAGTTAATTAAAAGGTGCTTGACATCAAGAGCTGCAGCTCTGCGAGCTGACATCCTGCACTTCAGACAGCAGCTGATTACTTCAGCCATGCTTAAAGAAATGTAGCAAGAGTGCTTCAAGATGGCAAGTGTTGAAGCTTCACTGGAATAGGCTCTTTTGCCCACTTAACTGCAGTGATTCTATGCCATGCATTTTTAACACTCCTGTGAAGTCTTAAAGGCTGTGACAGACGTGAATAATCCCTTCAAATCCAACTAGGAATTTTTATTTTATAAAGTATTTACTTGCCAATTTGAATGAAAAGCTTCCTCATTTCCTCACCAAGGCGACTTGGGGATTTGTTTGTTTTTCTGTGGTTTGCTCTTTCAGAAAGCCAACCATCTGCAATAGGCTCCATCCTCAGATGCTCTACTGGCTCTTCTACTGGACATAACTTGTGTTTATTTTGTCAAATTTCCATACTGTTACTAGTCAATACTGGATTAAATTGTGTAATGACATGGCCTATACTTCACATCACTGTTGTAACCTTACTGGCGTCAGTCATTCAACTGCAGTGAACTGTTGACTCAAATCTTTCTGGTAGCAGCTTCTAGCCTTAGAAAACCTTTCTCAAACAGGACTTTTTATTTGTCTTCATCCTGGATTCCCTTTGGGGCAGAAATCACAGACATTTCACCAGTTGTCCCCTGCTAGAGTTTTCTATATCCATTTTCCTGCGACAGTTTTGCAAGACAGCTGATTTCACCTCTGTTCCAGAGGTCACTCTCTTCCCAAGTCTGACTGCAGATTTGACCCAGTGCCTTTCTTGGGGAAAAAAGATAGGATGCAATCTTAAAACACTCCTATCCACTATATGTTGTTTTTCAAGCATCTTGAATACCAGAATCAAAGAATTAGTAATTTCACTGTAGCTTGCCTCTGCATCTGCATCTTCTGCTTGCAGGCTACTTTGTGTATGACCTCATGCAAAAATATCCTCCCTCACTGGGTGACACTTCCAAATTACTGCTTACCCCAGAGCACAAATGCAATGTAGTGGAATTAAATTGTACTTTCTCTGTAGTACTAAGAAAACCGGATTGTTCTCTGAGCAGCACAATCCATGATGCATTGTTTCCAATGGCTTTGTGCCTGGGTTGTCATTTCCCCAGTGTGTAATAAGGGCTGAGATCATTAGATGGCATTTTGCTCTCTGGGGGGTGCTCTTACAACCTCCCTTCTCTATCTAGTTGCCTGTTTTCACAATTGTTTGGCCAGTACAACTTCACTCCACCAATACAGGTCTGGATTTCCTGTGTTTTCCTCATGCAATACCACTACTTCTCTCCATGTCCCTCATGTTTGGCTCCTACTCCCAGTTCCTTCCCATTCCCACACACTTCAACAGAATAGCTGCAGCTCCCTATGTGTTCTCTGCCATTGCAGTTTCCACCAGATCTTTTGTCCTCTCCAAACCACAAACCCCATTAATCCTCACATACACTTTCTGGTTTGCCTGCCAGCCCTTGTTTTCCTCTCTTCCCTTCAAACACAGCCCTATAATTTCACCAGCATCTCCTACATGCTGCATTGAAGTCCTAATGCCTTTGTGAGTATCTTAAAGTAGCTTTACATTTCTGTGATGTCTGTACACACACACACTCTGCTACATTTTTCATATTCCCCTTATCCATCACATCTCCTGCTTACTTTTCTTTGGCTTCCCAGCCAGACAAGAAGCAGGTATGCTCCGACTGCTCTGGAGACACGTGCTCACTGCTGGCTTGACAGGCAGGCATTTGGTTGTTGGCCAAAGTACACACACGTCAGTCAGGAATTGAGTGCAAGCTGACAGCCAGCCAAACACCACGACATGGCTGCAAACAAATGGTTGTGTGGGAGGCATCTGCTTCCCTTGCAGATAAATATTGTGTAGGCCTGTGATCACAACAGATATGTTTGGCTGAAAATAACTAATGGGTTGAGAAGTTATGAGAGGACTGACATTAACAGAAAATGAGACTGCGTGAGCCTTATGTTGTTGAGAAACCAGGCCAAAAAAAACCCCTTAATTGTATTTTGTCCCACATAACCACCATCAGCATCTTTTCAATTCAAATGAGAATTATTATACTGTATTTCTCCTTCTTCTTATACAAGAGATTTTTCACTGGGTGACTATTGTAATCTGCTTCATATATAGATTTACAATCTTTTATTCTCATGTTCAAGAAAATAAATGAAGTTGTATTTATTTTTGTGCCTTTTCAGAAAGAAGTGCAACTAAAACTGGCTATTCCCTCATCCAGTGCCAGTGATTAATTCTCTGAGCAGTTCTACCCTCTTGTGGTCACAGCCAGCTGCAGCCAAATGAAGAACTTGCAAATATAACCACAACTATGTCCACATGTAGGCGCAATACACGAAATAGACCCCAAAAGAGAAGGGCACAAAGACTTAACCTATGCTGGAAATCTAAAATCCTGTGAGATTCAATAAAACAAGTCACTCTTTCATTGACAGCAATTAAAATGTAGGATTTTTGGATGAGCAAGAATTTTTGTCTTATTTATGCTGTTAGTCCTCTTTTTTTTTTTTTTTTTTTTTTTTTAACATTTTGTCTAAATTGAAACAGAGCCAAATAATTTTGAAAACGTGTCCTGCAATCTGGCTATTTAGAAAAATATTTGCATTTTGCGAACATCAACAGCTCATATTCTGGAATAGCTCTGAGTCTTGGGGCCTTCAGCGTCTGCGCAGGATTGAGGTGCTTGTCAGCTGGAAAGCCTGAGCATGTCAGGCTGCTCCCCCTAAGTGAGCCCATCCCAGAGCTAGACAAGCTGGCAATCCTTCCTGGGACTTCAGGATCTCAGTCCTGCTTCTATCACAAGGATCCGGGAGCCTCTGTGGACTAGCTAGAATTGGGGTCTCTTGGAGCTTCCACATCTGTGTTTAGATCGTGAAACCTGTTTGAAACTGGATCTCCCAGGGCTCATCTCACACTCCCTTACCCTGTGCTTCCCTGGTTGTTTCAGCCAACACGTTCAGTGAAAGGGGAGGTGGAATGTAATGAATCCCTGGCAGAAGACTTGGTGGGATGAACTGAGGCAGAGGAGCATAGTATCCTTGGTGTAAATCTCCACCTCCGTCTGGAATCTGCAGAAACACATGAAGAAAAGCATCTTCCATCTAAAGGCTCTCTCCAGGATACATCTGCAGTATCAAACAATTTCTGTTTCAATTTTTACCTGTGAATATTATTTTTTTATCCATTTTCTGGCCATATGCTGCCACATCCGTGCATGTATTGCCAAGTGCAAAGCCTGTGTATGGTGTAATGTGCTGAAACGGAGAACTAGCAGCTTCTCAGACTATGTCATAGCTGAAACTGTCCTAAGTCCTTGTCACCTGTCACATCCTATTAGACCAGTTGGTTTAAACCAGGAGGAAGCTCACCTTCACCAGTGACCTGGTACACTTGCCACTGAACAAGTCTGGAAGTCTTCATGCAGCAGAGAGGCAACCTAGGAAAATGCTCCTTGCCATCATCTCCATGCTAGTTAATGATTCTCCTCTGAGCCCAGGGAAGTGAGTGGCTCTACCTCCCACAGAGTGCCCAACAGCCAGGGTGCCCCACAGCCCTGGTCTTCTGTGATCACCAGACCTGACAGAGCGTGATAAAACTTACTCCACATGGAAGGAGATATTCCCATCCCCCAGGAACACTAGCATGAGAGAAATAGGGGCATTTTTCTCTTGGATCTGGCCATGCACCCTGGTACAGAGAACATGTGTGAGATCTTTCCATCTATTTCAGAAGAGTTGAAACTGAAATTCAAACCCACATACAGAGATGGTTTGGACAAGGCATTGTGTGTAAGAATAATTTATCTGGAGCTCAGAGTGCTGTGAGCCATCCTCTTTCTCAGTAACCCCTAAGATGTGACAGGGAATCTGTTTTTCTCTGCAGCTGTGGCTAAGCCCTGACACTCTCCCTCCCCATTAGATGTGCCCTGCACTGAGGAAGAAGAACCTCCCAATGTGCATTCTGTGCCATCTACACTGGCACAACACGACCATATTAAGTGTCCAACTGCCATCATTCCAAAAGGCTGCTGCAGATGATAGCAGGATGTGTAAGCCCCAAAACACTTCACAAGATCTGGCCCCTTGCAAGTTCATGGGTTTGCTTTTCTGGGTTCACATCAGACTATTAACATCACCATCTGCTAATGTTTTCTTCAGCATAACATACCAAAATGCTATGACGTAATGCTATGATAATGTTATATGTATATATATAAATGCTGTGATAAGCAGAATAACTTTCATGGGTACTTTAACAGCAAGAAGGCAGCTGAAAGTAGACAGCAGTGTTTCCAGAGGTAATTGAAAGACTGCTACTTACTGACACAGAAGCTGCATTCCCTGGCCTATAGTTGTTAGGAATGTGTCGGAAACCTCTCTGAAGTTGTATCCCTGGAGGTGATGATGCTCCTCTACAGCTTGACTCACTGATTGCAAATCCCATGGGAAATGGGTGGTAAGGATATACCCCAGAACACCCAGGGTACACTTTTGGAGGTTCTCTCTCCAGGTATTCTGTTTTGACCATGAATTCTGGAGGAAAAGCAGAGTGAGCTAGGAAAAATGAGAGAGGAACAAATAAAAGCATCCATGTAATTCTGTGGAGTTCAGCAGATGTAGCTGCAAGACCAAATTCCACTCCTGGGCAGGAGGTTCCAGCCTTTGGTTTCATGTTTAGTTCCTCATGAATTTATTTTGTCATTTTTTTAAGGAACTAAGGAAAGGTGCAGCAAATGATCCTGTAACACAGGATGATCAGTGTTCTTTTCTATATGTGCCTTGTGAAGCTACTCCTTAGTGAAGAGCTGGGTGCAGAATCTTACTCTTTCACTACACAAGCAACAGCAAAGCAACATATCTTAAGGCTTTTAACTCTAGCAGAACTTAAACCAAAAATCTACAGAAAGGATATAGCTCTAACTTTAGTCCTACCTATCACTTAAGTTAATTTACAGATAAAAGCCCAGTTTCAGGGACATACACAGGCAATTTCAGATGCAGAAATCAGTTATTTCCTTATTTTTTTATCTTGCATCTGGAATCTCATATAGGCTCTCTGAAGTCTAAAAACACAGAGAGTGGTTATTTGAATACAAATAGGGTCTTTCTTGTCTGCACCCCCTCCTATTGGTACAGAACTGGAAGAATTTGCTTTGAGAGTAGGTCAAGTTCTGGAGTACTAGAATTACTACTATTTGTCCCTCACCTTTTCAGTTGGTCAGCAGGTTAAAAATGTTATTAAGGGAAGGACTAAAAGGCACACATCCATAAACATAATTTTCTTAGGAAACAAAGCTGAAAAGAAAAGGGGGAACTAGATGTCCAAAATGAGTCTTTCCTCTAGGCTTCTCAGAACAGCATTTTGTCTTGCAGGCTTCCAGCTCTCCAGAGGCTCAGACTAATGACTACTGCACTCAGTAGGGATTTCTGTGAAATTACTACAGTAAATAGTAATAGCATGAAGTTACTGAAATAAATAGTAATAAACAAGACAAGTCACATGAAAGACATTAAAGAAAGCAATTTAAGAGGTCACTGACCATACAACTATTCCACCTGCAAAATCTATGCTCTGCCCTTACACACCACATACCCTTTTACACCAAGTGATCCCAGCCAAGTTCAGACTGCTGCGGGAATTAAGGCCAAAAGGTCTCTTTCTTTTAAAATGCTATCATAAAATGCTTGCTTCAGGCAACTGCAGCAGTAACTTCCCCATTTACTGAGTTTTTTAGCAGTTTTGTTGCTGGAGGCTTGTGCCTGTGTATTCAGAAACAGGGAGACAGCACTCAGAGAAGATGCAGGAGCACCTGCAGTGCACATTGGATCTCAGTTTGGTTTCCCTCTCAGACTGATTTCCCTCTTAGAGAAAAGCCACTTGATCAAGCTTCAACTTTGCAATGAGCAGCGAGGCTCAGCACATTGCTCCTGCTGCTGCAGAGCTGCATGACTGCATTGCAGACCCTGCAGGAGGGAAAACAAATGCAGGGTTGCATGTTCAACATGCAAGCTGGGTACCTGAGGAAGGAAAGCAGGAGAGACAGCATGAATGGTTCTCAGGAGCCTAAGGAATCAGAAGGTGCGACCTGCACAAGGGGAAGTGTTTGACAGGGGAAGAGGATGAATGTGGAAAGATGTCAGACAGGGAAGAGGCTTTGGGGACAGGTCCTTACCATAGTCCCAGAAGGCAGGGCCGCTGGGAGGTGGTGGCAGTGGTCCCCTGCATGCTATGCCTTTGCTGTTGCTGCCGGTGGGGTGGGCGTCCTTCATCCCCTCATGGCTGCTCTGCTCAGGAGCACTGGCTGCCCCGGAGCCTTCGCTCGGAGGAACAGGCCCAGCGGCTGGCCCAATAGGGGGGTCAGGTACCTGCTGCCTCAGGGCCTTCTGAGCCGCCATGATCTTCTGGCGCTCGGTGATGAGGGCACACTTGTCGCACAGGCAGAGCTTCCAGCGGCAGTGCCCGGCATGGCCCTTCACTGGCACCACGAAGCCATGGTTTCGGCAGCGGGAGCACTTGGGTGTGCGCAGTGTTGCCTTCACTTCCGCAGCTGCTGCCTCCTCTGCCTCCATGTCACGCCGGTCCCGGCTAATCACCCTGAAATGGCTGGGCCAGCTCCTCAGGGCTCTTATATAGGGCATGGCCGCTGCTACCCCAGCATGTAACAACCTGGGCAGGCGGGGCAGGAGAGCCCATGGCGGCGGGTGGGGAATGCCCTGCGGCACAGGAGGTGCCTCGGCCTCGCTGGGCTCCCCTCCCTCAGCCGGGAATGGCTGTACCTGCTCACCTCCCCCTGCAGCCCCTTGGTGCAGGCTGGACCCAGACCTCAGCCATGGGGGGCTGGAGATAAAGAGATAAAAGACTGTGTCTGCAAGAGTTAAGAGCGAACATGCTGCACGTTTTGGTACATTTCCCTCTGCCCGTACATGCAGAGATGGGGAATTTTGGGCAAGCGGGGTGTGCATGGGACAGAAATGCAGTGTCCCTTACAATTTGCCTTAAGTGATAGGTTTCCCTTGTAGCACTTTAATATTTGCACTCACTTTCATACCTCTCATGCATTTACTTGTAATATGCACAGGGTTTCAGTTCCGTTTCGTTTCTAATTTGCAGCATGCTTCTCTTGATCAGGAGGGAGTGACTGCCTCAGCAGAAAAAAAAAGACTGCTTTCATCATTCTGTTTTTCCAAACAAGGTACTAAGATGAAGGTGGAAAGCATGTCATTGGAAAGACCTGTCTCCTTCTCTTGGAATTCCTTATTCTCTGAAAACAAAGGCAGGCTTACAATTAGAAATGCAGGAATGCTTCAGTTCAATATTGCTTAGGAAGTACTTGTTATTTGTTACTGCTGGTAGCTACAAAACCATGGTTTACACAGTAGCCCATTACCAGGGAAAACTCTCCACTGTGCAAGGTAAGGCATGGCAGTGCTGGTTTTTCTCGCATGTGCAATAGCTAATTCTGTTTTAAAATCCTGAGATTTTAAGAGAGATACATTAAAGAGAATACCATAAAAATAAACCACCAAGTAGCTGTCAGTTTTTTACCAGTTAGTTCCAAGGGAAGCAGGTAACATCTATCTGCTGCTCTGAAACAATTCTAACATGCAACAGAGTATGTTTCACAGCAGCCTTGCAGACGCCCTTAGAGCAAACCTTCCTGCAAAACTTGGGTGCACCCTCAGTATCTGGGGGGGTGGGGGGGGAGGGCATACAAGGCCAGACTTGCTCTTAAGTCTTTGGGTTCAGACCCAAATCCTCAAATGCACAACATCCTCAGATCAGCCAGCCTGCAGATTTTGCTATTGCATTTGCAGACTCTTTGGTAGCTGCTGTTTGTGCAAGGCTTTCAGCCATGCCTTTGCACCCGTGCATTCGGGGAGCCCGTGCAGGAGAAAGGCTGAATCTACCCAGGCACACAGCCGGTCACGTAAGAGAGACCACAGTAGTGCTCTGTAGAAAGCGGGTGCTGGACTGCATGCACAGCACCTCCTTTTCTGAGTGGCAGGCAGCAAAACACACATGCAAATGCAAATATAATCAGCTCACTGTACTCCATTGCAGATCATTTTCTCCAGAAGACTTCCAAACACTATCTAGAAAGCCAGCTTAATGTGCATGGCTAAATATATCTGACTATTTGATCTGTAAATGTTATCATTTCTTCCTAGTTGAAAAAGGAAACTTGGTTGATAGGCCTTCAGTAGAAGCTACTCTTAAATGCAGCCTTGAAGTGCTGCTCGCTTGTGCCAGCGCCTTGATGTTCCTGTAATCATTCTAAATATTGATTCTGTTTTAAGTACAGACAGATAATATATTCCTAATTTTATGCTCCATATTTTTTGCTGTATGTTGAAGATGTGCATGTTTAGTTGTAGAATGAAAGGGGATGGATGATGCGTTTTAAAAAGCTGTAATTACATCTTTCCATAGATACACAATCTGTGTTCATTTGGCTACTTAAGCAGTGGAGGGGAATAGTAAGCTGTGTACATTTTCTCCAGTAATTTTCTATTCTGAGTCACATAATGCTATTATTCAAGACATTTACTCAAAAATACTTGCATTTATTTCTCTTCTCTTTTGAAAAAGGTAGACCAGGCATGGGCTGTACCAGTTTCTCCATGAATAAACCATGTCTTTCAAAGTCATGTGGATTATTCTTTTGAACAATGTTCACCAAAGCACTCAGGATTTATTATACTCTCCATATAGTTTGTTTTAAACATAACTAGACTTTCTTTTTATAGGAAAGTGAACATTTTACTTTGCTTTTGAGGTAGGTATTTATTTCTGCAGACAGCTCAAAGAATGCTGCTATTCCAATCCTGTGATGTGTTCATACCTACATTTGAGTTAGCATCTCACACACCATCAGCAAGACCATCAGACAGGGAAGACAGAACAATTTTGAGATACATATTTGGAATGAGATGTAGAATTAAATGTGGATGCAGCTTTGTGTTTATTATCATTTTCTCCTTTAGTCATATTTGAAAGAAAATGAGGCACAATAAAGACTCTTTTCTCTAAAACTTACTCAGTTTAGCATTTTATGTAACATATGGTGGGAGTGTAACATAAAGTGGGGACAGAGTTCTGCCTTGAAATAGCATTTATAAGAATTATTATCTTGCCAAAATGAAAACAAAGCAACCTGCTGATTTTGTGTTACTGAAATCTATAGCAATAATGTCTCTACTTCTTTCCAACTTCTGAACTATATGAAGTGTATGAACGTTTTGGTATGCAGTTTGCCTTGAATGTAAAACAGTGAAGAAAAACAATGGTATCGATAAAAGGGAACAAATCAAAAGGCTGTCTGCCTTTAAACTGAATAGCAGAAAATTGGGTTGGGTTTTCCCTCCTTTTCAGACTTTCCAGCTAACATTTTCTGCAGTAAATGTTTTTTGGCAGGGAAATTTTTCAGCTTAGATCTGACATTTCACACACTAATAGCAACATAATCAAGAAATTTGTTCACTCTGAGAGCTCTATTAACAAATATTTGCAAACTTGGTTCAAAATAAATGGGGGACTTTATGCAAAACATTGAAGAATATCTTTGGAAATTTTAAGACATCACAAATGAAGATAAAATCCTCTCTTAAAAATAATCTTAGCAGTTTGGAAGTGCCTGTTATGTACTGCCATAAGTCATTATATTAAAATGGACACAGCAATAGTATTATCAGCTCTTCTACATTATAGATGATTAGTTCCATGTTCATGGTTATCAGTTATGGTATAATCAACATGAGGACATTTACCTGCACAGGCAGAACTGTCCAAGGAGCACTCTCTAGGCTTCAAATGCTCCACCTGTGGATTGGTAACTATTCTCCTGCCATCATACACTTTTGAAGTTACAGGGAGACTACTGTGGCTTCCTGTACTGCCTGATAAGCTTGCAGATTAATTCTGATCCCTTACTGATCCCCTGCTCTAGTCAGGTGTAGCCCATAGGCTGGCAAGAAGTCTTTCTGTAAACTGCCAAGGAACATCGGTACTCCTTCCCTGGCTTGTTGCTGGGAAGATTCTGTTTTCATCTCCTGACACATCCCTGGGGTATTTGTTCGTTAAAATATAGCTTGGTTATCTCCACACTGTTCTGCAGTCATGTATGTCTCTTCTCTCCATCCACAAGACTAGAAAACCTTCCTTCGCCTCCCATCTAGATTAGGATTGCACAGTATCCTTTCCTCTGAGCTGCACATGTGCAATCTTCTCCCACTTTACACACTCAGAAGCCTTCAGCAAGGATTGTTCTGGGTTATGTTGTGCATATCTTTGCCTTTCTTTTATTTCTGTTTTGCATTGATTACATCCTGCTTTGCTTCCCTTTCACAAGGGAAGAAGAATCCCTTTCACATTTTATCCCAGTCATATCTATCAGCTCGCATTCACAGTCAAGATGTGGACTGTCACTTTCACCTGGCTCAGAATATCATTTTACTAAGTAGCGTTGATAGCACACCTTCCTGATTTCTTCTGTAGCCATTCTCATCTTTAGAAGCTCCTTATAAAAATCACCAAAGCCCTTAAAACATTCTCTGCCTGAACTGTACCACAAAATCTTCCTTTCACCATCGAGCTAACACTAGTGCATATCCATCAATGGTATGTCACAGGTTTGCAAGGTTCAGCTCTCTGCTGACATACTTTTGAGGTTGTCTAATCCTGCCCAAACCAAGTCCAAATGACAATTAATACAATTCTTCAGATTGCTTCTGTAGACTATTTCTACCTTTCTAATCACTGTGAAATTGTACTGTGGTAAACATTGTTTTAAATGTGAGGGAAAGTGCAGTATAGAAACAGTTCAATTAAATGAGATCATATCTGCCTTCAGATTTGAAATGGCCAAAATGTGTTTGGGTTACACCATTTTTAAACCTGGTCCCAGTTAAGTTGTTTAAACTGATATAAACAGATTCACCTTTTCAGTTCTCTTTCAGCCTTAGTTCCTTTTCTTTAAAATGTTGTCTTCAGTAATTCAAACAGGAATTCCACTGGAGTGGATTTTTTTGTTCCTGTTACACAAGTTGTAATTGGAACACAATTAGATGTTGATTTTCATCTGTTGTATCAAAAAAGTGAAACTCTATGCTATGATCAGAGAAAACTGGATTGAGTTCATACAGGAGTTTAAAATCTTAAAAAAAGTATGAAAGTTATATAAAGCACTTCTGGTTTCTTTAACAGACACAACTGAAATAAAGCTTGAGTACTTAAAATTGTGGATCTTTTAAATACATAACAAGAAACTCAGTTCTTAAATATTAACAACAGAAACTTTATTAGTACAACGGCTGTATGTTACTGTAACAAGATCTTTATTTAAGAGAGAAGCAATAGTGATTAAACTGGAAAGTCTGTGATGTGGTTATTTCATGAGTACCAGAAGTACCAGGAGAGAAATGAACCCTAGCAAGGAAACAAAACACAGAACAGTTCTTACTCTGCGTTAATGTCTTCCTTATAAGGAGGAAATAAAATGTCTTGAGAAGAGAATGAGACAGACATAAACACACAGAGACCATTTCCCCAAATAAGTGATGGAGTGTTTAAAAATCCCTATCTAGAACAAATAGATCTATGCTAAAAGCCTTCTGTGGAAGATGTTCCATCAGTCTGCAGTAAATAAGGATCACTGTGTCATCAAAGTCTGATTGTTTCCTTATATTCCTCTGTCTAAGAAATGGAATAATTATCCCTTCAGAAGAAATCTTTTGTCTCTTTAGAAGGTCACCTTCATAGGCATTAATAAAAAGCCCTGAAAACCAAAGAATAGTCCACTCTGTAGTGCTCTGGCAGCTGCAGGGATGCCTTAGTTACACCACCATTTTACTTTAGTAAGCTCCCAAATCTAGCAGGTTTTAGCCTGGATACCACTAGGCTTGTCAGTCAGCCTTCTGCCTAAAGAAATAAACACAGTTTTAATCCAATGCCCTCACTCTCCTTCCCCTTAGCTATAGTTCTTGTCATATTCTGTTAGATACAAAGAACACAAAATCACATTTGAATTCTCCTAAACAGCAAAAAAGGGATTTCAGGCAGAAGCAGTCATGCTTACCACTGTAAGTAGGTGGCCTGTTTAGAGTCATCTTTGCTTAGCACCTACTTTGTGCTGAAATTGTCATGTTACCTTGTCAGCAACCCTGAAGCTAATAGATGGATGAGGCAGGGGACAGCTGAAAGACTACTACAAACATCAAGTGTACTTGCTGTGGGCAGGATTCCATTTGTGATTGTCAACACTGGTATATATCCTACATTTTCTAACTGCGTTTCTCCACCTCACATCTGAATTAGATTTCAGAATATCTGAAGTAGCTTAAACAATGCAAAATAAATAAAACCAGCTGTTTGCCATAATTTCTTTCTCTTCAGCTTGGACTCTTTACAGATACAGCAGTGAAGCAAATGAAAATGAAATGACCAAGTAGTAGTTACTTATCAGCATAGCATGAAGACTATCATCAAAATATTTGCCTTTTAGAGAGAACTGGCAAGAATAGTGATGATGAAGCTCTGGCATGCAGGCTAGAATTGGTTTACTGGTATTCATACCAATAGCATATCATCTGCTTTTTGGACATGATTCTGGGAGTTGATAGATTCCCAGTGAGGTGATAAAGCTTCTTGCTGGCTTCTTAGCCCCATATGTCAAACTGTGGTTTGTAGTGGGGCGGGGGAAACAAGCACTAGCATTGCTGAATTTGCATTAGCTGATTCCAGCCAAGTGTAGTGAAGGATGCTGTTCAGGAGAATTCCTGCTTTTCCATCTTATTCCCTTAAAATTCTCCTACAAACAATAACAATTGAATTTTCCCAGTTTATTTGAATATATATGTACACTATATGTAAATGTACATATATTTGAGGTATTTTCACTGGAGAGGACTTCTGCAAATATAAACATAAAAAGACAAGTTGAAAGAATGTCTGCCTGTCTCCAAATTGAGGAATTAAAGCTCTCCTCCCCTGACAGACTTGTTTTTTTGGTAAGTTAAGACAATTTGCACTTCTCTTTCCAGCATGAAATGTGTTGATAAGATACCTCCACTGGCTCATGGAACCTTGAAGCCCACTAATAAAATGGAATAGACTATAAAATGAATGCATTGATAGGGCATCCTTCTCTTCTACCTCCTTGATGCAGCACGTTAGAAATGAGTCCACTTATTCAAGAGTGGACAGTAAATCATCTGTGACATGAGAAGTTATGGACAAATAAGACATGAAAGTAGCAGAGGGCTGACCAGCAGCTTTAACAGATACAATGATAAGAGGCAGTGGTGTGAAGCCATACTAAAGTATTTTCACTGTGGAAGCAAAAGGGAAGCAAAAGAGACACATTTTCTTGGCATTTCATACTTTGTGATCAAAAAAATTAGACTGACTTTCATCACAATAAATGGAACTATTTCTAAGGTAAGTTATTATGAAGCATAAAAATAACAGAATCAGACCATAGGTAGTTAGCAGTATTTCTTTTGAATCTAAACCAAAACTGATTTTAAGTCAGGAAAGTTTAGTTTGATCAACTCCAGAAAACAAATAGAAAAAGACACCAAATCATCTCTTCAGTTTCCCTGGAGCTGTGGGACCGAACTGTCACAAAGGGTTGCCTTTTCCTGCAGGGTTGTGCTTTGGAAAGATTGACCTACACAGCAGTGGCTCCTCCGGGCAGCCCCTCTTTAGCTTTTTCCTCAGCAGCAGGCTGGTGCTCTGCTCTCAGATCCAGCTTCTCTGAAGCACCATGCTTTGGGCAGCCATGGCAGCCGTGTGCACACTCTGGCTCTCAACAACAGCAGGAAGAAATGAAAGGGCAGCTGAATGCCCAGCAGCAGACCATGCAGCCTTCACCCATCCAGTACACAGATGTGACATGGCTGCTTGAAACCTTCTAGACTTATATTTCCCATGCCTGTAATACACATATGAAATAAAAGGAAATAGAAGGGCAGCAGTGGTGGGAAATCATTGCTATGGGGAGAAATGACCCCTATTAGCGGTCCCTAGCTTTGGCTGAACAACAGTGGTCTTTCTACAGATGTATCTTCATCTTTGAAGTAACAGCACCAGCAAGCACTCACATTATTATTTAAAATAAAATACTGGAGGGGTAAAGTCTTACTAAAATTACTTCCATGGCACATTTAAACTGAGGACAGCAGTTGAATTTCTGGGGGGAGGCGAGGTACACCTGCTTTGACCCCAGCACGAGGAGTGTGTTTCGTGCACAGTGTCCCACTTGGGCATAACATGCTGTAGGGTGTGCTGAGGTTTACCTCAGGCATCCTCGGCCTCTACCACCAGAAGTGTCTTTATTCCTGAAAGAGATTTTGCTTTCAAAGTAGATTGAGCCCACAGATTTCACACTCTAATCAGTTCACACACAACATTACTGTTGTCTTAAAGTTTATTAGGACTCCAGTCTCTTAACATATGGCTCCTGTTTTCCATGGATAACGAGTCTGAAAATGCTGAACTGAAGCATGCTGTTTTGCAATACTATGGTAAACATTCTCATATATATTTAACAGTACATTTATCTTTTGATAAACACTGACATGGCTACACATACTAAAGTGAATTAATAAATTCACATCATGATGAGTGTTCCTGACTAAAGTGGGTATCTACTCAGTTCATTGAAATTGCATATTTACAATATTTGTATTTCATTTTAGCATTCTTTGCCTCAGAACTTATGCAAAACCAAACAAATTTGGTATTTTTTGAGCACACTGTATTCTTAAAGGTTGAAGTGTTAATGATAGTTACTGTTATTTGCAGTTAGCAGGAATTTTCACAGAATATTTACTGGAAGACATCCAAAGGCTTCCTTGCTCTTTAATAGCAGATCTGTACATGTCTGTACTGTACAAATCTGTACTGCAATGGTGAACTGGTGAATATTATAGATTGCTAGTTGCTTGATAATAAACCTGGGGAAAGAAGCTGAGCTATCTTCGTTATCTCAACTAAGACAAGCTTTCCTATTTTTATAGAAGTCTCTTTCACCTGTCCAAGCAGTCATACATGGAAAGTAAAAATGAGTATTTGACATGAGATTTCAGTAATGCCTTGTACAATGGTATTAATATTTTCATCTATCTACTAGCAATACCAAACCTGGAACATTTTAGGATTGTGTTTAGCTTTTCCACAGCTATCTTCACAGTAGTGACTCATAAGTAGCCTGTCTTCAACTAATGGATCTCTTCCTTGTTTGATTTCCAAGTGCTGAGGTCTCGCTCTTGTTTTTTCATACGTACATTGTATGCTGTTAAATTTCATTCCATTTCTGTTATTCCAGTTGTCACAGTATCTATTCCTTTCCTATATGAGCCTTTAATCCTCTTCTATATTAGTAATATCTCTTAGTGTTTGCTTTCTACAAAATTTCATTAGCATACTCTCTCTGTGTCACAGTCATTACTGGAATAATTAAATAAGACAGATCCCAACACTGATCCTTTAAGAATCACAGTGAAATCCTTACTTTACAGAAGCCTAATGGATAGTACCTACAACACATTCTATTGATTAAAACCACTGTTTTAATCAAGAGAAGTATATTCACTCAAGCTGCTTTACCTTTGGTAAACTGAAGTTGCATTTTGTCCCATTTTCCATTTGTGTCTACTTACGTACACGTTTTCTTAAAAATGCCTTCTAGAGCCTTGAATATTGTAGAGGTCACTCTAATGTTTTCTGGTTGTCCTTTTTTCCCCCTTTCTGAAAAGGCAAGAGATTTGCTTTTCAGTAGCAATATGCTACCAGTTGGCAGCTCTATTAAAAATCCTTGCTGCTGGACATGCAATTTTATGTGCCAGTTCTTTCAGGACACAGGGACAGAGATTATCCTGTCCCTCCAATTTCAGTGCTTTAAGCTCTATGAGTTTTTCTTCTACCTCACATATGACAATTTCCATTTCTATAGCCTCATTCCATTTACATGTTACATTTCTCATTTCTGCATAGTTTTATCTTTAATTGCAAAGTGCCTGGCAAAGCCATTCTTACTGGGATTTATTTTCATAATAAAGGTCCTTTGATTAATCACGGTTCTATGTGAATTATTAGGCTTTGCCACAATAAATAAATAAACCACAGTTGTGGGGTTTTACAGCCAATTCTATATAAAAACTTTACTGTGAAAGGATAGAAACAGTTACGCATCCATGCATGTAATAGTGCTATGACAATGTTGCTACTATCAGGCCATGCACTATTTAGAATACAAATACATCTGAAAATAACTGGATTTGTGAAGAGCAAATGGCAGAACTGAACAGGAAACACTGCAATTAAATGACTTGCAGGATGAGGGATTTCAGTCTGTTATCAGACTATTGCATTCAGGCGCCTCCACCGCATCCCTCTGAGCTCCACAGGACAGAGTCAGGTTTTCTGGGAAGTGCAAAACTTCACAGATAAGAGTTTAGGATTGTGGGTGGCTTCTCCTGTGAGGTACTTCCTAAGTTAGGGTAAGTTCTTGTGGACTGTTAGGAAACAGTTATAATTACTGTGAGGGTTTTCCAGGGTAAAGCTCTTAAGAGTCACTGGGCTGGGGCTGTGAATTAGCACAGTGTAATCTTCAGTAATTTGTGCTAACAAATGGACAACTAATAAACAGTCTGTTTCTTTTGTATTTGTCATATGGTACTTAGCTTCCACCTTCAGCTACTGGTGCAGTAGCCCCAGATACTCAGAAAGTGGATGTGGGCAAATGGCTACTCCATCAGTTTTGGATTATCAGAGAACCTGATGTAAAGAAACTCATGTAAAGAAATAATGAAATATAAACCCTGTAAGGGTAATCCTGATTTGAGGTGGTTTTCTTTCCCCTCAAATTGTGGCTGTATCTGGTTTTCTGTGTGCAAATTATTCAGTAGCTGTAATGGCAAGTATAAAGTTTATGTACTGTATATGTAACAACAAGGAAATAAGGGAAAAATTGCAAGACTGTTGATTGGCAAAAAACAATTACACAAGACTCAAAGTAAGAACTAAAGAAATTATATTAAATAAATTGTTATTATTAATTTTCCTAGTTTGAACTCTGTGCACTTGTGTATGAAAAATGACGAAGCAAAGTGTCTCCCTTTTACACTGATTTCCATGATGAAAGTGGGGTTCACATGGAGAAAAGCATGAGAAAAACAAAGACTAGAATATGTGGTGAAGAAAGACAGACTAGAAATAGAATGGATGAGGAATAATGTAGAAAGAAAATGTATACCCAAGGAAAAAAAGAAAAAAAGGAAAGAGAGGGAATGAATATGTATGGGAGCAGAAGAAAAGAATGGAGGTTAGATTTACAGAATTAAGGGAAAATGGGAGATACTGTGCTCACGGCTTTCAGCCTGATTTTGATCAGTCCTACAGTGGCTGATTAATAGAAAAATAAAACTTTTGTGGGGCACTGAAAGAGGAGGTAATTTATATCTTTAATTTCTTTATGTTCATAATAAGGCTTCCAGGATACAGCAGTGTAATGTTAATAGAAGTTACTATAGGTGACCCTAATTCATTGGGTGGAAAGCTTTTGCATTCATCACATGGAACTGTGGAACAATACAAGCATTTTAGCAATTCATGTAACAATAGACTTGTTGCTCAGAAAGAGCTCCCCTCTAGAGTATGTTACCTGGTGTCAAAACAGAGCAATCATCAATGTAAGTGCTTTGTACCAGTCCTGGTGCTGTTGATACTTCTACATGCAGTTTAGGCAGCCTTAAGCCAAGCAGTAGTGAGGATGAACTGGTTGATACACATCTCATCATGCAGGAAAGTCGCCCTGATTTTTCACTAGAATAAAAAAACCCCACAAAAGCTCTCCTTAATTTAATGAAATTACACTAAATTGATATCAGCATAATCAAAAGCAAAGAAAAAAACTCATAAAAGAATCATACCGGTGTGTTTTTCCAGCAGGCCAGAACCTGGCTCACAGATGTTCACGTGCAGGCAGATGGTGTGTAGATGTAATACATGTAACAGGACAGATATTTAGGCATGTATAATGACTGTTAAAAGCGTAATTGGATTTCCCAGAGGACTTAAAAAGAGGGCTTCAGTATATACTCAGCTATTTTGTTTCAAACTTTGATGCTTTACTAAATCTTGTCAGGTATCAATGACTTGACTGTACATACCAGGCACATCCTGAACTGTGGCATTTTGTGAAAGACAAGCCAATTTCTATGTAAACGTGGAACTGGAGCACACATTACCCTTCAGTTTCAGTCAAAAATGCTGTGGAGGAAACCACAAGGGCACTTGGCTCCTCAAATTCAGCCCCAAAAGTCACCTAGGGCAAGCAGAGCTCCTCCTGCCTTTCACATTGCTGCTTCACTGCGTGAGTCCCCTCACTCTCCACTGTTCTTTGTGTCTGAGCAATGAAAGCCTAGATTAAACAACTGTAGTATTTTCATTGAAAGAAAACAGCACTGTAGCTGCAGAAAGCTCTGCCTGCTGCCCTGTGCCCCCCAGTCTCCCTCACAGTGTGCCCTCCCTGCCCACAGCAGCCATTTTGCCGATGACAGAGCACTACCTCCTGAGCCCACAGCTTAGCCTCTGTGATGTCTGGGGGCTGGTATGTTCCTCAGGGCAAGGTGAAGGAGATTTTCATGGCAGCTTTCTCACTTGTGTGCAGTTTGGGGCTGCTCAGGGGTCCTTGCACACTGCCTGCCATGGTGCTTCGGCAGGGCCCTCGCTACCCCTGCACCACAGTGAAGGGGCTGAGGTGGGAAAAATAACATGGCTGCCTCAGGGGAAACTGAGGCACAGTGCTGCGGGTGGGGAGAAGAGCTGCGTGTGGCACCCTTGGAGATGAAAAATGCACAGGAAGAAAGGAAGAAATAGGAAAAAAGACACCAAAATGTGGAGTAGCTAAAGTGGGCATTGCTTGGTGGGGAGCTGAAGCATGACATGGCTGTCTCTGAGGCGGCAAGAGAAGCGCTCTCACCAGCCTGGCAGATGGTGCAGGGCAGCAGCACACAGGAGGAGCAGACAGCACCGGGAGCATACCAGGCTTCAGGAGAAGAAATTGCTGAGGAAAAGGTTAGTTTTTTTTAACTAAGGAGGGTTTTTTTGTGGCTCTTCTGCCATTGCAAGCGTCACTGCAGCTAAGAACTCTCGTAGCACTTGCTGTGTAGTACCTGGGGCTGTGGCAGCAGCTGTGGTAGCTGCTGTGGCTTGTTCTAAAACTCAGGGATAAAAATGAGAGTGGGAGAAGAAGGTGGGCTAAACCTGGGGGGGTTATATTCTCTTCAAAATGGCCTCCTAGAGCAGTCTGCTCTGCCTTCCTTCCTTGGGCCAGGAGGCTGCTTCAGCCTCCTCGGCCTGGCACTGCAGAGTTTTTAGTCCATGGCATTGACAGATTTTGTTTGCCAGCCGCCGTCCTCCCTGGTTGGAACTAATGTGCTACCACTTGCTGTCTCTTGTGGCAAAAGTTTGCTGTGTTTCAGGTGGATCTAGATAAAGAATCCATGGAATGGGTTTTGGGGATGGGGGTGGTGTGTTTTTTCAACAGAGTGGTGTTTCTAGAAATGCAAATTGAACTAGACAGTTCTGTCAAGAAAATGTTACGAGTTTCTGCTAGATCTTACTCCTTTATGCCAGGCATTTACACTTTGTTTTTGTCGCAGTGGCAGGTGGAAGCTTCAGATGGATGAAAGTGTTCTTGGCTAGATTAATTAGCAGAATATTATGGATTAGGTGGGTGTTCCTTGTACAAGGGCAGAAGCAAAGCAAAACAGATGAAGAGAAGCAAAAGGCTGCAGTGATTAATTTGCCTTAATGCTGGTTCTGTTCATAGTGACCTGTGAAATCAACAAAGCTTTTAGTGTTTCCATCACATCAGGCATATTAATAAAGAAAAATGTAAATGTCCAATACATTTGGAAAAAAAATTGAGTTGAAAGCACTGTTTCAGGGATTGCAGCCAGGTCCAGAAGAAACTGCTGCCTTGTGCATGCATACTCTGTGTACACGGGCCTGGTTTCATAGTTCATATTCCTGAGGGGTTCTTGATTTACTGGGTTCTTGAGATGATTGAAAATCATCTACTTAATGTCATTTGTGACAGCAAATGACAAATTGCTTTCCGTAACTAAACATTTTTCAGACTTCTTTTTAGTTATATGGGGTCTACTTTGTATCTTGAGTTCCTGGATGACTTTGTAGAAACAGACAGTATGATTCTAATTAATAGCTGGTAAAGAACTCGGGATAGAAATAGAATCCTACAGAAGTATTTTTGTTGTGCTTTATTATATGGACAAATCCCCAAAGGAGACCTTCCATGTCCTAGTTTTCCTCTTTGAATATTCTTACTTCTTTAAGTAGAATCCAGTTTGGACAGAGGTTAGTGCACATGATGTCTGGCTGGGTCATTTTGCTGTCAGGTGTAACTGCGCTTGCCTGTAGCATTCTTTCTCTTTGTTGGTAAAATGGTGTATTTTTGACCCTACACTTCCCTCTTTTCTCTCTGTTGCCAGCAGGCTGTGTGCAGTGCTAGCACAGCCAGAGTAATCCCATAGATTTTCCTGCAGTGAATTCCTTGTGAAACCTGGAGCCTGGCAGGGCATGCCAGGCTATGCTGCTGTCTCTTCTATACCACAGCGGTACATCTTCCTTTCTGGAGACCACTCTTACATGGTGAGCTGTATTTAGGATGGCAAAAGACTAAGTACATTTGGGTACTTGGATGCATGTAAAGCTGTAGGTGTGCAAGCAACTGAGCTGCAAAGTAAAGTGTCTCTCAGAACTTCGCTAATCAGCACTAGATGCCAGGTCAGGGAGATGCAAGTCACATCTCATCCATCTTTTCTCAAGAATAGGGGAACAATAAGATAAATTTAGACCCAAATACAAATATACAGTCACTTGCCTGTCTCCATACAGTTGATGTTACAGAAAGTGTTTGTTCTGTCTGCATAGTTTCCAGACTTTGAAATCTCAGTTGCAGTCTATTTCCCAATGCCCTGTTACCTTCATATAAGTTTAATTTTCCCTGGTCTCTCTGTAAGCAAGTTGGTATAAATGATTGGAAATAACAGTTCAGTTCTTTTTAAAGAGAGCTGGCATTAAATCTGTTTTGAGTGCTTTTCGTGCTGAATACTGAAGATGATGGCTTGCATGACTTCTGTTTTCTAAAACAGAACGCTGAATATATTTTATGAAAACAATAATGGACCAAAGAACAATGATTTTAGGCTGATGCATCTCATTTCATCCTAGTGAAGTGAAGGTGGAGCTGTCTGAGTGTAATCTTATGCAAATATACTTGGCTTTTTATAGGAAGAGGATCTATTTGTATTCATTCTCTAAAGATGCATTGACAGTACATGACATACATTATTTCAATTTGAATGTGCTTAGTCTGTGCAGTGTTTTTCTCAATCCTGGGGAGGGGTGGGATGGTAGCTGTGCTAGCCTGGGAAAAGGTTGCTTTCGTCCCAGAACATGGGACTAAAACAAGTTGGAATTTTCTGAATTAGTTCACTGTGTTCAGTACAAAGCCTGGAAAAATAGCTTTACAAGTGTTAACTGTGGCACCAGGAGGTTTAAGGACTGAGCATTTGCAAGTAGGGGACACTAGAGATTGATGCTTGTCAAACTACAATGTGTTAGCTGCAGCAATGAAGCAGAACGTTGCTATCGCCCTCCTATATGCACCAGCAGTTCTCAGCCTTGTTTGTTTGGCTTTTCTTGCAGTGGGATTTACCTTGATTTGAAACAGAGCCAAGTTCTGTCTGAAGGCTGTGGGATGGTTTATAACACGTCGTGCCACCTTTGAATCAGTAGATGGAGCTCCAAGATAAATCGTTCTAGCCCTGAAGCGTTGCAATCAATTAAACATACAGCTGTTAAGAGACGATAGTAATTACAAGGCTAAATTATATCCTTAAATAATCACTAGGGATTTATACATCGTATTCTACAAATCTTATCGTACATACATGGAGGTTTGTTAGAGGGAGAAAATACATTCAGTGTCTCTCTGCCAGATATCTCTGGTGTCTTTCCAAGTGTTTAGAAGACTCTGAATGATAGCCAAAGTCATACGTGTAGCCTTGGCTTCAGTGCTTTATCTTCAACTGCCTGTCACAGTCTAGTTTATAGAAACCTGCTTATGATAATGGGCTTTAATTTTCAGTCTTAAATTCATTGCATTTTTTCCCATATAATATGAACACTTAGTATTGACTTCCATGTTTTCTGCACTTCACCATTTTGGCCCTTGGTCTCCCCGATTACGGTCTATATTTAGTGCTACAATCATTGTTCAAAAATCTAGCCCTCTACTTTAATGCACTTTTCATTATTTTTCAGATTGTCTTTGACCTCAACTGTTCACAGATTTGCTAATTGTTCCCACTGTTTAAATGCATCACTTAGAATTCCAGGAAGCGGAGACTGCTGAGTGCCTGCCTGATTAAAAACTGCTTTGAGTAAACCAGTAGAAACATCAACAATAAGAATTACCCCCTTAAACTGTGGTGTCTAGAAAAGGTGCAGTTTACCAACAATATTGTGATTGTGGCAGCAGTAAAAGAGAAACTGTCAGAGCACAAACAAACGGTCTTAAATTTATTAATGGGTGAGGATAGGACACGAATGACAGTTTGTTTTATGAGAATTGGATCTTTAGTAAGATAGTTGTCAGATACATACAAATTAATCAGAACACGTCAAGAAGAATGCCATTTCACTTCTTTTTGGGTAAGTGAAATTAGGCAGAGTTAGAAGGTTATGAGAACAGGCCCAGCTTTTTGGAGGTGAAAAACAAGATAAGGATTGATTGTTGTAGGAAACCTGGGTTAGGTCTGAATTAATGTCCTAACCTTAATTAATTCCCATCCCATGTTGTAAATGGGATGGGAAATGCTGATGGTTTTGTCTTATATTTGGCTGTCTGATAACTTCCTGAGGTACCAGTGAAGTTGAGGTGACTG
Organism: Psittacula echo; assembly: GCF_963264785.1. Taxonomy (NCBI): domain Eukaryota; kingdom Metazoa; phylum Chordata; class Aves; order Psittaciformes; family Psittacidae; genus Psittacula; species Psittacula echo. The sequence continues at coordinate 6,699,658 of NC_137740.1, forward strand.
TGCTAATTTATTGAGACTCTGGCTGCATCCTGTTAGTTAAAAAACTATGTATTTGCTTCTTCTGATGAGTGAGAAATCCACAGAGAAGCATTAGCAATATTATATATTAATGTAAAAGGAAATTAATAGTGATATGAGCTAATAGGCTGGGCTTTGAACTTTGGCTGCAATACGAAAGATTTCTTGCTTGTTCTTCCCACTCAGACAGAGGGATAGTAACCCTCAGGCAGATGATGGAAGGATGCTGGGACCTAGTGTTGGGAATCCTATAAATGTGAATTGTTGGAGAGGACAAATAACATATCCTGGGGACCTGTTTCCATCTTCACTTAGATTCCTTGTGGTGATTCTCCCAAGGCTGCACCTCACACTGCATCCCAGTTTACCTTCCTGTGCCTTTGGAAGAATGTAACCCAGCTTTGGGAGAAGAGCAGATTGATACTGAAAATGATCAGACACAGATTTATTGTGAGTGGTTTTTGGAAAGCACATTCATTAGAGCCAGAGTGTGCAGCTGACCGTGAAAGCTGAGATAGTGTTTCATCCCACTGGAACAGTGCTGAAAGGTAGAGGACAAAACCCCTTACTTAGCTCCCTGCTCCAGCATGCTGCAGGCTCTGCTGCAGGCTAGCAGGAAAATGCAAATGTGTTGCCTTCTATGAGTCTTTGCTGCAACATGGCTGTACTTTAGGGAACCAGCTCTCTCCTCTTCCACTGACCTTGGAGGATGCTGAAGTCTGTGCTTGTAAAGAGCTGGGCTCGGTTTGCTGGAGTTTTGCAGTGGAAATTTTCTCTGAGGTTCTGCAGAGTTTTCTTGCTGTGAAATATTTATGAAAATGTTTGGCTGAGCTTCTGAGACCCTGTGAATCCCCAAGAGAGCTGCATGCAGGATTCAGGATTTCCACTGATGCCTCTTGCAGCTGACTTTCACCAAAATCCACGCGTATCCCCCCCCCAAAAAAAAAAAAAAAAACAAGACTTCAAAGGGGAAGGCTTTAAAGAAAGTAAATTAATGGGGGGAAAAGCAACACACCTTCTTTAAGTTTAAACTTAAACAGGGGAAGAAGTTCAGGTTAGATATAAGGAAGAAGTTCTTTACTGTGAGGGTGGTGAGGCACTGGAACAGGTTGCCCGAAGAAGTGGTGAATGCTCCATCCCTGGCAGCGTTCAAGGTCAGTTTGAACAGAGCCTTGGGCGACATGGTCCGGTGTGAGGTGCCCCTGCCCATGGCAAGGGGTTGGAACTGGATGATCTTAAGGTCCTTTCCAACCCAAACCATCCTGTGATTCTGTGATTCTGCTGTTTGAAAATCCAGTTCCACTCAACTATAACACTCGGTACTCAGAACTGTGGCTGATTTTTCAGCTATGTTTTGTACTGCAATACAGCTTTGCTATTAAAACCCACTCTTCCATCCTGCCTTGGAGGAGAGATGCCTCTGTTGCGAATAACACAGAACATGTATATTGGATTTCTTTTCTAAAAAAAAGGAGGTTAAAATAGCAATAAGAACCTTGTCAGAGAGCACCAGCTGCGGAGCAGCTTGGAAAAGCGCACAGCCTTTGGCTTTGCCTGTGACCTGGCCTCACAGGTTGGGTGACATGGTCTAGGGTGATGTGTCAGTGCCCGAGGCAGAGGGTTGGAACTGGATGATCTTAAGGTCCTTTCCAACCCAAGCCATTCTATGATTCTATGAAATACCCTCAGTGTTGATTGTTAATTTTTAATTATTAAAGGTAAATATAGCTAAGTATAGCATTTCAATTAAAGGAGTATCTAAAATACATTAATGGTGAAATTTCCATATTTTAAAATCTTTTGGGATTTTTTGAAAGAAAAGAAGGGACAGCCATATATATGATGAAGTTTATGATGAAGTTTATGACGAAGCAGAGAAGCCAGATGATTTTGGTAAGAAAGTGCTATGGAGTACATTCTGAATTCTTAAGCCACCACAGATTAATTTGACCATGAACTAAATGATCAGAGCTAGTTCAGTCTCAATGTACCTACGTGAAGGTACCTATATGAACAGCACCTGCAGGGAGAAAAGTAGATAGGGAAATGCTCTCTATGTAAAATATTTCATTTCTTCAGGTTGACTGTCTTTGCATGAAGTGGAAAAGTAAGCTGAATGAGAATGATATCAAGAAGTTACACAGGAAAAAAGAAATATAGGATAAATCAGGAGGCTTTGACATTTCCCTTTCCACCTGGCATAACCAGCAGAGTAGCAAGCACTCATTATAAACAGTGCTCTAGGAGAAATTCTCCTGGAAAGATACTGAATGTTCGTTTTTTACATTGCACCACCTGCCTGAAGGCCAAACCTGTCCAGAATTTTAAACAAGCAGTCCTAGGCAAAAGTGTTAAAACCTGCTACAACTTATTTGTTTTTTCTGGAGTAGGTACAGTTTGCTCACAAACACTGTGGTTTCAGGGAGCTTGCTCTCATATGTTTGTTAATGTGGGTAAAAAATCCACTACTGAGCTAAAATATAGCAGCAACAGGAGGGAAATACTAAGGGGAGGGGGCCCATTTGCTACTGATAGAAGAAAACTCTATATATCATATCCTTTCTTCTACATCCTGTCAGCAGGATACACAGACATTGAATGCTCTCTGGCCAGAAAGCAAGAGCTGTAGCACAAAACTGCGTAACAGGACTGCTGCTCCCTCTTAATGCTTTGTTTTTCTGCAGCCTCTGCCTGGGAATCCTAAAGGCCTCTGAGCATTTCCTCCTTTATCATCCTTCAGGACTGCAATCTCTCCCTGGAAATGTTTCAAAGGAATTAGGGAAGAGCAAAGAAATAAGGAGACAAATTTAGCAACAGAATTCCAGCTCCTCTCATAAAATTCTTGCAGCTTTAGATGAATTTCAAGGCAAACATTAATGGTCTGATGAGACCTAGAGTCATGGGAGGTTTTTTAGATAGCAATAGCATCAATAATACAGTGAATGATTCAGGAAGTGATCCCCTTTAGACTGAGACTTCAAAGGTAGACAGGTTAGGCTCATTTACTGGAGAAACAGCCCATGTGAAATAATATGCCTGAAATCTCTGACCAAGGAGATGGCTTATTTCAGAGAGAGTCACTCAAGACCTCAGGCAGTGTAAATCAGCATAGCTTGATGACTGAGTCCTGGGGAAACATAACTGAGTAGTGTATCACCTCCACTCCATTTCTTGACAGAGGTAAGGACAGGCCAGTTCTTGTGAAGAGGAGAGAAGCTGTCACAAGTAGAAGTCTACAGCAGTGACATGATGAAAGAGAAAGAAATTTGTCTGTCAAAGGATTCAAAACCAGTTTGGAACAATAAAAAAGTGCATTTTAGCTGCTTGTTTTCAAGAAAGTGTCCTAAAAAGGCTGATCAAAAACTCCATCCCACTTTGCAGTACAAAAGATTATGTAAAATTATACCATTTTCAGTGGAAAATTGTAGGGAGAAAAAAGCAAAAGACCTTGGCTCTCATTCTGCAGAGTAATTACTCAGAGATACCTAGTCAATAGCTTTGTTCTGTCAGAGATCATGATAACAGGAAGATAAAGCCAGACAGACTGTTTGGCTATACATCATTAATATAAACCCCACCATTTAGAAACTACCTCTCCAGATAGAAATCTGCTAATGAGCCATGATTCAGTTATATTCCTAATCAGGAGAATGTCTTCCAAGCTGCAGTCTAACTGGGCACTATTCTGCTTCATATGTCTCAAAGACCAATTAAGCAGTTTGTGTGCAGCTATGCTAGAGATAACGAATGTACTGGTACAAAAATGCTTAATTTTCCATTTTGAAGAGAAAAAAAGCTTATGTTGTGCTCCTTTCAGTAAAAAGCCAAACTGGATGATTCATGGGGCCTCTCTAAATGCAGTTGTACAAGGAAGAGAGCAGAGCAATTGTAAGTCAGGATGGGAGCATGACAGTTACCAAGATCTGCTGCTGAAGAAATTGGTGCCTAACCTGATTTTGCAGCATGTCAGTCCCGGTATGCTAATGCCACAGTCTTTAGTGGGCTTCCACCAGAGATAAATTTGGTCCACTTAACTTAGCTAGAAGGTCTAGAAGGGGTGAGGTCCTATCAGTAAAACCTGGGAATGGCTGGGAAACATAAATTCATCCACTAATAGAAAGCAGGACTTTGTAACTCTCTTCTCTCCTCATAGCCACATGGATCTACTTCAGGCAGCTTTTTTTAACCAGATCTGAACTCTGCATGAAAATCTTCACTGCCTGAGTTTAAATTAAATCCTATCTAGCCTTCCAAAGAGAAAATACAGAGGAAATCCTAAAGCAGAAATACCCATATGAATCAGAATAGAATCCAACCTATGCACCAGACTTCAAACAGTGAACTACTATTTTAATAAATAGCATTTTGAGAAAGATCAGTAAAAAGCTTTCACAAAGGTTCTCTTTCTCTCCTAGTATAAGCAGGCAAGCCGTTTCACTTCAATCAGAGAAGAATCATCATCTCTGCATCTTAATATTAAGGCTTAATTGATATTAGACCATTTATCAGCCCATGTTTCTCCCCAAAGATAACTGGGGTTTATATCTTTGTCCAGTAAAGATTAAAGAGAATGTGTGAAAAACAAGAAAAAAAGCTCTTCATGTCTGTGAAAACCTTTTGTTGCCAGATATTTTGGAGCATCTTTCATTATAGGCTGGTTCCTGATGGCTTAAATTCTGATTACTTATCCTCAAGAAATCAATGAGATATTAGTTCCACTGATCTTGTTGACTTTGCTTTCATGCGCAGCTGGGGAAAAGCAGAAAAGATGGAGTCATTACAGATTCTGAAAGAAGTAAAAACAAACACCCACCACAGAACACTTGGAAGAACATAGGAGACCCTGCAGCACAGTTCTGCTGGAACAACCCACTCATCCCCACAAGCTTTATCTTTCTGAGTGGAAAATTTGCATGGCAATACAGACAAGCTTGTGTGAGAGGTGCAGACTAAAGCCTCCAGGTACACGCAAGCAAGTCAGGGCTTTCCAGCAAAAGACACCTAGGAAATGCCCAGTGCTGGACAGAAAATCTTAATGGATTCCAATTCCCTGATCTACCCAGTTTTGAGGGACATGTTGCTATAGGTAAGCATTAGGCTCTGCCCCCATATTTGAGTTTTATGAATCAGCTGCAGAATGGGGCAAGGTTTTCAGTGGTATTTAGATGCTGGAAGCCCAGATGTCCAGGGAGAGGAGGTAATTAGTTCCAATGGAAGTGAGGCAGGTTGTTCCTATTAGGAAAAGTATGACACTAGATGCCTATCTCTGTGTTTTGAAGTAATTTTGAAAGTCTGACCCTTGTTTTGTTTAGCTTAGGTTGCCCAAGCCCTTGTTCTAAACACTGCAGCTCCCAGGCTGGACTCAGGAAAACCTAAGTTAATCAAAGGTGACTAGTAAAGTTGATTAGTAAAGTGGCCACCAGGAAATACAAAGCAGACACACTCCCTCCTGCTTCCACAATCCTCTGAACAAATCCACTTGGAGCAAGCCACATACTTACCTACATGTCTTCCCATATATAATTGTAAGGCACAAGGAGATTCCTCACCTGGAAATATCTGCAATTTTGGTTCATTATTATGCCCTATAGGGTGTAGCAAATTTGATCTTTTTCAACTGTGAGCTCAGCAATGCAACTCCTTATTAAAGAATGGTTCCTCTTTCCTGAGGCATCCAGAGATTTCCTGGCATGAGAAGGTTCCTGTCTGTGATAAAGTTTTTTACAAATTTGGGCTCAAAGGAAAACCTGTTTCGTCCAGTTTATTCTTCAGCTTATTTGTAACATGCTAGAATGCTTAGATAGAATGCAAGGGAGAGAACAGGAGCTCTGGTGCTTAGGGAAGAGCATGTAGGAGACCTTAATTTTGCAGATTCCCAAGGTATCAATCAATTGAAATGCAAAGGTTTTCCAGCAAAACCATGGCATATATGACTGACATGTCAATGGAACCAAAGGTGAACAACCTCAATGTTACTAGATAGTTTTCCCTATGCAGTGCTAAAAAGCTAAGGCACTGCCACTGAAAAACAGCAAGGGAAGCCAGAGAGGGAAAACATGCACACACATCTCTGCATATTTCAGATGGTGGAATTGGAGGATCTTATTCACAGCATGTGCCAGTAATTGCTATTTTACAGTTCTCCAAACTACATTAGGGTTTGCATTCCTGCATTTGCACATAGATAGCTTTGCACTGATGTCTCGTCCTCTCAAAGCCACATTTCCTCCAAAATCTAATATTGCCAAGGAGAGACTTGCCAAGCTGTGCTAATACATAGCTGTGCATGCTCAGATGCTGCCATTCCTATGACCCATTAATAATCCTACTGGCTAAGTGCCATGTTAGGAGATTGAGTGTGGATTTGATAGAATCAGAAGATGAAACCAGGTGTCCAAGCTTTGATACTTGTACCTTACAGCTGGATTTGTGTCCCATCACAAAATCTCTCCATTAAAAGATATTGGCATCTCCTAGTGAGGCAAAAAAACCCCAAAAAGACAAGGACAGGACTTCATATGAGAGACGAACGGTAAAGCAAAGCCAATAAATTATTTTGCCTGGCTAACATACAGATGCAGAATAACTGGATTTGAATTCAGAGTGGCACCTCTAAAGCCAGGACTGAATGAACAGGTATTTTGGGGGCTTTTTCCATCCCAGCCTGTCAGAAAGGTTGAAGCAGGCAAGGTGCATGGTCATCCCTACCACTACAGGTAGAGCAGCTATGAGGGGAATGCTGTCTATTGACTTCTTAACTAACCCCCCCCACCTGAAGAGTTCCTCTGCTGAATGTAACAGGAACATTTTTATTTCCTCTGAGGCATGATTTAAGGCTCCTGCAGAATTCAGAAGAGCTGTGTAATGTGAAAAAGAGAAGGGACTTTACAAAATGCAAGGAATCGCAGAGTAAGTGAAAATAAAGCTGAGTGGGGTGATAGTGGGGAATATAAAGAAATGCAAGCGGGACCCTTGCTAAGACTGCAGTCCAGAGCTTATTAATTTCTACAGATATTTTCCCTTGTTTTCAGTGGTCTTTAACCAATTCTGTATCTGGATCAATACAGTTTCTTTTACCAGTTTCCCAGTGTACAAGCGCTACTGGTGCTAAGAACTAGAAAAGAGGACATAACCGTAGTGGTGTTCCCCTCACGGAGTGCTCTGTACCATTGTGGAGGGCCCACCAGTCTACTCAAGGTGATTTGCAAAGAGATTTTCTGTGGTATCAGCACAGCTGCATATCAGGGAATGAAACGACAGGGTAAATGATTGAGACGAGGGGCAAAACTTTTCTGAAGAGCTAACTTAACTACCCAGTTAGAATTTGTTATATGGCAGATAGGCCAGACTGAAAGAAAATCTGGAGGAATAGTGATAAATGCTACAATAAGGATTTTCTGATGAGCACTATGAGTCTCCATATCCTCTGCCTTATCCTACATCCCAGATCATTCTGTCTTCCTGTGGAAGATCCACAGAACTCAAATCCAGAGATCTAGAAACTTTGCTAAAACAGGACTTATCAACTTGGTTGAAGATCCTTAGGAAAACCAGACCACACTTTCGTGCCCCTGCCCAGGACAGCTTCTGTAGAAGGAACTGTTAAAGGCCAAGATGATTCCTGATTATTTTCAAATGGAGAAATACTTTTATTAAAGGGGGCTTACAGTTCACAGGCAATGTTGTTACTCAGTTTTTATATGTCTCATGAAACTAATAAATAGTAGTTTTTAGCAGCAAGTGTGCAAGTAAAGAACTGCACTTGGGCTATCCTCTGTAAAATAAAGCAACTAAACCAAAACATTGCACCGCTGTAGAGCACCGAAAGGGTCCTGTCACTGTGGTTATAGTCAGGCAGGTGGGATTGCAAAACACCTAGAGCACAGCTTGCACATTTAATGTGCCTTTGCTCTGGCACAACAACAGTTTTGGGGCAGAGCCATCTCGGGGCATCCATGACACTGACTATGAGAAGACACATTGAGTGACAGGGAGGCAGTTGCTGCAAAAATCCCCAGGCTGGTTTTCCTAGCCAGTCACCCCTTGGGAAATATGCACTCTTACTGTAAGAGTGAACTTGTTGGATTGCAGTTCCTAGTAAGTTGCCTTTTACTAGGCAAAAAAAGTTGCCTCTTTTCACCAGCCTTTCTGTAAAACAAAATAGAAATGACAGGCAGTCAGCCTAGCTCCGTATTAGAAATAAGGATGGCTGAAAAAATCGTGTTTTCTAGAAATTAAAGGGAATAATAACTAGAAAAGCTGGTTATCATTCTTGACTATGCTTTCTGTCAGCAAAACAGCTTAATGTTTTTTATTAAGTTCTTTATATAGCAAGATATAGACACTAGAGAAAAAGAGAGAAGAGCTATAAAATCATTCCAGTTGTGATACAGTGATAAGATGATAAATGGGTCTATGAGGAGCAGAACCACAGATGTATATTGCGAAGCTGTGTATGCTACACTGCATCTGAAATCACATTATTGGGGAGTAGATTTAGCCGTGTTCTGCACAGCAGAGCCTGAAACAGTCAAAAATCGGATGGAATTATTTTCTGTTTTAGGAGTAGCCATTAAACATTCTGATGTGAATTTTAACAAGCAGCATTCTGTGAAGGAAAGAGATCCTTTAGTAGTGTGTGGTCTGGTGAAGAAAGACTTAACAGACAGCTAGTAAGTCACGTGGCAAAGGCAGAAGTGGCTTATAATCTGCACAGCTTTTAATTCAGTGCCCCTCTCTGCCAATTCCTGATGCGAGCTTCAAAGAGCCGTGTCGGGTTGCTCTGAGAAACTGTTCTTTGACTTGCTGTAGCGATTCGTCCTGGAGGTGCTCAGATTTATTCCTGTCTGCTTCACCTGGGAAGGCTGAATTCCCTAAGGTTGAAGCAGTCACAGTGCCTATACACTTCGCTTCCCATGGCAGACCCTGATCTCCGCAGGGGCTTGACATGTCCCTGATAATGAAAACTGTAGCCAGTAGCTTTAGTGAGTGTATGTGGGGATAATCTGACCTTGTTTCATTCCAAGGCAGGGCTGATATTCAGTACTTTTCTTAAACACAGAATCATACAATCATACATATGTGATACAAATCAAAGGCAAGTGATAATATAACTTTCCTTTCCTTTGGGGAGAAGTCTTGATTTTCCTCTTCTCACAAGAAGCATGTTTAACAAAATGCAGATTCCTCAATCATGTGTGTAACAACCCGCTACAAAACCTTCAGTTTCCAGGAAAAATAGAAGAGTCTGATTTTACCAAGACAGGTTTGCATGCCCAGGAATTTCATAGATCATAGAATCACAGAATGGTTTGGGTTGGAAAGGACCTTAAAATTATCCAGTTCCAACCCCTCTCCCATGGGCAGGGACACCTCACACTAGACCATGTCACCCAAGGCTCTGTCCAAGCTGGCCTTGAACACTGCCAGGGATGGAGCATTTACCACCTCTTTGGGCAACCTGTTCCAGTGCTTCACCACCCTCACAGTAAAGAACTTCTTTATATACATTTATCCTTATATACATATATTTCTAGGGATTCTGTTCCTCCTCCTGCATTTTGCAGCCCCTTTTCATTACAGTATCTTAGGTTTGGACTGACAGTCCTCACTGGACAGTCCACATAGGAGTGGTCTGAGGAGTCTTTGTCTATGTGCAGTCTTTTCACCTGAAAGACCATTGTATCAACACATGATTTGCAAGTGTTAGTGCAGCAGGAATGCCTTGGGAAGTGCTCATCAGTATGCATACAGTGGCTGCTGTGCACAAATATGTATGAAATTTTGATCAGTGGTATTGAAATGGTGATCCTGAATCTAAATTAGGAGGCTTCTAAATAGATCAAATCTCAGTTAAATGGCAACCAAGTAAATACTGCATTTTAAAATTAGAGTTCTCCTCCATTTCAAAAAGGGAAATGTGATGTTAGCTGGTTCTCCAGGCTAGCTGAAGCCCTTCAGGAAATGGAAAAAAACATTACTAAAATAACAGAGACATTTAAATGCGAAAAATAATTGCCTAGGCAGAAGCAGGACTTTTATCATGCATGTGAAGCTTTTAAATCTTTAGATCTTGTTGAGATATGGCAGAGAGGACATAAAAATGCTTACCTGTGCAATAGCCTTCTGTAATCTGCTCAGGAAATAAATTCTCAAGTAAAATGATTATCCTAAACAAACAAAAAATCCCTAAACAGAATGTGCTGTGTGTGGTTGCAGGTACCATTTGTGAGGAGTCTTTACAGCTTGTTTTGAAAACCATTAAACCTTTGGACATCTTTATCTTCCACACCACCAAAGAAGAGAGTATTCCCATCATCAGTGATAGAGAAAAGGCAACAGCAAATTTTCCTCAATTCCCTTTGCACAGGAACTGAAATGCAACTTCCCTTTGCACTGTCAGCTGTAATCCTGCAAGCAGCTCTTCATACAATCAGTACAGACCCCAGCAGAGGGAAGACACCAGTGATTTTCTCTTGCTTTAGCAGTTCCCATCTCACACACCCTCTTTAATTATCATTCTAACAGAGATTTTTAATCGAACCAGTGAGAAACTTTTGGATTAACAGTGCAATCTTTCAGGCTTGTGAACTGTACACTTATGGTTTTGTGGCAAAGGTTTTCTATCATGAAAATACCAAGATTTATCTAGCAAGATCCAAGTGCTTCTCCCTATTTAGGAACTGTTATTGCCTTCATTCCAAATTGCACTTGAGCAGCAAATCTGCTATCTAACTGGCTGTGTGTGCAGTCATGCTCTGTAGCTTCTGTGCATTTTTCTTGTTCAAGAAACACACAGGATGTTAGTAGTGCATATCTTCAAAACACCATGATGTCAATATTTGATTAGTTATCTGTTCATCTTAAGCCAGCCTATGCTTAACTCATCAAATATCTATGCTTTAATTGTGGAAAAGGAGAATGGAATGAATAGTAAAAGAAATATTGGGAAAGCATGTAAAAAATCCAAAATCAGTTGAAAGTAGCAGTTGGAAGGCAGTACAATACAAGCAGAATATTATCTGATTCCAAAATAACACTGGTACAGAATGCGTCTGTGAAATAGAGACACTATCTTTGTGGTGCAACTGTAAGTGTAGCTACTTAAAATATTTCCAGTGTAGCCTTACTTGAAGGGTATCAGATGTGCTGCGCATCACTCTGTCCTGCTGCTGCACATCACTCTGTCCTGCTGCTGTACATCACCCTGTCCTGCTGCTGCACATCACTCTGTCCTGCTGCTGTACATCACCCTGTCCTGCTGCTGTACATCACTCTGTCCTGCTGCTGTACATCACCCTGTCCTGCTGCTGCACATCACTCTGTCCTGCTGCTGTACATCACCCTGTCCTGCTGCTGTACATCACTCTGTTCTGGTGCTGTACATCACTCTGTCCTGCTGCTCTACATTCTGGATTCTGTACAAGCTGGGATCTCAAAAATGACTGTTGCTTTCTATTGTTTCCCCATTCCAGACGCACAGAGGACATTGAACATCTATAGACTCTCAGGGTGGGAGCACAAACACTAATAAATCAAACAAACAACTGTAGTTACCCTGACAGTCTCACATGGATCTGAAGAAGACAGTCCTGTTCGCTTTCAGCCATATTCCGTACTCTGTCCTGGGAGAAGGGGGAGTGAATGCATTTTCATGCTCCACTACGTCCACACTTTCCTCTTACACTGCATATTATTGTTGTCACCTACTTGTGTTTTCTCTGGCTTCCTGCAAACTCATTGGGGCCTGAGCATATTGTTTGATGTTCATGTATCATGCCATATGTGCTGCCACATGCCTGTACTGCACACTAAGTAATCCATATTTTGTATTCTGATCCCTCCAGCATGCTTAGCATTTAACTGGGAAATTGCAGCAAAAGGAAGCTTCTCATTTTTGGTCACCTCAAAAATATAGTTGTGTAGGTATAATCAATAAAAACAATCAACCTACAGCTGATAATTCTCTATCTACAATTTTGACATGACAAATAGTTGTGAACCTTACGGAGAAGAGTGAAATTAGTACCATCTGATGCATCTTCAACAGTGCTCCCAAATCATCTTCATCAGATTCAGAATAGCTGCCTATATCAATTATACTGGAGACTGTCCTTTTGACCTGACATCGTCTTCATTTTACCCCCACCACAACAAGTTACAAACTCCGATCCTGACAAACATCCTGCCCTGAGTGCCAGTGCACAGAGGGTACCTGAGTCTCTATTTCGTCAGTGTAAGTGGAGCAACTCCACTGAAATCAGTGAAATGATGCAAGCGCAAAAGCTGTGCAATATTAGAACTGCAAAAAACCAAAAAGCAAGTTTTCCTTAACCTGATACACCTGCTTAACCTCCTGTCCTGTTGTGTGTTAGTGTGTAGCTCTGCCTTTCAATCAGGATTGTCACGTACAGCAGCATTTCCAAACAAAAGTCCTTTTTAAATAACATGTAAATTAATTTTCAAAGGTATTAATTCTGTTTCATGACAGGGACTCTTATTTTGAGCATGAATCAGGCTTCAAATAAGACTTTACCTGAGACTCTGAGGATTTAAAAAAAGCCATTAAAACCTTTTTCTTTACATAAGACTTCTGCAGATCGGTGGGTCTGAGTTCTGATGCTGAGTATCTGGTGTTTGTGGAAAATACTTTCCCAACATTTTATGCCAATATATTTCCTTTCTTAGTTGGAGTATGCAGATAGAAGAAAAATCAAGAGCCTTTCAAATGGTGAATTATTTTGAGTGGATGAAAATCATCCCTCTAAAAGGTTAGTACTTACAAGCACAGATCCTCCTCCTGCCCTGTTGAAAATCAGGAAGCAATGCACTTTGTGCTGGCCCTAGAAAGACATCTGATATGTCTTTCTATGTGCTTGTTTTTCTTTAATGATGATAATATTTATACAACCAGTAAGTGTATATAAGAAGGCGTGGAAAAAATAACAACACTTCAGCGGAATGGTATTTCCACTTGCAGATGACATAGTTAATGTTTTATTGATAAGATGTAGGTCGTCTATATACATATCCTTTACTTCATTTCCTTTGCAAGCAGCAAGAAATCTGTCATTCACATTTGCCTCTAAATCTGTCTTAGTCAGTATTCTCAGTATGTAAGACTGTAGCAGTATCATCTGTCATTAAGTTGATGGCTAACAGCCTGATCTTGTTGTTCAACCACTGTCAGTGGGCTGAGAGGTTCCACAAAAGTTTTTGAACACATGAACGTCTGAGACTCTTGAGTTAGGAAGGACAATCTGCTGTTAATCTGCAAAAGCAGTCAGTTCATTTTTTACCCCTTCCCTTGTCTTTCTTACCACAGTGCAAGTGTGAAGGTGCAGATTGAGCAATGACAGAGGCGATAGAAATGTTCACATACAAAGTCATGCTTCTTTCTATAGTTGCTTGGATGGAAATCTAAAAATTAATGGAATCGTAGGTTCACCATCTTCACTGAGTTAGCATGTGTTCACTTACAGTAAACTTCATTTCTGTGCAAAGACTTATGCACAGTTTCAGTATCCCTTCAGCTCCTTATCAGCTCTTTCAGTGGCAATAAATGTGTCTACCACACTTACTTTCATTCTGATTTATAATTCACTGAGGCAATTCACTGGTCACTGTCATCTTTTGTTTCTGTCTGGGCATCAGAATTATTCCTTACTCCTATTAACTGAATCCCTTTTGCAATAATGGTAGAAAATAACTTGTAGTTTTGATGTGGGCATAAAGAGAAGGTTGACTTGGGTACAACATAGAAGTTGAGGATGGAGATCTAGATTTATGCCACTGATGAAACTGCTGAATGGATTTTTGCATTTGAATCCCTGTCACTCTAAATCAAAACTGACAATGGCAAATGTATTGACTCATATTTTGGTTTTTCTTTAATTCATATATACTATAAAGTTAGTTCCTGATGGTGTGTATTTTAGTACCATATCCTGGATCTCACACCTAGTTTTGAGAATGTTAAAACAAGAATGAACTTCATGATGCATAAAATAACAAGTAAAAACAGTTCAATAGAATAAAGCAATGATTTCTGCAGTGTACGAACATGAAAGCTGCCCTGAGGAGGTCCCTTAAGCACAGCATTATAAGAAATGTTTACAAATGGAGTTTTCCATGTCACTAAAGACTGCTGCTACAAAATATGCTGTTGCTCAAAGTTAAACTGGAAAGATGCCTTCTGGCAGAGTGGAATCACTTAGAAGCATGGGGATAGATCACCCCCAGCCAGTGAAAGACAGCAAAGAAATATTTCTATGCCCATTCTTGGTCGCTCTTGTTTTCCTATTAGCCAGCAGCTCCCAATATCTTACTTATTTTCATCAGACCTGCTTCCACTGTAAATTCTGGCTTTAGTTTCATGTGTCATTTTAATTCCATATGTGAGAAGTGGATCTGGTGGCTCTTGTCTTTGCTCATTGCTTTAAGAGTACAGTTGCTGAGGTCTTGCCTGGTTGGTGCTCTTTTTTCTCCAGTGTTATCTTCCACAAGTATGCATGAGTGTGTATGTGTAAGAAGAAAGCAAGAGAGCAGGTAGGGGAGAAGAAGAGAATGAACAAATAAGCACTAGTTATTTCTTTAAATTACATTCTCAAAGATACCTGGATATATTTAATTTTTGGTGGTTTGTTTTTGGGGTTTATTTTTCGAAATATAGCTCCTTTCTCCTGGGTTCCCACCCTGCTTTACAAGTAGGAGAATTTATTTTCCCCTTCAGAGAGACAGACAGATTGAGACACACACAAATAATGCCAAGTTAATCATCAATTTCTCTGTTTTGCTTTGGTTTTTGTCTCGTTCACCAAAATATTCCCTCATCTAATTCATATCGCAACATTTCTACCTATGAAATACCTATATTTGTGTGGTTTGAGCTGTGTGTTGGCTTTAAAGTTTAATTCCTTTGGTACAGCGACCGCGTCTTCGGCCAAAAAAGCACCCAGATGAACTGCCAAGTCAAGACTCAATCTAATAATGCCATCTGAGGGAGACTTTGAAAACATCACTAGCTGTCCTTGCTTCTAGATGTGTATTTGAATCTATACATTGTCATCTTTGGAAGTTTTGGAAGAGTTTAAAGTTTTGCTTTTCTGCTGCAGCAGTAATATATCACAAAATGTATTTTAAATCAGGTCAGTAAAATGGTGATCTTGAATTTTCAAATCTAGTTCTCTTTTGCCTCACATACAGTAACTGGAAGAGCACATGATTTACAGACAGTGCATGCTCAGCACTTTCTGAAGGCAAACTCCCACTCTTATCTTTCAAGTTGAATGTTCGAAAAGGGAAGCATCCCAGAACATCAAACACATTTTGGAAGTCAAAGTGAATCTTTGCTGTAGCATAGATGTTGTCAATGACTGATTTGCTTTTTCTCTCTACTTTTTCAGGCATAAAACACAGAGATTACTAAGTCTTGTAGCCCATGTATGTGGAATAGAATTCGTAGCCCTATATAAAGAATTCTCATGTTTATGTTCATTATTTTCAAGAGATCAAGCTATTTAGGTCTCTGAAAATAACCATTCCACAGCATTAGAAGTTCTCCATGTTGTGAGTGTGTTCCATTACACTGCAGCACTAGGCCTGAAGGAAGATGCCTGATCAAACCTTCTTCTGCATCTTTCAGACTTCACACCTGCTTGGAGACAAGACAGTTTTCCATTCATAGACTTGCTCACCCCATCACACTGGCCAAAGCAATTCTTAGTAGTAGGACTAAGCTGCAACAGCATGTAATTCATACTTGGAAATAAAGGACCAACTTCTACTGATGCAGATGCATGCAAAACAACACAGTTCTTACACTGAAACCTTTTCACTGCTAATACAGACTCAAAGGCAGTCTTACTTCCTGCCATAATACACATTTACTCATCCCTTTAGATCTCACAGAGCAAAAGTGGTTTTCACCTGTCACAGAACTACTGGAATTTGTCTTCATGTGCCACTAGCATAAGGGTTTCTTTGAAAATGTCATGGGAGAGCCATTTGCATGCAGTACATTGTGGACATGCTCCAAATGCTGCTGAACCAGAGGCATACAAATGTAGAAGTCTTATAAAATAGGGTTTGTTGTGGCTAGTCCTTGAGAGATGGCATATTGGAAAGAGAGAAATAAATGCATTAATTGATACCATAGCCATTCTTGCCTTAGGATATACATGTCAACTGCTCTCTATTGGTAGTGCTGGTTAATGCCAACTTTACAAAGACCTTCACATGAAGAATCTCTGAAGAAACGAGTGGGAGTGTATATGGACTTAAGAATTGATATGGAGCAACTGCAACATTTGCAAATAGAATTTGTAATACCCTTTATTCAGGATATGCAGATGTGCATATTGGGGCACTTACAGCTTAGTTTGCATCTAGTAATAAAGTGGCAAAAATGGGCATAAAAGAAAAGGTCTTTTGTGACAGAACTTGCATAAGCATCTTATAGGACCTATACAAATACAGGGATTAGTGGGCAGAAAGGCAGAGTTAAGGACATACTGTATCTTTTCAGCATCTTGCTTCTTTTGCTATCACAGATACCAAAAATAACCAGCAGTGCAATTAATCATTTTGCTATATAGTACCTCCTTTGCTTTTATTTTCTTTCACTTATGTGATATATAAAACTCGGAGATTTCTGTGTATTTTATTTTCTATTCAATCAAATATGTTTCTTAGTCTCAAGGTATGTGCAACAATGAAAACATAAGGAACTGACATAGCAGTTCACAATATATCTTCCCAGACAGCAGGAAAGACAAATGTTTGTGTTCTTACCAGTTATCTGACTGGCATAAAAATATCTTGAATCTTTCATTGTCTATTCCCTATCCTAACACTAATTCACCCTGGAAGTGCATTGGTGGTTCCACTATAGGAACTAAGACTCTGAGACTGAAAAGAAAACACTATTACCTCTTCATCAGAAGAGAAAGGACACGTAATATGGGCTGAATATAGAGCTCTGAGTTAGGAATCCTGCACTATTTACTGTGGAATATGCTTCAGCTTTGGAGACCAGAAAAGGTAATTAAAACCCCTTGTTATCAGGAAGCTTAAATTTGTCATATGTGGACATTTGACATCCCTATGTCAAACAGGGCTACTCAAGCTGAAAACGTTGTTTAATAACTTCATTAATGATTTCGGCGAGGTATTAGAGAATGTGGTGATTAAATTTTCAGATTAACACCAGGACTGAAGGGCTGCAAGCATCTGGGAATATAGGATTAGTATTCAAAGCAATGTTTATAAATTAGAGAAATTAAGTGAAAAAATGTGAAGGCAATGTAAAAGCAAGTGCAGCACAGGTAGGAATGATTGCTCCAGCATCAGGAAAACGGGGTGATGGCTAGAGGGAGTTCTGCAGAAAGGAATCTAGAGGACTTCAGTGGATCATAAATCAGACTTAAACCAGTGTTGTACTACTGTGCACATAAGAAACACCATTTGAGCTGCCCAGACTGATGGACAGCAGGTAGGAGATAAATGCTCCATATTTCCCTTACCTCTATTGCAACAATCTAACTCATTTGGCACATTGCACTTCACAAAAGATTTGGACCAACTAATCCTCAGTGATGGTAGCCAGAAGGATCCCAGGTCTAAAAAAATAGGCTTTGAGGAAAGACTGAAGAAATTGGGATGATCCAAGGATGTCAGGGCTAATGGGCCTGGGGAGAGAGAAAACAAATTGCCATCTAGTAATAAGAATCTTATTTCTTACATTTGTGTTCTGTCAGTAATATTCTGTTATCATTGGACTTCTAAGGGAATATCTCCAGACAGCAGCATTTAGCTTTTTTTTGCTTGCCTACATATTTATATCTGTTTTCTTGCTGAATAGATAGGAGGATGTCAAATAAGTCCCATTTTTCTAGGCCAGTTTGACAGAAAGAATTAAAATATTGCTGTTTATTGTTACCCAGTATGGCTTTAAAGTTGAAATGCAGTAAAAATGCCTGACTTTGTGATGAAAATATCAAAGTTGGAGTTAGACTTTGTATTTAACTGCCTCTAATGAAAGAGAATTCCCCTACTTACTTTCAAGTACCCAGTTCATCAGGAACAGGAAAATTATTAAGAGGAAAATTATTAAGAGTGTTAATATGTGACCTGTTAGCATTTTACATAGAATCATAGAATAGTTAGGGTTGGAAAGGACATTAAGATCATCCAGTTCCAACCCCCCTGCCATGGGCTGGGACACATCACACTAAACCATGTCACCCAAGGCCTCATCCAACCTGGCCTTGAACACTGCCAAGGATGAAGCACGCACAACCTCCCTGGGCAACCCATTCCAGTGCCTCACCACCCTCACAGTAAAGAATTTCTTCCTTAGATCCAATCTAAACTTCCCCTGTTTCAGTTTGAACCCATTACCCCTTGTCCTGTCACTACAGTCCCTAATGAAGAGCATCCCCAGCATCCTTGTAGGCCCCCTTCAGATACTGGAAGGCTGCTATGAGGTCTCCACGGAGCCTTCTCTTCTCCAGGCTGAACAGCCCCAACTTTCTCAGCCTGTCTCCATACAGGAGGTGCTCCAGTCCCCTGATCATCCTCGTGGCCCTCCTCTGGACTTGTTCCAACAGTTCCATGTTCTTTTTATGTTGAGGACACCAGAACTGCACACAATGCTCCAAGTGAGGTCTCACGAGAGCAGAGTAGAGGGACAGGATCACCTCCTTCGACCTGCTGGTCACGCTAAACACTTATTTTAACTGTTTATTTTATGGTATTGCTTAGACCATTCTGGGATCCACACCAACTAGGGCATTAGTAATTTTCCTTTTCCTTGTCTTTCTCAGAAAAGGATGGAATTGGGAGTGATTTATAGACATCAGACTGGTATGTGAGCAAAACATGTTTTAGACACTAGCAACCAATTCTCCCCCTTTAACAAACAAAACATTTTTTTTCCTTGGTTTATGTCTCAAAACTAAATACAGAATAAAAAATCAGAAAGAAAACAAAGGGGACAGTGCTGCTCTGGGTCTTTGTTACCATCAAAATGCTGATGCTCATTCATCTGAAGATGAAGATAAAAGAGGTTTTTGGACATCATGCCATTCTGCAGGTGGACTCTTCTCCCAGAGCATCACAGTCATTTTCCTCTTGACTATTTGTATCAGCATGTGGATGCAGCTATGATTGTGCAACTCTGTAATTTTGAAATGAATTTTAATGGAGTGACATGTAATTTGTTGAACTAGTTTTCAAGCATCATCTGTTTCACCACCAAATCTCTGACACTTCTCTGGCATCTCAATCATAGAATCAACTAGGTTGGAAAAGACCTTTAAGATCATCAAGTCCAACCATTACCCCAGCACTGCCAAGGCCACCACTAAACCGTACCAGTAAGTGCCTTATCTGCACTTTTTCTGAACAGTTCCAGGGATGATGATTCCACCACTTCCCTGGGCAGCCTGTTCCAATGCCTGATTACCCTCTCTGTGAAGAAATGTTTTCTAATACCAAATCTAAACCTTCCTGGCACAGCTTGAGGCCATTTCCTCTTATCGCTTGTTACTTGGGAGAAGAAACTAACTCCCACCTTACTACAGCCTCCTTTCAGATGCCCCCTGAGCCTTCTCTTCTCCAGACTAAACACCCCCAGTTCCCTTCGCCGTTCCTCATAAGACTTATTCTTCACAGGCCCTTCACCAGCTTTGTTGCCCTTTTCTGGACGCACTCTGGCACCTCAATGTCTCTCTTGTAGTGAGCGGCCCAGAACTGAATACAGGATTCAAGCTGCAGCCTCACCAGTGCCAAATACAGGGGGACGACCCAAGCAAGAAGGGCTGCAGAGCCAGCCTGTATCTGGCAGTGTCTATTGATGATCCTCAGACTCTTCTATATTTGCTTACATTACAGGTATTTTCCCAGCAGTTAATTTGGCTTGCCTTCTCTTTATCTGATGAGCACTGGATTCAGGGTATACAGATTTGACTTGTCTACAACAGAGACAGACAGACTTCATTGATAAACAAGTCATTTATTTCCAAGGTTAGTTATCAAGGGCATAGCTAACACTTTTAGTTAGGATACATCATTAAGAGCTGAGTTGAAGTTTTAAAATTCAAACAGCCAGGAATGGATGATGCTTTGCAAGGCACTTCCAGTAATGACAGCAATTTTCTGAGAATCACATGCTCTTCCATGAAATGCATCTGTAATTATTTATCTCATTAATTGGATAATCTGTTTTTATCAGCATGACCATGAGAAAATGCATTTCAGCATACAGATACAATGCTAATGCCTTGTGTGTGGTTTTATGAGGATTTCAGCCTTTGAAGTATTAATGCCCTAAGAATGTGCAGAGAAGATACTCTGAAGTAATTTTCTGTCACTGTCTAAGGACTGGTTTGCATGTCATCATTGCAGATGCATCCAACTTCACTATACTGGGAGACACACCTTGCTGGCTTCTATGCTGCATTTACATGATGAATCTTTCTTCTCCCCAATACTCATTTTAGGAAAATTACTATTATCTTATTTTCTGGTTTGATCTTTCCACTTTTATAGTCTTTCACTTTGCTCACTAAACTAACTTAACAATAATAGAAACAAAGAATGGTCTGGGTTGGAAAGGACCTTAAGGTCATCTAATTCCAATCCCCCACCATGGACAGGGATGCCTCACCCTAGACCATGTTGCTCAAGGCTTTGTCCAACCTGGCCTTGAACACTGCCAGGGACAGAGCATTTACCACTTCTTTGGGCAACCTGTTCTAGTGCTTTACCACCCTCACAGTAAAGAACTTCTTCATTATAGCTAACCTGAACTTCCCCTCTTTTAGTTTTGAAGTATTCTACTCTTAAGTAATTAACCACAGCTTTCTCATATGGTTAAGTTTGAATAAGTAAAATATCCTTCAACAGACTGTTTAGCCATCCGACAGCAAAGGAATATTTGCAAGAGCATTAGAGCTGTTGCTCATCTTCCTTAGGGAAGCTCTGAGCGTCTATATGGGATGTTTGTCCACATTGGCATCTTTTCATTTTTCCCTCTTTCCTCCTATCTTTATCCCTCAAAACTAATCCTACCGCAAATCAGTTCCTGTAAGGTGTATGCAAACCTGTTCCCAGTAACTCAGGAACAGAGATTAGTTCAGGAGTCAAAGGAGCTGCAAGAGTGAATTGAATGGATGTGACATCTCTATTCTCTACTTCTGCATTACGACTGTTATTTTCCTTGAGGAATGAGACAAAAGGGGCTTGTTTCCAAGCTAGTGAGTGTAAAGTTGAAGTAATTGCATCTGCAAATATGTGGTCATGGTTTATATGGTTGAAATAAATGACATTGTGTCTCAGTGCTCAGTGATGTAGAAAACATAGTTAGAGAAAAGACATAATTTTGTTTTTCTTTTTTCTTTTTTTCTTCTCCCTGATTAACCCACATGTCACATCTTCCCTTTATCTGAATTCTACCTCATCTGATGGTAAGCAGCTGTGTGCTCATCGGGGTAGAATCTGCAGCAAAACACCTGTGACATGGACATTTGCAAGGGATTGTAATGGTGCTTCTCCAACATTAAGCATGGTGTGATTTGTTATTCACTTTCTGATAGCCTGAGTATACAGCACAAGGGGAACCATATTGATTTGTTATGCTTTAGCAAACAAACAATGTTTGTGAAACATCCGAAACAAGTCTGCTGCTAGCCATGTGTTGTGTATAGGTTACTATCTCAAAAAGTATGGAGGTTTCCATCAGTGGGATCCTGTAGAATTCAAGTTAATAACGTAGTAGTTAAATTTATTAACTTAATATCTAATACGTACCTTGCCATGGTTTAATGAAGTTAAATTCCAAAGAAAATTCACCTCAGTTTGATTTGTTATTTTAAAGGAAAATTATCCTAATTTTCAGGAGTTGTGTTACTATACTTGCTATTGATTCATGGCTGTGTTTTATGAATTAAAAGCAACATTCTCTCAAACTATATTTGGGTTGATCATAACATTTGATCTTGCTGTCTTATTCATGGGAAAGAGCCCTTAGATGTTAGAATGATAGAATAGTTAGGGTTGGAAAGGACCTTATCATCTAGTTCCAACCCCCTGCCATGGGCAGGGATGCCTCACAGGAGACAATGTTGCCCAAGGCTCTGTCCAACCTGGCCTTGAACATTGCCAGGGGTGGGGCATTTACAATTTCTTTGGGCAACCTGTTCCAGTGCCTCACCACCCTCACAGTAAAGAACTTCATCCTTATAATTAACCTGAACTTCCTCTGTTTAAGTTTAAACCCATTCCCCCTTGTCCTATTGCTACAGCACCTGATGAAGAGTAAAAGATCAACCTGCCACAGGGCAAGACCTGCCTGCTGTAATAACAAGCCAGACTGATCACATCTCTTCTGTGTTCTGTAATGAGGACAGAGTATCCCTCAGTGCAGCTATTTCCAAATCTGTGTGATTATTTGAACTGATGTCTAAGGTTTCTGCTGGAGATTCAGAGTTTGCTGGCTGCTTTAAAATACAAAGAGAAAGCACTGCCTGTTCCAGAGCAGGGGACTTGGATACATACAAGGACGTAATGGTATGGCTGTGGATTGTTCTATTGAATTGCCAGACTGCTCCTGTAGACAAGCATGTTCTGAGGGAGAGGCTAGATGGAGTGGTTTGGAAGTGGGAGAATTGCTGAATCTGTATTCCCTTGCCAGTACTAGGAGTGCTGGTTCAGCGTCCTTCATGCTTCTGGCCACTTCCTCTGGTTTGGGGAAAGCCAAAGAAGAAGGCAGCAAAAGGAAAGAACAGAGAACAGGAAAGTACACAGGGTTTGGAAATTGCTGACAGAAGAGGCAGGAGGATTGTTGGGATCTAGGAGACATTCCCAGATTGTAGAGAAGGTGTCAGGGCCTGGCGGAGAAGTGAGGTGGCTTTTCAGAAGAAGAATGAGAAATAAGGCAGCTGAGACTTGAGCGCAGTGGTGGTGATAGAGAGGGACATGAAGAAGTGGGAATTCTCATCCCAAGAAGGAATGGTGGAGCACAGCAAAGCATACCAAAACCTTGCCATGCAAACCAAACACATTAAGCTAGAGCATCTCAGTGTGGGCACAAAGTCTACTTCTACACCTGTACAGTTGAAAAGGATGCATTGGAGTATCCTTCCATACCCTGTTCAAAGTGAAGGGTCATGACATACTGAATAAGAGAGACATGCACAGACAGCAACAGCAGTGGATATCCATTCCTCCTTTTTCCTAGCCTGGTTGCTGCAGGCAGCTGGAGGGAGTGCAGCCTGGGAGCCCTGAGCACTGCTGCATAATTTTGCACTTAGTAATGATTAAAAATCTGCTCAGTTACTGATTTCTGAGGAGTCAGTTCCAGTTCAGCTGTGATAAGTTCTTTTTCCAGCTGCATCTAAATGATTGTTTTCATATTCAGCCCCATCATTAAAGATTTCAGAAACAATGAGGAAAAGTATAGTTTTCATAGGGATATTTGTAATCCGTGTGAATCTGGAAAGTTCCTGGAAATAACCTACTCTTAAGTTCATTTGTGTTGGTTTCTGTCCCCTCTTTGTTGCTTTATCTGAACACTACAAAGGCTTCTAGATGAGTGCCATGTGTTTAAGTAGCCAGTGTCCTAGTTTATGCTGCTCATATGATGCAGTTTAAAGCAAACCTGCCTTCAGTGCAAATCTGGAGTAATCCCACTATTGGTAATGAAAGTACTCCAGAATTATACCAGTTCAAATAAGAATAGATTATAGTGCTGTGATACAAACCCAAAGCAATCCACCTGAACTCAGCTCTTAAAGTAACCACCATAGGTGTACTACAGAGCTGTGGCCACACAGAATCGCCCCTTCTCAATTGTTGATTTCAGATGGGTTTATTTTTATTCCCAGTAAACCTGAAGTGCCATCAAACAAAATTCTCTCGATCAGAATGTGAAATCTGAAAATATTCAGTATTGCTATTTTGCATTCAAATACCTGACCCCAAATTGTTCCAATTCTTCTGGCACTTCCATGGGCAGGTGAAAATAGTGTCATGATCCTGCATTCCTGGATCCCTTCTTTGGCCTGTTAGGTTAGTAGGAGTTGGGTATATGATTGACTATATGAAAACTGCTAAAAGCATTTTATGAAAGAATTGCCATTGATTACAGGTCAGGTTTGCTGAAGTGTCTCTCATAATAGGAAGTGCATTCAACATGATGATCCATCCTGCTGTGAATTCATTTGGTGATGCCAGTTTGGACAGGCATAAGCAGATATAACTTCAGATCCAGTGATTCACTGATCCAGTGATCCATTGGCAACTCCACTGAATTTAATCCATGAAATGACAGACCTCATATGGCTCCCTACAGAACATGTTTTTTCCTCATGTCTCAGAAACTGATTGCAAATGTACTTCAATAGGTTTTTACCAGAGCTGATCATTTCTGTCATGTCTTATACATGGGCTTTATCTAGCTATGGGGGAGGATTGTTTAATGCTTGGCTTTTGTGATGATAATCTGAGTTCCTAGCACCATATTCATTATTAGTGGCATTTTGGGGATAGCACATCACTAAACTTTTACCTTACCAACAGTCACCATTAAAATAACAAGTTTTGGCTTTCTCTTAACAAATGCTTATGAGCAAGTGCACTAACATGGTAAGTTCATTTGGCAAGCTGCAGGTAAAGTCTTACTTCCCAGGCATAAATCCTTCATTTAGAAGCTGTCCTCTGCTGCAGACTGAGGTATTCTGTTGGCAGAACCACTTCCTTAAGCACCCTGGATAAAAGAGATGTGGCTGACAATTTGTCTTCAAAATGCTCTGTTTTCTTCAGGAAGCCTTATCATTAATAGGTGCCTTTAGCAGATAGTGAATCTTTTTATTGCCAGTTTCCAGCCTGTAAAAATCACTCATACCTCAGCACAGCAACAGTCATTACTGCCTTGTAAAGACCTTTTGTTTGCTCCTTGTCAGGAGCTCCTTGTCACTGCACCCATTAATCTGAATAAAGTGCATGTTGTTTATCTCCATCATTTCTCTGAGCTGGCAATGAGCTCTGTCAGTCTCACGAATATGGAGATGAATGGCTTTCCTTGGAAAATCAATGCCAGGGCAGGGAACAACAGTGACAACTGCATGAAGTGCTGAGGAAAAGAAAGGTAAAACTTACAAACTTGAAAATTAAAGCTCCCGGTTTTAAAAATAAGATGAAATTCTCTTTTGATTAATTGCTGTTACATTGACTTTGAATTCTCTGAAGTCGGTGGAAATTTTGTCTGTTTTCCATGGGAGCAGGATCCAATGGGAAAATGGGTACATATTTAATTTCTCAGCAGATACAGAGACCTTTGAGTTGGTTGAGCCCATTGATTAAGCTCAATACAATATGAGTTTACAGACCACTGGGTTGATCAGACACATGTGGCAACCAGTGTGGTGGATTAGAGCCTGAGGCCCTAACCCAGATCTATGGTCATCATGTGAGCAAAACCAAGGTGACTGATTTGGTGAACCTTCTCCATTTCCACAGAGTAGTAACAAGGCTGTTCCTGTGAAACCCACAGCTATGAGAGGATACAGATGAAAACCAGGAAGGGAAATGTGCTTTACACATGTTTGTAGCTATGTGCAGTGTTTATGGTGAGAGAAATTACAAATGAATAAATGATGATGTTACACTGCACAAATTATTTCATTGGGTCACTTTAAGAGAAATGGCTTTATTTTTGTTCTTACACTGACAGCTCAAAGTGTTTAATGCTGATGTGGAGCAGCTGTGAAGAGACATTGGTACCCACATGCTCTTCAAGTCTCATTTCACCTTTGAACAAAATGAAGCCCCTCGTAGTTGCTATGGGACAGTTGTCCTGTCTTGCTTCTTACCATGTAAAGCACGATGCAGGGAATGGTGGAAGTGCACAGAAATCCTTTGCTGAAGTTGCTGTGAATATGCAGACATCCATCTCAGCAGCAGAGAGGGAGAAACCTTGTCCTTCAAGGTTTATTTCTAAAGATTGAATAATGTGAAAAACTTGCTAAAGCTGAAAATCTTGGGATTCAGATAAGCTTTTCTCATATATTTCTTATCTCTTATGGCTGCTGATAATGGCTGGCCTTTTCACCTGCAGAACTGCTCAAGAGCACATGAGAATGTGAAGTGGTAAATGAAAGCAGGCTGCATATATTCATGAATGCAAGTGGTAGCTTATGTCCCAATTTCCAGTGAGCAGCTTCATTTGATGTGACAGAAAGCATGCAAATTGAGATATTGGCATGAGCAAAAAAAGGGGTTTGTGCATACAGTGTTACAGAAGAAAGCATCAGTGTCTACATATATTAAGACTAATCTGTTTTTAAGGTAGCAGCACTGTGA
Source organism: Psittacula echo (assembly GCF_963264785.1). NCBI lineage: Eukaryota > Metazoa > Chordata > Aves > Psittaciformes > Psittacidae > Psittacula > Psittacula echo. The sequence continues at coordinate 6,726,037 of NC_137740.1, forward strand.
GGAACAGCTCTTCTCACATTCACTGTTTTAAAAACAGATTTGGGATTATACAACGACCTACAAAGAGGGTTTTCGTACCAAAACGAATGTAATTCCTGAGGGTGACTGTCCACAAGTGCTATCAGTGGAAAGCCTACAGTCAGGAGGCCCAAACCACAAGAAAGATACAACTATGTCTGGGTGTGTGCCTAATGGCAATTAAATACTGAGCATTCAGAGACTTCTGACCTAAAATCTCAATTGGTGTTAAAAAAGGGAGGGGGGAAAGAAACCCAAAACCTAGAGGTCAGGCAAATTTAAAAGTTTTTTTCCTACTTTTCCCTTCCTAAAGTTGATGTAGATTTAAATGGAAAAAGCCACTGTTGACACTGTTTTCTCTGTGGGTTCTGAGGTTTCTGACTTTCTGTTATAAATGACAAAGCAGAGGAGGGAAAGCTCTGCAGAACAGTTGTTCAAAATACCAGCAGTAAGGAGACATGAAGGAGCAGAATACAGGGAGATTTGGTAGCCCCCTTTCCTTTTTGCCCCCTTTCCTGCTCTACTTGCTTGGCCTCTTTCTTCCCTTCTTCCTTGAGGCATGTTTTCATCTCATGTTGATGCTTGTGTTAGAGAGCTCCATGTTGTGCATTAAGTATCCAGAGAGTTCTTACAGAGTGAACTCCGTCACTTGGAGAGAGAGGGATTTTCTTTACCTGCTGCTCTCTTTTCCTTTGGCATTGGCCAAACCCACGGGACTGACCACAGCACTATGTTCCATCTCCTGTATATAGGTCAGCTGCTGCTTTTGTGGTGGCTCTCCTTAGCACGGACACTGTTACCAGTGCTTTACTGAAAGCTTCATCCCTTTGTCCCACTGTTTGTGTTTTACATTTCCTACTAAATGGCCATTTAAAGCAAATTCCATTTGTCAGTAGAACATCACTGTGATTTCAGATGTGATTTCTAGAGCAGGACTTGTGATGACAACTGTTTCCTCATCCTGGACTGTGTATTTGGTGATTCATTCCCCTAAATAAAATCTGCCAACTCCAGATTCAGACATACTCAGTTATATATTTTTTGCTCTGTCTACATCCAGACACTGATACATGCTGATATCCCAAAGGGACCCTCTGAGGCTGAAACTAAGCAATATTCTTATTAGGGAGGAAAAGGGGCAAAAGGTGTTCTTCTACTGGCTAGTTTCAAGATGATACAGTGGAAAAATTGAGGGTTTGTCAAGTGTTTAAAAGTGAAAGGAGCTGGACACAATAGAACTTCACCTTTTGATAGCTTATGTTCTCCAGATGGGTATCTTGGAAAAGGCTAATCTTGTATTGTAATGCTGGCCTGTGTTCCAGCTGCAGAGAATAATTGAGTTGGCAGAAAATAGGAGCTGCACTTGGTTCTATAACTGACTTACCGGCCTGAAATGAAAGGGGAAGGGCTGGCATGTGTATGCTGCCAACCCAAGCCTCCAGCAATGTGGGGACACCTACTTCCCTGCAATGACTGTTAAAGTCAGCAAGTCAGGGCATGCTGAACTGCCCCTTTGTTAGATGTCCGCAGCAGCTGAGGAGGTTTCCACCTCAGACAGGCTGTAGTCAAGGCACCTGGAACAGTTCACAAAGAAAAAATGCTGAAAACGTTTTCTTTTCCCATTCCTTTTCACTTAGGCTGCTGTTCATGAGGGCTTGATCCATGCCCACTGTCTTCCTCTCATTCCTGAAAGCTTGAAGTCCTTTAATTACTGATTTGGCCATCTTCTTGCATCTCAGATTATTTCACCCCTTTTCTTATTCCTTGAATACTTTGTTAAAACTTGTTCAGTTTTGATAACCAACTTGTACATGTTAACCAACTTCTCACTCACAATAGTCAAAAGGCAAGCAAAAATTTTGCAGGTGGTTTGGCTCATTCTGGTGTCCTGTAATCCATCCTGTACTGCAGGACCTGCACTGGCTTTGTGTTTTTATTCCTGAGCTCATTTCAAATGGTTTCTTGCTGTCAGCTTCCCTATTTATCCCCTCTATGTCTCCAGGTTGCTCCTGCCAGCATTCTTGCCTGCCACCTATCGTACGTTTGGAGATGTCATCACTTCTCCCTAAGCCATGTTTGCACTGAGCACACACATTTAAATATGGATGAGCCTGGATAGATTCCACTTTGTCTTTTGCCTGGCACTATTATAAGCTTGTCGTAAACACTTCCTAAAGGATTGCCACATTGAAATATTTAAGAAGGCTTTTAATCTAGTCACACTAATTAAAATTATTTAGTTCTTTAATGCACCTCTCATGCTCGCTTCTATTTGTTATATTTACTGTGTTAGCTTGCAAATTTGCTGAGGAAAGATCAACAAATAATGATACTAATCTTAGCAACTCGCATGCTTTTGTCATGAAAGGCTCATCTTTTACCACTTCCCACAAAAGAGGAGGTGGCAGGAAAGAAATACATAAAAGAAATACAAATATAAAATATTTATGAAGTATAAAAGAAATGGGGGAGTGGTTGTTCAATAGTAACTTAGACAGGAAAAGATCTATAACTGAAAAAGCTTTCTAATCATTTGATTCCAGGACTTCAAGCCTGAATTGCAGTATCAGTGGCAGTTATGGCAATTCTGTCTTTAGGAAAAACTTCTTAGTGCCCTTCAATGTCTGACAAAATCAACAGTCCTCTGAGAAGTGTCAGGTTGTTCCTGACTTTGGTTCTGCATGCAGCAAGCTCCTGCTTTATATGTTAATTCAAAGCCAGTAAGGACAACCAAGTTTTGCCTGTTCTTTGTCTTTTATTCCCCTTGATAGCTTGCCATATCTAATTAATACTTTGTCATCCATCACTATATGAGTTCTCAGTGCTGTCTTCCATATGAAATGTTTTATTCTGTTTTCCTTTTTGTGCCCTTGTGTTGTGTAATGGGATCTAGCCAGCAGACAATAGAAGCAGCTGGCTTCAGTGCCAGAATGTGTGGCAAACATCTCCTGTTCCTTGCTGCGCTGCTTTGAAGCTCAGACCTCATGGTAAGGCTCAAAACTCAGAAACACGAAACAAAACTAATCTAGAGAAACAAAAAACTCTATTATCACCATCAAGTAGTAAGAGTCCATGTTACCTTGTTCATCATTCTGAGAGTCAAATGAATTATGTGTGTGGTGGTGGTGGTGAAGAAATAAATAATAGGAAATAATAATAAATTCGAAGTATTTTCATGATACATATCTGTAAAAAGACATAGCTGTAGGTTTGTGGAAGCCATTATGAGTTTGGTGATAACCATCTGTTGTGGTTTAACCTCAGCCAGCAACTAAGCACCACAGAGCCTTTCACTCCCTCCGTGGAGGGATGGGGGAGAGAACTGGAAGAGCAAAAGTGAGAACACTTGTAGGTTGAGATAAAGACGGTTTCATAGGTAAAGCAAAAGCTGCATGCACAAGCAAAGCAAAACAAGGAATCCATTCATGAATTCCTTCACCACTTCCCATCACAGGCAGACGTTCAGCCAGCTCCAAGAGAGCAGGGCTCCATCATATGTAATGGTTACTTGGGAAGCCCAGCACCCTAACTCCGAACGTGTGGGGCTCTCCCTTCTTCTTTTCCCAGCTTTACATGCTAAACATGACATCGCATGTAATGGAATATCCCTTGGGTCAGTTGGGATCAGCTCTCCTGGCTGGGTCCCTCTCAGCTCCTCGTGCTTCCCCAGCCTGCTCGCTGCTGGGGTGAGGAGCAGCAAAGGCCTTGACTCTGTGCAAGCACTGCTCAGGAGTAATGAAAGCATCAACGTGTTACCAAAACTGTGTCCAGCACAAATCCAAAACACAGCCCCATACTGGCTACTATCAAGAAAATTAACACTATCCCAGACAAAATCAGCATGCCATCAAGGCTTTTTAGGCCTTGAAGAATTGGTCCAGGAGTTTCACAAAGAAGCTGCTCAGGAAAATTTAAATACTGTTTTTCCCTGATTTTTTTTTTTTTTCCTGAGATTTGTCTGCTTCCTGGATATTGGCACTTCTCTTTTTGGTATGAAAGGGGGAGACACAAAACATTACCTTGAATTATGGGAAGAAGAAGAGAGCTACCCTTGACTGAGTCTATTGAAAGGTGCCTCTACTCATTTTTTTCCACTTTGGTTAAATTTGGCAGCTCCGTGCTCATGCAGAATGATTGCAAAAACTCTCTCCAAATGCCTTGTGAGATGAAACTGGGTGCACAAAATGCAAGTCTGCAAATGCCAGATGATTTTGCAAAGCACTTTGTGACCACCCTTTAAAATTCTCTTTAGGTGTCATAAATCAGCCTTCCATTTTGGGTTTGTTTGGTTTGGTTGGTTATTTTTAGTACTATTCTAACATGATGGCTCTCGCTATTGTCAAATTATTGCAAAATCTTGACTGACATTACTTTGACCTGATTAATTTCTAATTCTTTAAATCTGTTACAGTGTTTACATGATTATTCCTCATTTACTTCACAGGTTTTCACGATCCTGAGCTTGTTACACTGGTATTTATCTCAGCACTTCCATGTAACTGACATTTTTGGAGCCAAATCTTCTATTTCTGTTGAGAACAGGAAGGCAGAATGATTGGAAACAACTTACAGAGTATTCCTGCATTGTTGGGAAGCCTCAATATGCTGTGAAGTGTCTCAGAGGTGTCTGTGTGCCAGCCAGCATGCTCTCTCTGCTTCTGTCATTGCATGGGTGATGGTGCACAGACAAGCTGCACTGACCTCTTAGAATAAGATTATTTTTCTTTTTATTTATGTTGCCTACTTTGTGCATTCTCTTGCAGCACTTCACAAGTGGAGATACGGAAACTTCACTGACAGGGAATTGTCCTTTCACTGTCTCTTATGTGGGTTTCCACAAGATGTTTGAGATTTAGCAGGAGCCTGAATCTGGATATCCCAAAGCAAGCTCAGGGCATTTTAATTTATCATTCTTGGGAATCTAGGAGAGAAGGATAGGTTAGATGGGCATTTAGGCTGATGGTGCCTCCAGGGAGCACTTGGCTTAGGAGGGCACAGTGCACCTGCAGCTGGGCTTCCTGCAACTTACCTCCATGCATCCAATTCCCTGACTCCTGAGTCCATGATGCCACCATGCATCTCTCCTCTCTTTCATAGCTGAGTCCTGTGCCATGTTGCTCCCTGAGAGGTGCTCAGCAGGCAGAGGGGCTGGAGGTAGACTCCTCTGCCTATCTCTTGCCAGGCATTTATGCAGGTGCTTCCGTGGCTGGTTCCAGTAGGGTGCTCTGGCCCCACTGCAGCCGCTTTGGCACTGAGCTGAGGGAAATGTGGCAGACCAAACCTTAACTTACCCTGTCCAGTACTACTTGTGGTGTGGGCACGATCTAACCAATCCTACGTGCAACTCAGCAGCCATTCCCAGCTCCATCCTGCCTCATCTGGACTGAAGGACATTTTTGTAGTTTAGTTTTTCTTGGGAGAAAACTCCTTTAGAAATTAAATCTTGGAATATACTGTTTTGCAATCAATACAAATGTACTTGGCAGCAGCCTGGGGCTTGAGAGGCATGTAGAGTGCGGCAGTATCTATCTATTGACTCTAATATATATGCTGACTAAAGTACTTTCCAAGCAAGCAGCAGCAGCAGTTTGACTTCACAGTAATGCTGCACTCCCATGTATCCTGTGAAGTAAACATCTTCATTCCCGCTGCTCAGAGATGCAGATGTTGGAGCATGCAAAAGCAGGGAGATGAGAATTTCACCCTGCTGCTTCAGCCAGCAACATTTTTCCTTGTCTCTCCAGCCCCACCTCAGCCTGATGTACGTCATCCGTGTAACTGATGAACAGAACTGGAAACTGGTGAAATAACTGGGTATTACTACATCTTTAGTAGAAAAGCCTTTCCGTTTTTAGTTGACGTGTGAAAACTACAGCTTCAGTCTAAAGTGGGAATACCAGGTCTCCTGCAAAAGGTGGCTCTGATGAGCCCAAACTGCTTCTGGTTGAGGGACAGAAGCCAAAATAAATCTGGATTTTTTGTTTGTTTGTTCTTTGAGGTTCAGATAATGGTTTCCAGTGGTTTTCAGGGCCTGAATTCTATTTGAAACTTTATTTTTAATACAAAAAATCTGGAGAGAGACTTTTTACAAGGGCCTGTAGGGACAGGACAAGGGGGAATGGCTTTAACCTGACAGAGGGGAGATTGAGATTAGATATTAGGAAAAATTCTTCCCTGTGAGGGTGCTGAGGCGCTGGCACAGGGTGCCCAGAGAAGCTGTGGCTGCCCCATCCCTGGCAGTGCTCAAGGTCAGGTTGGACACAGGGGCTTGGAGCAACCTGCTCTAGTGGAAGGTGTCCCTGCCCGTGGCAGGGGGTTGGAACTGGATGAGCTTTAAGGTCCCTCCCAACACAAACTAGTCTGGGGTTATATGCTTCTATTTTTAAGGACTCTGTGTAGCAAATAGTGACCTATATTTATAACAGTGACCTGATTATTGCATCACAAAATCTATCAACTGACAGTGGGGCTATAATGTGGTCCTACCATATTTACTGGTAGTTGGTGGGTAGGTTAAGCCTCAATGACACTTTAAAGCAGTCTTTAGCTTTCAGAAGGTTTGGATGCTCATGGTATTGAAGGGGGATTTAAACTTCTAATAAAGACAGAAGGGAGAGAAAGAACCATTTAAAAAAAATGGGTAATAGCACAGAGGGGAACTGAGGAGGGTAAGGATGTCAGGTCATTGCACTGGGCGAAATAGCGGCATTAAATACAACTGACCTCTTGTTTTTCTATGTTAGAAGCTGAGCGCCTGCTAGTGCTGCTATATTAATTTTCTGGAAAGAATATAAGGGTCTTTTTCTGAGGATAAAGAATATTTCTTTCGAAGCCATTCTTTCCTTGGGGGAAAGGGGCATTTATTTGTGCTTATGAAGCCAGATTTTACCCTGCATGCTACATAAGAAGTCCCACTGAAATCAGTTAAAGAATATATGTTATAAGTGACCATTCAGTTTGAGTAAGGATGACAAAATCTGGTTCTTAGATAAACCACAGGAGGAGAAAAGTCTGTCTTAATATTTTATTTTTATAAATCCTGAAGAAAACCCAAGACAGATTGGTACAAACATGTTGCAGGAATAGAGGTGAGCAGGATTTCTTCGAAATAGCCTGGTAGCTGGGTTGCAGCCTACAGGATTGATCTGGGATGAATACAGAAATAAACTCAGCAGCAGCATTTTCTGTGAGAGACTAATATCCTGCTGTATTAGCCCAAGGTACTGGGAACCAAAGGAAAAAGAGACAGATGAAAGGATGGAAAAGGTTTTAAAGGAGAAGACAAAAGGCAAAAAAGCCCCACATTTCATCCTCTGAACAGATTCCAAATGGATGATTGACATAAAGGATCCTAGTATTGTCTCCCACCTTCTGTTAGGGCTGTCTTTTGGGCTGAACTGAAGAAATCTTAATTTTCTAGACTGGTCTAAAAGGAAAAGCATCTTGAATTCCCTGGCCTGATGCCGTAGTGAAGCATCGATTCATATGCTGCTTCAGAATGGGCCTGGCTAACAACACTTCTGTTTGAATCCTGCAAAGCTTTCAGGGATGCATAGTGGCTGTTGCCTGGCACAGAGAGAGAAGCTGTCTGTTGAAACCCGTAACTGGTGTACATCTGAAAATCAGACCTGCTCTGCTTGTATGTGTGAAGAGATCAGCAGGTTGGCGTGGAAGGATACAGTGCTAAGACAGAATTCATGTAATGTACGTAGTTATGGTCAGTAATAGAAACAGACTGGCAAAGGTATGTGTTCACTTGTCAGGTAACAGCTAAAGCCAGAAAAATTGAACTGATTTATTTCTAATTAATATTTCTTAAAAATGACTGCTGTAATTATTGTACCTCGGGAAGAATTTTAAACAAAAGTACATCATTGTAATTAAAATTCTTTTTAAAACAGTTGGGTTTTTTTAAAGAATATTCCAATAAAAAAAGAGAATGCACATGCCACACTAGGAACAGAAACAAAGTGGAAAAACAGAAGAAGGAAAGAAGAAGATGAAGAAGAGGAGGAGGAGGAAAGAAGAAGCAGGAGACAAGAAGGGGAAAGAACAAAAAGCAGGAAAGAAGAAGATTATGATGAGTTTAGTCATGGTCCTGAAGACAGACATAAAGGAAATTCTGTGGTATCTAGGGTATATGCAGCCCTCATTCAACTCATGGTGCCGTTACAACTGTGGTAGATGATGGTGGGCACTGACCAGTGCTAATGTGGGACAAACATCTAAAGCCCCCAGAAATCTCAGGCAACATCAGCCTTTACGTTTTCTTCAAGGGAGACAGCAGAGGGGAGTGTGACATCCAGGTGTGTACCACGATGAAGTTACAAGTTATGGTTGTGTAAAGAACAGGATGTGGAAATGCTGCGTGTACTGCTCTGCTCTGCTGGGTTTCTGTCCCCTGGCAGGGGCACCCACACTTGGGTCATGGTTTATACGCACAGAAGGGTGTAGCAAGATATAAAAATACCATTTTGATAGAACTGTAGGTGGCTAAATGTTACAAACTCCTGGTAGTGCTTTGCTCTAATGACAATGCCTTTCATGTTCAAAGGATCTTTCTTTAAGAATTTGGAAGTATTTCAAATTAATCAAGGGCAAACTTAAATCTGCGCAGTTTTCTGTGATGCTGCTATGCAGCCTTCTGTGTCTCCCATGTTGAAGCCATCCCTGGTTGGTCACTGATGATTCCCTTAGATTTTAGTGATCAGGCCACAGCAGAGACCAATCCTCCAGCTACTTTCCTATATACACCACTTGAAAATCTGGCACTGCTCTCAGCTCCTGCAGCCACACTGGCAGGTGAGCAGGGCAAGGAAGTTGCTAGTTCTGAATGGCAAAACGAAATCTTCCCTTTCCTTTCAGGAAGAAGAGGGAGGAGGGGGGATAAATTTCCAATTTACTGGACTCAGATGTAGTCATTTCTTTGTAGTTTGTCAGCTTTCCTGAGCTGTGTTTCTATAAACTCATAGGAAATCGACAGCAGCAATTTTTTGCGTGATCGATAATGGCTCACACTTCATCCAGTTTTAAACTCCACAACCTTATGTCCTGAGCAGTTTTTCCATATCACTTTTCACAGGACAGGCAAAAATTATCTTGAAGTCTCCTTTGTGTGTTTTATTAGCACTATTAATTTCTTTTCCAGTTCAGTCACATTGAAGTCATAACTTCAAGTGCATTCACTGCTGAGTATCTCATCAGAGAGATCTGTATATTTATAATCCCTGTTAAGAGCTTGCCAGTCATACAGTCTCATGCTTTTCCTCCTTCAGAACAATCTCATCTTTCAGTTTACCGATAGCTCTGACAGCAGCAGCAATGGGTCCTCTATTCTGAGCTGTTTACTTTGTCATTATTGCTTGTTACTGTTTTATATGGTAGTTTCATCTTTCTGTCTCCTCCATTCCTTTACTTATGGCATCACTGTAAATTTATGTTCTATAACCTCCTATTTTGTACAAGTCTGCGAAAAACAGGAACAGTAAAAGCCTCATTCTCTCCTCTTCAGGGGGACACACAGGCAAAGGTACTAATAGCCATATAGTTATTATAGGACAAAAAGAGATTTTAAATCTAAGTAGCTGGGTGAAAAGAATGGAGACTTGATTATTCCATTAGGTAATTTGTGTGATAGTCACATTGCTTTATCATCCCACTCCTTTATCATTTCTATTAATAATCATGTTTATTTTCTATTAAATTGTTCCTGGAACTTACATCCCTGGAGCCATAAATTGTGCTGAAACATGTTGAGATTGTGTACTTGTTTATGCAATTTTGCTAAAGCTAAATGGGATAACAATGGCTGAAAGTGATGCTCAGGATTTAATTCCTTTGAATACTTTATCAAAACCATAAAATAATAGTAATTAAATGGTGCAAGCAACTGATGAATGCTGTGTGAAGCTGCATATGTAGTCTGCCCTATTGCTGCTGGTTTCAAACAAAGGGCCATGACAGTCATTCTCTGCTTCATTGGCCTGTGTGAAAAAAAGAGATCTTGTTGTACAGCAAGGCCACTCTCATGGTCATTTCCCTGCTGACATCTTGATACAAACCCCTCAGGGGTCTCACAGAGATCAGTTTATCAGTACAGTAATAACCTCATTAAGTGCCAGGGAAATCATAAAGCATTAGTGCTACAATGCATTCAGCTTTGGGTCATTATTATTGTAGGAATATGCTATTAATAATATTTTATGCCTGTTTATAGGAATTCTTATGAACAATTTGATATACTAAATGTCAGGCGGGTCGGTCAAGCTCTCTTTAGTCAGTAAGCTTTTGGATGAAAAGACAGGGACTTGTAACTTCCACTCTCCTGCTGCTGCAGAGCTCCTGTGCAGCGTGGGACCAGTGACCTGAGGCAGTGGAACAGCACTGGCACTGCCTTACCTCACACGTCTCTTCATACATACATCGAGTGTGTCCAAAACACTGCTGAGAACTTCAGCTTTAGTCCTTTAGATATAACTATTAAAGACATCCATAGCTGAGTAGTATTGTCTTGTGATTCACCTATAGCTAAATTGCACCGTAGGAGAGGTGAGTCATCAAGTTTTCATAGATGAGGTCCTTCTCCATTTCCATAATGGTTTTAATTCCCTCTAAAGCTCTGTGGTGACAAGTGAGCTGAGTCTGCTGCCAGGTATCTTAGCTGCAAGTGTGAGGGGCAGCTGTGTTCTTCCAGCCCCTCAGGAGATGTTAGAGCTTGTATTACTACCTATGGGTTTAGTTCACATCTGATGCCAGCTGGCACCTGGGAAAATGGTGATCAGTAGCAGTTTCTTCAGCCTCTCAGGAGAATAGCGTATTATTTTATGCTCAGTAGCTCTTTTCACAATGTTCCTGGGTGATGGCGATATCCTGTTAAAAGGCACTGGAATATGTTGCTAATTCTGTGGAGTACTTTCTGTAGATTAACAGTGTCATGTCACTTCACTAATGAAACTGTAAGGTACACCAAAGGCATTTCCAACTCTCCACTGTATTATAACACTAGGAAACGTGAGAACCACAGGTACTGACATACTAAACTTTACCTGGACTCCTGATACACAGCCAGGGTTTGTGTTTTAAAACATGCACACAGATGCATGTGATCCTCAGAGGTTTAAAGTGATATGCCCAGGCACTAGTCACATCCAAAGCTGCTTTTTAGGACAGAACGCAAATTCTACTGAATCTCCTTTTGAGTTTGGGGGTGTGTGTGTTTGGTTTGTTTGTTTCTTTCTTGCTTATTTTCCTTTATTTTAAAAGATGTATATGAAGGACAGAAGCAGACTCTTCTCACTGGTCCCCAGAGACAGGGAAAGAGACAATGAGCACTAATTAAAATCATAGAAAGTATATTTAGATTAGATACTAGGAAAAACATTCTTCATTGTGAGGATGGTGAGGTGCTGGCACAGGGTGCCCAGAGAAGCTGTGGCTGCCCTATCCCTGGCAGTGTCCAAGGCCAGGTTGGACAGGACTTGGAGCAACCCGGTCTATTGGAAGGTGTCCCTGCTCATGGCAGGGGGTTGGAACTGGATGAGCTTTAAGGTCTCTTTCCATATGAATGTCAGAACCTTTTCTATTATGAGTTGGTTGAACACTAAAACATGTTACCCAGGGAGGCTATGGTGTTTCCATCCTTTGAGACACTCAGAACCTGACTGGACACAGCCCAGGATAATCTGCTCTGACTGACCCTGCTCTGAGCAGGGGGTTGGAGTGGATGACCTCCAGAGGTTCCTTCCCGCCTCAACTATTCTATGATTCCTCAGAGAACAAAAATGTGGCGCAGATTATGTAATGTTGTGGAAATATTACATATAGCTATAGGAATACAGGATAGAGGAAAGACTCTCCACAAGGTAGAGCAAAGAGAATTTACATGCTTATTATCACGGCTGAGGTACATTAGCTCCCGGAGAGAATGTAGAGCTTACTATGACCTCTGAAAGGCAAGCCAGGATGTGAGCTAATACTCAAGTCAGTGCTTAATTAACCAAGGAAAAAATATCAATAGAGGTGCATCTGAATGTCACAGATAATATGGAAATACAGTTTCTAATTTAATGCAGTAAAGTCTCTGGACATGCCCACCCCATATAAATGAGATCTAGGCCATTATTAAATGGAAAAGATGAAGCAGGGAAAGAAAAGCTAATCTAAATCAGCTTGCTGCAACTTTATCAGAGATGTACTGATAGGGATCATCTGTGTTTCTGAACAACCATACTTTCAGTTTCATAAATAATTGCTTTAAAGGTGTTAATTTGTCATTCAGACTTCTGGTTACGTGTCAGTGCTCCACTATGGTTCAAACAAACCAATCTACCACCATTTTTTAACCTGAAGCCATCAGATGAGTAATACAGTGTAGCTTGCACAGTAGGAGCCTCTTTGTCAGCTGCAGCAAGGCTGGACTGCCGAACCCCAGCTAGACAGGGTGCCCAGCCCCTGCCTGGTATCTGCAATACCTGAAGCAAAACAATCCCTCACCTTTTCTTTGCAGATCCTGTGCTGCTCCATTCCTGAGAATGGTGCTGGCATGTGGACTTAGTGATAGGCATTTAGCTTGTGTTACTGGAACACCAGGAAGTAATGTACCTGGAAATAGAGAAAGGTGTTTTGTCTGGTGTTGTATTGGGAAACCCAGTGTGGCAGATATTTGACATTGTCATCAGCACGAGTACCTGCTAACTGTTGAATCATTCAACTGAGCTAAATGTTGATGTGTGCAGTGCACAGCTGTGTTGCCTTGAACTGTAATAGCTCTAATAAATTATGTACTGCTGTTTCTTAGCAGGTCTGTAACAGCAGGTTATTTTGAAGTCAGATAAGCTTCGGTGGCATGGATTTACACTCAATTTCTGGGATGTCAACATTGCAGTCTGAAAGGAAATGGTTCTAAAGTCATATCCAAGATGTTTTGTTTTCCTTTTCTCTTGCTGCCTAATACTCTATCCTACTTTAGTTGTGTCTTTATTTTCCTGCACTTGAGCTCTAAGATTTGCATAGCAGCACAATGCTTTCTGCACAGCGTATCAAATGGGTTGTGTAGTCCATAGCAACATCACCAGTTTCAGTTCTTGCCGTAAGCCTCCTGCACTGACTCAACCTCATCCTTCACTATGACTTCTGGGGACTTCTATGACAACAAACCAGTAAATCTTCTTTGATTTGATAAATGTTTCTGTAAGCATGTGTTTTGTTCATGAGTGGTACTGGGTGGTCCTGAAAACTGGACATACTTTCGTTGTCAAACAAAGATAGTGTGGGCAGTGATAATGGATATTGTCCTCAACCTCTTCCACAGTGGTTCAGAACCTTCTAAAAACAATGTTAATACCAACTGAGGGCCAAAGATTTTCTATAGTTTGGGTGTTTTTCTATTATCAGTGGAAACATCCAATCCCGCCATACAAGGCCTTGTTATCTAATATGATGTAAAGTCACAGTTCTACTTAAAAGTAAATCCAGTGGTGGTGGTAGCAAATGGCCTAGGGAAAACGTGTGGACCAGGAATTCCCTGAAGTACTGCTTCTCTGAAGCCTATGTCAGGAAAGGATTGCACAGGATATGCTTTTTCCCCAAGCATCTGTTGCTGACCACTGCTGGAAGGAGGATACTGTGCTATGAGGGTTCATGCCTGGCCAGTGCAGAACTGATGTCCTCAAATTGACAGCCTGCTGAGGGTAACGTCCTGTTTCAAGTCACCTACATTAATTTGAGTCAGCAATTTGATTTTTAAATGCTCCTTGCTTCATGGCTGCAACACAAAGTTCTCTGGTTGTGTTAATGATGACTATATTCAGTTAGATCAAAACAGTGACAGAGTAGCAAAAGGAAATACCCATGGAGAATGGAGGAAGCGTGGGAAAGATCAATATTTTTCAGCAAGAAAACACCAATATTATAGAAAAAGAAGTGATCTTTCAGACCTACTAATAAGAAATACAATAACACGGAGAAGCTTTTGCTCTCTTCTGTGAACAAAGAAATATGCAGCTGGCTAAATCCATTCAGTTAGGAGAATAAGTAAGCATCACTGAGTACCTCTGGCTTTCATAGCATGTAATTGATTTTTAACTAATTCTACACCCAGATAACCTAATCCTTGTGTGGAAAAAAATCAGTGGCTCTAAATCAGTTCTTATTTGAACAAGCAGGTCAACATTGTCCCGGGGAGCACATGCTGCTCCACAGGAATGTCAATCTCCACAGAGATTTGAGTAAGGAGTATGCTTGTGCACCACCTCCACTGAAATCATTGCAGTTTTGTAGCGAGCTCAATCAGGACAAAATCACACATACGAGGAGAAGCATGAGCAGCAGTTTAAGGATGCCCAGACCTGGATGTTGCTTTTTGTGCTGCAGTACTTCAAAGCCCGTTTTCTCTTACTTCCCTGTTCTGAAGACGTGACAAAGTTCCTCTTGGCCACAACAGGCTCTGTGCTGTTAGGTCCCTGGTCCTGTTTGCTCTCACTTTTCAGGCAGAGCACCGTGACAAGGCTTTCTGGCTCTCTGTGCACCCACTCCTCTGATCCTAAGTAACAACACCAATGTGCCTAATAAGGTTCCTTGCTGTGTGTTCCCTTTTTGTGCTTCATGCCAGCTACCAGCCAGGAATATCGCATCACTGCACAGTAATGTTTCCATTAATGAAAGTGCAGTTTCCTGGTGCTCCATATCCCTTTATCTTGTGCTCATATGCACAACAGCCTGTATCTGTGCTGTGCAGAAGGATGCATCCAGAATTCATTTTCTTTCTCATGTAATATGAAAGGTATTTCTGAAAGAGTAACTAGTGAAGTGATGAGAATCCTCCAGGCTTTGAAGTCTAAGCTTTGCTGGTGTGATTAGTTTAAATGGCTCATTTGCCACATAGGGAATTGGTATTGATGGGTTTGGGTTTCTTCATCCCCCTCTTCTGTTTGGAAATTTGATAGCTCCGAACAAGTGCTATTTGGAGCAAGCTCAAAGCTGCTGTTGTGTTTCTTAACAGAAGCCCTCCAATATATGTGCAAAGAGGAAATTATCTGGCATTTCTGAGCTGTTCTTTTGGTTGCCCATGTGTTACTTTACAATGAACATGTTTGAGAAGATGGTGGTGGGTGCATAATCATAGAATCAGAGAATCAACTCTCCAGAAGCCAAGGGCCCTTCTCAGGAGACAGATTCCTGACTCAGAGTTAGACAATTGCAAATGCTTGCAAGAGCACATCCAAGTTCTATATATACCCAGCTGGACCTTTCCTGTGACAGTTTTTCAGCTCCTTGGTTTCCCACAATGAGGATTTATCTTGGTGTTTGTTGCCTCAACCTTGTCTCCTCATTAAAATGAGATCTCAGCCAACAGAACCAAGACACATCTGCCATTTATACAGGCCAAACCTCCCTGTGGCTGGACATTAAGATGAACTACATGAAGAGAAAACTCACTTATGCTAAAGACTGACTTGATTTCTCAACACTCAAAACAATCAATGCCAGAACTCATCATAAAAACCATTTTTGTCTCTCAAACCCTCTTGTTACTCATTTACTCTGTTTCTGCTTTCAGCCCAGGAACAGAGAGGACAGTAGGATCCAGAGATAGTTGTAAGTTGTAGAGGCACTGAGGGACCAGCATACTTATGGCATCATTTAAAGTCTGGCTGGAGTTTTACTTTTACGTATTTGAATATTCCTGTGGATAATCATCTGCGTGCTGACAGCCCAACATCCAGGTGGATTGGCTCCAAAAAGGCTTGCCAGAGCTTCACTACTGAGACCTGGTATGTCTGTGCAGTGAGTATGGTCTGCTCCAGCTGAGCAGGGTTTAATTGCAGTCATGGGATACTTTAAGTCAGGATGGACACTCATCCTCCCTCTCCTTCTTTTTTTGCGGCTGTTGTTGCCCAAAAGCAAGTGGTCTGATGGAGAGTCTGAGGAGATAAGAGCTGGGCCTATGGTTTGTGCTGAGAAAGAAAACAGCCTTTACAAATGTGTATTTAGAAAACCTATGACAAAGGGGTGTTAAAATGACCAAGTTCACAACAGCTGAGCTTTCCCCTGTTTCCTGTGCAGCATTAATTCGCTATTGTACAGATGTTGATAATCTGTACCAATGGGATTCCACGCTACATATTTTTGCTTGGGACCTTTGTTTAAAAACTGACATAATGATGTGTTCTTGGGATATAAATCAATCGTCTGTAGTGAATGACTGCCAAAGCCTTTCCTGCTGGATAAAGTGAAGACCACATAGCCACTGATGTAAGGATCTGCAGAAAGAAACATGATGGTTTTGCAATGGTTTTCTCTTGTGGCAAGTGAATAGTAGAGGAATGGATTTTATCTGCACATGTGCCAGAGAACTCTTGATTATGAGCATCCTATTTGCACCAAACGAAACTTTTCAAGGCTGTTTTCTACTTGTGAGTTTGTCTTTATTCATGGTACACATCTAAGATCCCAGGGTTGTGAATTGAGTAATTGCTTCAGTAATCACAGTTCCAGCTGAAGCTACTGGGATCTTAACCTTGAATATATGAAGTACTGTGTAACAGTCTGAAAGCAGGTCTTAAAGAGCTTGTGTTAGGTCCCCAAGTTTAGCTGTTACTTCTTACTCAGTTCATGTTCCATAAAGATGGCAAACCCCAGGAACTTAACATTCCAGGAAGTTTATAAAAATGAATGCATTGATGTCTGAAGCATTCATACTAGTCTGATAAGCACCACAGAAAAGCCAATGAAGAAATGAATAATTCTGTTTCCAAAGCAGAATGTGAATAGTGTGCAGTAAATAATGCCTGGGGAGGGTGAATAAAGAAGGGAAAATAAACTATTGAAAGCTACACATTAGTTAAACATTGTTCATTCTGCTCACTGAATGAGGTAAGGGTCTTATGGAAAAGAGCATATGTGACAGTGTCATTTACAGTGCTGTTGTGGGGCCTGTGCATGAGGCACACAAATTACTGTTTCACAGGCAGCCACACCATTCTATGTGCTTGATTAGAAGCCTTTGTAATGTAAGTGTTGCATGGTTTTTGTATGCAATAACTAAGTTACATGGTTTGAAGCCCCTATTTCAAGATCTGAAGGCTCTGAAGCCTTTTCAGCTAAATGGTGCAAGGGTTATTCTATTCTTTCATGTGGAGGGAACAATATATTCTCCCTGCTTTAGTCCTCTGAAATATGTGAACTATTTTGTCTAAATTAAGAAAGAAAACAGTGAGCCCGGTGCAGTTATCTCCCATGATGAATTTTATTAATACTGTAAGTGAAAACAATGCATTGGTTACTTCAGTGTTTCCTGTTGTACCACTGTTATTTAGGAACATGGTGGCGATTCAGGCACCTCAGAACAGCAGTGGCTGGAGATGTCAGGATAGTCAAAGTCACCAGATTATGTCCTGTGCTGCTGTTACTCACAGAAAGAAAGCTACGTGTAATTCTCCACCTTCAAGGATAGAGGGGCAGGTTGGGTGGCCTCCAGGGGTGAGGATGAATTGCCTGCTTTCATTCACAAATACAGGTTAACACTGATGGGGTTTCAAGGAGACCCTACATGGAAGACAGCAATGCAGTATAGAGAGATCTGAGCTAAATGAATCATGTGAGGTGCTGAGGTTGCTCACAAGGTTGTTGTGAGGATGGATTTATACTGAGTTTGCTGCTGCCTGGATAAGTAATATTGCTGATGACACAGGAAGGCATCAGGAAATGGTGATCAGTCTGATTTCTCATATGGCAGAAGGCAGAGAATTTGGGATTTGCTGAAAGCCATGAACAGCCTCAAGGACATTAAGTAATAAACCTGCTGCCCACAGAAATAATTAAAGGCAGCCATTCCACTTCACTTTTACATTCTGGCCTTTTTTAGGGGTTTTCTTTGGCTTTTGTCCACTGACAAATTCCCGTTCTGCCATGCAGGACTCTGACTCTGGCTTATTTCAAGACAGATTTCTGAAGTACTGGTATCTTTTGCACCTGAATCCTGGTTAGAATAGTAAGTCAAACCTCCATGTTGTGCTATGTTCATTGTTTGCTGTTGCATTTAATCACAGGAACACTGTCTTGTCCTTTGAGTTACCTTTGAAGACGGATAAATTCCCAGAGATGTCTAAACCAAATGAGGGGGCTTTAACTTCACAGGAGAACAATGACAACTCAAACATTTTATAAAATGCCAACCATGCTGGGTTAATTTTTTATAAGGTTTGATGCTATGTTTCTGTATTTTTAATAGAGACTGACAAAAGAGTCGTTTAAGCCACCCAGAGAGACAAACTTTTACAGCAGGACTATAACCAATTTGAATGTTAATGGTGAAATACCAGGACAGTCTGTCTTAAAAGACTGCCAAGAAATACTCACTGGTGTTGCTGCATAAAAGTCAGAAGATTCCTTTGCATTTGCAGACACATTATACAATGCTTTCAGATTCTTAAAACTGATTCGGAAATCATTTTGATATTTGAAAAAAATGATGTAATAAAATCCATGAAGATACCAGGTAACAACAGAGAGAACTTAATTCTGCTGCATTTCTGTTTGTTAAGGGAAGACTTCGATTTTATATTCCTAGAACTTTTTATGTACTTCATATAGATGAGTAACCTCAGGTTACTGAAGTCTTAAGAATATAATGTATGATGCCCATGGCAGGTGGTTGGAACTAGATAATCTTAAGGTCTTTTCCAACCCAAACCATTCTATGATTCTATGATTACTGCTGTCATTGGTACAAATTTAATTTTCAAGTATATGATATATGTTATGATCAATACATCATAACACAAACATAAGGCACACTCTAGCTTTAGAGATTATCTTTGCTTAAGAAGAGCAATGTCTATCCATGAAACATTTATGCTATGAAGACCACTGCAAGAAATGACTGGACACCTTTTCTCAAGGTTGGATTTGTGCACTTTGGCTACTTTGTAGGGGGACCTGAGTCATGAATTAAGACCATGAATCAGATGCATGAGATGGGTTAAATGGTAAGAAGGCAGGCTCATTTGGTGGGGAACAGGGCTCTGGACAGGTTTCTATGCATGCAGGTCCCTACTACCTGACAGACTCCCTGGTTGCAAGGCAGTGGCATTGCCTATATACTACCTGTGTCTTCTCCACAGTGGATCACAGAGCAGTCTGACCATCTGCTTCCAGCATATGTGACCACAAATGGGGAGAGAGAGGTCACAGTGCAGAGCTGTGCATGGCTTTGATATCAGCCTCACTGTGCGCAGCGTGCAACAGGACAGAACTGCGTTGCTCTCAGCTCTGTGGGTAAGATGTACAAGGCTGTTGGTTGCCCTTCGTGGGCCTGTTCAGTCCTGTCTCTTTTTTCTTCCCTCTGTAAAATGGGCCCTGCACATATTTTCCTGGCCTGGCAAATTTTTGTAGAGGCCAATAATGCTGTCAGGCCTGAGATGAACATGAATAATAGCCTGTTTGCACAGCTGATAACTGAGCTGTAAAAATGAATCTGCTCCCAGATGAAGCTTGACATGCAAAATTTAAGCTTGGGGAGCAATTCTTCGTACATAGTCTGAAAAAAATATAATAAAGGCTTGGACTGATTAATTTTTCTTCATCCTTGAAAGAAAAAACCCTACAGGAGGGTCAGCAGAGAAAGCTTCTGTGTTTTGACACAAAACTTGGAATTAGCTTCAAGCATAAAATACAGCAAATGTTTAATCTGCAATAAAGTTGAATCTGCTCATTTTGGAGAAGAACAATGGCCAAGGGTCGAAGCTTTGGGTTCTGCAGTTGCCAGATGGGCTCATTTCCAAAAGAGAATTTGGATGGTAATCAGTGTCCGCTGGGATCCATGCCCACTGCTCCGAGTCCGTGTGCCACAAAGGAGAGATTAGGGGCAGAATGAGAATGTGCAGGGCTGGCACGAATCAAAGGGACTCCCTGTAAAACCTATTACATCTGCGCTCTAAAACATGCATAGAGAAACTGACAGTCAGGAAAATGCAGTTTGGATTGTGCTTTCATGGCTGGGAAGCTAAAACTGGGTGGGTGGCTAAGTGTAACTCCATGTCCATGCCAGCTTCATTTGACTGCGGCAGCCCGAGTCAGGCCAGATTTTATTGTCCTGTCAGGACTTTCAGAGCAGCGGGATAAATAAAGGAATGAAACAGGGAAATGAATTTATAGACTTTGGTTGTCAAATGATTTACAAAAGGCCTAAACCTTGGTGTTTTGTTCTATTGATTCTGTTTTGGCAAGACAAAGATAAGATTGTGAACCTGTACAAAGGGAGGTGGCCTTTACTTCCCCCGTGTCTTTGTGATGGCTGGGCGATTTGCTGAATTGAAGTTTCACTTTTAGACTGAAAGCAGGTGTTACTCTACACTGAATTATGAGATACAAACACTATAGCATGTTTCTGGGACCCACAGAGTTGGCTAGTATTGAATCACAACAAACCCCAAATGTTTGGGTGGGAATAGCTGCATTTCTCCAATGTCTGCTTTGTAAGAGAAACTATCCACTTCCCAAATCAAGCTTCAGGTGATCTACAAGTACCTGTGGTCTTTGGGAGCCGTGTTAGTCCTTAAGGCTTATGCCCTCCAGCAGGTGAATGTGCCCATGGTTTAGGTCCTGGCCCTCTGAACCAGCCAAAGAACATCAGCTGCTTTAGCCTGACCTGGACACAACTTGCATCATTTTCTAGGGGAGAAGGAAGAGCTGTGCAGAGCTGTGCAGAGCTGTGGTGCTGGCTGCAGCCCTTCAGTGCTCTCCTCCGGCACTATGTTGGGCTGGTGTTGCCCTTCTGTCCTCCTGGGGATCATGGGCCTCCTTCACAAGTACTAATGCCAAGCTTTGATGACTAGTGGGCAACAAGTATCTAGCAATCCTACTGAGTGGCCCAGGTTGTATTAAAATAGAAAAGGTATTTAAAAACCAGCAACTCTGACATAAGTTTGGGCATGCTTCAGCTTTCTAAAGTGGGCAATAGCAGGAATCTCATGAAGAAAAAATTAAAGTGCTCTGGAAAGTGCTTGTAGAAGTTCAAGCTATCAGTCTGACTAGATCTGTGCAAACAGACAAGTACATAAATACTGTGCTTTATCAGAGCCATAGGAGAAGCCAGGGCTGAAGCACAAGAGGTGCAGCAAATCAAGGACCGACTGAATTAGTAGGAGTTGGTTTAGGTTGATTTAGACTACAGGTATCTATTATATGCTTTTATTCTTTCAGTCTTGATTCATCTTAGCTAGAACTTAACATCTGTGGAACTGAGAGACACTTCTGCTTTTGAAGAAAGAATATGGGATGGAATGTTATGAAGGGTATACTACTAAGGGTAGGAGGAAAGCTGGTTTGTGCTTCTAGGAACGATGCCTCTAGGACGTATTATTCTGAAGTTTATCTATCACTTGATGCTTTATGTGATACGACAAAATGCCACAGGGATTGATCCGTCAACTGCTGTTGCTGCAACATGGTGTAACAGGCAGAAAATCTGAAAGGACATGTTTTCTGAAACCTTCTTTAAAGGAACTGTAGCTCTGGGAGTGCACATACACACCTCGTCACTTAGACAAGCATGGGTTCTACACATGGCATGAGCTCTGTCCTAACATTAGTGAGGAAAGGTTTCTCAATCTCAAAGAAACAAGTATTTCACAATGCAGTTACATGGATAACTCTTCTCAAATGTATGTAAACAAGGCTGCATTTGTGTGACTCTAATGCATTTCTAATGAAGATATACACAGAGACACTCAGAAGAAGCAAACCACCATGCAAAGTGAGGAGATACTTAAACATCCATTTGCAAGATGATAATTACAATATTTTTCTCTCCCAGTGGTTCCCTTTTCTTCCTCTCCCCTCCTTCCTCTTTTTTTGGGGGAAGGGGATTTTCAAACTAGTTTGATTTTTATCCACTTTGAAAACCAAGTAATTCCACTCTGACCAAGCTCAGATCTTTTGGTTAGGCATGAGACTCCATTCATTCCCTTGTTATTTAAGAACTGAAAGCGATGAGATGGCAATATCTAATGGGATAGCTTTGAAAAAAATTACTAAAGACAAGCTAGTAAATCAAAAGAGAAAGCAAGAAAAAACCCCAACACATTCAGAATCCTGCCTTGAAAAATATGCTTTTAATGAGCTTTCACTTTAAAAAGGAAAACAAATGCTGGGTTCCTGTTCCTTCATAAGGGAGGACAGCCCTGTCAAGCAGCTGTAAGAATTTACAAATCAGATGACTTAGACTCTGCCTGCTGCTTAGCACAAAGGCAACAGATTCAGCACTAGCTTTAAAGCAAGACAGGGTTTCAAGTGTTCTGCTGTCATATGAAATCCATACAAAAATAATGAGAACCATTGCATGCAGACATCATCCTCAATTCCCATTTGGGTATTGTTTTCTCATTGATGTTGTAATTAATGCTAAAATAATTTGTCTGTGAGCCTTCAAGATGCTTCGAGCTTTCCAGAGGGCTGTGAGGAGCTGAGGGAGTTTTGCACCTCACAGAACCAGACCTTGTCTCTGCTTCTGCCATCACGCACGATACACCACTTCTTTGGAGCACGGGGGCCTAAACAAATAAGGTGAGGGAGAAAACTGGAGCAATGTCTAGCCCACAGAATGTTTAAAAAGGGGAAAAAATAATGAATCCAGGCTTGGTGCTGCTACTGGGTTTCCCTGGCTGTGTCTAAGACCATGGGGAGCCACAGAGAAAACAGCAGCCTGTGGTAGTAATCTGCTGCTTTACAGCATTGGTATATGGTGACTGTAGAGCTACACGAGACACTGTCAACTTGAGTTTTGCTCCAATTCATGATTCCTTTGTTTGTAGTAATAGGATAAATAGTTTGAAGTGAAACATCTTGAAAAAAGCTCACTGTACTTGTTACTAACCATGGCCTCAAGTCTGCATTTCTGTTGGCTTTCACAGTCATTAGTCACTGTACAACAGCAAAGAGTAGATCAGTCTAGAGCAGTGCTCCTCTGGCATGCAAAAGATCTTGCCAGACACCTAATCCTCACTTTTTTTTCTTCTTGGTCCCTTCATTCTTACGCTCATTAAAATTGATGGAAAGGTCCCTATTGTGACTGTAGGTTTGGGTGCACTCAAAGATTTATTGTGTAGGGATACTGCTATGGCAGGGTGTTTAGCCTTGGGAAGGGAATTAAGGGTAGAAGCCTTCACTGTTAACTCCTCGCTAGCTAAATAAAAACTTCACTAATGGACTGGAAAGCATCTCTTACCTTCCCCCTACTCCCATGAAAGAGCTGCTATAGAAAGGCAGCAGCATGAAGTGGAAGATGGATTTGAAGCCACACTAAGTATTGCGAGTAACGCAGTGCTCTCCAGGAAACCAGATTCCCAGGGAGCTGCTCTTCCCAGCTACTCTTACATGGCCAGAGTACTGCTGAATGGTGCTAGGGAATATTTCAGTTGATTTGCTAAAGAAAACCAGGAGGTATTAGTCAAAGTGGACTAATTGGGTTTGCAGTTATAGATATATTGATATAAAAATTGAAGGGAATGCTTGTAAGTGAGAATTGCCCTGAAGACAAGAATCCATGAGTGTGAGATACATACTGTTATCTGTGCACCTGTGTACGCACTTAGTGAAGGTGTGATGCAGTGTGTTTTACATTTAAATGGAAGTTTTTGTCACTAAATGTTGGTTCCATACCTTTGGCCAGTGGTGTGTCAGTGTTACATCATCCTGCTACTTATGCTTGAGTAAAGGAGAACTGAGTGACAGTTTTAGGACAAAGAAGAATTATGGCTATGGAAGGAAGACATCCTGGCTTGAAGGAGAGACAGTTCTTGGATGATAAAGTGATGGGGTTTGTAGTCTGATTTAAATCTGATTGTGTGATGTCCTCCTTTCCTTACTAGGCCATGAGATAACTAAAATAAGGGTATCTTTAGAAAACGTTAAGAGTGCTAATGGAGTTAAATTGACCTTCTAGGCTTGAAACAAGCAAAAACCAAGTCCCAGTGGCTGTGAAAGTGGAAATGTATCCCATAGACAAAGTAGTACAGAGCCTGAATGTAAATAAGAAATATAAAAAAACCCCATTGAACAGCTGATTTAGGGAACTGGATTCCCCTGGAAAGAAGATGAAGTTAAAAGAGAAGAAAATTAAGTTAGGAAACTAAAGAGATTATTGAAGATATTGCATGAAGCATTTTAATACAACAAAAGTTGCAAAAATAAGAGCATAGAGAAGGGAGATCAATAGACACCATTTAGTCAGATACGAATGCAAATGTGAATTGGAAACAAAAACCCTCTAAATAGTCAGAGCCCTAAAACAAAAGAAGGGAAGTAAATGGAACGTTTCTGTGTAAAATGGGTAGAGTTTGAAGCTAAAGACCAAATTATCGTACCAGATAAAACCAGTAAGTAGAACATTTTAAACCAGGCTATTAAACAAGGTACAAACAAAAGTAGGTTTGGTAATCCCAAAAGTAGGAAGGAAGCTTGGGAAAAGTGTTAGTCATTTTGAGCACAATATGTAAAAACCACGAGCTCTGTAAGAGTCTTAGGAACAAGTCCTGATCAGAAGTGAACTTCTATTTATGCTCCACCTCATTTGTGGCTTATTTTGTGCCTCACTTCATAGAAGCAGCAGAAAAAGTTATTGTTCAATGTGATATACAACAGTACTTCCAGCTGAAAACTCACAGTAGTTTGAGGAAAAGAGTTTTATTTTAAAATGTAAATAACTGCAGGTACTGACATGGCATTGGGCCATCACGTCACATTAAGGATGTGGCTGCTACTGCATTGCTTCAACTAACTCTGATTAAAAGGTTTCATTAAAATACCTGAAAGCTACGAGGGGATTGAAACAATTACATTTGTCTCTTGAAAGAGAAGACTGAAAAAGTCAACCTCATGGACAGGGGATATTTTCAAAGGTTATTATACAAATAGAGGAGAACAGGTCTTTAAATGTCCATTGAAAGAAGAAAAAAATATATTGAAGAAAGACGTGAAGGAGGTGTTAGTACAAACAGCTTAGGAAACTGCCTCCATGGCTTAAAGAGTTTCAGCAGGTAGACTGGAGATTTCCCAGTGGCAGTCTGTGTACACTGGTCCTCTTCTTTCTCTGCCCTGACAGTCTTGTTTTGGGTTTTGTTTTTAATTTAGCAAAGATTTTAATGACAAAAATATGAAGCACCCCCCATTCATCCATCCTTGAGAGAGCTCTGGCTGGGGCTGTCTCTCTGACAGTGGTCACAGGGCAGGGGAGGACTATGGCTCCTTGGGTGTCACTAAATAAGTCAGAGTAATTCTGATACTGCTCTAACTTGGCACCGTTGTGCCCAGGTTCTCAGTGTTAAACTAGATAGAATCAGTCAGTGTGGATGGTGTTGGACACCTCCTCTTGCATGGCTAGTCTGTGGTCTCTTCAGCTGCAATGTGGTGAACACTAAAATGCTTCTGGGTATTGCACACCAAGTGGAAGCGCTTGTAGCAAAATATATCTGTGCTGTTGCTTTACAGATTTCCACAGTCTGGAGAGAAGAATCCTGAGCTCCTGTTCCAGTTTCCAACTCAAGAGGTGAGCTCCTGGAGGAGACACACCTTGGCAGGTAAATTAACAGTCTTAATTAACTATTGGAACATAATGGATGAAACTAGATTTAATTTTTTTACACACCAAATGGTTTGCCTCACCCAATTTCCTTCCCCTTTGGCATCTCATTTCCCTCTTGCCTCTGCAATCCCTTGGAGACACAGATGTCCACAAGATGGTACTAGGCTACCAGTAGCCCCTACAATGGCTGGTCTGTGAAGGCTGTTGAACTTGCTGTTTGGCAGGTGGCATCAGAGCAATTCACTCAAAAAAAAGCCTTTTCCTGTTGTTTCCTTTGAGAAGCATCAGGCCTAAATACCTGTTTGGGGGTTTTATTTAATGAAACAAAACTGTGACAGCAAAATGCTCCTGTGACTGGTGCTGTGTGCACTCACCTGTCTTGTACCAGGTAAATTCGTTACTGTCTTTGGAGTCACTTCCAATTTAAGCTACTTTAAGAAAGAGAAGTATGAGGCCAGGAATTACAGCAACACTATGAAACTGTGTTTTGGCACATTTAAGAAAGAAATTTGACCTAATGCATTATAAATACCTCATTTGCTTTCGGCAATTATTGCAATCTATCACATCGAGCCAGCCAACACAAACACGCACTACATTTTGCATGCTGAAAAGTTGTTCAAAAAGGCTTGAATAAATTGTTAATAGTCTAAAAGCTGCTAGTGAAATAGCTCAATGATTAGCTCTTCTCCTCTTCCCATGGTTCAAACGCATTAGTGACACTACTGCCTAATGACTTGCAAAATTTCTGTTAAAGGCATAGGTGCATTTTTAAACAGCGGAGAAGCAGTTCTGAAGCCAATGACATTTCAGGCTTTGAAATGGGAAAGTTTTATACATTGGGTTATGTAAAATTAGTGCTTGATTTATTTTAACATTCCACATACAATCACGTTAATCCTGTTGTGATGTTAGATTCAAGTTGCTTCTGAAAAATACCTTTTCATAATAAGATTACTGAAATTCTCCTAATCCTGACTCGATGAACAACACTGCGGTG
Source organism: Psittacula echo (assembly GCF_963264785.1). Taxonomy (NCBI): domain Eukaryota; kingdom Metazoa; phylum Chordata; class Aves; order Psittaciformes; family Psittacidae; genus Psittacula; species Psittacula echo. The sequence continues at coordinate 6,752,634 of NC_137740.1, forward strand.
TTAATTAAAGACAGTGACCTGCTTCCTCATCAGCGCTGTGCAACCAGAGTGATAAATATGGCCCTCAAGAGCTTGAAGCATTTCCCCTGTAGATGCTCATCCAGGCTCCTGTGTTTGAGTAGTAGCAAGGGTGAGCAGCTCCTGTGAAGGGACACTGCGCCTTTCCCATACTTCATACTCATTTTACTGATTTTAAGAAAATTAAATGGAGGTGACCGCATCAGTATGGTCATAATGAAATCCCTCAATGGGAGATGCGAATTAACGAGGAGAGCACACAATTTGTGCCTCCAGGCCACGTGTTTAATTGACATATTAAAATTAGGATCACAAATGAGACTGTCATAAAATCACAGAATGATTTGGGTTGGAAGGGACCTTAAAACTCATCCAGTTCCAACCCCCTGCCACGGGCAGGGACACCTTCCACTAGAGCAGGTTGCTCCAAGCCCTGTCCAACCTGGCCTTGAACACTGCCAGGGATGGGGCAGCCACAGCTTCTCTGGGCACCCTGTGCCAGCACCTCAGCACCCTCGCAGGGAAGAACTTCTGCCTGAGACCTAATCTCAGTTTCCCCTCTGGCAGTTTAAAACCATTCCTCCTTGTCCTATTGATACAGGGGGTTTAGCCAAGGTACAGGGGGGGTAGTACAGGGGGGTTGTACAAGGGAGTTAAAGGAATTTTGCTTGCTTAAACAAAAGTATTGCCTGTTGTAAATACCTATCATGCCTACCAAGCAGTACCAAGACACTAACCATTGATAAGTGGAGAAGAAGACGCCTGGTTCCAGTGAGGGCCAGGTTCATGGCTTGGACATCAACCAAATCCTAAGGCGCATGCATGAAGACTAAAAGGTGAAAAGTTTAAGAAGAGGAAGACTCATTTACTTCATCTTGAAGACCCCTACTCACAAAAGGAAGACTTATGTATGGATGAACTGTGGATTAAGTGCTGTATTGTGGGTGAAGTGCTCTATAGGCAGATAGGAACAGCCTCACGCTCACAGGCCCTTGTTCTCATGGGGGACTTCAACCACCCTGACATCTGTTGGAGTGAAGGTACGGCCCGGCACAAGCAATCCAGGAGGTTCCTCGATTGTGTGGAAGACAACTTCCTTCTGCAAGTAATAGAGGAGCCGACAAGGAGAGGTGCCATGCTTGACCTCGTGCTCACCAACAGGGAAGGGCTGGTTGGAAATGTGACGCTCCAGGGCAGCCTTGGATGCAGCAACCATGAGATGGTCGAATTCGAGATCCTCAGGACAGTGAGAAGAGCGTGCAGCAAGCTCACTGCCCTGGACTTCAAGAGAGCAGATTTTGGCCTCTTCAGGAGCCTGCTTAGTAAGGTTCCATGGGATACAGCCCTAGAGGGCAAGGGGGCCCAAGACTCTTGGTTGTTATTCAAGGATCACCTGCTCCAAGCTCAGGAGTGTTGCATCCCAACTAGAAGGAAGTGCAGCAGGAGGGCCAGGAGACCTCCTTGGATGGATAAGGAGCTGCTCAGGAAAATTCAAAGGAAAAAAGAGGCTTATAGAAGGTGGAAGCAGGGACAGGCGGCCTGGGAAGAATACAGGGATGTTGTCCAGGAAGCTAGGGACCAGGTTAGGAAAGCTAAGGCCCAGTTAGAATTGAACTTGGCTAGGGATGTGAAGGATAACAGGAAGGGATTCTATAGGTACTTAGCAAATAAAAGACAGATTAGGGACAACGTAGGCCCCCTTCGGAAGCTATCAGGAGAACTGGCTACCCTGGATTTGGAGAAGGCTGAGGTTCTTAATGACTTCTTTGCCTCAGTCTTCACTGGCAAAGGCTCTGACTGCACCACCCAAGTCTTGGAAGGCGGATGCAGGGACTGTAAGAATGAAGACCCTAGGCCCACTGTAGGAGAGGATCTGGTTTGAGACCATCTTAAAAACCTAAACGTACACAAGTCCATGGGACCTGACGACATCCATCCGCGGGTCCTGAAGGAGCTGGCGAATGAAGTTGCTAAGCCACTGTCCATCATATTTGAAAAATCATGGCAGTCAGGTGAAGTTCCCGATGACTGGAAAAAGGGAAATATAACCCCCATTTTCAAGGAGGGGAAAATGGATGACCCGGGGAATTACAGACCAGTCAGTCTCACCTCTGTGCCTGGCAAACTCTTGGAGCAGATTCTCCTGGAAGGCATGCTAAGGCACATGAAGAACAAGGAGGTGCTTGGTGACAGCCAGTATGGCTTCACTAAGGGGAAATCCTGCCTGACCAGTTGGTGGCCTTCTATGATGGGGCTACAAAACTGATGGACAGGGACAGAGCAGTTGATGTCATCTACCTGGATTTGTGCAAAGCGTTCAATGCTGTCCCACATGACATCCTTGTCTCTAAATTGGAGAGACATCAATTTGATGGGTGGACCACTCGGTGGATAAAGAACTGGCTGGATGGCCGCATGCAAAGAGTTGTGGTCAATGGCTCGATGTCCGGCTGGAGACCGGTAACGAGTGGTGTCCCTCAGGGATCGGTGTTGGGACCGGTCTTGTTCAACATCTTTGTGGGTGACATGGACAGTGGGATTGAGGGTGCCCTCAGCAAGTTTGCCGATGACACCAAGCTGTGTGGTTCAGTTGATACGCCGGAGGGAAGGGATGCCATCCAGAGGGACCTCGACACGCTTGTGAGGTGGGCTGATGCCAACCTTATGAAGTTTAACCATGCCAAATGCAAGGCCCTACGCCTGGGTCAGAGCAATCCCAGGCACAGCTACAGCTTGAGCAGAGAAGAGATTCAGAGCAGCCCTGCAGAGAAGGACTTGGGGGTGTTGGTTGATGAGAAAATGAACATGAGCCGGCTTCAGTGTGCGCTCGCAGCCCAGAAAGCAACCGTATCCCGGGCTGCATCAAGAGGAGTGTGACCAGCAGGTCGAAGGAGGTGATCCTGCCCCTCTACTCTGCTCTCGTGAGACCTCACTTGGAGCATTGTGTGCAGTTCTGGTGTTCTCAACATAGAAAGGACATGGAACTGTTGGAACAAGTCCAGAGGAGGGCCACGAGGATGATCAGGGGCTGGAGCACCTCCTGTATGAAGAGAGGCTGAGAAAGTTGGGCCTGTTCAGCCTGGAGAAGAGAAGCTGCGTGGAGACCTCACAGCAGCCTTCCAGTATCTGAAGGGGGCCTACAAGGATGCTGGGGAGAGACTCTTCATTAGGGACTGTAGTGACAGGACAAGGGGTAACGGGTTCAAACTTAAACAGGGGAAGTTTAGATTGGATATAAGGAAGAAATTCTTTACTGTGAGGGTGGTGAGGCACTGGAATGGGTTGCCCAGGGAGGTTGTGCGTGCTTCATCCTTGGCGGTGTTCAAGGCCAGGTTGGACAGAGCCTTGGGTGGCGTGGTTTAGTGTGAGGTGTCCCTGCCCATGGCAGGGAGTTGGAAGTGGATGATCTTTAGGTCCTTTCCAACCCTAACGATTCTATGATTCTATGATTCTATCTACTTCATCTTGAGATCCTCGCTCATGACCACGTGGGGGGGGGGGGCACTGCACATGCGCAAAGGACCTTTTCGCTTATTATAATATGAAGCAAGGATAGGTCATGAATATGTATAGGCGTTTTGAGCAACCCAATGTATAACTTTAGATGATAAATATAGAGGGAAAACGACACTGGTGTGTGCATACTTTGGAAGAGCTATCCCCATGCACATGAGCGCTGAATAAAAGCGTACCTACTTTACAACTTTAACGAGTTGTGGAGTCAACCCGCTTATCACTATAACATGTCATTGTCCAAAGCCCCTCTCCAGGTTTCTTGTCGGCACCTTTAGGCACTGGGAGCTGCTCTAAGGTCTCCTCGGTGCCATCTCTTCTCCAGACTGAACAACCCAGCTCTATGTCGCTGTAGCTAGGACAGCAGAGGGGAGTTCAGGACCTTGCGCACCTGATCGGAGCGGGGCAGGCCCATCTGCCCCAGCCGGAGCTCCGGCCTTACGCCACGGAGCCGGACCTGCCCCGCTCTCCTGGGGCCCCTTCGCCACCACCCCGAGGGGCCGATCCCGGCCGCCTCCTCTTCCTCTGACGGGCCCGGCAGTGCCGAGCCCATCGCGTGCTCCCCGAAGCAGCAGCGCCAAGCGCCGGCCGCGGCCGAGCGGCGGCGCGCGGGGCCCGCCCAGCGGGGCGCGTCACGGCGCGGCGGCGCGCGCCGGGGCGGGGGGCGGCGCCGGCCGCGCAGTCGGCACGGGGCGGCGAGCGGCGCGCGGGCTGCGCGCACCCCGCACACGGCGCTGCCACCGAGGGAGCGAGCAAGCATCATGTGCCGGGCAGCGCTCGCCCGGCTGCTGCTCCTCCAGCTGCTATTGCTGCTGATCAACGCGCACCAAGGCAAAGGTGGGTCCGGCGAGCCCCGGCGGCTTCGCCTCGGTGCTCCCGAGGAGGGGGTGAGCGTCCTGCCTTGCCCCAGCCGCCCCACAGCGCGGTGCGGTGCCACACGGGCGGGCTGGGACCCGCGAGGGCCCGGGCACGCTCGGGGGTTGCGACCTGCCGGGGCCGGGTACGCTCTTCATCCCACGGAAGCAATGCGGCCACTGGTGACAAGAGCTGCTACCTTTAATCCCCCTCTGAGGAGATTTGTGCCTCGGAGAGCAGCGCTGCACCGTGCGTCTGCAAAGCAGATTTGCTCCATGTGTCTGTCCCCGTGTATCCTCCCCCGCCCTCAACTTCACTTGGGTCAATTCCGTTTTCCCGAGCCGGCGCCGGAGTCCGTTCCCCCCCGCTTCCCCAGGTATCTCTGCGTTCTGCCCCGGTGACGGACGCGCGGGAGATCCCAGCATCATTGTGCTTTATAATTTGTCTTTGTCTTTTGCATTTCGGGTTTAACCATCTTCTATTCCCAGGCTCCTTTCCCCCCGCCCTGCCTTTCAAACGATGCCGGGAAGCACGGGAATGGCCCCCGTTATCCCTGCACAAAGCATCTTAGGCATCAGCACTGGTCTCCCGCGGAGGCGCGTCTCTCTCAGCCCCGCACCGACCCCGGTTCCAGCCCCTACCCGAGCCCGGTGGCTCCCGGCCCGGCTTGTGCGCGGCCGGGACCGGGCGGCGAGGCTGCTCCGGGTGCCTCCGCCGCGGGAGCGCTCCCCGCTGACCCAGGCGCGGCCCCGTGTCTCGCAGGCGCCGTCAAGGAGTGCGAGGAGGACCAGTTCCAGTGCCGGAACGAGCGGTGCATCCCCGCCATCTGGAAATGCGACGAGGACGACGACTGCTCGGATAACAGCGACGAGGCGGATTGCCGTGAGTGTCCGTGCACCGCACGGCGGGGAGGGGGACCGAGACCGGGAAGGGCGCGCTTCCTACCAGCTCTGCACCTCTGCTTTATGAATGAATGAATGAATGAAGTCGCGCCGTGACCGGCTCCGGCGCCGATTGGCTGCCGGGAGCAGCCGATCGGTGACGAGGCACCGAGTCCTCCTCGGGGCACGCCCCGCCCCGCGGGTAGCGGCTCCTCGTAGCCGGCCGCGGGCACCGGGAGCTTCCGCCCTCGCCTGCGGCCACGCTTCTGCTCGGAACTGCGAAGGGAGCGGCGCGGTTTGTGTCCGGGGATGCTGGGAGTGGTGAAAAACCCCGGGAAGGCAATGCTCGGGCCAGTGACAGGTGGTGGCGTGAACCGCTGCTAACTCATAGGCGTCCTACACGGTGCGGAGTTGGCGTGAGCTTTGTGTTTAAATGTGTGCTTGCTGTGTTGGTGCTAAGGGAGGTGAACAGGGAGAGCTGCTTGGCAGTATCAGCCGTGTAACACTGACTGATTCCCTGGTAGTGTAGGGGAAGAGAGAGCAAGATTTGCACTTCTGATCCTGAGCAGGTGGCAGTCCTGCCTTCTCCTGGACTGTGGTCCTGGAGTGTGTAAGTGGCACCCAGTAAACTTTGGGTAGTTTGTAGGGTTGTCTTGTTACGTCTTTGTTATTTTGCTCACTCCTTCTGCCAGCCTGAGAGAACTTGACTCAACTGCAGAGTGTGAGAAGCATCTGTGAAAGTAGTTATGGAGGCCTAAGTCTTAATGAGAAATTTCTTTAACTCTGAGTTGCAAATACTGTAGCAAATACCACATATCTTGAATTATCTCTGTAGGATTACAGATGCTGAATGTGCATCAGGTTATAATTCATGGAATGAACTCTTCAAAGTTTATAGACAGAAGGGATGTATCAAGAACAGTCACTGGTTATGTGTGTGACTATCCTGTTAACAGCTTCACTGATAAATCTGTCTTCTCAGAGTGAAGCCTGAGTAGATCAGTGTAAGGAGAGCAGGGATTCCCAAACCTCCTGCTCATGGGAAATGTCTCAATGTTATAACGTAAAGCATAACATCTATATCTGGTGCTTTTGTACTCGGAGGTCTTGGCAGGCTTTATATGTGCCTAAGTTTGTGATCTGGGGAGTTAGAAGCGTTGCTTAATTCAGATACAGAAATGGTTTATGCAGGAATTACGTTGGCACTAGTTAGAAGCAAATTAGGTTTGGAACATTTCAGATTACAAAAGACTCGGCAAAGCCGAGCTGAAAACTTGCTTGGACTTGTTCATAACTGGGCACGTTTCCTCAGAGCTTACGAGTTTTCAGAGAGGCACGAATCTGAGGGGAGCCCTGGCAACCTCTGAGCAGGCTGACAATGGTGTTCTTGAAGCTGCCTGTTTAAAAGTCCCTTTGGGCAGTTGTACAAAGGCTTGGTGAGCTGCAGGTGACCTACAGGACGTGTTTTGGGAGCTGCTGTTTCAGGGGTAGCATCCTGAGGAATAGATTCTTCATCTCACACTCCACACTGAAGAGTAGGTTTGTGGCCTGAGCTCCTTACCTAGCAGCAGTGAACAGATCTCACTGGGCTGCTTTTTATCTTTCCCTTTTCCTTGTGATCCAGCCTTTAAGTGTTGTGTCGGAGAGTGTAAAACAACATCCTGGTGAATATCAGCTTTGTGTGTATTGTGCTGTGTTAGAATAGTTAGATGGAGAATTGCACCTTTTTTAGTTTTATTTCAGAGGGGGGTTTACAGTTGTTGGGTTTGGGAGTAGTAGGCGTATAATGCTAGATTGTGGTAGAGAGGTAACTTTTGAGATGTTAGGAAAAAGAATTGTTCGATGTGGAGACTTCAGGAAGAGTTCTTCACTTTAATCTGAACTTGGCATTTATTATTCATTGGGGAGCATAGTACAGAAATTACTCACGGACTCCTAATTTAGTTCATATATTTGTTGACTTTGCAGTTGCTTCTCCAAGCAGTCTGAAAGACACTTAAATCGCATTTTTCACAGATTTTTCTTGCCTACATTGTTCTGAACATAGTTTTCTTTTAAAAATACATACTGTCTTTCAGCATATGTGATGTTCAGAGTTCTACTCACTGGGTGAAAGAATACGTTCCGTGTGTTCTTGTTTCTAGACACCACCTCGGTTATCACTGCAGTAATAAACAGATATGTATTTTAAAACTATTTTATGAACATATGCAGTAGAAGAAACTGTTCTGGAAAACTCGGCTGGAGTGGTGATGGAGAGGGAAAAGAACATGCAAATAGCCTGCTGGTAATGAATACTGATACGGGCCCTGATAAATCCTGGAATTACTTGCTGATACCTTTGTCCAGAGTTGATAGTGTATTTGTAATAGCTCACTGCTGCCTATGTTTATTGTCCCTTGCAGAAAGAGACAGAGATATCTGTGTTAAGGATTGGTTTATGAAACAAGCTTGGCCTACGTGGTCTGTATACACTGGAAGATTTTGTAACCAAGAGTCTCCAATATACTTCTGGAAGGAGGTAGTATTTCTGGCAGTGCCCTGTGTGCTTCCTACTAGAAGCCATCTTTATGCAAGACTGACATTTATGGTTGTGTTTTGGCATTTTTGGTTTGTTTCCACACCACCCCTGAAGCTTTACTGGTATAATGTTGGCTTTTTTTAAAGCAGTTTTAGACTCGTAAGAGGAACATCGCAGTAGTCATCCTCTATCGTCCCCTTGGAATTTGCTTTCCATTCAGTAATACTTTTCTATTGTGGTTGGTAGTTCAAGTTATCTGCCATAGGATGATGTTAATATGTTAATTGGCAAACATAGGAACTGAAGCATGAAAAAGTAGTGATCTCAGCTCTTACTCAAACCAGATTTACTCAGTAGTGGTTTATAAGGTGTGTTGAATTTATCCTAGGTTGCTCGGTAACCTTCTTATATATTATGGAGCCAAATTCTTTCTTGGCGTGTAGCAGTCGACTTCAGAGGTTTTACTTGTGAGAAATGAATGAAATGAAAGGAATGCAGTTGGGTTTTCTTTCTTAAGAATAAAAGGTGTGTAACACATTTCTTAACTTTAACTGATGTTGCTGATGAAGGCAGAATTGACGAGCTCTCTGTGCACATGGTTCACTTGCGACAGCAGGCAGTAGAGAAATGGGATTTGTTGCTCACACTATTTGGATTATCATGCATTGGTTGTTTCTGTAAGATACTCACTGCAATACAGAATAGACTGCCTGTCACTGTGTTCAATTTAAATTATCTTCACAATTTTAGCATACTCCAAGAAGTATCTTTAGAGCTGAAACTTCTTGCCTCTCCGAGGTCCTCCTCATTTGAGCACGTATCCGTCCTGCGTATGGTGCGTATTTCATGTCGCATATTTCAGTGTTAGCAAGTCCTTTTAGTAATGCTGGTGTTTAAAAAGGGCAGGGAGCCACCAGAAAAAAATGCATGATTCTTGCAATATGAAGACAAAGTGCTGAGGGTATAGGGAAGAGCAGGAAAGTAGGGACTGTAGAAAGTACCTTGCCTTTTGAGCAAGGGTAAAAAAAAGAACCAAATAGATGTAGGTAGCAAGTAAGTGTGAATAAAGTTACTGCCTTACAAGAAGTAAAAGGAAACAAATCCTGGTAGCAAAAGAACTGTAGCAAAGGAGTCTACTAGGGTGCTCATTTGTATGACGCAGGTGGCTCATGAAGCGTTGAGAGGAGATGCTAATTGTGTGTGTGGTGGAAGTAGGTAAAGCTGTACATAGATTGCTTAAATATGAAGATGCCTTTTTCCTGTCTCATTTTCAGAAAGCTACAGCATTTTATAGGAAGTAAAAGAAAAAAAAGGAGTAGAGAAATTCCTTAAAATGTTCCTGTGCGTCTACTAAAAGAGCACCAAAGAGAAAAATTTTGAAAGTTCCAGTGTTTGGGCTGCTGGGGAAATAAAAGTCTTAAGCTCTGGAATTAGGAATGTTGGATAGCTATTACAGAGTTTACATCTGTGTAAGACTATTGACTCTGCCCCATAGAAAATTATTTGCTTGAGCTCAATCCAGTCTATGCAGGCTTGACAAGATGAAAACTCAGTCGCAATTTACAGCTTGAACACTTATGATCTGCACTGTATGTGATCCACAGAATGAAGAGAGGGCTCCAGGGTAATTCTGAACATGATTTTTTAGATGTATTTTACTCCTTCCATGTACAGGCAAGTAATGCTTTTTCCTCTCAGGAAACTATGGAAAGTCAAGACTCAATTTTATAACCCATTTCAGAGAATGTTTGTAGATACCCAGTCATCAAGACATTTCCTTAACGGTATAACAGCAGCATTACAAAGCACCAGAGCTATCTTTATAGTGGGGAAAATGTCCATTTTCTGAAGCACAGTGTTTTGGCAAAAGATCACTTCTTGCTGAGATACTCAGGATGTGGGATGCTGGGTTCTGTTCTGTGTCTCCCTCAGGATAGGTGGAGGCTGCAGGACCAGGTCAGCCTCAGTGCCCACAAGCTGTGTGCCCAGGGTGCCTGCTGCTGTGTGACGTGTTGCCCGCAATGGAAAGTCCTGGAGCTGCTTTGGTGGGGAAGTGGTTCTGGGGGACTTTTTGCCCAATTTTTGCAAGTTTCTTCTTGCTTGCCACTGAAGCTAGCAGAAAGCAGGGAAGAACTTGCAAACTGCAGCCAGACACAATGTATTTGACACAAAACAAGAGATGGTTGTGTTTCATAGCATTTTATTTTCCTGCTGCAAATAGGGTTCACATCATCTTAACCCATCCTGAAATGTGGCATAGTTGCAGAAAGCAACTATAAGAAGCTCACCCAATTTGCTGAAATGCAACACCAGCTTCAAGGCCACTTCAGCTTTGTAATACCTGCCTGCAGGGGGACACAGCCAAATGCAGAATGACTGCTTCTCTTTTTAAAGCTCCATTTTCTGTCTTTGTGTTGGGATTCATTCTGTGGTGTTGCTTTCTGGTGAGTACTGTTCATAAGGATATGTCTTACTGGCCAGGACTGAGATTGCCTCAGATATGCAGTGCAGGCTGCAGGGAGTTACTGTTTCAAAGACTTCTTAGGTGTCTAGAATTCAGGATAAACACATGGCATCCACAAACTTCCCCCTGCCTCAGCCCTTGCCCTGCCTTGGTGCAGCAGTATGTGACTGTATAGCTGCGACACGCTTCCCTTGCTATCTATCTTGAAGGATGCAGACTCCGGTTCTCACGCTGGCTTTGTCCATGAAGAATCTGCAGAGTTGGACTCCTGCTGCCTATGCAGAAGTCCAGGAGGTAGCCTGATATTCTCCTTGCTTTTCAGTACAAATTTCACTAGGGCTGGAATTTGGGAATAAAAATATATCCAAAGTCTATTTGAGAACTAAAATCTGGATGTGCAAAGGGTTAAATATGGCTTGAGTGGCTTTGAAATCCAGGAGTGTAATGGTGTGTAGGTTTTGGGCCATGGCAAGGTGAGACAGCAGGAAGTCACATACATTCTATATGTTTTTTTGTCCTTCCCTACCTGTTGGTCCATTTTTCTTCCTGTTCAATGTTAAGCCAGTGTTCTCTGTGCTGAGTGATGGCTGCGTATTACTCTGGAGATGCCTGTGCGTTGCCTGTGTGTCTTCAATATGTGCACATTGCCATGAGGAGAGTTTTGGGTTTCCTTGACATACACATGGTCATATGCTCTTGATTATGTCAGTGGGAGTTTTAACTGGGTTGTGTGACCAGCTTTGCTCATCCCAAAACTGGGAGCACTGGGAAGAGTGGTGCAGAGAGGCAGGACAATTGCTTGCCTGTGTGCCTGCCTGTCCTGGTCTGTACCGTGTTCATGTGCAAGCACAGCTCAAGACCAGTTTACTGACCTCTTGTGTTCCACAGTGAATGTTGTTATTTGCTTATCTTCCTTTTTTTCATTATATTCTCATTGTCTGCTCTGAGAAAAATAACCCAAACCCCAAAAATGTGCAAGTTATCTTTCCTGTGCTGCATCCTTTATGTAGAAAATCAAGCATTATGTATATGTGGGAAACACGTCCTTCCCCACTTCCCCATTTCCTGGCACATTCACTTGAGGAATTATATTATCTTGAGATACAAACTGCTTTCCAGGAGGTGGTGTTTTTCTGTTGTTCGTGCTCATGGTCTGAGGAAGAGAGAGTGGGAATAGGACCACTAAGAAGACAGAAGAGGGAGCTGGGATGCATGGGATAGCCACCGGGGGCATTATGGCTACAAAAGAAGGAAAACTATATTTTATGGAGTGCTGCTGTGCTATAGGAAGAAAGCACATGGATTGCTCTAGATACAGGTACAGGAACAAGCTGTGATCTGAAAAACTTTCCTGAGGTCAAGGAGAATGGGAAGATTGAAAATGATTAAGTTCAAGAGGAAGATTATGCAAGTGCAGACAGTGGCTTGGTTGGTTTATCCAAGAGCTCAGAACTCTCCTTCCAAAGCACAGAAACATGTTCTACATTTTGAGCCAAAGGAGGCAACTTTCATCCAGAGCATCATAATGTATAAAAAGATAAAAATAAGTCAGTGTAGATCAGTTCTGCTTTGTCTGCTGCAGCGTTACAGGCTCAGGATTAGCACAGGTTTGGAGTGTGATTTCTTACTGGTCCATCTTAGAGTGGAAGATACTTGGGATAATTTAATATTAATCGGAAAATGCTTAGAGAATAATTCAAATAACAAATTACAACCATGAGGCTGAAGGAACCAAGTGTGATGTGCTGTGAACACATTTATCTAGGCTTAAGAGATTGCCAGTGCTAGAAGTAATGAGTTTTCTTGACTCCGTTGTCCACCTGAAGGACCATTAAACACTCTGTAAGGCCTGAAAATGTCTGACAATTATTGATTCTCTTAGCTGCTTCTAATAGAGCAGACACGCAGCTTTTGTTTCTGCTTGCTTTCTTAATGGCACCAGCTTTCTTAATTCACTGGCAAATGTACCATGTCCTTGGTGTGCCTCAGAGAGGGTGATGTTGTATTAGAGACACATGTGTGGTAGACTTGGTTTGGTGTGAAGTTCTCCTCGTTCTTCTACTGTTGCTTTTCTGATGCCCTTTTCCTATCTACAGCTTTCCCATTTACCTGCAGCTTTTCCATGGTGATTTCAGAGATGTTCCCAAAGCATGTTACTGCTCAGCTCTTGCTTTTCTGTGTCGTTACAGGAAAGTGATGCAGCAGAGGGCTGGAGAACCTCTCCTGTGAAGGTAGCCTGAGAGAGCTGGGTTGTTCAGCCTTGAGAAGAGAAGACTCTGGGCAGACCTTATCGCAGTCTGCCAGTACCTAAGAAGAAGAAATCTGGAGAGGGACTTTTTACAAGGACATGTGGTGACAGGACAAGGGGGAATGGCTTTAACCTGCCAGAGGGGAGATTGAGATGAGCTCTTAGGCAGAAGCTCTTCCCTGTGTGGGTGCTGAGGCACTGGCACAGGGTGCCCAGAGAAGCTGTGGCTGCCCCATCCCTGGCAGTGTTCAAGGCCAGGTTGGACAGGGCTTGGAGCAACCTGCTCTAGTGGAAGGTGTCCCTGCCTGTGGCAGATGCTTGAATCTAGATGGTCTTTAAGTTCTCTTCCAACCCAAGATATTCTGTGATTGTCTGCCTTGTAAAATGCCTGAAGATGTCAATTTTTCTTTCTTTCTTTTGCCCATGAAAACAAATCAGTGAAGCTAAGTTTGAGTGATGGGGATGAAGATTTGTGTTGCTGCTTGTTTTCTTAAGCAGTGGCATGTCCTTGCTAGCAAAGCAGACTGCCTGCTCCTGAGTGCCCTGCTTCCAGTGCAGGCAGCTGGTTCTAGCCAAAGGGAAGCCTACGCTATTTTACGGTGCGTGTGTGGGAAGTGTTAAAAATGCTGAGTGTGTTTTTCCTAACTCTCTATTTCCTGTTAAAATTATTAATATTTAGATAGCCACAAGGGAGGGGAAGGGTCTAAAAGGCCCTGTGATAAAATTAATGCAGATTTTCTGCTCTGTGGAAAAATTCTGTCTGAAATACCACTAAGAGATAACAAACTGATTATACTTTAAAAGTTATAATAACACTGTAAGCTAATTGAAAAATAAAGCTAAACCCTTCCAAGGTGAAACATATTCAAAAGCTAGATTTTAACTTAACAGAAGCCGGAAGGTTTTTGAAGCAGGGATGTCAGCTCTGTCTCTGATGGTCTCTCAGGATGAGGTAGACTCTGTGTCATGCCCTGGCAATGATGCCCTGGTTCTATTCCTGGCAAGGGCTGTGACTGACTCCCCAGAGCTGAGGCTGACCTGGCAGCCCTGTGCCTTGCTCCTCATGATGAGGTGAATGAATATTGTTACAGCTTTTCTGCAGGTGGGAGCTGGCCCCAAGTGACTCATGATATCAGGAAGAAGTTCTTTACTGTTAGGGTGGTGAGGCACTGGAATGGGTTGCCCAAGGAAGTTGTGAATGCTCCATCCCTGGCGGTGTTCAAGGCCAGGTTGGCAGAGCCCTGGGTGACATGGTTTAGTGTGAGGTGTCCCTGCCCATGGCAGGGGGGTTGGAACTGGATGATCTTAAGGTCCTTTCCAACCCTAACTATTCTATGATTCTATGATTGTACAAGTTGTCAGCAGCAGAGCCAAGAAATGAGGTCTCCTACCTACCAGTGCAGTGCTCAATACACGCAACCATATTGCTTACTGCAGAGGTACATGTTGGTCTAATGGAAGTATTTCAATTGTTTCTCCAGGTTTCCTGGCTATTCTTCAGTCTAAGCTAAGGCGTTACGGTTAATGCCAAGAGCAAGTGTTAGAAACCAGGAGAGAAAGGGATTTAGAGTTGGCTTAGAGTAAGGCTAGTAGTAGCCTTTGGGCTACAGCCATATAAAGTGAGCTTTATCGCTAGTTTTCTTTTCCTTAGGCATCCTGTTTCTGATACATCAATATTATTTTTGCATTATTAGTATTTATTAAATGCTTGAGAGCGTGTGTGGCACTGTACCAGGACCAGCGCAGTCAGGGACTCAGTTTCCATGGCAGCCAGAGCACAGTCCTGTACTTGCAGAACCAGAAGGGCTCTTTTTGGCAGCTGCTTTCTGTGCTGTGATTACTTTTTCTTTTTAAAGATAGATATAATTTAAAGTCTAGTTCATCAGTGCTGCAGAATCTTGTCCATCCGGGGTGAGAGTTTTGCCTGCTGTAAGTTTCTTAATCTTCTCTGGAGTTCTAGCTTGGTTTCTGTAGCTTCCATGGGGGTGATTTCTTTTACTTGCAAAACACTGAAAGAGAGGAGAAAAAGTACGTTTAGGATCCATTGAAATGGAGGGAAATTTCCTCTTGATTTTGATTAAACTTGAAATGTTATGTTGTTGTAGCCTTCTCTCCCTTTCCGAGGAGCTTATAGCATAGATTTATCACTTTAAAAAAATAAGTGTTGAAGAAATGAGCGTGTACAACAGGCAGTAAACTCTTAACTGTACTTTTACCTCCTTTAGATAACTGCTCCGATTCCAGGTTTTAACTTTACTTTCTATTTTAACTGGCCTTGTTTCAGCCCAAACTGCCTTTCTAGAGGTGTAATGTGTAGTATGATGTGCATTGAGGTGATATTTTGCTTCATTTGAAAAGGTGAATTAGAATTTTCTTTTGATCCCAAGTCTTCGTTCAGCTGTGAGTTACCCAGTAGAGGTTTTCTGTCCATCTTTGCGTTCCATGTATATATTTAATACAGTTAATTTCTTTGGTGGCTTTTCAGGCTTTTTGTGGTCTAGAAAAACCTTACTCATCTGGATACTCCTGATCTAGATGAGTAAGGTTGTAGGTATCCTTCCAGATGTGATGCATGGTTCTCCCATGATACTAGCTGCTTGGTTTGCTGATTTAGCAGTGATTGTACGTTAGTAAATTTTGCTGGATTTACTGGACCTCTTCTGTCCAGATATGATGCTATTCTGTGTGATCCAGAGAGTAGTTAAGAGCATAAAGATCATCAATAGCAGGAGAAATGCACTGAGAATGTCAAATGTAAACTTACAACTGTTCCTGTAGACTTCTTACCCTGAATCACAATTGAATCTATGCAGCTACTTATAAACAGTGAGAAATGCCCCAGTTTCTTTGATACCCTGTGTCAGTGTTGACTGATATAGGCCAAGAAATACACCTCCAGTCCCTGTAACCGAGTGGTTCTATTCTTGTTGGTGTAGCTGTGTTATGCTGATTACACATTTGTCATGCAGTGGCTGGTTAGCAGTTTAGCTTTCTATAAATCTTCACCATATAAGTGAACTAAATATTATCTTATGGATTTGAAAACCGATGCTTACAGAAGTTATCCTTTGCTCAAGGCTGTAGAGTGATTCAGCAACTCATCGTGACCATAAGTGACCCATGAAGAATGTTCCTAATTTCTTATTCTCTGTCATAGAGTTTGCAAAATCATGGGATCATTTAGGTTGGAGAAGACCTTTAGGATCATTGAGTCCAACTATTAGATGTTCAGATAAATCCCAGTGTTGAGAGACCTCACTGTTTCAAAATAGACTCATAGAATAGTTAGGGTTGGAAAGGACTTTAAGGTCATCTAGTTCCAACCCTCCTGCCATGTTAGTGTTGGGTCAAGTACGTGAAATACCTCACATGCATCACTTCTTGTATTTAGGATCAGAGACACAAAATACAGGTGTCTGGGGGGGAACATGGTATTTGTTTTGCTTTTCAACATGGACCTCTTTCTTCTTAGACCTCACAGCAGCCTTCCAGTATCTGAAGGGGGCTTATAAGGGTGCTGGGGAGAGACTCTTCATTAGGGACTGTAGTGATAGGACAAGGGGTAACGGGTTCAAACTTAAACAGGGGAAGTTTAGATTGGATATAAGGAAGAAATTCTTTACTGTGAGGGTGGTGAGGCACTGGAATGGGTTGCCCAGGGAGGTTGTGAATGCTTCATCCCTGGCGGTGTTCAAAGCCAGGTTGGATGAGGCCTTGGGTGACATGGTTTAGTGTGAGGTGTCCCTGCCCATGGCAGGGAGTTGGAACTGGATGATCTTAAGGTGCTTTCCAACCCTAATTATTCTATGACTCTATGATTCTTGTACATTCTAACATACCCTGAAGAATAACAGAGCACAGCCTGTGCAGGGGGAGTCATCACTGTCCCCATTTTGAGACTGCACTTGACAGATGTTGCTCATTGCTGAAGAGGCTCTTTCCATTTCATGTGCAGACAATGTCTCTCCAGACCTCCATTACCTCCATGCTCACACCTCGCTGTTATCTGAGCAGTGGCTATTGAAGTAATTTATCACCAGTACACCCTTGCCTTGATAAGCTGTAATATATCCTTGTTCTGGCAAGAACCAAGATGACTGGGGAAGTTTAATTTGCTATTATTTGTTTTATTGCTACCTCTCTTTTCCTTCTTCCTCTCTTGCGTAAAGCAATAAAGATACAATTTAGATTGCACAACTCTTAGATTTGTGCAACAACATCCATTTCTGCTGGCTTGATAAGTAGGGCTTCATCTTTAACTTGGTGGCAATAACAGGTAGCGTTTAAATTAGCTGGGTACTACTGGGTGATCCCATTGGGCTTGTAATACGCTTTTGAAGGGGCAACCTATATGGGCACAATTCTTTGGTGGATGATAAGTAACGAGTTTCAGAGGGAAGCTCTGGAACAACCTCTACCAGGATAACATTGGTGTGTTAAAATTGCAGGCTTTCCTTCAAGGAATTGCTCTTTGGTGGATGATTTCTGTTCCCCTTTACACAAGAGCTCTTTAGCACAGATTTCTGTCCTATTTTCTCTAAAATAATGTGTTATGTATGTTTGCCCAAGGTGCCAGTGTGTGTTGATCCCTGAAGTGAAATGAGGATTAAGGAGCTGCCTTGACAGGTGCTGAAAAGAATCACATCCGTCCAGTTCGGGGCTGGAGGGCTTCTGATCGTGGTATGGCACTTCAAAGAGTGTGAGTGCAGAGCAGGGGAGAGATCGGGGTGCCTGCGGTAGAAATCCAGGCACCCTCTTCTAGAGCGGAATGATAAATAACATAGTTAATATTTCTTCATGGTTGTGGATCAGCATGTGCCTGAGCGATGTGGAGCCTTTCCCAGGCTTGCATGCAGCATCTCATTGCCTTGCTAGAATCATTTTCCTCAAGTCTTTCAGCATGAGTTTAGCCATTCATTCTCATGGCCCTGTTTCACAGAGTGCCTGTCCTCAACAGCAGTGCACAAAGCCTTTGTTAACACCTCTTGCTCAGGCGTCGAAGGAGAATCTGCAAAGCTTGGCTGAGAGCAGCGGGCGTTTGTTCGCATTCAATTATGCGCACAATCATGTGAATGCTGCCAGCCTTATTTTGTGCAAATACTTGAAGAAAGGATTAACAGCTCCTGCACAAATGCTGTATTTCAGCTGGCTGGAGTCTGCTAAGTTCACCCTGCCCACATCTGTTTAGTTCATTTACAGTGTTTTTAAACTTGGAGACTGAAATCCAGGTGGAGGCTGCTGGGGTGACAGTGCTGGAGAGGCTGGAGCTGACGTGGAGCTTCACGCCTGCCTACTGTTGACTCCAACTCGGTTCAGGGCAGTTGTATACCACACTGTTGGGCATATGACTGGGAGGGGATAACCCAGAAGATGTGAGCTCACAGAACAAAAGCCATCACTTGTCACTGAGCAGTTCTCATCCTCCTGCTTTTGAGGTCAGGACTGAGACATTCTGCACCATGAGAAATGGCGTGTTCCTGCAGGAAGAGTCAGGTTTGTGCAGGGGTTTACAGGGTCCTCGGCTTACAGGGCTGTTGCTCTGGCAGCTTCATCTCTGCCTGCTCAGCACACTGTAGGAGTGTTTCAAGAAAACTTGAAACCAAAATATCCTTTTAGAAGAGTGTTTTCTTTCCTTCCTTCTCAATACAAGCTGGATAGCTGTCAGTGGGTTGTCCATAATGTAAAGGTTGAGCAGTGATCTTTGTTACTAACAGGTTTCTGTTCTGTACTGTGTTATGCAGGCTTCACTATCACATTACAGGGTTGATTTTACAGTGCAAAAAAAGATGCTTCTTTGGCAGTGAAAACCACAGAGGGGGAGGAAGGCAGCCAAGTGCGGGACCTGTTTAGCCCCCATGGGGGAGTGTGAGTTTGAATGTGGCATTAGAAACATATGCAATGGTTTAGGGCAGAAGCTTGCTGTAGTGTTTCTCTCCCTGCTGTTTGTTTTTACTGAAGTCTTGTGGGATTAGTTTCCTGAGGGAAGGAACAAGCATGATGAGACCTAGAACAACAAACCAGAATTCCCTAATGCTTTCCTTTTAAAAACTAAGGCCATTTGCTGTGACTGTGGCACACCTGGAAGCTGGTGTCATCTCTCCTTGAGCTATTTGGGAGTGAATTTCCTGTGGATGAAGCTTTTGGTGCATCAGCTTGACCTTTACATAGAAAAAGGCCATGTGTAAATGTCAATTTTTGCAGTAATCAGTTGGGATCATCTGTTACTGTGTTGGTTGTTTTTTCCTCTGTTTTTATGATAGCAGAGATTTTTCCAGCAGTTTCATACACAAGGATGATGCAGGTTTCACTGTCTTATATTGGATAAATTCTCACGATGAGGAGAAGATTCATACCTGTTAGTGCTCTGTGTGTATGAGAGAGAGAGAACTGGGTATTAAATGGAAGATGGAGGATTTCATTTCATTCTGAAGGGTTAGAAATCAAATTATTAAGCGATGGGTATCTCAGGATTTGGGGAAGATCATTGTGGCATTTGGTGGGGTTTCCTTATTACTTTAATCTGTGGACAGCCCTATCCCCTGTTGTTGATATTTGATGAAAGAAAACATCTTGTCTGCCTGAATCCTCAGCCTGATCTTGTGCTGCAGAAGCCTCTGAGGAAATGCTGATCTGTTATTCCAGGTTGCTGACTAACAACTTGGCCCTGTAGCTTCATAGCATGGCCTGACCCCCTGGTGGCATAGCTCTGTGAGATTGATGTCTCCTAGCTGGAAAATCTGCTGCTGTGGGCCTAGAAAGGGTGAAAGGAGATGGGTTTGTGTGGGCTGTGAGGTTCTGCTGAGAGAAGAGCCCTGGTTGGCCTTGGTGTTTTTGTGGGGCTGTACCCCCATAGCTGTGCTGGCAAAGGCTCCTCTGGTTTACTCAAGGTCACCATCTCCCATCAGGGCAGAGTTTCACATCAGGTAGGTTTTATCTCCTGAGGTGAGCCTTGTGAGATGATGGTCAGGGGAGCAATGTTGTCAGGGGAATATGCTGGATAAACCATCACATTTTAAGTGATGTTTCAAGGGAACCTTTGCCCTCCACAGTTAAAAACAATCACAGCTGACAATGAGGAACCTTTCCAAACTCAATCAATGGTTTCAGTCCTGTTTTGTTTTCTGCAGCAGTTTTCACTAGAGTATTGCCCTATTTTCTTTTACCCTCTAGAAGCTCATGGGGCATAATTGTGGACCTACAGAAAATCAAGGTCTAATCCTGGTCTGTAATGTGTGCTTTGTAATTGTATTATTTGTTACATATCTGCAGTACTGTGGACAGGACTGATGGTGTGCAGGAAGAACAGCAGGCTTGCTGGGGGGGGGTTGGACCTAGATGATCTGAAGGTCCTTTCCAACCCTAACTGTTCTATGCTTCTATGGTTATATGTTTGTTGGCTGCTCCTTCATCACAGCCAAGTTGTCGGTTCCCACCCAGTTATGTGCAGAGTAGACTCGATGTGAGGGCAGCAATTCCTGGGCTTGGACCAGTTTCGTTCCAAGTGAGGGTTAACTCCTCTGTGATTCTGTCTAGGAGAAGAAAGTACAGTTTCATTCACTTCCTGATCTTGTGCATTCCCCAGCTGCATCATTGTGTGAGGACTTGCCACAGGCAAGCCATGAAAATAGAAACCATCCATATTTTATTGACTGTTTGTTCAGTCTGTATCCAGCACTTCTTTTGCCTGTGTTCTCCAGTGTCCTGCTTGAAAGGAAGATCAATCACAGGCTTATTTTAGTTTGTATTATCCCCAATTAAAGAATGGTCTTACTTTCAATTTGGACATTGTAAAATAGTCCTCTTAGCTGCTGGTACGCTGCTTAGTCAGCGTTTACAGCTTTCCTCTTTTGTGGAAGGTGCTGAACTCACTCCCAACAGCTCGTGTGTTATTCCTACAGCTAAAGCAGGTTCTTTGTGTGCCAAAGTTGCAGCCTAATCTGTCACAGCAGGGATGGACTCAAGGGAAATGAGAAGCATTTTTCAGTCCCACAAAGTGATGGGCAGGCTGTGCCTCTACCACCGCTTGGGTTGAGCATCCACAGTTGATGGTCTTTGTCCTGCCCAACAGTCTTTTTCCTGGTATGAATATGGCTTGGAAAGTCTCAATATCATTGCTGTAACCCACTTCCTTGTGGAAAAACTTTTAAGTTCTTGTTCTGGTTTGGATATAGTGCAATGTATTCAACTGACAGAAAACCAAAACAAGAAAAGCCCAACCCTGAGCCATGTGGAGAGGCGTTTCCTCCTGCTACGCTGCAGGCTGCTATGACTGCGGAGCAGAACTCTTGGTGAGTTCAAAGCGAGTTTATTGTTGCTGTGTGAGTATTTAGTGAGTCACTGTCAACCTCTCTAATTCTGTTACGTCAGTATTGTAACTTACATCCTGCTTTTTCTGTACCCATTTCTCAGCTAATATTAATAAGATTTTCCTGTAGTATATAGATACTAAGCCACTTCCAGTGTTTAGAATTTTAGTTGGACTGCAGAGAATGGCCAGGAAGAATTGCCAGATGTGTAGGCACTACATTTCTGTCTCTGACGTGCTTTTGTTCGTAAGTGCATGAACTTGATGGAGATTTGTTTTGACGAGCTTTTGTTCAAACAGTATTATGGCTGGGTGAGTCAAATAAACTGCCTTTGTGTTTGCCAGCATGCTGTCTCTCCTCCAGATGTGATTCAGTCCTGCTGAATCTGTTGTGATACAAAGTTCTTGTAGGGAGACGGCTATAAAGTGAAATCGTGCTGCTCTTGCAAGGATCCTTGTTCATGAAGGCTTCATGCAGCCCCTCTGGGGTCAGCATTCAGGGCCTGTGTTCTGGGGGAACATGCAGGTGAGAGCCAGCCTTGCTGAAGGGTGATTCATGTGCTTTGTGCTTTGAGCAGTTATGTCCAGTTCTCCACTGGAAACGTGCCTCCCTGTGCACAGACCTTATAGCATAAGCTTGCCTGATTGGGCTCAGAGACTGGAAGACAAAGGAAATCTATAGAGAAATAAAGTGTCACCGGGCCTGAGAATGACCTCCCTGTGCAAGGTCTGGTGAGGGAGACGGATCTCAGCCGTGCCTGAGCTCTGTGGTTTTCATAAATGCAGCTTGCGTGATGCCTGGTGAGAAATATGCCTGATGTGGACAACCTGTAAAGGGCAGAAAGAGGATATGATGGGAAGGGCAGGCTGAAAGCTTGACAAAACGCATCCCTGTTTCAACAGGCTCTGAGGCAGGCTGTCCCTTCCTCACCCAACGAAGCTCTGTAAGCTTAACCTCAGATGTCATCAGAGGAAGTCCTCATCTGGAAATGAAGAGCTCTTTGTGCCCAAGTCTGTTTATTAGTCTCACATTGCTGGCAATAATTGTGATGGTGTGTTCTGCATCACATAAATCTTGCCATTTTTTTGGGAGTAAATAACTCCCAGCATCAGATGACACTTAGTTGGATCTCAGGTGTCATGCTGTGAAGGTGAGTGGCTTTCACCCTCATGACTGAGTCTGATGGGGTGACAACACAGTTGCTAAAACTTGCCAAGCAGCAGATACGCCACAGGGAAGCAGGAGACCTCTGCACTGATTGATTGTTGCTATTTCCTGTAGAACTGGCTTTGCATACAGAAAGCTATTGCTATCAATGCAGAGAACTGGAAGGGTGCAGCTGTGTGTCAGTGAGCTGTTTTTGTGTTGCAGTAAGTAGCATTAGGAAAGCAAAAATGCTTACCTTACCCATCTGACTATTAGTGGGGCAGATAGGCCCCCAAAGTAATATTCAGGTTATTCAGTAAATGCCCTATTTTTAAAAATGAAAGCAAGAAGTCTTATTATGGCCATCAAGAGGTGCGGAGTACTTAGCTCTATTAAAATGTGGGCTATTTATTCAGGCAGGGGCAGGGTCTTGGTGTAAAATATGTTTTATTTTATATTGGTGCCTTTCTAAGTTGTCATTGATAAGGTTCTTCAGCTCTGATTTTCCCAATTTACCTACTTGTGGGATGGGGAAATGGTTGATCTCTATTTTTGTATAGTAGTGCAGTCAATATATGGTCAAAAGAGTGGAATAGGAGCTTGGTATTGCTATTTAGTTAAATGTGTGTGCTTGCAAACAAAATCAGCAAGTTGGCATTTGGTCAAGAGAAGCAGCTTTCAAGTTTAGGGGGACGGACTTCTGAATCCGGTAAGAATATTGAATGCAACCCAGATGGCATCCTGGAGGGAAGTTTTGTGGCATCAATTAGCTTTTAGGTGACCATGCTTCCAGGCAACTTCAGTTACTTGGCAGCTTGCCACTTGACTGCTAGTGAAAATCCAAGAGCAATGAGTTGAAATAGAGTTCCTGAGAGACAAAGAGAAAGATGTCTTCACTTGGGGGAAGAGATTTGTGGGTACTGTTTCTTAAATGATTTAAGCTGTCTGCTCTTGCACAGCCACATATCTCAGCCTCATTTATATACATTTCTTTGTATAAATAAACCATTTCAAACTTCTCTCAAATTTTACATGTAATTTGTTCTCAGGAAGGAATCTGCAAATAAAAGAGCCACCAATAGCTGGATCAGTGCCCTTGTAGCTACTAAAGGTGAGCTCAATTTAACATTTTCTTCTGGAAATGAAGTTCTTATCTAGAGTTTTAGGACTAGGGTATTTCTATTGTAGGTTAAGACTTAATGAAGTTGTCGCACTCTGGACTCAAAAGGAGCTGCCAAATCCCTGAAGAACTGGCTGCACTGTAGCAGATTGTAGTACCATGGTTTCGTATCATCCCACTGAGAACCGAGTTGAAAGAACGGTGAGAGTGAACACCCATTATGGGACAGCTGTGGGAATGTGACTTACCTGATACTGGAATGACCTGGAATTGTTTTTTGTTAACTTACACAATGAGCATCAGCTTACAGAAATACTTCTTTATGGCGTTCCTGTTTTGTTTTGGTTATTGAAAGTCCATTTTAAAGGGACTTAAAATTATCTCTATGTCTCAGGTGCTAACATTTCAGATGGCTTTTGCATCTGTGCGACTAGGGATAATGAGGTTTGTAGAGCAGATGTTCTGGAAGCTTGCACTGCAGCATGTCTGGCTGTTTCTGGCTACAAAGATTTACTCCTGGGTGCACTTGTTTTCTTTTTATGTAGGAGAACAGCAAATTCCCAAACAGTCTTCTCTATCCAGTAAGGACTTCAAGATCTCGTATTAGATTTAATCATAAGTGCTTCACTGACAGCTTTAGAAAGGAACAGTTTTGCTCTCAAGATCTTATTTCAGCTGCTATTACTGAGGTTTTACTCTACACTGAAATGTGGCTTTTCAAAATGAGCAGAAGTGTTTGCAATGAAGCAACGATGGTGAGATTTCCCACTCCATTCTCCTGAGGCATAACAATTAAAAAGGAAGAAAAGCCCCCCGGGAAAGCGGAATTCTACCATTATCCCAGAATTGCCTTTTGCTGTGTACTACCTTGTGTGTTCTGCCTGTTGGAGGAAGAAATGGGGTTTTGGAGATAGCCAGATAGGAACAAGGATATGAATTATGAATATGGATGTATGCTAAGAGTGACTTAAGACTCCCTTTATAAAACACAAAGTGTTCTTACATAAAACCCAAAATGTTTGAGCAACCTGGTCTAGGGGACCCCATAGCAGGGGGTTGGAACAGGATGAGCTTTAAGGGCCCTTCCAACCCAAGCCATTCTGTGATTCTCTGAGTCTTCATGGCACTTTTTGGGCTAGAGATGTGGTTTTGCTCAGTTTTATAACATCACACAAGGTTGCATGCTGTTCCCAGTGTAGCTGCTATTTAAAAACCAGTCGTTTGCTTCTGAAAAGCATTAAATGCCAAAAGGTATTCAAGGGAGGTAGCCTTTTTGATCAAGAAGTTACATCTGACTTTTTACTGCACAGATAACATTATATGCAGATGTGCTTTCCCTCATTTAGTCAGGTATGGATGTTTTTCACAAGGGCACCTGATCTGCCTTTCAGAGGTCACCAATTTGCTTCAGTTCCAGAGGGGTGAGGTCTCTATCAGGAATGACTTTGCTAGGTCATGCCTTCTGGCATTAGTCCAGTACAGCACACACATTTGTTTTTCAGCTTCAAAAAGATATGGTTTGAGAAACAACAATAGCTTCAAGGAAGGACCTGGAAACACAGCACTAGAATAAGAAAAGCTTTCAAAGCTTCACAGGATGGCATGTATGGGGAAAAATACTACACATTCAAAGTGATACAGTGGAAGATTTTGAGTGGGGGGTGTGTAAGCTTTCAATTGAGAATCAGAAACAGACACCAGTTTCTTGTTTCCATCTTACTGCTGCTGAGTTGGGGTCAGTTACATTGCAATTCTGAGCAAACTCATCTCCAGTTTGAAGTCAATGGAAATGGCAGGGGTTTCCTCAATCTGGTTCTTGTGTTTCATTGTGACTACTGAAGGAAGAAACAAGGGCAAGTAATCTCAGGCCTTTTACAAGGAAAGCCAAACCAGAATGTTATTTTTAGATCTGACTTTTTAAAATGCCTGCTCAAAGAGCTTTCTCTCCTCTGCTTTGCATAAGAATGAACCTGGCAATCAGATCCGTATGTAAATAAAACCTGCGGCTCGCTCAATCAATATTTTGTTCTGCTTTGGGCACGTATAAAATAAACCACAGAAGAGCTAGTTAATTTTCACAATTCATGCCGATTTTGCATTGAGTCGCCTGAAATCTCTGCAAAGTCCTGGTCAGAGAATTTTCTCCTTTCTCCAGAGGTCTCATTGCCACGGCACTTATCTGTTCTGAGACTCTCATTTTCATACCACTTTTGGCAGAATCATGTTTGAGAGCTGCACGTTTCTCCTCTTTAAATACCACAGCAATTAGGAAGACATCCTGACAGCTGAGTCATCTGAGTGACTTTCATCCTCAACACAGGATGAATCCTCCTTCTGCCTGATGCACAGGGATATTCAATTCCTTCCTCTTAATTACTTCCAGTAGTTTATGCAGTGATCTACCAGCTACTGTGCGGGAGAGAGGAAGCAATAAATATGGCAGAGGGTTGCTATGCATATACAATTTCTGTTGCTGGCAAAGTTTGAAGTCTGCTTCAATTTTCCCTTGAATCATTCCACAGAATCCCTCCACAATGTTCTAATATCTTGTCAGGGCTGTGCTCCAAGGATACTGGATGAACTGTCAAAACCCAAAGTGCTACAGCGCTTCCCGTATGCAACAGCAGCTGCTACAAGGAGGAGAGGGAGCAGTGCACTGTTCCCGTATGCTAGCAACAGCAGGAAGGTCTTTTAAGGGGCACTGTAATATTTTAGTACCTGCTGAGACAGTTTATTTTCTTCTTATCTCTGAGGCAGAAAAGCCTCACCAAGCTGGAAGGCACTTACGTTTTGGAAAACTCAGCTGCTGATCGTCAGCACGGAGAGCTGAACTTTAAATCTGATGCAGCCAAAGGTGTGTGAGGCTAACAGAGATTTGGAAAGCATTGAGATATTTCCAGATACAAGACTGTTAATCTCCAGAGTAGACAAGACCTTGCTTTAACCTCTGGGCCCTGAACAGTGTCTGTTGTTGTGTTGATGTGGTTTTGGTCTGTATAAAGTCCAATTTAATCCTCAGTCAGAATATGAACTTCTGTGGCTTTCACATTTTGAAGTCAGCACTGCTGCTCCCGTGGGATCGTCTGATGTGGGTTTATGCAGGAGACATTAGGTTTTCCATTAACATGTGGCAAATGCTCATTCTCTTCTCCCTCTCCTGAAGGCACTGCATTCCTATCACGTCATTGCTCTTGGAGTCATGACTTTCATATCCTCATAGGACATTTTAAATCTAGTTTTTCTGTTTCATCATGGTGGGTGCTCTCTGATAATGGTTTTGCTTGATGACTGACCTGATTCTTTTTAGATGCTTTTCATATTTTGTCGAAATGACAAAAGGAGGACTCGCCTCTTACCCACTGGTCTAGTGGTGACTCAGCAGCCTACCAGGCTTACAAACCTGCCAGGAATTCAGGCCAAGTGGCGCAGCGTGATTTGTGCTGCTCTTCCCAGGTATAGGCAGACCAGAAAAGATAACGTGTGGCCCAAAGAAGGACAGCTGTGTTCCTGTTCCTGGCTTCATTCTTCTGTTTAGGATTGCCTGGCCTTTGTGCCCTCTGTGACTTTATGTCTGCTAAGAGAGTAGTGACAAAATCTTCTCTACAGATTTGTTTTGGCAGCACCAAAACCAGAGGAAAAGTGTGGTTTGTTTTTGCCTTTAAAATCCTCCTGCAGAAAGGGTGCAAGCATGGTGACAGAACTTAGGAAGTAAAGAACTGTTGGGTGAGTTCAGACTCTGACCAATTTGCTCCCAGATATTTTTTGATCACTGCTTATGTTGATTTGAAAGGAAGCAGGGCTTTAAGTGGGAAGCCTTTCTCAGCAGTTATCAAACAGACATATCCAGCTATCCCTTGTGGGTGTTTTCGAAAGTCTTCAATAGGATCCCCATCTTTCCAATCTAAGTCATAGCAAAGAATCAGAGACTGTTTAGGTTGGATGGGACCTTAAAGCTCATCCAGTTCCAACCCCCTGCCACAGGCAGGGACACTTTCCACTAGAGCAGGTTGCTCCAAGCCCTGTCCAACCTGGCCTTGAACACTGCCAGGGATGGGGCAGCCACAGCTTTTCTGGGCAACCTGTGCCAGTGCCCCGCAGCAAGGCTGCTTTTAGACTTTCTAATGCCTTTCTTTTTTATATAGTTTATTGCAAAATAAAAATATATAGTTTGTACACTTTATGTAGTTTATTGCAAAATACAAAGCCATTGGTTTGATGCCTCATCTGGTTACCTCCTGTTCAGTATTAGTTACTGAGATGAGTACCTGAAAAGCACAACCGATCCTTGACACTCATGTCACTAATTACAGCTAATGAGTGTTTTTTAAAGCGTTCTCACAAGCAAATCCAAACCCAGCCCAGCAATGTTTCAGGCTACTGCGTGGGGTTTTATTGCTTATAATTTTATCAGGTTCTAAAATTTGATGTTTCACTTTGGCTGTAGACGATCGTCTGATTTTCTTTAGATCTCTGAGCACCCTGGCTCTCGCTGGAAGATGTAAGTCCTTATGGCAGGGAGGTGGAACTAGATGATCTTAAGGTCCCTTCCGACCCAAACCGTTCTATGATGGTATGATGTCACATATCAACCAAAATGAATCTTTTCCATTTCACAAAATAAAAGGAGAAATTGTCTGTTTGAGCTTCTACTCTCAGTGTAGGTTTGAAATTCAGTCCGCAATCTTCCATACTCAGTTTATAAGTCTGTCCGTGTTTTTGCTTGATTTGTTTGGTCTGGTTGTAGTTGTCACGATTAGTGAGATGAGAGGTTTTTACTTAGTCAGGAGGCATTAAAGAAAATTGCAGTTAGAGATACAGAATAAGATGTTCCATAAGCACCCAGCTTAACAAAATCTGAGCCATGTACTTTTGTCCTATGTGTCTTACCTGCGTTTTCACCCTCCTAGCAATCAGCCTGATTTCTGTGATCTGCTCTTGAGAGAGCAGAAAAAGCCAGGTACTCAGTGTGAAGCTGTAGATACTCTTGATTGGCTTGTCAGTGCATTGCTGACTGCCACCAAACAGGATGTGTGCGCAGGTTGACATTTGCTTTCCTTCCGTGAGGATGCTAATTCAGAGCGCTCTCACCCTGGCTGTCATTTCTGAATCTTAATAAAGTTCCTATAAAGATAATCATCTTGGAGAACTATACTTTGTTTTCAGACTTGATTGAAATTAATCAGCTGGTTTGATTACTGGGTATTAGCGAGAGGTACAAGACACAGAAAAACAACCTGATCACATACATAATCATTGTCCTTAAGATACCAGCCTGCAGACACACTAAACTTTTTAACTGAAGTTCCAGCTTTGTCTGTGCCAGTAGCAGGGGTAAGTTATAGATACATGTAACACAGACATCTAGTGGCTGAATACCATAGTGTGAATAGAGGCATCTGGCGTATCATGGCTCCGTGGGGATGCCATACAGGAAAGATACGTCCAAAATATGAGACCTGTCAATGCTCACAGCTCCAGAGTAATGAAAAATTGGACTGCTTCATAGGTGCAGTTGGTTGCACTCTGCAGAGTGGGAATCAACGCAGAAATCCCCTGTAATTCCCGTGAAGCTGATGAATTGCCAATGGAGGCGGATTTATTGCTTATGTTGCTGGTCTTTGTTAAAGAGAAGTAGAGGAGGATGTCCAGGGCTTAAGGTCACTGTAAGAAATACAGTTCTGAATTAGAGGAAGGTGATCAGGTTTTGGCATGACATATTGATTGGTTTACATGGTGCTCCAGATATCCCTTTGTTGTTCATCTTCCTCTAAACCCCAGACATTTTTCTTCCTCTGATTTGATTGCATGATATATTTTATCTTCATAATAAATATTTTTTTATGTATATTCATGTGAAATTTTGCTTATCCCCAAAATGCAGTTGTTCCACATTGGCTCAAGGGACACTTGCCACAGTGCTGTGAGGTGATCCAGGCTTGACACTGTTCAAGTTCTTAAGCAGTTTATGGCCTTAATCCTGGAACATTTTATCTTGAGGCTCACACTTAGTGTCTCTGACACCCCTCTGGCAGCAGAGGCTATGAAATTGCTGCCTTTTCATTGGTACCGAGTCTCAGGCTGGTGACTGTTCCCTTGAACTACCTTATTCCACTGCAAAGATGGATTTCCTTTTCCTCGACTCTTATTGATCTGGATTTCCTCGTGGCAATCTGATTTTCTTCAAGCTGGGTTTCCTTCTCTTTACTATGCAGAGCAGAGTGATTATGTGCTCTCCCCTGTGCTCAGTTTGGCCCATGCTTGCTAGAGGCCTCACTAGTCCACCTTGACTGCAGAGATCAGCTTCCACAGCCCTGGAGGCCTTCAGGAGTGCAGCCTTTGATAATGGGGCCATAGTGTTGGTTAGGATACATAAGGTGCAGGGAGAGAGGATCTTCATGTTTCATGTTTGTTTGTTTCTGATTGTCTAAATTGCTGAGCACTTCCTCCTCTCATGTTGGGCTGATGGAGCTCTTCATTTCCAATGACTAAACTCAAGCCTTGGGCACAAGCCCTTGCATTTTAATCTGTTTTAGCTGTTTAGTTTAGACTAGAGAACGTCTGTGATTTCTTGTAGCAGGAATTAAAGCTGCAAATGGTAATTCCAAGGATGAGACTGATAGAAGAGGCAAGTGTATTCTTGGAGTTTCTTGTTACTGACCTGCAGATGAAGTCTGGCCTTGATGAAGTATTAGAGGTTGGTATTAGGACTAAGCAAAAAGAGTTTATTTATGTACTTTCTTCTTTTTTGGGGGGCTTAATTTAAGTAGATAAGGTAGTCACCAACTACTGAAGGAAATGGTAGAAGGCTGTAGTGTGATGACTGTGATGAAAAATGCACTTTGGTGTGTGAATAAGGAGAGACATGCAAGGTAACCTTCCTACTAATGGAGCTTCTTTCCAAGGAAGTACCTTGAGACTAGTACTGAAAATTCAGACTTTTGGTAAAGAAGATTTAGATGACACATCTAAAGGGTGGCAGCAATGAAGGTGTGGTGTGAACTATTTAGGGACTATGTCTGTCACTGGAACTTCTTAAGAACAAACAAATGTCTGTCAGGAGTGGCTCAAAGCGTTTGATCCTGCCCTGGGACAAGACCTGGAGGTGGAGGACGTTTCCAAGGTCTCTTCTGTGCTACCCCATGTATTTCCCTTTGCTGGGAAGGAATGTGTGGCTGCCTGATTTTCCTGCTGCTTCCTCTTTGTACGCAAGTTCAGAGGGATGAAATGCTTGGCTCTTGGTTGAGCAATTGCTTGTATTTAAAAACCAGTCACAAAACTGATCCTCTCAGTGTGAGAAGAAGATGCTCTTTGTGACAGCTGCCTGTTGAGCTTGCTTACTTACAGTGAGTTCAGCTCTTCTGCAGGTGCTGCAGCTGCTATGTCTGTTGGAATGAGTTTTGCAATTTGTCAGATCCACACACA
Source organism: Psittacula echo (assembly GCF_963264785.1). Classification (NCBI taxonomy): domain Eukaryota; kingdom Metazoa; phylum Chordata; class Aves; order Psittaciformes; family Psittacidae; genus Psittacula; species Psittacula echo. The sequence continues at coordinate 6,783,128 of NC_137740.1, forward strand.
AAAAACCACTCAAAATCTTATCTATCCATAGAATACACATGGTTTTCAACAGCTGATGTTTATTGCTACTGTATTTTGGTAAAAAAAGATATAAATTAAATCTTGCAATAAATATTTTTATTTTTAATCTTTTTTTATCTTTCCAGGCTTCAGAGGTCCCAGTTGTGAGAAAACAGTCCTAGAATGGTTTGAGTTGGGACAGACCTTAAAGCTCATCCAGTTCCAACCCCCTGCCACAGGCAGGGACACCTTCCACTAGGGCAGGTTGCTCCAAGCCCCTGTGTCCAACCTGGCCTTGAACACTGCCAGGGATGGGGCAGCCACAGCTTCTCTGGGCACCCTGTGCCAGTGCCTCAGCACCCTCACAGGGAAGAACTTCTGCCTAACATCTAGTTTAAAACTACCCTTGTTTAATTTAAACTCATTTCTCATTGTCTTATTTCTACAGGCCCCAATAAAAAGTCATGGGGTGTTTTGCTACTTGGTTTCTGTGCTATGATGTGCTAGGAATAACTTCCTTGGCAAGACAAGGGGGAGAAAAATGCAAGGATGGTTAAATTGCAGTAATCTCAGAAAATATGCATGCATGGGACTCTTATTTCACTGCTTGAGGGCAAAAAGCAGTAAGGATGTAAAAGACCGGTCTGCTCCTTGAACAGAAAACCCTGTTGCATTTGAATGTGAGATGGAGGCCCCGGCAATTGAAGACTGGAGGCCCAAATTTGGTTGTGGAATTTGATGCCTTGGGTCTGGTAGCATGTCTGCTACTGGGTTCCATCTCAGGGGGCTGCTGACTCCATGCTGGGATTTCCTGGTGTCTGTTAGTGCTGAAGTGTGTTCATTAGAGATGGTGCTGGTGTCAGACATCTACATGCAGGGTTGCCATAGTCTGGTTACTCAGCAAAGATTAGTTCTTTTATTGACTTTCTACAGGAGATTGGCATGCATTTCCTGAGAAAATCTGGACACCCAGCCCTAAAAATAACTGAAGACAACTGGCTTCTGTGTAGTTTGCAGCCAGTCTGTGGCCTTAGAGGAAACAAATCTGTTCGTGAGCTTCTGGTGAGCCAATCCAATATGTGGCTCTGACCGGTCTTTTACATGTTCGTTTATCCTGAAGCTTCAACTAGTTCACAAAGTGCAACCTCTCTCATAAATTCAGATAGAATTTAGGAGGTCAGTATGGCACTGGGCCCTTGTGCTGGATATGGCTGCTCTAGGTAAATCCCACAGTGGGATTTAGGATGTGCAACCTGTAGTAGCCCGTGGTGAGAGCCATCAAGCAGTTGAAGCCCTGCTGGAGTGGGCTGTGTTCATAAAGCTGTGATGTGTCCTTGTAATCAATGAGGAAAATCAACAGGACTCAGTGCATGTACACGAGTGAATAGAATTGATGGCTGTATAACTCACTGTCCTGTTACAGGTCTGCGTACCGAGGGAAGGTAGTAAGTAACAGTATGTCCAGTGAGACCTAGAGGTGTAAATCATTTGCTATGTCTGTATCTAGTAGCTTTTGGAAGAAGTGTGACTCCAGATGAGAGGGAACGGCTGGGATGTGATGGCAGAGCTTTCAGAGAGGTGAGGAATCTGTGCTTCACTGCTCTTCACAAATGGGTCTGTCCTTGGCTTTAGCTGCATTTTGATGTGACATTGGACAAATGGCTTAACCTCTCTGGGCATCGTTGCTTAAAATGGAAATGTCAATATTCTTGCCAACCTTTGTGAGCTACCCCTGGATTAATGGATAAAAATTGCTGTATGAAGTGTAAGCATCGTTTATGATGTATTTTATCTTGTTTTCTTACAAAGCAGCTGGGTTACCTTGAAATATCACCACTGCCGAAAGTGGTGAGAGGCGACCTATCTTGTTTGCCTGAGCCAGGGTAGCCCCAAAACTAAGATTACCTAGAATTTCTTGAGAGAGGTTTAGAAATGTGTTTTAAATAGGTTTTATTTAGTGTTTGATGTAGTGCAGAGCTTGTCTCTTTCTAATGGCCTCTCTGAGCTCCATGCTTTCATGAGTTGTTTAGGAAGATGACAGTACAGACACTGACAACCACAGCCATCATGAGCAAACCAGGGTAGGCAGAGGAAGAGAAAACACATTGTTGTACTTCCAAATAACCCATCTGCTGCTTTGTTTAATTCCTTGGATCTTTGTCTTTAACCTCCTATTTTTAAGCAAACATTTTCATTACAGTTACATAGAACCATAGAATAGTTAGGGTTGGAAAGGACCTTAAGATCATCCAGTTCCAACCCCCCTGCCATGGGCAGGGACACCTCACACTAAACCATGCCACCCAAGGCCTCATCCAACCTGGTCTTGAACACCGTCAGGGATGGAGCATTCACAACCTCCCTGGGCAACCCATTCCAGTGCCTCACCACCCTCACAGTAAAGAATTTCTTCTTTATATCCCATCTAAACTTCCCCTGTTTAAGTTTTAACCCATTACCCCTTGTCCTGTCACTACTAAAAAGTAGTGGGCTGACTTGACTGAGGAAGAGCCTTAATATGAAAAGTGGCAAATGTCAGAGACAGACAAAGTGTTTTAAAGGGAAGGTAGTTGGGATTACTCCACCTAGAAGGAGCAGCGTACACATGGACAGGTCCTGAAGATCAGCTGATGTGCTAGCACTTCCCTCTGAGGTGTTTTTTCCCTCACTTCCAGCATGCAAATTTAAAACAATGTTTAGACTTAAATCCTTAAGAATGGAGGATAAAAAAATCAGCCTGGATTCCATTCAAGATGACATCTTTATGCACATGTGTGCTTAGAATTAGCAGCCCACACTGAATCTTGTCCATTGGACTTGCTTGTTTCTGAAAGTACTCCATACCCTGTCTTTCTGGCATGCAGCTCTGTCCTCTTGCTTTGCTGTTGTGGAACCATCACCCAGTCTTCCATCCCTGAGCTGATGTTCAGCCCTCACGTAGTTCTTGGAAGTATTGAGTTTTGCTGCCAGGTTGTTTCATGTCTAATGAATTTGTACTGAAATAGTTACTTGCTGTGCTTTTCAGATGCATTTTTCCATATCAGACAGTCACTATCTCTGAGTGACTTGAAAATCTTGCAGCATTGTCCTTGGGCACCGTTACAATGGAAAAGTGCATGGTCTGCGATTCTCAACCAGAGCAGCTGAAAGAAGAGGCCAGTATGGGAGAATAGTGAGCACAAGTCAGGGCAACACATGTGAGAAATCTGGCTCATCCAGTACCCATTGGCAGTTCTGCACTGGGACACCACCACAGTGTTGGGTACTCTACAGACACATAGGAAAGACCTGGCTCTGAGGTTTTTAATTCTTTGCTCGCTGCTGGCAGCTGAGAAGTGAGAGGAAGCACAAAGATACAGTGTCTTGTAGGGGTAGGGTACAATAAGGGCAGAACAAATGTCTCTGGGTATCAGCCCATCTCCTTGTCTGTGTGACACTTTGGTATTTGTGTTTCAAGACTCTTGGACGTACTGGTAGAACCATGTTTCCTCACTGCTGGAAAACTTTGCTTGGCAAATGTGGCGTAACTCAAGCTGTGTTTGGCAATGACTGTGAGACTGTCCCTCAAAAGCTTGCTAAGGTTTGCCTAGGACTTAAAGAACACCAGGGAAGGGCTGGGACAGGAAAGCATCTGTAGCCTGCAGTGAAGTTTTAGGCCAAGCACTGTCATCACAAAACCCTTGCACTAAGCTAGGGGGAAGATGTTGGGGTGTTCATTTTGATTCCTTAAGCCACAGCGGCTGTCTGCTTTTGTTAGCAGGCTTCCCCGTTATCCCGTAATCCCTTCAGACACTTGGATTTGTCTGCTTTTCTGCCTAGATGGCGGGGGGTGTTGGGAAGCTTCTTGTTTCAGAGACAGTTGTGGTCTTTGAATGCAACTTTTACCCTAATGTGACAAAAAGGAGGCAGAAAGCCAGAAGTAACATGCCATGCTGTTTATTGCTTGATTTATTTGTGGCCACATCTGTCACACAGATGCCAACATGTTTTATCTTCATTTACAATAGCCCAAAATGTTTCACCTGGACTGATACACAGTCCTGGGCCAGACAGGGAGGTTCCATTGGGAGATTTTTCTTAACATGTAGCTTGTTGCTGTGATTTTATTTGTGTTTAACCCCTGCTTCCCTCTCCAGCCTTAGGTTCACTTGTAAAGCTGTGCATGTTTTCAGTGCCCTGTTCAGATAATTAAAATTGCTGCTTGCGGCGCTTGGCTTCTGTACAGCCTTTTATCAATAGTGCCTCTGAGAATACCTTGTGTTTGGATGAGTGGTTTTAAATAGAGTGGTGAGAACTTCATGGCAGACAAATCAAGTAGGCCTCTTTCACAGCAATCTCTGTTTTCTTCTTTTTACTTTCAAATGCCCAGAAATTATTTTAAAACTGAAAAGATGCCAAGATTGAAAATTTGATGAATCCTTGTTAATATAATTTTCTAATTATTAATAGTAATTATTACTATTTTCTCTTTCTGGTGGAAAAGTTGTGCTCACAGAAATCAGCCGTCAATGGGAAATTCCAGTGTGCAGGACACTCCGGAGCTGTCGCAGGGAGTCTTTGCAGGAACCCATCCTCATTACTCTGCCCAGGGCACAGAACCCAGGATGGTGGGCTTAAAGTGATGGTGCCAGAAGCCAGTTAGAAAACCATCAGTGCAAGTTGCTACTTAATCTCCTTCAGTGATTATCTTAGGCTCTGAAACTGAAGACATTATATCCCATTAAAACCAGAATTCTCATTAAAAAACCCCCTACAACTATACTTATGGTCAAAATGATGGTCTAATTTCTTTTCTCCCTTTCTTCAGAAACATCCTCCTTTCTCTCATCCCAAATCTTGGGCATGTAGGGCCATGTTTTATACTGGAAACCTTTCAGCTCCTAGTCTGCCATGATCCATCCTCTGTAAGAGCCTGTAGAGTTCCTCATTTCCTTTCTTTTTCCTGTGCCATTTACTTAATTAAAATACTTTCCCATGCTTTTTCCAGCTCCTGTCTATGCTAAACAGTTCAGGCTCGCTGGAGGAAAGGGGAAGATGCATGAGTCGCTGTCGTTGTGGTGTACTTAGCCTGTGAACTTACATTTTCAGAGCCTTTCTTTGTTCTGGTACATTTCATGAGCAATGCTTTCCCTTAAATAAGGGTGTGTAGATGTCAAGGAATGAAGGTTTCACCTCTTTACAGCCCATTTCTGAAACACCGATTCTTGTACGTTACTTCTCAGGAAAACCTCCTGTGGGTCTCAGTATCTTATTTCTTTCAGAAAAAGGAAGGCAGGTGAGGCTCTTCGGAGCATGGTGAATGTTTCGTGGAGGTTTTATTGGTGTTTTCATGTGGGTTTTTTTGTTCTTTGTTTAAACAGGGTTTACCTCATGTAATAGATGTAGATGTTGAATATGCCTATACCCCAGTAGTGCTGCACTGTAATCATGACTTGCAAATCTGCATGTGTAACCTTGGCCAGTGCAAAGCTTCCTGAATTCCTAGGGAGCTTCTGTCCCGAGGACCTTGAAATCAAAGGCCTTCTTAAAGCTTGTACACGCATTCTAAAGAGTACTAAGTGTGTGTGTGCCTTTGTATGACAGGTAATTAAGTTATGTGTTACTGCAGTATTGATTTTTCATCACTGACAGGCTTAGTGATGACAGAGCCATTGATATTGTAAGTCCTGGAGTTATAGGTGTGTAACATGATTGGTTTGATAACGTCCTAAGTCATCTTGATAGTGTTTTAATTTTACCTGTGGTGAATTTCTGATCCTGACTTTGTTGACATACGGGGAAAAAAGTAATGTACGTGGTCTGAAGAGTGGTTATAGAATACCTGTGAAAGCATTGCTAGCAAAGCATGAAAGGGGACAAAATACTGAAGCCATAATGTCTTGGTGACATTTTTACCCATTTTAACTCCTTGTCCTCTGCTTTGCAGTTCTGGTGTGGATAAGTGAAATGGGAATGTGGTTATGAGTGAACAGCTGGAGAAATAAATTCTCAGGGATGTGGACTGGGCTATCTCTGACAGTTTCCTTCATACTCACTGATGGCAGGGCTTCCTTTAGCAGTGTCACCTTCCCGTTACTGCTTACATTCAAGAGCAGACAGAGTTCCAGGATGCCACTATGTTGACTCTTATTCTTGTGTTAATTAGCAGAGAGCTGTCAGTTTGGTGTGTATGTGGTTTTCAGTGTCAGCCTTCCTGGCTTCACTTGCTTATCTTGCATTTAAAATGGAATTCAATACATAACCAAGACCTACAACCTGCTAAGCGCTGACATAGCAGCAATGCCCAGCTCCTCTCCTGGTCTGACCAGCAGTATATAAGAAGCTAAATGAATATTAATGCATTCCTGTCGACTAGCAGCTTGGTTTACTTGTCTCTTTCATCTTCTGCAATGAAGTATGAGCTTTCTGGCTGGGTCATTAATAAAACAGCTAGTGGATGATTTATTTCACCCAAAGTACTAGTTGGCTATTGTGTCTCCAGTGTCAGCAGTGAATGGCTTTTCTGCTGTTGTCATGGTCTCCCCTTTAGTAATCACAAGGATTCAGGAGGACGCAAAGGACTAATATCATGGGGAACTTGCTTACCACGTCTTGCTCCTGTTGTTCGTATGCAGTTTTCAACTGAATGTGAATCCTCTTTTCCTGGGAGACACCAGGACCTCCTAGGACTCTCAGTAAGAATGCAGGGACCTTGTCACATCCCTCATGGTGCAGGGCAGAAGAGACTGCTGTAGCCAGTACAAAACAAATACGTACATTTATTTTCCAGACTGCTGAAGATAGATGGTGTCTGTCCTTCCCCCAGGTCTGGAGGCTGTCGTACCAACCATCTCTGCGTGTCTGATGTCTTCACGGCTCCAAGTTTTGGCTTTGTTTGTGCTGCCATGGAAAAACGTGCTGATTACCTACCTGTCTTAAGAAAATATATATTATTTAGAGTAACAAAGTTGTTCTATAGTCTCATTTAAGCATAAACAAAACGATTTTGATGCAATGAACAGAAGAACATGATCAGCTACTCTATTAAGATCTATAATAATAAAGACCTATAATTAAATAAATAAAATAAAAATAAAATAAAAATAAAGATCTATAATCTATAAAGATCTATTAAGGAGAGGGATCTTCCTCTAGAGAATGTCAGAAATAGGCTTAAGTTAATTGTTCGGGATTTGGAGCACTGTTCAGTTAGCAGACCTTCGTTAGCAGAAGAATTTGGTTCACAGCTAAATAGTTCAGCAGTGAACTGTGAGGTGGTAAAAAGTGTCTTGGCGTATTTAGATGCATAAACTTCTGAAACAGATGTGAAGAGTGTAGAATGGTGTAGACCAGCAGATTTTATCAGAAGAATGATATTACTCCTGCTAATTTTGGTATATAATAGAATCATAGAATAGTTAGGGTTGGAAAGGACCTTAAGACCATCAAGTTCCAACCCCCTTGCCATGGGCAGGGACACCTCACACTAAACCATGCCACCCAAGGCCTCATTCAACCTGGCCTTGAACACCGCCAAGGATGGAGCATTCACAACCTCCCTGGGCAACCCATTCCAGTGCCTCCCCATCCTCTCAGTAAAGAATTTCTTCCTTATATCCGGTCTAAACTTCCCCTGCTTAAGTTTTAACCCGTTACCCCTTGTCCTGTCACTACAGTCCCTAATGAATAGTCCATCACCTGCATCCCTATAGCCCCTCTTCAGATACTGGAAGGCTGCTATGAGGTCTCCACGCAGCCTTCTCTTCTCCAATAACCTTTAACACTTGTTTACAGCCGTTAAAAAAGCTAGAACAAAGCATTCATTCCTTCTTCTGTGGTTTTGGTGGAAGCTGTACATGCATATACTGGTTACTACTGAACTAGCCAAAACAGTCGTGCACGCTCTTGCTCATGGATATGGTCTTGCGAGTAGGTGATTACAGGTTTAAAGAGGCAAGTGCATACTCTGAAGGGCTTCTGTACAATGTGCATTTCCATGTATGCAGATGAATTTTTCTGGTTTTCGCCTTGTTCTTTCCCCTTTGCTGATTTTTTTTTCAGGCAGTTTTGGCATCTGCTGTCAAAAAATTTGCCCCTTCATTAAGATGCCAACTTTAAAAGACACTGAAAAGCTGAAATAACCATTTCAGCTGGTATAAGCAATTACAGATATTTCCAGACATCAAAATGACAACCCCAGTGAAGCTTGGGCAATTGCTACATAGACGTTAATTAAGAGGGACACAGGCAGATTCCTGAATTACCAAAAATGCAGTAATGCTTCTGAAGCCTTGATAATGCCCTGATGAACCACGCTTAGGGAACAGATTTTGCCTGTCCTAAGCTTTCTTCTCTGGTACAGCAGAGTAAGAACTGAGCAGCCTCCTCTTACTGCCTTTCATCAGTTGGAACATCTTTTCAGCTTTGAATTTCGAGGCTGTTTCATTGCTTGTGCTGCCATTCCCCCTCCCGCCCTTCCACTTTGTTTGCTTGACAGGAAGAAAAGGCAGAAAGTGAAGTGCACAGCTCCATTTCCATAAGCTTAGACAAACTCTTTCTTTCTAGCCCAGAAACAGCGCTTCTAATTAGTCATCCCTGCTGTGGCTGAAGCAGAGGTTTTAGAAGCAAGCTTTGGTTGTTGCTTACCAGCAAGAGTGAAGAATAAAACTGATGCAAGTTGATCATTAATTTGGGGGATGTTTGTTAGCCTCATAATCCAGGCAAATAACTTGCTTCAGCCATGTTTGTTAGGAACGCTGGGGCAGAGACCTACTGATACTTTTCCCTGTCGTGCTGAGATCAGTCAATGCTGATGTCTCAAAGCTGAATGCAGAATTAAAAGCTGCTTAAAAAAGCAGGCTATTAAAGTGGCACTAAGAAAACTCGTTACACTGCTTAATGGTTGGGTGCATTAATCTGAGCTTCTGCTTTTAATTAAAAGTGGGCCCATGTTGCAAAATGCAGGCCTGGGTTGAGAGGGTTTTGTGTGTGTATCTTAAGGCCTCCTGAAACTGGCAGTATTAAGCTCTTGGGTTTTGGCCAATGAGCAGTTTTAGTGTTGAGACAGAAGAAAGAGAAGTGGTGAAAGAAAGGAAATATTACTTCCTACTAGGGAAGTCTGGTGTGTAAATGCTATTACAGACTTTCTGGTAAGAATTGTAAAGCAACTCTTTGCTGGTAAGATGTGAAATACGTGGTTAACCTTTTAGTCTGAGTGATCAAGAGAAGTTATTTCTATCACTGTTCCTCATAGTTGCTTGGTCATTGTTCTGCCTTGCAAGGAGCCAAGTTGTGATTTAGCTTTCTCTAGCTCTGCAAAGCTTATTCTTTCATCCTTTTTTTAGTAGAAAGAGAGGAAAAACATGTACCGAAAAACATGTACATAGACCCTGGCTATGAAAGTCATGTAGTTGTGTTGGAGCAGCTGATGGGACAAGCCCTTGTAAGTAATGCACAAAATTTCCCCTTGATTCCTTTTAGACAGTTGAGTGTACATAGCTTGTCAGTGTACTGTCAGCTCCAAATACAGCTCAGATGTAGTGTGAATTCAGGACTTGTTTGCACACTGCAGGGATGATGAGCGTATTACAACGTGATGGATTTGTGCAAAAATTAGGCCCTCATTGCTATTTTTGCCATGCAATAGATTCGTAGAGCTATTGATTCCCATTTAATAAGCATAATGCGAACACCAGTTCATCAAATCTATCTTATTTCTTCTTTTTTGATAACCAGAGACGAGTTGGGTCATTTCCTGCTTGTAAGCATGAAGTTGCATTTCTAAGTTCTATTTAATCCTTCTGGAAAATCAGTTCTTCCTGGAAACCTGTGCCAGTGTTGAACTGAGAAATGTTTCAGAATTGCTTGGTCATTCTAGGGGAAGGAACAGGGATGTAAAACGGGATTTAACTTTCTTAAAGCTGTAGAGATCCAGCATTTTGAAAGGTAAGCAGTGCTATGCCCAGTATTACTTAGTTTTGATTGAAATAACTGAAATTCTCTTTCCAAGTCCACTACACAACAGATTTACCACTTAACCAAATTTTAATTGACCCTTTTATTATTATAATGATGGGAATAATGCTCTGGTAAATGTATTTTCCAGTTGCTGATTTTTGTAATAAAAAACAGCCTTAAGACTGCAAAAGACAAACTCAGGTTCATGGAAATAGGCTGTCCTATTTTAAAGATAACAAGGTCTTCTTTTAACCTTGGATGGCACTCCCTAACTTGTTTCCTGTCTTTTCTTCATTATGTTGGCTCCTTGCCTTGAAGAGGAGATGGCTTTTTAATACAGCCACTAAATTCCACCAACCTAGAATCTTTCAATCCAATTACTATGGTACATTAGTTCTTGACTCTTTCCCTCTCCAGCTATAGCACTTGTGAATCAAGTGTTTTTACTATTGCAAGTTATTTTGCTAGAATCAAAGGGGTTTCTCTTTTTCTTATGGCTTAGCTCACATTGTCAGTACAGCTCTTAAATGTTAATGGTGATGGTTTTACATAAAGCATCAGCTGGGTGCTGGCTTGCTGTGCTTTGTAAGATAAAGCTTGTGGTAGGTTGTGCTCAGAGACAAAGCAAAAGTTCCCATCCAGGAGCTGTGAAAAGGGTTAATCCCAGCTGGTGTTTAGTGCTGTCCAAAGGAACAACTCCTCCAGTCCATCCCCTACCCATCCCCAACAGTAGTATTAGCATAGTACAAGATTTTGTATCATAGTCATCAGTTTGAAGACAAAGCACAGAATGATAAACATAACAATTGTTACCCTTAGTTATAATCTAAGGTACGTGCTGTAGATTCTGAGGCAAGTAATCTTGTCTGGAAAGGATAACAATCCTTTACTCTAGAAAGGTCAGTTTTAAAACCCTTGGGCTCGGGCTGCCATAGCTCATTGATTATAGAGTCACAGGATGGTTTGGGTTGGAAGGGACCTTAAAGCTCATCCGGTTCCAAACCCCTGCCACAGGCAGGAACACCTTCCACTACAGCAGGGTGCTCAAAGCCCCAGATACAAATACATAGGATTTGGTTTTGAATTCTAACCTCTTGGTGTATTCCACCCAGTGCTCCCAGCGTAGGGAGCAGAAATTGCATTTGACTTAGAGCATTTCTGATCAGGCTCCAGAAAGGGAGGGTTTGCCTTTATGTTATGACCCTCAGGTGGCACCGGAGCCTGGCTGGCTCCTGACATCATCCCTTTAGGTGAAAGCTGCTCTGTGCCATCTAGAAAAGTCAGTCTACTGGCCAGAAGTCACCATAGTGATTGATATCTAATGTCATCCTTGCACATCTCTAGTGTACTTGGTCATCTTCTTCCCTTCCCCAGCTGATCCCCTGCTCCTGGGAAGACTCCATAGCCATTGCCATAATACACATCAGCCCCAAAATTACTGAGCTGTGCTTGGACATGAGCAGTATTGAGATGTAATACTTGTTTTCTGTGACTTCCTTTAGTTCAGTCTGTGAAGTTTGGCATAGGAAAATGCCACTATAAAAAAACATTTACCTATGTAGATATTTCTTTTAGTGCAGAACATTGTGTTAAGGTGGACGGATTTTTGCCTCCAAAGTTCCTTGCTGTACACTAGCTTCCCAACAGAAACTTGATTTCTAAGCCAGTTTCTGCTGCAATTTGTACTGAAAAGTCTCGGAAGTAGTTGGGGCTGCACTGTGAATATATTAAAGCAAATCCTGTATTTGTGCTCCATTCCCTGGTATTGGAATTGAGCATCTGATTTGACTGGCAAGTATCCCTCAGCAGTATTCACACTTTAACATGGGGGTTTACGGGCAAATAAGATGTACACAGGCAAGACCTCTTGTACATTCAAAAACGTGCAAATGTCTTTACTGCTGGTAATAGAAAGAAATGAACAAGATATAGAATAAATTACAGGTATGATGGCATTTTTTTCATAAGCAATGTATTAAATTGATGGCCTGCTGACAATAATTGAAAGTTTTCAAAACCTCTTTTGTTAGACAATATTAATGAAGACTAAACACAAAATGACAGATAAGTAATGTGAATGTAGGCAAAACAGAGCTAGGGTGTTACCTTGTAGTGCTCCATGCAGTTAATGTAATTGAGCCGAGCATGTTGAGGGATTTTATAGATACCCGTTTTAAACTTTACTTCTCCACCCCTGTGGAGTTGTGATTCCTCATTTACAGACAGATGATTCCCAGCTGGGTATGCAGTTATCTATTGCCATGCTTCTGCCATGGCCTACTGCAGTGAAAGCTATCAGAGAGGACTTGGGTTCCAAATGAAAACCGTTCTGTGCACTGAGGGCAGAGCGGGTAACCACTTGATGTCTGTCAGGCCTCACACCGTGGCAGTGCTGATCAGTGCTGTGGAACTACTGGAAATATCACATTCTTCAAAGCAGAGCTTTGAAATCCGTCATGGATAGGGAGCCCAGCTTTATGTGCACAGTCAGTCTAGCTCATGGGAAAGCAAACCCGTCCAGATTTTACAATGAAACATGTCATCTATGAACCATCTTGTTTTGCAAGGAAAAAATATCCCAACCATCTCACCTTTACTTCAGATTTTTTATTGTATTTATGGTGTGGATTAAATTCCTATTTAAGCTTAACTTTGTGTGTTCCACCGTTTAAATAAAATTAAAACCTGTATCTCACATACTTCAAATACTGATATCAAACTCTTGTTTTCCCTTTATAAGGGAGAAGACTATCCATATATAGATGCATACACATGTGCACATATACTAATTATCTAATCAGTTTGTTTTCAGAGTGATTTTGAGCATGTGCTTTTCCTAGTTCTGTGTTCATTCAGCTTGTGTTTTCTACCGGCTGTGCATCTCTATTGTGATCTTCATTATTGTGATGTTCCTAAGAATGGTTACAAAGAAAATGGCATCAGCACATGAATCACTGAATTCTCTTTAAAAAGAACTGTGAAAAGAAAGACAAACAAATGAATGTTTTACCATTATGTGCGTTTTGCACATTTTCCCAGTTTTTAAGACTGTGGCAGCTCCATCAGCTTCTTCAGCAGAATTGGGAATTTGGATGCATGCTGTTGTTTGTATTATATTACTTAATCTTGTTCTAGTGCTTAAAATATTAAGAGGGAGCGGGTACACTAGTGCACTCAACATGACTAATGTGGAATTCTGAACAGTTGTTGACAGTAAAGAAAACATTGCCCAATGTTAAGGCCATGGAGGGGGGTGTGTTTTAAAATAACGGGAAGTAAAAGCAAATACATGTTGGGGAGAAATCTTTTTGTATTACATACTTTGCAGTAAAGAGAAGACTGGAGGGTCTACAAAATCTCTGAACAAGTGTCTTACTGCGTTCTGTGTCATGCTGCTTTCTTTACCTGAGGGCAAAAGCTGTCAATGCATCATGCAGAGAGAACTTACTCTCATTAGAAAACATCTAGGAAAGAAAAACTTCTGCGGATGCATAGCTGTGCAGTTGCCTTTATAATTTATGCCTCTTGCTTCATTTCGAGCTGCCTTCAGCTCTGGTGGTGGTGAGGAGCTGAATCCCATTTTGCTTTTCCTGTCTCGTTAGAGGCTCTACTTTCAGCACACGGTGACAGGGTGACCCAGATTCCCAGGGGTGTCTTGTGAATGCAATGTTGATGCATTGCTTTCAAAGTCCTTGGTTAGCAAGTCTTACCCCAGCTAGACAATGTTATTTTCTTCCCTGCCCGTCAGTGCATCTACGAGTAGTGGCTTAATATAGTTAGCACTAACTAGCAGCATGTGTGCCTGGGTATTTGTGTGAACACACATGGCAATAACAGTTGGATGAAGGGGCAGGCAGGTGTGTTTAATAAAATAGATCAGTGGGAGAGGGTGGAAAGAGAGGACAAAGGCCCATAGGTGTAGAACGTTCATGGTGGAGCCTGGGAAGCTATGAAGCCAGGTAAGCTGGAAAGGGTTGGAAAAGCCAAGGGGAAATAAGGTTGAGGGGTTGGGGGTGGCTTCTCCTTGGTTATGAGCAAAAGGAAGAGAGTGTGGGAACAGATGGCTCTAAATTATATAGCCTCCCATTGCTTTATGCCTTTCTGGGCTCAAACTGTGATTGACTTCTTATTTGAAGGTGAAGCTGAGGCTTTTACAACTGATCCATAGAACATCGGAGCCTAAAAAAGGCAAACTCACAATTTAGGTAATTCCTAAAGAGAAGAGGAAGCCTGTGGGGGAATGTCTTTGCTGTAAGAGAGTGGGACGTGAAGAATCATGAGTCTTTTCTGCTGGGTCATGATGTTTTAAAGACACACCAGTCTGTTTATCTTAGTTTGTTGTGCTCATTTGTCTTTAAAGCAACAATAAAAGCAAGGTGTAGGGTGAGGGATTTTTTTGAGCACCTTTCTCAGGTTAGACAGGTTCGGTTCTTTTACCAGAGGTCCTTACTGCTGCCTGTAGGCACCGTGTGTTTAAAGTTGGCTTTTGTTGTTGCACTGGGTGCTTTGTTTTGTTTGTTTGTAAAAGTACCCCAATCCTACAGCACAGCCATGCAATGATGTCGCTTATTTACACAGCAGACTGAGTTTATATAGCTTCCAAGTGGAATGCCTTGTGAGTGGGGCACTGCAGGGATCCCCAGTGAACCCTGAGATCCCCAAAGAGGTTTTAGGTTTTCTTTTCTGTGAGGTACATTACTGATGCTTTCAGGAAAGCCCAGCCTGGATCATGAGAGGGCAAAGGTGTCTCCCAGCCTGTACCTGGCAAACAACTAACACAGCCGGAAAAATAACTTGTATGGACTCTCTAATGCCTGAGACCCAGGGAGGAGAGTACTTTCTTGGACCCCAATGCACTGTGTGTCCTATGGTTTGTCTTTTCTGTGCGCTGCTTATTACTGTTAACCAAAAGGATAACTTTCAGCAGCTAGATTGTTTCCTGGCTGTCCATTAGGCAGAAGACCTTTTGCTTAAGTTCCAGGAACATATACAGTATGATGCATTGCTCTTTGTGGTCACTGCAGAACATTCTCCTGTTCTGAAAAGCTTTTCATATGAGGAAATGGCTAGAGATATTAATAGCTTTTAGTAAGAGCCTGGAATCTTACTGGATTTTCTACTGCTGCTCAAATAACTATGCATGTTCAGAAGAATGACTTTTCAGTTTCAGGCTTCCCCCCCTTTGGCAGACAATATACCTAATCATTTCATTTTGCTGTAGGAATTTAAGGGCTGTATAGGTCTTGGAAGCAGTGTCCTTTGCTCTGGGATCTCATTGCCTTTTATAAGTGAGTGCTTCAAAACATGCCAGTAACGACTGAATTTGGCTTCAAAAGAATTATTGAAAGTGCCCCATTATTTTTAATTACTTTATTTTCTCCCCCTTTATTTTTTAATCATGCTTCTCTGGCTGGATCTTCCTACTGACATTGTATATCCTGTGCCCCTCTGAAATATGTCGAATTCAGTTGAGTGATGTGATGTGTATTGCTGAGACTGTAGTTAAGAGTTTGTGTTTGCTGAGCAAAAATAAGCCATGGAGTTTCAAACCCTGCTGGCTTAAATGTACCTGGCTGAAGGGCATGAAAGCCTTACTCCTGTGAGGAGTGGAAGCAGCTGTGTGCCTGCAGCTGCACGAAAACGTGGGTGTCCGCATTAGGAACTCTCAGGCTGTAAGACAATCCCACATCTTCAGCCCATGTTAGGGTAAGTTGGTATTAGTCAACTACAGTGTTGCAGAGTTTTACAGTTTGTGTTGCAGATTGTACTTACAGACTGTTTGCAGGATTGCTGGTCTCTATTAGGTGTTCTTTCCCTTGGCTCTCTTACTCTGTTGCCTTTCAAGGAGGGAAGAATACATCTGTCATGATAATCAGAGCCATGAGAAATACAAGGGAATTTCATGTCCTCATTCACCAGCTCCTGCTTCAGGAGATAACAGCAGCTTCCTGGGCATCCATCCCTAAAATACAACCTGGGGTTTGACCGTTCTGGCTGAGCCTAGTTGACTGGGATGAGATAATGATGGTTTTGAAGAGCAGCATGAGAGGACATAAAGTGCAGCTCAGCGAGAACTTAAGAGGACGTTTTGGCTTTAGTTCGTGGAGTCCATCACATTGGTGACAGATGGAGTGAATGGATGTTGGCTGTGTCAGGAGACTGTCTTGGCAACCAGAAGGAAATCTGAAGGGACAGACACAGCAAGACAGGAGCTGGGGAAAGGGCAGAGAGTGGAAAGGAAGGAATGGGCAGAGCATTATAGGCTCTGTAGCTTAAGTTATGTATCTTGATGTTCCACCTTCTTAGGAAGTACCTTGAGAATAGAAAGATTGCATTTGTGGTACTGTGTTTGGTACAGCTTTTAACCAAAACTTGAAAATAAAACTTGGAATAACTATTAAAAGCCAGAAGGAAGCTGTTTGTTGTTCCATTTCCAGAGCCAAGTTATTATTTGCTGTCAGATCACAGCCCAGCCTTGAGATTTGCTGGAAGGAAAACCTAGATAGGTGAAGGCAGAAGTGGTGACAGTGTGAAACACCTGATGATTTTGGATTGCCTGGTGTAGCATGGCTCAAGCTGTGGCCTGCAGAGAGCTGTCTGGCACTGAACTGTGAGGGCAGAGAAGGAGAATCTCTCGTGGCAGCTGGACAAAAAGGCTGCAGAACATTACAAGTCTGCTGTAGGGAAACCCAGCAGTAGTTCCTCTGTTCTGAATGCCTAATGCTTTTCAGCTCAATTTAAAGGATTCCCATGGTTTGTGGGAAGGATGCTAATGTCCTTTTCCTCTGTTTGTGGCAGGCATTAGAACTCTTAACAGGAAGAAAGCTTGCAGACCAAAAAAAGTCCAAGTATAAAATTCTTTTCAGGTTTTGTTGAGATAAAAATTGTGTTTTCCTTTTGCTGGGTTGTTTTATAAGACTAGCAGGATGTTTCTAGAACACTGGGCTAGGTTACTGCTAAGGGAACAAAGCCATATGCAAGAATATCTGTGTGCTTGTGAATACTGCTTGCAGTTACATGCTTGTTATTCTGGAATTATGTTCTTTGTTGATATGATGTGTATTGATCTGCCCCATAAAGCTCTCCTGCCCTCTGGTGAACGTGTTGGACACAGAGTAAAACTGTGATCGTACAGCTCTTTTGTGTGCTGGCACTGCGACATAACTGTTTTGTTTTTAAATACATCATGCAGATAATGCAGTGTGGGCTATTTATGGCAGCACAAATATTTCACAGAATCCCAAGGGTTGGAAGGGACCTCAAAAGATCATCTACTCCAATCCCTCTGCAAGAGCAGGGTAACCTAGAGTACATCACACAGGAACTTGTCCAGCCAGGCCTTGAATATCTCCAATGTAGGAGACTCCACAACCCCCCTGGGCAACCTGTTCCAGTGCTCTGTCACTCTCACAGTAAAGAAGTTTTTCCTGATGTTCACATGGAACCTCTTATGCTCCAGTTTACACCCATTACCCCTTGTCCTATCACTGGACATCACTGAGAAAAGCCTAGCTCCATCATCCTGACACTCCCCCTTTACATATTTGTAAACATTGATGAGGTCACCCCTCAGTCTCCTCTTCTCCAAGCTAAAGAGACCCAGCTCCCTCAGCCTCTCCTCATAAGGGAGATGTTCCACTCCCTTAATCATCTTTGTGGCTCTGCGCTGGACTCTCTCCAGCAGGTCCCTGTCCTTCTTGAACTGAGGGGCCCAGAACTGGACACAATATTCCAGATGCGGCCTCACCAAGGCAGAGTAGAGCGGAAGGAGGACCTCTCTTGACCTACTAACCACAGCCTTTCTAATGCACCCCAGGATGCCATTGGCCTTCTTGGCCACAAGGACACGTTGCTGGCTCATGGTCATCCTCCCATCCACCAGGACCCCCAGGTCACTTTCCCCTTCACTACTTTCCAGCAGGTCAACCCCCAATCTGTACTGGTACATGGGGTTGTTCCTCCCCAGATGCAAGACTCTACACTTGCCCTTGTTGAATTTCATCAAGTTTCTCCCTGCCCAACTCTCCAGCCTATCCAGGTCTCGCTGAATGGCAGCACAGCCTTCAGGTGTGTCAGCCACTCCTCCCAGTTTAGTGTCATCAGCGAACTTGCTGAGGGTACATTCAGTTCCCTCATCCAGGTCATTGATGAAAATATTAAACAGCAATGAAAGCAGGAAGAGTTATGAGAATTTGGAGATTGTAGTAAGCAAAAGTAGAGGATACAGAGGATCTGATACACTTTGGGGAAGTCTGATTGCTGGCACAAAGAGCTGAAAATGAGGAGAACAAGATGGGGTGGACCCTGCCATCCCTTGAAATTCAGCACTTGAAAGCAGTCGTGTGCAGTCATGGGTAAGGTTACTGCATCCTTGCCAGGAACAACAAAGTGGGCAAACTCTCCGCTGCCACTGACAGATCTGGAATATGCTGGTGGTTAGAAGTAACAGGTATGGGTGCTTTATCTTCAAGTTCAATTGAGTTTTACATGAATTAATAATTCAAGCAACTGCTTCTGTCATTGTCAGTGATGAGGATCTGTCATGTAACTTCACTGGTCTAAAGAGAAAGCTGTAGATGGTTCATTTTCAGAGAACAGCTTGTCTTTCACTAGTATTCTCTGTTTGGACAGGAGAAGTTCTGTTCTCTCTGTTGGCATGAAAACGGCATGAAGCAAGCAGAAGGATGTGAAGATGTGAATAGGTATCTCTTTCTCCATCCTCCTATGCGGGCTTGAGGCAGGGTAAAAGTTACAGCTGGGTGGAAGAAAATGCTGTTGGTTTCCGTACTACAGTCTTCAGTATATAGTGTTGAACACTATAAAAATAAACTCAAACAAATATATGCTCTCCTAACTGTCAAAAATTGGGAAAACATGCACTGGGTTTGATGAGCAGTTGTCTAGGCATTGTATAAATATATTCCTAAGAAACTGGGTTTGACAGACAGGGGAGGACATGCAAGCTGCACCATTTCAGCATTTTTGAAATCTCATTTTCATTTCTGGACTTGTAGGCTTCTTTTGTGTGCACATGCACAAAGACCCGTGAAGGCAGTGTTCCCATTGCAAACTCGTTGACGGTTTAGAAGTCTAAAATTGTGCTGTTGGCATTTCAAATGGCATCAGATCTGCTATAGCATCAGGGTACCTTAAGTAACCCTAAGAAACAGTGTGCCTGGAGGGATAGCTGTTGACTGCTGGCTCTAGAAGAGGCAAGTTTTCCAGGTAGGCCAGAGTTTGGCGAGCTAAGGGGCAGGTTGTGTTTTAAAGAAATCCATTGCAGTAATTCTTCTGGAATATGCATTTTGGGAGAGCTCCTTTGGTAAACTTCCAAGTGCAAATAACTTCTGAGCGTCTCCTTTTCCTTCTCCACTTACTGTACTGCCTTAGGCTCCTGCTAACAATTGTCCATCCCTTGCATACGAAGGGCAGCTGGGGTCAGGGGGATGGACTGTGCCCAGATCTTGTGTGTGTTTTAGCCAGGCAGCCCGCCCAGCTGCTCTGCCCTGCAGCCTCCCCGCCGGGCAGCTTTGCAGAAGGATGGGGAGGGGACCCCACTGGGAAGCTCCATGGGGCACAGGCGGTGCTTTGGTATCCAATTCAGAGGATTAATACTACTTTCTGTTCCTTGGACGCTGCAGCCAGTTGGCCTAGTGTTCATATTCAGTTTGCCCACTTCTTGAGTGCACTTACTTGTGTAAATCTGCTCAAGCGTTTAAGTCTGAAAGAGCAAACAAACAGGGAAATGAACAGACGGCTCTGCTGGCTCTGGAGGGGTCGCTTGCTTCTCTTTCCTTGTTTCCGTGAATGTGGCCCCTTGCAGTACATACAATGCTGTCTGTCAGCTCTCCTTTCCCAGATGAGGGCTTTGCTGTGAAGTGTAAAGCACCGTCTGTGCATCCAGCATCTCTTTGCTCCTTTAGAAATGCTCGTTGGAAACTGGACACACATTAATTCTTCTTCCTTACCACTCAGTTCCTCTGCTGCTGCCTACTCATGCCCTAGCACTCAGGGTGGGATGAATGATGAAGCCCCTGGGGTCTGTCAGGGGGGAGCTGCCCCAGTGTGTTGTGGGTGCCTATGAACAAACACACTGAAGAGCGTATACATGGGAAGAGATTGTATGCTCGATCCAAAATGGGATGCAAGGGGACACCAAGGGGGGATGGAGGCTTTTGACCATGCATATCAAACACTGTGGCTTGTCCCATAACTGATGGACCTCTACTTTACTAAGTAGAGTGGTGAGGACTAGCCTGCTTCATTTGCTGGCCATACCACAGAGCTATTAATCAACTTGGGTTCATATCATCTAGTAGGCTTTCTCTCACAAAAGTGCCAGTGCTGTTTTGTTTTAGGTTATGGCTTGGTTTGATACGTGCATAGCATTTATTACTGACAAAATCTGTCCAGGTTTGAGAGTCTTAAGATAATTTTTCCATTCTTTACTACTTCTGCTAAATGGCAGTGGTTTTGTTAATCCCTTGGTGGTCACACAGAGAATCCCGATTGTTTGGGAATCTTTGGGCTCCCAGGTTATTGCAGGGCTTCTTAGAAACACCCTTCTCTTGCAGAGATCCTGTGCTTGATTTTTTTTAATCTATACAGCATTGCACCTTTTGCCTTTTGGCACAGTGCTTTCTGTATATTACCCTGCATGCTCTCTCATTTTTTATCCTCTAAACCTTCGTATCTTTGAGCCTTGCACTGAATTGCTGCTGATTTGAGCGAGTTAGACAAAGCAAACTTTCTGACCACATTCAGGGCAGAGTTTCAGGCTAGATTTCTCATGGGGAATTTGATTTTGCTTATTTTAAATTTCTGTGCAACCGCCTCACACATGGCATCTATTCCAGTCTCTAACTCTTCTGTTCTCTTTCACGCACACCCCCTGGTCGTGGGGAAAGAGCTTGTTTGCCCTTTTGAGGTTGGGAGCTATGCTGGTGGTGGCACATGCCTCCGGTAGGGTCTCCCGTGCTAGACAGGTCTCAACTGAAGGGTCAGACAAAGTGCGTCCATGGGCAGGATGGGCTTGCTAGCCTTCGGGCAGCCATCCTAGGAGGACAATTCTAACTTCAAACCCGGGCAGGTGGAGCTCATTTAGCCGTGTAAGGCCATCCATCTAAGAGAAGGATACTCTAATCAAACCTATGACCTGAGGACTTTGCTGTCACCGTCCAAGCTTGCTAGGCCCTGGCAGATAAACCTCAGGTGTAAAGGGTGAGGCCAGTTCCATGCACACTGTGCCTCACCTAAAAAATCCACTGTGCAGGCCTGAAGGGTTTACTCACTGCAGCTGGATTTGCCTATCCCACATTGGCCTTTTTAGTCATCAGCGCACTTGTAGTAAGTGTGGGTAAAGCCCTTCCCAAATCTTTGTTCGCGAAGTCAAGCCATGATGATGATGATGAACTCTTCTGTGTCAATGTCACTACTGTTTTTAAAGCCTGCCAAAGTCCAGCCTTGAGTATCATGTGTAATTCAGAAACTCTGTGTTTTACGTATTAATTTCTTCATACCAGCAGCACGGAGTTATCATCATCTTCAGTGATGATAACAATTCTGAACAGCTTGTGTTTTATCAGGGTTTAAGGACTGAGATGGTGCAGAATTGGTCCTGACAGTATATTCTCAATTGAAGGAAGCCTGTAATGAGTGTAATTCTGTCACAGCAATTCTGTGTTTTTGTTGTCTAACAAAGGAAGGTCATCAGGCAAAAAGGAAAAATACCTAAGATCTGCCACATGTTTTAACAGTAATTTGTAATTAAGCCTGTTTTACTTGGTTTAGTGCTATACAGTATATTTTGGGCATTTGGTGACAGCGTCTCAGGAGGAAGGTTCTTCTTTGGTGCCAGCCAGATATTAGGGATGCTCAGACAGCAGTGTAAGAGAGGGAATAGGGCAGGTTTTGCCCCCTTCTGTATCTAGGGTCTGTTTCCTCTCTCTGTCGTGGTTTTATAATTATCTGGCTCGGTGTGCCATCCATTCCAACATGTGCTTCCCCAAGCTGGCTGGTTCATTTAAAATCCGATGCTTTGTTGGGAAGCCAGTTCTCCACGCTGTTTGCACTCGTGTGGCTCTGGAACGTCTCTGCTTGTGTCCTGTTTTTCTGCAGCAGTTCTTCTGCTGCAGTTGAATTTCATCTGATCTGTGATCCCTCCTGGGATTCTTGCCCTGTTTGGGGAGCCATTTGCCTAAACTCTCATAAAAGTGTATTGTGTTCCTTGCAGGCTCCAGCACGAGTGGCTGCCCCTGCTCCAATCCTGAAAGGCGTAATTCTGGTGATATGTATTCTTGCTTTAGGCACAGAACACTGGGCCAAAATCGTTCCTGGCACATCTGCATCAAAAGCAAGGACTTACTTGGCACCCTGCTGCTGATTTTATTGTTATTCCAGAATGTTTGGCTTTAGTTTCAGATGTCAGCCCTAATCATACACGCAGATGTTCCCTGTTGATTATGCCTAAGGTTTCCTACAAGAGTTTATTTTAAATAATGTTTGCAATTCCTGTTCAAATCCTGTGTGAGCTCCAGTGAAGGTACCACAGCACTGATTCTTTTTACCTCCCCTTTCACCAAGGTAACATGTTCTCTCTGGCTTTCTGAAAGTGCTGTCAGATTCTGCACTCCACCCAGGAAATGTGTCTTGCTGCTTTGCATTCAGCCAGGTTTCTGTGCCTTGCTATTAACCAGATGTTTAAAATGTTATAGAAGTCACCAGCCTGCCTTTAGCACGGTTAATTTATGATATTTATTTGCCTCCTGGTGATGACCTGCTTCAAGACTAAAGAGGAGGGTAAGCGAGTGAATTGCATGAGACCCAAGGTCACCTCCTAGATGGAAGGTCACAAGCACAGCAAGAGCATTGACAGAGTATTACTGGTGGCTGCTGCTGGAGAACCCTGCTTGAAGGCTTGTCTGCAGTTCTCTTGAGTGAAGAGGAAGATGCTCTTTAAGGCAGACTGTCCCTCAAAGACAGAGGTTTGTTCTGTGAAGATTCATTATGGCTAAGACATCCAAGCACTGGCATATGTTGTGGGGCACCAGGCAGGGAACCTTGTCACAGAAGCTTTATGGAACAGGATAGGAGGATAAAGAAGGTGGGAGATTTTGGGAAATCCCAGTGGTTCAGTGCAGTGAGATGTATTCTTCATGAGACCTTGTAGCTCTCCAGGGGATAACCAGAGTGCAGGGTCCTGGGACAGAGAGATTGATGGTCCATTCAGTCTTTCTCTTTATTCCTGCTTGGTTGTCATTTGTGTGTGAAGTCTGGTGACTAGTTGAACTCGCAATACCTCCTGTTCCAGATCAGGAAGTTCCCTTATGCTAATACACTGCTTGATTCACAAGTCGTACTGTCTTTTTTACTTTTCTGTTTCAAGAGTACAATTTTACATCCCCATTAAATGGATTGCCGAATCCAAACTTGCAGTAAACCGAAGCTGGCTTGTTTCGGCTAAATTCTGCCATCGATCTTGGGTCTTGACTGGCTGTATTCTGATCCCAGACTGGGTTCAGTGCAGCAGAAGTGGCCTCGATTGCCTCCCCTGATCATCTTTGAGATATCTAGAACTACATCTTTGCCTTACTGACCCTGAACTGTGTCTTTGGGAGATCTGTCAAGGTACTCTACCCCTTCTTTGACATTTGAGCAGATCTGTTGATCATTTGCATGGATCTTAGATCTCACTTGTGTTGAAAAGTCTCTGTCCTTCTGAGCTGGGACAATCTGGACAAAACTAAGAAGATGTCAGTGTTAGGGCAGCTCAATTAATTTGCAAATCCTGTCTCAGATTTTGACTTCTTTCCACCAGAGGAAAGTTACCCTAGTGCAGCTCTCTGCACCTCGGCCCATGTCTTACTCTGAACCAGTAATTAAATGTGTGATCCTCCAGTAGCATGCCTGCACACTTGGATCCTTTATAGGGTTTAGTCAGGGTTTAGAGGGGGAAGCGAGATGCGGAGCTGAGTCCTGTGAGGCCTTAGGAAAAAATATATTGTGCCTTGTAAAAATGAGTGATTTTACTTCTTGCAGTTGAGGCAATTAACTGGCTAATTAAAGCAATTCCTCATTACATAATTGAATTCTGGTTCATCACCATTTCTACTCTGCAAGACTGCCCCAGAGAGCAGAGCCATTTTGGAGTGCTCTATTACAAATGGAGGATCCAATTGCTTTCTCGGAGTTCAGATGGGGCACAGAGCCACTGCTGAGTCTGGAAAAGGGAGAGATGGTTGGGTAGGACTTCACTTAATTACGTATGGAAATAAACAATGGGATATCATAGAATCACAGAATGGTTTGGGTTGGAAAGGACCTTAAGATCATCCAGTTCCAACCCCCCTGCCATGGGCAGGGACACCTCACACCAGACCATGTCACCCAGGGCTCTGTTCAAACTGACCTTGAACACTGCCAGGGATGGAGCATTCACAGCTTCCTTGGTCAACCCATTCCAGTGCCTCACCACCCTCTCAGGAAAGAACTTCTTCCTTGTATCCAACCTGAACTGCCCTTGTTTAAGTTTAAACCCATCACCCCTTGTCATATCGCTACAGTCCCTGGTGAAGAGTCCTTCACCCGTATCCCTGTAGGCCCCCTTCAGATACTGGAAGGCTGCTCTGAGGTCTCCGTGCAGCTTCTCTTCTGCAGGCTGAACAGCCCCAACTTTCTCAGCCTGTTTTCGTATGTCATCCAGATGGTTAAGGAAAAGGCAGATTTCTCAGACATGTTTCTAGCATAAGAGATAAATTAAAAAAGGAGGTGATGAATGCTGTAGACCCAGCCATTAGCACAGAAAACATGAGGTCTAGGATGACCAGGGATGTGGGACTCAAGGTTATACTCTAGAATGTTAGTATGCCTCAAGCTCTAAGAATTATGCTGGGTTTGGACATGCCAGTGCTCATCAACTATAGTCTTAAATAGACCGAGAGGAGAAAAGGCTCTTAAATTCTGGCAGCTTTCTCCTGTACAGAAAGACAGACTGAAGATGGAGTTATTTTTTAATGCAGGATGAATTAGGGAAGTGTCAATGTACTGAAATGTTGTATGGTAATGAAAGGTATATGGAAAAAATTAACTATAAAAATATGAAAGACTTTAAATTAAAATCTACCATAGAAGACTCTAGTGAGCATAGTTAAAACCAAGCATGGTGTCAAGCTATGTCACCTGAAGGAGAAGAGAAGGGAGGGCCAGGCAGGTTACTGACATCTATTGCTGGTGAGCAGCATTTGACAATAGGGGATTGTGGCAGAGATATTTTTGAAGTTAGGATGTAAGTACTTCAAATCCCAGACGAAATTGCAGTTGGCAGCTGATGTGGACTTTGAAGACCGAATGAGACACAATTAAAAGAGCTGCATTTAACATGTTCAGCTTCCCTACCTAGTGCGATACCCAGTGACTTTGAAGGCCCTGATTGTGTTGTGCCTTGGAAACAGGACTCATGTGGAGCAGAAAACATCTTGCTGAAACTAGTCAAAATCAGTGAATGATGTGGGTTCGGTTAGAATTCAGGTATTTTAAGTGATGTCTTACTAGTGCACACAAAGTGTTTGAGAGAAAATGATTATGTGATTCACTTTGTGTTTGTGGTTTTTTGTTTTAAACATTTTTGTCAGATTACAGACCTGTGCTCCTTCTGGCATGTGAGGCACTGATCAGGTACCTCCTTTCTTGATCCCCAGTTCCTCATTGAGAAACTCATTGACTTTACATCCCAGGAGTGCTTTGGGGCACAGTCATTAGAGTTTGCAAATCCTTCATACCTGGTTGATAACAACCTCTAATAGAAATAAGTAGGCTTCTCAAACTCCATGGAAATAGTTGCATGCTAAAACAGAAAAGATACTTCACTGAGAAGTGCAGTGTGTATTGCAGGGAAGAGTGAGAACAAAATTAAGTCTAAAAATATATGAAATTGGAATTATTGGTAATATTCAGCATCTCCAAAGTATGATGAAGAGAGAAACAAGAAGCTAATGATGGCTTTGCACGGCAGAGTATTTGTTTCCCATAGTTGGATTTTCAATGTACAGAAGGGAAGACATGGAAGCAGTGAAGGCAGATTGCAGTATGAAAGCTGGGGGAAGGAAGAGGAAGGTCAGGCGGAATTGAAAATGCCAGTGTTAACTAATGTTGCGAGGAGGGAAGGAGTGGATATATATAGTGCTGTGAAAAACTACCCCAGACGTGGGAAAGAGCATTAGATCGTTAATGATTGTGTTATATTCAATAAATATATTGCTGAGGAGAAAAAGAACAGAAGTTGGGAAATCTATGAGATCAGCATACTTGAAATATATTCAAACACAAGATGGAGTATAAGTAGCCTTCAGATGTGTTATAGGAGCTGCCCAGATCACAAATCTCTTGTGGGCTCAGGTTAGGTGAGTTTTGTTGCAGGTTGAATGTGATGGGGTTTTTGTTTTGTGGATTTGAGGGTATTTTGTTTGTTTTCGCTGTGGCTGGAATATGGGAAATCCCGATAACTTTTAATACATAATATTTCACTTGTGACTGCCGCTGCTTGGTGTCATGAGGTGGAGCTCAGTTCCCACCCTTGACCAGCAGCATCAGCCTCCATATGTTCCTATTATCATGGTGAATTGGGCATTCCTGATTTCGCATGGTCTGACAGATGCTGGTTTTACAGAGGCAGTCTCTTCCTCTCTCGATCAAGTTATTAGTGTCATTGTCATGGAGCACTCAACATCTTTCAGCCCTTAGGGAAGAGGAGCCCAGTTTGGAATGAAACCTGTGCATCCTGACAGCACACACTGAAGTACTGCACAGTTAACACATACAACATACTCATGTTGGCTGTCCCTTAGGAATCACTCTGATTCCCAAGCTGGCACTTCTGTCATAACTCACTTATGGAATCATAAATAAACAATTGACATAGGCCAAGGAACTTCAAAGCAATCAGTGCAGTCATAATAGGTTCTAGCTTGATAAATAAACCATGCTGATATAGTCTAAAGGATTCTTAATTTTTTTCCTCCTTCTGTCTTAGATCAAAGCTTCTTCCTTGCACTGCAGCCTGGCAGCTCACCCTAACCCCTTTATTCCCCCACACCCCCTGCTGATCTCTCATTACAATCATCATTACCCACAGCACTGGTCTCTTTGCAAGGTGTACTCTATCTGCTATATCAATTGGATCCTCATACACCTTTGCATGCAGAGTAGTTCTTTAGAGGATGGTTCTTGGCCAGCATATATTTTTAAATGGAATTGACACACCTAGCCTGGCTTGTTAGGTTATGAAAATCGCTTTTATGTTTGTCATAAGTTACATCCATGTTGTGTGCTCTTTTAGTGGCCTGCATTACAGCTTTGTACCTACACAGTGGAGTCTTGTTCCCAGCAAGACTCATATACTGTGAGGTGGTGGCTGAGATAGCGTTGCTAGTACAGCTTGAAAGGATTGCTGGGGCCTTCCCCCCAGACCATTTATTACTCTTAGAAGCAGTTGGTTGATGCATCTCACCTTCACTGAACCCTAGGCTCTCTCTAAGATATCCCATCCTTCAGTACCGGACTGAAAACATCATGGGATCATCTGAATGTCCTGTGAATCAGTACAAGCCTTGCAATAAACTTGCCCTGGTTCAACACCTTACGTGTGTGCCACCCTTTTTTGGGGTGTGTGGTCTGTGTCAGTAACAAGCTGAACAAAGGAAGAAGGTCTGGAGGGGAGCAGGTGCCTACACACTGCCTCTGCTTGTGCTCTGTAGCCATTGCAGGGGATCATAGAACCATAGAATGGTTTGGGCTGAAAAGGACCTTAAGATCATCCAGTTCCAACCCCCTGCCATGGGCAGGGACACCTCACACTAGACCATGTTGCCCAAGGCTCTGTCCAACCTGGCCTTGAACACTGCCAGGGATGGAGCATTTAGTACTTCTTTGGGCAACCTGTGCCAGTGCTTCACCACCCTCCCAGTAAAGAATTTCTTCCATATATCTAATCTGAACTGCCCCTGTCTAAGTATAAAATACAGTGAGTCACATCTTTGAATTCATAGTTCAACTTAATGATATATAGTGTTCACATTGACAAATTAACAGCTTTTCTCATTTATCCCCAACAGTGGCACAGCATTAGCTCCAAGGAAAAGGTGCTTTTTGCTCCTGTGTTGCAGTGCTGAATCCAGCACTGCCTCTAGGATGGTGAGTGGGGTGAAGGCAAAAGGGGGAAGCAGCAGGTGCAAGCAGGCTCCTGCTGTGAGCATTTAAATGCTGACCTGTGAGAAGTGTCAGGAGCTGGGAATCTGCGACAGAACCTGGATCCTGAGAGCTTAAGAAGGTCTGATGTATTAATAACAAGCCTATTGCATGTGTACATGGGAGAGTGACAGGTTTTTGCATGAGAAGATGTGACTTTGAGAAATCCCATGTGATGCCCAGGTGTTGGTGCACAACACTTACCACTGTGCTGCCTCTTGCCCAGAGGAGGAAGCTTCTAGAATTTGCTGAGAGGAAACCAAATAAAACTGCCCTCCTAACCCCAAATAAACAGGGGAGGAGAAGTCACTGATGTTGGTTTCCTAACAGCTGTGTTTACATTGAATGCTGTTACCGAAGACAAAGTCTCTAGTTTTGGATTAACAAAAAGAGCCCAGTCTGTGAGGAGCTGATCTCTTCAGATGCACCCTGGCCTGCCACAGGAGACCCATGTCAGAATAGTGCCGAGCATGTGCCTGGGCCTTTGGCTCAGCATTGTTTGATAAATGTTTTAGAGTTTTGCATATCTTGTTGCCAACAACTGAGTCTGAAGCTGGCTTCCAGGGAAAGGAATCTTTATGCATGCTCATGTTTGATTCAAGCGCTCGTTCCTACTGTATGTGGTGCAAAAAGGCAAGCTTTAAAGTCAATTCTCTACTCCATTAGCATCCTCAAAGAATGTCTCTGGTCACATCAGAGGCAATCTGCTCTTTTATATTATTGTTATTTATTTGGTTTAAAGCTTCCTAGTCTATGAAATGATCTGTCACCCTCTGCAGAGACTTGTCAGGGCACTGTCTGTGTACCTGCCTCTAACTGGAATAACAAAGAAGTTTCTTTGCTGCTGGCTGCCTCTGCCTCCCCCTTGGCATAGGGAGAAGTTATATTCGTGGCCCATTTGGTCCTTGGCTTCCTTGTGCTGCTGTTCAGGATGCCAGTTAAGGTTAATCTGAAGGCATGCACTTCCCTATTAGATCCTAGAGTAATGCCATCAGCTGGTCTCATGTGGGCCACCAAGCAGCTGTCAAGCAATAACATTATTGCATTTTTACTTCATACCCTTTACTTTGTGATTGATCACTGTGGCTTATACAAAACTAATAAAATTGGCAACATTTTGGCAACATTTTAAACTATTGTGAAAGGCAGTAAGTGAAATGTGGGCACGAGAGCAGAGAGTTTGTAGCCAACAGCTTTCATACAGTCATTGAGAATACAGAGGAAGGAGAGACAGTGAAATGAACTGCAAATAAGGGTGTGTTTTGTTTAGATTTCAAACAGGAACCTTGGAAATTTCCCTTGTCATGTAAGGATGTGATGTTCAGTAGCTCATTTTTAATTCATGTATTTTACCTTCTCGTTAAAGATGCTGTATTTTCTCTCTGCCCTTGCACACTCACCTCTGAATAGGAACAACTCTCAGGATGATAAGCAGTAAGATACAGTGTCATATTTATGCAGTTCCTCATGGGGTTTATATTTGTTTAACCAGTGAGCAGGATAGTTTGGACCCAGTGCTGGCTAAATGCTCCCACATGATAAAGTTACTGTATTTGCCCCATAATACTTCCTGGTAAGGAAGTGGATAAGTGAAAGCAGGATTAGTCTGGTTGATCTGGGAGCTGTGCTGTGACACTGAGCCTCTCTGAGCACACCATGGCTTACTCTAGCAAATCTCCTGAGCATGTGCCTGGCCATAAGCAGGGGTATGGCTCTGATGGAGCCCATAGACCCTGCTGTGCTTAGGATGAAGTGCTCTGTTGGACTTGATCCACAGGCTTCATTTTGATCACTTACAATTAAGTAAATCAAGCCTGTCCCCATGGAAGTTAATGGGATCAGTCCTGGAGTAACAGCAGAGTGAAACCTTGCATGGTGGGATATTGCAATGCTTTATGCAGTCCATTTTTCCCTCTTTCTGGTTCTTTAGTCTTTTTCATGTGCCTTGCTTCATGAATGCATTCCTTTAAATGTGTCATGGATCAAAACTGTAAAATACCATCTGTCAACATGGGTGAAATCTGTAATCCCTGCGCTGTTCAGGTAAGCAGCAAATTGACATTCGTCTATTTGGAAACAGGGCACTTAGCCATCCACCAATGTAATGGATTTCTTCTCTTTTTTGTCTCTCCAGCTTATTTAATTACATAATGTATGGCCTAATAGTTGCTGTACAGTTTATAAGCAACTTGCTTCTTAGAAGCCACGTCTAGGCAGGGAGCTCAAGATGACATAATGTAGGATTAAATCATAGTATTATGTTGTGGTGCAGAAGGCGGGTGACTGCAGTATACCAATGATGCTGTCCAGCTAAAACACATCCAGGCACAACAACAGGAGTGGTACAGGGTCCATGTGAATGGGACTTCCTTCCCTTGTGATCTCTGAAGCTAAATTCTTCCTGCTGTCTGTTGGATAGATTTGAGAGGACAGAGCTTTCCTAGCCACTGTAAATCCAGACTGAATTTATCCCAGTGTCACTGAGCTCTGGTGTTTATTAGTGCCTTGTGATTGTGCTTAGCTTAGTCTGGTATTCCTGTCAGTCAGTACTGCGAATATTTCACAAACGAAAAATGTTTTCACTCTATTTTGCCTTGGTCAGCACCAGATTTTTAGATCGACACCTCAGCTTTGAATAAGCATCCAGGATTTTGTGGTTGGCTTTGTTTGTTTCATTTTAATTCTGCTTTGGAGCTGTTTGTACCTGAACTTGCTGTGACAGTGTGGGGTCTTGCTGTCTTTGCTCAGAAACACAGGTTGGCTGAACTCAGCTGGGAAAGGTTTTTGTAACTGAAGAGTGGAAAGGTGAAGAGAGGTGCTGGAAAAATGCACTTAACACTTCAGTGCAGTGCTTCCAGCCCAGCTGTTAGCGTGTCTTAGGGATGTGGAAATGCAAGTAGAATATAAACAACACACTTCTGCGATATCCAGGGTGAAACAAAAAGAAGCACAAAGTGTAAGATGTGGTCAGGTAAATGACAACCTAAAATTACTTCTCTTACAGATATGCAGGAGTTCTGTGAAACACAACAAAGACTCCTTTTTCGTTAAGGAATACTTATTTATTTAGACAGGGAAACCCTTAAAGAATGGTGCTGTGTCTGATTCCATAAGGGCTGCAAGTTCCTGCTATGACAGCTGGGAAAACTGAACCCCAATCCTCAATACAAATCTACAAGGAAAAATGGAGTGGAGGCACAGGTGTGCCTTGTCTTGACAAGCATCTGCAGGCTCTGTCCCTGCTCCAGGACTGTCTGCTGTCACTGTGTGCCATGGAGTAATATGTTTGCTATCAAACTAAAGCGGCTGGAGTGGCAGAGCCTTTGGGCTCATTATCCTTTGCAGACAATGCAGTGTGACAGTGAAATGGCTGATGAAATCTAATGCTGTCTTTTCAGTTAAAAAGCACTGTGATGATTACAGCCATTAATTTCCTGAAGGCAGCTGAGTGGCAGGGATTAACGAGAGCCAGGCAACTGTGCTAAATCTAATGACCAGAGGTTGTACTTGCGTGTGGAGGCACTTACCTTCTGAGCAGCCAGACCAGCTCTGGCCCAGGCCTATGGGGTTTGTGGTGGCCACTTTGTTTATCAGTTGAGGTTTGAGATACAATAACTATTTCCCTTTGGATTTATGCAGAAAGCAATTCGGTTAACAGCACAGGATGATGTGTGTGAATGAATGTGTGTGGTCACACATCAAAAGCAGTGTGACCAGGCGGTCAAGGGAGGGGATTCTCCCCCTCTACTCTGCTCTTTTGAGACCCACCTCCTACAGTCTTGTGTCCAGCTCTGGGGCCCCAACACAAGAGGGACGTGGAGCTGCTTGAGCAAGACCAGAGGAGGCCATGGAGATGCTGTGAGGGTAGGAGCAGCTCTGCTCTGGTTCAGCCTGGAGAAGAGGAGGCTCCTTAAGGGGAGACCTTAGAGCAGCTCCAGTGCCTAAAATGGCTGATAAGAAATCTGGAGACTGGCTTTTAGAAGGGCCTGTAGGGACAGGACAAGGGGAATAGCTTTAACCTGCCAGAGAGGAGATTTATATTAGATCGATCTCTCTCTCTCTGTGTATATGTATCTGTGTGTGTATATATATATATATATGTAAATGGAAGAAGTTCTTCCCTGTGAGGGTGCTGAGGCGCTGGCACAGGGTGCCCAGAGAAGCTGTGGCTGCCCCATCCCTGGCAGTGTTCAAGGCCAGGTTGGACACAGGGGCTTGGAGCAAGCTGCTCTAGTGGAAGGTGTCCCTGCCTGTGGCAGGGGGTTGGAACTGGATGGGCTTTAAGGTCCCTTCCAACCCAAACCTTTCTGTGATTCTGGCTGACTATTACTGTGTATGCTTCTATGCATGCAAGTGTTGAAGTTTTCCCTGGGCCTTTGATGCTTGTATTGTTCTGCAGCCCAGAGAATGCTGCTGTCGTGTGGTTTGTGACAACTGTTTCTTATGTGAAAGTGTCTTCTGGCCTTTCTGGGCAACTGCAAGGGTTAATTATAAACATTAGTGGCCATTAGAAGTCTGAAGAGCAGCTGAAGGTCTGCAGACAATCTTGCACTTGGTGCTGAGGTTGTGTGGTGGGTGGGGGCTTCATAACACGCACCTGCAGGCAAGACTGAAGGTTTGCTGCATTTGGTTGGAGATAAGGACCTGTGCAGTTGGAGGCCATTGTTGGAAGGGTTGTAGGTATAGTAGCTTAAGGCATGTTCTTTCCTCAGTGCAGATTTTCCTTTGCATTGATTCATCTGCTTTAGGATGTGCTGCAAACAGCACCGTCTACAGAAACGATCAGAACTGGACACAGCCCTGTCACTGGAAACAGGTGTGTGAAGCTTTAGTTACCTAAAGACCTGAGTTACAGCCTCTCTGTTGAGGGTCCTTTGCCAGGTTCCCTATGAATGTTCCTTGGAATCCACCTCTGTCACTGTTTCTTTGCAAGATGGTTGCAGGCAGTGTCTCTTATGGTTGGAACAGTTCAGTCTTTGGTGATTTTTAAGGATATTTATGCATTCCAGTGGAGATTCGTGTTAATCCCCATCCAGCCCTACCAGGGTGTGCTCTCATGAGCCAGCGCTGACATCGCCAAACAGCTAAGGGTTTGCATAGTTGCTGTAGTCACTTGGTGCTGCCATGCTGTCAGTCAAGGGGTTGCTGACTGCTGAAATAAATGCTGTCCATCTAATTAGTATGTGTAGCAGCAGCAGGTTTTAATTATATGGTTAAATACACAGAAATAGAGGATTGTCATGTGGGCTCAATCTACTGGCCCTTTGTGGCTGACATCCTGCCTCCAGCAGTAACCAGTGCTGGATATATTAGTGGATAACATATTTCTTTTTGGATGGAAAGTGATATGCACAGGCTGGTACACGGTCACTGAAGGTCTCTGGAAACTGTGAGATGCTGTTGCTTCTTTGGGTACTTAAACATAAAATTCAGCACAGTGAAGGGTACAAGGAGATTCCTGGGTTCCTGCAAGGTGTGAATTCCAGTGAGTGTGTATCAGTGTGTTGTAAATCTGAGTTAAACAAGTGTGAGTGTTATCTTATTTTTCACTGTGAGTGCTGATAAAGGATTTAGAGATCCCACTGGACTGAGAGATAAGCCTAACAGGAATTTTCCTGATTACTTGTTACTCTTTTGACACTAACTAAATTGAAAGGGGGAGGATGGAAAGACAGGGCTCTAATAGTTTTTAGACTTGATTGATTTAGATATGGTTGAGGGGGGTTATTTCCCCTAATTTCGGACATTGTTTAGGCCTTGAGGTACCAGATATTCACTGTGTGTGAGACACACTGGAGGCTAATCGATTTATGGGCACATTGTTATATTTTCACAGGTGGGGGAGAAAAAACACCTTCCGAAGCTCCTGTTCCCAGTGTGCTAAGCCCACACCTTGGCCCACAGCAGCCTCCCTTGGGCTGCTGCGGTTACTCTGGGGCAGTGTTAGAACTTTATCACCACAGTGACTGTGTTTTGGGGTTGGTTTGTTTTCTTTTTAATGAAACAGCACTGCAGAAAATGGAGTAATGTAAAGCCAGACCATACCTTTTGCTGCATGAGTTTGTGAGATCTCGATAACAGTATTTGGTGTGTGGTAGGTTGTGTAAATGAAAATCATCCAGTACTGCAAAAAGCATACTGATTTAATAGGCTAAGGTAAGAGGAGAGGTAGCATTTAGGAGTCATAGTTTGCAGTCTGAGAATAAAGGAGTAAAAGCATTTGCTATATTGGTACACATCAGTCTTCCCAAGGACAGTGACTTTTCCTAGGCAGTCCGTGCTATACATACAGGTATTGTCTACTTTGTTATTCTGCTGGATGTTAACGGGAACTCATGAAATACATGTATAAGTTTCAGGTTTTATATGCAGTTTGTATACAGCTCTCCAGCATTCCTTCACTGGAAGGAAATGGTGAGGATGAGAGTATAGTGAAGGTAGCTGGATGTTCTTACAGCATTTTGCAGCTGTAATTCACAAAAGCTATAGAAACTGTTTACTTCTCAATTTATTCTTTCTTTTCTCATATATTTTTCACAATGAGGGTGCTGAGGCGCTGGCACAGGGTGCCCAGAGAAGCTGTGGCTGCCCCATCCCTGGCAGTGTTCAAGGCCAGGTTGGACACAGGGGCTTGGAGCAACCTGCTCTAGTGGAAGGTGTCCCTGCCTGTGGCAGGGGGTTGAATCTAGATGGTCTTTAAGGTCTCTTCCAACCCAAACCATTCTGTCATTCTATTCTCCTTCTCTTTTGTAGGGCTTGGCTTGGGGACTCTGTATCTGCCACAGGAACTGCATTGGAGTATGGCTCTAGTAGCAGCAATAGTTGTAATGGACACTGTTGAAAACTTTGCTTTTTAAAGTCCTTTCAATTGTCCTAGTTTAGCTATCTAGACCCACATATTCTCTGCATCTGCTTTAGACAGCTTTTGTTGATAAAGCAGAAGATTAGCTGTTTACCAGATAGACTTAAGGAAAATAGTCTCTTATGTGTTTGTGTTTTGGTTAAGGGCTTGAAACCTGTCATGGCTTTTCTTTGGTGTTGAGGATGTGCTTTTAATAGCCCCATTAAAATTCTGCCGGGCATGAATCTTTGTGCAAATCTCTGTTTAGCTTCCATCCTGGAATTGTAATTTTTCTGTCTGATTCTTTTTTTGTTTTCTTTCCAAAACCTGAGAATAATCTTCAAGGATTTCTATTAAAAGCACATTGAAGGCACAGTCGAGCACTTCAAAGTTTGATATTGTCAGAATTGACAATAGGAGCTGGGTTTTGCAACCTCAAATACTATTTTAATCCAACTCTGTATCTGCACATTAAATATCTTGGATGTCATCTGAACCTGGAGACAGAGTTCCACACTTTTTGGCTCCTTAAAAGGAATTGTACTTTGCTAGAATAGAGAAAATATGACAGATGATTTGGGAGGGTGGGAAGAGGGGAATAGACAGTTAGGAATTTGTGGTGACATGTACTTAAAAAACCTACGCTGTGAAAGGAACCCTACCTCTAGCTTATGGTAGCACGTGTTGGGAATGAGCAAGCAGCTCATGCTTCTGGCCTGGTAATGAGATGAGCTCAAGAGCCTGAAATCTTGTGAGTGGGTCCAAGTTGAAAGAAACTTTAGCAATTTGGTCAAAGTCTGTGCACTTTTGCTAATGGCTGTTACTTAAAACCTGAAGTAGAGAATACATTGAACATGACCTTCATGTAATTTTGACTTGTAATTGTTCGTGAAGGCTATGTCTAAACAAGGCTATTGTGTTGCTCGGCTTCTTTAAAGTGCAATGTCTGTTTCCTTCTTGAGAAGCAGAGAGGCAGCTCTTCATCAGATGTTCTGCAATGCCTGCTACAGGGTATCATTTACTACCAACAGGAGCAATTATTTGCGTATCTCCCATTGCAAGTGGGAAGGGACTACTAAAAATCTTGAAGCAAAATCAGATATAGATGCACAGCGGATGCTGTTGCCTATTGATTACAGGTAGTACAGACCTGATTCTGTTATTAACATTTCTTTCCTTCCAGTGTGATTACCCTGATTCCCCTGTAACTTTTTATATCACTGTAGTTGAGAACAAGATTAGGCCCCCTGTGTTTAGTGATGAAATAATGATTCCAGAATACAGCTTTTTAGCTCTGCTGGTATCCTCACAGTTATCTGTATTCCAGTTGTTTTGTTGCTGTACTGTGAGACTGGGCCACACCAAAATGCACTTCTCAGTTGCGCCTGCTCCAGGAGCTGCTGAATGCATCTGTCACACAGTGAGGGTTTCTCATCTGCACTCATATTAAAAGAGTATCTCCAGCTGTGCATGATGCATGCTTAAGTGTCAAATCTGGCTGCCAGCAACAATTGGCTTTGTCTTTCTTAGTTCTAATGTCGGTAACAGGTTAATTTGTATATTTTATCTACTATTATTATTAATTTGTTCCACACCATATTTAATTTTCACATGGGATAATAGAAGTAATAAATCTTGCTAAGAGAAGTATTTCCATGGCAGGAGAGCTGAAGCAGTAGGATGGACTCAAACTGGAGGGGCATTTTTTGTAGCACTTAGATTGTCTATCTATTCTGTTGTGTTCTGAAGCAGCAAGGGAGAAATTTCCCTCAGCAAAGGATGCCTGGTCACAGCACTGTGATTTTCGAGGTGGATTTTGTTTGTACTCTGCTGTGTGCGTGGTCAGATGCTTTGGATTTGGGTTGGGAAAGCAGCTTAAACTGATTTGAGCTGTGAGTCAGGGATCACATGTCTGTGGGGCTGGTGTGTGTTTGAGCGGCTGGAAGTGCGTGGTGTGGGAAAGAGTCGGGTGAACTCTGTAGAGGAGAAGACAGTTCATGCAAGTGGAAGCAAGCAACTCTGCCAGTGCAGGAGCAGCCAAGGAAAAGTTGCTAGGAGCAGGCAGAGTGAATATAGTGTGAATTTGGTGTGAGGTGTTCCTGCCCATGGCAGGGGGGTTGGAACTAGATGATCTTAAGGTCCTTTCCAACTCTAGCTATTCTATGATTCTATGAATATACATCACATAAACCAAGCTTAGCATTATCAGAGATAACACTGCGGAAGGTGAGGAGAAGAGGCTGGAGCTTTTGCATGTCTCCATTGAGATGCATTGTAGAGGTCTAGAGAGCTGGGGTGGAGCAATAGGAAAGATAGGGACATGGGGTTAAATTGGATCACTGTGATTAGCAGGAAGGCAGAGGCATCGGTCCTGGAGATCAAGGGGCTTTGTGAAAGAGTTAGGAAGAAAAAAAAACTTGAAAAGGAATGGTGATGTTTTGAACACTGGATTTAATCTGAAACCAGCCTTCCTGAGTGAGGCTCAGGAGCCTCTGAGTGAGCCACTCCCTTGGCTTTAGAGTGAGTATAATTAAACCTCTGTTCCTCAGGGAAACCACCAGGTTTTGTGTTGTGTCATGGAAAGCCATCCACTGTGCCCAGTACTGAGTCCCAGCATTGACTGTAATGTCTGATCAGTCACTTCATAAGCCATAAACTTTGGAGGGTCTCCTGTCGTGTTATACCTCCCTTACTCTGTCCTACGGGCTTGTCTGCTGGTTCTTGTTTTTGCTACGTTGCACTCCCTTTTGTGGGGCTGAGAAGAAAGGGAGAGCGGGTTTTTTTGCTTGGCTCTTGAAGCAGTATTATCCCATTTCATTGCCTTGCTTGTTGTATGGAGAAAAGAGCAGGTGATGGTTGCTTTCCTCACTTCTCAGAGCAGAGGACAGCTGGGCTTGCCTTTCCCTAGTAAGCTGGGATTTGAAATCTGCACCTTTCACACTATTTTAAGTGACTTGATGACAACTAACCCGAGGTACCACAGTGAAGGATGTGAGCATACCTCCTCAAAACCCACTTGTGTGGCTGAATTGCAGTTCCTTCTGCTGCTTTAGGTGCCATCCAGACTTCATGAAATCATGTCATGAGAGTGCTTATAAGGTAGAAATTGTCAGCTTGCTGTGAAGTTTCACTGCAAGTAGAAATAATAGGGTAAAAATGTATTATTAATACTGAGATTCCTGGATACAAATGGAAACCATTTGACAGATTTCAAGCGTGCTATGAATTTCAGGTAAAGAGAAGAAAACTGCCAGGAAGGGAAAGGGGGGGGAGACTTACATGAATCAAAGAGACATCACAGGTTGTGGTAGTTAGTGTGAGATGGAATTAAAGATGTGCTCTTTGCTTCGGGTGACAATGTGGAAGATTTGTGTTAATGCATTACAGGCTCTTGTGCCATGGGCAGTGACCTCTTCCTCCTCTCAGCTGCCACCTTCCTGCAAGGAAGTGGCAGCAAACTGCACCCCACAGGCTGACCTCACTGAAAGGGATGCAGCAGGTCTGTGGACAGGTGAGATGGAAGAGCAGCACTGCAACATGTGCTGAGAGAGGAGGATGTGAGCCTACTAAAGATAATAGCAGGCCTTCATATAAAGAATAAATCTTGACTGTGCCATAAGGTGCTGATTGCCTCCCCAGTGCCCTCCATTTGGAATCTGTCCTTTGGTGATGTCCATGAAATACCTAAATGACTTCTTATTACCCGTGCTGTATGTGGAAAAGAGGGCAATGGTTTTAACCAGGGATATGAAGTCATTGTCCCATAGAACCAGCAGCAAGTGTCCTCCACCCACGCTGGTAAAGCCCTGCCTCATAGATATATCTTTCTCTTTCATTGTTATGGCAACTCTTTACCCTTTTAATGTCTTTAAGACCACTAAAAGTGCAGTGATCCCAGTGAAAGTTTATTGCTATGTTCCTGGTCAGCTAACAGCTCTCACAAGGTCCCTTTCAGCTAGTTCTCATGCTCTGCTCTTAGCTGTTGCTTTAATGTAGATCAAGGTTGCATGGGGTTCTTTTTCCTTCCTGTAATCCAATATGAATGGAAAGACCAACCTCTTGGATGGCTGAGTTGTCTTGGTTGTAACATTTGAGCTGGCACTAGTGAATGCTGAGATCTGGGTTTCTCTTTTGCTGGGCTATCGCTGTTGTCTTCACTGGAGCTTGCTCTTGATTTACCCTGCGGCAAGTGAGAAGGGCCCCCAGCCTAAGCAAAGCTGAGTGAAAGCTACAGCAAGAGAGAGAAACCCGGAGAGGAAAATGCTAATTACATATTTTGACCTTGCTGCACTAGAGATGGCATCACCCACATTAGCCACTATTCATGAACATTCCCCAGGGCCTGAATTGCTTCTGGACAAGGAGGGAAGTCTGGGGCTTTTATCGTGGCTGCCTGGTTAAGTTACAGGATGAAATATATACCATGTAATGCTTTTGGACAAATTCAGTGGTTCTTAGCTGCCGTTTGTCTTGTGTAGCTGTAAGTAACTTCTGTAGCAGACAATAATCACAGCCCCAAGTAAACTTCTAGGCAGAGGATGGGAGCGAGCTGCCCAAAGAAGGCTGGGATGGAGCACAGTGTCCCCTTTGTGGAGGAGGAGGGGAAGTTGGTCAGTATATTCACAAAGGAATTTGTTCTACTCATTTGCTTTAAATGTTGGCAGGTGGCTCCGTTGTCTGTGTGCATGACTGCGAGCCAGAACTTGTGTTGTAACGTTGTCCTGCTCAGTCATCCTTCTAAAATGTTCTTGAGCCTCTGGCTCTTACTCTTTGGTACCTCATATGAGGCAGGATTTCTCCCAAATGTGAGTTGGTAACAGACTGCTCATGTTCCAGGGGTAGGAAGGGAGTGGGCAGAGGCAAATGAGAGAGAGGCACTTTGTGAAGGAAGGTGAGAACAAGTTATTTTCTGTAAACCTTCTTAGCTTAAATCGGTGCTGTATTTGAGAGAGGTAGAAGTTAGTGCCTGGACCTGAACATGGCTGACATCCTCTGACTGACTCAGTGTATGTTACACCTTCCCTTCTTGGGGCAAGGGGCCTACCTCTTATGAATCTGATTAAAAATAAGCCCAGTCTGTCACAAGGTGTGTTTGGCT
Organism: Psittacula echo; assembly: GCF_963264785.1. Taxonomy (NCBI): domain Eukaryota; kingdom Metazoa; phylum Chordata; class Aves; order Psittaciformes; family Psittacidae; genus Psittacula; species Psittacula echo. The sequence continues at coordinate 6,823,243 of NC_137740.1, forward strand.
GCCTAATCTGGTTTTTTCCTGTGAAAACAAGACTTGCATATGCTCACTCTTGGCATATAGGTGTCTGGCTTCTTTTATTTGTGAACTGATTTTAATGGCATTTGAATGAGGGATGGAGGTCTCAAGGCACTAAAGAAGTAGGTCTCCTGCTTCTATCTTTTTCAGTTTCTTGGATTTTTGAGGTGGGGTTTGGAGAAAGGGTCATGCATAAGTGTATAAGACACCACAGAATCTGCAAGGAGGAGTCATGTTCTGGTCTCAAAACCCACTTCTTTCATCTCTTGACCATATTCTACACCAAATCCTTTGAAAACTGAGCTTCAAGGAGGGCAGGAAATTAATTTGCTTTTGTGGCTGAAACCAAAGTTCTTGTTCCTGAGCGCTGATTCACAGAATCACAGAATCATAGAATCATAGAATAGTTAGGGTTGGAAAGGCCCTTAAGATCATCCAATTCCAACCCCCCTGCCATGGGCAGGTGTCGTGGTTTAAGCCCAGGCCGTAAATTAGAACCATGCAGTCCACTTCCCCCCCCACCTTTCTTCCCCCCACTCCTGGAGGGACGGGGAGGAGAATCGAAAGAATGCAACTCCCACGGATTGAGATAAGAACAGTTTAATAACTAAGGTATAACACAAACCACTACTGCTACCACCAATAATAATAAAGGAAATAACAAGGGAAGAGAATACAACTGCTCACTGACCGGTACCTCAGCCTCACCCCGCAGTGATCCAGCCCTTCCGGGTAACTCTCAGTTACATCCCCAGGCATGACGTGCTGTGGTATGGAATACCTCTTTGGCTAGTTTGGGTCAGGTGTCCTGTCCGTGCTTCCTCCCGGCTTCTCCTCCTCCCTGGCAGAGCATGAGACTCACAAAGTCCTTGGTCAGGGTAAACATTCTGACCAGCAACTGAAAACATCGGCTTTATCAGTATTATTCCCAGGCCGAAAGTCAAAACCACAGCACTGCACCAGCTACTAAGAAGGAGAAAAACTGACTGCTGCTGCTGAACCGAGGACAGCAGTGACAGCTCCCACTAAGCCATGTCACCCAAGGCTCTGTCCAACCTGGCCTTGAACACCACCAAGGATGGAGCATTCACAACCTCCCTGGGCAACCCATTCCAGTGCCTCACCACCCTCACAGTAGAGAATTTCTTCCTTATATCCAATCTAAACTTCCCCTGTTTAAGTTTTAACCCGTTACCCCTTGTCCTGTCACTACAGTCCCTGATGAAGAGTCCCTCCCCAGCATCCTTGTAGGCCCCCTTCAGATACTAGAAGGCTGCTATGAGGTCTCCACGCAGCCTTCTCTTCTCCAGGCTGAACAGTCCCAACTTTCTCAGCCTGTCTTCATATGGGAGGTGCTCCAGTCCCCTGATCATCCTCGTGGCCCTCCTCTGGACTTGTTCCAACAGTTCCATGTCCTTTTTATGTTGAGGACACCAGAACTGCACACAGTGCTCCAAGTGAGGTCTTACAAGAGCAGAGATGTCCCAGTGGTGAGCAGTTGTCTTTACTCCAGTCAGACACAAGCTCATTTTGCAGTAAGGAATGACAAGCTTCACCATGGTGGTCAGTCTTTCAGCTGTGCTTCCACAAACTGGATGAGCAAACCAGGTAGTAACACACAGGTTGGGATGCTGGGCTTCCTTCTTTGGGATTGCCTGTTTAAGCTCCCAGACTTTGGAAAAGAAAACATGTACAATATAATTATGTTGTGCATATATATAGATTAGACCTGCCTTTCTCTTTCAGGTGTTAGCCTTCACTGTTTAATTTCCATACATTAACTGCACATTGCCCATCTCTGATCCTAACAGTGTCGTGGGGTGGTCTTTTTTAAAGGTACTGATGCTGTATTTTGTGTGTGTGGAACAATTTGCCTCCATGTGCACCTTCATCTAATTCGTCACCAGTTCATCATTTTCTAAGACTGTATTTTATATTATGTTGTTTTTAAACCTGCATGAAGCACAGTCTAAGCTATTGCCTCATTTTTATTTATTTAAGTCCCATGCTGCCAACTTGACCTATTTTTTCCATTCTACCGACTGTTCAAATCTCACAGATTAATTAGTCAAGGAAGGCACAGCTGATCCTGGAGCGAAATCCATACCCACACATTCTGCCTCTCTCTGATCCAACCCTCTTGTTTTTTTTCCCCTCATTCTGGGATGTAGGCTATCAGTATTGCACTGTGCTGTAATAGACCTGACTAGCCATTATCATTAGCAGTGGGTACCAGCTTAAAAACCCAGTCATCGAAGAACAAAAATGCTGGCAGCTAAATTGAGAGATCCAGCCAGGAGGAAAACAACCCGGAGCATCAGCCAGACGGCTGCTACTCCCTGTACAGAAGAGGAGGACCATGCAAGACAAGTCAGCAAAATGTTGTCTGACATTTAAAAACAACTGTTCTGTTGTGTTTGAGAGTGTTGTTAAGAAAGCCCAGCCCAATGCAAATTGCTGTAAGGATGCCTTAAAATGACCACAAGCAGGCTGAATCCCCCTTTCCTCTGTATATGTGTGTGTATACATATATATATATATATATGGGCACCCAATTAGGTCATGTATTGTATGGGAGCAATGTCCCTTATTTATTAGAACACTAGGATGTCTTTAAGCTTGCTTGATCAAACCTTGGCAAATCCTGTTACACCTGAGAGCCCCGTTTGTGTTCGCATCCTACTGAATTTAGTTCCTTCTCTTTCTCTCCTCTTTCCTCTCCCCCTTTCCCAAAAATGTTATTAACTAGAGCATTAAATGCTGGCCTCCAGCAGGGCCTCTCCATATGTTTACAACAAATGTTTCCTCCATAGAGGGAGGATGTATGTGTGTGAGAAAGCATACAGATATAATGGGGCAGCTCCCAGATCCAGCTTCCCTGGGAGGCAAAATTCAGGCACTTGAAAATGCTTATCAGTTCAAGTAATTCAGATGGAAACAGATTGTAACATCTCCCGATGCACCTTTCACCCGTGGTGAGGAGGAGACTGTGAGCACCACAACCAGATTTTTCTCCCTTGTGATGCGTGAAGCTTGGCCTGTCTCCTGGGGGAGCGCAGGCTGTTACTCAGCATGGCAGAAGCTGCTTTATCAGGCAGGTCAGACTTCAAAGCCAGTCGAACTGACTTGCCCCTCTCCACTCTTCTTTCAGTCCAAATTCTGTGCATAAAAAGCATGTTTTATCAAGCCATGACTTGCTCCCCTTTTGAGCAGTCAGGAGGATGTAAGAGCATCTGCCTTCAGCATTCCTGAACATCTTTGCTGCTGGCTGGTGCGGCGTGGAGGGCTGTGAGTTATGTGCCTGCTGCTAGCCCTGAGCTGCAGCGTTCCCGGAAAATAGCACTTCCATGTAGGAGGCAGGGTTAGAGATGCTGTTGAAAGTGACTCTTGTAATGCAATTCCCATGGTTATCAGGTGGAACTGGGTATCATTGCGTTGTTCCTCTAGTGTCAGTTTTTCATACTGTTTGGGTAGCAGCAAAGGCAGAGTTAATTGCAGCTGTTCTGAACTGAAAATAGCAAATAACATTCATCATTTCTATCCTCCTTTTGGCTTGTAAATAATTAATAAGCTGACCCTTACATTATACAGATGGGTGGTGTTCTCAGTGGTATTCTTTGCAGGACTTATTTAGTGTATTCTCCTCAGCTCGTTCACCTTCATGATTTGTTCTACTGTGGCTGTCACCCAACAGTAAAGGTTTTGTTTCTGCTTCCTGCTCAGCAATTGAAATATAAATGGGGAGAAGCAAAGAGAGTAACAAATAATGTGCTTTGGTAGACATTTTCATGAGGAATAATTGTTTGAACTAAAAGCTTTCAGGATTTGTTAACCACTGGGCGTTTCTGGAAATGCTATCAGAGCATTTATGAATAATGGAACATGAGTGACGGTTGCACACTGAACTGTGGCCTTTTGGATTATGCAAATATTTGTGACCCTAATTGTGTACATTGTGCCATCTCCTGAGTCATCTCCTCACTGTTGCAAGGAGAGGACTGGAAGCAAGAAAATCTGCATTTCCTCCTTTGTTGGTTTGAAAGTAGTTGTAAAAAATAGAGAAAACAGTTAAAATTGAATGTTAAATGTTAAAATTGAAAGCATTTTATGAAATCGGGAGAACCACACTTCCTCTGATTTTACAGACTGGTGTAGCTTAAATTTGTGTTGTCTGACTTCAAAGTGGGAGAATGAAGTGCGTAGACACATAGTGACACATAGTAGACACATAGTGCACATAGACCATGTGTAGGACACTTCAGTTGAAATGATTGGTTTGGTAGAGTTGTAAATTACGGAAGGTCCAGACCTTGATGAAACATTAAGGTTTTATCAGCATGCCTTTGGGAAAGCTACAGTAGGTAATACATGGGCCATAAGTTAGGTAGGTCATTTTGGAGAAGTTCAAGTAAAAACAACTGTACTGCAAGATACTCACTTTTGTGTGGAAGTTTTTATATATGTTACAGTGAAACTACTTTCTTGTTCCAAACGCACTGAAAGATGAGGCAAAATGTAATCCAAAGCTTCAAACATGCCTTCTGTTGTATTCCTATTTGTCTGGGCACTGTTGATGCCTATAGGTAACCTTATTTAATCTTTCCCTAGAAATTCCAAACTGTTACCTGGTTACAAAGCTGCCTGAGCTTTGTTCTGGAGCTGCATGGCCTGGTTCTGCCAAAGGCCTGAATTCTGCTAGGATCCATGTCTGCACAGGACACTCTGCAGCATACCTAGTACATAGGCAAATATTCTGGAGGGATTTAAGTAGTTTGAAGCAGAAAGAGGGGCAGTGGAGCATTTGAGAAGTGGTGTAAAATGATGCCTTTTGCTTGCATCCAAGCTGAAGACATCCTCACTGCTGTCTTTGTAAGCAGGCAGTAGTCATGTAATACTTGCTCATAGTGATTGTGAGTTTTTCCCTGCTGAAATCAATGGCTTATACTCTTCAGTGACTTCAGTAAAAGCAAAAATGGGCCAGTCTTTGGAAATGTGTGTTCTTTAAAGGGTAATCCAGAAAGCGTAACCAAATTAATTGCATCATCTCTTGAATTACTGTCAGATGTTGGCAATTAAATATTTTCTTTATATTCACAGCATCTTCCATTTGTTTTCCCCAGATGGTCTTGTCCTGCTCTCCCTCAGCATGTCACTTGTGCTGTGTTGCTCCCTTTGCATTGGTCTACATGTATCTTTCTGTCCTTGAACAGGCAAGGGTCACCAGTATCAAGGCCTTATTGCTGCAATCACAGCTGCACTGGGCAGGGCACATCTCTAGGATGAAGGATCACCGCCTCCCTAAGATTGTGTTTTACGGTGAACTCGCCACCAGTTACTGCAAGAGAAGTGCCCCAGAGAAGAGATATAAGGACTCCCTGAAACAATACCTCAGCCTTGGCCATATTGATTACCACCACTGGTCCACCTTGGCCTCCAATCGGAAGACTTGGAGACACACCATACATAACGCCGTTGTCTCCTTTGAGAGCACACGCAGAATTAGGCTCGAGGAGAAAAGACAGCGTAGAAAGAATCGCACCCAGCCTATACCACCCAAGGAGACCTTTCACTGTGCTTTTTGCAAGCAGATTTGCCTATCCCCCATTGGCCTTTTTAGTCATCAGCACGCTTGTAGTAAGTGTGGGTAAAGCCCTTCCCAAAGTCAAGCCGTGACATGTATCTTAAGAGATATAATTCAGGATGTAGTGCTTCTTAAGCCTGCTTCACTCAGCTGGTTTTATGGTTTATGGTCTGCTGCTGAGACTTTGTCTCCTGCCCAGCCTAGCGTAATTCCAGCTCTGTTGCTTCTGCCTTTCTAAACATCATAGGGTGTATTTGTGCTGCTCTGCTTTGATAACGTTTGATGGAAAGTGCTGCAGTTAGGACTGTTGCGTGCAGTGGCCATGGATTTATTTTCCAACTCATGTTTCCTGGGCATTTTGATGTGATAGATGCTGACTTTTGCTTGAGGAGCCTAGACACTGTTTGTGTAATCAGGGCCTGTGCTAAACAGTTGGTTAGTTTATTTTCCAGTGATTGTTTCCTGACCGCTTTGATAGCTACATCATTGCATCTCAGTACTTAACTGTTTGTGAAGCACGTGAAATTGTGTAATAACTTCAGGATTTGTTTTCATAATATCAATTTGCAGTAGCTAGATAACTATTAATTTTCTTCTTACTGCTTTAGTAATTGTTCTTGAAGGTTAATACCCATAGTCTGGCAGCACTAGTGGTACTTTAGCATCTGTTTCTCATTGAAGCACGTGTCTGTCTGGCTGTGTGGGGGCCTGTTCTTGCCCTGACTTGGCATGAGCAGCCGATGGGGGAAGCACATGTGGAAGTACAAATCTTTATGAACATTTATGTTTTGAAATGGGTTTGGGCACAGGTGAGAGCAGAGCTGTCATCTGTGTGATTGCCTGGGATTTGCTGTTTGCTTCACGGACAGGTAATCCCCTTTTTTTATTTCTTCCTTTCATCCCATCAAAAACCCAGGTTTTATTTAACAGCTTATTGCTGCAGAACCAGCACTGGACTCTGCAACACTGTTCTGAGATTCATTAGCTCCTAGAAATGATGTTACACTTCCGGTCTGAACTTAGCTGGTGTCACTGGAGCATGGTAGACCTGCCCGCTAGACTGAATGAGCCTTCTAATACCTCAGTTTTGTTTGCCAGGCAGGGGCTCCCAGTCAAATCGCCCTTCACATCTGCTTTGACAAGCTACAAACCCTGTTATTTCTGTAAGGCTCATAGCATGCTAAGGGAAGCAACTGGTTAATTTGACAGAGCCTTGTTTTTATAAACTCGTGTTGGTTGTCTTAAAACTAAAGTTGAATCTAAATTAGGTAGGACTGATGTTATGTTGACAGGTCAGTAAGCACTCATTGTATTTAGATTATGACATAAAACTTGCTTTCTTTTGGAATGATGTGAGTAGTCCAAGATTCAATGAAAATAAACAGGATTTTTTATTGCCTCCCCTCAGCCATCTCTTAAACTCTCAAGTACCAGTTTCTTGCCTTAGAAAGTCTGAATTTAATAACTGCTGATTAACAGCCTTGTTTTAGGTGTTAAAATTGAAGTATTTTGTTATCTTCTGCTGTGGAATGGAAACTCTCTTTGAGCGCTTCCTACGTTATTACCCCCCCCCCCCTCTTTAGGGTATTTTTAAATGTCTGTCTTCAGTTTTGCTTCCTGGAGAATTTCTTCTTGTATCATCTTGTTTGAATGTTGCTTTCAAGAGTTCCTGCCCTGTATTTATTGCTATCAATTTGCTTTTTGAGTCACCTTTCGTATAGGTTGGGGTTTTTCTTTAAAACTTAGTTTGCATTTTTATTGACTGTGAAATGAACATCAGGTAAAATGTTCCAGCCTTTAAGTGTGAGGCAAAGATTGCAGCTCATCTTTGGTTCTGTGTATTCTGAAGTAAGTTAATATGCATTTACTGAGTTAGCAGGCACAGGGCTAAGGACCACTTTATTATCAGAAACATGCTGAGGATGGCATATATGTCCAAGGGATGCTAATAACTGTTTCATTATTATTAATTTTCCAGTGAAGTGATTTAGTAACAGACCTTCACCACAAAGATAATTTAGCTGCTAAATTATATCTAAATTGCATGTGCATTTCCACTCTGTACACAGCCTAATAGCACTTCTGTTGAAAACAGATAAAGTTGAAACTCATTTTGTAAAGGAAAGCATGTCAGAGAACAGAAATCAGTTCAGTTCTGCTTTCAGAGGAAAAAAACCCATCAACCTCTGGAAAATTTTGGATGCTTTTTCTCTTCATTGTCTGACTTGATGTGGCTTTCCCTCGCTTGTGTCACCTGAACTAGCAGGGCTGATGCTTGTTCATCTTTTCTTTGTGGGAGAGTTTCTTTGTGTGATCTGTGGTTATGGATTAAAAGCGTTCAGTGTATTACTGACAAAGCAGCATTGCTGTATACTTAGCAACAAGCTTTTTTTAGTGTTTTTAATGAAACAGAAGTTTCTTGTTGCCATCTAATAGGTTTAAACACTATTAAAAAGAAATCCTCTCCATTTCAGTTAATCAGATTTTGTTTGCTGCCCATGATAACATAAGCTTGCTGGATCTCACATGTTCAGGGGGAGATGGGACCCGAATGTTTAATTTTAAGAAGAAAGGCAGAAACAAATAGGGGCGGTTTTGTGTGAGAAAACTTCCTCTGTGGCTCATAAAACCAAGAAGAGGGAGAAATAGGGTGCAGTAATACATTTTCTTCCTTTTACGGCTCATCTTCAAGCAGAATGCATGAAACATACTTCCAAATTTATACACAGTAATGTGATTATGTTTGCACAAGAGTATAGTTATGCCTCAGAATTTATGACAGAAATTTGCTTTCTGGTTGTGCTGGGTGTATTTGTTGTTTTGGGTTGGGGGGTGGGTTTTTTTTTTGTTTAAAGACCTATAGCAAGAATATTGTTTGCCAAACACTAGTGTTTTTAACTACTTCCCTGAAGAGCAGCTTGGTAACTCTCCAAGGATTACCGTACTGCTGACTTAGGAATAAAAAAGAGCGAGCAGAGAAAGAAATGTATTTGCAACCCAGGCAGCGAGAGAAGAACAAAATCCCAAGTGCCTGTGGGAGCTGCTGACACCACATTGCCCGGAAACAACGTGTTATTAGGTGCGTTTTGGGATTGGGCTGTTGTGTGACACTGAGAACCTCTTGGGTTTGAGGGTAGAGTGGGAGTCCCTTCCATCTCCAGTGGGCAGCGGGATGCAGCCAGCTCTGCCAGGCAAGGGGTGCCCAGGAGGAATCTGCAACAAGAGTTGGACTTGTCTCTGCTTTGAATGATTAATAGCTCAAGCCTCACAGGTCATCATTTCTTTAAAATTACACATAATTGGTGGTGCTTTTATAGCAGGGACTTGTCTGACACTTCTGATTTTTACGACAGGGTTCCCTGTGTTTTAACATTTGCCAAAGCGTGACATTTCAGTCTGACCTTTTCTTTGTGCAGTTGATGTGTTTTTCAAGCCTTTTATTATTTATTTATCACATACACATTTTTTTGTTAAAATAAGTCTGATACTATAAAATATCACAAGGGAATTGTCAGCTTTGCACTCAGTGGAGAGACTGGATAATGTTTGCTGAAGATCGAATAACCAGGTATAGAATCAAAGAGATGAAGAGAAATACTCAGTAACGCCCTGCTCTGTAAATGAGGCTCAGACGGTAGGGCAGGAAAATAGCCCAGGATAATATAAGCCTATATTATACTGTAAATGCACAAGGGAGCTCAATTAAGGTTGTTCGAGAAATCTTGCTTGACAGTTTGCTTTGAATGTGTGATTTTTATAAACCTAATGCTCTTTTAGAACAGTCATTTCTGAACTACTGTGTGTTTTCTAAAGAAGCGTATAATGTACTTCCTTCAGGGGGAACCTGCAAGCAAAAACTGAGAGATACATTCAGCTCATGTGAGGGCTGCTCACACAAGATACTGATCATGCTAATAGAGAAGCCTGAGTTGTGCTGGAAGCCAGTATATCCGATGCCAACACTGATGTATGCAGTTGTCTTGCTGCTGGGAGAGGACCAATTGTGTGCTCCTTGATTGCACCTGGTTCCTGCTGAGCAGGCAAATCTCAGCACTGAATTTATTCAGGCAGGTGGTTGTTTTTACAAGCCTGTGTTTTGTAGGCAGTATTGGGAGGAGAAGATGGATGTGAGAGGGACTTGCTGTGGACCTTTGGTTGCAGCAGCAATCAGGTGCTTAGTGAAGTCCAGCCACTACTGCTTCTACTGCTGTCCATCCTGAGAGAAGTTTAAAAACCTTGTGTGGATGAAAGCTGGAGGCCTGAATTGCTTCTACTCACATGAAAGCAGCAGTTTAAGGCACTGTTAATGTCACAACTTGAGCGATCCCTGAGGGATCTGTGCACACAGTGCTTGGCTCCAGCTCTCGGTAGGAGCATCTCTAGACAGTGAAGGAAGATTCTGGCTGGTTTGTTTTCCAAGGCTCTGCAGTGACTGTGTCTGTGATAGCTGCAACTGTGTGGGTTGTTTGAAGGTGATGCTGTCCTCCTTTTATAGATTTCTTTCACCAATAGCTGGAAGAGTGGTGAGGGGTGATACTCTTCAAATTGTTAATAACCACAGAGTTCCGTTATTGTAGAATAATACGGAAGCACCACCAGGTATTGTGCTAATGTGTCTCTTGAACACAGGATGAGTGAATTGTCCAGATTTCTGACCTCTGTACTAAGTTCCTGAGGTCACACAGGTCTTGACCACAAATGAGAAGTACACACGCATCTGGATACTAACATGGTCCTTGATACATGTTCTTAAAAAGTAGGTGGCTGCTTCCCTGAACTCTGCTGTTCCTGCAGAGAAAAGTAATTTGCTTGTGATCCAGTTATGTGCAATGTAGTCTTTCGGATGGCTGATTTCTTTAGTCTTATTTTGGCTTGTTTTTTGAAACTGGCATTTTGAAACTGGGTGCCAGTTAGCATTCTGCATACGGAACAGAATCATCTGCTTTGTCAATATTTTTACCCCAATGTATCTTGTTCATTGCAAGTTGAAATGAATTGCCTTTTTCTTTCTTCCACAAAACCAATTACAATTCTGTCATCTATTTAGGATTAATACTCTTAAATGTATGCCCGTTTCCAGATAAATATTCCACTTAGCACACAGGTATTCTACTTACCCTAGGCTTATGCAATAGGCAGAAGTTACATCAATTTCAATTAGATCTCTCTAGCCAATTGTTACAGAATTTTGTGCTTATGTCCTTAATTAGGGTTAAACGTGGCTTATATTGATGGGGTTTAAATATGTTTCTCACTGAACATAATTAAAATACAGAAATTCAAAATCAAATTAGGAATGTCCAGTTGAGGGGGTGTTTTGCCTCTTGAGTTTTATACTGAGTTACTGATACTAGATTAACTTCAACATTTAAAATATGTTAAGACAGCAAAAGAGTGAGGACCTTTGGTGAAACTGAAGATGGTGGGGATGGAGGGAGGAGGGATCAGGAATCTACCCATGCAAAGAAAGCTGCTCCTGCCTGGGGTTTGATACCAGGCACTCTGTGAATACTTTGGGTATTTTGAGTGGGTGTCTTTACTGATGGTGGGAAGGATGGGTTGATTATATAAATCTAAGCAATTGCCACTGAACACAGACATGGATTTCAAATGTTGCTCAAGTCTTAATAATACGTGGTGTGTATTCAAATCCTGGGATTTATCACTTCCAAAGGTATCACAGCTTGCCAGGACTGCCACTAATTCTTCTCACTTTGTACTGTCACCTGCTTTACAGTCAGTCTCACCCTAGGACCTCTTCTGGCCCTGAGAGACACACTGTGTATTAGGCTGGAATTTGTCCCAGTTTATGCTGTATTGATTCTCACAAGCTGGTAAAATGGAAAAACATGGAATCCCAGACTGGTTTGGGTTGGAAGGGACCTTAAAGCTCATCCAGTTCCAACCCCCTGCCATGGGCAGGGACAGCTTTCACTAGAGCAGGTTGTTCCAAGCCCTGTCCAACCCAGCCTTGAAGAAGGCTTTTGCAAGGACTCATATCTGTCGCACTCTGTGGGGCTCTGGGATGCATTCTGTTTTCACTTTGACTTAGATTAGCGCCTTGATAAGTTACCTTTTTGTTTTGAGTTAAGTACAAGATTTGGCTCTCAGCCTTGAGTACTCTCCATTCAAGTGGAGTGCAATTTTTACAGGGCTGTGATGCGAACTCCCCAGTAATTGGTCTCTAACCAGTACAGATGTTCCACACCCTCCCAATATTTACAGTGTGGTCAAGCAAGATGCAGGTAAAGTTTGCATGAATATAGTCCTATATAAATTAGCTATCTGCTCTTAAAGTGATAAAAAGTGATCTAAATACTGGTGGGGGGAAGTATTCTCTAATCTCTGTACACATTGGAGAATACTTTTGTTTGGCTCAGGAAAGCACTCAGCATGGACTCCCTCCTACCCAAATACACCAAGAGCTGGTGTTACGCTGAACCATTCATGTGGCAAATTAAAAAGTCTGCTGGACGGATGATATGGTTCTGAGAACTCAATAAAACTTATTACCTACAAGACTGATTCTTTCTATTCCAGTGACATATGTGCTGGTAGTTTTGCAAAAGCAGGAATAATTAAGGAAAAGAAAAAAGCAGTATATTGAGGCTTCATTTTAATGGAGCAAAAGAACTAATTTCTGTGTCTGTATATGCAGGATTAAGTGGAAATCTCCCCTCTATTGCCTTCCCCAAAAGATATGAGCCTTCCTAATCAAGTCATGCTTGTTAAGCTCAAATCATGATAGAGGTGTGACTATATTAAGGTAAAATCTTGAGAGGCCTGAAGTAAACAGTAGTGGCTTGACTTGCATCATCTGGGTTATGAACTTATCAGTTTAATCTGGAAAAGAGCCTCACTTCATTAGATGTGATGGCACCTGAGAAGCACACAGCTGGTCTTCCCTGTGAAAATTCTCCATCAGGTGGTTTAAAAAGACAACAAGCGCTATCTTTGATCCATGAACTAGTTGGTATTTGCTAGTGATTTTCCAGGATAAGAAACAATAAGGAAAGCTTTCAAATCCCAGCAGCCAAAGTAAGGCAGACCCCTGAATAAGCTGTTTTGAACACTGACATAAACATCATGATCAGCAATGTAGTAAATCGCAAGGACTCTTCAAGAGCACTTGAAGCACGCTTGACAAAGCTGAGTTTGGTTTGTTCAACCTGGAGAAGAGAAGGCTCAGGGGAAACATTCAACAGCTTCCAGTGCCTAAAGAAGCCTACAGGAAAATTGGAGAGGATCTTTTTACAAGGGCATGTAGGGGCTAGGCCAAGGGGGAATGGCTTTAACGGGTGGTGAGACACTGGGACTTGTTGCCCAGAGAAGCTGTGGCTGCCCCATCCCTGGCAGTGTTCAAGGCCAGGTTGGACACAGGGGCTTGGAGCAAGCTGCTCTAGTGGAAGGGGTCCCTGCCCATGGCAGGGCGTGGAACTGGATGAGCTTTAAGGTCCCTTCAACTCAAACCATTCTGTAATTCTATGATTGTCTGCCTCTTCTGCCAACCTGTCTTCTATATGACCCAGGGATACCAGTGAGAGCCAAAGAGGTGATCCTCTTTATCTTCCATTTTCAGGGTGTATTTGGACATTCAGTCTGGAATGGGAGCACTGACTGAAGCACTAAAGCTAGACTGCTTGGTCAGCTGCTGTCTCAGCCATAAGAAACAGTACAAAAACTTTAGAAACCACTAAGTTTCTAAGTTTTTTCACAAGCAAATGTCACGTAACTCCTTGAAGTTGAATTTGCAGGCTGTCTGTAGTGGAAACCTGCAGAGGCCACCTGACAGCCTTATATGTATTATAAAGCATCCTCCTGTTTGTGGGATAGTATCAAATCATTTTAGCTCCATCTTCTTTTAATTTGGGTCTGGGGTAGATCATCAGTGTTCTGAGCCAGAAATCTTGTTGGTTACTCCTATAATTGTGTATGAGAATTGCAGTATACTTTCAGATCCTATTAATATATATATTATTACTATATGTTTAAGCCTATGGTGGAACATATGCTTCTGCACAAGCCAATTCAAAACAATTGCCGTTATTCAGTATAGGCATTAATAGGTAGTCAAAGTCTAGGCAGAATTCTTTTTATTTTCATTTCCACTTGCAGCACTGCTGCGTATACCAAGAGAAATTCTCATTATACACTGCTTCTATTTCAGCATTTTAATGTCAGCAGCTCAACTGTGTGTGTCCTTGATCTTGTTTTCCTTCCTCTGAGCCAAGTAACTTCAAGAAGCATTTTGGGCTGATGATGACCATGCAGTAATAGTGACTGCGGTTCTGGTAGCTCTTAACTGCACATGTGAAATCAGGAGATGGGCTCTAAGAAGAACTTTAGGATGTTCCTTTTGTTCTGTTCCCTTAGCTTTCTTCCCTCATTTGCTTATGTTGTCTTTGGAAGGATGTGTTTCCTTCAGTTGACTAGCAGGGAGGGCCTTCATTGCTGGATGTGATTCTTTTTATAGTCAGTTCTGCTCGTCGACAGAATTTGCAGATGGAATAATTGCCATGCACATGGCACCAGCTTCCTTTGTTACTGCCCTGACAGGTTGCTGTTCGGTTGACTTGACTTTGAAGTTCTGAGTTCTCATTTCGAAGAAATTTGTTGTGATTTTTTGGCCTTATTTCTTATATGTGTACGAAGCTTTCCATTCATATTCACTTCTTGTCACTGCTTTTGCACTGGCTGGTTACGAGAGAGATTTGGGGTGTTATAAATAATAAAACAGAAAGAGACAGATCTATTCCTTGTTCACTTCAGCAAAGCTCTTGGGAAGCAGCATTCTTATTAATGCTCATCTTTCTGCCTGTGACAAGAGGGGGGGATGGACAGGCATGGCTGAGGGGATGGCATTGTTGTGTTTTCATTGGTTTTATCTCAGCCTGTGTTTGTGTTGGGCAGAGACTGGCGTGAGTTTCTCAGCTCTTTACACAGGATCATTGTGGAAGCAGTTCGTGTCTGTTAGTTGTGAACAGATGGGAATGCATTATTTTTGGCACGGGGAAGGACAAGGAGACCTCACATTGCATATGAATAGACATCTCCGGGGGTTATCCTACCAAAATGAGGATCCAAAAGTAAAAGCAGAATGGAACTTACCTGGGGTTTTGTGCCCTACTCTGTAGCACTTCAGTCGGTCCTGGCTTTATCTGTTGCTTCTGGAAGATCTTCAGACTTAGAGTGGACGCAAACATAGCAGGGCTGATGAGCTCATTTATTTTAGCTAGTGAGAAGGATATATTCTGCAATTTTTGGAGTAGTATTAGAAGGGGGTGGGTAAATGAAATAGAGACATAAGGACCAGCCTGACTATAGTAACAATGCACATCGTTTGGGTTTTTATTATTAGTGTGGTTGGGACAGTGTTGTATTTGCCATTGTTTTACCACAGACAAAAACTGTTTCTGACATGAGGGGGTTACAGTCCATGCACACGGAAGCACAAGGAGATGCTGCTGTGCTGAGGTTGGCATAATAACTGCTAGAAAGAGGCCATTATGAGCTTACTTGTGTTTTTCTTAGGTGGGGTAGAATTTTCAAGGAAGTATTTAGGAGCAGTAATGTGATTCCGTATGATTCTGGCAGCTCTTCTGGAGTGTTAGTGACCATGTGAGAGAAAGCAAAAAAAGACTACTTTGAAAATAAGCTAGAGAAAAGGTAGAAGTTGGTTCCTTGCTGCAACATGAGAAGCGCGTGTTTGTCGATGGAGGGATGCGCAGAGGTTGGGCCAAAGTGCTGCTCAGTTTTTCTTCTTGTTTGTACCAGTCCTTGGCTAGAGATGGAGAGCTAAAAGTGATGGCTGTGTCTAATCAAGGAATAGAGAAATGGATCCTAAATTACTGGGATTGGTTAGACTCCAGACAAGACCTGTACCTGTAAGCAAAGAGGAGCCAGGGTGTGCGAGCTGCTATTTGAATGGGTTAAAAAGGTATCAGTTCAAAAATGAGGCACGGACTACTGGTGAGTAGTGTAATGTGAAGGCAGCTTCTGACTGAGAAAAGAGGTTATGGGGAGCTGGCAATAGAGATCAGAGTTTGGTTTAGACATACAGACTCTGTGGTGAAACCTGAACATCTGCAAGAAGGAACCAAAAAACAGGCTGATTCTTGAGCATAGGGAGCTTTAATTGCTCCATCCACACACACATGCCTCCCTTGCGCTGTTTACCACCACATTCACTTACTGTTCAGCTTTCAGTGTAATGCTCAGGCTGTGTGAGAAGGTCTGTAACACCACTGCCTCATTGCCTCCGAATTACACTGCACAAAGCTTCATCGTAAGGAGCAAACAGAGAGGGAAAGAACAAGAGCTAGGGATTTGAAATTGGGGTTGTTGAGCATTTAGGATGAGTGCTCAAAGGGCCACATCTTCAGAGGCAATTGCAGTAAGCAGTTGGAGGAAGATCTGAGGATCCTGGGAGCTTCAAGAGATACTGCATCCTGGGTGAGATATAGCACTGTAGGTTCATGTCATCTGTTAGTGGACTGAGTACAAGGTAACCATCCTCTGCCGCATCTGCTGGTTCCTGTGAAACAAGTATGAACCAAGACAGAAAACTAAGTATTAGAAACTTGGGTTTCTTTTTGTTTAATACCTTGCATTTGGCTTCAATCATTTAAAGTTCCAACAGCATTCTCCCAGGAATTAAGGATTCATGGGGGAAAAGGGAAGCTCTTTGTATTCCTGTGCAGAGTCCAGCCTGGGCTTTTAGGGCTGAGTGACTGCTCTCCGGCACAAAGCCCATGAGATTCCGAGATGCGTGGTCCTGTTTGGTTCCCTGTGGTTTCCTTGTTGTGAGGCTTTGAGTTGTTTAAATACAACTTGACTTGCAGCATGAGAAAATTGTTCCTTGGATGCAATTGTAATGAGCTCTTGCACAGCTGGTGGGACCCAGAGGTCTTCTGCTCAGTGCTGCTGGTCCTTGTTGGAAATCAGCACATGGCAACGCTCAATGACTTTAAAAACCATTCAAACACTGATTGTATCTTTTATTTTTGATCGTGAATATTTTACAGTGGTAGGTTGGGTTAGTTTTGAGTCACTGCCACTTTGGCTTTCAGCCACACGTTCTTTTACAGAGCTGATGTGATAATGTTTTCAGGTCAGATCAGACTAATCAAATGCTAAGGCACAACTGTATGTGAGTGTCTGAGAAGGTCAGCTCTGAGGCTTGCCTGTAGCCCTCTCCTCAGAGAGTAATTATATCATCTTTCACTCTTTGGGCTGAAGAGTGCTGCTCTGTTACCAAGCCTGGTCAAGTTAATCATGCTGCTCTGAGCAGACATATGAACAAGGGTTGTACTGTGTAGAAAGAAGATTTGGTTCTTCTAGTGAGGGCCACTTAAATATAAGTGCAGATGTCTATGTTAGCTTTTCACACGGGTGTGCTATTGCCTTTTAATTCTTTTGCTCTTAATATAATCTTTTGGATCATTGTAATGCATTGATATGCTAAGATGGTTAAAAATGATGCTTTTATGTTTTTACTACAGTGTGAGTTATAAATAGCTGTAAATCAATAGCTTTTGTTTTAAGTTGTTGTTGTAAATGACAAAAAGTGCGCTCTAAAAATAATCAGAAATACAATGATGAGAACTAGGCACATGTTTTAACTTTTTGGCGAATGCACCTTGCAGTTTAGTTTAGGTTTTGTTTCAGGTATTTAAAAGCTGAAAACCAGATTTGATATTCCATGGTTTCTTTGTAGCTGTTATAACTTGATGTAATCTTAAAGATAAAGGGGTATGGGGAGTGTTATTTGGAACCATGGGACCAAAAAGACTTGCTTTTCCCCCTTTTTTTTTCCCCTTGCTTTTCTTCTAAGTAATGCAGGATCAAGAGGAAGGGACTGAGCGGTGGTAGTTTCCAGTGATTTTAGTGCTCTGTGAGAAAACTGGAAATTGGAGAGTCATAGAATAGTTTGGGTTGGAAGGGACCTGCAGAGTCAATAAACACTGCCCCTTTCTAGCTGTGATGAACTTTTGAACCGGGTATCTTTGTAGAATGTGAATTCTGTGTGAAAAATGATGATTATCTGCCTAAATTAGCTCTACAAATAAGCACCTTATTTTAGCAAGTGTGGTTTCTGCTGAAATACAGGTGCTCTCTTTGGGGAGACAAAGGTATTCTGTTTTAATGAAGTACCTGAAAGATTGTGCATTTCTTTGCAAGAATTCAATAATGATTTGAAAACATACAGGAACTTACTTTCCTAGTGTATATTCCGTAATACTTAACAGTAAGTAGGTATCACGCATTATCTTACTCTAGTAACTATGAGGAAACGCAACATGCTGCAGCAGCAATGGATCTGGCAAAGCTTCAGGTTGCTTGTGGTTTTGGTGATAACATTTCCAATTTCAGACTTGCTCTCAGGTCAAAAGGAACAGGAGATAGCTTGTTATAGTTGCATCCCAGCAGCTGAAGTGCCATTTATGGGAGAGAAAAACAACCTGCAAGCATCTCAAAGTTTAAGAGGGTTCCATGACTGATCGCTAATGCGCAAGGTGGGTTTACACTGATAAATAATGGCTTCAGAAAACATTTAAGTTGCAAAGCAGTATCACTGCTATGCACCGTTGAGTTAAATGCGTGGAGTTCCGTGCATGTGACTGTCTAGACAGAGGTGTTTGTCCTATAACTTGCACTTTTTTTCTCTGATAAATGTAACAGGTATGAGGGGGTGGGGTGGTTGTTTTTAAGTATGAATTCAGCTCATTTGGCTAACTGCAAATATCAGGAGAGTCAGGGTGCACAAATCTGGCTCACAAGCTCAGCAGGAGAAGCGCTGTGCTTTTGTCTTGCCATCAAGCAAAGAAAGAGTCAAATTCTCTCCCTTGTGTGTGTTGACACAGGCTCTGAAATCAGTGAACCTTCCCAGTGAGCTTTGGTTCATGCAGTGTAACCCTATAATAACTATAGGCAGACACAGAATCTGGTTGTCGTTATTTCCAGGGGTCACAATATCTAAGCTCATCAAAGGGTGGAATGATAAAGCTGGCTATTGATCTCTGGGTCCTACTGATCAACAAGAGTAATGACTGTATCCAGACCTCCTGTGATGGTGGAGAGCTCTATGGCACTGGAAAATTCCTCTGGACGGTAGCGCCTACGGCTTTGTACTTGCACCAGCAGAATTGGGTGCTATTGTTTATTTCTGTGGTAAAAAAGGCATTGA
This sequence comes from Psittacula echo, assembly GCF_963264785.1. Lineage (NCBI taxonomy): Eukaryota > Metazoa > Chordata > Aves > Psittaciformes > Psittacidae > Psittacula > Psittacula echo. Next base: position 6,842,025 of record NC_137740.1, read on the forward strand.
GGATTTTGTTGTGAAGATTCTAGGAACTCAAAGCAAATTAAATAAATTAATAAAACTGATACAAATAGAAACGGATATGGTAAGAATTGACCTTAAGCAGATCAATACCTTTTTTTATTTGCATGAAAATACAGAGTCACTGACTGAATTTGTCATGATGCTATGTTTATTTCAGAAGGTGGCATGACTTACGATCGTAAGTGCCCCAAGCAAGCCTCTGTTGTTACCAGGTTTGGCTTCAGAGTCAGTAGTTTGCTGTTCACAACAAAACCCCTTTGTTTGGAGTGGCCTCTACCAGGTTTCTCTTCAGTACTATGACAAAGCCGAGGCTCTCAGAGGGGTTTGAATGGAGGTACTATAGCAGGCATCCCATCAAGGGAGGCTTTCTGGGAATAGGGAAACACAGAAAATACCTGAGATCCTTGGACTTCTTGGCGGGATGGAGCAGACAAGAGAAACCGGGAGATTCCAGTGAACAGTCTGATAGCAGACCGTTAAAGGCAAGGGGAAACTTGGGGTGAAAAATGCAGTGAAAGGATGAGTTGATCAGTGAGACTTACGTGGAGCCTTTGGTGCTTGCATTCAGTGTGGGTCAGAGGTTAGGGCAGAGAGAACGAGGCTGTGCATCGCTTGGAGTGGAATAGAATCACAGCCTGGTTTTGGTTGGAAGGGACCTTAAAGCTCATCCAGTTCCAAACCCCTGCCACAGGCAGGGACACCTTCCACTAGAGCAGGTTGCTCCAAGCCCCTGTGTCCAACCTGGCCTTGAACACTGCCAGGGATGGGGCAGCCACAGCTTCTCTGGGCACCCTGTGCCAGTGCCTCAGCACCCGCACAGGGACTTCCTTAAATGTAATCTAAATCTCCCTTCTTTCAATTAAAAGCCATTACCCCATGGCCTATCAAGCAACATAAAAAAATAGAAATACAACATGATCTGGTACATTCCCCCCAGAGCAGATCTTCTCAAGGACCCAGGAGGTTTTATATGGTCCTCAGGGTGGTGGTCGTTTTGGCTGCCCTCCAAAGGAATTCCTTTGGCAATTTCCTCTCCAAACCTGGAAGCAGCAGCCCTGTGTGCCTTGCCTGCCTGCAGACCAGCTGTGGCTGGTCTGTTTACCCTGCAGAGATGACTCTGTAGGAGACCTTAATGGAAGAAGACCTTTGAAGGAGTAGTTATGCATAGGATTTGCAGATGATCTTATGTTTTTATTGGTCAGAAATGACCAACGGTATTGCAGAGCTGACTTTCTGAAGGCAGGTAGAGAAACACAGGTCAGTTAGTGCTGGCTGTCCATCGTCTAGTGGAGAAGATGCAGTTGTGCTCTTTGTGGTGGTCTCGGCTGTAGGTGCAAGGAGATGCGGCAACATCCTGCAGAAATCCCTGCAGCCTATGGCTTGGCAGGCTCATGTGCTCCCTCCAGGTAGTTCTGCTCTCTCTGAGCCTAGGCTGACACTTCCAGCTGTTATTTTAATGCTGTGCAAATAGTCTTTGTGTTTCAAAGTGGGGTTTAGATTTTAACAGCAGCTCTTTCTGCAAGAGCCGCTATTCCTCAGTGTTCTTTCAGCATCCAAAATGTCAGGGCCCTTGGGAAATAGCAAGCCTAATGTATAGTGGTCAGTGCTAATTAGATTTCTAAATATTTCCTCTTGTGTCAGGATGCTGAAAATTCTTTGCCTTTGTTTAACTTGCTTTGTGATTTCCATGCTCTGATTTTATTACGGCTGCTTAAGGCATGTTGTAACCAGAACACATGTTTTGCTGTGTAGAAATACAATATTTGTGGGGGAGAAATGTAGGACTTGTAAACTGGAAGTGCTTGCCTCTTGTTAGTTATACTTGGTTTCTATTTTAACTATTGTTGTCTATGCTGATAATTGTCTCTTGCTGCTCAAATAGCGAGCTTTTTTAGTGTTGGAAAGGGTTGCTTAACACAAACAGAAAAGTAATTCTTTGTAATCCAGTGTTAGCTTTGGAGTCAGTCTGTGCTTGTGGAACTGGCAGCTGACTTACAGATTTCTATTGCTTCTTTTTGGTGTTTTGGCAAAGAACAGGGCTCTGGCACGCTGGGCACCCCGTCCTTCCTGTACAGGAGGCTGATCTTCCTGAGAAATAGACTTCTTTCTATTCTCTACAGCTGCTCTCAGCCTGACTTGCTCTGAAACTTGTGGAGACTCTTTGAAAGACCCAGTCATGTTATTCAGAGTCAGTAGCATGGGAGGTAAAGTCATCCTGGGCAGCTGTGAGAGATACCTACCTCCATGGCCCTCTGCTTGGGAGGGCTGCTGCTTTTCCATGCCTGGAATTCCCACGAGGGTCTCTGAGGGATCTATAGGTTTCCTTGTTACTACAGAAGGATGCAAATGCCTGGCCATGTTTGCATCTCTTTGGAGACTTTGAGGATTCAAGGGTACAAGTGTGCCACTGGCATTGCAAATATGTGTGTGTGTGTGAGTGATGTGGCATTTCTGTGCTAATTTGACCTATCAGCTAGGTAATGTTGTGGCATATCATGTAACAAAAAGAACCTGTGTCTCAGGCCGTGGGACCGCAGTGTCTGAGCAGTTACCAATATTGTAGTTCTTTATTTCTGTCCTTTCAAGGCTCCAGAAGGCACGACTGTTAATTTATAGGCTCTCTCTCCCATTTGTCTGATGTGCAAACATGAATGTGTTTGGAGCAAAAAAGAAAGGGGAAGTCCAGGAGGTGAAAAAGGCCTGAGTTTTGAAGTTGTGAAGTTCAGCTCATGAAGGACGTGTGACTTTCAGCAGCGAGCTCCCTTGTGACCCAGCACAAACAGCAACAGTGTTGGCCTTGTCATGGCTTCTTTAGTGCTATCTGAATTAGTCTTCAAAACTCTTGAATCAATGATTGCTAAAGGAAAAATTTCTGGGCCCTTTATTTATGTCACTTATCTCCATCTGTTTCGGTTCAAAAGTATGGAAATCCATTCCAAATACACAAATGGTATGGGGGCCTACAAAATATTTTTAGGGAAAGGGATATATTTGAGAGTAGAAGCTTAACTGCTCTTTTAAGTCCTTGAATAGCTGTTAGAAAATTTGTCACTGCCACTTCTTTGAACTGAAAGAGAGCAATCTGTATTTTCCGGGTTTTAATGAATCCAGTAGATTGTCATTCTTCCTTCTCTTTACCAGGGAAATGATGTAACATTATTCCAAACAAGATCAGTGCGAGCAAAGCATAGAATCATAGAATCTAGGTTGGAAAAGACCTTTAAGATCATAATCAGGATCCCAGTGAAAGCCAGTCATTAAAATCCCTTTGCATCTCAGGATCTCCTTTATCACTGTGTATTTGCACAGTGCTTATTTCTTTATGCTGAAAGACAGCAAGGAGGAGAACCCCTCTGGTCCAGGATTGGGAGTCTGCAGGCAGCAGCACCCTGCTTAGGAGGTGTTTCTGTCCTCATTCCTTTCCATTTCACTGTTTTGTATGTGACCCTTTGACATTTGCATATGGCAGGAGGCAGAGAAAAGATGGTGAAGGATTTAGCCTGAAGGAAGATAGACTCTGATAAGAAAATGAGCCTTTCAACCTGGGGTATGTGCATACAGTTTGATGGGGGAGTCTGACTGGGCCTAGTTATTATTCACTGTGGATATACATGACACAGAAGTGATGGTCTCTGTCTTATGGCAGTGACAATGTGGATGGGCCCTGAAAGACTGGGGGATCCCTGGCATAGGAAAGAGTCTGCGTAGAAGCAAAACCTTCTGTGTGAAAGTGGAGCATTTGAGACTGTAAACAGCGTAATTCCTATTGCAGTTTGCAGCTGTCATTTCCTAGGAAGTAGGGTTACCTTTTTTCTCCTGCTTCCTTCATGGGATGAGAAGATATCCCAAACGTTAGACTTGTTCAGGTAAAGACTCGGTGCCTGTGTACTTCAGGTTTCCAGTTGTTTTCCTTCAGATAATTCAGAAAGCATCCCTGTTGGGCTCCCCCTGGGCTTGCTGAAGTATCAAGAACCATTTTCTGGGCTCAGTAGTGCAGTTTTCCAGCTTTTGATCTTTAGTGCTTCCTTCCTAAATTGTATTATTTAGATTTTTAGTATTTTCTGCAAAAAGACTCCTTGACATTGCTAAAGTTCACCTAGGTGCAGCGTGACAGTATATATTAGAAGAAAGAATTGGGAAAAGGATTAAAGGAACAAGAGCTGGCATGTTTGCATTACTTGATCTTTTGTCTTAGTGCTGCCCAGACAAACAGAAATGTCTCCAGTGGCTGTGCCTCAGCAAAGAATAAAATCAGGAAGTGTTTGTCTTAGTCTTTTCCTTCTGATGTACATATGCACATGTGTGCCCACACACATGGGATCTAGGAGCATAATAGTGATAAAAAGGTAATCTTTGTCCCAGAGCTGTGACTGCGCAGGGGTGAGACTGGGTGCAGGGACTGAGCAACATGGGCAAATGGGAGAATATGAGGGAGGGAATGGGACTGACAGAAGAACAGAGGATGAGCAATTCCTGTTAAAACTGAGTTTTCTCTATTCCCTGTGTTCCTATATTGGTATTATTGAGAGCTTTAAAGATAATACAGACATTGCTAATTTTGAGCCATTCCACTACATAGAGAAGGTAGCTGAGAAGATGAACCCAGTGGCCATCATCCTTGCTTTGAATCACCAGCTAGATTATTCCTTCTTTTAGCTCTTCCTCTTCACTTCCAGATTCAGCAGTGCAGCTCTTTTTTGAATCCTTTTTGCACTGCTGTATTGTGCCTAACGCAAGGTTTCTCCTTCCCTGTAATATCCCTATTACACAATATCACCATCCATCAGAGTGGTGGCGAAACAAAACAGAATTGTATTATGTTCCATGTTTGGTACTTTAATTTAAATAGGTTTAACCAATCTACGTTTTCCTTTAAATTGTCTATTACTAGTCAACTTAATACCTTATACAAATAATCATTAAAGTAAAACCACAGGATAAACTCTTTGTGTAAGCAAAGAATGGAAATTATTTCAACAACTTAATGAATTAACCTATTCAAGGAATAATTTCCAGAACTTAATAGCACATGAGGAAGGGCTTTGAAGCGAATAATAGATAGTGCTGCGTATTTAAGAAAACATGTTTTCCTTGCATCAGGGCTGCATACCTGGTGGGATTTCTTGATGTATGTCTGAACACAGGACTGCTATAAGGGAGCATAACTTGGACTTGTAGAAGTGCATCTGCCACAGTGGATTTGATCCATTCCATCTCCACAAATGTGCTTTTCATTTTCTTTCTCACTTGAATTCTTCTTGTGAGTAGCATTTGGGGCTCCATCAGGTACCTTGTTGATGTCCTAGAAGCAAGCCTGGTTCTTAAAAGTTTTTTTTTTTAGGTTGGAAGGGACTCTGGCATTTATACTGAAGTTCATTCACGTTTGCTTGCTCTTCTGTTCTAAAGAGGAAGGGATTTTGCTTGGAATTTTCCTTTTTCAACCAGTTGAAACGGCACTTCCTGAATTAGAGGACACTCTCCACAGAGTAGAAGAGGAGGAATCCACTCTTCTCTGAAGGGGAATGTGTTCTCCTTGCTTCTGAATGTTTTTAGGGATAAAAGAACTGGATGCTAAAATAGCAGTATCTACCTAGAGATACTTCATAAATCCGTTGCACTTTGAGAGTAAGTTAAGTCCTGGTTGTGATGCCTTATGTCTTGTCCCAGCCTCAGATGCAGCAGCACTGCCTTGATTGTGCAGGGAAGGCCGAGCTAAAGGAGATACGTGGAAAGGGGAAGAATTTGCGCCTTTGTTTCTACTGTCTGATTTCTCACATATTTCATTTAAACAGGAAAAATAGTTTCCTTCTGGCTTTACAGGTCCTCCCACAAAGCTGTAAGTACATGAACTGTAGGTAATGTTTCAGTGGAATCTGAAGCTCTGAAGCTCAAGAGAGCTTGACATGGGTTAACGTGGGACCTGAGAACCAGCAGGGAGAGGTCACCAAGCTGGTTATGTGTGAAATATGCAGGTACCTGCGTGTACTTCAGGTAGTCAGGAACTGGTGCATGAAAAGAAGTTCACAAAGTAACACAGTTGAAATCAGAGGCTGAAATGACTGTTGTGATAGAGAAAAAAATGCTTTGGGGTTAAAAAGCGAAGAGTGTTAGGGGCAAGAATACTACTGAAGGTGGATTAACACTCAGAGATGTGAGAGTAGGTCGGGTTACTGGATTATGAAGTGGGCTTCTCTGGTAAACTTGTCCTGGTGTGACTTTTACCATTGTTGAGCTGTGGGCAATTTTGCAAGTATACTTGGTAACAACTCATGTAATACATGTGCTCGTTACTTATAAGCTGGCAGAGTTCACATACTGCTTTTGCATGAATGGTGTTGGTGGATGACTGTATTAGAAACTCTTACGGTGACTATATTAAAGCTTGTACAGCAATAAACAAACACAAATCCAGCAGTGCTGCATGTTTTAAAGTCCCTGTTTTCAAACTGATATGCCATAAAGGACTGAATCCTTAGCAGCAGTGAATGTAAACAGCTCTCTTGGTTTCTGTAAAGCTACACTGGTTTATATTGACAAGGGTTGTGGCCTAAGATACTTAGGTATGTTTAGCACAGTGCATTTGTCCAAGAAAATATGATGACAAGTCTCTTTGCAGTGCCAAGAAAATTGTCCCACAAGCAGTGGAGCACACTCAGCACATCATGCCAGTTCGGTCAAGGCTGAGTAGCAAACAACAGGCCCCAGAACTGGGTAAATGCTTCTGTAATTTGTCTTCAGACATTGTACTGCTTGCAGCTTTGCCAAGGAAATGGAAAAATGGAGAGAGAGCCCTGAGCAACCGATCACAACACAATGAATCCAGCTCCCAAAACTATTGTAACTGGGATGCTGCTTTCTTCACAGATGCCGCCAGCTACAACAAATTGAACAAAACAAAAGCAACTCCCCTCTTTGAAAGAAAGAAAGGGGGAAAAAATAATCACATGATGTTATATTTTGTGCTAGTAGCATAAACTTGGCAGTTCATGCAGCAGGATTGGGTGAGTGTGTGGAAACAACAGGCAAGTCTAGATCCATGTAGCCTCCTTGCTTCGGGCCCCAGCTGTCATATGCCTCTGACCAGCAAGAAGTCAAGGAAGATGCAAGATATTCCTTTGGTTACATTCTGCAACGTGCACTTTATTATTGTAATAGGCACTGATGCAGCTGTGATGAAGTGGAGCAAGAACTGCTCATCCAGACACAAAATTGCTGTTGACAACAGTAGGTGAGGTTCTGACTTCCCAGGGAAGGTCTGTGCTATGTTATTAAGTATGAAGTATGGGGAACTGAGCAAAAGGCAAACTCCTCTTGAAGCTTAGGACCCTCAGACTTTTGATTCAGTACAGTTGCCCGCTCTGGCTTGTATCATGGACACATAGGATTCACTCCAGGGATCTCCTAAATCTGCAGGGGTCTTTGGAGAGACAATGCAGCTTTCCTGCCAGCATTTCATGTCCAGGATCTTTTCCTGTTCTGCCATGTTTCCTCTTTTTTTCTTTTCCTTCTTTTATTTTTTTCCACCAGCCGTGTTATTAAATACAATACTTTTTATTCCTATAAAGTAGATTCTTTCTCCAGATAAATCTGTTCTTCAAACAAAACTCAATGGCAGAAACTTCCTGAGCAAAAATAAACTACATGTCTCTGTTGGAGCTGTGCTAGTGACAAAACAGCCCTTTTCATCTTCAAAGCACTGTGCAAACTTTAAATAATGGATTTCTTTTTTCATCTGGGCTCTGAAGTATGTATTAATGTTCCAGATGAAAGATGGGAAGCCAATAAGAGAGGTGAAGTTATTCAGCTAAAGTTGTTGGGATCAGAGCCAGCTTAGAGTGGAGACTCTCCAGGCTGCCTGGTCCTAGAACATGAACATGAGATTCATGCTTCTTCACACTTCTGCCAATCTGGGATGTAGATGTAATAAAATCTAATGAAGTTACTGGAGACTTACTTGAAATAAATTTGTTTAGTCTTATTCGTGTGCTGAGATGCTGTACCATTGAGCAAATAGTCTGAACTATTCAAGAGTAGGTAATAAAATGAAGACAAGAAGTTTTCTTACCTGTTAGAAAGAAGGTGAAACACAAAGCTTCCTGTGTGCTACAACCCAAGACCATCTGCACGCTCGCCCTGACGGACCCAGAATTTCATTGTGCTTTGATTTTCATAGTTTCATGTGGTTGTATTTTGAACTCGACTGCTCATTGCCATGTATAACTTCATAAAGCTTTTGATGCCTATGCACCAGTATGTACTCTGTGCTATGTGGCAACTGGGTAGAAGAGAGGGGTGAGTGGTTCCAGTCTTGAGCTGATATGTATCAATAATGCTGGATCATGGAGAGGTCTGATCTTTTTGTGAAAAAAAGATGTGTCTGATCTTTCATGTGAAACATGTTTATTTGCTTGATTTCACTGGGGAATGATTTTTATGGCTTTGATACAAGATGCTGTGCTCTCCTTCTCTACAGCAAAGATAGAGGTACAGCCTTGATGCTACATTAATGATCAGTTTACTGATTTACAAGTTCAGACCATTGAATGTGATACGTTGTTAAGTGTACAAGAACTTGTAATTGATATTAGTACTTAGTCAAACATGAAAGTCAGATCACTCATTTCTGCTGGCAGCAGCCAGTGCTGCCAGTGTGTCCATCAAACTATTACTTAGAATGTCCTGTGAGTTAGAGGGAGCAGTGCAGTAAATGCTTTCAGTGAGTGTCTTTAAAGTGAAGAACATTCTTAGGAGTGAAATTAAACTTGTTTGACTTTGCCATTGATATTGACTGTTCATAGGAAGTGTTCCCAGGATAATGACCTCTCAAGTGATGGTAAGAAATAGTGTATCTAGAGTTCTCAGGCTCTGGAGAAACCTCACCTGTACCTTTAGGGATGGATATTGTGGTGTGGTGAATTTATGATGTCCTGACAGCTGTTAGGGTGGCTCAGCTTGTTTTAATTATAAGGTCTGTTTATTTCAAGCACAGCAACATCAACAGCATTGTAACCTAACAGTTATATTTATTTCATGATTCATTCCTGCAAATGTTATAAGGCAAATAAGAAGAAAATATAAAATTGGAATGAGAACTAGGGTACCTGAAGTGAGAGATTTTTAGTCTGGAATACTGTGCAGATGCTTGGTGGATATGAAAGCATTTGAACCAATGAAAAGTTGATTTGTATTGAGCAACTGTTGTTTATACACAGGTCATCAAAGGAGCACGTTATGGAAATAGGCAATAAATTAAGATGAACTGAAAGCAGGAGGTGTGTCAAAAGGGTGAGCCCGCCAGAATAATTCAAGCACAACCCAGTTGAAAGGTCAGGTTATTGAGTAGTAGCTACTGTTCCCATGAGATTAGGGTAGGAGAAGGCAGCCAGATGCTTCCCAATCTTTATTATCAGAAAGATTTTTTTTCTCACTAAGGAGCAGTATTCTCATCTGCTCCATCAAGTGGATGAGAGGGTGGTCAAAACACAGCACATGGTCTGAAACTAGCTTCAGGGATTGCTTGTCTTCATAAAGTGCTGCCCACAGCTATGGCTGAGCTTTGGTGGTCCTTGCCCTCAGTGCTGTTCCAATGTACATCCATTGCTGGTAGTGAGGGAAGAGGAAGCACTAAACTCAGGTCTCCCTGAATTCCCCAGATTTCCAGTAAAATCTGATCTCTTTGGTGCATAAATACCTGCTGCCATTAGCAGCAGGCTGAGGTTTCTTTCAGCTCTTTTAAAAAGTAACTTTGAAACCTGATGTGTCACTTGGGTTCATTTGTGTCATTAAAAATCAGGCCGTTCACTACATTTGGTGCTGCAGAAGGGCTGCCTGCTAGCATGGCTAAGAGAGTCTAGCAGAGTTTCTGATGCACTAACAGGTACTTGAGCAATATAAACAGTGACCATGTAGTTGTTAGTACATAAATAATGTCTCTTGGAAAGCAAAAGATAAAACCATGTAAGTATTATTTGTGAGTCTGAGGATGCTTAGAAAGGTGTATTTCTGCTAGTTAAGTGGTTGTAGCAGTTGAAGAGTTAGATCCTCTCTGAATAAGGATGGCTAAGGGCATACTAGCCTATACATGAGTGTGTATGTTTGTCAAGCACATGCATGCTAGAAGATTGATTTCCAGCAAGCAGGTTAAAACTTTTAACTCTTCAGGAAGTGTTATATTTTCTGCTTATGGGTTTTTCCCTCTGAAGGTTCCTTTTAAGGTGTAGACAATGCTGTCACAATAAATGGTGACCATCCCCGGGTGTATAATCAACGTAATTTGCTGTGCTGCATTCTGCCATGTTTTGAATTAAATCTTTCAAACTGATCGGAAATAAACCAGTTAGAAATCTTCAAAGGAAGTCTTAAAAGAAGAATTCTTTAGGAAGTGCTGTTAAACATTGTTCATGTCTTTGGATTTTTCTCGTCCTTTCTCCTGGGCAAAAAAAAAATCAATATTCCTTAGTACTGGTACGAGCGTATAAAGCTATGGCGGGTGTTGGCTCTCCAGTACATATAGACTGAGAAGGAAAGAGGACTCGCTATTTAGGATTGATCTTTTCTCAGAGTTCCAGATGAATGCAGTGTTATTCTATCTCCATAATCTACTTGGTGCTTTGGCCTCTCGTAATCAGATTAGAAGCATTTGAATGTCTTGTGCAGGTAGGTTGATTGATTGGTTTTTTTGTTTGCTCCTTACAATTCATGTGGGAAGGTTTCTGGAGCATCTTACTGGTTTTGGCTAAGGGGCTGTATGTGTTCAAATGAGAGATTCCAGTATTAGTTGTGCAATGCACACAAATAAAAATTGTTAATTTGGAGCTAAATCAGAAATACCAGGACATTACCTTATTTTACATCTTTCTCTTCTGTGCTTGACTTTGAAATGTTGTCCTTGACATGGACTATATAATAATAGTTCCCTAGCTAGCATGCCCTTGCTGCTCAGCTCTGTGGGAGGGCCTGGAGCAAGCGGGTGATTCCTAAAAGGTTTTAATAATGTATGAATAGCATTAAAGTAAATGCAGGTAAAGCTTTGACCTTTTGAATCACTGACAGATACATTCTGGAAGGGGAGGGGAGTGGTGTTGATATATAGTTGCCCTGGGGGCAGTGAAAGAGTACTGTCGCTGAATGTGATGTTACAACACTCTTGACTTAATATCTTGTCATAATGTAGATTGGAAAGCACTACAGTGTGGGAATGGCATCTCACCCTGCTTCTGTCCAACACCGTAGAGCAGTTGGCTGGGACATGATTGCTGCTGAGCATGACAGTAGCTGTTGGCAGGATGGTTGGCTTGGAGACATCTGGGATGAAGCTGCTCCAGAGGAGGTTTGTCCCTGCGGTGAGCAGATTTTCATAACCAACAGGTTACAAATGAATCCTGGCAGGGAATGATGTAGGAGGAAATGTGGATATTGGCTTGACTCTGCTTTTCCACCTTTCCCAGCTGATTTTGGAGCTGGCAACACATTGCTCCAGAAGAGCAGAGGTTGCGGCCTGATGTGTCTGTGTGCTCATGCGCTTGTTCTGCCTCGTGTGGGTTTTCTTCTTGAGATCCAGAGAAAGAAGGAAACCATGGGGCAATGCAGCCACAGAATAGGTGTTGAGCTGTCACTGGTTTAGGACTCTGCTGTGTCCTTGCAAGGTTAGATGGTAGGTTTTAGTTTCTTTATCGCTTTGTTATATTTTACTGATTTATAAAAGATCACAACGTAGCCCAATAATAAAAGGACTGAGCTACAAACTAAAGCTTTACCCTCGCAGCATCCTTGCTGTATGAATAAAAAAAGATCCTGCGGTGCAGCAAGGTGTACAATAAAGTTGCACTGAGAAAACAACTAATTCAGATAAAGCAGAAAACAGTACATACTTTGTAAGATGGTGATTGGGAAAGGGATGGAATTCTCACTCGGGCTCTATATTTTCCACAATTTTATGTTTGCATAAATAAAATGTAAGTAGTCTCTTGTTGCTGACTATGGAAAAATATTTCATATTGTAATTTTGTTGCGTGTGTTTGTTCTGAATGTTTTTATTAGATTTTAGATAATATTGAGTCTCTAAGGACAGGCCTGAAGCTGAAATAACTTTCTATTGCTCTGCTATTTAAAAACTTGTTAACCATTCTGGTCTCAAAGCAGAAAAGTAAGTCCAAAGAAGAATGGGCTGTGACTGCAAGCACAGCAGCAGGTTGTCTATAGCTTTCCACTTTTCTTCTTTTACTGCAGCTAAAACACAGAAGATCAGATTTTGTTCTCCCTTTGAGCTTATGTAAATTTGGATTAACCCATTAGGAGAACTCTTCTGGGCTATGTTAACAGCACAGCATGACTTGGGGAAGCAGGTGATTTTTGTCTTCTGGCTTGCATTTTGATCTGTGTGGATTTCTTGCGAGGATATAATTTTCTCAGTGGTCTCTAAGGAGCTAGTAGCCGTCATCAGTTATGCTTTAAATATTAGTGACTGGTGTCCATTTGGCCTTAGATGACTTGTGGAGACAAGGATCGTGTGGATGAGGATTTGATCTAAATCACAAGCCTGCGTTTGAATTGAATTAACAAAGGACTTTGTGTTTTCACAGAAAACTGGCACGAGCCTGAAGACTTCTGAGCAGCTATTTATAAATTGCTCTGTCTCCAAAATAACTTTGTACATAGTGCATCTGGCCTTAGGGGAGAGTCAAATTTAGTCTTCAGGAGACGGCCAGCAATCCAGTAAATCTTTGCTACGCAGGGCAGGTCATTGATAACAGTCCTTTATTTGCATTTGGGCACTTCTGTGTGGTGTAGACTTAGACCTGTGGCTTCCCCTTGCTCACTATGCAGCAACCTTGTAGGGACAGAGAGAGGCTTCGGTCCTGCATTTGCAAGGAGCAGACCCCCTGGGGAGCTCTGACTTGGGTGCAGGACTCAGAGGTGGTGATTCTTGCAGCCTGAGAGTCCTGCAGCGTTTCCAGGCATTATATGCATTTACCAAGTTCCTCCTTGGCAAACAGCTATTCCACTGTTAGCAAGCTTTGCCATAGCTGCTTCCATGGACAAAGGAAGAGAAAAAAGTAAATCAGTGTAAGGCAGCTCCATTACATAACAAAGGTTATGTGAAGACACCGATACCCTGAAAGTCTCTTCTGTTCCTTTCTATTCCCAGGGACAATCAGCTTATTCTCATTTTAGCAGCACACTATCAGTTCTGGCCCATTTAAAATTTCACCTGCCAGTTGAATTGTATGGCAGGACCTAACTGACCCAGGAACGAAATTAAATGTTGATATCTTATAATGAACTGCCACAGAGTGAGAGCCGAGAAGAAAAAAGGGAAAGAATGGAGCCAGCTCTGTGAGAAACGAAACTTTTTCACAAGGCAGGAAATAGGAGCTTTCTTACTCTTATATTGTAAGTGGTTTTGCTCTGTTTTCTGTTGCAGCTTCAGATCCTTGAATCCTTTATCCTTTCACGAGAAAGGAAGCTTTCAAGTTGGTGTATGTTTGCGCGTAGGCCCCTTCCCTTCTCTAATGATTCTCTGCCAACCCACTCCTCCTTCCACCACTCCAAGTCAAAAGCCAAAGGCAGAGGAGGGAGGATGGGTCTGTCTGTGTGTCACCTGCTTCTGCTGGGCGTGTGAATGACTCTGTCAATCGTGTATTGGCCAGGGGCTGTGGTTTCAAGGACCAGGACTGTTAAACATATGGCCATTTGGAGAAACCTCTGAGTGTTGCAGCTGCATTTGCTCCGTATTTGATGTCAATTGTGGTTTGGGGTGTTTGTTTGCTTTGGGATGATGTGTAGTTGCTTTTAGACATCTGTCCTCAGTAATTAATTTCGTGATAAATTGCCACATGCATATCCAGAGATACCCGTTAGGTGATTACCTGACCTGGGGTTGAGCTGCTATTGGCTATAGCTATTGTTGTTGCAGTGATTTTCACTTTCTGTTCATTGTTCTGCTTATTTTTTTTGCCTATAACAATCAAATAAATGTGTGAGAAGCAAAGAGTATCAAAGCCCACATGAAGTTATTTCCCCCTCATGCTGCTAGACCCCTCCCTCTGTTTCCTTACTAGTTTCCTTTCCCAGAGGAAACTAATGGAGAAATGTGCACATAGATTGAAAATTGAGATGTCACCTGCTGAGTAACGGTACGGGGATTGAGCCTCTTAATGGCAAGTACTGTAGGACAGAGTCATTGGAACAAAATTATTAATAACAATAGTAATTTGTAGTTTTTGACTTCTTTAGGCTTTCTGAGGGATTTCTTCATCCCCATCTTCTGCTTTTGGGAAAACAAGCGCATGTTAATGGAGGGATGAGATGAACCACATCCTGCAACTTCCCAACAGCTGTTCCTTGTAGCTGTTGCATAGTAAGGGATTGTGAAGATCTCTTTATGCCCTTTGTTATTTGTCTTCTTAGAATGAATATTTTAAGTGATTCTGTTAAGTCTTGCCTTTATTTGTCAGTTTGGAGGAAACCTTTGGTGCTTTTGTGCATCAGTTCTAGTTGGTACTGAAGTCAGTAATGTTCTTGCTGTTGGCTTACAAGCAGGGCCAGGCTAACGCATCCCTGTCCCACTCCTACTGAGTTAGAAGTGTCTTTGGTTTGTTCATGGGCAGGAGCAGCATGTTCCTCCCATAGTGTGAAGCAGGATGTCTTGGAAGAATCCTTCCCTCTCCCCTCTCAAAACAATCAGAGGGAATGGCTGGTGAGCTGGGAGGTTATGACTGAGCATAGTGCTCTTTCATCTTCCTGCTTGGCTTTGGTTATTGTAGTTTTAAAGGCCTGACAGAGAAGTGAGGGATTCTGTATTGTTTCCATGAACTGACTTATGAAAGGAATGTGCAACAAAGGTGCCTCCTTCCTCCATAGTGTCTCCAGTCTGAGAATGAAGGATTTGGCGGATAAGGAGAAGACTGGGTAGACTTCTTCCTCATCGCTGTATCACACACCACTGAGCGTTTAATTACTGCATTGCTGTGACTTCACCAGCACACACTCAGCCTCCTGGAATATGACAAGTACTCTGAATGCAGATTTTATTTCATCCTTGTGTTCGCAACGATGCTGAAACCGTTATTTCTTATATTGGTTTTAGTGCTTCAGTAACTTTATCAGGGACTCAAGCTAATTATTGAAGCACAGCATGTTTTCTCCTCAGAGCTAGAAATGACACATTTTATGACCTGAGGCTGTTGAACAAGCAAGTGGGAAAGTGCAGAACCTCAAATGTTAAATGCCCGTATTTCAAAGTGAAGGAGCAAAGAAAAACTCTAAGGGAGCTAGGGGTGGTGAATTCGTCAATAAGCTGCCAGTCTTTAACTGTTTCTGCATGTATGACTGTTGAAGGGATGATGTAGATAGGCTTATATTTGAATCCTGTTCTGATTTTATTAAAGGTGGAGTTACAGTGGATGTGCATCAAGCTTAAGGAGTCTGGTGGGAATTAGTCCTCAAACTGCCTTTTTCTACTGAGTTGGTCACTGTTCAATGCCATTGAGTTCCTCTGCTCATAGTGGCTGCTACAGTAGTAAAGCACTTCTGAATGCAGGTTGATCCTTGGAGCTGTTGCTAGCTGCTGCTCCTATACTCTAGGTTGCCAGGAGGTTTCAGAGAGTCTTGCTTCACTTGGCTGGCCAGGAACCACGGCAGGGCACTGAGCTGCATCTAGTTGGGAGTTACGAGCTTTCCATTTAGACTTAGTTCTTCTGTAACATGTGATGTCTCATGAAACCAGGCAAAAGTGAGATGATTAATGCAAGTGTGAGGTGTGAGCAGTCTGTATTGCTTACAACTTGATTTGCAATGGGACAGGAGGGAGAAGGAGCAGACAAGTTGTTTGAGATTGAAAGCCTGAGGGAAGTTCTGAGTTTTATAACCTCGGTCAGCTGCCAGATTGATTCCAAGATGGAAAGATGTTGAGTTATTGGCAGGTTATGGATATCACACTGTTCTAGATATCCAACCCTTTGACTGCCCCATGCCTGGCTCTGAAAGGGCTCAGCCACTCTATGGGCAGCTACTGACAGTGGCGAATATTGAGAGTGATCTTTTGGGAAGTTGGAGTTCTTTATGTCCAGGGTTTTTATTCACATCAAGGTGATTGCTCGGCAAATTTGGCCTGAAACGTGCATTCATCTCTCCTAGCTCTGGTGACCACACGAGATAAGCCACGGGCTGGAGGCACTTCAGGATGTGCAGAGGAGGGCCTGCATGGCACAGCCAGCTCAACACATTGTCATTAGAACTGATGACTAGCTTGCTGTGTCGCACTCCTCTTCCCCAGTTGCACTTAATGTCCAAGTCATACTGGGCTCATGTAGCCTACCGTGTAGCTTATGTATCCCAGCATGGCAGGGAGATCCCATTTTATCTCCTCTTGAGTTGTCACTAAAACCCTAGGTCTCCATCAGGTGCTCCCTTACTGTATGATAACCACTGTGTGCTGGCACAACTGCTTTCCTTGGCTCCTCACACAAGCAGCAAAGGCTCTGGAGTTTACAGAATGAGCGGAAGTACGGTCTGGATCTTTCACTGTCAAGCTGAAAATCCAGTGAGTTAGATTTTAATTGAAAATGGATATTTTTTGACCCAAAACACCAGAGGTTGTCTGATGACTGCATGCCATGACCCCTTGGAGTCCTCCGAGATCTACATACCTTGGCATGCCAGCCAGCAGCATACGTGATAAGCTCTACAAAATACTTTCCTGAATGTTCATATACTATAAAACATGAGGATTTTTTTAGTGCACAGGCACGAAGAGAGTTCTCCTGCTTTCAAAAGTAAACTCTTCTGTGATTTAATGAATTGCTCCCAGCTGGGCAAGGGAAGGCCTAATAAAACAGGAGGTTGTATCCCACATCATCTCCTATGGAACGATCGATGTCTCAAGTGATTGTAGCTGCACGGAGTGTCCCACCAGGCAAATTGTCGTTCTGTAACAGAGGCTCCTGCCTGGTCATACAGACTATCCAGCAGTAATTTAACCTGGCAGGAGAATGAGGATTTTTACTGAAAACCTGCACTTTATTAATCTGGTAGAGAGGACTTCACCTTAGCAAAAGAAAGGTGGAACAGAGCGATCAGGCTCACGTTGCCTTGCTTTTAGCTCTCTGCAGTTGAACTGCTTGCACTTGATGCTTTAATCAGTAAATCCTCTTGTAGCCAAGCACTTGATCAGAGTGTCACTGTAAGAGGAAAAAGGTGTGTGAACACTTCAGCAGCACCCAAGCAGCTATAGAAGCTGTGGACAGCAGGGCTTCTGTGCTGGCTTTCACTTGTCGGGGGGATCTGCAAAGCTGCCAGAGGGTCCAGACCTCCTGTTAGGAATATTACAAGAGTCTTGATGTAGGAATATGGAGCCTAATAATACATTTTATTTATTTGTATATCTAACATAACAAGGAACAGCTTAAATGGCTCTGGTAGCTGAGGGGTTTATTTCACTTAGCTTTCTGTTCTTATTTTTATTGCCCCACTGCTTGTTCTCGAGGGCTCCAGTTCAGCGTGCTGCCACCAAAATGCAGGACTTTGGGGTTTTTTTTGTTGTGGTGGTATTGGGTTTTGGGGGGTTGTTTTGTTGGGCCCTTGTTTCTGTTATGGTTTGCATCAAAATGGGATAGCAGAGAGAGGAGGGAGTATGTCCAGAGCTCTCTTGGCTCTTGCTGGTCATGAGAAGCTTCAGATGAAGTTACCTCCTGATAGAAGCCTAAAATTGA
The DNA here is from genome assembly GCF_963264785.1 of Psittacula echo. Classification (NCBI taxonomy): domain Eukaryota; kingdom Metazoa; phylum Chordata; class Aves; order Psittaciformes; family Psittacidae; genus Psittacula; species Psittacula echo. The sequence continues at coordinate 6,859,754 of NC_137740.1, forward strand.
GGGTATCACGAGTCTTCTCCTGAAAATCTGTCTCTGACTGTTCTGGTTGTAAAGTGTTTGGGATTTTCCAGTGAAAAATGTCCCAACAGAATGAAACTTTACTGTATGTTACTCAGCAATAATGAGAAGTGCAGCTTTCAGTGTTTCCCACCCCTCCCTCATCCCCATTCTTCAGTTTCTGAGCCTGTCATGTATCTTAACATTCTAATTTACATTGCTGAAGTCCCTATATGCCCACCTGTGAAGCTCTTTACTAACTTAATTTTTCAGGCGAGTAACGTAACTACCGCTGTGCTTGGTTTATCAGTATTTTCCCAAAGAGGTTTGTGCATGCAGGTCATTTCTTAAACACTAAGTTTTACGATGGCCTCACACACAGGTGCCAAAGGCATAAAAAGGTACATTTCTTCCTTTTCATCTTTTTTATGTTTGCAGTTGTCAGAAATAAAACAATGGAAATAGCTCCAGGGCTGTTTGCAACTGGGCATCTCTTGACTCCCAAAGCCGCCTGGTTTTCTTCCACATAAAGTCCCAACATTGGGACTGATTTATAGTTGATATCTAGGACAAGAAGTCAAAGAAAAAGTGAGGTTTCCTAGGGAATGAGAAGCCTTTGCCTGGCACTCATGAATTACAAGACTGAACTTTTTAGTCTGTGTCTCCTCCTCCTTTTGCTCCGTTTTGTTGCTGCCTCCAGTAACATTTTTCCTGACTATAGTACCATTGACTCCTGTGATAGTTTAATAGTTTCTGCTGTTTACACAGTTGTCACTTAAATTGCTGTGATGTAAATTTGCGTGCAGAGTTGATGAGTGCTCAGAGTTTATGGTGGTACCCCAAAGGTGATTTGTATTCTGGTCGCTGGAGTCGTCTTGGTAACACTTAGGTGACTGGAAACCATTTGCAGAGGGGAAGCTTAGTTGTGATATTACTCACCGGTCCCAATTCTGGTGGTGACAGACTGGATGGTATTTGATAGCTGAACCTTTTAACTTTACCTTATAGCCATAGTCTTCATAGGGTCTTACCTGTGCTGCCGTTCAGGGAAAAGCGAGTTTGTTCCTTCATTTCTGACATGCTGAGTTCGGGAATGCTGTCCCTCCTTCTGGAGGCAGAATTCTCACCCCTGAATCTCACTCGTTGGTTCTGATGCCACTTTTTAGTTTCTAGAGGGTACTGTAGCTGGGGGCTATAGATCATTTGCTGTACTACAGTGGTAGCCACACAGTACTGCCTGTGTGCGTGACGTAACAGACTTAAAAGATAACTTAAAAATACTAACATTATCCTGTTGAATTAAAAATGTACCCTTAGATTAATGTTTCTAGTGTATGGGGGCCCAAAAAATTACAGAAGGATCACAAGTTTAGGACTCCATCCTCAACAAGTGGGCTTGAAGAAACTCCTCTTTTGAACAGTCTAAAACATATTGCTGATTTTCACGTTGAAAACTGGCTGGTGTTTTGTTCTGGCTGCTCTGGATAGAAAGCGTTGGTACTTTTATCACCTACAAGGACTTAGTACAGAATGGGTAGTGCTGGAAAAGAGAGAAAACAGAACAGACATCTAAGACGTTTTCATGATCACTCATACCCTATAAATCTGTTCCTAGATATTCTTACGAAAATCACAGTGACAAAAGACTTAATCAGGAGCCAAATATCGATACAAACCGCTGTGTCTGTGGGCTTCTTGTGGCAAAAAATACCTCTTCTTTAGTACACTTAAATCTGCACCCAAGTAACGGCAGTGCACTACTGCAATACATCTTGGTGGAAGAGGCTTTTAGACTAATCTGAATTGGAGTGGCTGCAGTGACTTCAGAGCAGATAAGCCATTTCTCACAGCAGCTGAGGGCACGGTGGTGGCAGGTTGGGTGTTTGGAATTACCTAAATCTGCAGAGCTGCTTCTGCATCACACGAGAAATGCTTTCTCTACTTTTTGCCTTTCTTTCCTATTGTGCATTAACCACAGGAGAATAAGGCCAAAATCCACATTTGTATTGCTGGAAGAAAGCTATTAGGCTTTGATAGCAGCTTATTTTCACAGAGTTTTCTCCTTTTTCCATCGCATTAAGTATGGTTTCCATAGGTTTTACGAAAGTCACTGGCCTCATAATAAAAAACAACCAAGAGTGAGAAGCACGTGGAGGGGGGGAAGTAATAATCAGTGGGAGGATTATTTGTGTGGCTGTGTTGGGCTTATGGTATTCAGTCTTTCAGCAGTGTTCATGTGGGTCTCTTTAACCAGTAAAAAGTTCACAGTTCTGTAGAATTTTGTTTCTTTTATTCTCATAAAACATATAGAATCACAGAATGGTTTGGGTTGGGAGGGACCTTTAAAGGTCATCTAGTCCAATCATTCTGTATTGAGCAGGGAATTCTTCAACTAGATCAGGTTGTTCAGAGCCTTGTTCAACCTGACCTTTAATGTTTCCAGGGATGGGGCATCGACCACCTCTCTGGGCAACATGTGCCACTGTTTCACCACTCTCATATCTAGTCCAGTTCTTCGCTCTTTTAATTTAAAGCCATTCTGCCTTGTCATATTGCAACAGGCCCTGCTAAAAAGTTTCTCTCCATCTTTCTTATAGTCACCCTGTAGGCATCAGGAGCTGCTCTAAGGTCTCTCCTTAAGGAGCCTTCTCTTCTCCAGGCTGACCCAGCCCAGCTCTCTCAGCCTGGCTCCAGAGCAGAGCTGCTCCAGCCCTTGCAGCATCTCTGTGGCCTCCTCTGGTCTTGCTCAAGCAGCTCCACGTCCCTCTTGTGTTGGGGCCCCAGAGCTGGACACAAGACTGCAGGGGGGAGTCTCACCAGAGCAGAGGGGCAGAATCCCCATCCTCAGCCTGCTGGTAACACTGCTTTTGATGCAGCCCAGGATATCACTGACTTTCTGGGCTGCAAGCACACACCTCTGGGTTATGCCCAGCTTTTCATCCACCAGTACCCCCAGGTCCTCTATGGCAGGGCTGCTTTTAATCCCTTCCATACAGCTTTGGAAATCAGTTCAAAGACACAGACTTTATATGCTTTTCAGTCATACCTTCTTATGTATGTTTTAAGATGCTTTTTTCTTACCAAGTCGAGGGAATTGCTGATGAGCCTGACTACTTAATAATGGAGTAAAGAAAGAAAAACTCCTTCTGAAAGTAGAGATCTGTCTGCAGCTGCTGCTGCTGTACGAGTTACGTGAGGATTGCTTAATAAGTAAGTTAAACTACACATCTTCTGGGTTTGCTTTGGGATCATCTCATTACTGATGTAAACCACAAAGTACTAACAGATGGACCGCTGCATAGGACCAAAGGCGTGATGCTCCATCCGCCTAGCCTGCTTGCATTTGGCTGCAAGGGGCTTGGTCTTTTAAATGAGGGGAAAACTCTATTCATCAACATCTCTTTGCACAAAGAGGGAGGTTTGTTTCTGTTTAGAGGCAGCAGGCAAATTGGTTTCTCTTTGTCTTGGCTTTCCTGCACTATCGCCTCGCAACTCGTCCATCTCCAGCGACAGACTCGTGGTTCCTTTGTTGTCTCCTGCTCATTTCCATGGCAGCCGATCCCACCATGGCAGGCCCCAGCCGAACGGCGCCGCGTGGACAAGCTGCAGGCAAGGAAACAGCTGAGTGTGGGAGCAGAGGAGAGCAAGAGCAAGAATGGAGCCTGTCACCACGACTGGCTGTACGTAATTGCATAAATTCCATGAAGTGCATCCCATGGTTTCCAGCCACTGGAAGCTGTGAATAATGTGTTTTAATTAATGGGCTGCCAGGAGCTCTAAAGGAAATCAGATTGGACCAAGGGCTGCAGAATTCGGCAGCAGTAGTGGCTGGAGCAGACGTGCAGCTTCACTAACTGCTGGTTGTTCATTTTATTTTAATTTAATGATTTAGAGAGCTGAAAGCTCCTCCCATCCTCACCTGGGTACTATTGAAACCTGCAAGGTACAGAGCGGGGGAATTGGGTAGAGCTGGTTGACAATAACAGCAGAGGAGACTTTGTCTGAAGTCTGCAGGGCTGGCACTTCAAAGTCATAGGAATCACAATGTTTCCTGTGTTGTATTTCTTTGTGTAATCCTCCTGTTTTGGGTTTGAGATTTTCGGTGGATCCAGTGCTACTGGAGGTGAACAAGAAGCCTTTTGTCCTGTCCCGTGCTAATGGAGCTTTAGGACTGGCAGGTGTGAACCATCAGAGCAGCCATTGCTCTTTGCAAATATATAAAGTACTTTGGGGTGACATGTGCCGTGTAGCTGTGCTGTACAAGTTGGTACAGCATTTGGTAACTCATTTGGCTGCAGAAATGAGCAGTGTAAGGGCCACTGGAAGTATGGTTTTTAATGCCTTTCCCTGTCAGCATCTCCCAGCACAACCAGGGATAGAGACTGTGTCTCTGCCTCAGTTTCCCTCCATGTGCTAATGATGCTAATGAGCTACCGTGTGGCGTGAGGATATGCTGGAGGAAGCATGTGAAAGATGGGAGCTATGCCAGTGGAGGAGGAAGCACACAGGTACCTCAGATGGGTAGATAAAAGGGTCATGTTGATCCCTGGTGTGGTCCAGTTTATTGTCAATCTGCCTGCTGCTTGCCCGTGACCTCAGTTCACAGCAACTCAAGAGTAAGGGGACATGTGCCCACTAAAAATGTTGACATGGTTCCACCATCTGCTTCTACTGTATTAACTTTCCTGACTAATTGCATGTGTGATGCTGTGCCACATGGTAGCTTTGTTCTTTACATCAAAAGATAAAGCCTTTTTGTGTTTCCTGTGGACCTTTGAACCAACTTGCCATTGAAGGCCCTGTCAGTGTGACACAGTAGCTGTTGATGTCTTCTTGTCTTGATGATTAGACAGCTCAGAATAAGTAATCTTGGTCATACTTGTTAATAGGTTAAAGGATATTGCTGCATGCATCATAATTTCCATGTTGTGCCTATTCATTTCCCATCCCCAGGGTACTAGTATTTAATATTGCCATGCACAAAAGCATTTGACAACACATGATGATGGGTGAAGAGGTTTGTGCTTGAATAGAGGAACTACATGACCGATGCCTAACTCATAACCTGACCACTTCACTTAATGTAATGCAAGAGCCCATCCGCTCATGCTTCCTGGCAGAATATTACCAGACATGTGTTTGGCGCTGTTCCGCTGTAACAGACTTGGATCAAAGGATGAACCTGCTGTTCAGTCTGAAACGATGCTGGCTTTGGAGACGTTTCTGAAAATGCTTTTGTGTGCAATCCCTTAGAATTCCCAGAGCTCTGATTCAGTGGTCTTAAAAAGCAAGATTCTTGGCAAATTAGTCATTGGATGCAATTCAAGTCTCCTTTACAGAGCGGCTAACAGAGCTGGAGAAGAGGTATCTTCACAGGTACATGCATGGGGACATCTGTGGCCCTGGTCTGTCTAAAGATCATTAAGAACTAGGGTCTGAGTTTCCTTTTTATTATCTGGACATTCTGTGTTGTTACCCAGTTAATTCAATGCAAGCTCCTATGTCATACATATTGTTATGACATAAAATGCTTTTCAGTAGTGTTTATTATGGCACAGGAGTTTCCTGTGTGTATTGTTTCTGCTGGGGCACACCAATTACTACTTTCTATTTTCCATTTCTGAAGTCTGAAGCAGTTAAAGCATTTGGGATAATGGTCAGAAAATAGAACTTCTTCTAATAATTCTACAAAGCAAATTTATTCTGAAATGTGCTATAATTGAACTGAAAACAAAGCAAATGAGAAAGAGGATAAAGCTGAAAACAATGGATTAAGTCTTTAGAAAAATCCCCACTCCTTTTATTGCTATTGACTCTTCATTCTTCCATGACTGTGCAGTGGGTATTTTAATTGTAGTATTTTAGCTTCCCAGAAAAGAAAACCATGGTACATGGGGTGTTTTAACCGAATAGAGCATTTCTTGCATTTTTCACCCTGCAATGTATTGATTAAAGTAGGAACAGGAGACCAAGAGCAAACATTGATCCAGCGTTAAGCAACTGGACCATGTATAGAAGTGACATCAACTGCAGTGCTGCTTCTAAAGAGAAATAATAAATAAATGCAGCAGAAGCAAGCAGAGAAACAGCTTCATTTCACTTGCTGTTGGCTCCACACAGGATGCTCAGGTGTGGTACTACACATGTAATTCCCTAATCGGGAGCACAGACCCGTGTTGCCTTTCCCTACTGGCCACCCACATGTACTTGTGCACAGAACCGACGATATCTGCCTAGTCATCCTGGATCTGCTGTCTGCTGCTCTTGTCCCCTCTGCCTATTTCCTACCAACAGAAAGCCACCCAGAGGATTGAGTCTTCGAGATTTAGGTCGTCAATCCTGATTCTTGAAGAGCCTTTGCTGCTTTTCCTTTTTACCCTTTTGTTTTATTAGAGGTTGAGTTTTGCATTGAGTTCTGCTGAGTTTCCAGTATGACATTAAGTTTGGATCATTTATATTACAGATCAGAGATACCTGGGCTGTTGGCAGCTGACACGTTTTGGAGACTATATAATGTTTGTTCATAGGAATGTCCTATTTGCATGCTTTACCATGCTTACGCACACAGAGCTCACAGGTGTAAATCTCAGGTTCCTGTTTTCCCACACAGTTGTAGTAACAGTGTTCAGCCTGGACCCACGCCAAGTCCTGCAAAACAGGGTTTTAATGGTATATATTTCTCTTCCCGCTGTTTTAAGGCTGAGCTGAAGAGGAAGTGACTTTGCCTGCAGTTTTGGGGGCTCCCGGTGTGTAATTGCAGTGCTCTGCTTTCAGTTGCAAAGGTGGCTGAAAGGTGGAATCGCTGCTGCTTCCAGCAGATGTGGTTTATGCTCCCTCAGCCCATGTTGGCCAAGTGACCTGGGCTGCAAAACACTCACACAGCTGTGAAAGACTCCTCCAGTGAGGTGGCAAATGTGCTGCCAGGGGTTGAGGGTAGCCAGAAATGCCCGATTTTAACCCCAAAGACAGTGTAGATCAAGCACCTGCTGAGAGAGTGTGACGTGGGCTTGTCGTGACTGTGTCTACACAGAGTTTGGGACTCCTGGGTTTATCTCCTGCTGCAAACTTGACTTGCAGCAACTTAGCATGAAATTCTGCTGAAGGTGCCATGTTTTGGTTTGGTGTACTTTAACCTCACTAAATTCAGGCAATGAGAACTTAAATACTGTGTCCGAGATGTGAAAGGCAACTTCTACAACATGATGTTTCATCTATAAACTCCAGTGTTGTAGTGTTTTGGTGTGACAGCATAGCCCAGGCAAGGAAAAATACTTCAGGCTTTGAGGATGTTCTTTGCTATCCTTTCCACTGGTCTTGGAGATTTTCTTACCACCAGCTAACACCAATCAGAGCAGAAATTTTTCTGTATAAGGAGGCTCTCCTGTTCATAGAATGGTTTGGGTTGGAAGGGACCTTAAAGCTCATCCAGTTCCAACTCCCTGCCATAGGCTGGGACACCTTCCACTAGAGCAGCTTGCTCCAAGCCCCTGTGTCCAACCTGGCCTTGAACACTGCCAGGGATGGGGCAGCCACAGCTTCTCTGGGCACCCTGTGCCAGCGCCTCAGCACCCTCATGGTAAAGAATTTTTTCCTTGTATTCCTTCTCAGCATCACCTAGTGGAAGGAGCTGTATTTACATGTCTTAGCCTCTTCCTTTCTCTCCTTTTCTGAATAACTGGAGACCAATTTACCCTTAAAGTGTTCTCACTTCTCTGTGCAGGAACATCGTTGTATCTCTGTGACCATCCTATGGAACTTACAGGTGCTTCCTTGAGGCACGTACCTGACTTAAGCTGAGGGTTATAAAGCCTAGATGGAAAATAAACATCGTGTAGTGTCATGAAAACATCTGTGTCCCTATTTTGCACAGAGACCGCTGAGGCTAATAATTATTCATAGACTTTGGTGATGTTTCATCGGGGTAGAATATGGCCCCTAGTGTTTAATTCTCAGAAATAGAATAATGTCAAGTGCCTCTTGAGGAGTAGCAGGTGTCCTTCACTGTGAGATAACATACGTGTAGGTGCCACCCAAGAGCTTGTGTCTTGCAACAATGTCTTGCTGCTTGTTAAAAGGAAGCAAAACAAAACTGAGAGCAGGCAGACAAAGCTGGCAATTCTGTCAGCAGAAGTCAGTGCAGATGAGCTTTAGTCAAAGAAATATTTAGAAACAAACTGGAGACTCGGAGCATACCAAATCCTCTGAAGAGGTCGTGACTGCAGCAATATGGAGTTCTGGAAACACGTTCAGCTTCCACGGCAGAGTGATGGCTGCTCTTTTCCATAAAGAGGAAATTCTGGCTTGAGACTAAGATAACCGCAGTGGCAGATGTGGCTGAAGGATGTGAGTCAGAACCTTGGCCGTGCCATGGATTTGCGGCATGACTTCTGGTGTGGTGTTTAATGTGTCTGTGTCCATGTACCTGTAACTGAGGACATGCATGACTTGTGCTTTTGAGGTTCTTAGATCTGTGCGAGAGGAGCTTTCTGATAGTCCTTTCATACAGTGCTACCTTGAATAAACTTTATTGTAATAAAAATGTCCCTTTCTGAGCCTGACCCTCTCTGTATGCTTGCCACCCTCCTCATCACTGCTGCTGCTGTGTGAGGATGTCAGTGAGGTTTTGACAGTGGGCATGTTTTGACACTGAGTGGCAGGGACTTCTTCACACCTGACAACTTGCCACATCGCCCTAAGGTTGATTGGTGGCACCCAGAGGTGACTGCAGGCTGGACAGGCTTGTCAGCATATTTCTGAGCAGAGCTGGGAGTGTATATATGATGCTAGTAGGAAAAATTCTTCTTTCTTTGCTCCTTCCTCTCCAGAAGGACGTGATTCTCCCATTTCAGGTAGAATGGTGGAGGAGAGAGGTTGATTTTTGTATGGGTTTGTTGCTTGATTGTTTGTTCTTTAAAACTCCAGAGACTTGAACACCGAGGTGATGCAGGTTCCTGCAGAGTAGCAATGAGAAAACTGTCACAGAGCCTGGGTTTGTACAGCTTAAAAGATCACTGATGTTTTATGAGTGGATCTTAAGAAAACCTGAGCAAGCTGAAGGAAGAATGGAGGGAGCAGATGTTGGAGGGAGCCTTGCCCGGAGCAGTGTGGAGCGTGTTCCTCTGAAGTGAGGCAGTGCCTGAGCTCTGCCCGTGCAGTTCCCAGCTGCGAAGCCCCCCAAGCCAGAGCCCCAGAGCCCTGCCTAAGCCTTTGAACTCCAAAGGAGAGCTTACCTTGAAGACCCACATAGTGAGTTTTACAGATGCCTGCTGTCCTTGAAGGAGCGCACCAACACAAATGGTCATTTTGTCTGTGGATTCTCTTCTGAAATTCCTGCTTTTCCTACTGGTGAACCATAGTGTGTAGGAACAAACCCTGCATTCATTAAACCAACTTGTATGTTAGGCAAAAAACAGAGCACCTTTTGAGCATACAGCCCCTTCTTGAAGTCTGAAATGACAGCAGCAGCCTGTGAAAAATTTATTAGGCTTTGCCTTGATTACATGAGTGAGCTTAGCAATGAAGGCACGTGATTGTTGGTTGAAGTCAGTTTAATTTCATACACAAAACCAAATGTTGTTTCAGTGTTCTCTGCTTTCCATAGCTTGTAATTAGGTGCTGCCATTTTCCTCGCGTTAAACTCGGTGTTATATATGAAATGCTGAAAAGGTATTTAAATAATTCTAATTAATAGGCTTACATGTATTACCATTTAAATGCACAAAGGTTGATACCTTTGATGTTACTGAAAAATCACATCTCTTCTTTAATTGATCTGATCGATCAGAGGGGCTATTTTAGGCTCAGTAGCTTCATGTTTTGGTTACTGTGATAGCAGCTTCAAACAGTCCCAAACCCTCTGACTGGGCTTCTCTCAACTGAGTGTTGTTTTCTGGGGCTGGTTCAGGGGGTCTTGGGGAGAAGGCTCTTTAAAATGTGTTTCTTATGTATGAAGTATCAAAGAGCCTGTGGTCTGTGTCTGAGCACTGTCTGTTTTAGGTGATCTGATTCATCTTGCTTTAGAAATGTAATAGCCTGCTGGGATGGCAGTGCGAAAAAAAAGAAGGTGGCCAGATTCAGAGAGTGTTTAAATATTCCCTTTTGTTGCTTCAAGGTGTCTTTAGCTGTCTGAAAACTGAAAGGACTCGACAATCCACATCTGCTAGGATTTCCTGACATTTCAGCTCTTGGATCTTTGCTGCTGCTGTTTGTAGGGACTTCCTATGCCAAGGACTTGGCAGCGAGGTGCTGCCAGCTCCCAGTGCCCAGTGTTTGGGTGCCTAAGAAGAGGCAGCTGGCCATTGTCAGGAATGGAGTGCTCTTTGCCCACCTACTGTGACCAGGAACCCACACCAGGGTGGATTGTCCTACACAACATTACGCTTCCTCCTTTGCAAAATCAATACCATGTTAGTTAGCAAAGAGAAGATGGGCTGAGAGAGCTGGGCTTGTTCAGCCTGGAGAAGAGAAGGCTCCGGGGAGACCTTAGAGCAGCTCCAGTGCCAAAAGGGACTGCAAGAAATCTTGAGAGGGACTTTTCACAAGGGTCTGCAGGGACAGGACAAGGGGAATGGCTTTAACCTGCCAGAGGGGAGATTGAGATGAGCTCTTAGGCAGAAGCTCTTCCCTGTGAGGGTGCTGAGGCGCTGGCACAGGGTGCCCAGAGAAGCTGTGGCTGCCCCATCCCTGGCAGTGTTCAAGGCCAGGTTGGACACAGGGGCTTGGAGCACCCTGCTCTAGTGGAAGGTGTCCTTGCCCGTGGCAGGGGGTTGGAACTGAGTGAGCTTTGAGGTTATAAACTGAAGATGACTGTTTGCTATCAAGTTTTGTATAGTCCAGAATCTTTCTTAAGAGCCGAATAACTCACCCAGCCTCTATTTTTCTCTTAGTAAGCAGAAAACCACCTTGGGCCAAGCAAATGATTCAGCTGGGGTGTATTTTGCTCGCTGGGAGACTGGATTGTGGTCCTTAGGAAGTGCAGAGTGAGCCATAGTAATGATGTATTTTGTTCTGGGAGGAGGCAGCTTGTGTCCTGTGTTACACTGCAAGCTGCAGTTGCCCCCTCTCGGGGCTGACTGATGGTGATGGTCTGTGTTAAGTGTCTGAACTCGTGATGCTGCTTTTCCTTCCTCTCATGTGGAGGCTTGTCAGTGTCTCTGATATGTCACTGATCAAAGGCACCATTGAAGTTTCCCAACATGAAATGAAGACCCTGTTTTCTGAATTTCAATTTCTCTTTCTGGCCTACCATCCTCTTCCCATTCTCACATCCTACAGGGTTGTGCTATTTTACAGCTGCAGAAGGATCACAGCAAAACTTTCATTGTGTGGCCTTTATTTTATTTGCTTTCTACAGTGGCATAGTTGAAACTAATTTCTGCAAGAAGACTGAATAGTGGCTGCAAATGAGAACAGATACAGTTTGATAGTAGGTCTGGTGTTGATTCAGAAGTTAAAATAGGAGCTGTGTAAAGGAATAGCAGAAAAAATGAAACCAGTTTTCAATGGGTTTGGTGTCTGCAGGTTTTGGTCATTTGTGTTTTAATCCCTAGCTGCCTTCCTCCCTCCGCAGCAAACCTACCTGGGGTAGGAGGTGCAGAAGCTGCACAGCCCCAGCTGGCTGGTGACACGTGCCATAGACCAGTCCAATGGCTGCTTTCTGCCCTCCTTTCCCTCTGTGGAGCTGTAATTTTGATTGTTCTCTATTCAGCTACCAATTTTATGGAACTTGGAGGTGCAGGCTTATTTTCCACATCTTTCCCTCGTTTCAAAATAGGTGGAAATTGGCAAGCGGTTACTGGGAAGGGAATATGGGGATAGAGCACAGTCTGCAGGGTCTTTGTGTGTTAACGCTCAAGAATACTCGTATCAGCCTGGTTTTTTGTCTGGAAACACAACCTGGGGTTTGAATGAAACCCTTAATCTAAAAATCCTGTGTTTAGAGTCTGTTATTGCTACACAGGGGTTTATTCACTTGGGGGATCTTTATTATAACTGTCCTTCACAAGTTGTAATCCAAAAACGTGCTTTGTGTGTCCTTCTACATCACTGCTGCTGTTGAACAGCTACAGCTTTGCTCACAGAACTGTGGGTGATAAGAGAGGAAATGTGTTCACTGTGCTTTTCACACTGAAATTAGCAAACTATGAAATTATTGTAGAGTGGTGTGTTGCTTAGTGTTACAGATGTGCAAAATGGTAAACAAGAGGTATGAATTGGAAATGGAATCACAGGTCCTGGTATTTTATAAAGAGTAACTATAAAGATGTTCTTGCCCCATAAAGCCTCTAGAACTGAGGCAAAAGTTAAGTGAGCTTAAATAGGCTTGTGAGGGCGGTGTAAAGATGTTGGGGTTTATGAGAAAGAGGAAGAAAGAATAAATCCTGGACCTTTCATTTAGGTTCAGATACCTTTTTGGCTTTAGAGTCAGGGATCTGACCTTTCAGAGAGGTGTTTTTAGGAGCTAGAAGTCACATTTAGATCATGCAGGCTCTGCTCACAGGCAGTACAAGATTTGCTCCTTTCTTTATATGTTTATTTCCTCCAGTCCAATTACACGTATCCCCAGTGATTACTTTTTTATGAATTCCCTCTATAAATGTTCATATTCTAAACCAGTCACCCTGGGAACCCTGCTTTTAATTTGCTGCAGGGATGAACCTGAATCCTCAGTTGCAGTTTCAGGGTAAAGGGATGTGAGTAATGAAAGGAAAAGGATGTTTTGCAGAATGAGTGACTGTTGCTTTGATGCAGCTCAGTTAACATTCAGCATGCTGGGGTATTTTTCTGTCATAGCAGGATAAAGCTGAACCCTTTTTTCCCCTCCTTGACTTTCTTCCTGGGTGAAGAGAAGCAGGAAGGACTTCTTTGACCAAGCCTTCCTTTGGAAAGTCCATGTTCGCCAGGCACTGACTTCCACCCTGGAGTTCCCAACATATCTGTCCAGCTGCTTATGTGGGAAAGGAAAAAGCAGGTACCATAGGCAAATCAAGCAAGAGTCAAAAGAAAGGCAGTCTCTTTGGTGTCACTCTGCATCTGAGCAGGGGAGAAGATGAAAGGCTCTGTGTACGCTTCAGTAGCCGCCTCTTTTCTTGTTCCAGGTATCAGTTTGCCCCCCCCCCCAAGGAGCAGAGGCACAGGGATGCTGTGACTACTGACTTGTTTGTTTATGTTCATTGGGAAGAGACATGGGAACGGAGCTGCCTGGGCTGCTTACGGCAAAGGAAATGGATCTCAGGGGAACAATTAATTTTGCTTGGCTATTTCTGAGCCAGGTGAAACCGTAAAATGAACCTGTGTCCTCCCCATTGTCTAAAAGGGATGTATTTATTTATTTTATATCTTAATGCACCACTGCCAGTTTATGATGTGAGCCTCAATGAAATTTTAATAGGGAATTGATAGAAGCAAGGTGTGTAACATGGGAGATTAATATAAAATGGTATCAGACTTGAAACAGCAAAAGGAGGAAAAAGACAGAGAGCTGATATTTTAATTAACTGCTCCCTGCCTGTGTTGTGATCCCAGAGACATGACGACTGAGTGCCAGAAGGTGAATCTGGTTGGAAATAAAGTGATTCCAGTCTTGTATTAGAGGTGAGAAATGAGACAGTGCGTCAGTGTTCTCGCAGTTTGAAGAATTCAGGTTGCTGATTGTAACACAAAGCAGAGTTTATTGGGATTAAGACAGTCTTCACGGCCATGCCCCAGTGTTTGGAGAGTAACAGTAGTATTAAAGAGTAACAAGTAAAATACAGTACATAAAATGTAAATAATAAAAAGAATAAAAATAATAATTGTAGAAGTAAATATAGTAATCAGAGGTTTGAGCTCCACCTCCTTTAATCCTGTTCCTTTTAGAGATTAGACAGCTTAGATTCAAACAAAGTACCAAATGCATTTGTATGCTGCTTATTTCTCTGGCACGGGGCTGTTGGACCTTCAGGTGGGCTTGTGGATGGGGATAAGACTCTCCATCTCAGCCACTGCTGAGGAGTGGCTTATGCCCAGCTTCATTTAGCAAAGAGGAGCTGCACTGGGGGAACACATTAACACCTTCCAAACGACACCCTGGGACTGGCAGTGATGCTGCTCTCCCCCTTTTGTGAATCCTGGCAATCTATTAATTGTGCTGCCGAGGAGCAGTGTCAGGGGAACAAAGCAATCAGTGCCACCATCTGCTGCGAGCAGGTTGGCCGTGGTGAAGGGGATGCCCGATGCTCCTCTCTGCAGCTGACCCCTTCACTCGTGCTTGCATCCATGTGTCCCGGAAATAACAGAGATCAGTCCTGGGCTGATGGAAAAGGAGGAGGTTTATATTGAGGTGGAAAAGTAGCTGTTTTGATCTCTAAAGAGTAAGTCAAAGGCTGATTTTCCTATGGAAAAAACAAGACATTAGGAAATTGAAAGAGCTAGTATAAAACTAAATACTCTTTAAAAATTAAGCTTCTTATGTCTCCATTATTATACTAGTCGCTGCTGTGCAGATGAAGATGTGATTGTTTCATTTGTAGTTGCCCTAACCATCCCCTGAGAACAGATACTATCACTTTACCCACTCAGTTTCACAGTGCTCCAACTTCAGTTACGCATGCATATCCCATCAGTATCTGGTCAGAGTTTCTGACTTTTAAGTACAACAAACTAATGAAACCAAATTTGCATTAAATACACCAAAAAGGATGCGTCATAAGCTGGTTTCACAAGTTTTGGATTTCTAACCAGAGATGTTCAAGAGGAAAGTTTTCCCCCTGATAACGGATGTGCAATGTCTTTGCAATGACTGGATTCTTAGCATGACTGGTCTTCTGTAAAACTCTTGGCCTATATAGGGTTGGGTTTTCTTCCCATATTTGTTCGTTTCTGGTTCTGAATACCTGAAAATTGTCTTCTCCGCCTCCCCAGAGTCTGGCTCATTTAGCAACAGAAGTGGAGTAAATGTGTGTTCTCTTTGTAAAGTGCATCCTAAGAGATTGTACAGCCACTTAGTGATGCTTTGCAGTGTGTTTCTGCTGGGTGCCTATTCAGGGAAGCTGTATGTTTTGTGTACTAGAAAGGGAGTACTTGGTTCTGACCATGTAGACATCTCCCGTACCTCACACAGTGATGCTTGTTTCCTGTGTATGCACATGAACAATATTTAATGTGTTCCCTCCCTGACAGCAGCACATCTAAGGAAGCAGAATAAAAGATCAATTTCTAGAGGCTTATTTGTATGTTTAATGCTTTGAAAATGTTTGCTGAAAGAAATACTGATGTAGGAATCATGTGTGCACGTGGCTTATATCAGACAATAGCTACAAAGCCCAAACCTCATCACGAAGGCAGGCAAGCAGATTGCTCAGCAAGGTTGTGCTGTCTCCATCTTGGAGTGATTTAAATCAGACTGGATAAAACAGAGTAACCCAGTCTGACCTCAGAGCTGACCCTGTCTTGAGCAGGAGGTTGGACTTGACCTTCTGAGATCCTTTACTACCTGAATTTTCCTGTGATCCTATTAGGTTGTGAGCAGCTTTGCAGAGGGTAGAAACAGTTGTTCTCACTGCCAACACTTCCCGGGTAAATTGGTCACCAACAAAGGTAGATACCAGTTAGCCACAAAGTCCTGCACTTCACAGGTGGTAACACTGAGCCTGAGCCATTGCTGATGACGGTATGGCTGTTCAATCCAGTTGCTAGCAGAAAATGCACTGAAGTCACCATTGCAAGAGCAGTGACTGACTGGTGGTCCCATCGACAGTGAGGCCACGGGCTGAAGAGGCCAGATATCTGTAGGCAGCTTTATTTTGCTGCAGTGGAAAGATGCTGACTAGTATTACAGGGCACTGGTGGTGCTGCGCCACTGGCACAGAGAAGTAGATCAATTAATTGCTTGAGCTCATGTCTTGCATCTTTTTCAAGCCCTAGATTAATGCAAACAAAGCAAAGAGTGTGGAGTGGTTGACATTTAATGAAATGATTTTTAGTGTCTGGAGGAGTGCTCTGTGATCATCTACTATGGTGACAGATGTACTTCAAAGTCACGAATAGATTGCACAGATAAAAACATTGTTATTTAGGTTATAGTACTCCGAAGGTGAGAGTTGTCTGTCTTACCTGTCTGTAAATTATGCAGCACACTTTCAGTTGCATGTAGGCAGCAGCCCTTTTGTAGCAAAAGCCTTAGAAAAATGTTTTGAAAAAGAATATCTTTGATTTTTGAATGTCTGGAAAAAGACATAAGGAGTGAATCCATGTTAAATAATGGAGGGGTAAGAGCTCTAGTGAGAAGTGCCCATCTTTGATACCTGTTGGACTCTGTCATGAAGAATCAATGTTGAATGTGAAATGAATCCTCTCAATGCAGAGCCTTCAGTATTATCCTTCTGGGGTTGGATGCAATGGAGCTCTTCTGCACTGCTACATTCATGCCAAGTAATGTATTTTATTTTCCCTTGCAGCAAAGAAAACTTGTGCTGAGTCAGATTTCACTTGTGACAACGGCCACTGCATCCCAGCCAGGTGGAAATGTGATGGTGAAGAAGAATGTCCTGATGGATCAGATGAATCAGAAGCAGCATGCAGTGAGTAGCGCAGAGAAGTGATGGTACATACACCGTCACTTCTCAGACACGATGTCTCATCAAAGTATAGAGAAACTGGAGGTGTTATTCCCAGCACTTACAGGAGGATCTGTCAACCTTTGCTTCTATTAGAACAGAAATGAAAGACACAGGATTCGGGTCATTCAAATCACATGGTTTCCAAACTTAAAAAATGTACGAGTTTTCTGGACTATGATACAGGCAGCACTATCTACTATCTATCTAGAGTGTTTGTGTCTGTAACAGGGTTCAAAACATCTTTGGCTCTGTTAAGTTTATCTGGTTGTAGTGCTCATGATCAGCAGCAGTGCATGAAGATTCGCAGTCACCTGGGATCAGGCCTTTTGGAATCTCAGATTTGTAGTGTTCTGCGTAGTAGCATACTGGGATTTATCATCAGTGCAGACAGCACTTCTGTCATAAGAGAGGAACTTCGCAATGTTAGAACATTGCTCAATTTTAATTGGTTTTGCCTCTGAGAACAAATGAAGAAGAAAGTAGCAGATGAAAGATGATGTAAAATAACTGAAACTGAGAATAAGTATGACAGATGTTAACTGCAGGTAACACCTTTTAAAACCCCATTGATTCAGTAAGTAAAAGAATATGCTTCGTTTTCATGTAGCACATATAATCTTGTTCTTTTGACTCTCTGAGGAGGTCCATTTGTGCTCCGTTGTTCTAGGACTCTGAGGGGTTGTCTGATGTTGAATTGAAGGGAATCCCAGGAGTATTTTAATGAAAACACTAACTAATATGCAGACTTCTATTTGTGTGCTTTCTTATGCCTGCGGATTTGTTCTTGGGCAGACCAAGAAACTAGTACAACGTATTCTATTGAATTTCCAGTCATGTACTTCACAAATATATTCCCATGAGTCTCAAGAGTGTTGGAGGAAGTATTTTATTGGATTTCACCAGAACAGGGCACATAAAGGACTTAAAAATTAACCATACTTTCATTTTTAAGCCTAGTACTAGTCCTGCTTTCCCCCTAATTAAGGAAGATGAATGTGCTTCTCTTGCATAAAATAGAGTCCTTTTTGCAGCCATATACAGGCTACAGGGGAAAAAAAATCTCTTCAGTAACTACATTAACATATTTATGTTCTGTAGTTGTTGGTCTTTCACCCTGCATCCTTCTTAGTCAAAAGCCATCTTATTAATGTTACTTCCACTACCTGATGGTCTGGAGGGGGGCTGAATAAATAAGTTCCATTCTCTGCAGTCCTTGTCTAAATCTCTCATCAGATGCCATAGCATGAACTGTGTATAGGCCATGCAATGCTGAGACCACTGACAACTTCCTGTACTCATCTTCCTTTCCTTTTATTTCATCTTCTGTTTTCCCTCCCACTTATTTCATCCTCTGTGGACATGGGGCTCTCTGGGAGTCTCCAGGGAGATCTTACAGCAGCTTCCACGACCTAAAGGGGCTGACAAGAAAGCCAGAGAGGGACATTTTACAAGGGCCTGTAGGGACAGGATAAGGGGGAATGACTTTAAACTAACAGAGGGGAGATGGAGATGAGATCTTAGGCAGAAGCTCTTCCCTGACACTGGCACAGGAGAAACTGTGGCTGCCCCATCCCTGGCAGTGTTCAAGGCCAGGTTGGACACAGGGGCTTGGAGCAGCCTGGTCTAGTGGAAGGTGTCCCTGCCAGTGACAGAAGGTTGGAACTGGATGAGCCTTAAGGGTCCCTTCCAACCCAAACCATTCTATGATTCATTGTACGTTTAAAACTTAAGTATTGAAAAGATGCATGAACTCATGTCTCGATGTTCACATGAGAGTTGATACAAGCCTGTGTCTTGACTTGTGGCTAGCTCACAGGAAAAACCAGTGTTTCTGTCTCTACCAATTAAAAGCTTGCCTGCAAATCTTCAAGATATCTGCAAGTAGAATTTTGGAACTTTACTTGTTTTATAGGATTATTCAGATCTGAAGTTCACACTTAATCCGATGAAGATCGCGTAGTTTTAATCTTATGACTGTTGATAGCTATAGGCTTTAACTTGCATGCTCAGGACATTCTTTCCAGATGTTTTGTATCTTGTGAATGTATGTATCATCTTAAAGGCTGATCCAATCTGCTCTGTGGGGAAACAGAATCAACTTGGTAATGTATAAGCACAGTGCTGGTTGTGGGGTTATAATTCACATATGTCTGTAAGACTTCAACCACACTGGTCAAGACAGCAGAGAGTTACAAACCTGGTAGGCTATTACACAAGAAACTGGGGTGTTAGGCTTTGCTTTTAATTTGTACCCTTAATTTAAAAGGCCTAGCTCTTTGTGTGTGTAAATGTTAGTTAAGGGCAAAGAAGAGGCCATAATCACAGACAGAAAATGTAGTGAGAGGTAAAATGTGTAGTTGGATATTCTTGTATGGTTCCTCCTTCCAGTCCCATTTTGTTTCTCCCCGATGAAAACAAGGCTGAACTTTCTCCCTGTGCCTGAGGAGTGACTGCAGGCACCCATGACTGGTTTTCCTGCACAGCCCTTTGGAGGAGCCTACACTGCAGTTTCCTTAGGGAATGAGCAGGTTGGGAAATAGAGATTTCTTACCTCTGCCAAGATCAAACTGCTTTCTAAAATCAGGTTTTTTCAGACAGGTCACGTAATTGCCAGCACCTCTGCCAGGATCTAGGGTTATTCCTCAGTTAATGCAACACTTGGACATTGTCCGTGGTCCTTTCAAACAAGGGAGGTTAAGAGCACTGATAATGCTGACTGTTGCATTTTTAGGAGTATTTCCATCTCAGAATGTGATGAAAACAAGGCAGTTCCTCTCAGCCTATAGGCACCTGCTAAATGGCTTTTTATTTTCTGAATGCTCTTGTGGTGTGTTTTTTAAATACGTGTTGTGCTCTCTTGTTGGTAGGTAGAGATGTTGTGTCCCCACCTCTAATGCTCGGTTAAAGGTAACAGTTTATAGTAATCTTTTAATAACCCTGCTGCAAAGCCTGAACAGTATTTGGCTTTTCCTGTTTCCCAGATCACTGAAGTTACTCAGCTTTGTACCTAATAATATCCTCTCTAGGGCTCCCAGGTGTTGAGGACAGCATGACCTCTCTCCCATCGGATGGGTGAGGCAGCATCCCAGCTGCCTGACTTCTCTTGGACCTGGATGTGTGGGCCTTTTTCTGCTATTCATGAAATTTTTGCTTTTTTTTTGTAGCCTGCATTTTCCTCAAGCCGCTGAATGTGGCTGAGAGTGGCAGTGTAAGGGGATCTTTCAAGTTCAGCTGAATGCTCAACTGACAAAGCCTATAGGATTTCTTCCTGTTGTGGGTTTTGGTACTAGCTAAAGGTTGATTAATTTCTAGGATGGGCTCATTTTGGAGAAGATGGTTATCCAGGCTTTTGGTTTGAAATTGGTTTTGGTAAGAAAATGCTTACATTTACTCCTTTTTCTTTGAGCTGGATCCTTAATCTAAACATACTCTCATATCCATAGGTTGGCCTAAGTGAATTATTCATGTAGCATGTGAGTGTCACCACTAAACCTCGGTGTTCTGCCATCTGTCAGTTTTTCAGTGTTATTATCTGGCTGCTGAATTTATTTTGTCTCATTTATATTAAGGTTTCAAAGAAATGTGTCCCCCTCTTCTGTGAGCTGATCTATTCAGGGGCATCTTGTGGGCTGGATCTGCTCTCTCTGGAGTCATCATCAGAAATACTGTTAGTCTGGGGGGGAGGTGTGTTTTGTTATGGTTTTTGTTTCTGTGTGGAAGCAGAATGAGCCCCTAAATCAAGAGAAGCAAAACCATGTGAACTCAGAAATTAGTGCTGTCTACATGGGGTGGAAGGGACTGAATTTATCATTCAAGAAGTTGTGTTTGATTGAAGCTGGGGTGGGAGAAGAGGGAGGAGGAATTTAATATTGAAGAGAAGAAAGTTCTTTTGCGAAACACAGTAAATGAAAAGAAATAGGATGATGGGTGGGAGGGAACAAAAAAACCACCATTTAGCTGTGCTGCAGTGGCGCTGCTGGTAGGAAAGGAGAAGAGTTTGTAGTTGGCCCTGCCAGCTTCCAGCCTCATCTTCTATCACAAAGCCTCTATAGATTCAGCAATTGCCTGTACTAGGCCTCTGTTTGGGAGAGGTTGGCTGCTGGTACACAAAGCAAATGAACCACATTGGCTTTGCAGGATACATGCCAGAAAGGGAAGAAACAGGCTTGTCCTCCTGTTTGACATCAGCCATTGCTGCTTCTCCCTGCCTGCCGAGAGGGAGAGCCTTGTGGATGCAGAACTGCTGCTGCTGGAAGGTGCTCTGAAACAAAAATGGATTTCATCTTCCTTGTGCCAGCTTGTTAGCATGCAAGGAGCTCCCCACAGATCGTTTAAAAGGATAGCCAAGCATGTGGAAGTGGCGGGAGTCGAGTTAGTGCCTCTGTCAGCCCAATGCCTGCAGCTCACATGTACCTCACCAGCAGCTGTTTTGGGATACAGAAATACTTTTGACCTCAGAGTAGGCTCGAATGCTGAGGATCTGATAACTGTTTGCTGCAAGGTTATGCAGCAGCAGGCCCCTGGCAACTGCAGGAGGTTTTTAGTAGCCTACATGTACTGTCTCATTGTGGAGGCCACCATGGCCAGAGCCCTGACCTTAGTCTTCATTGCTCTCACTAAAAACAATCCAGCGTGGCTTGGTGATCACCCTGGAGCTGTGGTGCAGCCACTGCTGATATACACAGGCATTGCTTATGCATATGAAAAGATTCCTCACCTTTTCCTATCTAGTTTCTTGAAGCTGAGAGAGGGGGAAGGGAAGTAATTTTCTTACTGAGCTAAAAAAGACCTCCAGCAAAATGAATGTTACCCACCTAATGCTGTTCCAGCACAGGTACTGAATCCTTCTGGTTTTTACAAGAAGGAAATGTTAAATTTCCCTCTGAAGTATTTTGATTATTTAACCAGAGACTAAAACAAAAAATATCTCTAGAGAAGAATAAGAACAAATGCTAACAAACAGTAACAGCACTGATGGGAACACAAATTAAAGGGATGGAGCAAGTGAAAATCTAAGCTGGCAAACTCTTGCCTTAGGACACTGTATATATAATGAGATCGAGGAATGCAGGCAGCATAAACTCACCACTTATTTCTCTATCAGATATGTGACATTCTCCTAGTTAAGAGCAGAAATTATTATACAGGAAAGTATAGTAGGATGTTATGAGGGGAAAAAAAAAAAAAGGAAGGGGAAACCTGAATTCATATTGCATTTAATAGGGTGGTTTGCAGCAGTCCTGGAAATAGATTTTTAAATGGAGATGGAATATAAAATCAAACCCTGAGCATTGGTTTGAAATACCATAGCAATGCTTTTTTATTTTGTAGTGCATGTCACGAGTTGTTCAGAGAAATGTATCCAAACTTGACAGTTATGTTTTTAATGGGTATTTTCCATGGTTTTAGGCGCTTTGTGTGCTGCTGCTGTGTATGCTGAGCTCTCACTGTGGTGATCAGGTCTGTCCTCATTGTCTGATAAGTTGCCCAAATGCGAAATCCTGTAATTATTGGTGGTGTTGATGGTATTGCTCACCCCCAAATGCACAGTTCTTTCTTACCTCTACGTTCACCCCTAAGGATATTACATCTCTGTTACTCTTTGATACAGATCTCCTGCATGACTGAGTTTGGTGACATTACTGTGCTTTTGTGGAAGGTGAATTAATATACTATTCCCTTCTTCCCTGCCTGTGGAGAATTTATCCCGGAGAAGGATGGACTGTCTCCTTCAGGGCATCACATACACTGGCCCTTGAACTCCAAGCAGCAAAATCAAAAACTAGGTCAAATCAAGCTGTAGGACCTGGGGCTGTAACAAAGAGGATTTTTTTGCCTTGTTGTTTTGATGTGGGGTTTTTTTTCCCCAACGTGAAGAGCAGATCTGTTTGTACATATGTGATACGATGGTGGGGGATTGTAAATGCGGTAGAATGTGAAAATTAAAGACCATTCTGTTGGGTTAATTTGTTACAGATCATTCAGGCAACTGAAAAAGGTGATGGTAATGTCAGATGTACAGGTATGCATTTTGACAGTGCTCCTACTATGCTAATTGGCTATTGCCAGCATTAAATACAGCAGCTTTAATAGTGTTGTCAGTGTCCCTGGTGATCTGTTGGGATCCCTGCTGAATTACAGCAGCTGAGGACTGCTGTAAAACATCTGTAAAACAAGGACAAGATACAGGGTGAGGAAGCACTTCCACAGCTGCAGGATCCTCTCAGTGACAAAGCGCAAAAGAGGCAGTCTCATTTTCCAGATGCCCAGGCTGGTTTGTAAGGCTAATGGTGAAAGCTTGGATTTGTCAATGTGACCGAATGTATTGAGACAGAATAAAATTAAAAGAGCCATGATCATCTCTCCATGAAGTCATGGAATAACTTAAGATAGGCAGGACCTCTGGGGTCATTTAGTCCAATCCCCTGCTCAGAGGAGACCCCTGTCCTCATGTTTGACCACTCTTACTAATGAAAAAGAATCACTATTACCAGACTTTTCCTTTGTTGCAGCATGTCTGTCACCTCCCATCCTGTCACTGTGCAGCTCTGAGAAGAGTCTTGGCTCCATCATTCCTAGTCCCTCCCATTTCGTAGCTGAAGGCAGCAATAGAATCTTCCTTTAGCCTTCTCTTCTGATGGCTGAACCAATACTGTACCCTCAGCCTCTCTAGGATACAGTTTTTGTCTTGTTCAGTGCCACAATTGGATAGTCAGGATGCAGGTTTTCCATTGTTCGCTCACCACATCCAAAATATAACTTAAAAAACTAATTCATTTTTGTCTTCATTGTGCTCTAGCTTCCAGGTTTACTTAGCAGAGTGTCATGCTTGAGAAAACTTGTTTGCATGGAAGTGTTTAATGGTACACTAGAGATGGACTGAGGCCTGTTAGCAGACTAGTAGTTCCCTATGGATGCTGGCTTATAGTTCCATGCAGAGTTTTGAAAGTCCTTTTTATCTTAAGTGTCTATAACTCTTCAAATTCTCAGATATGCTCCTTCACTCCTGGTTTAATCATCCTGGCTCAGCCACTGTACACTTGCTTCCTAAGTACCTCTGGTTCCTTGACTAGTGTAATTGCTTTGAATGCCTCTAGCTGTGTCCTTATGGACAACCCTAAATTGACCTCAATATCCCAAAGGGCACAGAACTGTAGAGATTAACACAAGAAGGCTTTGTCAGGGTAAGGAGCAAAATCTAGTTTTTCCTGTATCCTGTTCCTTTTCTTGAAGTGTGAAATTACCTTTTTACATCAAAGGAAATACAGCGAACTCAAAGCCAAGCTGTTTATCCCTAGTAGTAGGATAACTTTAGCTGTGGCTCTAATGAATTACATCTCCTTTTTGATGATTACATTGCTTTAGTGATCTCAGCATTTTACTTACCTACAGATGTAAATGAATTTTGGTTTGTAATGGTTGTGCTCCAGTTCTGCCAGTGCTAGAGTTTTAAGTCATACCTGTTCGAAAGAAAACGTGTTTTTCCTTGAAGGGGGAAGGTGTTTAGAGCTTGTATCTCAGAGGATCTTTTCAGAGGGCTGAGTCCTGAAGGAAAACCAATAGAAAATACCTATGGGGTCTCCTCTGATGTTTTTATTGTTCTTTTCCCAAGCAGTATTGCCTTGTGAGAAAGTCACTTTTTCACATAGCATTGCAAGCTTTGACATTTGCAATGTTCCCATTCCCACTTTGAGCTGTTGCTATTTGACTGCTAGAGAGATTTAGACACTGCAATTAAATATTTTTTCTATTGGTGTAATGTGTTCAAGCAGTTCATAAACAGAAACGGTCGTAATAGGGTTTGATGCTGCCTTTTTATGGCTATAATTAATCTTGCTGTTATTTCAATAGCAGAGAATAGCTGGAAAATGGAAGTTGAACATGGGAAGCTCTTGTACATGTAATTATTTACTGGCTATAAATATTGAACTAGTAAAAACTGAAGAGGTTTTCAGGAATCTCAAGCAGTTTTTCATTGGTTGATGCTTTTATTTTTGCCATTCTCTTGCTGTTTGCTCTGTGAAATTCATGTTACCTGATTTGTCTATGTATATTTTGCTTGTTTGTTGGGGAGGGGGAAATCAAAAGGGAATAATTCCTGGGAATCAAAGGCAAAAACATAATTTGGAACTTGAAATGTTGTACTGAGTGAAGCACTATTGCAAGAGCACAGAAAGCAAACCTTCTTTCTTAAATGGGTGAATTATGGTGTGATGAAAACTGGTGAACATCAAATGACGATTTTAACATTCTTCACATCTAAACAGCTTCTGTATTTTAGTATTGTAATGAATCATATATTGAAGCTGTGATTCCTGGTTCCACCACCTTTTCCTTGGTAGATGTTTCTCCTCTCTTTCTCCATTTCTACAGTTGTAGATCATGTTTTCATTCCGGATAAACTCCCACTGAAATCATTTGAGGTTTGAAGAAGGGTCTCGTGACACTCCATCCTACTTCCCTGAGGATTAGGATCATGATTAAGACTGATTTAATTTGCAGTCTCTGCATGCTTTGTAACTTAAACCTTGCACTGGAGATTTCCAATTCTCTGAAATGCTTTCAAGTCAGACTGTGCTTTGGGGTGAGGCACGGTCACTGGCAGCACTGCCTGCACATCTCAGGGTAGCTTAGATCTTCACCCTGTGCATCTGTGGGGTGTAATAAGCTTCCATAGCTGCTGAGAGCCTTGATCAGGGCTTTGCTTTAGCAGTAGCTTCTAGCCTCCTTCCTAGTGACGCTGTATTCAGTGGCTGTATTTGAAGTGACAGATTTCAGCTCACCCTTTCTGTTTTGTATTTTAACATATTAAAACATGGTAATCCTTTGCATTAAAATACAGGGGACTTCGCTTAGTAGCTTTGTTAGATTGCACATGCTTACACGTTCCCGTAAGAATGGACTCATGCCAGTTATTGTATCATTTTTCTGGCTTACACTGCTAGGGTAGTCATCTTACCATGTCATTTGAGTTCTCCAAGTGTACTGTTGTACAAGACTCAAGTTATTGTATGAAGACTGTGAATTCTCTGTTTTGGCATAGAGGTAGCAAACACCAGTCATTTTAGCACAAACATAACCGTGCTTCTCCCGTTTTGTTGGGGCTTTTTTGTACAGGGAGAAGCATGTCTAGCATGTTTGTCAAACAGTGATTGCATCTCTAGCCATTGTGTGTGCATTTATACGGGGGGAATTATACATGTGTATTTAGAAATGCACATGTGCACATGTACAGAAAATAATGGTGTGATATTCCAGCATTTCAGTAGGTATATTGGCCCTGTGTGGAATGTGAATGAGAAATAGCAATTAACATACTGAATTCTGCTAGGATTTATATGTTTCTGCTTCAGTTCCTGCCTGTAGACATGTTGCAGGTGTCAAACTTGGAGCTGAGTTTTGTGAACCAGCAGGGGTATTTGTAATGAAGTAAAGGTGTAGTTGGTAGGGGAAGGCCTTTTCTTCTCAGCCACAGGTCTACTCACCATTATTCTTGTGCAGCAGCCTGAATGTACTCAATTAAAATTGCTATGTAAGCTGCCTATTCCATCCTCTAAAGAAAAAAAACAGGTGGGGTTTCTTTGTATGTATATAAAAGGTGAAATGTTCGTTCTAAGATGAAGAAACACAATTATTTAATAGCAGCAGAGCCTTTTCAGACTTACTTTTTTGCACATGTAAGAGTGAAAAAATACTAGAAACTATTAAGTCTATGCTTTTCTACTGAATCCTTTTTTTGCCCTGAGTTCTTCATGTTCTGTTGGTCCCTTTGAGCACCAGTTCATTCACTGGTACCTTTAATACCTCAGAACAATTGTCACCTGAGCATGAAAAAGCAGCATCTTCATTGGGTATTGCCTTTGCGGCCATGTAGATGTGACCAGGGATGGTGGAGGATGGCTTGCTTCCAGCCGCTGTGGCTGCTGGAGGTGGCCTCGTGCAGTGTGATGCTGCGCTCCATTTTTTCCTTTATGGTATGAAGTTATAAAAAGCCCCGGATGCTGTTTGGTGTGTTCAGCCCTTTGATGGAACAGAGAGGAGATACCATAATGGCAGAAACAAGGTGAAATACCAATGTTGCGACATACTTAGCCAAGCTTTTCATTTGAATTAAATAAATACAGAAGGTGCAGACTTCAGGTGGCAGGAAAAAGTGTTTCATGATAAAATATGGCAGTTTCCTGGAGACCTCTCTAATTTTTCTTTCTATGATTTTTATCACTCATCTTGTCAGGTTTCATTATGTTTGCTCATCTAGGGACGTTTTGTGCCTTTGTTTTCCCTTTTGATAAGAAGCACTTTTGCGACCATAATCTCTCTTACAAATGGGCATGGTCTCAGTGCTGCTTGACTCCTTTATCTTTTGTATAATTCTGTCCCCCTAGCATTCTGTGGGGTTTTTTTCCTCCCTGTTTTGATTGGAATCAGCGTAATCTCTGTGAACGAGAGAAAGAAAATGAGCCTGGGAAGAGGGAAGATGAAAGAGCAGCTGCAGCTACAGAGGCTCAGAGAGCCCCACGGGTGATGCTGGACTCTTAGCCACAGTTGAGAGACTTCTGAAGAGGCTGTTTTCTCATTGCTGTTTGTAACCAGCAGGCTCTGGATGGAGCCCAGTGTGTGGCCTGTGAGTGTTCCTCCTTCCCAGTGCCCAGGGTACAGAATTGCCTCTTGTTAGCCAGAGAAAGAAAGGCAAGGAGCCAGCACACACACTTGTATGTGAACTCCCCAGTCTCATTTGTACTTTAGCATCTGCAGAAGTAGTGCTGACTCCCCTGGACCTGATATCCCCTGAAGCATTCATAGAATCACAGAATGGTTTGAGTTGGAAGGGACCATAAAGCTCATTCAGTTCCCAAACCCAGGCAGGGACACCTTCCACTAGAGCAGGTTGCTCCAAGCCCCGTCCAACCTGGCCTTGAACACTGCCAGGGATGGGGCAGCCACAGCTTCTGTGGGCACCCTGTGCCAGCACCTCAGCACCCTCAGAATGAAGAATTTCTTCCTAATGTCTACTGTAACTCTCCCCTCTTTCAGTTTAACATCATTCCCCCTTGTCTCGTTGCTACATGTCATTATAAAAAGCCTCTCTATAGCTCTCTTGCAGGTGCCCTTTACGTATTGAAAGGCTGTTATAATATTGGCACATATGTGGCTGTCCTGGGCTGACATCAGCTGCAGAGCACCCGCTCTGCTGACAGAACACTGGTGTCTGGGGAAGAGGTTGGTGACTATTCAATTAGCAGCCTGACATGGTGGATAACTCCAGTGATGGACACCTCCCTATGACCCTGACCTCTGTGACTGTGTGTTTAATGATAGTCCAGCTTTTCAGAGCAGGGACTGAGAATTTGCTCTGCTTATCAAGTACCTGTACATACAGCCACTGATGTTTCACTTCTGAAACGCTTTATTGCTGGCGTGCTTGGCAACAGCAGGTTAATCACGCAGGTTGCTTCAGCTGCAAATGACTGGGAGGAAATAGAGATAAAAACCTGTCAGTAAAATTTTCTGATCTTCTGTGTGTCCCAGAGTACACCGAGCTTTGTGTAGTTTATGTGTAATGAAGAAAAAATCTACCCTGTAATAATAGATTTAATTAAATTTATCTGTGAGGAAGAATTGAAGTGGAAGAGGTAATTCAGATCGCTCAACCAGATACAATGTTTTGTTTTTTACAAAGGAAAAACATGTCTAAGTTTCTAGTAGGGCTTTTGATTATTTTAATCAATGGTTTCTTCCCAGCTTGCACAATATGTTCACTTAGAAGAAACAGCAATGCTGTGGAAGATCACAATAGGACAATCTATGAGTTTTCTCATAATTAAAGTTCCATTCTGTTTCTATAATTACCTAACTGCTTATCTGATGTGAAACCTGCAGAAACAGTTCCTGATCCGTTATATTCAAGCCAGACAACAAACTGAACTGCTTTTAAGGGATTAGCAAACATGGTAATGCTAGAAATTACGTTTTTAAATGCCTTTTGCACTTCACTGCTACGAGCCTCTTCTAAATTGCACTTCTATCCGATAACCACCAAGCACTTTACAAACTGTGATTAAACTTGGTGGTTATTTCAGCAGCAAGAGGTGTGTGAGGTGCTTCAGGAAAGCAGATCAAACATAGGTCCTGTAATAGCACTCACCGTTTCCTTTGTAATTAAGTAATTGCACTTGCAAGAGAGCATTGCTGAAATCAGTGGGATTCTGCACGGACTTCTGCAGCTGCCTTCTAGCACAGAGCTTGTGAAGGCCACAGTGAAGTTACTCACACATGGGCTTGCGGAGTGGGTTTGGTATCAGAACAGACCAAAGTTGAAGCAAGAAGACTGATGAAACAGAGTAATAGCAGGAGTAGAAAAAAGGTTATAGTAATAAGGTCAGAGGGATCTCTTATCTGAGGCGAAGCATAGCTTCAGTGTTAACATATATATAGAATCATAGAATAGTTAGGGTTGGAAAGGACCTTAAGATCATCCAGTTCCAACCCCCCTGCCATGGGCTGGGACACCTCACACTAAACCATGTCACCCAAGGCCTCATCCAACCTGGCCTTGAACACCGCCAGGGATGGAGCATTCACAGCCTCCCTGGGCAACCCATTCCAGTGCCTCACCACTCCAACAGTAAAGAACTTCCTCCTTATATCCAATCTAAACTTCCCCTGTTTAAGTTTTAACCCATTACCCCTTGTCCTGTCACTACAGTCTCTAATGAAGAGTCCCTCCCCAGCATCCTTGTAGGCCCCCTTCAGATACTGGAAGGCTGCTATGAGGTCTCCACGGAGCCTTCTCTTCTCCAGGCTGAACAGCCCCAACTTTCTCAGCCTGTCTCCATACGGGAGGTGCTCCAGTCCCCTGATCATCCTCGTGGCCTCCTCTGGACTTGTTCCAACAGTTCCATGTCCTTTTTATGTTGAGGACACCAGAACTGCACACAATGCTCCAAGTGAGGTCTCACGAGAGCAGAGTAGAGGGGCAGGATCACCTCCTCCGACCTGCTGGTCACACTCCTCTTGATGCAGCCCAGGATACGGTTGCTTTCTGGGCTGCGAGCGCACACTGAAGCCGGCTCATGTTCATTTTCTCATCAACCAACACCCCCAAGTCCTTCTCTGCAGGGCTGCTCTGAATCTCTTCTCTGCTCAAGCTGTAGCTGTGCCTGGGATTGCTCTGACCCAGGTGTAGGACCTTGCACTTGGCATGGTTAAACTTCATCAGGTTGGCATCAGCCCACCTCACAAGCGTGTCGAGGTCCCTCTGGATGGCATCCCTTCCCTCCAGCGTATCAACCGAACCACACAGCTTGGTGTCATCAGCAAACTTGCTGAGGGCGCACTCAATCCCACTGTCCATGTCACCAACAAAGATGTTGAACAAGACTGGTCCCAACACCGATCCCTGAGGGACACCACTCGTTACCGGTCTCCAGCCGGACATCGAGCCATCGACCACAACTCTTTGTGTGCGGCCATCCAGCCAGTTCTTTATCCACCGAGTGGTCCACCCATCAAATTGATGTCTCTCCAATTTAGAGACAAGGATGTCATGTGGGACAGTGTCAAACGCTTTGCACAAATCCAGGTAGATGACGTCAACTGCTCTGCCCCTGTCCATCAGTTCTGTAGCCCCATCATAGAAGGCCACCAAATTGGTCAGGCAGGATTTCCCCTTAGTGAAGCCATGCTGGCTGTCACCAACCACCTTGCTGTTCTTCATGTGCCTTAGCATGCCTTCCAGGAGAATCTGCTCCAAGATTTTGCCAGGCACAGAGGTGAGACTGACTGGTCTAAATATATAAATATATACACATAGATACATAGGCTTATTAACAGATTTGTCAAAAGTAACCTATGAAGGGTGGATTTGAGAAAGGGGAAAAACACAAGCAAGAAGTATGCGAGGATGCTCTGTACAAAGGGCAGGGCAAGCAGCAATTGAGGTAGGAAGCAAAAGGAAAGGGTGGAAGAATCAGGAGTCTGGTGCCAGTGGTGCAGCACAACTGCTTCTGCTTTCCACACTGAGGTAGTGGTAGGAAATAAGATAACTGGAATGTGTTTCTCAGGGGACTTGCATGACATTGCTCAGGAAAGCTGTGGAGATGCAGGTCTGGCAGTCAAGAAACCTATTTTTTTCTTAAGTTACCCTTTTCTAGGAAGTGTAGGCAAGGAGTAAAGCCTGGATGTTCTGAAGTGCACAAGGAAATGTCTATGGGCTCTGGGCTGAGACATTTGAAAAAGACTAATGCACCCTTTTAGGATCTTAAGTGTAGGCAGTTTCTTCTAAGCTGCATGCCCTACATTAATGGCTTCTAGGAAGCAGTTTCTTTTGCAGCCATTACTTCCGTAGTGCTAGTGGGAAGGGGGCATCTGGCCATGCTCATGCTTTAATATCATGCACACATGCAGTGAGTGCACAGGCTCTGACAAAAACTGAGTTCAAGGAACAACTTCAAAACCATCCGTGTGCAAGTTGTTCTGTTTTGGTTTGGTTTGTTAAAGTGGGAGTTTTGAATCTGTGCAGCCTTCAGGCACAGATCATCCCTTCCACGTGCTCTCGGATTTTGCATCTTGCTGTTCTAATGCATGCTGTAGCTTGTCCTGAGTTGTAAAGGTCACTATTGCTACTTCCAGCTGCTGATGGACTGGGAGCATGGATTTTTGGTTTGTCAGGAAGTCAGCATATCATTGCAGAATAGCAGTATGACATTGTCTCAGTACCAGTCATGCTCCATCGCTGAGTGTGCTTTGAGCTATCCCTCGTTGCTTTTCATGAGCCAGTAATCTTGTTTGGGAAACATTTAAGCAGTATTGTATGTCAGGATGATAGAGAAAAAGCTGAGTTTTGATTGTTCTTTTTCCATCCTTTCATTGCCGAGCTGTGCTGGTGTAAACATTATACCTGGTTTAGTTGAAATGCAGAATTATCCTTTTAAGTTACGCTTGCAATGAAAACCAGAAAAAAGTAGCAGATCTAAGCTGTTGGTGGCCTCAGATCACTGGTGCCTGAATTCTGAGCACAGTTTGAGTCCTAATGTGCAAGATTTTCTGTTTATCTAATAGTGGCTTCTGCAGTGTGCTTATGCATACCAGCTTCTATGCACACATGTATCTAAGTTCTGCACTACAGTTTCTTTCCACAGACTGGTGAGCAAGAAGTTTCCATGTATGTGAGGTGTTTTCTTTATGAGTTGGAAGCCCATCATATTTTCATCATATGGTATAAAATATTTATGATTGTTTTTAAAGGTTGGCTTTAGGAGACACTGTGATGTGATTATATTTAGTAACATAAAGTCCTTTTCTTTTTGTATATGTTTAAGAAGCTATGAGGAGTTATTCGTGGTGATTTCTAAATACCAGGGGGATGACCACTGTGAAAACATTTCAAAGGCAAATAGCTTGAAGCTGTAGAATGTTGTTTAGCAATTTTAGTTTAAATTAAAAAGTAATCCCTGTTATACATAATAAATGAAGGACAGATCTCTCAAATTGGGAAAAAGAGTTTAAAAAATTAAAATTAAAATGTCTGGGATTCAGGTTCCCGACAAAAGTGTGCTCAATGATAATGCAGGATCAAGTCACAACTGTGGGATCAGTTCTTATCTTTTCATAACCTAACAATGATTCTGCATATTCTTCTCCTTCACTTGGCTTTTTTCTTTTATCCATCTCCTGTGGTCCTGGCTTGGAAGAAGTGTTTTTTTCCATAGAGTATAAAGCAGCTGCCACTGGAAGCTGTTGCATAACATATGTCCCAGAAGGAGTGAATACATCCCTATCTGCTCATCAAATATTATGAGAACTAGGGCTGATGTTTCTGGATTTCAAGAGATGTTTTCTCTCCTACTGAGCCAAAGGAAAAACTCTGATAGTTCATACCCACGAGTGTGCTGACTTGCTTCCTCTGTACAGTAATTACTTAACCAGTTTCCCAAATCCCAAAGATCTTTAAAGATCAAAACTGACTGGATGGGGAGGATGGAGAGGAGGCAAAGGAGGGACAGTAGCGTGCAGTTCTTGAGTGTGATGATTCAATGCACATGGCAGCCATGGATGACGCAGGCCAATACATGCAATACATGGATGCACAAATCTGTCTTAAAAAACATTTGCCTGTGCCTGGAGCTCCTGCGCATCACATAGTGTGTAGGTGCTGTCAGCTAGAACTGTATTATGAGCTGGACGTAGACAGCAGAAACACTGGACAGAGCAAGTCAGGTTGTTTCGTTGATTGAAAGTCAATGAATATTATAACTACTTCTTGAATAATGTTCATGGAACTTGCATTTGATTTTTCTGTATACCCTGGTTTGTCAGGATTAGGCAATATTTCAAAGTAGTGCTGGAAACTGAGTGCTGGGGCAACTTATAGGCTGGTTTTGGTCTTTCATGTGGCCTCATGTGCTGCTTTTATTGAAAAGGCTGATGAAATCAAGTAATACATTTAGACATTGTTAGGAGCACACTTTTCCGTGTAGTCAGTCAGGATATTGGGGTTATTTCAAGCAATAATAAATAGAGTCGTAGAATCATAGAGTCAACTAGGTTGGAAAAGACCTTTAAGATCATCAAGTCCAAATGTTCTTCCAACATTGTCAAGTGCACCACTAACCCATGGCACTGAGGGCCTCGTCTCGACGGTGTGTGAACACTTCCAGGGACGGTGACTCCAGCACTGCCCTGGGCAGCCTGTTCCAATGCCTGAGCACCCTCTGGGGAAGGAATTGTTCCTCATGTCCAGTCTAAACCTCCCCTGGTGCAGCTTGAGGCCGTTTCCTCTTGTCCTGTCACTTGTCATCTGGAAGAAGAGATCAGCCACCTCCTCACTCCAGTCCTCCTTTCAGGTAGTTGTAGAGAGCTGTAAGGCCTCCTGAGCCTTCTCTTCTCTAGACTAAACTCCCCTCAGGTCCCTCAGCCATTCCCCATCACACTTGTTCTCCAGGCCCTGCACCAGCTCCGTTGCCCTTCTCTGGAACTGCTCCAGCACCTCGATGTCTCTCTTGTAGTGAGGGGCCCAGAACTGAACACAGGATTCGAGGTGCGGCCTCACCAGTGCTGATGGGTATTTTATTTTGCTGATTTTAGGTGTCCAGTTGTTTGGTTTAGCTGGGGGGGGGGTTTATGTTGTTGGGGTTTTTAACTCAACGGAATGAAGAATTCTTTAGGTATTCAGACAGTTTTCATACTTACAGTTGCTTTTTAGAGGGAATATAAGAGAATTTCCTTTACATCTTGAAGGTTATACTGGTTCAGGTCAGCCTTTGTTATCACCTCCAGCCTGGGATCATCAGCAGTGTGTGTTGTTCCAAGGCTGGTTGTAATTGTGACACAGATCAAAAGCTCTGCCAGGCTTTCCTTCCCCTTTTCTAAAAGCAGATTAGCAGCCTGGCATCTGTTTTCTTCATGGAGGATGGCACAGATGCCCATACTGCTGACTCACAGTGGTATAGCTGACCTTTCTGCAAGGCGTGGGATGATGAAGGGAAGGTGCATATGTGCTTGCCAGTCACCCCATGTCCCTGAAGTTAGCAGATATAGGGATGGTGCTTTCTTGCTCCTCTTCAGTGTGAAGCAGGGCTGAGCAGTGCTTTGAGCCTCACAGTGAAGCTCTCAGTCTGATATACCCTTTCCCCTTGAGCTCTATGTGTCTTCTCTCCTGCAGTTGGCAGGTGGAGAAGCCTACACAAAGGCAGCTCTGTCTCATTGTCAGAGGAGGTTTTGGAAAGGTTAGGCACCGTGAATGCATCAAATTATTTAAAGTTCTGGCATCAGGCTCCTTCAAGTCTTAAGTGGCTGCATAGGAAATTATAGCTGACCTGCATAGGAAATGAGGTGTACTTTCAACTTGAAAGTCATAAAAATTACTTTATCTAGACCAGATGCAATCTTACCTACTATACAGGCCACTGAACTTTGTCTCAGAGATCTATTCTACCTCTTTTAGTTACGCCAGGTTGGAAAGAAAGTCTTCCTGCTGAAAACATTAAAAAGCCACACAGCAGCCTTTAAGAGCCAGCGCGTTGTACTAGATTTCTGTGAGCTTTCCCCCCACTTGCTGTGTGGGCTGGATTCTTGCAAATAAATGAATATAAATATATAATACAAATACATATAAATATATAAATATAAATAAGTAATTTAGTCACTAGGTTAGCAAATAAAAATCTGGAGCACCTGAAAGTGCACTAGGAAGCACTAGGAAAGTTTGAGATCAAGGAACAGGTGACTGAGAGGTGGTAAAAAACATGGATAGCTGCTGTAAAGTGCAAAGGTCAAGGGGTTGTGAACAATCTTACAATTTCACATAATTATAGAGTTGAAAAATATACCTTATTAGAAAGGTATTTGATTTATTGAAGAGAGGGTTGAAAGTTGCCTTTTTCCTTAGAGGAGAAGTTTCATCACACAGTTGTTTCTTTAGCTTAGCAAGAAACAGTATAATTTGATCCAGTGAACAGAAGCTGAAACTAGGTAAGAGAACTAGAGATAAGGACTAGAGCTAGAGATAAGATGCAGCTCTTAACAGTAGTGGTAAATAAACAATTGGACTCGCTTGTCCAGCAATCTTTAAATCAAAATAGATACTTGTCTTAAAGGTATGCTGTCAGTTAAATGGGGTGTTGATGTAGAAAGACAACCTTTGCTGTGCAGACGTTGGGCTGATCTTTACAGTCCTGTAGCTTTTAAAGTGGGGAGTTCTCCCAACCAATACACACAGATGTTGGTGAAGCTGCGCATTTTATAGATTAAGACATTTGGCCAAGCTACTGTAAACCACAGTAAGCTGTGACACTGGGAGGTACTCCATCTGGGAATTGAGCTGGGCATTCAGAACACCGGGAAGGAATTTTCAGGGCAAAAATACCCTTGTTTGGTTAAGGGAAATAGTTTCTTCATGGGTAGGGGAGAGCCACTCTCCTTCCTTCTCACCAGCTATGGGTCATCATTCATAGATGTCCAAAGGCAGTCATATGTATCAAGAAACCTTTTTGCTGTTCTGTGATCCTTGGAGATCTGGCTTTCCTCAACAAATGGAAACCAGGAGAAACCTCTGAGAAGGGACATGTCATGCAGATGGAAAACATAATCAGTGAGATTTTGCACAGAGTGTTATCTTGCTGCCTGATAGGCGGGTTGATGGCAGAGTTTTTATGGAGTTAATTATTCATCACTGAGTAGAAGCTATCTAGTGTATATATATCTGCCTATACTATCTTAAATATATTGTCTGTATCTCATGTATCTATATGTACTTCTTTTCATCTCTGATCTGCACAAAATATCCCCAGAGATAAAGAGACATTATGTTTTAGAGAGAAGAAGGTGTTTCTTGCCCTTGGTAGCTTTTGCTGCCGTGACCTGTTTGAAGTAGGCTGGCTGCGTTTCAGAATTGGGCCCACTGGGAAGCTGACAGTCACAGTTAAAGCAGGCTCCATTGTCTGTACAAGCTCTGGCTCATTTTCTTCTGATCAAAAGTACTTAGTGAGAGGTGCAGCTTGGATTCTTTAAAGCATCTCATTATAGATTATATTTAGAAGTGGGAAGAATATATTATTAATTATGAGGATGCTCTAAAGCAGAAAAGCTGTTTAATCCTGCCCTTGATGAACAGAAAAGTTAGTGTGAAGGAAGGTTATGCAATTAACAGTATATTCATTAGGAGTTCATCAGCTATCAAACTATGCTTATCTTCTGGATAGTACTGGAATATCTGACAATTTTGTAGTTACTGCTTAAGTGATAAGAGCGAGAGACAGAAACTGCTACGGGAAAATTTATATAATACAGTTTCCATATCTGTTATCTGCCAGTTTACATATATATATACTTTTATATCTCAGTTTAAATACTCTCCTGTTGCCTAGGGAGTGTGGGGTTTGCTGGGAAGAACTGTAGATGGAAGTTGGCCTCACATATTTATTGGCTTACAGGGTTGCTACATAGCTACCGTGTATAGCCACTTACTGTAAGGCTTATTACAGGGGGTTTTATATCCTTTGTTCCCACAACGCCCCTTTTACCGAGGTAGCTGACCAGTGGGTTCATCCCAGTATCATTCTGCATATTTGCTTTGATCTATTTAGTACTCTCAACTCCAGCCTGTGTACTGGCCCTGTAAAACAGAGCCACCTTTGCAGAGGCATTTCTCTAACTTCAGTGATTCTTGTGATGACTTTCAGTACTTACAAAACATGATAATTGTTCTGTCTTCAAGTTCAGACTGACATCTGGTAACAGATTTTTGTTATCTGTGTGATATATTCTGGTGAGCTGTTTTTTAAGCTGTGCTTGAAACCTAATTTTGATTTAAGCATTAATTTGCTTCAGAAGAAGTTGAAAAGTCAAGAGCTTAAATGTGCCAGAATGTGTATGAAATAAACTGCCTTCTGGAATTTGTTTCCGGGTTTGTTGTAATAAGAATGGAGCACTGTGGTATGCATATTGTGGGGAATTCTGAAAGTTAATGTATGGGAGGAGAAATAGGTCAGTCCTGGTGCTGTGTTCAGCAGCTTATATGAGTGACCAAGGTGATTGTGGCTGGTAGGCTTGCACTAAGGGAGATTACTGTTAGTGAAAAGCATGAATTCTTTGGAGAAACTAATTTTTTAACAGTGCCACAGATTTGAAGGGTCTTGAAAACTCTCCGTCATTTCTATCCTTAAACCAAAAACCGTCAAAGAACACTTGATTCAACAGAGAAGTAAATGTGTCTTCTGTCTAAAAGTATCTGTGCAGAAATTGTTCCAAGATGCTTTCAAACTGCTGAGTTACGAATCACAGGGGGAGGTATGATTGATTTATTGTGTGCTGCAATCTGGAGTATTTTATCACTGAATCTATAGTGAAGAAAGTTGATGTTAATAAAGCTGCAGTGTATTTAGACCAAAAGCCGAGGAAAAAAGGAAGAAACATTAGTACAGATTTAGAGAATATAGTTATTACCTGTGTTGTTGTGCAGAACAGTTCTTTCCACAGTCTCTGCTAAGTCAGGCCATGAGGGAAGGGCTTTGTAAGTCAAAGCTTGAGAGTGGGGTCTGATGTGCCCATGGGATGTACAGGTAATGGGAATTAGTCTGTGCTACTTAGGCGCACAGCTGACATGGCCAGGCTGATACCTGAATAGATGACAAAAGGCTTGCAGTAAGTCACGCTTCAGTGAAGGAAGGTGAAGGCAGTTGTTCCCCAGCTGTGCACCTTTGTCCAGCAAGGCTGTCCTGGGCCCTGAGAGCTGTATTCAGCAGCTAAATGCATCAATTTGTCGGCTGTGTGGCTGCGTGAGAAAGTTTGAAAGTTGTTCAAAGATCTGTTTGCCCACAAGGCTTCGGAATCACTGATCTAGGGCAGGGAACAAGTTTTCCTTTCAAAAGTTGCATTTCTCAGGGTTAATTAGCTGACTTCCATTCATGCCTAGCTTGTGCCGCCTTAACCTCATGACTCTCATTTCTTCTTTGACACTCTTCTTTCTTCCCATAGCATGTCTGTGTTTGAATTTCGTTGATTCCCAGCCACATCACTACCAGTCTGTGCTGGGTCAGCTGTTACCTTTGAGTGTTTTATTCTCCTAAGGCTTGCTTGAATCAGGATTGCCTTGAAAGCATCATGCATTACTAATCATGAGGGAATGAAGTGGATCGTGATAGGTTTTAAAGGCTGTCTGTAGCCAGACTTGTTTTTTCACAGTAGGCATCCCTGGATATAAGCATAGGTAAAGGATCTGTGTTGAGGAGCACAGCTCGCTCTGCTCTCAACTAAGCCAAAGACTGGAGTTCAGTTTGATGTCTGGGCTATAGGGAAGGCAAATTTCTTCCTCCACAACCTCCCCAACCTCACCCATTATTATTAATGTGAAAAGGAGGGGAGACTGAACTGCATTACAACTAGCAATGTATACACAGACTGACAGGGTAATTATGGACATAGTGGTGGGGTAGCAGGTTTGACAGGACAATGTACATCGCTGGCTTCCAAACTAGCTCTAAAAACAATAGAGTATAAAAGAAGATGTATGTTCAGGATAGAAAAAAAGGGGAATATTTTAACTGACCTTAAATAAAGCCATGTCATTGTTGGATTGTTTTAGTCTTT
Organism: Psittacula echo; assembly: GCF_963264785.1. NCBI lineage: Eukaryota > Metazoa > Chordata > Aves > Psittaciformes > Psittacidae > Psittacula > Psittacula echo. The sequence goes on from NC_137740.1 coordinate 6,898,435, forward strand.
GCTTTTGCTTGAGCGTGAAAAGTGCCTCTCACAGAAGGGAACATTTAATAGCTTTGCTATTAGAAAACTCTCTGAAGAAAATGATGAGTCCTGGGTTTTAACAGAGCTGTGCATTTGCTAGCTAACAAAGTCAACTGTTCAGTTTATTGAATTATTAAATGGTTTGAGATCAGTTTCCTGCTTTATGTGGCTCTTCAGCTGTTCTCATTTCTTATTTTGATGTCTAAGTTTTCCCCTGTGTTTATTAGTAATACCTTCTCTACTCTGTGCAAAGAGCATGAGCAGCTGATCCCTGAGATCAGAGGTGCTCATCAATGACCAGAAAATAAAGATTTTAGTAGTGCAAAATGATCAGAGGAGCTCTACTGTGGAAACTCAGGTTTTCAGTAATCAGAATAATGTCTCTGTGTCACAACTCCTCTTGAAGACATGTTCTGCTCTGGCTTAGAAGTGGAACAGAGAGAAGGGCAAGAAGGTTTGGTTGTTTCACAAGGAGGGACTATGTTAGGGCTTCATTGAGCAGGGAGAGGGGGGGAAGCATCCAGCCACTGACTGTGTGCCTATTTATCATGCTTGGCTACCTGATGGGCTTCAGTGGCATGTGTAACACCAGCCTATTTAAGTCTCTGACATTGCACTTTTTTACCCATAATTATCACCAGAGACTACTTTTGCGCTGATTTAAATGAATCCCTTGAACTCTTCCTGTAAGCAGATATAAGTTAAGGTTTCGTCTCTCTGGAGTTTAGAAGGGCTTGTCTGCTTTATGACTACTGCTCCTGATTAAAGTGCAAACCTAAATTTTCTGTATAGCTATTCTCCTCTTAAAGATCACTGTAGTAGTAATTTTGTGACTGAATATAAGGAAGTAAATGGCACAATTTGCATCGATATATTTCTATTGGTGTCCATATTTAATGTTGGCCTTCAAGAAACTGGCTGGGATGGAGTAGTAGCTGGGCCCATTTTGGCAACATCTCAACGTGATCTGTGATTTAATCCCTGATTCAATTGAAGTCGGCAACAGATTTCTTGGGCCAGGATTTTTCCATGAATGCTTGAATATTTCTCCCTTTTTAAGTCCACGGAAAATCATGGATTTGTCTCATCCGTAGAGAAGAGACACAAAGCGTCAAAGTTGGTAGAAATAGGGGGGAAAGTTGGCAGATGGCCTCAGACTTCAGTTTGTTGAAATCCCCTTTTTGTTCACCTAAACAATGAGAGCTGTGCTTCATAGTGACTAAGCTAGGCACTAGCCTGGCATTGTAGGGCAGTATTAATTTATTCTCTGGATTAATCTGAGTAAACGTTTCTAGTGACCATATGGCTGTGGTGTCAGGAAGGATGTACAACTGTAGCATTTAGAGGTGGCACGTGGTTCATGGTATCTCACATGGCTAAAGGATTTCTGCATCTCTGACCAAATCAATGCTTAGAGACATTTCACTAACATTGAAGAGATATCTGGCTAAGGCCAGGTTGGACAGGGCTTTGAGCCACCTGGTGTAGTAGAAGGTGTCCCTGCCCATGGCAGGGGTTGGGAACTAGATAAGCTTTAAGGTCCCTTCCAGCTCAAACCATCCTGTGTTTCTATAATCCAAGTACTATTGATCATAAGAAGCTGAATGAGCTAGGTGGAGTACAAAAGCCAAGACAGTCCAAGGACTGATGAGGAATTGCTAACCATCTGTGTGGAGATTCTAGGTGTCCTGTGGGAAGGGAACTTTTGTTAGGGCATAAAAGCTGCTGAGGGAATGAGCCTTTACAGTAGTTTCTGTAATTCTCATGTGTGAAATGGCAGATAATGAAATCTGGTTGGATTGGGACCAGAAAACCCTTATTGTATCATGTAGATCTTAAAAACCTGTCATGATCTCTTAGAACCTGCTCTCTCTGTGCTCAACCAGACTTGACAGCAGGGGAATGTCACTGTGTATTGTACAGGCCCCACTATAAAAGTGTCATTTTACAAGTGCTGGATGCTTAAAACAAAAAAAAGGAGTTTATTTAGACTCAATAACTTATATATATCCTGACTGTTGTTAAACATCTGATCTTAGTTTGTAAATTCTGAAACTTTAGAAGGTTTGACCATAAGAATTGGCTAAAAAAGATAAAAAAGCTTCTTGACTCGTACTGAACCTATCACAAGTTTCCTATAGTTTGAGGCTATAAAGGATTGTAAAATCTGCCAGTTTAACCTCTTTTCCATGTGCCATTAACATTGACTTGGATTTACCTGGAATGAGCCAAGTGACTTCAGTTAAGGGACTTTAGTTGCTAGCAGCAGGGCCTGTTGAGTGTATCAGGTGGATAAAAGAAGTGCCATCAAGACAGTATCTTGCAAAGCTATGAGATAACTTAGGGGAGACACGGTCAGATGATTGCAGCAAGTGAACATTTGCTGTGTTTAGAGAAAGACAAAATCAGCTGAAGTCCTGCCAGTCTGACTGAGGGAAGGGAATGCTTTTCTTATCCAAGTCTGATGGTAGTTTTGATTTTTAAAGTGGGTGAGTATGGCAATTGGGAATCTGAGAAAGAAGCCCAAGAGCACTGGTCCTTTCTGTCCAACATGCTATCTTGAGCTGTGCCAACATTCAGTATTCTGGGAAAGATTTGAAAACAAAGTGTATCAAGATAGGTCTGAACCTGGGTAAAGAATCACTTCCTAACCCATGCAGATGACTCAAATTGTGGGACGTGAAGCTTAGTTGTTATTACAAAAACTGATGACATTTGTTTTTTCAACCTACTATAGAAATACCTTCTCTCTTTACACCGTGCTCAAATACAGTTTATATTAACTATTAAAACTATTGGCAGTACCTTGAGAATCGTTTTCTTCTCTGAGGTTGTTTGTAGTGTCTTTGAAACATGCTTTTCCTGTAAAAGCTACCTCATTTTATTCTGGCAGTGAGGCTGTATTTCAGTAATTAAGATTAATCCTGGGATTTTGAATTCCTGATTATTTTACTCTGATCTTAAAGGTGATAGTCACCAATGTGATAATCTGCAAGAAACCAAGCTACATGCTGTCTATTCTAGACACGCTGAACCCTTTGTACACTAATCTTATTTTCTCCTTCCCTCCAGTTTTTAGGTAGAGGGGTTGGAGACTCATCGAAGACTCCTAACCCATGCTCTTGTAAAAAAGCCTTTCTTACAAGCACACAAGAATGGACTTAATAAGGCCTGTGCTACGCAGTGCAATGGAGTTAAAGATGCATAAATCCTTTTCCATTCCCCTGGGAATGGAAAATAAGTCACTCTCAAACAAATCACACCATAGAATCTAACGTTTTATCAGGTGTATCAACTGTTAATATTGTTTATGGTATGATTCTTGAACTTTATAGTATAGCTTCTTAGTAGCCTTTCCTAATCTGTCTTTTCAGTTGCTCACAGTAATTTGTTTAAAGGTAACATCCATAAGTTAATTACCTTTTTGTGCAGAAAGAATAGATTTTCACTATTTCTCTGCCTTTGCATGCTTCCACAAAGGTTATTGCACGTAAGTGTGTACTTACATACTCAAAAACAGGCAGGTAGCACCAGTCCAAGCTCCCAGGTCCTGGGAATGAATGTTGTCAGCATGCCCCAGTTTCAACCTGACCCATCCTGTGCTAGCAGATGGATGGATTGGCCTCCTCTGTCAACAAAGGCTTCGATTGTGGTGGTGGTTTGGTCTTATTCCAAGTCTCTCTTAATTCACTTAAGCCACTATTCATGACATTGGTTTTGGCCTGGGTTGGGTTGCCTTTATTTTCTCAGTGATCTCAAGTGTGTGCTTAATACAGCTGTGGTGAGCAAACCAAACACTACTACTGGATGCAGTTCCACTGGCTTTAGTAGAAGTTACAAGTTCACATAAAGCTTGCTATCCCAGCAGGCCGACGCTTGTAGTGTGTTGCTTTACATGACAGAAGGGAAGTTCACTGCAAAATCCTAACCTTTATGGAAACAATACTTCGGTTAGCATTCCCCATAATATGTTCTTTGCGTATTGCACCCCAAAACCCCAAACTCTTCTCATTGTAAATGAGACTCTTGTTTCATGTAGTTGGGTTTGGGTTTGGCTTGGCACAAAGAGGACATAAGGGAGATTAAATATAACAAGCATGATTATATAACACTTTAGCAGAAAATCTGATGTGTCTTGAAGGGTTAAATGAAGTAAACTAAGGCAACAGCAACCTGTCCTGGGCTACAGAGTGAACTAATGGATGAATAGAGTAGAAGCCAACATGCATAGCACCCATGCTGAGGTGAGAGAAGAGGTGAGGGAAGGAAAATATCAGTGCAGACACACCTTCAGCTGTGACAATAATTAAAGTCACAAGATGGATTTTGAAATGTGTTTCTTACGCACCCTAAATACTTCAATGGGAAAGTATAAATAGTGAGTGTAGACTGGGATATACATTCGTATATATACACACATGCACACACACACATATATATATATGCACACATACATAAAAAGACTATACATGCAAACTTGCGACTGAAATGCTTTTCTGAATCTCAGATCTCCAGAAACTGGGAATTCTGAAGTCTGAATTTCCCTAAGCAATCTCTACCTGTCAGGTCCCTTCCTCTCTTCTGAACAGTTGCTCCTTTACTAACTGTGCTTGTCTTGGTTGGAAACATAGAGGTACCAGTCCTGTACTTGGGCAGGTATAGACATTTATTCTTGGTGCAGCTCTGGGATAGGACTGCCAGCTATGACAAAAGAAGATGTAAAGATAATATTTGAGGAGGGAGCTACCTTGATAAAACTGCTCTTCTTTAAGAAAAAAGGCTAGTGCTGGTGGAAAGAGGGAGGTAGGAATTTTAAGCTCCATAATAAAAGTAGTAGTGGAAGTTTTGCAGGAACAATTTATTAGCATGTCAGAAATTAATACCATTTTAGTGTGGTATTTTCTCTGCAGAATGAAGTTTTGGGTTGGGATTTTTCTTCTGAAGAACCTGGGAAAAACACAGGGGACAGTCTGGAGAGGGTGGGGAGTTATTTCAGCAGAGATAGAGAAACTTTTCAGACCTGTAAGATGATGTATTTTCACAAAGGGCATTCTTTTCAGTCTGCTGATGAAAAGTCTTGTGGGTTTCCCACCAGTAGAAGCTGCTTAATTACATTTTGTGTATGCTCTTAGAGTACCTGTTTGGTGAGAACCTGACAAATGGTCTTCTGAAAGTAAATCAATTCTGTTTTCTTGGGCTTTCTTGAATATACATGATGTCCGGAGCCTGAAAAGCACAGCAGTGGCACAAGAGGAAGCAAACAGTGGGGCGCCAGTTAGGCTCTATGGTTCTCTGAAAGACTTTGTAGACTCCTATAAAGAAAAAGAAGAATGTGCCATTGGCGGTATTGAGTAAATGGAACCTTCTTGTCTTCTTTGCTCTTGTCTCCTTATAAATAAACCATTGTTGTCCATCCTTGGCATTTGCAGTTCATTGTGATAAATTGGTCTTGATGTGTCTGACATTTCAACCAAGTTGTTTAATGGTGCTTTTCTGAAGAGGCAGATCTTGCTATAACTTGCATTGGTGCAGAATATATCGAGGGTAAGAGCACTCACCATCGTGTGCAGCGCTAACTCTTTCCTTTCTGGGTGGATGAAGAGGAAAGTAGGAAGTAAAGCATTTTGGTCACGTAAACCCAAAAGGCCAGGGTGTGTGTAAGCAGTTTGCAGAAACAGAAATGTCACGTCTGGACTGCAGCTGATAAAAGCCTGTTTAGTAGCGTGAACAACACCATAGAGTCCACTTGCTGCAGCATCTTGGGGCAGGAAGGAAAAAGCCCAACTTGCTGAAATAATGCAGAAGCATTTTCATCAAACTTTTGCTTTGAGTCTTATGCTAGATCCCCTATCTGTTATCTGCCAGTGCTTACAAGTTGTTGGCTTCCATGCAACGATTGCTTGGATGCAGAAACTACTGGAACACAGAGATTTGATGATCTGTGACCAACAGCAACTTCTGTTGCTGCATCCCTGAAAGGTCAAGCTTTGATTTATATTTTTTAAATGGCTGCAATTACTCTGTCAGGGAAATGATTAACACAAAAATTGCTTTCCATAAATAGGAGTCTTCTGCCCATACCTTTCCAAACCTTTCAGCTTCCAAAAGCTATTATGCATCTGCCCACAGCAGCCAAGCAAAAGGAATGCCTGTACTTAAACTGTGACCAATAAATAACTAGATTGCTGGTTAATGATCCCACTGTGTTACAATGCTGTATTATAACTTATTTTTTACCTTCTTCAAAATCAGGTGTGTGGAAAGTGTTCTTACCTGTCTCGACCCATTTAGTTCTCCATGGAGATTTACTATGAGGATGAAACAGCTGGTGCTACTTGTCATCAAAACACATTTTCTTTTCCATTTCGTAGCCTGAGTGAGAAGAACTGGAACAATTTTTTGGGATATGGACCAATAACCTGATTAACAAATGACTCCATTACTATTTCTGGTGTTTCAGTTTTCCCAGAATGCCAGTCCAATAGAAACCTTGTTCTTGAATGTGCTCCACAAACGCAGCCAGGAGACAAACTTACAAAGTGCAAAAGCACGTAAATCCAGTTGGAGTAGTAAATCTAGCAAGGAAAGTTACTTTTATCTCATGTATTCCAAGTGTGTGTTTACTTACGGTCGAAACTTGGGGTGGCCTAGAAGCAAACCTCATCGCAGGGCTCACCACTGAATTGGTTTGGGAGGGGGAGAAAGGGGCACAGTCGAGTGCTCTGTCTCATGCAGCCACAAGGGAGCTGTAACCTCCTTGCCCTCCATCTTACCGGCCCTCTGAGGCAGCTGCTCAGCAGCCAGGGCTTGGTGGTGAAGACTTTTGGGAAGGGGCAGCTGGGGTTTGGTGGCCATGGAGCTGCACACCTCAGAGCTGAGAGGCTTTGGAGGCCTTGATGGAGGATTGCAAAACCCAGGGAGCTGTTGGAGACCCCAGTCATGTCATCGTTTTGTACAGTATTTGTGGCAAAACCTCCTGTTTTGACCAACACTGCTATGCCCTCAGGAACCAAGGCAGCCCTGCTGCTGGGGTTGGGGCCCCTTCCCCACTGCAAAGCATTGTGCCTCCCTGACCTCCTCAGGCCTCTTGTGCTGCCTCATACACAGGGCCTGTGACCATTCCTTCCCCAGAAGTTGCTGGTTTTGCCTCAGAATGGCCACCTTTCTCCTTGATGGCAATGAGATGAGGCCCCCGGTGCCTTCCCTCCCTGGCCCCTGCAGGCTCGTCCTGCCAGAGTGTGGTCTATAATCCTTGTGAGGCTTTGTACAGAGGTTTAAAAACCAAAACAATTAAGAAGCCTCCAGGCTCAGGCTGAGAAAGTTGGGGCTGTTCAGCCTGGAGAAGAGAAGGCTGCATGGAGACCTCATAGCAGCCTTCCAGTATCTGAAGGGGGCCTACAAGGATGGTGGGGATGGACTCTTCATCAGGGACTGTAGTGACAGGACAAGGGGTAACGGGTTCAAACTTAAACAGGGGAAGTTTAGATTGGATATAAGGAAGAAATTCTTTACTGAGAGGGTGGTGAGGCACTGGAATGGGTTGCCCAGGGAGATTGTGCGTGCTCCATCCTTGGCGATGTTCAAGGCCAGGCTGGATGCAGCCTTGAGTGGCGTGGTTTAGTGTGAGGTGTCCCAGCCCATGGCAGGGGGGTTGGAACTGGATGATCTTAAGGTCCTTTCCAACCCTAACTATTCTATGATTCTACGATTCTATGCTTGAGGACTGGATGAGGCTGGCAGAAGTGATGTGTTTGGGGTGCGAGCTCTGTGCTGAGGGGCTGTGGGGCTTCTAGGCCAAATGACCTCCATTTTGGCTCTTGTTTGAGGGGACTGCTGGTTGCTGATACAGAATGCTTTCCTGCTGTACCCAGGAATTACTTGGGCACGTTTAAGGATGGTGCACCCCAGCACATACAGCTCTGGGGATGATGGTGTCCAGAGTGGTGAGACATGCCAGCTCTCTTGAGGCTGAGGGCGGGCACCATTATGCGCAGTTGGCAAGTGACCTGGTTTTCAGATGTGCTGTCTCACTTCTGTGGAAGGACGTGAGTGCTCAGTGCCGCCGAGCGTCCCTGCAGTTGTAAACCTGCAGCTTAGAAGGACCAGGGCTGAGGGAAACACGCAGGACATGGGTCCCGGCCTGTGGGTGGGCACCGATGTGAGCTGGCAGGCATGTTGTTCCTGGTGAGTGGTGTGTGGAGCCTTTCCAGCCTTAGGTGATTTTTATTACTAACTGCTGGTACAACGCTCAAAAAGCCTGAGTAAGGATCCCTTTCCCACCCCCAACCCCCCGTCATGCAACATTCATGAATGTTATTTAGGTATGCAGTGAGTAAATTTCAACAAAAATGCTGTCTTGCCTCAGGGTTCTAAAACTTCATGACATCTGTTATTAACTGTATGTGGCAAGACCTAAATTTTCTTGATATATTGCTTGCCCATAGCTTCTAGAGACTGCTTCTTATAGCACTTCAAGGTGCTAAAATGGAGAAATCCTGGGATTAAGTGGTGCTGCCTTCTAAGTGGCTGATTGATGCTTTGGGGCTGTAAGATGCTCCTCTACAACTTTCTTGTGCAGGTGGAAATGCAGGGATATCATTTTCATCTTCTTTTACTCAGCACATTGGAAATGGATTGACTGTGCATAAACACCTTTACCAGAGCAGGGTAATGGAAAAGTTTTAATGCAGAAGTTAGGTTCCTCCCTTTTCAGTAGACCTGCAGTTATATATATGTGTGTGTGTATACATATATATATCTAAATATAATCATTAATACCAATGGAAGAACTATTTGAAAACATGTAATTTTTTTCAAGAGAGAAACTGGTCTGTTTAATAAGCAAATCCTGCCAAACTGGATGATGATTCCAGAATACTAAATAATTGTTGAAGCTGTGGAACATTATGCATTCAAGCAGCCTTGTCACAATAAATGTAGATCTGTTGCTCTTTACACTAGTATGTAAAAAAACCCTAGGAATTTTGGCAATGCAGAATAAGAGAACAAGCTTCACAGCTTACTTGGTTCCAGATAAATTTGTCAGGTTTTTTTTCATAGTTGTATACTTGCATGTACCAGCATTATTGCTTTTGCATGTCTTCCGGTGTCTCTGTGTCTTAGACCACAGTTGCCTTTAATGTAGACAGTTCAGTTTAACATATGTTAAGTTCACGCTTTTGCTTGCCACTTTTTCCTGAGGTTTACTGACCATAATCTGCCTAGATCGTTATATTTAGAAATTGCCTTGTAATACCAAACATAAAAGTAAACCCTTATGATAAAATTAGGCAATTTGTTTTTCCTGATTCAATTTGAGGTAGTGTTTTCAGAGTAGTTTATCCAGTACTACTGCTGCTGTGCGTGCAGGATGTTAGTGTTCTAATAGCAAAAAGTACAGTGTATTGAGGATTTGAGGCAGTCACATACAGCCAGTGCCCTAGGTTCTCAGTTGAAATCCCTGTTGATCCATTGAAGCAACTGTGTGTATTTGTTTTATTTGCATGTTCCTGTACAGTTGCATTCTGAAAGGGATTGGCTGGGTCAGGAACAGGCTGGAAGGACAGGAAGGTCCTTGTTTCTGGGGAAGCCTGTGCAAGAAGACCTAATTCAAGAAGAAGCAGCATGTTGCAGAGAGAAAAGTGGCAGCATGAAGCTGGGCGCTTCTAGCCCATGCATGGACTGGGATAACAAGGACAAGGTGGGAAAAGGCCCCGCCAGGCTCCAAGAATGTTTGAAGATCCACGGGGCCTATGCACTTTTTGTTGCAGCTCCGGGTCCCTGGGATGGCCAGAAGTAAGACCCCGCCTGCAAGAAAATGCTAGGTAGAAGTTGCATATAAACCTGAGTTCTGTTCTTGTCTCCTAATTTCTTTGCATTTAAAATTAAGTTTCTGGGATTTTGTTGAAATAAACAGTGGTGCACTTTTTCTTTTCTTCTCTCCCTTCCATATAGGTTTTGTGTTCTCTTTTGGGGAACACATACAGGACATGTAAGCAGCCATACCTCAAAATCAGCGTTGACCTGAGATTTCATTACAATACGTCTCAGGATTGAGCCATGCAAAATAAAAGTAACTTTAAAACGGTAAACAGTGTTAGGAATGTCTAGAATTATGTTTAACTTACTGTTTTTTTTCCTTTAATTTATTCTTCCAGCCAAGCAAGTATGTCCATCTGAAAAAATCAGCTGTGGAGACTTAAGCAACAAATGTATCCCGTCGTCCTGGAGATGTGATGGACAGAAGGATTGTGAAAGTGGTATTGATGAAGCTGGTTGCACTCCTGGTGAGTTAGAGTAATACTTTAATATGTATGTGACATCTCCCTTTCCAACCATGAAAGTCCTATTACAAATTGCATGTAAAGGGATGACTTTTCCTGCCAACAAAGTCATTCACTCTACATTTGCAGTGCGAAGTAGTGAATTTGAGAGAGAGAGAGGAAAGAAGGATGCTCCAGTTGGAGCTGGCTGGAAACTATAAAGTGAACTCTGTGGAGAATTAAGTATTCTTTTGCTACTGTAGCAGAATATAGCTAGTCAGTTTGGAACATGATTGTCAGGGTTAATACCCAGATGCTGTGGTAAGGACTTCAATAATAATGTTCAAACCTTCCTCTGTGGTAGCTCAGCAGCTTATGGCCATGTCCTTCCTCCTGCAGAGTGTAGCTCTATAGACTAAGGCTAGCTTCTGCTGGGGTATAATAGATAGGCCTGGACATTTCTTTATTAATAGCTTGTTGGTTTCTGGACAGAAAGAGAATGATATACTATTTACTGTAACTGTTTTACATTCAGTTCCTAAATGGCCATTGCCTTTTATTAGGCCTTTCTCTGCTGAATGAAAGAGCTCTTTAAGAGTGTTTTCCCTCTGTGAAAACTCCTACACTGTGTAATCAAGCCATTTCTCAAACTGTCTTTTTGATAGACTAAGCATATTTAGTTCTTTATGCTTCTTGTTGTCAAATATTTTCTTTTAAATGAATGCTTGATTCATTTTGTGGCTCCCTTCAGTATCCCAGCTGATTTTCTAATTTTATTTTTATACGGACCACCAGAACTTAGGGAATATCAGCCTTACCAGTCTATGCAGAAGTAAAATCACCTTTCTAATACTGTTCTTAAGTAACTCGGTTTGTTATTAAATTCTTTTGAGTGCAAACAATCCCAGGCTATTAAGAAACTGCTCCTGGTGCTTACACCAGTAGGAGTTGTCACATGGAGTCTTTCGTTTATCACAAAGATCTACTTGAAATTTCTTTGAACTTCTTTTTTTCCAAGCGCTAGGTAACCACCAACATGAATGTGAGTATGTTCCGAATGCCACATAATTTCAGCATAATGATGCTATTAATGGATTTAGAAATAGCTGAGTGTTTCTCTTCTGGATGTTTCAGCATCTCTAGTCCTGCTTATCTTACACAGTTTTAGTGCACACGTGGGTTCTTAAAATGGAAATTTAAGGGAAATATACATCTTCTGATGTTTGCTCAGTAACTCATGGGAAAAGAATTAGCGACTTTCACCTAGTTCCTTCTGCGACTGAACGTTTTCTCCACACTGGCTGCTACCTCGGTGGCTGCACATTGTCAATCTCTACCGTGAAGTCGCTCCAGAGTCTGAATGTGGGATGGGTCATACTGTGGCAAGAGAACCAGGCAGAAAGGCACTGACAGGCAGACTTGGAGCTTCCTGGGTGGGGGCAAACATCAGAAGCTTTCAGTCATAAGGTCTGTCAACTCAACATTTTTCGAAGGCATTAAACTCGCTTGAAGGAGGAAACAGGAGGCACTACTGAATGGCTCTAGTGGGAGCATTTTCAGTGAGGTTGCTTGTCAAATTAAGGTGTTTTCTTCATGGATGAGAACAAATGTCTTAGCCGTTTAAACTCTGAGAGCTTATGGAGGATTGATAGCTATCCTGTCTTTTATCCAGATCTGATAAACCTCACTAAGCCTATATCCACTGATATTTGTTAACATTCCCATTTCTTCTCTGTTTAGAATCCTCTTCTATCCATTTGCTCTTATCTCTCTCTTTTTTTGTTGTTTAACCTCTGCACTCATGGTTTTGTTCTCATTTTAAAAGAAGCTTTAGCACTGCCTGTCACCTGCAACCCCTTGGAGCAGATCAACCCGTCATAGCTGAGGCGCACCGCTCACAGAGCTGACCATATTGTCTATAAATAACACATCTTTCTGGATAAACATTTAGAAGGGAGTTTATTTATGCTCAGGATAATTTCTATGGTGAGAACCTGCATGTGCAATAAACAAGTGGAAAATGACTTGAAGATACTGTGAGGGCATCCAGAAGAAAAACACTAAGCTCTTTCTAAATCCATGTTAACAAAACTATTAGTTCTGTTTCAAGCTAATGTGACACTTCAAACATTTAAGTTATCAATACTCCTATTTTTTGAGAGGAACAGCTAGCTCTTTGTATTATAAGTTCTTCAAAAGGACTTAATATGGAGTTTATGAACATTACTTGAGCCTGCATTTCTACATTGGTAATTTGTACCACTAATAATATTGTGCTGGTTACAGATACAAGAGCAAGGATTGGTTGTGCTGAGACTGTGCAAGTGCCTGTCCCTGTGTCAAAATGTTCACAGTCCAAGTCAAGGGAGGATCCACTGTGGGAAAGAAAAACTGTGGTTATGGTGGTAGAATCATCCAAAACTGTGAGAACAGTTCAAGTGTGTCACGGTTCTTACTCCTGTGTCTGCTTCTGGCCTCCAAAACTTGCTTTTCAGACATGGTTCTGGATTTGATAATTCTTGATGGATTTTTCTTCTCAGAATTAATTGCTTTTTGAATCAGTGTGAAATTTATCCAGCATAGTCACTGTAAGCACTGGCACAGCCAGCTGGAGGAAGAAAGCTGCTGTCCAGAAATCTGGGGGCAAAAGTATTGAATATGAATAAGAGAATCTTCTGTTTGGGTTTGATTTTCCTTTGTGCTTTTTACGACCCATATCTTTGGTGCATCATCTTGCACAAATGGAAACAAACTGTGCTTTACATCCTTCTCCTTTGCTTTTGGTCACTGTTGAAGACTTGCTGTTTTGATTAGCACCCTGTGTGATCTGAAAAAGATTTGTCAAAGCAGTCCTCAGAATATCTTTCCTTCAAGGAAGGAGAGAATTTGCAGTCTTTTATGCTGTCCTTGCGCAATCCCCTTTAGACAAAGGGTTCAGCTGCAGCTAGTAAGATGTGGATTTACCTGCAGATATGCTAAAAAACCCCAGACAAATAATCTCAAAGAATGGATAAATAAAATATTTCCTTTGGATTTCTCATCTGCCTTAGGAATAAGCAAAGCAGACTGTATTTATCTGAAATAAGGGTCCTGTTTGCCATGTCTGGAGTGAGAAACAACAATTTGATAGGTGAAATCCAGTAAAGTAAAAAATTCCAAAGAGATCTGTCAGCCTCTGATAGCCTGTTAGGCCTTGTTTGGTACCAATATTAGGAGAGCAGTTATTTTCATAAGCATTGACCCCATCATACTGCTTGGAAGCCATTATCAGGGGATGGTAAGGCACTTCATTGTTCTTGTTCACCCATGAACAAGATATAAAACTGGTGTGATTTTCACCTGTGGAAGAATTTCCCAAGCAAGCAGTAGAAGCTGTGACTTATTTAACCTGCAGTGGATTAAGTACCAGTGATTAGGGATTCAGATTTGTGTCTGCAAGGCTGTAATGGCACCAGGGATTAGTAGTGGGTATTAATCCTTACATATAGGTAGCTAAGTGCCTGTCTGCCTAAATAATTTACTTCCAGGTAGGCTTTAAGTCCACTGCTAACTTCCAGTGCACAAACAACTTCTGAAAATTCATCTGCCTTTTTTAAACAAAAGAGTATACAAAAGAATAAACCCTCTTATTTTTCAGTTCTTCAAAGCAGAAGTAATTTGTTTCTTTACAACACTAGAAGTGTTGTAGTCATAGGTCAGGTTTAGTCCTCTAAAATAGACATCAACAGTTAATAATGTAAGAGCAGTCTTGAATTTCCCAGCTTGGAGGTGCTGGCATCCTCTTACTTATTTCCCTGGATGAGGTTTTTGCTCCCAGTGTCCCTAACCTTTGTCACAATTGATTGGATAAGCTTAGGAACGCATTTACTGAGACTAAAAAGAGAAATTAAATATGAGAGACTGTAATTAAAGCACCACAACTCAGGGTCAGACTGGACTTTGCTAACTACTGCAGAACTTGTTAAATTTCTGCTAGGAGAGGTACTAACCAGTGTTTTCTTAGCTGCTCAGGAAGGCAGAGATCATTTCAGCATGGCTTTAGAACAGAAGAGATACCCCACCCAGTAGGAGCCGAAGTAGTCAGTGAATGCCTTTAATGCACACATCACTTGTTCCTCCTGACAGGACACTGGGATGCTCAACAGAGAAAGCAAGGCTCTGGCCCCATCTCTTCTGGTTGTTTTACTGGTTCTCACCTGGACCACTTGTTGCGTGCAGTATGGAAATGATGTCTTGCAGATGAGGAGTTTTGGAAGTGTACAATTTTCCCAATAGTCAGATACAATGAAATGATGTATTCATTGATACATCGATAGCATAATAAGCTATTTTCCCATACCAAGATTTATTCTGCTTAACAGAGACAGCGATCCATGGGACCTTGGGCAGGTACACACACTGATCTCATAAAGGTGTTAAAGGGTGCGAGTCAGCAATTCCTGCAGGAATCTCATGACAGTGACACCCTCATTACTGAGAGCGTCTTCTTTTGGACCCTGGTCTTCCAGCTTTTCATTGCTGACCATATATCTCAGAAATAGTTCTGGATTTTCAGCCTTATGATATGCTTAGATTGGATATAAGGAAGAAATTCTTTACTGAGAGGGTGGTGAGGCACTGGAATGGGTTGCCCAGGGAAGCTGTAAATGCTCCATCCCTGGTGGTGTTCAAGGCCAGGTTGGACGAAGCCTTGGGTGGCATGATTTAGTGTGAGGTGTCCCTGCCCATGGCAGGGGGGTTGGAACTGGATGATCTTAAGGCCCTTTACAACCCTAACTATTCTATGATTCTATGCCAGACTAAAAGTTAACAAACTGGATAGAGTTTCTTAATAATGGAAACAACAGTAAGCAGAGTCTTGTTCTGATGTAAGCTACACCTCCTTGCCATGGTGGCTCACAGTCTTCACAGTTCCATGGTATGTATATCATTTAAAAGATCCTCAGGGTAGGAGCTTTTCACTTATTCTTTCCTGGCAAGGCTCCAGACACATGTGTGATTCTCCATAAAAAGTAGCAGTGGCTGCAGCGATGGGTCCTTTTCTTGGAAGATCCAAGTGTAGAAAATTTTCAGAGTCAACTATTTCCAATGCGCTGCTCAGTAGTCCTACTGTCACCTGAGAAACATTGGCAGAAGGCAGAATTTAAAGCAGGCTAAAGCTGGTCTGATCCCTCCATCACATCTACCTGGAGATGAGCCAGCTGAAATGGGTAAATTTCAAAGCTATTTAAAGCCACCTTCCTTCACACTGCTGCTGCACCTACGCTCATGTGAAATGACCTTTCTGTTGACAGTTAAATTGTTTTATCATCTTTTATCATTGTCCTGTAGCAGTAAGGAGCATTATGTCATCTCAGCATCATTTTCTTCTTCATGCAGCAGAAGGTATCTGTGTTCTCACACTTCTATGTGACTACCTATGGGGATTTGACCGTACTGATTGTTTGTTCCACATCTCCACAGATCCTACTGAGAGGTTTTTACTTGGTGATAATGTAGCACTAATTTAATCTTCCGTTGCAGCCTGATTCAGACATGCTTTTGTCCAAGTTACAAATACTGTTCATTACCTTCATTAACAGGCTAGGTACTCAGTGTTCTGTTCCTCAGTCAGCTCAGAGAGAAATCAAACCCAAAGGTTTTGCCATATATTATCCCCGAGAAATGCACCCATTTTGATGGGGCTAAAGCCCCTAGTATTGCATTCAGGCTTGCAGAGGAAACATTAATCTACCATCACTATTCATTATTATTGCAGCATGTGATAAAAGAGACACGGCTAGTCTGAAATTCCTGTTATTTTATAGAAGGTCCTGTAACTTGAGGACACTTGCCATAATGGAGGAACCTAGCTATTTCCAAGAATGGCAAGGAAATATCTAGATTTAACAAATGAAAGTCCTCCATAAATAAGATAAGGTAGCACAGCAATGATATCCTCTGGGCTTTACATGGTGTTTAATTACTGGACAGCTGGAGGGATTAATGCTTGTGCATTATGCCCTGGCTCTCAGAAATTAAATATGTACAGCTGCCACTTTATCACTGCTTAAAGTATTAGGGCTCCTTCAAAAGCAATGGTAATTGCAGGAAAATCCCTATTGTTGTTTAGGAAAAATCTCAGCCCATAATCATATTTGTCCTGAGTTCCTTCAGAACAAAACAGCAAGAAAAATGAGATTGGTAGCTGCCTTTAATTGCATTCTTACAAGGAAGAATGAAAGTAGCTGCATTTTTAACATATTGGATGCTTGTTGTAATTAAATGTAAAAAAACTACATGAATTTGGTTTAGAGGTAAGATAATTGTTGCATAAATGAAGAATTAAACTCTAAAGCCATGGGCTAAGCTGTGCCAGAGCTCTACCTGCAGAAGGTTAGGTAAAAATTGCACTTTTTTCCCAACTGTTGTCTCTTGAGCTTCGGTTTAAAAAAGAACAGGCATGTGTAACATTCTGCAAATGGATTTTCCCAGTACTGAGAGGCGCCTTGCTCACCACAGCAGCCTTTGGTGGTGACCTCTGCACATTTGCTCTCTGCTGATCCCTCCTTACGGATAAATTGTCTCTATCGGTATGTTCCATGAATAATTTATTCTTTATAGCTAATAGATGCAAACACAATATGAAAACAAGACAGTTTAGAGTTTGATACTTTTACGATGTTTTCCTGAAGATACGCTAGAGAAAAAGAATAGATAGCGTGCAAAGAACCCACTGCAAGCACACAGTTACACATACACACATCCTACACATCCCAAATAGTTTTTCTTTCACAAAGTTGTGGTAGAGGGGTATAAAGGAACTGGATTTACACAAAGATTTGTGAATAATTATAATGAAAGCCTAATATTGCTTGACTGCATGTTACATGTGCACACACAAAAAAGCTTTGTCCTGCTGCTCTTTCTGTAGTTTAACAGAAGTTGTCTCTGATTCTTCTTTCCAATTTCACATGTCATACTGTCAGAGGAGAAAATATTGGCCTGTAGTTATGTTTATCTTCTGGGCAGTCTATCTTTCAACAGTTAGAGCTCTTGGAGTTGAAATAGCCAAGAAATTGCATCTCTTATTGGCAAATGTCATTGTGTTTCATATCCCTGAAGTGCTTTTTTCATAAGAATGGAGCTATAATTCTGAGCCTATTCATCCAAAAAGCAAGAATCTGTTTAGTTTTATTAAGGGAAATCTTCCATAGCTGTCAGTGCCAACAAGCATGTTAGGATGGCAGATTCGTGGGTAGGAGTTCCATCCTTCAGTGGCTATGGGTACATATGCGTTGGGCTAATTAACAAGTGCTTAACAGTTACGCTTCCTGAGCATATGATCTGAAGACTGAATCAAAATTGGTTAGTTTGAACTCAGTAGAATCCTACGCAGAAGGGGACTATGTAATGTTTGATGCAAAAGCGAAAAAAAGCTGGTTTATGAGTCACGTTAATGGATAAAACAACATCTGAAAGCTATCTAAGTGGCTGAAAGACGCTATCTTCATTCAGAGGAAGATATAATGGTTGGATTAACTTTGCTTATATTTTGCAAAGAAATTAGTTTATTTGATAAAATATAACTGGGAATATAAAAATACACTTCAATACACTTGTTTTTTCCAACAAGTTTAAGATAATTGCTGGTAATGTACAATTGATTCTTTATCTCAGCCCAAATCCAGTAAAGTGCTACCTTCTATTTCGAATCCATAGAAATTGAAGGGCAGAGCCTAATGCCATAGAAATCTCACTACTATTAAAATGAGTGCAGTTAGCACACGACCCTTACACTTTTAATTGCAGTGAGTGTCACTCAGTGCTTAAATTTCCCATTTGAGTAGAAAATCTAAGGCA
This sequence comes from Psittacula echo, assembly GCF_963264785.1. Taxonomy (NCBI): domain Eukaryota; kingdom Metazoa; phylum Chordata; class Aves; order Psittaciformes; family Psittacidae; genus Psittacula; species Psittacula echo. The sequence goes on from NC_137740.1 coordinate 6,916,560, forward strand.
TATTTTCCACAAATGATTGCTGTTCTTCTGTGGAATTGTGGGTATGTTACATGGGTATGTTGTTTGTATCAAATAATAGCTGTGCCCCCTAATATCACATAGCTGAAAATAATTAGGGGCTTGTTGTTCCCTGAAGTCTGTCAATCTCCCTCCCTCCCAAAACCACCGCAGTGCTCTTGCCGTTATGGACTTTGCCATATATTCATAACCTTGAATGTGGCTACACTGAATTCTGCGGCTTGTCTCCACTGTATCTCAATGCTTTTTTAAGGTACTCTTCCCTTCAGATCTTGCGAACTGTTTTATTTCAAAAGCATCTTTTTAATTGTTATTGAACCTGTATCCAAACTCACTTTGAATCATGTTTGTAGGGAAATGTGAGAGATGAATAAACTGGGGGGGGGGGGGGGGGGGGGGTGAGATGCGACAACTCTCAAGTGTTTCCTTGCTCTGTGTGTGCTCCAGAAGAGTTAATAGTGCCATATTCTAAATCCCATGAATGTTTAAGTCTCATAGTGAAGCAAACTGCAATAAGAAGTATCTCCTCTTACAGAGATTTCCCATCAAGCAAAACAGATTAGTGGAAGTGGAGATTTTATGGGGCAGTGACCTTTTTGCTTGCAACATGAGCACTGCTCTGTTACTCATTACTCAGCTGAGCTAAAACCTGTGAGCCCTCAGCTGCTGAAGCGAGGCTTTTCTCTCTGCCTTACATGTTTATCATATTGGTTCAGAAGCATCCTGGCAAATGTGGCTTTTCTTTAGTCTTCTTTTTCACAGATAGGCCTGTGTAGCGAGATGTGTGCAGTTTTCATCACATGAAGAGTAGCTGCACAAGCATGAGTAACTCATGCAGTTTTGTAGTGGCAGTTGCTGCTCTCTTGTTCCTTGTCTGTGTCCAATAAAGATAAGTATTGTGGATTGTTACAGGCTTCCCTTTTTGGTTATGGCAGCATAAAAAACTTGATTGATTCTGGTGGAACAGTTCAGTTTGCCAGCTGGTTAAACTGGTGCCATCCCTGTGCTTGGGAATGTGTGGATAAGGAGGAAGTGGCAGGCCAGTAACATAGCTGTGGACCAACAGACATGGGTTTGAATTCCTTGCCTTTTCCAGTCAGAAAAAAACAGAGCTTAATTTACCAGTGTGACTAAAGTTAGCTGTTAAGATCCTGATGAAGTCTCTGTCCTGAGCTGGACATAGGAAACCAAAAAGCAATGGAAAAATGAGGCAGGTATAATAAGGCAATTCATGTCTCTGTATTAGCAGCTGAGACCAGAGCTGAAGACTGCCCAGTGGATGGAAGATGAGGTCAATGGAGTAGGTTTTTCCTGGCAAAGAGTCTGGGATTTAAACTCTGCAATGGCAAAATTAAGTCCTGTTAATACAGCAAATTCGGTGCAGGCAGTCCTCACAACCACAGGGAGGGCTGTTGAATCCAGGAGGTCTGCATATGCAGAGTGTGGGTTTTGTGCCTACTGTCACAGGATCAAGACCCTGTTCAGTAATACTCAGTTCTGGTTGCTGGAAGATTGTTTATATATTCCTCAGAAAAACAGGATTTTATGTGGTGCTGTTAGAGCAGCTGTTAGTTATGTGGATATGATCAGATGTTTCTGAGGGATTTGCCAAATTGGTGTGATTTGTAAAATTGCCATTTTAATAAGCAAGTCATGTCTGAGGGAATAGCAGTGAGCTTGTCCCATACAGGTTTCAATTTTCAGAGTCAGAAAATGAACCCACCAAACACATCCCAGCATATTTCTTTTCCATTTAAATTTTGGCTAGTACTAAACAACTCCAGTCTTATTCAGCTGATTATATCAGAATACAGAAGGGCAACGATAATGTCTTTATCCCCATGATATCCATAGGGTATCTTGGATTTTAACAAAAAGCAGCACAATATCAACCTTAGGCATTCTGACCATCCTTTTTTTATTCCCAAGCTGTTTTGTTTTATCCTTAAACCCTCTACACTGGACTCACTTGTTCTTATTTTGAGGTTATTTTCAGTCACGTAACCAGGCAAACCTATGCTAAACTTCCTAATGCTTTCCTGCTATGAAGTACAGTTGAGGCGACTTCAGGTATGAGTTAGCAACCTTATTGCACATCAGTAAGTTTAAAGCCAGGGAAGAAATTCATCGTGTGCATACATTTTGCATGTAAGCAGCTTCTCTCCATAAATTGTGGGGTTATAGTTAATTCCATTTTCAGAAAATTAAGCCACTTTGGATGAATATATGATTCTCAGGAAATACATTCTAAATCAGTAAATACATTTTTTGAACCAACTATTATTTATCAGCAGGGGCTTTGGTATCTGGTTGCTCCATTATAATTAACTAATAGTATGCAAATAGTGCTGCACAGAATAGAAAAATAACTCATTTGTGTTGGAGGGGAGAGCGTGGCAAAGGCAGCAAGCACATGCAAATACTAATTTGCAAGAGTGTGTGAGATGGCTCCTTAGCTACATTAGTGATGTGAACAATATCAGGAATTACTATTCCTTCTGCAGTCTTCATCTATATGGGCTTTTCGGTATCAATCACCATAGCAACAACCACTGTTAGTGGTGAGGCTGCAATTCAGCTGCATTACTCCCTCCATGGGAGGCCTGTCATTTTTTTAGAGCAATGCACTTCAAGGTCATCTTCATTTACCTCCATCTCTTTTGCTGTCCTTTCTGGAGAGTAGCTTTCCATGGGAAAGTTGTCCTTCTAGGCGTGAATCCGTGCTTTAAAGACTGACATTTGTCCAGAAATCTGTATGAAATACTCAGATATTAGGTAAGCACAGCCATTATCTGCAGACAAAACAAATAATTTAGATACAATTAAGCCTGAAAATACATGCAGTTTATATAAAACTAGCATGATGACAGCACTAGTAACTGGACTGGGAATTCCAGCTTAATTTAGCCTGTCTGGATTCTGTGACCTTATCCAGCACAGAGATCAATTTATGTGAGCTGTGTTAGCTGGGTTTGCACCTCATGCAGAATAATTGGGCAGATGAAGCTCGGTCATTCTACTCCTGCAGTCAAGTGGAGCTTAGACCCTAAACCTCACAAGCTTAGGATAAGTTCTGAAGTCCACCAGTCTCTCTTGCCAATGTTGAAGCAGTGGAAAATCACCAGCAGATCTCTCCCTCCCCAGTGCAAACATTATATGTGCAAATCATCCTTCACCTTCTTTAGAAGATCCTTTATCAGGTCCTTTAAGCAAACAAGGAATTTTGAGCCACACTTTTATTGAAGTTGCTCTGGGGAGGGTGTCAGAAAAATACAGTGTAATGATTCATATTTTCTTGTCTTGCACATCAGTAATTGCTGTTATCCACTTTACCACAAAAAAGTACCTTTACCTTTTTTTTTTTGGAGGCAAGTGATGAATTAAATAACTGACTCCTACTGAAAAGCTAGAAAATCTTTAAAGATTATCAGTGGCAGCAGTTATAGTCCATTGTACAGCTCCTATTAATGATGAATATCCTGTTTGTTTCATATTTTAGGTTTTATCCTGATTTGAGGATCCCTGCTTGGTAGAGGTGTCCACTGTAGAAACACTGTATAAATGTATATTTTTTGCAATTACAGTTCTCAAAGAGTGCTCTGTATCTTCACAACATTCTACTTTTCTCTGTAAGCATTCAAAAGCATGAGGTAGAATTAGTTTAATTTTTTGGGTGCAGAGCCTGAGCTAAGATTTTTCCTGCTGCACCAGATTACTCACTAAAGCCTGTGGTTAAATCCTGGCTCTAGGCAAAACAGAAGCAGCCGGTACTAAAACACTAACTCCACAACTGCAGTCTCTCTCTCTCCTTTTTTCTTTCTTTTTTAAACTTCCTCTATTCAAAGACTGCTTCTGCTCCACTCTCCTCAAGGGACAGAAGAAGACTGCAGCTGTGAGGGAAAAGTGGTGACAGTTGTGCTCTATGTGTTGGTATATAGTACGAGGCAGAAATTAATTCAGAACACCTCTGGAATATATTATCTATAGGCCAGAGCACATGTACACTGTCATTTAGATTTGATATTTTGCTTTCTAAAACTATAAAGAAGCTTAACAGATTACAGTACAGTTGGTTAAACACTTCTTGACAAACATTTCCAAGTTTTCTGCTGGGATCACTTTATATTTGAAGTAGTTTTTGCATCTCGGAGTACAACCTTTATTAGTTTCTTTGGCACTAAGGCAAGCAAGCTAATTTTAGTTTCCTTTGTTTTGCACAGATAAGCTTACAGTGGGGCAGGCAGCAAAATCAGAGACTGCAAGCAAGTTGCTCAAGTAAAAGAAAAATACCCCAGTGATCATTTAATTACTATTCACACATTTTCTACTGAAATGTGATGGAACTGCCTAGGTATTCTAGCATATTTATGAAAGGAGATGTGAAGTAAACTGTCTCTGGGCCTTTGCTTTCCTATCCTTGTCTCTCCAGGTGCTATGTAAGATGATTTGTAGTGCTACTTTTTACTAGGTTCTTCAAACCATGCAGCAGGGATCCCAAAGAGCACAAGTGTGCTGGCTCTTGCCTAGGTACAGAGGGATTATAAGCAGCTTTTCTCCTCTGTTGCCTGTTTGTGCCAGAGCAAGCTCCCAAGTGGCTGAAAGCTGCAGACTTTGCTTTATCCTGGCATGCCCTGCAGATTTTAGCTGTCAGAGAGGATAATGGAAGTGTGAGAGGAATTGTGAGGTTATCTGTCTTCCCATGGCCAGCAGGAGGGCCAGCTGCACAAAGAGATGGAGATCTCTGCTGGGGACCTGTGTGACCCAGAAGGAACTGTCCTATATGAGCTGACCTGAAGATGGTCATTAGGTCTTCAAATGGAAAAGAGCATTTTTATTTCTTCAGTTCACTAAAATGTGCCAAGAGCAGCCTTCTGTAGTGAAGGGACCATGTGCTCCCATTTGGCACTGCCACTGGCTGCATTGGTCCCTGTGACAGCTCTGGTGGCTGTCCAGAGGCCTTCTTGTCGTGACACAGTGGTAGTAGCCCATCACTTTTACTGGCTGTCCCAGCAGTGCATGGGTGCTGTAATTGCAGGCAGGAAGATCTTGAGCACAGTCAGTGCTGGTGCCTCTGCCCCTGGCTTTAGCTGTGTTGAGTGAGTTACAGGGATTAATCCCCACCTGAGGACTGTGGTGGTGGGAAGGGGGGAGTTAGCAACAGCCAGACTGCAGTGCTTGCTCAGTGGAGGGAGAACTCATCGTCTAGTGCTGTCATCACACTAAATTTAATATTTAAAAGGAAATAAAATAATCATGACCATGCAATTTTTCTAGCTAGTAATTCACAAGCTTCACTGAGAAAGTCCTCATGAGAGGATGCAAAAACTGAAGTGCTGCTATTTTCTGGCTGCGATTATCAGTAATTTTATATCTGTGCTGGGATTTGTAGGTGCAGAGGAGAAGCTTTTGTGCAAACTTCCATTGTCTGTATCCCACACATATGTTTATCAGTCGTTAATTTGCCAGTGCAGCAGATTTCTGAAGGATCTGAAAGAAAATGCATACAGACAGAAGGAGGGGTGGAGGTGGGACCAGGGAAACAACGAGGGAAAAAGATGGGCTCATTGCAGTTGGGGGGAAGGAAATTAATGCACATTTGGAGTGTGTGAATCATTCAACCTTGACCAGAAATTAGGGATCAAAGGACTATGCAAGATTCTGCTCATTGATCTGTTTCTGAGATTCATCAAAAATAATGCCAAAAAAGCAATTTCTTCTTCTCAGCCTTGATCTGTTACAGAAACTGCACATAGCTCTGGAAATGTTCCTGTTTTCCACTTCCTTTTTTAAATAGATTGGTAAGATTATAACTGTGACCTTACATTTCCTACATTTCCACTTGTCACTCCCGTATTATGCATCACTTGAAGAGAGTGTTAGGTTATACAGCTGTGTACTGATCAGTAGGGTTAGTAGATTATTTCTAGTTATGGGATAAGGATAGAAGAGTATGGTCTATGAAGAAAAAGAGCAGCATTTGGGTGAAAAATGGAGCATTTTAAAGGTCTTGATTCTCCTATGCAAAGAAGGGTTTTTTTCAGATACTTGCCCACCAGACTGTGCTCATATTTCATGTCCATATAAGAGGGATTCATCTCCTATCCTTAGTTGTCTAATCTCAGGTCCCTCTGTTTGGAGATGAGACATATAAGCCCCTCCAAGGGACAGTGCTTGTCCCAAGGTAGGTGGCAGGAGTTGCTTGTTAAGGGCATCTTTCTATATGCAGAATAGTCTGCTGGGTACAGAAGGAGCCTGAGCAACCTTCCTGAGCCAGATGATACTTTGGTGTTTAACGCAAGATGCTCCTTTGATGACCACACTCTGTTGCATTTAATTATTGATGTCAAGTTGGGCACAGCAGCATGCAGTTAAGATTCTCTTTAACATTTATCCCTGTTAGAGGGAGCTTGGGTTGTAGCCAGTGCATGGTAGTATTGCATCAAGGAAGGCAAACCTATTTTTCTTCTAATTAGGCAGATTGCTAATCTGGTACACACAGTAACATCTTGTAAGTTTGGGAGTAAATGGAACAGAACACAGGGCAGGAAGCGAGAGATATATGTACTGTCACACTGTGATGTAAAACTACAGGCTGGTTAGGTTAGCAGATACCCCAGCAAGTTTGCAAGCTGGAATGTAAATATGTATCTGTGTACAAGTGCACATATTCTTAATTGCTAGATAAATAGGCTTTCATTCCAGGTATAAAACAGACATAATATTTCAGTAGAATACTGCTGAGTTCCTTTTGTTGGCTGAAAGCTAGGCTATGACAACTCCTTTACCCAGATTCTGCTGATGCACTTGCCACGCAGTGATCGGTACTATCTGAACTGTGTGGTTTATCCCAGGGGCTCTGTGGTAAATAGTTCTGCTTCTGAAGACAAAAAGACTCCCAAGCACAATGTAAAACAAAAAACCAACCTTACTGGAATTTATTTGTATATTTATTGCACTTGTAATTTATCAAAGCTGTCACTTTCCTGTATATGACTGCAACTGCAGAAGCAGAATTATTTTTAAGTAACTACCTAAAAGTGCTTAGGGAGAATGTCTTACAGGGTCGTGGTTGCTCCATACCTTGATGAAATAAAGTGACTGTGAGCTGTACGTTTTTGGAGTACCTGAAAGTTTAATTTGAGCAGGCTTCTCTGGTTCAGCTGCCCATTAGGCTTGAAGAGGAGAGTACTCAGCTTCTTATCTGACAAACGCCTCATTTGTATGTTAATGTTGAGTTGTGATTTCCAGGGAAGGCATTCAGTGTGTTGTAAAGGGCCTTACTGGCAGATTGCAGCTAAATTGATGCTCAACTCACTAAATATTTACCCTACACATCCCACTTAATATGTCCAAAACCAGGCACACTGTGAAATCCTGAAACCTGATTCTGTGCTTGTGAAAGTCAGGAAGCTGATAATGTCAGTGTGGAGCAGAGCGAAGCGCTGCGACGTCCACCAGTGCGTGCCAGTGCACCTCCAGCCCACCCTGCAACCTCCATGCTCTTTCCTTGCTGCCACCCCATACACTGGGGCTTGCCCTTGCCTTATCACCAGCGCAGTGTTGCAGCTGGCCCCCCACTTCTCCTACGTGCACTTCTTGCAGCCCTGCTGCCCCTTGTTCTTCAGGGCTGCCCATGGAGGATGCATACTATAGCACAGCTGGGGAGATGACCACTATGTCTTCATCTCCTCCTTGCTATGTAGTTTACCATTGAGAATGTAATGTTCTGGGTTAGGACAGTCAATATAATGCTTTAGTGTCCTTGCTCTCCCCCGTCTCAGACATTCCTAATGTGCTAAAGCTGGCACATTGGTGAGGGGCAGGTTGGAGACTCACAGCTCACCTGTTTGTTTCTATTCCCAAGCCTGTTCTCCCAATGAGTTCCAGTGCAGTAACAAGTCATGCATCTCCATCATCTTCGTGTGTGACGGTGACAATGACTGCGGGGATGGCAGCGATGAAAGGAAATGCTCCCCTCTGACCTGCAACCCCAATGAGTTCCAGTGCAACAACAGTGTGTGCATACCAGAGCTGTGGGTCTGCGACAACCAGCCGGATTGTGAGGATCAGTCGGACGAGTCCATGGAGAAGTGTGGCTACGATGCCAAAGCCCTCAACACCTGCGCAGCTCACGAGTTTCAGTGTGGCAACGGTGAATGCATCCACCTGAACTGGAAGTGTGATGGGGATGAAGACTGCAAGGACAAGTCTGATGAGCAGGATTGCCGTGAGTGTCTGCAGGGCTGGAACAGGGCTGAGTGCCCTCCTTTGTGGGGGAGAGGGGCCCTGTGGGCTGTTTTTCAAGGCAAGTCTTTGATGTCTATGCAGCAGCTGTGTGCCTGACAAGGAGTGTTTTGTGTCCCAAATGGCTTGGTGCCCAACCCAGCAGGGTCAGGTATATTCCAGACTCCCTTTTATGCTTTTTCCTTGAGGATTTAGAAAGGTGTAAGAGCTGTTGGATGGCACTATGCCTCAGAAGAGATCTGTTTCACTAGAAAGGCAATGAATGGAAAATAGGAAAAATGTTCAAAGCCCTCGGGCTGCATGGTGGGGTCACAGCCTGGAGGTTAGAAGCCACAGTGGTAAAGGGAATATATGATCATCAGGAAAAGAAATAATTCATTTTCTGCCTCTGAAGTTAGAGTATACGGAACAAGGCAGTCAAGAGCAGTACCTCTAAAGAATCCAGTTGGAAATGCACTTTGAGCTTGGCTTGATAAGGCACAGAGCTAATAAATAATGGATTTCTTTTCAGCTGGCTTTATGCATATAACATGGTATTGTTGCTGTGCATGGTATTTTGAATGTTTCATCCATTTTTAGCCACTAAATGGTTCACGCTGGTCACTTACCTTAGGAGGGAGAGACACAAGAAACTAAGAGCAAAATGTTGTACTAAAATATTCATAGTGACAAGATTGAAATAAAATAAAATATTTACATAGCTGTATATATTTAGCAGCTTTGACATTGGGCCACCTCTGGGGAGGAAGGCAGCAACTAGCTGCAGAGAACAGACACTCTGGCAAAGGTGCCTAAGAAAATTTACCACTTTTGCCAACACCATCTTTTCATACCCATGACAACCCATGGCAGATGTAAATTTGGTGGCAGCTTTAGCAAGAGGAGGAGGATGTAGTAAGTCCTCGATACCACTGGTTACGCTGCAGGAGAGTGGGGAATGAGGCACAGGTAACCCTGGAACTGCCTATAAAAGAGCCAAGGACTCTAATGAGCAGAGTAGGTGAAGCCAAGTATATTCTGTTACGAAGAGAGCAGTTTTGACTGCTGTGTACATGGATATCATTGCTAACAGCCCCCTTCTGAGTAGGGATGGATTAGGTAGGATGCCTTTTTCTTCATCTCCAAGAAAGCATACAGGAGTAGACAGAGCTCTTGGGCGGCAGGTACCCTGGCAGTACTTCCTGCGACTGAAGTGTTGCAGGGACAGTGGGGTCAGGAGACCAAGCTTGGTCTTGGCATCCGTATCAGTGTGAAGTGAGTGTAAGAAGGCTGGGCAGGAGCATGTCCAGTGGAGGTGTGCACTGCTATCTGAGACAGCCTGTGGTGTTTGGTACCTGTTTTCATGGAGACCTCCTGTAGGCAATCATGTACTTGTGTCCCTTCTGAATCAGGACATAGTGGCCAAGCCCACATTGCAAACAGAGGTGAAGAACTGGTGTCTCGGGCAGGAGACTCCCAGTGGAGCCGGTCTCTGTTCCACAGGTTGCATTCCCTGCAGTGATGGCAACCTGGCAAGATGGCTGAGTTCAGACAACTTAGGAGAAGGAAAGGTGAGCTCCCTTGCATTCCCAAATGGTGAAAGAAGGGAGCAGCTTATAGATGTTGCTTTCTGATGAAATTTTCCTGGAATTTCAGTCCCTGTTGTTTCAGCTTGAAAGGAATTGGTCTAAGTCTTTCACAGGCCCCATTTACTTTGACACTGCTGGATGAGTAGTGCCCAGGTACCTTGCTGAGGCAGATGCAGCTCTCTGTTCCCCAGCTTTCTTTCCTTGATCTGACAGACACCGACAATATCCAGCTGAGCTCAAACTGCCGAGACGTGAGGCCCAAAAGCAGCACAGCTCTGACAGCAACCCTCGGCTACAGAGCAGCTTCATCAAGTAGCACTTCCAGGTACTCCAAGGGCAGCCTCCCTGGGGCAGAAGACGCAGCTGGACACCGCTGCAGCACAGCACAGTGCTGACAACCAGTGGAGGAAGGAGGAAATGTGGCAGAATTGGCTTGAGACAATGGTATCTCTGACTAGCAGAGATTCAGCACTTGAAGTTTTTTCTAAGTCTCAGCACGGCACAATGTGCAGCTTGTCTGCCCAGGAGAAATAAGCATGTGAGCTGCTCCTGCTGCTTTCAGTCCTGTGGTCCAGGAAACAGTGGGATTCAAAGCACCATGTTTTAGTTACTCCACTGCTTCTCTGTACAGAGTGGCTGGTTCTGCCATTTTCACCCATGCAAGCCAGGAGTCACCCCAGTGCCACAGATGTGCTTAAGCCTGCTGCTGTTTACACCACGGGGGGGGGGGGGGGGGCGAATCTTTAAGCCAGGAGAGGACTTGTGGCACAGAGTGCTTGTGTAGCTGATGGCTCAGCTGGGTCAGGGGTCAAAACCAAAGTTGCTTCCCCATCCTAAATGCAGCTGTTGCTTGGGTGCATACGTCTGCAGTAAGAAAGTGACATTTAAGAACTCTGGAAACTCAGCATCACTGCTCATCTGCTGGACTGAAGAGTTTAGGGATTGACCTTTATTTTTTCCCCTCTCCATAAATTCTGTTTTTGAGATCAGTACCATGTGGCACACAGGGAGTTAGAGGTGTATGACAGTGCTCTATCCCCTTAGCATCAGGGATGGCATAAGTACCGCTAGGCTTGACTTGATTAAAACTGAAGATTCCAGCACTACATCTCCTCTCACAAATGGGAATTGTTTGGGGTTTGCACTCTATAAAAGGGAGAGTTGGGAGCTAATGCTTTAAAAAAGAATGTCATGAGGCCATCACCAGTCATTTGTTATAAGCATTTTGGGGTGATAAACAAGGAGAGCAGAAATGAAGGGTGACAATTGGTGAACAAGTTTTGGCAGCAAGACAGCAAATAAATAGGGAATGAGTCATTTCAGGAAAGCTGTGTGAGAACATGGAGTGATTGGGGTTTTTCTTTAGTATATATACAGATATGTATATATGTATTTATAGAATTAGCATTACATTAGATTTATTGGTCTCCAAATCTGGAATTATTATATTTTAAAATACCCTTTGCAACTCACATTAGGGCATCCAGGAGGGAAACTGAACAATGCAAATAGAACAGATCCCTTGGGACTTGACCTCACACTTTTGTGCCTCTGTCTCCCCATCTATAAAATGGGATTGATACATTTTGCAAATGCAGGGATTTTCTTGAGATTAAGTTTATTTGGGGGTATGGAAACAGAAGACACAAGAAACATATGCTGAGACTTGGAATCTGGAATGTATCTGCTGAATTTGAGCAGTACAGCTTTGAGCCCAGTATTTGCAAATGGGAAGTGTGTCTGTCTGAGTGTGCCTGTTAATTTAGCAGGGCTTTGGTAAATCGTTCTGTATTTGATTTGCAGAGCAGAGGAGATGGCTGTAAAACTGCTGAGATTTCCCTGATTTAAACCCTCCAAAATAGCACAGCAATTTTCTGAACATCTTGTGCAAATAAGCAGCACAGCTCTTCCCTTTTCTTAGGATATTGCTCTGCTCTGGGAATGGCCCTCATGGCAACCTGCTGTCAACTCTGCCAGTGGTGCTGAGATGGGTTTGTGTCCCAGATTCAGGATAACAAAGTTTCTGGCCCTCTTCCCTCAAACTTATGCTCTCCAGGCTAAGGATAAACATAGTATTCTCTCTCCTCCTACTGAAAAATGCACCAAGAAATAGAAATGCTGTATGTGTACCTTAGTATCTTTGTGAGGTAAGAGTTGTTACTGCATCTGCTCTTTTTAGATGTCTGTTAAGAGTCTCAGGGGCCAATTCTCAAAGCTCTGAATTTACACAGCTTTGCTTGAATGAGAAGTGAGCCAGGAAACCAAGCCTGACCTCCAAACTTCTCTCCCATCTTGAAGCAAAAGCTTTGGGCAGTGATGTACAATCCCACATGCATATTTTGCAGTCCCTCTAGCAACTGAGCTAAGAGCTGTGCTGTCATTTCTCTCAGTCTTGCTTGTTCAACATTGTCTTCACAATTCCTGCAAAATTTTCCTTCATCTTGTTTTAGGATTAGAAACCTTTCTATTCTTAGCATCTAACTATAACTGCTTTTTAGAAGAGCTTTGAAGATTACAGTTGAGAACAATTAGTAGATTTTGTAACGCCTATCTTCCAAATCTGTAGCTGTTGTCATGCAGATTTACTTGATAAAATGGTCTTGTTCCTGCTCCAGCAAAGACAAGACTCCAATTAGCTTTCATTCCATGTTACACTTTTGTGGGAGTTAATACTTAAAAGAGGTGAAGTAAACTGGTTTTCATGTTGGGGGTGAAGACAAGAAATAATTGTGGCATAGCTATTTTTGGCTAGGCAGTAGGAAAACCTTTGCAATGGCTAAGGTTTAGCTCAGAAGAGGTCGAGAGGGGAGAAGGTGGTCTCTCTATTGGCAGAGCTTCTCCAGGCAGGTGGTTGATTGTGGCAGGAGCAGTTCAAGCACAAGTACCTTTGCTTCCCTGCAGGAGCATTCAGTACCACTTCCAAATGTGTGGCCTGCTTTTTCCAGACCACAGCTTTGCTTCCTCCTCTCCTTCATTTTTCTCCATTTAGAGCCGCAGTTCCCACATGCTTAGTTTGGAGCTGCTGTCCCAGATGTCCCACTGAGGTTTCCCATTTCTGTGCCTGGGTTTATTAACTGAAATGTGGCAACACAGCTGGTCCCATAACTCTTCTTATTGCTTGGGATATTTCTCTCTTTTCAGCTTTTTATGGATATAGTGCATATGGCTTTCCTCTCCAAGGAGCAGTGCTATTTCCAAACTTTCCTCATGTGAATACTGTGTATTTCTAAAGGCAGGATTCCTCCCTTCCCCCACCAGCCCTGCAGTTGTGGCTTTTCCTGTCTTTTGTGCCCTTTGCCAGCTGAAGACGCACTAGAGCTAAGTCCAGCAAAGTGGTCATGAATCCAGATCCTGTGTCCTGTGGGATGCAGTCACCAACAATACCGAGCCTTTGTGCAACTGATACTTTATGGTATCAATGCTAACTCATTTCGTATCTGTGGCTCGTCCTGAGTTGTCTGCAAGTAGTGATTTTTATATTAGAACCAGTTTGTCAAATTGTCAGGGAAGATCTGCCGCATAGCTCTCCCCTCCCGTGTAGTAACATTAGTGCTGACCTCCTGTAGCTATTCAGAGGCAGTTATTTTCTGTCATGTGATACCAGGACATAATCAGCAAGATTATGGTTAGAATCAAGAGCTCTCCAGGGTGTGCTGCCTTAATAGGATTTGAAGACAACATCTGTAAGATGGGCCCTTCAGAAGTAAGCTGCAGAACATGTCCCAGGAATGAGGAGCTGGTTTTGCCAGTAAACTACAGGCTACAGCCTTTTGCTGGCTCGTGAGTGCCTGTACCCTTCTCAGCACAAGTCTGGTCCCAGCTAGGGAGGTCTCTCATTTGTGTAACCTTGGGGAGGGAAACTTGACTTCTTTTAGTATGGTCAGTGCAGCTCTGTGTTTTATTATTTCCCCCAACTTTGATATTTACCAGATCTTTTTTGAGTCTGTAATAATCTGACATGGGCAAATGAGCTTTGGGCTTGAAATCTGGCCTGACACTGTGGAGGTGGTTTTTGCCTGTAACCCCAAGGAATACCAATTTGCAGTGCAGTGAAGCTCTTCTGCCGCCTTCTGTCTTGTTAGCTCATGGGCATTTAGTAACCTGAATGATATGTCTGAGTTACTAAGCTTTGTTCCCAGTGTGGCCACACTGGCTTTGGCAGAGTCAATACATGTGTGTCTTGCCCATGCCCTTAGCCTGAACGTGTTTTGAAATATATCTTAAATACACCTTTTTCTGAAGGAAGGACAGCTGAGGAGCAGTTGCCTTTGCCTTTCCAGTGCCACTTTGCACTCCTAGTTGGAAGGCAGCCTGGCCTCTCTCACAGACTTAGGACCCCAGAGAGGCTCCACTGCTAATCGTTTTGCTGTCTACTTGCTTTCTTGTGCCTTACCTAAGAAGCTTCACTGCCTGCACTATTCTGTTTTGACTAGATCTGCTCATATGGGCTTTGGGGCTCTTTTCCCAAGGACGTAGAGAGTGTTCTGAGGTGGCAGAGGGGCACAGGAGCTGCCTCAGTTGCTTTGGTGGAAGCTGCCAATGCTCTATGAGATTTGCTGACAGAGGTTGCAAAACTCCAGCAGTGTACATGACTAAAAGGTACCACAAAAGATTCAAGTCCTATGTAGCTAATGCTTGGATGCATTGTCTTAAAGCTCTGGTGACCTGCCAGCCGGATGAATTCCAGTGTGGTGATGGGACCTGTATCCATGGAACAAAGCAGTGTGACAAGGTGCATGACTGTCCTGACAACAGCGATGAGGCAGGCTGCATACAAGGTAGGTACAGACAGATCTGCAGTGCTTATGCTCCATGGTGTGAGCCTGTGAGAGCTGTGTGGCTATTGGAAAGGGAAAGAGGCCTGTACTGCTCCTCCGGGCCATGGCAGGCTGTTCCTGTAGAGAGTTTTAAGCCGTTCTGGCAGTGGGGTTGCTTGGGAGAGATGATTGTGCTGACCCTGCAGACTGTATGACTTGAAAAGTACCTTGCATGATACTCAGGCTTAATGTTCATTTGCTTAATCCCATCCTATTTCTGCTAATGGCACCCTCTTGAAGCTTTATGTCAGGCTGTTCGTTATCACGAGCCTCGTCTAACTTAGTTGCTTTCCTCTCTTGCCCGAAATGACAGAGTCAGCATGTGAAAGTCCCAGCAAGTTTCAGTGTAAGAGTGGAGAGTGCATTGACGGAGGCAAAGTGTGCGATTCACATAGAGACTGCAGGGACTGGTCTGACGAGCCTCTGAAAGAATGTGGTACAGTACTTGCCTTCTACGTGTTGCTCCTGTTGTAACTGCTTCCCCTCTTCTCCATCTGGTGCTCACAGCTTTGAGTGTAACCACATGTAGCTGCTAATGCTATTTCTCACTCCGCTTCTCTTTCCTTGCCTTTATTCTTTCATCACCCTTCATATGAATATAATTAGTAGCCTAGTCTGATCATCTGTAAGTTTGAACTGTGCCCTTCTCAGCTCAGCTTTTATACTTGGAGGGACGTATGAACTGGGCATGGGTCTAGGAAGCAGGAATTCCCCCTCTCCTCAGATACTAGTGTCCTCTACAGCACAGACCAGTTTATTTAGCCTTACTGCCTAAATTATCTCTGAATTGTAAGATGATGATAGCATCATAACAATTTAACATTGGAACATACTTCAGATGTGAAAAGATGTACAGAGATAACTGAAAGATGAATTCATCCATTTTTGGATTTTACATGTTGTTGCTGCTTCCCTTGGAAATGACAGCAGGTAATTCTCTGCAGCTTCCTGCTCACTCTGGGCTGGTGGCAATGCTCAAGCCATAAGAGCCAGCTCTGCTTGTCAGAGTCAGCAGAATGGAAAGCCCACACTAGAGAGCTGTGCCACTCTCACTCGGGCAGCTCCTCTCTCACCCTTCCCTCTCACCAGACATTGTGGGCACCAGCCCCGATCTGCAGCATTACTGAGACACATTGGATTTGTTCCCCAGTGCAGAAATGTCTCGGGCAGAGAGACTCTTTCCATGACGTCATGGAGCTCAGTGTGTGCCTCAGAAATAACTCACACGCAGGAAGAACTGTCAGTCTTTCTTCCGTATCAGTGCCTAGTGAGGATGCTCTTACCTTGTGCTTTCAGTATGGCCTTGCTTCCTTCTTACACTAATCCACATCTCCCTGTCTTTCTGAGTGGGTGTTGTAACTTGTCTGTCTGTGGAGGTCTCTCAACAAAGCTGACAGCCCAGTTTATCTCAGGAGACAGGGCAGTGGCACAGCTCAGCTGGGCTTGGTGCTCAGTTTGGTGCCCCGGCTGACGAGGTGCAGTCCCAAGCTGGCAGTGAAGTGTGGTTTTGAGTCAGGAAGCTGAGCAGAGAATAGCCCCCAAAGAAAACGTGTTTCTTTGAGTGATGTGGATTGCTGTGAATGTAACACCCACACAGAAGTAATCCACACAGAAGGCAGGAGATGCAGGACATGCTCCTCATCTTGGTGTGTCTGTCTAGCTGTGTGCTAGACGCTGCAGTGCCCTCCAAGATTGCCAAAAGAAAGCATGACAGAAAACGGAGAATCACTTGTCTTATTTTAGGCAGGCAGTGAATATACTGCTGAACTTCAGGTAATGGGCAGCAGCTGCCCAGCAGAAAGAGAACAGGCTCATGTCTCTGCCAGGCTCCTCCTCAGCTCCGATTGAGAAGTGCAGCAAGTGAACCAGCACTTGATTTACAGTCTCTCCATTCCACAAAGTACCTCTGAAACTATGGGAATCATCTGAGTGAGTTTGCTTGTTAGTTGAAACAGCCTTTGTAGTATTTTGCAGAGAGCAGTTGTGCATGTTTATGACCCCATTTTCTGGAGTTCTGTGCGAGGACAGGAATATATGATACCCATTAATAAACATCAGTGACAACACACAGTGACTCTGTGGATGTCTTCTTGGAGCCTAGTGAACTTGCTCCATTAATAATGTATTGATATCTGTATGTGTGTGGCTTTGATAGGAAGGTGAAAGCATCCCAGAGTTGAGACAGGGTTCCTTCTGGCATGGTATTTTCCTAGTCTCCCAGACTTCATTAGCTTGTGGTTGTTTTCATTTTCTTCGAAGAGCACTAGTTTAATGGCTCTGCTATACTGCTCACCTGCAGTGTGCAAGGAAGCAAGGAGTAAGAGATAAATGAAAAATTTGCCTTTAAATTGCATTATAGATTGAAGCAAATCAGTTTTGCTTGTTTTAGTGAGCCCACTATCCCTGAAATCCCACAGCTTCTCTTCAACAGTCTTATGTAGGGAGAGGACTTCTACACCTTGCATAGGTTAATTATAACAAGAAATGTTATTTCTGACAGGAGACCAGCTTTCCTCAACCTCTCATGCAGTTCCAGTTACAAGGATCCACGTAGTCTGTTTTTCATTTCAGCACTTGAAAGCAGGATCAGAAAGGTGGCCTTGGGATGCAGCAGGGACCCAAGGAAAGGATTGGGGCTGTTGCTTCATAAATTGCACACTTGGGCTGATGCAGGCTGCCAGCAGAGGCTGTAGTGTGGGATGTGCTTGTGGGAGGACTGTACCTCGGTGTTAATGGAGTATCTCTGACAGACTGTACTGTGGTGTTTTCTGGAATTTTCGCATAGATCATTCCTTGGAGCTAGATGGGAAAATAGTATTTCAAAATAGCTGGCCCCTGGGAGGTGAGACTCCCCCAGCATGAATTATTAAAGCTCAGAGAGACTGTTCAGAAAAATCAACATGAACTAGCGCATGGGGAAGAAGGAGCCTCCTGGAGAGAGCCCTTAGGTCCCTTGAAAGTTTCTCACATGTGGAAGAACATGCTCAAAGCAGCAGCTCTCTGATGGGATGAGATGCAGAGAATCACATACACTGTATCCCCAGGGCTCCCTGTTCATTTAGGCATTAGCTTTTGAAACGATCCTACAGTGTTGGTTTGGAATAATAAAGAGCTAGAAAGTGATATGGTGGTGGCTTCCTATCTGTGAAGTCACTCATACGCTCTGTGGCCAGCTCCTGGCTACCAAAAGCTATGATATATGGGAAAATGTCTCAGGACATCTCTTAATTTTGTTCAGTCTTACAACTGAAAGTCACAGATAATCTGTGTATCCCTTTCAGGTATTAATGAGTGCTCTATGAACAACGGTGGTTGCTCACACATATGCAAAGACTTGAAGATTGGTTATGAATGTGAATGCCCGCCCGGATACAAGCTTCTGGATAAAAAAACGTGTGGAGGTAATTTACATGCAAACAGCAGTCCCTTGTGTTTCACCATACAGGGACGTGATTATATTCACTTCAGCGTTGCTCCATCACAGATGGTTTGATTTCAAGTTATTGATGGGTTTCAAACACTCCTTTCAGACATAGATGAATGTGAGAATCCAGACGCTTGTAGCCAGATCTGCATTAATTACAAGGGGGACTACAAATGTGAGTGCTACGAAGGATACGAGATGGACACCCTGTCCAAGAACTGCAAAGCTGTAGGTAAGACAACACCACAGGCACTTCAACCCTGCTTGCTCAGCATCCCAACTCTGATAAGAAAACATGCTTGCAGGGCTGAGGCTGGAGGAGCAGAAACAAAAGGAAACTAGCAAAGAAGGAAAGCAAAGACGTTTCATTCCAAGCAGCACAGAACTGCTGCAGCGATAGCAGATGCGTCTCTAGGCAAGAACTACTGATCATGCAGATCAGAATATTTTAACAGTGTACAGAGCAAGATTACAGTCACTAGCTGGCTGTTTGAAGCTGAAACTAGAAAAGAAAGTCTTTTGACAGGTGTTATTAAAAACAGTGCAGCAAAAGCATTTAGTGGTGGTGCTGTTAAAAGGAAGAAAACATGCCAATTAAAGCACAGTGGGTTAGCCACCTCGCCACCCTCCTATGCAAATACCAACATGAACAGCAGCAGTTTGCTTGACCTTATTGCAGAAATGAATGTTAATGTCAGAGGAATGGAAAGCTGAATTGCGCAAGACCGAGCATTAGCCATGCAGGGGGGTTTTTTAATGGAAATGGTGGCTCTCTTGGGGAAGCGTGTGTTACCTGCAATACAGAGTTGCTTCTCTAGTGCTGTCCTCCGCATCCATGTAGCCTCTTCCTTCCCAAGTTCTATATGGTAGACACAGTGCCCTGCTGTCCTCATAAAGTCTGTTAGTCTCACGCCTGCCATGAGTTAGGACTGACCCAAATCCTGGGGCAGTGACCTGCTTGTTGGTTAGAAAACTGTTGTGCCCAAGACTCTGTGCATGATGTATTCCAGAGCTAGAACCTTGTCCCAGCTCTTCCCTCTCAGTGTCATGTTCCTTAGTCCCAGTGGAAGGACACTCTTTGCTAGGATCTTTAACTGGCTACTGCTGGAGAAGGCAAGGACTTGCACCTCTTGGTCTGAGCTAGAGACACAGGTTCCTGCCTCCTTCAGGAGTAAACTGGCCTCCATGGGGCCCACTGTGAATGACCATGGAGGCTAAGGTGCTGGCTATGGTCTTCTAAGCAAAGTAACTGTTGATATCTGTGTGTCCTGCTCTCCTGTCTCCTGGAAAATTCAGGTCAACTTTATGCTTGAGAGGCTCCAGCCTTGGCTGGCTTGAGATTGTGACTGGAGTAGCAGTATCATAGCAGTATCATCAGCACCCAGGCTGCTGGCTCTGCCTCCCCCCCCCCCCCCAAGAGAGATGTGAATTTCCTGAGCCCAAGTGCTCAGGTGACTGTTGTGAGTTCTGCATGTACATGGCAGTCCAAAATTCCTCTCCAGCAACCAGTCCTGGCTTTGCTGGATTCAGTATGGCTCTGTGATACCTTGAGTCTGTCTGTCTGCCTTCCTTCCAGCCAACCCAAAGCCTGGGCTTCCTTCTCTTCCTTGTCCTGGCCATGAGTCACCAAAATCTGGCCTATGTATATTGTATCTAAAATGTGTGATTGAAGGTGAGAATATTCTCCAGACTTTTGCTTGTGGCTTAGCAGAATGGGCAGACCAAGAGCTAGTGTACCTCTAGTGACCACAGAGATGCTGTGGTCCTCTATGTCCACATGATAGCTCTGCCTCTGGAAGCCATTTACACTTGCTTCTGGTGTGGTGTAAAGCTTCCTTACAAAGCAGAACTATCAGTGACTGATAAGAGAAATGAAAGCTGAGTCCAGCCCTTGGGTCAGCTGCTAAACTGACTGCTTTTCTGTGGCAGGCAAGAGCCCATACCTGATCTTCACCAACCGCCACGAGGTCCGCAAGATAGACCTGGTGAAAAGGGACTACTCTCGCCTCATTCCCATGCTGAAGAACGTCGTGGCTCTGGACGTGGAGGTGTCCACAAACAGGATATATTGGTGTGATCTGTTCTACCGAAAAATCTACAGGTAAGGGGCAAGAGAGGATGAGTGGTTTGGTACCTTCCCAAAGCTATGGTTCAACCTGCACCCTTAAAGAACAACCTGCAGAGAGCAGTGCAGGGTACCCGAGGGCTTTTCTTCCCTTACTGGATTATCTGCTGTGGCTCAGACTTTTTAAGCTTCTTTAGGAACTGATAAAGAAATCAGGGCCTTGTGCAGTGATCTGGTTTGATAGTGCAGGAAGGCTTTTTGTCAGTAATAGATCCTGCTGCATTTGTGCAATTACATGTAGACTCCTGTTTACTGAATCATACTATTGCCAAGCAGTGCTGTGTGAGACTGCTGCTGTGCTGTGTGCTTGTCATACATGAAACCACAAGGGACTGAAAGCACAAAGGAGGCAAATGGGGGGAGCAAGGAGGTAGCAACACAGATACTGGCTGCCCAGTGTAGACTCTGCTAGCCTGGGTTTAAATTCACAGCACTTGACCACAGCAAACATTCTGTGATTCTCCTTCCTCCTTGAGCTGTTTTATGGCATCCATCACAGTATTATGTACCAAGGCTTTGTGAGTGTGCCTAGTTAAAAATGTATTTAATTTATCTGCTGAAAATCCCCCATGTATATTCTGATTTGCATAGCTATTGCACCCTATTGCAGCTTCTACAGTGATCTGTTCTGGATTTTAGCTAATGATCAGGCAAAGGTTGATTGGTTTCAGTGTGTGGGAACCAAGGCAGGGTTTCTGCAGGCTCTGGTATCACCCATGCCATTGGCAGGGAAATTTGCACAGGCTGTGCTGAGTATGAAGCACTTGAGTAGCTCAGCAGGTACCCTGAGTCTGTGGGGCTCTGAAAATGGGGAGATAGCATAGGAGAAAGCTGCTTTCACTGAGCCTGATTCTGCAGGCACAGGCAGGCTGGGTAAGGGTTTTGTATGCATACACAGAGTTACTTGAGACCCACTGCTCCTTCTGCAGCTGACAGCGAATGCCCTGGGACACTGGGGGCCACTGAACAGTGTTCATACCCTGGACATGGCTATACCAAGCCTTTGTCTTTCTCCAAACAGCAGGATTTTTCTCTTTCTTAATGCTACTTGCATGAGCTTTGTTGTAAGTCCCACCTTGTCTGCAGAGCAAGCTGTGCAGTTGTAAATTCTCAACAATTACTGTTTAAGATACTGCTACCACCACTAACATCAAACACTTCTAAACAAAAGGCCGCCATGTCCTTCCAGCAGAGAACAGGACTCACCTGCAGGAGTCCTCTGGGGAAAAGCAGTCTCTAGTTGAGAGGCTGTCACAATGTGAAAACTGGGACAGGAGGTAATTGCTGACAAGAGATCCCATCTTTCTTAATGCACCTCACTTGCCTTTCCAGCTCCTCTCCTACTTGGGTGATGTCCCTTTTGGGCTGTCAGATCTTTCACAAGATTTAGTTGCTGGGAAAATTGCAATGTCACCTGTACTTCAGCCCTCCCATTCTGAAAGCCACAGGAGCCTCTCTTGGCTTCCCCACCAAGTGTCGCGAGTGAGGCTGTGAGGGTACAGTGCAGCAGCTGGCGGCAGTGGTGGACAGGAAGTACTGAACACGCTGTTAACACTGAGGAGGAGTTACCTGGCCTGGACTTGCATAGCTAGACCATGTGCTGTTCATCAAACTGAAACAACAGTCTTTTTTAAGATGTACCAAGTTACTCCAAGAGCCAGACTAAGCATGCAAACTCTAACTCCATCTCCGCTCACTTGGTACAATTGATACTGGTGCAGGGGCAACAGCCTGTGTGCTTGTAGGAGCAACACTGAGTTTCTTATGAAATATCCGTGTGGAGTTTGCTGCCTTCCATTAGTGTTTGGAAAGATGTGGAGGCTGCCATTGATCCTTAGTGAACATTTTCTTTGTATCTAACGAGATCACTTGCCAAATTAGTACAGCTCCATGAATCCCTTTGATGAATCATAATTAGTTACACAGGTCCTAATTCTGCAGTACATTTAAGCACCTTTCTTTACATGCTGAATTCAACTGTTCGGCTGAGCACTGGAGACTATATTTCTAATGTCCATAAATCCCATGAATTGATGCTATTGAAATCCACATGCCTGAAGTCAAATGTTTTCCTGGATTGTGCAGTTATAGCAGGAAGCAGGTAGAAAAATGGAATGCCAGTTCCCTGTTCTAGAAATGCCTGTCACCCAGGTGCAGGGAAATAAGAACAAGCTATAGGAAAGCTGAAGGTTGCTGCATGGCATGCCATAAAGGTTTCTATGTCACCCTACGCAGCCACTTGTGCACTTTCTTTCCATGGGGATGCAGAGGTGCTACCTGGCATTCAGCTGTCTGAGGGACAACCCCACGCATATGTGCACAGCCCTCTCTGTGCCACGTCAGTGCCATGACGAGTCCTGTCTTTGCAGTGCCTACATAGACAAAGCGAGTGACACCGCCGAGCAGGTGATTCTGATAGACAGCCAGCTGAACTCTCCCGAAGGACTGGCAATAGACTGGGTCCATAAGAACATCTATTGGACGGATTCTGGAAACAAGACCATCTCAGTGGCCACTGCAGATGGAAGCAGGAGGAGGACACTTTTCAACAGTGACCTCAGTGAGCCAAGAGCCATTGCTGTTGATCCCACACGGAGGTAGGTGTAAAGACCACAAACACTCCCTTTGCCAACTGAGACATTCCAGTCATCTTTCTGCCTCTCTTACAAACTTGTGAGTGGTTCTTAACCTCATCAAGACTTCAGGTGCCCTTTAAGATAGATCCATTGAACTGAGATGGGACTGCTGAGATAGTTCAACTAAGTCTTTGAAAGGCCACAGCTTGCACTTGTGGTGCAAGTCCTGTGGCAGAGAACCTGTGGAGCAGTATGTGGGTCCATTAGGTGCATACTAGGATTCACTGAAGAGGCTGAAAAGAGAACAGGGCACGTTCTACCCTGATTATCAGTGCAGATTTCTTACACTAGAGTCCAATTTACTGTGTTGTTCCATCTTTCTCTTTCAGGTTCATGTACTGGTCTGACTGGGGAGACAAAGCTAAGATCGAGAAGGCCGGCCTGAACGGCGTGGGGCGGCAAGTGCTGGTGACTGACAACATCGAATGGCCGAATGGCATCACACTTGGTAAGAGCCCAGAGAAGAGCTACGGCACCTACTGTGGCTGACAGCAATTCATTTTTGTTGTTAATTGTGAAAACAAAATTGTAACTGCACAAAGGCAGTGCTCAGTGGGTACATCAAGGGAAGACACGCAGCCTGCAAAGCCCCTTTCACATCGACATGCCTGCCCAGCCACTCGGGGTCAGGGTGGTGAGATGGAACCCATCTTGGCTTGTACCTTGCATCCTATGGAGACAGGCTGAGAGCTGAGGTGGTTCAGCCTGGAGAAGAGAAGGCTCTGGGGAGACCTTAGAGCAGCTTCCAGTGTCTAAAGGGGCTACAGGAAATCTGGAGAGGGACTTTGGACAAGGGCCTGTAGGGACAGGCCAAGGGGAATGGCTTTAACCTGCCAGAGGGGAGACTGAGATGAGCTCTTAGGCAGAAGCTCTTCCCTGTGAGGGTGCTGAGGCGCTGGCACAGGGTGCCCAGAGCAGCTGTGGCTGCCCCATCCCTGGCAGTGTTCAAGGCCAGGTTGGACACAGGGGCTTGGAGCAACCTGCTCCAGTGGAAGGTGTCCCTGCCTGTGGCAGGGGGTTGGAACAAGATGCTCTTTAAGGTCCCTTCTGACCCAAAGCATTTTATGATCCTATTGGCCCACAGTGGGCTCTGGTCACTCTCACTGCACACCAAGTCGCAGGAGAAAGGAGATTTCCTGCTCTCATGTTCCTACAGGGAACACCTTCCTCTGGAGTTACAGCTGTGTTCGACATCATGTAAATGTGAGGTACTCTGCTTGGGTTTATATCTGAAAATTCTGGCCATGACAAGGATGGAGGAGAAAGTGCTGCTACCAGTGCATGGTGTTGAAGTGCTACTGCTGTGAACAAATAATGTTATCCTTTAGTAATTAAGAAATTAATTAACAACTTGTTTAATTACAGAACTTGTTTTGTGTTGGCACTCATCCACTGGCATTCTGTTCAGTGAATCTCATCCAAAATGAGTGAATTTACTCCAGAAGAGAAATTCAGTGCTTAAGTATTCTAAGTAACACTGAATCCTTCCCTTCTACTCTGACCTGCACCCTCCCCAAAACCTGTTTGGCTTTGGTAGGAGTGTCCCCCCCACCAGCCTTCCCCAACCTGGAGCACAGCAAGGCTTCAGGACCCAGGATGATTCTTCCCTGAAAACGTGTAAATCACAGCTCCTTCAGAGAAGTGTTTCATTTGAATCACAGTTGTCCTCCAGCAAGAGGCCAAGGACTGAATAGTCTTGAGAGGGATGAAGCTTCTCCCTCAGGCACTGATGAGTGTGACTCTGGGAAGCCCAAACTGCTACTGGCCTACTCCTCCTGGTAACAAAAGAACCTCGTTGTACAAAGCTGTCAGTCAGCCATTCCCCACACACAACAGAATGTTCCTCCTTTTTAATCTTATTTATAGGGTCTTATCCCAGCATATCTGGGCACAGAGTCAAAATCAGAACTAGTGTTAAAAAAAAATAGGGCCCAATAATAAAGAGATTAGTCATGCTGCAGCAGGAAAAACATGCTGGGCAAGAGAAAAAGAGTGCAGGAGCTGTGTGTAATTCTGCTTCATTGTGTTTCGCTTCTCAGATTTGCTGAATCAGCGTCTCTACTGGGTAGACTCCAAATTGCATTCACTGTCCTGCATTGATTTCAACGGCAGCAATAGGAAAGTTCTGATCTCTTCTGTGGATGATCTGAGCCATCCTTTTGGCTTAGCAGTGTTTGAGGTAAGAGTCAAAACTGGCTACGGAACAGACTGGAGGCTGTGAGAGGTCTCAGCTCTTGATTAAAAGCTCTGCATTTTGCATAGCAACGAAAGCTTAGTGAGGGCGGTCATTGCGGTAGAAACTGATTAACCTGGTGTGGGTTCAGTGGGGAAAAGTGTTCTTTAACGCCCTTAATCAGGAGCAATGTGTCGGTTGTATCATGCTTTTACCGAATGTAGCATGATTGGATCCATGGGGTAGCAGTGCCCAGCATAACACCTCCCACAGACTTGGAAAATGGGGTTTCCTTGGTTTGAATTGAGCCAAATGTTCATACAAAGGCCTGGGAGTATCTGTGCAGCAAGGGCCTGGCAGGGCTCCCCCTGCAGTCACTGTAACCAGTGCACTGCTGAGGGAGGGGTACTTGGCATTACAAAGATGTGTGTTAACCTGGTGCTGAAGGGGTCAGAGAATTCTCTTTCAGGTTGAACTGCTCCAGGTTTGACACACACACATACACACACAAACCCTGCCCCATATCAGAGGAACCTCCTTGTCCCCAGAATTACAGCTCTAATTCTACAAAGACATAAGTTCATCTTCAAAGGCTCCCAACTCCTACTTCAGTGTTTTCCACTGAAAACCCACTGATCTGTAGATTCAGTACTTTTGTTACCATTGAGTGTCAGACTGCAGCATTACTAAAAGCAGTTGGTAATTAATTAAATAGTACAATTCCAACCTTCAAATGCCATCAGGGAAGAACTCGGACCTGCCGAGATCTGCAGAAATTGCTACCTAAATGGGCTCCACATTGCTGCCATTAGCGCATACAGAACTACCCTCTAGCAGGGCCCTTGGCTAACAAACAGCTTCTTTGCAGTTTGTATCTCATGCTTAAGATCTAATATATGAGATACATTCATTCAAAACTGCATTCCCCATCTTATCTCAGGAGTACTCTAGGGCTATGGAAGACAACTGAAATTCCTGCTGTGGCTCGGTGGAAGCAGAGCCAATCCAGCTCTTCCTGCCCTGGTCGAGGATTGCCAAGTGTCACTAGCCTAGGACAGCGGAGTCTTCTCTTGTAGCCAAGCTCCTTTCTGTGATCACCTAAACAATTATGGGGACAGAAGCTTCAACTTTGGCCCCTCACTTAAATAAGCTATAGCAGAGAAAGGTGTCTGGTTGGCTCCATGTCACAGAGTGTGTCAGCCTCTTTCTTTTCTTTTCATGTCACTTTAATAGGTTGGCTTTTGACTCAGGAAAACCCTCTTCCTTAAAACCCTTACTCCTCCGGTGCAATGCGTATGGTATCTGGGCATCTTACTCTGGGCAGAGTTTTCCCCAGGGCATTCATTGCTGCTCTTTACTTTGATGCTCACAGCAGTGTTTGGAAGGATCTCTTGGGTTATTATCACCTCTGTTAAACCCTTCCTCATCTGAATGGCTGGTTTGAATAACAGACAACCCTTCTGCTTTTGATAATTTAATTGTATTTTTTATTTCATTATGATTTCAATAAATAACTCTTGTTCTCCAGTAATGTGGCCTTCCTTACTGTATTACATGTGGGTTGAGCAGGCAGCAGCACACACAGCTGAGCAAGCAACTAAATACAGTTTGATAACTGCAGTTCTTGTGTACCTCCTTAACCAGTTATTTTGCATCTTCAGTCATAGTATGCCATGCAAAAAATATTAATAAATAGATACTCATCTCCCAGGTGTGCTCTAGGCATTGGCCTCTTCATGGATACCTGTTCAGTGCAGGTCTTAACTTTGGAAAGGAGAAAAAAAATCAGCAAAACAAAAGTTTTTGGTGTGGCCTTTAGGTTCAGCTTGTGCTCCAGCCTGTCTTTCAAAAACCAAACATTTGAGAAATGGAACAGATGCAGCTCTGTACTTAACCAAATTTCTGCTCCCTCGTCTCAGTCTCACAGCTACTAAAATGGCTAAGCACTTTGTAGACATGTAGGATTGTTGTGCTTTTGAACACTCAAAATGCCAGTGCCCCAAAAAACCCCATAAAGCTGCCATGGTGTGAACCAGAGGTGCCCCAGGGTAGGAACACAGTGCAGTGACAGACTACTGGAGTTTAATCCAACTTGAGTTGGATTTGAGGAGTTCAGGAATGTGATGTTTCCTGCAGGACAGAGTGTTCTGGACTGACCTGGAGAATGAAGCTATCTTCAGCGCCAACAGGCTGAATGGTTTGGACATCTCCGTTCTGGCAGAAAACCTCAATAATCCTCATGACATTGTGGTATTCCACGAGTTAAAGCAGCCCAAAGGTAAGGCCTAAATGAGGTTTATTTGAGCTAGTAAATTAAATGCTTCCTGGTGGCCCTCAATGAGAGAGAAAGCACAGGTAATAATGTGAAATCAGTGCCTAAAGTCTGAAGTTCCTGCATGATTAATTCAGCAGCAATTATTGAGAAGTCTGCAATTTGTTAATAGCTGTTTAATTAGCACCTCTGATAACAGTGAGTTACCCTTGTCACTGTGCTGCCTGCCATTCATCTCATATTTGGGCAGTTTTGGCAGGAGTGTGTAAGGTCTCACTGTACTCCAAACTATAGAGGTGTTTAAGCAGCCCAGTTAATTGAGGTAGGGAGTGGAAGAGTCTTCTTGAACTGGTATTTCTTTGCCAAGAACAAGAAATAAATAATTAGAAAAGTAATTTGTCTTTTCTTCCATCCTTGAACAGCTCCAGATTCCTGCGAGCTCAGCCCCCAGCCCAATGGAGGCTGTGAGTATTTGTGTCTCCCTGCACCTCAGATCTCTCCCCATTCTCCCAAGTACACCTGTGCCTGTCCTGACAACATGTGGCTGGGTCCTGACATGAAAAAATGCTTCAAAGGTAAATACAATCACATCCCTCTTGTGCTACTCCAACCAATCATACTTACAGTGAATATGCTGGCTTTTGTATTCCACCACCTGCTGCCTTCTGAACACAGCATTGTGGTGCCCTTTACTGAAAGCTTGCTTGGTTTGCAAAGCATAAGAAAAAGATACAGGAGGAAAGAGAAAAAAAGTGTAAGACCCAACACTAAAAGTGTGAATGGTTAATAAATCATTAAGATCTGCCATGTTGATACTGGATCTGGAGAGGCCACAATCAATGCTGATAATATCCTGAAGAGACAAGTGGTTTCAGTGAGTTTTCCCTAACATGCAAAATTCAGTTCCCTGGTACAAGGTCATCGTCTTCTGAGGTACTGAGAAAAGAACAGAACAAACCATGAGTTGTTTAACTTCTCAACAACCCTCCATCCAGATGCTTTATTACTGTTAATAAATTCAGCTTGACTTCAGGAAATCATTTCTGTAGCTTCAGAGACCTATCAATAGTCTGACTGCTTGGTAGATAGAATTGGAATTTGGTTTTTGCTTCTAATCATTAAACATAACAATCCTCCCCAGGTTTATAGCACCATTTGTGATTTGCTTGTGTACTGACTTTAACCAAATATCATTGTTGCTCTTGTTTTTCAGATCTCCCAATGACTTCAACTACTGTACTGGTTTCTACAACCACAGCATCACGTACTGCTGGTACCACGACCATCACACCTGTACTTGGCAGCGCCAATAACACCACTGAAGTCGTCCCCAAAGCTGTATCAGAAGCTACGATTACCACCCCGAGTTTCCATTTACCTTCCACCACATCCATCCTGATAGACTCTGAGATGACCACTGGAAACAGCAATTTATCACAGCACTGTAAGAGAATGAGATTCCTCTTTTCTTTTCCGATATATACACCGTGTCACAAAAACTCATGCACTAACCTAACATCTGTGTCACTGTCATGGTTTAACCCCAGCTGGCAACTAAGTACCATGCAGCTGCTTGCTCACCACCCCTGACAGTGGGATGGGGAGGAGAATCAGGGGGGTAAAAAGTAAAACTCATGGGTTGAGATAAGAACAGTTTAGTATTTAAGATAAATACAATATAATACTACTAAAAATAACAATAGTAACAATAATAATGAAAAGGGAAATAACAAAAGATACGGGAAAAAAAAGAACCAACAAACAGTGGTGATGCACAATACAATTGCTCACCACCTGCTGAGTGATGCCCAGCCCAACCCAAGCAGCAATCTGGGCCTTCTGGGTAACTCCCCCCAGTTTCTATACCAGGCATGATGTGCTGTGGTATGGAATACCCCTTTGGCTAGTTTGGGTCAGGTGTCCTGTCTCTGTTTCCTCCCAGCTTCCCATGCCCCTCCTCACTGGCAGAGCATGAGACTGAAAAGTCTTGATCGGAGTAAGTGCTGCTCAGCCACAACTAAAACATCAGTGTGTTATCAACCTTGTTCTCAGACTAAAGCTGATACCCAGCACTGCACCAGCTGCTAGAAAGAAAATTAACTCTATCCCAGCTGAATCCAGGACAGTTAGAAACAGGTCAAATGCAGGAGACATCAAGTACTATTTCTGCAGACATCTCCATTATGATGGCTGATGTGATTCTACTCACTCTGGATGTCAGGGAACTTATTTACATCAGGTTTTCATCCAGCACACATCAAGCAGATTCTAGAGATGAGGCCCTGAGAGTTCACAGCAGTCCTTGCCTTGTGCCCAGTACTAGTTCATCCTGGCTTCAGTGCTGTTTGCAGTGCTGCACACTGTAAGATGGATGATTCTAAGGCACTTCACCTATTTTAATTGTTAATGTGATTCAGCACAAGCTGTGGGTGAAAAATGCCTCCTGCCCAGCCTCAGCCCTGCTGGAAGTGTGGAATTACTTCAGCCAAGACAGAAATGAGTAATAAAAAACCAACCTACCACCTCAGTTCAAACAGGAGACCCCTCCATATCCTGCTGCCAAGGGAGAGCAGAAAAGCTGAACTGATTTTCCAGAACAAACCCCAAGTTCTAGCCCAGAGAAGAAGACTTCACCCTTCAGGTGAAGTTCAAGGACTGTAGTTCAAGGCCTCAAACAGATCCAGATTGCTTGAGAAAAGCTTTCTGGCCTTAAACATTTCCCTGAGCAGAATAGGCAGTTTCTGTTGCATCCAGAAAGCAAAATTCAGCCATCCCCATTTGAGTTGGGTGCCTGGTTTCAGGAACAGCAATGGAGCACACTCCATACTGCGTGTGGGGAAGCATATTCCAATTTCTAAAATTCATTTCTTTCAGTTCTTTTTGTGCATATGTCTTTCCAGTGCAATAATTAATCTTTTAACAAATCATGGAAGATTTTGTAGTCCACATTTGAAATAGTCTCTTTTATTAGCAAGTAAATAACTAAATAACAGGGAAGTATTTAAAAGGAGAAAATGCCTATTAAGTTCCATGGATTGGTGTATCAAAAGAAAAACTACAGGTAATTCCTGCTCTCAATTCCTGACACTTTAGCAAAAACAGATTTTCTGTGCTCATCCCCCATTATAAAAGCTCAGAGCAAACAGTTTTAAATGTATAACCTGAAAGGTGCCTCGATGATATATTTTTAATCATTTTCCTCTATAATTGTGGGTTTTTTCCTCCTGTAAGTCCAGCGTTGAGTCTTGGCGTCAGCCTTGCATGCTGAGGCAGGCTGCAGCAGTGAGTGCTCTACGTGTTGATGCACTCCTCAGCTGCAAAGAAAGACGAAAAATAATTACAAAGGAGCTGTGAGGATGACTTTGAACCACATTCTTTTTCTGACAGCTCAGTAAATCATTAATTGTGTCAGTACTTAGAAAGCGTTCGGCTGAGGAGTTCAAAGAGCACTCTTCACCATCCCCTGACCACGCAGAGACTGTCCATTAAACATCATGTTTTTAAAACCACCCTTCTTTTGTGTGCTTGAAAACACAAGTGCAACCACTCACTTATTGCTGGGCAGAGCTTCTCCATCTGGTAACACTGCACCGAGCACTTCCCTGACCCTCGGCACCCTGCTGGTGTGGGGTTTGCATCCTGCAAGGGCAGGAGCGCTTTCTGGCCAGTCTGTGCATCCATTTGGATGGAGCAGCCCAGGTTCAGGTGTTTGTGCTTTTTGTCTGTTCCGTACTGATTTTATTACAACTTTTTGTAACCTCTTTAATTACAAAAGCTTTCTGATGGGCAGAACAACACTGAATCACAGGATAGTTTGGGTTGGAAGGGACCTTAAAGCTCACCCAGTTCCAACCCCTGCCATAGGCAGGGACACCTTCCACTAGAGCAGGGTGCTCCAAGCCCCTGTGTCCAACCTGGCCTTGAACACTGCCAGGGATGGGGCAACCACAGCTTCTCTGGGCACCCTGTGCCAGCGCCTCAGCACTCTCATAATAAACAATTTCTTCCTAATATCTAATCTTAATCTCCCCTCTTCCAATTTAAACCCCTTGTTCCCTCAGTACCTGCTCTCATAAACATGGTTACCAACATAAACCATTCCTTAGACGTGGCTTTAAAACCAGCACAAATGAGTTATATGATCAGAACAACTTCTGTCATTACAGATGCGAATAATGACCAAGGCTTTGATTCCACCGTGACAGCAGCTGTCATTGGCATTGTCATTCCTGTCGGTAAGCTGATTTGATGTAACCTTTGAAGATCACACCAATGTGCTAATGCAAATACACTCCTCTGAGTTTCAGGGGTGGGGGTGGGAAGGAGCACAGGAACTGCTGAAATAGGGAACAGCACCCTGGCTTTGAGAAATGGGTATGTACATGTGAACAGCCCAGGAGACTCCTTGTCTGGCCAACAGCCTTATCTTTCTCTTTTCATTTCCCTTTCCTCAGTGGTCATTGGCTTGCTGTGCATGGGAGGATACCTCATCTGGAGAAACTGGAAACGGAAGAATACTAAAAGCATGAATTTTGATAACCCAGTGTACAGGAAGACAACAGAAGAGGAAGATGAAGATGAAATCCACATTGGGCGGACTGCCCAAATTGGACATGTCTACCCAGCAGTAAGTATCTGCTGGGTTATATAAAATACATATATATATATGCCTCATGTATATATATATATATATACACATATATATATATATTCCTCATATATATATATGAGGAAACTGCTGATGGAGAAGATTCATTTTATTGAGAGTTTAGATATAGATTTATCACCAGCCAATTACAGTGTTGGTTATTTGCCATATAATGACAAGAAAAAAGAACTTCTTTAATATTCACTTGTATAGGCAGAAGCCTTGACTTCTAGGCAGCTCATGCAGTTACTTGTCTTAGAATACGGTGCTCTGTATAACCAGATATTCTGTCCAAATGAAGACAAATTGTCCTCATCAATATACCTAGCAAGCATACCTGCCTCAAGAGCTCAGTATGTGACAGCTGATTACTTACCCTCCACTGGATTCCGTTACATCTGTGCTTAGACTGCTAAGCTAAGCATCTAAACTACTTTAAGTATATCTTGAGTTTCTCTGCAAATCAGGGAGAATATTTTCTCTGTAATAACAGTGTAAAGATGAGTCAGATTGCTCACAAGGAGGAGTGAATGATGTTCTGTAAGAGGTTAAGGACATTTGCCTTGGTGAGATTAAGCTTTACAAAAAGGAAACACTTGTTTTGATAGCAAGTCCTGTGCAGAAGAGGGAGAAGCCTCTCTTCTGTAGGGCAGTTTGTCTGTAAAGGTGCCTCCTTCAAAGCAGCAGCCCTGGTGACAGGAAGTGCCAGCAGTTATAACTGCACTGTATTTTAAGAGACAGCATAAAGCTCCATAAGTAATGAGTTAAGGCAATATAGCTTCTATAGGCAGGGAGACACGTAGGTGATGCCCCATATATCTAAAGATTGTGTGAAAGATCACACTAGAGAAGGTGTCATCCCTCACAAGGAGTTTTATCCAATACACAAGTGAAATAAACTTTGCAAAGCTCCCAAGTAACACTTGAGTGAGAAACCCCATTTGGAGGGGAAGAACATCAGTGCTTGAAATAGATTTGTCACCAGTACACTGGGACAACAATGAGATTTTTAACAAGAGATACAAGTCAGGAACAGTATCACATCACACATGCTCTCAAGTGTGTCTGTTTCTCTTTCACAGCGTGTAGCATTAAGCTTAGAAGATGACGGGTTGCCGTGAGGATGAAGCTGCTGCTCCAAACAACACATTGAACAAATCTGCTTTGGATCCCAGAACCTGCTTCTTCTTTCTGATCGTTATTTATGTTGCAGAAGGGTAACCACAAAGTTATAATGAACTGCAAACATCCAAAGGATGTGAGAGTTTTGTATGTATAATCTTTTATACACACTTTAACTTGTTGCACTACCCATTTGTGATAGTGAATAAGCGACGGCTGAGCTACTAACTCAATGTCCATAACCAGCCAGGCTGAAGGTTCGGTAGCGATTGCTTTATTTTAAGACTATATTTATAGAGATTTTGTAAATATGTTGACTATGCTTTGTGGCTATCCATCAACATAAGTAAAACCAATCCTGTACAGGCAGCTTAGAAATATTTATTAACAAAAATCTGGATTATAAGATCTGTTCTGTAAATATAAGTAGAGGGGTGAGAGTATTTATTTTTTGTATGTTTGGCTTGCTGTGCATAGAGTATCTGTGTCTATATCTGTCTGGACCAGATAGATACATAGGCATATAAATATATACATATATATAAAGAATATACCTATATTTTAAAACTACTAGCCTACATTTATGAAAATTAGGGATAATTGAATTTTTACCAGATGTTTGAGAAGTTTGCTTTGAAATCTAAAGGCAGGAGGTAAGGTAACTGACAGAGGAAGCACTCCAATAAAACGCAGAGCTCCTGAGTTGCTTTTACATTCCCCACTCTATCCCGAAGGGTTCATCTGCAGTGCTTGTATGTGAAGAGTATCACTGTTCTCAGTCAAGAGAAACTCCTACAGCTCCCAGTTTTTGTGTGTTGTATTGCTGCTTTGTACAGCTTGGTACACATTGGATCTAGGTTTTTTGTGTGGTTTGTTTCTAAATGGAAATCTAAGTTCTTTTCCCCACTGGGAATCTTGCACCTCTCAAATTAGCTTAGAATTAGCAGAAAAAACAATTTATCCCTACATTTCTGTACACCCAAAGTGAGCACTGTCACCTGGCTCATCAGGAAAAGAAACCCAACACAATAACAGAAGTTGATTCCTTCCCTCCTTCTCCTTTTCCCCTGCTCATATTAAGAGTTCAAATTTAGGAGATGCTGTGGGGCAGGGGCTTAATTCAGCATATGTAGCAGTTACCTTACTGCTGCCATTGGAACAACCTGCACCAGGGCAAGTCTCCAGTACCAGAGCACTGGGCAGGGAGGTTAAAGGAGGTTAAAATTCATCCTGCACCTTGCAGAAAAACCATGTTTTTCTCACCTCATTCTACAAGATTCCCAGGGAATTCTATAGGAAGCAAATACCCATCACTGCATGATGGACTAGTGCCCCCCGACCCATACCAAAAGCGTGGGAGACCTTCCTGGTGTTCTTACGTCAGTCCAAGCTTTTCTATTCCCGTGAGTAGCAGAAACTCAGCCTGAATAGGTCTGCGGTGATTCTTCCTTTATTTCCTTTAGTTTTCCTTTTTTTAGAATAAATTCAGTGTTTGGGGAGTTGATTCTTGACTAAGAAAAGGAGGAAAGTGTCTATAAAGCCCCTGTATGCATTACAAACCTAAGGTGAACTCTCAGAATCCTCCATGGCCTGCAGAGACAATGCCTAAATAATGAAGCATCCTTCTATTCAAATTTTAGAGTTGAAGGCAGTGACAGATGAGTGTGATACCCACGTGTTGTTCTAAGGTAGAAAGCTGTTTCTACAACTGCATGTGCTGTGTGCATGAAGGAGAAAACTGAGGCAAGGCTGTATGTGATAACACTGTAACTAACAGACCCCTGTAAATAGATTTGGAAGTTCTCCAGTTTTGATACTTTTCTAAGAACCCAGCCACAAAACCCAACCTGTAAAAACCATCTCTGGAAGGCTGCAGCTTTTCAAGCCCTTGTAAATGATCTCAATGTGCAGCGCTGGATTCAGCCTTTACAGATTTATAACGACTGAGAAGTCAAACACCAAATTGGTTTTTTAAAGAGCTTATTTTCCGTAACGGTTCCGATTGGTCGGATGGTGTTTAACAAACACTGTAATCATCCTGATCTCTGTTGTCATGTCGCAGTTCTGTTAGTGTAAGTTCTTGCTTGGTGCCTTTTGTGTTCCAGTTTTTATGTTACGGACAAAAGGACCAGGGTGGGGATGGGGAGGGAGACACTTTGCTGTGGGACATCCATGAGGGTCACTGGAAACCAAATGAACACATTTGTAACACAGTGCACTGTTTCTATAGAAAGATTAAATTTTTTTATCCGGGACTACTGAGCTAATTACTTTGTAGTGCCTGAAACACCATCCTAGACCTGGGGCTCTACTGTATTGTGGGAAGAGTTAAGGAAAACTCCTACTTTCCAAACCTAATGCGGGATTTGGGAATGCAACTCTATAATCCAGCTGTTCAGCTGCAGCTCTGTGACAGCAGCACTGCAAACAGTTCATACTCTACACATAAAGAATTGGCTTTCTTTGCCACTCTGGGTTTGGTCATCTTCAAACCACAGGAATGGAAAATGGTGCCATGCATGTTATTTCCATGAGCTGAACAATTGTGCCACTGAGGTAACTAAAACAGGTGAGTAAAACCTCCAGTGGTGCCAGTACACTAGTACGAATACTTGTACACTACATGTGCACTAGTCCTTGCCCACCGGGATAATCTTGTCTCAAAAATGAATGGCTCATGCAACAAAACTGGTGTCATTCTTAACCTGAACTCTTACACATTAGAACTGCCCAACAACTAGTTGCAAAGTGCCTAAGTTCATGTGGGAAATCCACTGCATCACTTAAAATCCCAGTTACCAGCCAGGGAAATAAAGCAAAGCAGCCACAAATACCATTACCCATTGACAGGGGCCTCTTAACAACCATATTAAGACAGCTGAGCTGGTCACCAACTGACTGGGTGATCTGCAGGAGATACAGAAGCATCAGAAGCCAGAACACTGAAGTCTTTCACTGCCACTTGCTGTTAGGAGGCCTTGGGAAGCAGGGTCTTTATTGACGGTTAACTTCCAGTCTGGTTTTATCCCCAAAGGAATGCTGCCGGGCAGCTAACACTTTTCAGACACACACACAGTTATTACCAAACTGATATGGACTTATGTACTGGTAAATACACTTTAATTTTCTTTTCAACTTGGAAATAGGTTTTTCTTGGTTTATTTCTCCATTTCTGTTAAGTATTTTACCAGAATAATATAGTGGCAAATAAAAAACACCACCACCACAGTCACTAAAATGCCTAAAGAGAGAGGACAGCACAAGTTGAAGAGCCTCATACAAGAGTCCCAAAACTACCTGGGCAATGAGGGATGCCTGCCAAAACAATCACCTTTTCTTCCCCTTTGTTTTTCTGACTCTCTACTGTATTAGCAATAAAACTTTAATTCTTTTCTTTCCCTTTGTACACATGTAACTGTACAGCAGGAGAGAATCCGCAC
The DNA here is from genome assembly GCF_963264785.1 of Psittacula echo. Taxonomy (NCBI): domain Eukaryota; kingdom Metazoa; phylum Chordata; class Aves; order Psittaciformes; family Psittacidae; genus Psittacula; species Psittacula echo. The sequence goes on from NC_137740.1 coordinate 6,953,047, forward strand.
TAACACAGTGCTGCCTGCTGTCACTAAGGTGCTGTACAACAACATATACTCATCTAAATCCCCTTAGTGTTTCTATAGTGTAACTCAGTTACCTTGCTGCCGTCTGCAGAGCACGTGTCCACCGTTTCCTCAAACTGAGTTTGTTCTAGTACAAATCACACCTTTAACTTTGTGAAACAGCTATAACTAAATCTCTTACTGGTTTACACCCTTGCCTTCAAGAAGGGAAGGCCTGTTGCAGGCTGCTTCAGTGCAGAAGTTCAGTTGTCTCCTAAACATGGTGTTGACACTGGAAGGATTCAATGGGACAAAGACAGCAACAGAGACAGTGAATTTAGATGTAGGCCACACAAGCCACCTTTTAGATTCAGCCCTTTGCGCATCAACATGCTGGTGCTCAGCAGCCAGCACAAAACACCCACACTCTAACTTTGCAGGACCTGGTGCCCTCTATTCAAACAGCTCCAACAAAAAGGATCTGCTCCCATGAGCTAGAGGAAAGGTTTTACTGGTGTGGCTCCAAGCACGCTCTCCCCACACATGAGCCAAGTCTCAGAGAATCCAGTTTTACGCAGATAGAGGTGAACCTGTCTGTGGCTTTTGATAACACAGCAGCACGGTAACATGGAAGATGAGCTTCACAAAAGATTACCTCATAGAAGAGTCCCCAGAAGTGAGGCCATTGGCCTCAGGATGCTGAACTTGACTTTCCCATCCAACAGTGGTAGTGTCTACCAGAAGAAACCAACAAGCTATTGTTGAACTTCAAGCTATGTTCTTAGCTCCTACAGGAGGTTACTAATGCTAACTTGTGTCTGTCCCTATGCATCAATGAGCAGAATAGAACATGATGTAAAGAACAATAATCTTTTTCAGATTATTTGCAGCATTCAAATTTCACTGTGTACCTCAGTGGGAGAACGTTCCCTCAAGGGATTAGCCACAGCTGCCTGTGATATTCTCTGCACTGCCAAGGAAAGCACTGAAATTGTGTTGGTCATGATAAGGCACCATCTTAGCAGGGAGCTAAGATAGTAAAGACCAAATCTTCCTGATACTCTGATAGGCCTCAGCCTGGTTACAGGGATGGCTCACACGGGATTACAGCAAAGACAAGGCTGAACTGATGGGGGCATGTCTTCCTATCAGTTCAGTTCTTCAAACCTTGCCTTCAGGCTACAAAGTCAGGCAGAAGAGTCCAGGTTAAAATGACAGTTCTCAGCCACATACAACCAAGGCCAAACAACAAAGACATTTCACATTATTCAGGACTCTATTTCCTGGGTCTGTCAGTCAAGAAATTAATCAGTTCCAACTGCAGCAGTTTATTTTCATGCACCTATTCCCCCACTGGGGCTTAGCTGAAAGCATGTACATGCATTTCATTCAAGCCATTACACATAAAAGATAATGGAAAGCCTTATGAGCAAACATTAAAGAAAAATCCCTGAACCTATGTATTTTGCTAATGGGCACAGTCCTAAATAAGACCTAAACACAGAGAACACCTTGTAGTAATGCTTAGAAGATAAAAATGTACTTGGAAAGTTAACACTTAGGTCTAAGTTTTGGTGTTAGGAATTCCCCTACAAAGGCCAAGCTGACTTTCAGACTTCTTGTAATAATGAAAACTGACTCAAAGTTATTGGAAATTTACATTAAATTGTTATTAGCACTACCCAAAGCATGTGCCCCATTGAAAAGACTGGCCTCACAAACTGACTTCAAATCAGTCATCCTAAATACATCAGCAGCAATAAAAGTCAGGACAAAGTTAATAAAAGCTTTTCAAGCACAGCAGAATCCTGCAGAAGAGCAGCTGAGGTTACAGAACCTGCTGCTGCAGGTGAAGCTCACGGTGAATGTGCATTTTTAATTTGGCATACTGCTTTGATCTGCCCATCTTAAAAAAGGCCCAACGCAGCTGGAAGAGACATTGGGAAGGTCCACAAGGATAACTGAGGAAGAACTTATATTATTCAGAACTCCAACTCAGAAAGCCACAGCTGAGAGGATGTATGATACCAATCCATCAAATCACTACTGCTGCAGAGAAAGCACTAGGACATTTCCAAGTATCCATTACTAACTATGACCAGACAGGAGGTGGGGAGAATGGAATTAGTCTGATCCAGTATGACAGTCCTGATGATCAGATGAGTGATTTCTCACATCTGCTTTTCCTCTTTGATCATTTCCTTATTATCATCACTGCCTACAGACCATGCAAATTTTTGTTTGAAAATGTAAATGAAGCTGATCAGACACTGTCCACATGGACAACGCCGTTCACAGAACTCCAGGGCGGCTCTGGTTCCACACGGTGTCACACCAGGCAGCCACACACCTTTCCTTCCTTGAGTTCTTAACACTTACAGAAGGAAAATCTTTGCAGTTTACCTCTTTTAGGCAACACCTGACCAAAGGTCTCTATTTCTGGGCTGCCATTAAGGTCACAGTAGCACTTTACACGTGGGTCTCTGCCTTTTTGTCCCTCACAGTTACCTCCTGTGATCCTTCTGGAACACCCTTCCCCAATAAATACCTGATATCCCTTGTTTAAAAGGCAACATTCAGCAGAGTCACTTTGGCCACACATTAATCACACCCTCAGGAGCTGAGTGGGAAGGATGCCCTGGCTGGGATGTTTACCTGCTGCTCTCCCTTTAAGACAGCCCCAAGAAACTGCAACAGGAACAGCAGCAGACTTCAAGCAGAAGCATCCTCACCCAAAAGGGCATGTGCAGAATTGCTCAGGCACTAAAACAGTGCTTAACCAACAGGCAAACAGGTTTCTAAACAATTTCATGTTAATAATTTCAGATAGAGATGTTAGGAGGGTTTGCTGTTTCCAACAGGCCTTTTTTGTTATCAATATTAGAATCTTAACAGAGCAAAGGGGAACAGCAAAATTTTAAGGGCAATGGCCTTGAGAAGAAAAAAAAAGTCACAGTATCACAGTATGTTAGAGATTGGAAGGGACCTCAAAAGATCATCTATCTACTAAAAGGCCTAGGAGTCACGCAGCAGCAGTCTGTGTGATCTCACCATTACAAAACATGGTTGTGAACTGTGCAAAATTGTTTTCAGTTCCAAAACTGACAGATAAACACAAGCTTCCCAGGTCAGTATCACTGCACCGAAAATACAAGCACTGCAAGAACAGGCCATTTTAAATAGTACAGCCAGCCCAGTAAGTTCAGCCTGAGATCGTTGTCTTCCGCCACACGAGATGCTCTGCCAGGCTGCCATTTCTGAGCATTGAGCTTTCTGCAGGGAAGGTCAGGTTTCAAATCCTTTTGCCCTTTTGGTGTTAGGAAGATGCGAGCTCCATCCCCATGTGGTGAGACAGGAGCTCACCAAACTACACCTCCCTTTGGTTTCTCCTTTTTGGTGAGGTTTCTTTAGTGACTGAAGAACTACCCATTAAGAACTACCACTACAGACTCCAATACCTCCTTTGTCTTTTGCAGTCTAAGAGACAAAGATATAGGGTTTTGGCTCACAGTCCCAAATGACAGTTATGTTTGCCTTAGCTACCACTTTCTGCCCAGAACATAACTCAAATGAACAATGATGTCTTAAGCAATGCAATCACCAAATACAGAATATCTTGAGCGTTTTTCTTCAGTCACATCAGTTTACAGAATCACAGAATCCCAGACTGGTTTGGGTTGGAAGGGACCTTAAAGCTCCTCCAGTTCCAACCCCCGCCACAGGCAGGGACACCTTCCACTAGAGCAGCTTGCTCCAAGCCCCTGTGTCCAACCTGGCCTTGAACACTGCCAGGGATGGAGCAGCCACATACAAAGCTCATACAACTTCAGTATATAAGGCACCAAACCAATTACACTACAGAAGATATGATATTCAAAGTATGATCACTGGCCTAGATTCAGACTGTAAGCAATACAAATACACACACATAGGGACGCACCCCAAACCTGATTTACACACAACCAAAGATAAGACACAGGCCCATATGTAGGCTAAGACAAATGAGAAGCTACAACTGAAGCACCTGGGGATGATGCTGCATTTGTTTGCGGTACATTACTCTGGACTTTGAGCCACACTCTTCCAGGAATTAGCTACAGTTATGGTTTCCCACAGCAACAAGGTATATGGGTCTAGTTGTTCCAGCACAAATTGCTGATGAGCTGTACCTCCTGCAGTGAGCTCTCCACGTGTTTCCTGGATTGGCAGGAAACTGGAACAAGGCTACTCCATGTGCAGCTGAAACACAGCTTCAATTCAGTCAAAACCTGCTCCTGCTCACAGCAGCAGGTGTTCTACCACACCTCAATTTCAGACTCTGCAGACAAGCCTGGTCAAATCAATGAAGAATGGACTAAACCCACTAAACTTGCCCCCCGATTCCCCTATCCTCACCGATTTAAATCTATGTCTCTGCAGGAGGAGAAGGCAGGAGATCAACCTCCACTTACAGCACTTACAGTTTGTAACAAAAATGTTTATTAATTCTGAAGTGAAACAATGCATGGTATGGTTTGAAGTACCATAGCAGGACAGTCCCAGGTACCTACACCATACAAGTACTAGTAGGCTATAACAAGTGTACATGTCAGAGTTATGACCTATCCTAATATTAACCATTATTTTTCCAAGTAACATCATACAGTATGTAAATGCAGCCTATACACACACTAATAAGCACTCAAGCTTTCTTAGAAGAGCTCAAAACTTACCACAAGCAACCCCATAAGAACACATTCTTTTGAACTCCTCACCTTGACCTAAAACAGATAAATCCAGCCTGGGTGGAATCACCATTAAATACTCAATAAGTCACCATTCAAAGCAACAAGCTGACAATTTCTGGCTTCCCACTGTGCCTTCAAAACAGAAAGCAAATGGTTTGGTTTCATCTGGGTGGGTGGTAAAACTATCCTGAATTAACTGGAGGGGGAAAAAACATCAACTGGCAAGAAAGACAAAACCAGGGCTACAGTGGGTGGCACAGGGGAAAGCAAAAAACACCCTCAAAATAAGCACGCACAAAATAATAGAAGTTGTAATTTCATCAAAAATTTCAGTAAGTCTTGTGCACAGGAACTGTGCTCATGAGATCACCATCACTCAGTTCACTTTCCCCACACACTGACTATGCAGACTGGGCCTGCATTGATCGTGCTTTCACTTACAACTGCACAGGAAACTACTACAGGTAATATGAACAACTACATGCAAATCTCTCATACCTTAACCGATAACAGACACTTACTTTGGAGCTGGCATCTGTTAAGAGTTTTCACCTTACAGAGCAGATGTGTATGTGGCAAAACCACCACCCAGAACTGAACAGGGCAGGGATGGACCAGGGGAGCGAACTGGAGCTTTCTGAAGGGAGTACAAGCAGCAAAGCCTCAAACACCGCTCGCATCTCAGCCAAAACACAAATCTGTATTAGTATATACGTTTATTTGATGCACAGTTATCTCCCTCTTTCCTGAGGAACCTATGCACTGTTTGTGCTACCTATACAGGCAGGCTACAAGAAGGCTCCGTTTAATCCTAAATACTGGAGCAGCACCTTCTAATGTGCAAGTACACAGAAGCCTTTTAGTTTCAGCTTAGATTCTAGGTAAAATCCTAATGAAGACAACAATTTATAGTGTTAATAGCTATTACTGCTATGAAGGCTACAGAATACACTGAGCTTTGATTTAATGTCTCCCTTTTAGAGTGCACTCTACCTTCGTAACAAGAAGGCCAAAGAGGAATAACCTCTAGCTCCTCCGGCAGATGAGGAGTTGATAGCTACATATTATTTTGAATAAAATTTACTCTTTAGAGAAAAACCAACACACAGTGCTATCAGAATATTTAGATCATCAGGTCCAATGAATATCCACTAAGACGTTAGATTATATTCATAAAGTACTAGCTACTGTCTTTTCAAGATAGACTCAGTAATGACATTACCCTAGATCTGTTCAAGAAGATTCTAGGTATCTCTTGCTCTTGTGAGAAGCAGCTCTGACTCCAGTAAGTTTCCCTTTCTGAATCAAGCAGAAATCTTTCTGGTTAACACTGATCTTAAGCAACACCAGTTTTGTCTACTTACCCCACCTCTGCAGCAGCAGGCCTCACGTTCCTCCTCTTCTCTACTAAAAGCTTTAAAAAGAAAGGAAATAAAAACTGTCTATATGATAACCAAAGCATAAATAAAGTTTGCTTCCAGAGAGGATGAGAGGAACTGATGTGGAAAGAGCACAAAATGTGAGTGATCTGAGACCAGTGGCAATTAGGAAGAAGCAAAGGGCAGCTGGGCTGGAACTGTGGCTGGAACGGCCCCAGCTGATGCTTATTCAGTAGATTTGATATTCCTCTAAAAAAGAATTTTAACCCCCAAGTGCACACACACAGGTGCTGCTGCAGAAGAATCTCAAGCAACTCTAAGAAGAAAATACACAGGACAACTTTTTCTATGTGAGTTCATGTCAGCCTTTGGCACCTGGTCATTAGTACAAGTCCTTGGGATAAAGCAAAACTATTTGGCAGTTTGAAAACTGTGCTCACATATAATTATTGTGCTGCATTCACTATGTTCAACAAGGCTGCATGGTAATTTCTGATAAAAAGACAGGCACCTCCTCAAGCCACTGCTTTACGCTACTATGACAACACAGGAAGAACAAAGATGATTGCTTTCTTTCCTACCACTACCCTAAAATTAAGCCTTTCCCCACTGACACTCATTTGGCTAACACCTCTGATTTGATAAGCATGTTGAAGTAAGTCTTTTTTAGCTCCTCTTTAATCATCTCAAAGACTGCTGGAGAAAAACTGAAGTCAAATAGTCAGTGATGAGCTGGCTGTAAAGAAAACACTATTTCCTCAGTGGAAGAGTCACGTTATAAATTTCCTATCAGACCTCAGTATTTTTAATCATTTTCATTTGGTTTTCCTTCTTGCTCCGTGCAAAAACCATTGCCTGAGTCAAACACCAATTGCTTTGTATTTAGCCGCCTTTACTCCACACTCATTCTTCTTACAATTCATGTCATAAAATCTCCACCCTAAACCATAAGTCTTCACCTCACTAATCTTACAGCTCTTGAGGCCAAAAATGCAGATGGTTCTTTATTATATGCAAAACCATTACCCCTCTGTAGTCTTTAAAGTCATGTAAAACTATGTATTAGTGAGTTGCAATGTCAACCTCAGCACTTCAGGCTTCTGACTAATGTAGAAAGTAATGTTCAACAAATGATTTGTTGAGCTCTATTAAGGCCAATGTGCTGTTAGTACTTACTGTTACCTTATGATTTAATCCTTTCACTCCAATGCCCACACCATGCTCTCCAGCCACCAGTCTGTACTTCAGTTTTGCAGTATCAGCTCCATATGCTGGTCTGGCAGATTCAGAGAGAGGATGCTTTCAAAGTGTGTAGAAGCATCACACTACATGAATAAGGATGTTATTGTGGGAATTAACATAGAGAAGAAATAAGCATTCAAGTCACTAGCTCTGAGAACAAGAAGTTGTTCAGGCTGAGACATTGAAACACCTAGACAGGTATTACTTTTTTCATGCAGAGGATACACAAGGATGTCTTCCATTTTTTTCTGGCATAAGACATAGAAAATTTGTATGCCAGAGCTAAAAAAAGAGGTATCAGCATATGATTACACCTGCAGCATTCTTGAGAGTATATAGAAGGGTAACACCTACCTTGGATACAGAATTACTTTTCAAGGACTACATTAACTCACAGTAAAATGTGTTTGCTGTATATTAAGACTGCTAAAAAAAACTGTGTCAGAGGTAGCTGCAGAGAAGACATTTGAAAGATTCATAGCTTTATCAGACATGAAAGTGGCCATGATGAAGTAAAATACATATAAACGTGTTTTATCACTTTAAGGAATCTTTCATGATGGTTAAAAACTGTGAGATGCCCCAGAGTATTAAAATCAAACATTTCTATCAAAAATTCAAAAGCTATACTGTTAAGGCCTGGTGAAATATAGGCTTTTAAAGATAGTTCAAATAAATTGCTCTCTCTTTCACGAAGCTCTTCAGTGATCTTACAATGCAACCACTGTCCAATTTCTTACAATGCAGTCTTGATCAAAGGTTAGCGGGCATGCTACATGAAGTGAGATGTAAGATATTCATTAAAGTTACAAGAAGAAGGCTGTGTAATATACACACGCTTAACTACTGCTCTGTATCAGTTTAATCTATGGCTACACATTAGAGAGCTCTCAGTTTGTTGGATATGCTGCCTACGGCTGATGGCCCATTCCTGCAGAGGTTTTGATAGCTTTCTGTTCTAGCAGACTTTTCTGACTCCATAAGGGTTGTAAGTGAGCCAGCTGCACTAACACCTGGAATGTATATCCTTCCTCCTACCATCTCACAAGATAACTACCGAGACACAGAGAAATGTAACTTAAAGAATGGAAGTCTATTTAATCTGCAGTGGACATTTTAATTGTTATTACTTTATCAAAAACTTAATTTTCTGTCTTGGTCCTCAAGGCAGATTAGAGATATTCTTAGCTCTCTGCAGACCTCTGAAGAAATTGGGTGGAAATGGGGGAGAAGGCAAAAGAGAAAAGATTAAAGTGAGAAAAGAGAGGGAGAGGACAGCAGAAACACTGTCAGCTTCAATTACACTATGCAAAAATTTCTCCTCTAGACTGTTCAGTGTTTTCACCAACTTGCTTTGTTTTTTGAACTACATTTAAAACTAAAGAGGACTTGGAATTGTGGTCACTTTGCATTAAGAACAGAAAAAGCCACCTTTCTGGTGAAAAAAAAACCCAAAGATTTAATTTTTCCTCAGTTCGTAAATTGCTCAAGACTGGCATCATGTATTTATTTGTGTCCATTATCTTTATAGATGCCACTATTACCCCTCTGTGTCAAAAGCAATAAAAAGGCCTCTAAAACAGTAACAAATCTGCTTGCAGTATATAAATGTTCCTTCAAAAAGCTTCTCAATAAGAACTAAAGTGTTATCCTACAAAATATCATTATACTAGTAATGGTAATACAGGTCTGTTTTGGTTTGTGTCTCTGTGATTCCAGGTAGTATTTTCTGAGTATAGCGGGAGAATGTGAAGGTCTGAGGAGACAGAAGGGTTACAACATTTTGGATTGGGGTTTTTGAATTTTTGGGTTTGGTTTTATTTAACTACTACCAGTCTTACCAAGCCCCAAACTGGTTCCTTCCTCCCAGATGCTTTCACACCACAGAGGCCTGGTTCAATCTCTACTAGAAATCAGGAGCAGGATATTAAAAAATTAAAAATATGAGGAAATAGATTAAGTTGTTAGAAAGGTTTTCAGTTCTTACAGTAGCTTCATGTTGAGAAGTTAGAGGTCAATGAAACAATAAGAATGCCAGTACTCAAGTCACTGTCTTCTACTAACACTTCATTTTGAGATAACTAATGCAATTCACTTCCCCAAGGAAAGATACTAGAGTGGGAATCTGTCCAAGCTCCTGCACAGTGAACAAAACACACACACACAAATCTATGTGAATTTAAATGGCTTATGAAGCTGGCACAGCCAAGATATCCAAGTTTCTAAAACCCAAATAAATCAAAGATACGATCATATGCAAGCATTTCTGCTATACTGGACTGCAGGACAAAGTACTCAGTTGGAGCTGGGTTGACTTGGGACAGGTGAAGTTTGGTGGAAAAAAAGAAGAGAAAAAATGCAGGAAAAAAAATAACTTCAGCTTCAGCAGCAGTAATGCGGTTTTAATGGACCATGGAATATCAGGTACCCACTAAGATGATGACCTTTTCTCCAGTCTGAAATAACAAAGCCATAGAACACAAATGGTGATAAACCAACTTCAAATTTACAAAGTCTATTTATGTGAGAATAAAAGAACAAAAGACATGACCTTTTCTTTACTATTAAATAAACCAAATCCATTCTACTGAAGTCTTCCTTTTGAACATAAGTTATTGCCTGACCTTTCTTATTCCACTGCAGGATGCAAAGTGACTGGGAAAGCATTTAAGCTCTTCTGCTCTTCCTAAATCAGAGGCATGTGCCACCATAGGAAGGAAAATATGCACACCTTTCCTAACCTCAACATAGGCTGGTACTGGAATGGGACTGGGTATTTGGGTTAGGGGCCCAGAAGCCAAAAGCAATGAAGACTGGGATATGACTGGCCATCCAAATGAGCCCTGTATCCCCTCAGGGTCCTACAGCAAACAAGTATCAGCTCATGGTGTGTGCAATGAAGATCATTAAAAGTGAGTTATGGTTATGGGATATTGTATCTATTATGTCAACACTGAGATATTGTACCTAATACTGTGATTCTCCTCCTCTACTCTCCTCTTTTAAGACCCCACCTGCAGCACTGCATTCAGCTTTTGGGGCCTCCAACACAAGACAGACATGGACCTGCTTGAGCATGTCCAGAGGAGGCCACAGAGATGCTGCGAGGGCTGGAGCAGCTCTGCTCTGGAGCCAGGCTGAGAGAACCGGACTGATTCAGCCTGGAGAAGGCTCCTTAAGGAGAGACCTTAGAGCAGCTCCAGTGCCTAAAGGGGCTACAGAAAACCTGGAGAGGGACTTTTTAACAGGGCATGTAGTGACAGGACAAGGGGGAATGGCTTTAAACTAAGAGAGGGGAGACTAAGATTAGATATAAGGAAGAAGTTCTCTCCTGTGAGGGTGCTGAGGCACTGGCACAAGTTGCCCAGAGAAGCTGTGGCTGCCCCATCCCTGGCAGTGTTCAAGGCCAGGTTGGACACAGGGGCTTGGAGCAACCTGCTCTAGTGGAAGGTGTCCCTGCACATGGCAAGGGGTTGGAACTGGATGCGCTTTAAGGTTCCTTTCAACCCAAACCACTCTGGGATTCTGAGAAATGACCCTTTCTGTGGTTTTACCACGAGAAGAGGTTTTGATCCTATATTGGATTCTCTACACAAACTGTTTAATAAACAGCATGGAATCAAAATGTAATGTAAATTAACAATACAATTACCTGTAATTTTTCTCTTGTGGAGGCAGTGCCCAAATAAGGCTCAACAGATGGATGTTGCTAACTGGGATAACTGCAAAATAGGTTTATTCACTGAAAATAGAAATGTGTTATTATTTTCAATCATTTTAATCCCAAGAGCCATCTGTGGGCAAGATACTTTATTTGATGTAGAAAAAAACATATGCATATGCACTTGCATATGTGGAAATATATAAATAAATATACATTGATTCATTAAGCTGCCATCCACCACTGTTAAACCACTGCCAATAAGGTACTGCTAATGCACCATCCCCCTGGTTTCACTGGATAGACTTACAGTAATCCTGACTGACTGGAATCAAGAATAATTTTCTGAGAGAAAGAAATCACTTTATTATGAGATCTACACCCAGAGAAATAACTCCCTCGCTTCTGGAAGGGGATTAGTTTGTTACAGTCCGTGTCATCATTTTCATCTCAGATTGGGTTTCCATCTTCCCATTTTCTTTTTTATCACTGAAAAATTGCCAGTGACATGAAAGAGAAGCAATCTGATGGCTCCTAGGGGCAGGAGAGCAGTTATGTGCAACAAAATGGACTCTTGGAACAGATGACCAAGAACTCTTTGAGCTTAGGGAAAGCAGACAGGGGAACAGCAGAGCTGAGAATTGTATCTCCTAGCTATGAAATAATACTGCTCAAACCCAGAATCTGAACTTACTGATCTAAAAACCCAGAATCTGAAATCACTGCATGTCCCCATGCAATATGGAAGGGACAGTCTTTTGCCAAAAAAACATAGAGAATAAATACTGGTATACTTACAGCTGAAGAATAACGAGCTTTAGAGAGCAATAATGCACAAGAGGGCCTGTGATACTGATAGTTTCAGGGCCTATCTATTGCTTCTAAGAGCTGTAAGACCCCTGAACAGAAGTCACAGGGTACTGTGAAAGGGTACAGCTACTGATAAAGCAGTTATTTTCTGGGTAAAAAAAAAGAGGAAAAAGGTTGCCATGGCAACACTGTGAATGAATTCAGCACATCACCTGCACATAGAGCCCTTGCAAGGCTCTCTTCAAAGTTGAGGGTTTGCCTACTTCTTGCTAGGGATTCCCAAAGATTATACAAAGGTTTTACAAACAAGGTACATTAACTACATAAAGGGAAAGCAATGTATTTTTTTGACATAAGCTTTTAAATGTCTCTAGAGACTGGAAGGGGGACAAATAAGGCCTGGAAGACTTCTGTGAGAAGACAGGACATGCCAGAGGTCTCTACCTCTTTGCTAATGAAGCCTTATGTTTGGATTTCCTGACCTACTACACTGATTTCCTTCTCTATAGAATAAGGAGAAAGCAAAGAACTAAATATTGGAATCAAACACAATCGAAGAACATGAGTTGTTTAAGAGGAGATGATAAACATGAGAAAAAATTACATGAAAAAACAAGAGTATGCAGAAACACAGGTTAAAATGTTATAAAGAAAATTCAATGCAGGTTCTTGTCAAAGCATAACAGAGACCATGAGGTCCACTCAGAGCAGCGCAAGCGTGTCTCTAAAGGTAAAATTCAAGTTTCTGTTATGTATGCACTGCTCCGGGTCTCTCACCTCTGTAGAGTCTGTGAAATTCTGGTGTGTCAAAAGGGTCTGTCTAATGATCAAAACTTGGATTTGGTAAACCCTTTCAACTGAAAGAAAAATAGCACAACGTTTATTGAAGACAAAACCAGGCCACATGGAAGCAAGTAAGAGTAGCCCAGGTCTGAAGTATCACCTTGAGCAGCTCAACACAACTAAGATGGCCTTTCAAATGACATGGACCAGAACCTGGACATTTCTGTTAAAGAGGTAAAACACTGACCACTCCTTTGATTATTTCCACAAACATACAGAACTATTGTGGACATAACCCACCCCTATGGAAACGTCATTGGTTAAAGGTTAGACAAATACCTTTGCTCCCTATCACTTGAGCTCAACCAGTTTGGCATATTTGTTTAATCAAAATCAGCTTCCACAGAAATACATTCATAGGTTACAGCACTTGGTGAACTTCTAAAGAAGGAGCTTGAAACATACAGTGATATAAGATACCTCCTTCTTATTTAATAGCACCATTTTGGGGGAACTAATTAGAGGACAGCTCACAAAGGCTAACTTCAGTCAAGATGTGCCAGATTCTTTCTGCATCTCAGAAAAAACCACTGGAGACAAGCTTCCCCATGTCAGCCCTTAGAAATCTCTGTTATTTGAAGTGAGAATTAACACACATCTATTTTTAAAAAAGAGCAAATTGAAGCCACAGCTCTTCTTAAATTATAAACCACAACGAGGTGGATTCACCTGTATCACCCTCATGTTACTCCGTAAGCCGTTCTAACACACCAGGCTACACACCAACTTCCAGCATTGCCAAACCAAGCAGGTTAGAGCTAGACAGACTCATATGTGGGCTGACTTTTCAAATGAGAAAGTAAACTACATTATAAACTTGCATTTGCCACAAAAAAAAAAAATCTAGAAAAAGCAGAGAATTAAAACCAATCCAAGTCAAAAGCTTCATTAAAATCCACAAAAAGATTCACATGAGAGAGCTGATCTTGTTTGAGTTCAGGAGATGAACATGGCAACTATGACAGCCCCTTCCAGTCCAGTTTGCTATTAATTTCCATTAATCTTTCTCCATTTCAGACTCTCACTCACACATCTGAGCCTATGCTGGGCTTAAGACTTTTTTCTTCTAATACAGGTGTCAATCATTTTTATTTACTTAGTCATCTTCAGCCAGTATTGTCTTGTAAGCAAGGATGTGCCTTGGCAAAGAATGTTTTTCAGTCAAGAGCTGGCAACAGCAGGGAAAACTTCACCTCAGAGAGTAATAAAGTTATTTTACCTGGCACCAAAACAGCAGATGTTAATTCCTCCAGAGCTGTATTTTTTAACCAAGTAGCTAAAACTTATCTGTATAGCAAAATCAAGATACAAACCAGAATGTCTTTTCTAAATAGCATATGGTCTGAACACAGAAACCCACTGTCAATTTCTCTCTAACAGCCACAACAGACTGCTGACTCAGCTATATGTGCCTACTAAGTACTCTTCACACAATGCAGAGACATAGGAATTAACATTGTGCAAAACTAGAATTGCTCTTCCCAGCAATTAAAAAAGTCACACAGGCATAACAATGATCTACATGCAAAGTCAAGATCCGCAGCATGGAATGCATTAAATGCTATCAAATACATTTTAAAGAAACATTTTATGACTTTATTAACTTCCACATATTATATTGTCTTAATTTAGTCTGCAAAAGTAGTTTATTTGATAAGGGAATCAATAAGAATTAAAGCCTCTGTAGATACAAGGAAAAACAATTGCATAAGGTTCTGCATATTTAGAACACAGTTACAGACATGGAAACTATCAGAAAAGAACCCAACTTACTTGGGATCTATGAAAACAATTCTGTCACGCAGTTCTCCAAAGTGTTCAATGTTTCTTGTGAAGAAACTAGCAGAAATACAACTATTGCAACACCAGAAGCAGCTTTTCAGAAAAATATAAACAATTCCTAAATCTTGCAACCTTAGAACTAAGTTAAATTAGGGATCCAAAGTAGGTTGATTTATTAAGAGCTTTCTGACAGCTTTTACTGACATGGGAAAAACAAACAAACAACAAATAGGCATATTCAGAGCATGGTTATCTGATTTCTACCATTTTTCCAAGTCCCATAGATACCTGCTCCCCACAGGTCATAAGAGAAAATAATGTGAATTTTGCTCTTCTTAGAACAACAAGAAGTAAGAAACCTTATAAAGCAGTACCAGTATCCGGTTTTGATATGCACGTTGTTATATTATAGTCCTATCATATCTAAAATAATAATGCTAAAAATGTGTATTTATACAGCTATTTTCTTCAGAGACAGAGCAATTACTGTTTGTATATGCTTTTAAGCAGAAGGAAAAGAACTACAATCCACACTTTTCTGTCTCACAAATACAGCCTCAAGCCAATGCATTCAAGCGTGGCATGCTGTTTGAATATACATGTGTCAAGATAACCCAAACAGCACTGTGGAGGCAATACACTACCCATTGTAATGCTATCAAACATGACATTTCTTTTAAGAAGACAAAACAACCTAATGCACACAAAGTAAAAAACATTTTTATCTCACCCATAATATGCATTCACCATAAAACATGTTAGAATTAGTATATAGAACTCAAAAACGGTTGACACCTCCTAGATGCAGGCTTTCAGGGTAACTCATACTCCAGTTTGCTCTTCCTTCCAACACAGTAATTGAAACAACAATGCATTAAGCACTGATATTCCTGAAACAGCATCTAAAACAATTTAGATAATTACAATAGAGTCATTCTCTCACAAAAAAAACCCCAAAACTCTGAACTTCAAGTCAAACCAGACAGTACTTAAAAGGAACATGCAAACCTTATACTTGGTATTACCTTTAGATTGAACAACCAAGTTCATATAATAAACAGGGTAATAGTTCTGCTAAAAATCCTTCATTCTGATATAAACATTATGGGTTCTAGGCTCCTGTTTTAATTTCTTTGCACTACCTGTAAATGTTAAGAAAGCAATTGGTTAGCTGTTTCTGTATCAGTAGGACCCTCCTACTGAAAAGTCAACGTACAGGTATCTTATAGAATGGAAATTCATAAAAAATGTGGATTGCAACCATGTATATTCAAGCAACACAAATGCAAGTACTGCTGTATTATTAGTCCTAAATGCTCTACTTCATCATTTAGCTGAGTTGGACATATTTAGTTTTCAATCTTTATTCATAAATAGACTTCTCCAGGTTACTAATCATTGTCCCTCAATATCCTCCAATTCCCTTGGGAACAGAATGTAAGAAAAGCTGTCTAACACAGGCAGCAGAGAAGGAGCTTGACCTACTACCACATGGAAAATGGCACCAGAAGTCCATTATCTGTTCAAGGGTGAGCTTTAAATATTTCACCTCCCTCTACCTACCTTTTTATTTTCTTCTCTCACTCTTGGTGAGTCTGTAATAAATTGTTCTCTGTGTCTGCCCAGTGAATAGAGTCTTTAGGTGCAAGCAAATAGTAATTTCAAGTTAAACAAGACAAAAAGGAATTTTTTTCCTCCATTATTTTAACTCAATGAAGTCCTAAAATATATCCAAAGTAGCTATGTAACCCTGATTTATAAGTGCCTAGAATTAAACATTCCTATTTTTCCAGAAAATTACTGTTTTGCCTCTCACAGCAATGATTTATATTAAAAGAAATGAACCACCAAGCTCAACACATTTTGACTGTACTAGTGAAAGCTTAGAGCTCCTACATAGCCAGAAGAGAAAACTAGATCACAAAACATACGGTGCTCCTGAAAAACAAACTGCAGCCAAATCTGACCTATCAATGGGGGATTTAGTCAGTTTACGTGTGCATTATGTCCTGACATGGACACCTAGGGCTTCCCTCCACGCAGAATTAACTGAGATAAGAAGGCTTATTTCATTATTTACACAATGCCATACCAAAGACGATGTTATTGCCATGGACAGATTAGAACTGGAAGCAGTCCAGCTATTTCCACTATAACAGTAAATATTGCCAGACTTAACCTTGCCGTAACTCTAAAGCAGGCAATGCGCTTCATCAGCACAGCACTAACTGCCTACACCTGGGATTGTGACACAGCACCACCTGAATGAAATCAAGTTCATCAGTGTAGGACCCATTTTCAACATCACCACTGCACTAAGTGTCCTCCCCCGTTCTCTCAATAAAGTGTCCCTTCTAGCAATCAGCACAAGAGATATCCTATTTCCAAATGTTTCCATAGGGAGCAATTACAACAGGGCATTGTCTCCAGCTATTTCCCTTCTCTCAACAGTTCCCCAAAGAGCAAAAAGGCAGATATTACCACCAGCTCATTTTGTTTCACACTTCTGGCCCGTGCTGATGACGGTAACTCAACAAACCAGTACCACTGAGGAGCAAGCACAGGGGTGCACTGGCTGTATGTGCACAAAACCAAGCCAAGGAACAGCTTGGATGGGTTACTGCCTTCATCAGAGGGAGGCACAAACCTGCTCCACATTCTAATGCAGTAACATTAAATGTTAACATCTGGACTCATAGTAAAAGGCGAGCTGTGCCTCATTTTTGTTCATTACCACCACATCTAAATACTACATGAAAACTTTTATTAGTATCACTTGAATAATTTTCTACCTAGAAATCACAAGCTTTAGGGCAAAGCACACAATGTGCCCTTCACAGGCCGTCTTGCGTGGTCCTGACAGACATACCAACACTTGGGTGGACTTTGGCCTGCTCCGTTTCAGCCCATCGCCACCACACGGGAGAGGTGATAACCAAGCACCAGTCTCACTTTTTCCTGTCAAACACTTCAAATATTAACTGCAAAAAAACAGCTTTGCATCAGGTACCCCATGGAGCCACCTGGCCAAGGCTTTCCCCTGCGGAAGGTGGTCAGCGTAGGGGTATGTGTGTGGGAGACAGAACCCCTCACCTGCTTCGTGTCGCTGGGGACCCGGCCATAGCCGCGCCGTCCCGGTGGAGGCCCTGTCCTCCCACCGCCCGCTGACAGGGAACGGGAACCGCTCATGGCTGCCGCTACCGGCGCCCGCCAGAGGGCGACTACAACCCCGTCCGCTGCTCCGCTCGTGGCGGTTGGAGCTGCGCACACGTTCCACCGCCCCGCCCGCTGTGACGCGCTTGCCGCGCGCCGGCGCGGTGCATGCCGGGGCGGTGGCGGGACCATGGCGAGCGATTTCTACTTGCGGTACTACGTGGGGCATAAGGGCAAGTTCGGTCACGAGTTCCTTGAGTTCGAGTTCCGGCCCGACGGTGAGCGGCGGGAGGCACCGGGCGGGAGGGAGGGGCGCGGCAGGGCTAGTCTCCCTGCTGCCGGGAGGACGCTGGGCCGGGCCCGGCCGGAGCCCGCTTGGTGCTGCCGTGGCGGGGCTTTAATGTCCGCACTGTCTTCGGCAGGGAAGCTGCGCTACGCCAACAACAGTAACTACAAGAACGATGTCATGATCCGAAAGGAGGTGAGGAGAGGCGGCGGCCGCCGCCGGGGAAGAGACGTGGGGAACGGGAGAGGGGGTGCGCGCCTCGAACGGTCCTACAGCGGGTGTTTTGTGGGCAATCGGCAACGCGAGGCACTTGTGTGGCGCTGTCATAGCATCCCAGACTGGTTTGTGTTGGAAAGGACCTTAAAGCTCATCCAGTTCCAACCCCTGCCACGGGCAGGGACACCTTCCACTAGAGCAGGTTGCTCTAAGCATCATCCAGCCTGGCCTTGAACACGGCCAAGTTTGTGTGAATGGAGCAGCCAGGACAGTGCCTGGGTTGGTTTTCCATGTTGGGATGTTGTTTCAGGCTTACGTGCATAAGAGCGTGATGGAGGAGCTGAAGAGAATAATCGACGACAGCGAGATCACAAAAGAAGATGATGCTCTATGGCCTCCTCCCGACAGAGTGGGTCGACAGGTCAGTGTGTGGTGGTGTAGTAACTGATGCTTTAATTTTTATGTGTTGGCTCGTTAGAAGTATAATGGAACTTCTTCCTCAAGTCAGTATTGTTTCTAGCCAAGAGGGAAACAAAAGCTATATTAAAACCCAAGCAGTGCCTGAACAGCAGTTTTAACAGGATTTATTTTTATTTATTTAATTTATACTATTTATTTTATTATCTTTAATTTTATTTATTTATGAGAGTCACAGATCTGGTGCATTCAAGACCTTTGTAATAAAAATGGAAAAGCCATCATCTCAGTACTTACGTATTTCTGTAACTAATACCATAAAGCAGTAGTTTCTATAATCTTTCCTTTATATATAATCATTTCTATAATCTGTATATTCTTACAATTTTTAGGAGCTTGAAATAGTGATCGGTGATGAGCACATCTCCTTTACTACGTCAAAAATTGGTTCGCTCATTGATGTAAATCAATCCAAGTATGTACCTTGCTTTTTTATGTTGCTCTTGTTGGCCTGTAACAGTTTATATTGGAACTTCTGATTATTAGGTACTTGTATTGTTCAAAGTACAAATCAGTTCCTGGGATCACAAGTGATCTGTGTCCCAGCGTAATGTACCAAGTGCTTTTAGATGGTGGCACTACATGCTGTATTCTCACTCACAGAGCAGCTAACCTCACTGGAGGAACTCCTGTTAGATGCATTCAGAGTCTGAACTGTTGTTGGCCTGCCCCATACCAAGACGTCTGTATCTCACCTAAGCAGAAACGATTGTTTATCATGGTTTTAAATCCAAAGTGATGTTGCTACTAACCTTCGTGATAAAAATGCTCATTTTGTTAAGACTTGCAAACTTGGGAGTACACAATATTTATCAATCAATGTAGAATGCAACAAATTGTTAATATCTCAAACGACCTCTGGAAAATCTCCCTGTAAATTTTGGGGTTTGTTTCTTAATAGATCACTTCTATAAACTGCTCTCTTAAAACATCAATCTAACTTCTATTTTCTTCGTCCCTTCTGCTGTGCACTGCAGGGATCCAGAAGGCTTGCGAGTGTTCTACTACCTGGTCCAGGACCTGAAGTGTCTAGTCTTCAGTCTTATTGGACTGCACTTCAAGATTAAGCCAATTTAAATCAATCAAGCTGAAGTTTGTACCGCAGTGTCTGTACGGGGTGGGAGGGAGGGATGCTGTTTAAGTTCCCCATATTTTTGGCTGAAGTTTTTATGTATGTTAGATTTTTTTTTTCTTTCTTTTTTTTTTTTTTTTTACGAACTGTCAGTGTTTTAATAAAATGGTGAGGTCTGTATTTTTAATTTACAAGTTCTGGTGAGAAACTGACTTCATGACATTTCTTTTGTTGTGGTACATTCAGGATACGTTAATGCACTCATCAGACCAAGCTGTATTCTGCTTCTCTATGCAGCAGTAGAAAAATGCAATTAAGCCTGGCTCTGTGAAATGAAGCTTCTGCCGGCTGTCAAGATAAACTTTTATTACTATCCTAAGGAGGATATTCTGTTAGCCAGCTCAAACATGGAAAACAACTGAAGCCCTGACTGCATAACTGGTTACAGCAAAGATATGTCAACTTTATAACAACCTGCTGCTATGATTAGGTTGCCTAGAGAAGTTAGGTTGCCCAAAGAAGCTGTGGCTGCCCCATCCCTGACAGTGTTCAAGGTCTGGCTGGATGGGCCTTGGAGCAACCTGATCTAGTGGAACATGTCCCTGGAACCAAATGAGCTTTAAGGTTTCTTCCAACCAACCCATTCTATGATTACCCATCTACCTTCAGAGAAATAGATGACAGGCCACCCAGGCATCATCCAGGATCCATCCAGGATCTTCACTTGTAAGTTGCAACTATAAAAATGGACGTTAAAAGCAATGAAGAATGTATTCAGTGAAGTTCTAGACTAACAGATCATAGAATAGTTTGGGTTGGAAGGGACCTTCAGAGCTCATTTAGTCCAACCCTTCTGCAATGGGCAGGGACATCTTCATAGAAACATGGGATAGTTAGGGTTGGGTTGCTTAGAAACACATCTATCTAGACCTATTGTGCTGAATTAAGAGACTCAGAGGACCCAGCTTTAAAGTAATGTTTGTAAAGTACTGTAGGAGATCCCAGGGCGCTCCCCACAGCAGCTCTGCCAAACAGCGCCCTTGCTTTCCCCAGGAGCAGACACGGCTCCCTCCCCACATGCCAGCCCCGTTTCCCCACCGCCACAGTCCCGCCTTCACCCCCCAAGCCGGCCGCACAGCTCGCCCGGCGCTGCTCCGCGGACGGGCAACAGGCCGCGCTGGAGGACGCCATCTTGACTGAGGGCAGCTTCGGCTTCCCGTCGGCTTCAGCCGGCAGAGAGCACCGGGAGGCGGCGGCCAGCTTGGCTTAGGGCACAAGCGCAACGGGGTGGAGGGGGGCAAAAAACCCAAACCAACTCAAAATACGCAGAAGCAGCTCTGAAACGCGCAAGTGCTCCCGCGACACGGGACGGGGTTGAGGGGGAGCCGTCAGGGCAGTCCCGACAGTGCGGCGGCCCCGTGAGCCCGGAGCTGGGCTCCCTGGGAGGCCATGGGGGTACGTAGGAGCCGCGGCCGGGCCGAGCCAAGCCAAGCGGAGCTAAGCGGAGCTGGGCTGACGGGCTCTCTCCCTGCCTCTTGCCTTGCAGAGGATCGGGCTGCAGTTGCGAGCCACGCTGGAGAACATCACCCGGCTGCGAGCCGAGGGGGAGGACTTCCGATGGTACCTCAAGGTGCGGGGGGCGGCGGTCCCGGGCCTTCGGGAGCGGGGAGACACCTTCCGCGTTGTGAGGAGTGTTCGGAGAGTCCGGCGGGGCCATGGGGTGGCGGCCTGTGTTGTTGGATCACAGCACCCAGCTGAAAAAGTGATGTGGTTGTTGCCCCACAACGCAAGCAGGCTGCTGCAGGAGCAACGAATGTGATGGACTAAGTATACAAATAGCACAGAATGGTTTGTGCTGGAAGAGACCTTAAAGCTCATCCAGTTCCAACCCCCTGCCATGGGCGGGGACACCTTCCACTAGACCAAGTTGCTCATTTAGTACATGCGTGACGTTATCCATTACTCTTGAGTACTGAAAAGCCTGAAGTTTAAATGTTGCTCAGTGCCTTCATGGGGTAATCCATTGGCAGGTAACCCAGGTGAATGGCAAGATATGCTACTCCCATCTTCCATTTTGTGGCCATCCTTTGTAATGTGTTTTCCACCAAAGGGCAGACCCTGTGCAATGGGCATACCTGCCACGCTGAGTCAGCTCATGGGCCTGTCGGGATAGCCAGACACTGATCCCTGCCTCTGGCTCCTCTCAGCTGGGAAAAAGCAGGGACTGTGAATCTGGAGGGCTCACATCATCTTCAGCCTTTTAATCCCTAATTATTGACAGCTTTAAATTGTCTGATTCATTTTTCAGCTGAAATGTGGGAACTGTGGTGAAGTTTCTGAGAAATGGCAGTATCTGCGATTGATGGTACGTTCCCCTGTTGTAACCTGCATCGGAACAAAAACGAGAAACACAACCTCCCTCTTGCACACAAGGATATCTGCATCAGGGGTCATGACTTGCACTTTAGATGAAATGCAGTGTTTTAATAGCTGTACACATTGAGGAAATGATGTCATGTTCCATATTAAAAACAGTATTTGGGGACTGTTAATTGAAATATGCCATTGGGATGGCAGCTGTTGGTGACAAAAGTATTTACTGCTTTGAAATAGCCACCTTTCTGTAAAAACACCACAAGCTTTGGATTGGTATCAGAATAAGGTTGTGCCTGTAGCGTATTTCTCTGATCTTGATGGAAACTTTTGGGGGAACTTGAGGTAATTCCAGGCAAGTTAAGCATGCTAAATTAGCATCTGGAAATCGAAAAGGCAGGATACATTTTGTCAGTGGTAAAAGAAGCAATATTCTTGGGAATAATCATGCCTTTTGGTTGCATACTACTGAGTGGTAAGAATGTATTTTGAGGAATTAACAGAACATGCCTTTATTGGACAAGACATTGTTCACTATTTTAAGTCTAGAACAGAGCTATTTGTTGATCATCACAGCTTTCTGAGTTATAGACGCCTAGTCTATAACACCTTCTCATTGCAATACTTGTAAAAAGTTAAAGACCACTGCTGTAAAAGCTACTTTACCTTTGCAGAGGATTCTGCCAGAGTGCAGTTAAAAATGGTGTCTCTGTTGTCATGGTTTTTAGGACAGTGCTCCCCTGAAAGGAGGCAGAGGAAGCGCCACTATGGTGCAGAAATGCAAGCTGTGCTCCAGGGAGAACTCCATCGGTATGTGCTTAGGAATTTAAGAGGCATCATCCATTTTATGCTTTTTCTCCTAGGTTTATTTTTCAGTCCCCATATTTTGCTTGATGCTGTTAGTAAAGAGCACTCACCAGGGATTTTTTTCTGTGTACACTGGTGCTCGAGTTCACAACAGGAACATACTTGTCATTGTGCACATGAAAGAGACAGCACAGCCTCCTAGTGCATTCAGGTTTCTGCATGAACAAAACTCATATCCCTAATGTCATTTTATAAAAGCATGCCTTTTTTTTTTTGCATTAAATCATTACAAATGGTGTAATGTCAACTTCTCAGGAGAAGTGAGAAAAACTGAATTGCACCTTTTGAGGGCCAACTGCAGGAACTGCTTGGTTACCCTGTTTCTTCTACTGTGTCTACTGAAATTTGTTTGCGAGAAGCAGCTGGTGCTTGGTTTGTGCTGAATAAAGCTGAAGACATAATGCCACTCACTTTTACACTTCTGATTTTTTTTTTAGATATTTTAAGTCAGACAATCAAGCCTTACAATGTAAGTTTGTTTTCTCTTTTATATAACAAGATAAATGAGCATTAATAATATTTTGAGGTTTTCTTTGTCATCACATTCCTCCTTCAGGAACACAAAAAGCTGGTCTTTTCTCCTGACAGAAAATTGTCTCATGTAGACTCCTGCACACAGGCTCAAGTGTAGAATAATTTGATATATATCATAAGCAAAACATAAAATTATATCACTCAAATGAGAGGTGATCATATGGTGTCCCTATTAGTTTCCTTCTGAAGGCTTCCTTGTGGCAGACTAAGAAATTTTAGTTAATTGCCACTTATTAAGTGAGCCCTAGGGTTTTGCTGTCACTTGGGACATCACAGTTGATAGTATCGCCTTTAAAGCAGTTCATTTCTAGACTAATGCTTGTCACTGTCTATTAGATGCAAACTAACAGTATTCTGACTCAATTACAGGCTGAAGACAGTGAGAAATTCAAGACAATAGTGGAGTTTGAATGCCGAGGTCTGGAACCAGTTGACTTTCAACCACAGGTGAGTTTTTGTTCCTACAGGTTCTAGAGTATTAAAATACACACTATTTGAAATTGTACTGCTCTTCCTAGAATGTCCTACGTTCTCCCCGGTTTTCCATACCCTCTACAGTTTTGTCATCATTTGTCTCCAGAACCCAACCCACAAGGAGCTAACACTAACAACTCTTATTACTCTTTGTGCCAGTAAACTGTAAAATTAAACACACTTTGGAGTTGTTTTCAAACTGCCTTACGGGTGACTCAGCGCTGCTCTCATGAATTCACTTGCAAGGTCTTAATTACTCAGGTTATTGCAAAAGAGAGTCTTTCCCAAAGCGGAATTGCTAGAGTGCACAATTAGAATGTCACATTCAGGACAGTGCCACTTTGTTCTTGGTATGGTACACAGAGTAAATGAATTCAGGTTGTGAACAGTGTTCAGTATACAGCTTCTAAAAAAATATCCAGATTTCCTTTGAGATCACCCAAGCCGTAGGAAATCAATATTGGCATTTTTGCATTTGAAACTTGGTCAAAGACTGAGGATCTGTGGCAGTTAAGACTCTTGCAAAGCACACCTCAAGCTTGGAGTTGAAGGACTTCTTCAGGGCCAAGCTAGTTTTCAGTGATCCATTTGCTTATGCATGGTCATGCTGGATGCAAGTTAATGCCACACTATATTTAACCTATTATTCCAGTCGGATTAGGTGTAAATAGACTGACAAATATAAACCTGTCTTACCCTTCCCTCAGACTGTGACACTGTGCTAAGAAATAGACCAAAAAAGCTGATCCTACAACGAATTCTGTATAAATAAATCACCACTGCAGTGTGCTGCAGGAAGTCTTTGTCTGTCTGTATGTGTGCCTGTCTATTTGTCTATCTATCTGTACAAATGAAGTCCATCTTTTTGAGGAACAGAATGGTTATTAGTTTATTCCTGTGGAAAGCTTTGCAGCCAGACTTTGGAACTTGCACTTCCAAGAAAAATCTATGGGACGATTACAAAATGTAGGAGATGCTTACAGCTTGCATCCTAGCTGTGAGTTTTACCTGCTGAACAAAGACTTCACAGATGTACCGAAGCTTTTAATAATTCTCAAAGTTTGGCCTCTGCACTCTGTTGGAGAGTACACTTGAAACCCTGAGTGCGTATTTCAGTGAATTTTCTGATGCCTAATGAGTAAATATATCAGACTTCTGCAGTTCCAAACAATTCTGTAAGCTGCTTTATATTTGACATGATCCAAGTCAGCCTGGCATCATCTCCACAGTCTGGATCTGGCTTTTGATCAGCACCAAACTAGCATATGGCCAGAAAATACAGCATTACTCTAATTTTTTGGGGGGGTTTTTTTTGATAGACATAATAGCACCATACCCTGAAGTCAGTTTAGAGTGGTTCAATGCTTGCCTGTCTTATTTAAATTATAGTTGTTTTCTCATTTGAGTCTGAAAAAGTATCCTTTGATTCTCTGCTATAAACCCTCTTTTCCTACCTAGTAGCAGCAACAAATTCAAACTAGGTACTTGTGTGTTCTAATACGGGCAAGGGCAGTTTTCCCCTGCCAGTTACTTCTCATTGTTGTTTCATGTGCTTAGATAGATACATCTACTGCATAACTGATACATAATTTTTTGTTATACTGAAGGATAGTTCAGCTCCTTCTTGTCCCTCAAGTAAATGTTTCAATGAAAAATGGAGGGTTCTTTATAAAATTTCTCTTAAAGCTTCTTTGTTTTGTGACACAACCAATAGTTTCATTGGTAACAGAACTGTGACAATTCAATATGTGGTAAAGTCAACAGGCATTTTTGCTTCTTTGGTGTGTGTGTTTATGCTTTAGCTGTTGGTTCTTTGCCAGACAAGTCACTGCATGTCCTAGCTCCCATCTGCAGAGATTAAATGAGTCTCTGCTCTGACGCCAGAGCTGTAAAGAATGCGAGTCCCCCTGAGTGTCTGGTACAGAAGCCTGTAATTCCAGTCACATGGCAGTTCCTTGGAGGGCTGGTGCGTATCTCCAGGTGGCAAAAGAAGGGCTTCTTTTATTTTGCTAGTGTTTGTTCTATACTGCAGGTCTGCATTTTTGTCCCATGATCTTCATCTCACCCCTAGCAGTTCCCTTGAGAAGGGCTTCTGACAGTTACAGAAAGGCCATATACACACTGTGCCTTGCAGGTAGCTCTCCTGTTAGTCTGCTGCACTCCATGGTTTATTTAACTCCCAAGTGCTTAACCTTCCATTCAAATCCCAAAATATTTTAAAATCATGTGGCTTGCTTCACACATTCTTGGGCAGTTGAATGTCCAACGGGCAGTAATGGGGATTTCTTTATCAGAAATGCAAGTGTCAGTCCCTTGCAGAAAACTAGGAAGAAGCTGCCTTTACTTTTTAGCCACTGCTGAATAAAACCCTTCAGTTAGAAATAGCAATGTAAGAAACCTTCCTGGATGCTACACAGGTGGCTGAGATTTGTAAATTTACTTTTAAAAGTAATAAAACTTAATTTACAGCTTGATAACCCTAAAATGAGAGAGCTGTTCCTATAGAAGGTAAACCAGAACACCTCATTCTTGTGCTGTAACCCCACTGATAGGCTGTTTCCTTCTAATGCTAGCCTTTCCTTCAATCCGTTAAAAACAGTAACAGTAACAACAGTGAAGAACTCTTCCTTTGGAAATGATTGTTTGGGTGTATTTATCTGTTAATTCATTCATCTGATCCTGCTCTTGCTAGTCACTTTTGTACCTAAATCCAATACAAGCTGCTCCTTCTCTAGTGTGTCTTGGATTCTAACAGTATTTAAGGCAAAACTATTAACTCTCTTCCACATTTTCTTTCTATTGTTTTCTTACAGTGTAAGTTTCTTATGAAGCTATTTTGTACATAATGTGTATGGATTCTGAACACAAATTAAAGCTATAAGTACTTGGACACTGCTATAAACTTAGAAACTCAGATTTAACATTATTTGGAATACCTGGAAATACCTTTTTTAGGAGGAAAACTTGTTTCTCAACTGTGGTTGCTTAGATTGAATTTTCTCAATTCACAAGCAGGGTCACAACCTTAACCAGGAAAGAGCTTGACCATTTTTTCTACCTAATTTAAAAGAAATACAAGAAAAGTTTGTGCCGAGTTACTTTCTTTAAACAGTGCTCATATGTATTATTTTCTTGGTACAACTTGTTCTTAACTTACTGTCAATGTGTTTGCAGGCAGGGTTTGCTGCTGAAGGTGCAGAATCTGGCACACCTTTCAATGACATAAACTTGCTAGAAAAGGTATGTTGTCTTTGTTTCATTAGTAAATCTAATTATCCAGCTTTCTTTCCCTAAGTCATTAGTCATATGCTGCACATGCAAGAGACTAGTTCTGCTCTTTCATGTAGGCATAGAAAGGTCATATCTGGGCAGAAAAACTGAATCAACTTTGAACCAGCATTACTAAAGGTGTCATTTTAGAAGTACTCATTTGATAGCAGAGCAGATGACAGCTAGAAATGCAACTTCTAAGTCACTTGGGAATTCCAGAGAGCAAATACCTGGAATTGGAAACACCTAAATGGCTGGGATTATTCAGTGTGGTGAACTGATTTTTGTAGGAAGATGCCTGCACTTCTTCCTGTGCACAGAGATATTAAAAAGTAATATAACGACACTGTCCTTCAAAGCTCAGGATAATGACTCCAGCATTGCAAATCTTCCTTGGCTGTGAGCAAGAATCTCAAGGTCAAATCTGTTCCCTGGTATCCTACTTGGCAGGGATCTGCTTGTCTGCTTACCCGCCTGACTGGGGTATTGTAAATGATAGATAATCCTTTCATCTGTCATGGTTGCTGTCATGTCCACTACGGGCTGTGGAGTACATATGAAAAAGAAAAAAGTCATTGTTAAAACCACTGAGACTGAAACTCATTTAATTTCAGGTCAGTGCTCCCGGTTCTCTCAGCTATCAGAACTTAGTTTAGTGACTGCACAGTGCTTTTGACAAATCTAAGACTCAAATTTTGAGTAAGGTTTAGTTTCAGTTTGATTTCCACTCTGTTTTAGACACAACTACATTCTATCCTCTCTGACTAATACTATGAAATCTTATTTCTTATAGGATTGGAATGACTATGATGAAAAGACAAAGGAATCTGTTGGGATCTATGAAGTTACCCATAAATTTGTAAAATGCTGAAGCTTATACCCCGATAAATCCTGACATGCTTATTGATGAAGGAGCTCTAACCATCTGAGACGCAATTTCCTTGCAGTTACTTTTCACATGGCTGTACTTCAGGAATGGAAACCTAAGTTGTACATCCTGTCCCTAGCATGCCCTAATAAAATATTTTCCACAGAGCACATTAAGATGGCCTCAGTACAAACTGAAAATAGTATGTATGCTTGACTGAACTGTGCCATTTTCCTAATGTTGTCTTTTGGGGAATATATATGGTTGTGGTGGACTAGAACTTAGCTACTGTATCAACAGTAACTACTTAGACAAATTAGTTTTTGAAGTACCCGTATATGACTCTCTAATATAAGCAAATAAGCCTTTTAATCCCCAACTCCTATCAGAAGGAAATAGCTGAGTATTAATAAAGGGACTGTGTTTACTGTTCAAGGGAAAAGATACATCTTTAGCAGCTTTCTGCCAGTTCAAGAAAAGACACTGAGGTAAATTTACTGAGAACCGCTACTGGCATTTACACACAGCTGTTACAGTCTTCTGAAAATCAAGTTATCTGAGTATCTTATTAAGTAAACCTCACTCATTTCTAGTTGAAGACTGACTTTCTACTTCTTGGCAAACACAATCTTGCCAGCTGTTCTCATGTTTAAACCACAAACAAACACAACAACAACAACAATATAAAGGCAAAATCATCTTCAGTGAATTTAATTCAAAGACTTTTGGTCTGATTATTGTTTCCTGATACATTATTTCCTTCATCTTCGTTTAAATGAACAGCACATTAAAGGCTGCAAAAAGCCCTGGCTAGGAAAAGTTTATAAGCCTTCAGGTTTCTAATATTTGAAGCATGCTTTTCCCCTTCCTAGCACTTGCAATTCATACTTCCAAGATACAGTATTGCTTACACTGATTGTGATAAAGAAGAAACACTGGGAGACACTGGGAGAACCTGGAAGCTGAGGTATGTGAAGAAAGTAAAGGCAAATGGGTTTCTGAGTGAACCTGATCTGTCACATCCAACCAACATGCTCAGATTTTAATGTTCTGCTGATGGTTCTCTAGGACACAGTGGGCTGTGCTAAAAGACACGAGCTGTGTTAAGTTTTACACAGTGCTGCAGAAACAAGTGCTACTGTGGTGTTCAGCTCCAGAGAAAGACTCATCTTCCCAGAAGAGTCAAGAGGGTTTAAAAGGCAGAGGAGTTCAAGTTATACCACCATGAATTTTGCACAAAAAGGGGTATAATTTGTGTACCTCTGGCTTCCTGACTGGTGAAGACACCTTCCCCCTTTGCTATCACCCACTTTGTAGCTGGCAGAGTCCCTGTTGTGAAAAGCACATGAGGAACTTGTCTGCATCCATTTCATCTCGCATTCACATCATCATTAAGTTTTACTGATGTCTATGCTCAAGCCCTTCTGATGAGCCTTAGGCTTTAGAATATCTGCAACAAGAATGCCCAAATGAATTGAAAATGCAGCTCTAGGCACTAAGACTCTGGCATTTACTACAATAAATAACATCAAAAGTTCTAGCTGACAGAACAAGGAGGAAACAGGAGAACATTCTGTTGAGATTACTCTTCCACAGTAAGAGGATGTTTGGAAAGAGAGAATCCCAAAAGATAAAATTCAGTGATTCTTCGTTTTTAAGACCCAGGAGCACAGGTTTACATAGCAAAAGAACAGCAGATTATTGGAGAGACCCTATGGAAGGGGAGAGCCAACACTACAGAATGCTTTCAGCAGCATTCTTTTCAACCTCTGTAAGAAACATGAGCTATCAATAAAGGGACTACCCATATCATCTAATTTTGATCTGGCAATAAAAGAACTTTGTGGTTATTAACAGATAGCTTTATTACAATACGGTCTTTTCCAGTCAATTTAACAACACAGTTGGTGATTGCAGGTCACTTAAAGCCTCCCACTTCATTTTTATGTTTCTCAAAAAGCTGCTACAGTGGAAAAGCTTCAAGCAGTTGAGGCACAATCAGTTCTGATTCAAGTTTAAAGAGGAAAGTAAGTGTGACCATTAGTAAGCAAGCTTACTGCAAGAGTGCAAATGGAACCACTCCTTCACATTTCAAATTATTGCTTTTTTACTTATTAGATCAAACAGTTTAAGAGTGGTATCACAGTACTACAGTCTGTCTGAACACTCATGGAACACGTGTTCCATGTTCATAAACTCAAGTAAGAATGCTTTTTATTTTAAATAAAGTGTTCTGAGAACACGTGGATCTGTTGGAACAGCAGATGTGTTACTTAATTTTGACATTGTGAATGGTTCTATTTCCTCAAACATGCATTCAAGGGCTGTACTTGATTTCTTTAAAATAGATACAAATTTCCTATGAACCTAACAGTATTCAAGTCCAGTGAAGATAAATGAAGCCAATTAACCTGGGCAGCCTCAGCCATGCTGAACACTGATTAGTTTGCCCACTAGACACAGTCTGCATTTTGTACTGCAACTGTAAAGTGTTCCAACATTTTTATGTCTTAACTGCCAATTTTCTTACCCTTTAAAACAGTAAAGATATCTTCTAGTGACTTGTGTATACACTGAAGGTATTCTTTACCATTCCTAGTTGGGTAAGAGGAAACATTACAACCTATCCAATCATCATGTACCTGATATCCTACCCCAAAGCCATCAGACACCACTGGGCCAAAGCCTCCTAATTGCACAGATGGGCTAACCAGTGTGCTTGTAGAAATGATGTTGTGATTAATCCGAGCATAGGCTTGGTCTTGATAAAAATCAGGCAGTGCAATACCCTTGGATAAGGCTAAATGGCGCAACACAAACAGATGTCGGTCAAATCCCTGACCTGTTAAAATAAAATGACAAGTGTTAGAGAGATGACTAATTTTTATAGGAATGAACTTGCTCATTTTGACATCACGTTGGTTTTCAGCCACAAAAGAGGAGCTCTACAGATGTGGGGTTTACAGAACCAAGACATTCTGCACTTTCAAGGCACGTATCCTGGGAATAAGGGTTTGCTGGTTTACTGCTAGCCTCAAGCTGGAATCATGATGGTAAACAAAACTGCGATGTTAACAAACAATATTAATAATATATTACATGCTTTGATTAACTATTTATCTGAACATATCCAAGTTGTTTAAAACAGAGAAAGGCTTTCCTAAAATTTATGAATCTAAAGAGGAAGAGGATCTTGCAACAACAAAAGAATATGAACTTCAGACTCTATGGGGTAATGTTAAACAGTCCATTTTACTGAAGTAAGACACTAACTTACGCTTCTGGGAAGGACAGTTGGAAAGAAAGCATTTAGAAAAATACGAGGAGTAGTACAGCCAAAGAATCAATTTGATTTGGAGTTGATAAAGCCTTTATTCCCTGCAGGGGTAAGAGAGTAACTCCTCAGACATAAAGCTGAAGTTCTTTGTTTCCCTGGGGAGCACAACACACACTATTTATCAAATCTTTAAATAGCCCAGTTGCAATAAGGACAAAACAGTAAAAGAAATTCTCAATACACTGGCAGCGAAGTGGGCAGCACAGAGGTATTCTCCTCCATCAAGAGGACGATATTGTTTTGTCAAGTTTACATTCATATTAGACCTCCATCAAAATTATTTAGCTGTGCAGTAAATGTTCACAGCAACCTCAACAGACATTTTAATGCAAAGGCAAAAGTGTTTGATATATTCTTACTTACCCATAGCAGCTTCTTTTGTCAAACGGCCATGGTATTTCGAGCACTCCACTATCAAGTTCTGAAGCTCTTCTGTGCTGTGTTTGGATACTTCCCTGACAAAAGCTTCTGAACATTTCTTCGTATGGACAGAAGCAGGACGTATAGTTTCAGTACGACCATGTTTGAAAGCTGCAGTACTACAGGACTCGTATGTAGCAACAGTCTGATTGTATTGTCTAAGGAAAGCCATCTGGAAGGCAAGCTGAGCAACAGCATCTGGGCTTACCTTCTTCTGCTTCAGAATCTCCTTGCCCCCTCCGTTGAACTGAATCAGATTAAGAGACAGTGTTCCTACAGTGGCATCAAATTTCTCTTTGGCTTTTGTAATTCCTGCTTTTAAGGCATCATTCAACTTAAAGTCAAGTTTACGCACTGCTCTAGAAGAGTCTACTGAAGCAGGCTGGGACTGGGGGCTAATGGCTGGTGCCTTGGTGCTGTCTTTAAAAACCTCATTCTGGAACCTGAGCACAGCCACACCATCTCCCCAGGAATGCTCAAAATTAACTGCTGCAGTGCCATCCTTAGCTATGATGAGAGTGAAAGATTTGTCATACCAGCGGTTAGCACCATCTCCATGCAACATAGTGTGGGACAAGTGTACGAAGTCTTTAATAGGAAAATCATCTAAACTTAAACAAAACAGAGCAGAGTCTACTTTTTGAAGAGCTTCTTCATTGCCATTATCCAGTAGATTCTTTCTCAGCAATGCCCATGTATCTCGATTTTCACTGGAGAGGTAGCCAAGAGGGAAGGCCGGGGCTGGACTGTTGTCACTAAGGATGTATTTCAAGTGTGCTTGTATTTCTGAAGGTTTCAGCATATTGCCATCTCTATCAAGAACATCAAATATATAAAAATTTCCATTTCTCAGTACTAGTAAATGTTTTGCCTTTTCATCTGTATAAAGCTCATCTCTGTCAGGCTTAGGCAGCCGTGTAGAGTTGAAAAGCCTGAAGTACTGAGACATATCTAGGGGGTATGCATTGACCATGTAGGCACCAAACCAAGAAACTGAAGAAGGCACAAATCGGATAATGTTTTTGAAGAGCTGAGTGTCACTTTTTTCTGGATTGAGGTGAAAAACCTCTGGTTCCAGATAACCAGCCCTGAAGGTCTTCATAAACCGTATCGCAGAAACAGTCATGTTTGTAGCTCGTATGAGTTGATCGTTATATTCAGATTTTGGATCAGGATTAAAAGACATAAATGGATTAAAATTTAAAACAACAGATTCACGTGCTTTTAGGTACATGTCAAACCAGGGACCTGAAAATGGAGAGTTGAGAAATAGGTCAGAACATAAAAGCAGCTTACTGAGTGGAAAAGAGGTTCATGTAGTCAACATCCTGCCTCCAACAGTGATCAGGAATACCCACCTACTAAAGTGCACACAAACAGACACATGTAGTAATTCCCCCAAGGATTCTCCCAACCTCCAATTATGAAGAAAGGTACTGTTTGGTTAATTGTAAAGATGCTGGATTTGGAGTAATATGTATCAAGAGTGCAAATGTCATCACCAACAAGGGACAATTTGTTTTCTATATGGCTCCATGATAAACTACAACTCCCATGACATACAACGCAGCTTCCAGTACTGTATGTTGGTTAACATCTCACATTTGGACTGGAACATGTCTTTACTTACTTTCAAGCTATTAATTTCTGCTACTCTGGCACTGAGGGCATGCTTTTCTTTAGAACCACCTTTACTTCTGATCCAGTGTCTCCCTCATTCCTGGCAGCATTCCTCCATCTGCATTTGCTTTCTTGCATTTCCACCTCCTTCCTCTTTCTATCCACTAAAACGATCAGTACAGGGCAGAACTCTTGACACTGATGCATTACCATCAGTCTCTGAAGCTGCCAAAAAGACGGGGTTAGAGGGGACCTCACAGTTATTCTTCCAGGCCCAGAACATTCTTTGAAAAGTGGAACTACAATTGATACCCACAGGTCTTTCCGTCTGTCAGCATATTCAGAAGCATCACTGTGACCCAAAGGTTCTGTGCTTACCAGCACCAATGGAATCAATCATAGCTCTAAAAAGTAGTCACGTCGTTACTCCTGCCTATGAGTAAACAAAAATCCAGAGGGCAAAGGGAGAGAAGGGATTTTTAAAGTAGGCTGTATTTCATCATCATTAACAAGCTCAAATTCAACAAGCTCTGGCATCACACACTGGATGCAGGCACTGGAAGCAAGTGCACACCAACTTCATCTCAAGGCAGCTGATGTATTAACAACTACGATTCCAAGCCTGGATCAGTCCCAGGTAGAACCTTCTAGCTGAGCTGTAAGAACAGCAACAGGAACTTAAGTACCTAAGTTACAATTTTAATTTCAGGTCCTCACAAGTGAGTAACTAGCATTCATCTACACCTTTACAACCTCATCTGTCATTACCACATAATCTTTAACCTTGGACTTGAAAGTCCAGGGCGAAGGCAACTATACATACTCTCAGAAAACAGTTTCAAAGTGGAACAGGTCTTTTATGAGGCTTTACTATGACTAATAACTAAACAAAAAGGAATGCAAATACCCCACGGTTCATGGGCAAAAAGCAGCATGCTGGTCAGCACTAACATAAAGCCACCAGTGAAAGCGCTGGATGGTGTTCAAAGCGAATGGAAGGTAACAGGCAACAAACTAAACAGCAGCTTTTATGAAATTATCTGGTATTTTCTACAGAATTTAAGGCAGCTAACACCCTTACAAGCAGTCCCAACAGACAGCAAGGATAGAACTGCATTCGCTGGGCAACATGCAAACTTGTACTTCCATGGGTATTTGAATATCTCCACCTCTACTGCTATCCATCCAATACTTCCCTAAGCAGACACCTGTATTTTGAAGTCTATGGATATAATAATAAGGAAAAGTAATAAAAACCCCCTATATGCTCTCCCATATTTTCTCCCATATTTATTCTTTATTCATATATATTCATATTTATTCAGTGACATATTCCTTCTCCCATATTTATTTTTTATTCTCATTTTCCTCTTTCTGTCACTCCTTTTCTTCTGCTCTTTAAAAGAATACGGTTTTGTAGTTCGGGAAGGGGGTTAATTCCAGAGGACAAACCACTTCTACCTCCAAAAACTTTGTTCTTTTCTCTTACTCTCCCCTCCTCAGAGTTCAGTCTTCTTGCTAAATAACTTGCCAGTATTTGAAAATGATTGCTTTAGTTTCCTTCAGAGAATTACAAGTTAAGCTCCTCTATTAGCATAAACAGAAACAGATGTTTCATCACTGAAACACTGATGAAAAACCTCTAAACTCAAATTTAAGTACAGTAACTCAAGAAAAAATACCTTTCCTCCAGTATCCACGTATCAAGAACTCTAATACATACAAGCTATTATTTTTCCTTCCATCACAGACTCAGAATTTGCTCAAATACAGTCACAGTATTCAGAGCATGTTACTCCAAGCTTATGCAGTACAGAACTTAAGCTTGTAGCACTATGAGCTGTTGTCAAACATGACGATCTACAGACTCCTATATCCAACGTACCTGTGATGTAACTAGTGTGCTTGTTCTGACTGTCTTGAGCAACCAGTTGCTCATGGAGCTCTCTTCCAATTCCCTTTTCAAACTGATGAGCAAGTTCTTCAGTTTTCCTACAGTAATCAGTAAAAGAGTTGGAATGCTGTCACAAGCCATATTTATCTGTAATACCTGGTTTTGAAGCAGCACATGTCACTGCAGTACGTGTATCTTGTTTCGCCATACCTGAATTGGTCATCATTTAAAAGTGGTTTCTGGGCATTCAGGTATCTCCTAATTGTGTCTTCTAGCTTGGGAACCGGCAATCTGAAGGAAGGGGAACAGAGAGACACAGACTTCATGAACAATGGTACTAATGAAGCCTAAGTTTCTTACACAGTGGTTTCTCTTTGCCTCCCCTCTTCCCTACCCTTCCTTAAATGCTGTATTATCCGAATGACTCAAAAATTTCTTGTGAAAGAAGAGAAGAAAGGGAATAGATGAACATAGGTCATCACAGCATAAAGTTCTTGGAAAACAAAGTAGAAAACCAACTGGACTGTAACAAAGGTACTGTAGTGAAGGGTGTTGATACTTTACAGGGAATACAGTGGCACGAACTGTTACAAGGAGAAGCAGCTATACAGAAAGAAGGCTTAGTTTGGTAGCTCCCCCTGCATTTGGTTTTCGCCTTCCCTTTCCTCCTACTTTATTGCAAATGCCTTAATCAGTATCTTTGTAACCCTCCTCATGGCCTAAACATGAAAACACTCTTCTTACTATAAAATAATCCTATAGCACTCACAGAGGTTACTTTGCAACCCAAAAGGACGTTTCAGTGGTAAGCTTATAGTCATATTCAGGCTTTAAAACATAGTCATTCCTCTCCGCTGTGCCTTACGAAGGGCACATACGAGAAGCGAGCAGCACGAGTGCGGCTGTGCACACACGCCAGGACGCGTTTTCTCTCCCCTCTTCACAACGGACTCCCGCCCAAGGCCGCCGGCCCCACACGGCCACCAACCGCCTTCCCGGAGCCCGTCCCGCCGGCTGCCCTCAGCAGCCGCCCGGGGCTGGTAGTGCCACTCGCCTCCCGGAGGTCGCTCGCTGGAGGCCTTACCCCGGGTCCAGCCAGCGGCGCCTCGGCAGGCCGCGGGACGGACGGTCCCGGAGGGCAAGGGGCCCGGAGGGCAAGGGGCCCGGCGGGCGCCCCGGGGCGCGGAGCAGCGGCCGCCGTACCTGGGCAGGCTCTTTTGGTAGTGCATGGTGGGCACGATGCTGCGGTGCAGGTACTCGGCAGCGCCCGCGCTGCTGTAGCCCCGCCGCCAGCATAACGCCGCCGCCCGCCGCGGCACCAGCTGCCGCGCCGCCATGACACCCGGTCAGGCCCGTGAGGCGCCGTCCGCGCCGCTGCCCTCGCTGCCGCCCCGGGGGCGGAGGAGCCGCTGCTGCGACCCTGACCGGCTCCCGGTAGCGCCGCTGAGCCCCTCCCGGCGCGGCGGAGCGCCCAGCCCCATCCGGGATGAACTCACAACGCCCCGCGGCGGGGCGGAGGCGGCAGCTCGGAACTTCCCGGCGCCTTCGCATCCGCGCCTCGTAGTAACGGGGGCTTCTGCCCTGGAACCCGGCCGGCCCGCGGGCAGGCCCCGCGGACCGGGCAGGTCGGACCGGACAGGACCCGCACAGCTCTCTTCGGGTTGAGAAAGGCGCAGCTGAGGGTCGCAACTGCACCAGCAGCAGCGGGCGGGGAGACGGACGTGATTTCATGAAGCACATTTAAACTCTTAATTCATTCGTGAGGTATATTCGATCCTTGAGCAAAGCTATCTGGATATTAGAACATGTCTGGTGTGGGATGGATCAACATTAATTCAGTCCTCTTTTAATAAAATTCCACATTAATAAAATGGTCTGTGATCCTCTTTGTTTTGACAGAACTCTTGTTCATTATATAAATGCCACTCTTTTGTTTTTGTTGTGTGTCCCTGTGCCTTACTGACCATCCAGTATGCAGATCCTGCCTCCATAGAGAACAGTTTAATCTCTGGTGGGCTTTTTACTCATCCGTGAGCATTTAACAACAAAAACTGTATTACAGTATAAACCAGAATATTGTAAGCACACAATTCTGTTGTACTGCGTGGAATATTTTCCACAAAAGCACCAAATAATCTTAGAATAACTCAGGAATGACAAAATGTTCTGGTAAGAAAGCATGGCATGGTGAAATGGTGATGCATTTTTAAAAGACACTCACTAGCATAAAAATCAGCGTTTGGATTGAATGTAGACACAGCGAAGGAAAGGAAAGCAATCCCTGTGGCTTAGTCTGATAATCCTCTGAAAGTAAGTTGGCCCTACTCTAATCAACATAGTTGTTGGAAGAAAAGTGAAATCATTTCACTTCCAAGAGAATAAATATCAGATGCCAGGAGGTGTCCTTGTGTGTTTTGGTATAGAGCTATTTTCAGTTCAACGCTTGTCTCTTGTGCTTCTCATGCTGCCTTTGTTTGCCGTGAAAACAAAACCCCCAAGCCTGCTTTAATTAATGAAGTTCAGTTTCACCTAGCTTACCCTGTTGTGATAGTCCAGTGCAAAATGTTACCTGCTCTGCCCTGTAGAAAGACTGTTGGAACATTCCTGTTACCCATTGGAATGCAGGACTTGCACTGGCCCCTTTCTAGGTTTGGATGTCCAGACCCCAGACCAGGGAGACAGGGGAATGCATTCAGACCCTGTCTCTCTCCCAGGAGTGTCCCTTTGTTTTGAACCAGTCTTGATATAGAAATACTACTGCATTCTGTTCTAATTTTCCAGAGCCCCCTAATCTTCTTCCAGGCTCTTAATGATGTAGTTGATAATAGGATTGTTGGTATTAATTTGGAACAATAATGCCAGCTGCTTGCTTGGTGGCTATTGGCAGAGGAGTGACCTTGCAGGTCAGCTAAGCAGAACTGAAGTGCTTTGATCTGATCTATACAGAGCTTGTCCACCCAAACAAGAGGAGCAAGTGGATTCTCTCTCCATGGGATGCTGATTCTTCTCCAAGGAGCACGGAGGACAGCATGGCAGTGGCTTTTGATGCAATCCTAGCTCGGATCAAGGATGTTTGTAAAAGAAATGGTTTGCTTATTCTTTCAGTGTTGTCAGTCACCATCGGCTGTCTTCTTGGATTCTTCCTGAGGACGAGGCGGCTTTCCCAACAGGTAAGTGTGGCACGGCAGTGTATCACTACAGAGAAAATACCACACTTATGTAACTACAGAAGTAGCAACTGGTGGAAATTCAGGGTGGACTTTTGAAGATAAAAAGCATCTATATATATATTTGTTAAATTTGTGTCATTTCATCTGCTTGTTAATCTACGCTGTTCTTTTCACACATTCTCAATACATTTGCAATGGTTCTGGTCATTAAGACATCTCGTCTAGCATAAGCACATTATAATGTGCTTATAATGACCAATAGAAGTGTGGATAATAATAGTGGGTGTTTAAGCCAGATGTAGTAGACATGTAGTGTCTAATATAGACTTGCTAAAAACTGCTAGTGCAATATATTGATTGGATTTCATATTACTTTGGTACATGTACACCTAAAGAAAACACTGGGGATATTTTTCCTCATCAGAGGTACAGATGTTTATATATAGACACCAATGGTATTTTGTATTAATAAATTTGAGCTCTCCCATCATTAGCAGACATTACTAAAGTCACCCAGGGATTTCTCCCCAGCACACTTCAGCTAAGCTTTTTGCAGGTACGCATTTCTTTCTGCTGTAATCAGACAGACTGGACAGGGCAGTGTGGATTGCTGAAAGTGTTGCTTGAGCATGCAAGAGATGATAGAAATCTCAATTAAAAAATATGGCATTTAGTAAATGCAGCTAAACTAAACCAATTCCATGTTCTACTGCTGGCTGCTGTCTGAAAATCTTTTGTATCGGAGCAGTAGCTTCATACACACTGAGGAAAACACAAAAAATGCAGAATGAAGAGATTATTTAGGGCAGCCTATTAATGGGTGTCCCCATGAGGTGGCATATTTCATTTTCATCTTCCTTCGTAAAAGAACACACAACGTACTGTGTTGAATTACAACACAATATGTAATCTAATTAATTTTTAAATGGTCTTTTAAAGCCTGCTATCTTTGCCACCTTCTACACCAAAGCTGTGGATTTTAGCAGTGTTATCTGATTCAGAGCTCTAGAAAAACTCTTGAAGACAAATAGTTTTTATCTGGAAACAATAAGCATCTCCCATGTATTTCTAGGAAATCAGTTATTTCCAGTTTCCTGGTGAGTTGCTGATGAGGATGCTGAAAATGTTGATTCTCCCACTGGTTGTCTCAAGGTAAGTGAGGACAGTGATTGTTCCAATAATGAAGTTTCCTAAATGAGACATGTCATCACCACTATTTTAGGTATAACAGAATGAATGTCAAAGTGCCAGAAGCATTACTGACTGAGGTACATTTATATTCACAGTGGAGCTATGAACATGTTTTTTAATTGATAGGCTCATTTCCCCAATACCTCATATAGGTATTATTTGCTTCCTTACTTGTAATGGGAGAGCCTTTTCCTTCAAACTTAACTAGAAGTTAAATATATGGAATAAATAACCCACCTTATAAAGAAATCCAAACTATATTAAATCTAAACAATTGAAATAATACATTATACAAATAAGATGGAAAAACACAATTTGTAGTCTTATGAAGTATTGTGAGAGATGCTGTAGCATGGTTAGTATTGCAAAAACCAAAACCATTCTTCAGAGAACTAATAATATATGCCTGGCTTCAACTGGCATATATTGCCAGGGGTTTCTTAGTGTATTAAAGGCAGAACCTTTGATGGTGCCACTTTATTGGTAGCAGAACTGATGATCTAGATCTTGACACTGATGGATAGTCTCTGCAGGTGATAGGTGACATCCTAAGTGAACTTGGATAGGTTTTCCTCTAATCTAAGTTTGACAAGGGAAGTTCAAGTTAGATATAAAGAAGTTCTTTACTGTGAGGGTGGTGAAGCACTGGCCCAAGTTGCCTAGAGAAGCTGTGACTGCCCCATCCCTGGGAGCGTTCAAGGCCAGGTTGGACAGAGCCTTGGGTGACATGGTCTAGTGTGAGGTATCCCTGCCCATGGCAGGAGGTTGGAACTGGATGATCTGAAGGTCCTTTCCAACCCAAACCATTCTATGATTCTATGAGTCTTCCAACTGACTACAGTCACCATCAAAACACCAATTTGATGGCCAAAACCTCTCCTGTGCCCAGTGCTGAGAAAAGACAGTGAGACAGAGAGTACCAAAGCTAACTTTACATTACCAGATCTGTTAATAAATTCTTGCAATATTTGGTGCCTTTCCTTGAAGCCTCAGCTTCTGGAACCTAATACACCAAAACCTTATCTTCACGTTCAGAAAAAAAACATTTCTAGACCAGATCTCTGAGAGCTGCTAA
Source organism: Psittacula echo (assembly GCF_963264785.1). Classification (NCBI taxonomy): domain Eukaryota; kingdom Metazoa; phylum Chordata; class Aves; order Psittaciformes; family Psittacidae; genus Psittacula; species Psittacula echo. The sequence continues at coordinate 6,993,785 of NC_137740.1, forward strand.
AAATAAACACAACCCAGCACTAATTTTATTTTTAAATCATCTACCTTTACATCTACCTCCTCATGGCTTTTCACAGTATGCAGCTGAGTCATGGTGCTTTGTGCTTGAAACTAACTGTATGACTGTAGACTCATACTTAGTTCTGCCTCAAGCAGCTAAAGAACATCAAGACAAAACACGTTAGAAGATTTTTTGAGAGGTGGAAGGAGAGTTTTCCAAAGAAAACAGGAATCTCACATCAGGAAGTGACGTAGAAATGAGGGCAGAAAAGGGTTGCCCCTCCCAAAAATGTATAGTTCTTTAGATCTTGTGTTGAGATGTCAGGAGGAGTAACAACACAGTAGGAGAGTTGCATTGACATGCCCTGTGATAGCTCTAGGTGTGTCAGAAGGGAATCTCTGAGTTACACTGTTAGAGCTGATGGACACCATCCTCTGAGGAAGAAAGAGAAGAAACTTTCCAGATCTTCAAGGGGATTAACTCACCTTGCAAGACAGTATGAATCTATCTCCCTGTATAACAAACTATCCATTACTTGCTATTGCATAATGAAATTTCAGGGGGTTTCAAGTGAAAAATACTCCAGATGCAGTTATATTCTTGTACAGTCCTTTTTTCCTCTCCAACAAGCACAGTATTTCCCACCCATACATGTCACAAAATCAGTATAATAGTGCTCAGTATTGATATCAATCTGCATGCACATTTAACTGAAATTTCTTTGTGGATTTGGAATATTCTAATCTTGCCCTGCAGGAGCAATGGCATTTAAATTATCTCCAAAAATGCTCTCTATTATTGTTTACAAAAGCCAGGGGTACAGCACCATAAGAAGAGCTCTAAATCTTACTCTCCTAGTTGAAGTTAATGCAAGTTTTTCCTAGAGCAAGAAAATTACTCATAATGAAAAGGGAAGGTGAGAAAGAAAGGTTAAAAGAGGCACCCAATGCAACATATCATGTCTCCAAGTCCAGAGTTTATCTTCAAGGGTTGTAGCAGAAGTAAAAGATGGCAAGTGTGTGGCTTGGGAGACTGATAATAGACTAGAAAATCTCACCCTTGTAGGTCACTAGCCCAAATCCAGCCTTAAACAGAAATGGCTTAAAATTTGTACTATCCCTCCTCTGACCTGATAGTTGCAGAGTTAAAACCAGGAACTTTTCAGATTGTATCTATTGGGAATGAAAAATTTACTATATGGTCAGGTACCTCTGAATGCTGATTATTTTAAAAGCTCCTCGAATGCAGAAGAAATCAGCTGTACAACAGGAAACGGTTTCTTCAATGTACAGTTCCTTGTTTTACCCAGCTCTGCCCCAGCACCTGGAAGTGCTGTATCCCTGAGGTCCTGCCTGTTTCTGATTGTCTCCTGTCACCTGTTTCCCCACAGACAGAAATATCTTGGAAAAGCAACCACCAACAACCAGCCTGCCAGTTTGAGCCTTGCATGAGCTTTTGTGTTTGTTGTGACATAGGTCTTCATTAAGGATAGGGGTTGATATTTTTTCATTTATCTGGTTACATAAACAAGTGTCATAGCATCATGCTACAACTAAAATACATTTATTGCCATATTCTCTGCCTGAGGTTATAAGCCCTGCTTATACCTATTAGTATTCATTGTGTATCGTGTATAGAGTTTGCTCTTCTTAGTGATGAAAACAGGTACCACATAGCAAAGGATGCCACTTCTATTAGCAACATAAAGAAAAAACTGTCTGACAGTTTGTGTCTGACTTAGGAATATTCAGTAGTGGAGTGTTACAAGATCAAATTTTAGACCTTGTAATTAGAAGATGTATTTATGCTTATTATATCCATAAACATAGAATACCATTTTTATGCCTGGGAATGAGAATATTAAGAAAGCTCAGAGAGAACAGGAGCCAAGTCTGAACTCATAGTTACACACTTAGGCTCTGCCTGAGCTCTTACTGCAGTTGGATAAGGGAATGTCTTCAACAAACCTGAAAGATCAACTGCAGGAGATCTGAAGATCCCTGATTCTCTTTGAGATAGAGGCCTTGATCCTCATTTGACAACTGCAATGCAAGTAATACATATCCTTGTTACATGCAAAAGGTTTCAACACATGCGTAAGATTTTCCAACAGGCACACACATATGTGGCAGTGACAGAGGTGAATCTCAGTGCATCCTGCCCTGAGTGCTTTCTTACATTTCAAAAACCATGGGACCGGGTCCTCAGACAGAGATCTGCTGATAAGCTGGCCCAAGGTGCTCGAGTTTGTTAAACCGTCTTTCGTTCCACCTAATGCATCTCCCAACGTATGGAGAGACTCAATCTATATTACACCCTGTAGCCAGGAGGTGGCTCTGTCTGGAAGACTGAGGAACCACGAGTTCTAAGCGGTCCTCAGTCATCCCAGCATTTTCCAATAGTGCTACCTACTCAGAAAAGAATAAAATCTCTACTCTCTTTCACTGTGGCTAATTATAATCTCGCCCAGACACACACACATATCCTTCACCTGCAGGTAGTGCTTTCAGGACAAGTTAGTTGGCAGAGATACCTGTGCATCACTTTAGGTTCTCAGCTTCTTAAATGCTTGAAATAACCATATCGCGTGTCTTTGTGCTCCACATGAAACAAAAAACAGGAGGGGAAAAACCGCAAATTTTTCCCATTAGTACCTTCTCACATTTGATAAAGGTAATGTAAACCCTCTGACCTAACCCTGTCTGTGCCAGCAGTGCCAGGCATTATTGCTGGCTCCAGCAGAGGCCAGCCATGCCATTCCATACTGTGCCATAACTGCTGTCACCTCCCTTCTGAGCTTCTTTGTACTTGTGCTCATTCCCTGAGCCATCCTCTTCATCTCAGGTAACAGGTTTTGGACTGATCAACTTAGAGTGGGCCAGAAACTTCATTTTCAGTAAGCATAACTGCATTGACTTGATTTTTTTGGGGAGGCTAGATCTGAGACCTAATCTGTTATGACTTTGTATCTTGTGACTGAGGTTTTGAAGAAGCTGCAAACTCCAACTGAGAAATTTACCACTGCTGAGGCATTTATAATGCTTCTTTTTGGCATGGGTTTCTTCCTATAGACAGAAAGTTTACACTGTGGCATTTACCCTAGAAAGGAAATTCAAACCAAGGAGGTTCCTGTGAGCCCACGGAGGAGTCCAGCCTGGCCTTGAACAATACCAGGTAGCCACAGCTTCTCTGGGCAACCTGTGCCAGGGTCTCACCACCCACGCAATGTTGAGATGCACATGGGTCATTTCTTCCCTGTAATTAGCTGTATAGTTTCACAGACCTTAAGGAGCTTATTCTCCCTTTTGAAGCCTTCTATTCTTTCTGTGTAATTTAAGAGAGAAAGAAAAGTTATTAGTAAGGGCTTTCACACACATGGAGTTTCACTGCACAAGCCTTCCTTCTTCAACAAAGCAGGCTAAAGACAGAGTCACACAGGTTAACACCAGCTGAACCTACTGAGGTTCTCTTTATCATGTGTCTAGTTATATACATATATAATGTAATAGAAAATTGCAACCTTTATTTCAGCACCCCCCCTTGTTTATATGATTAAGCTTTTATTTGGTAAAAGATACAGGGCTCAGTTTTCTAAGACTATGATTAGTAGTAAGCAAATGCTTGTGGGAAAGAAATTTCAGAGCAGAACTGAGCTGCTTAGCTCTTGCTACAGGCTTGTTTCCATGGTGAATATTCCCTTTAGAAAAAGCAGTTTGTTTTGGTTAAGCTTAGGATGATTATTATATTTTGTGTTAATTTACCACTGACCATTTTCTAGATGTTTAAGAAATAGTGAGTAGCAAAGACTTGATCCTTCTTCCACATACAGAATCTGTTAAATTGTTCCCTTTATAGTCAAATAGCTGATCTGACCTGTATTATTTTAGATTATAAAGCCTCTTCCTCTGAGTATGTTGTGCCTGATACAAGTGTAATACGTTTTTATATTTTCTTGAAACCTTATTTGGGGGTAATAATAAATATGTGTTGCTATCGGGGTTTTGTTGCTGAATTAAATACAATATGCTAAATATAGAGCTGTCTGTCTTTAAGGGGATTCCTGTCCATAATGCCATCAGTTCTGGTAATCCCTTCTACCTTCTGCTCAGATTCCGGAGTGGGTCATTCTTACTCATGCTGTTACAGCCTAGTATTTAACTAGAAACTACTCCCTTATGGTACCCTGTTCTCCATATAATTTTTTTCCCCACAGCTCTCTGATTTGGGGAACAGATTGGTATTTTAACATCCCACTAATGAAAAACATTGCTCATCCTGTCCTAATCGAATTCTGTCATTGTTCAGCTGTGCTGAAACAAATGTTACTGTGCCATACCAAATTTTGCCTGTTGGAACTCAGTTACATTTGAAGAGTTAACAATTGTATAAACTGTGCAAGAGGATGTGGGTGCAAACAAGCGGATGGGAACTCAGCCCACCAGCCAAACTGGGCAGGCTAGTGGCAGATCCATGCCGGAAGCCATATAGCCGCATTAGTGTGGCTTTGCGCCCAAGCTTGTATGCAAAGGGCTAATGTTGACTGTATGGCTTCCGGAGCAGCCTTGGCAGCTAAGAGCATAGGCAGAGTGAGTTCCTGTCTGGAGCTGTCTCTGCAGACATAACCTAAATAACTTCAGAGCAACAGTATATTCTTTAGGAGTTCAGGGTTTGGTTAAGAACATGCTGTGAGGCAGACCATTAGCTTCAGTAAATTATGAGTGCACTATTTTGCTTGCTGTCAGCTATAGATGGAACTGGTAATAAACCACAGACTGGAGATGATTTATCTGTTTTACTACTTAAGATTACTGTTTGTTAGGGATGAACAATTTGTCCCAAACACTCAGGCCAGTAGTGACATTTGCAATCTAAATCTTCTACCATGATTATAAATTAGTGCCTTACATGGTCAATACAATGCCTATTCAGAAGGAAAATAGAGATCTCAAAAAGGCTATGACATCTATCTTTTTTTCTTATTTATCATTAAATTTAAACCAAAAGGACAGCCCAGATTAGTTCATGCAATAATACTGGGTTTATGTGAAAGGCACTATGTGCAGTCCTGCTATTCCTGGTACTGAGAGACACTTTCTGGGTTGTCTTGACAAATTCACAAAATTTACCTGAAGACTGAAGGGGAAACGATGGATAACATTCTGGTCAGTTTTGGCTTGCTCTTTCCTGCTGTATATGATTTAAACTATTCTCTCTGGTCATTCTTTTGTAAATACCAGTCACTGTTTTTATGCTTGTGCAGCTGCCAAACTGGGGCATAATCAAGTGCAATCAAATTTATGTACTGTATTATCCTGAGAGGTGTTGAGGAGCAGCTGCAAAATGATGCCTGGGGCTCTCTAAGGAGCCTGCTCAGAGCAGTGCTTTACAATGTACCAAAGCAGCTGTATTTTGTCATAGAATTAAATTGCTCTTGGAAACAGAGGGCTTTTTCTTCACGTTACTGGACTCTGAACTTTTCCCTCTATTTCACCTGTATTACATTGCCAATAAGAAAATATTGACACCCAAGAACAGGTCTTCCCCAACAGAGGAGGGTAAACTTTCTGCTGGGTTAGTATGGGAAATTCTGTGGGTTACCTGAATGATAGCATAAAGTGTGTATAATGTCTCATTTCTGAACTACCTGTCAGGTGTGTCACTGTAATGTACATCATAAGAAAAATACACTACACCCCAGGGAGAACAAGCTGTTAGCCTTTCCTAGGATATGCAATATACAGTATCTGTAGTGGAGAAAGTCAGAATAGATATAGGTGGTTTAAGGGGATGACTAGAGAGAATCTATATATTTACATCCAGAGTGAAAAAAGCAAAACTCTACTTGGATGAAACTGAAAGGGGAGGATTACCCAAGGGTAAGAAGAACTGGTCAGAAAGCAATTTCACTTGACACCTTTATACTACTTGAAATTATCAATATTGAAATTATCTATTTTATTGTAGAACTGATGTCAGATTACCCCAGAAGTCTTCCAAAGGATGCTTTGAGCTTGTAGAGGAAAATTTCATTCTACCTTCTTAGGAAACCTGATTAAGAATCCCTCCTTTGTGCTTCGTCTTCTCAGAGGTTTCACTGCATTATCATCTGTAGCATGTTCTTAGCTATGTTTAGGAATATGGGGTCAAATGGTCAGATCCCATACTGTTTTCCAGCCCTTTCTTTTGTCTGTGTAACCCAGAGGTCCAAGCTGTTTCAGTGAAAAATTACATGTTGCAGAGTTATGCATGTCATAATGATAAAATTGGCCTGACTCAGTACGAATTACGTAGGCAATGTCAGCAGGGATGTAGCGATGTGCAATAGAAATCTATGGTCATGAAGTGAATGGGTTTGGAAAGCACTGAAGTGATTACAAATGGGGTAAGAGATGTTTGTGACCTGACTGAATTTTTCTGGTGTCCTCTAAGAGCTCTAAAATACTTAGTGTCTCACAAAAGAAAAAGCAACAACATGTGAAGCTTGAGGAGCTGGCTGGATTCCCTCTGTTTCCTTAGGACAGAAACATGTATGAACAATAAACAGCTGAATAAATCTGACATTTGTTTATAATCCACATTTGTGCTTCAAATCCTTTTGTCCTTTTCTTAATCTGAAAGCACTTGAAAACTGACAGAACAGAAAATCAAGTGTTACTGAGATTCTTGGCTCTTCCCACAGATGTGAAGCTGCACATCCATATTTAACAGATAATTTGTTTTCTGTTTGCATCCTGACCTTTGAATTTAGGAAATACTTTCATTTTTTTCATCAGAACAGCTGAAGTCAACAAGCCAGCCTGAATCCTGCCTGAGCTACACTACAGTATCTCAAATCTCCTTTATCAGTCAGTGATTAAAGGTGGCTTTCATCTGGCATTAATAGATGGATCGCAGTAGCCTCATTGGGCTATTTGGGAGGAAGCAATGTTAGAATAGCCATTGGACATTGATCTTCACAGTGTGCTGTACAAAGTCCTGCCTTGTTAACGTTAGTCCATAAAAACAGATTTCCTATTGCACACCAAGAAATACAATGCATGGTGCAAATTCCTGGCAGGATTTTTGCTATGTGTGTCAGTTTATCATTAACAGGTACAAGTGTTAGATAATAAGGAAAAGGAGATCTCAACATTCTGGGTGAAAAATAAAACTCTTACTATTTTATAAAGCATTGTTTAAGAAACAATATCAGAAAGCTGCATGTTATGATGTACTAGAATGTAGATTTGGTTTCTTTTGTAGATGTCAATTTCTCTTCCAGTAGCTTAGCTGTAAAATTAAACACAATCACTGCAAACAGTGTATTGCAGACAGCATTTTCTAACGTACTGCTGCTCATTGTTTGAAGATCAAGAGCCAGATTTTCCATCATTCCTGACACCTTGCAGCTATTCTATATAGTAAAATAGCTGTATACTGAGGCTCTGAAAAGTTAATTCACATTTCGAGTGCTATTTATGACTGATAATCTAACCATAAGAGAAACTGCTGCGACAGTCCTATTTGTAAAACAGCTATCTCTTTCTCTATTTGGGTTTTTTTTTGATTGTAGACATTATTTCATTTGCATTAAGATATCTAAACTTGAAAAATTCTGTTTGCTAGTAGTTGATTTTCAAAGGAATGAACCTTAGTAGCTTAGATCTTCAGGAGGATTCTCGATTTCTCATCTCCTTACAAAATCAGGCTGTAATAGTGTGAAACTTTATAATACATGACATTGGGGATTATTCCACTGACTACAGGTGATCATGACAGTTCCTTGATTGTGTTCAGATCAGCAGAAGCCTGTTAGCACACCAGCAGACTATAAAACTGCTGGAGTCCAAATACAATTCACAGAGAGCTGAGGTGCCATTTATTGCCTGTCTGGACTGTACACAAACATACATGTAAAGGATGTTCATCTAAACAAATGGGCCACCCTTTTACAAGTGCCAGATCCAGCTTAGTTCAGGGTGTGAGCATAGATTATTGCAGGATTTTATCCTGTACTTAGACAAATGGTGTCACGCACATGAGAGGCCCTAGCATCACTTAAAAGTGGGTGAATGGGACTGGAAGTTTCGATTGGCATGAGCTTCCAACCAAGATGCTACTTGATTGTAATATATATACAGGTACTGTTCAACAGATGTGCTAACTACCTGTCTGCACACGTATGGGCAGGAGGCATTTTTTCCTGTGCAGTGAGATATGACATCTAGAGATGAAACAACAAAACTTTAACATTTCACTGTTAAGTAAGGGCAGACCACATAGGGTGCAGCAGAGATATGGACAGGCTACAGCCCTCCCACCAGTACCACTGTCACTTCAGCATGTGATGAGAGCAGCAGAATTCTCTATCACAGCCATGGCAGTGTTTTGCTCTGTAGGTATTCTGTCATGTTAGAGCAAAAGAATATCCTGGAAAGAAATATCCTGCTAAAATAATTTTAACTGCACTGGGGACTAAGAGCAAAATCAAACATCAAACTACAGAAAGAGCCGGAGGAAGTTTCTTGTCTCTTTCTCTCATTACTGTAAAGAATCTGTTGCAAACTGTTCCTCCATAAATGGTACCTCCATAGAAGTGAAGCAGCCTGTCGTGAAAGCACAGGTAGATGGGCATAGATGAGGAAAAGTCTGATGGTCCATTGCAATACAGACATCACTTCAGGCATATCTTTCTTCACTGTAAATTGTCTTTAAAGAAACTGCCTTCATTTCTGTTTGCTTGTTTGTAAATTGGAGATACTGCCTTCCTGTGTGATAGTAGGTTATATTAGTAAAGCATTTTAAGATGATTAAATGGCTTGTGGAAATGGAGGTTATTACTATGTTGAAACTTGAAGGCACTGACCTTGACAAAGAGGTAAGTGACAGCCTGCCTACATGATCAAGCAGCAGTAGTGAAGCCAGCACTTCACTTTTATGATGCTCAACTGTAACATAATCATCTCTAATGTAGCTGTTAGAGGAGCCTCTCAGCCTCATTGGGAGAACTTGCTTAGAAAGGTCTTTTCTATGGAATGCCATTACAAAATGAGAATGCAAGGGAGGGTGCAGAATGAATGAAAACCTGCATGATTCTAGGAACAACTGTTGGTGGTTAATACTTGTCCATTACTCCTTGACAGGATTAATGTCTTTCTAATCACACTAATCCCTTCCGATAACTTTATCCATAATCCATCTATTTCAAAGCAACATCCAGATGGCTTCTGGTGGAGAGAAAGACAAAGTAAACATGCAGAATGGGGTCTTAGCAGCAGCTTCTTGTATTTCCCTTTCTGGGGATATAGGTTTTGATCTTGAGACAGGTCAAAATATGCGCTTTTATCAGACAGCAACAGAAATAAACTAGAGCATTGCAGAGAAGATAGAAAGTTCTATTTTTCTTTGTGAATAAAATACTTTATAAGTACTGAGATGCTCATCAGTGACAGCCAGAACAAGCCTAGAGGTACTCATAAATGTTTAGCTACTTGTTTGCATGGGACTAATTCAATTTGCAAGATATTGAAAGAATTCCCTTCCTCATTACTTCAAAATTGCTGTAGTAGTTTGGGGGATTTATGCAGATTTCTCTCAAAGCAGACGTGAAACTCACTAGTTTCATTGGTTTGTACTCTTACCAATATTTTAAACAACCTAGTAACTGACTTTACATTTTCAGTAAGTCACATAGAATAATAATTCCTGGAGTTGCTGAAGTCTTCCTCTTCCCTTCTAGTTTCCCCTTGAAAGCTTAATCTAGGTTTCATTAGATCCTGGCTTTACTCTTCACTTTCCTCCCTCAACAAGGACTCCAGAAAGAAATAATTTATTCTAACCTTTCATAAACCACATGGAAACTGTCCCAAAAAAGGAAACAAACTTTAATCAGGCCATCCTAGACAAAATAATGTGGCTAGGATTTTTATTTTACTAACACTCAGCAATGAAACAATCTAAGTCGTAGTGAAATTATTGTCTTAAATATCTGCCCAACTAAAATGCTGCAAATAAATAAATCTGTTTTATTACTTGCCATATTCAGCTTTAGATCAAAATGCTCCTGTTTGGTTTACTGGCTTTCTGACTTTCTCCTATAAAAATGTGGCTTGATAGTTCAGAGAAAAGACAAGACAGATTATTTCAAAAAACAACTTATTTCACAGCAAACAACGCAGAGTAGATTTAGAATTACCTAAGTCCCAGTAAAAGAGCCGGATATCTTTTACATGTTAAGAATACAAAGCTGAACCTTAGAAAGATATTGTGGAGCATTGGGTTTTCATTGTGTACAGATCCTCAGGTTATCAAAACACGGCTTTGAAGATGCTTGAAAGCCGCAGGCATATAAGGGCCATGGGACAGATCATTACACAGATATAGAGCAGTTGTTACATTTTTAGAGGCTCTTCTTCAAATCATGTATAGTCTCTGAGAATACACAATTGTGTCCAAGATAAACAAGATAGAGTTAAGAAAAAATGAAGCAGACTCTTGTAGACAGAAGAAAGAAAAATGTGGGAGATATAGGTCATGGGGCTACTTAGTTTATTATGGTGTCTGTTATTATATCCAGCACCAGACATTTCAGAGCAAGGTGCATGACACCTCTTAAATCATAGGGAGCCAGAGATTTCCCTTGGATCCTACACTACAAGATTTAATATCTCATCCAAAAGTTCTTAACACATATTTAGGAAGCCTTAGAATTGAGATAATTTTTTTTCTATACAAATTAAGAAATGGTCCTTGAACATGAAATTACACTTTTGTGGATTTTCTTTCCCCCAAACTGATTAAATGAATGAGAGGCACTGTAATGATTCAGAAAAGCTGCAGATTGTTTTTCATTGTCTTAATCCTGTTTTGTCCATTTGAACATTAGAACATGTCATGGAAACTATGCATGAATCTTATGTGTGGAAGCTATTTAGCTACACAGTAAGTCAAATTCTTTTAATCTATGAATCAAATATCTGTCCTGTTATTTCAAGCCTAACCAGATTCTGAGACTTGACAAGAGCTGAAGGTGCACTGGTTTTCATTCCATTGTGTTTCATGAGAGCCTAGCAGTGGATGGCATGGGAACATCTTTGATGAAGCTTGGGAAACTCTTGGGGAGGTTTTAATGTGTCTAAGAATCTCTGATGAGAAATAGATTTAAAAATGCATTTAACATAATGCAGTGATCTTAAGTTAAACCATCTGGAAGCTTATTCCTCCTGGCTTCCCTGTTCCGTAGGAAATAAGAAAAGTGCTGGAGTCACCGTCCCTGGAAGTGTTCAGACACTGTGTAGACGAGGCCTTCTGTGCCAGGGGTTAGTGGTGGCCTCGGCAGTGCTGAGGTAAGGGTTGGACTTTATGATCTTAAAGGTCTTTTCCAACCTGGCTGATTCTATGATTCTATGATTTCTTGGTGTGCTTTGGCTACATTATGTGAACGTTAGAGCTCTGGAGATCAACAGGGAGGGACTCCTGTGATGTACTGTGATATACTTCATACAATAACTGTGCTAATCAATATGTCTCTTAATCTTTATGTCTCCTGTCCTGCTCCCTCTGGCATCAAACATACAAAGTCAAATGAAAAATAGTTAATGACAGATTACTATGTCCTATTAAAGTTAAAATATTAAAGGCATTTCTTTCTGAAAATGATTCTTAGCAATTACTTAAAATGATATGACCAATGTTACTCCACAGCTTTTGAAGAATTGCTTTCCCTGGTCCCTTCTGAGCATTGTAAGCCATGAAATACACAGGGCTTTTCTGAACCCAGACCTTTGTTCATGCTTCTGTCACACCAGTTACCCCTTTTGCACCTCCATAGTTAATTACTTTTCAGGACTTTCTCATCACAGCATGAACCAAGCATGACTTTATCTGGTGACAGGATAATCTCATTATAGATGATGATCTTGTTAATGAATATCCCCAAGACAGAGCAATCTCATTATTAGCCCCCTCAGGATTTGTCACCTAAGAGCCAAGGTATGATTAGATTCTAGCTGCACATCCCCCTCCCAGATCCGAAATGTCCCAACATCTTGAGGCTGAGGTAGCACCCCCAAAGGCACATGAACCACTGGACATATTTAGTTAGGGTTTTGTCCCTAAGTACTTCTGGACATACTTCTCAGGTGAACAATCAAGACAGTTCAAGTGCTATGTGCAGGGCTCATCTGTCCATTGTTCTGTAGAACAAACACAAACGCATCAAGGACAACAGAAGCAGTGTGGTTTTACCATACTGACAGTGGCCTCAGGTCAGTACAAGGAAGAAAAGTGCACTGCCTGCCTCCTCAGTAGTGCCCTCTCCACTCTGCATGGTGTCCTATCTAAAGTTACAGATCTGCTGGTCAATGGTCAGGCATTGATACCACTGGTGTCCGTTTCCCTGCATGAAATGTCCATGAAGAACACTGAAAATGATGACCATGAGAAACATCTAGCTAGTTAAAAATCAACCTCATTCTTATTTTCCCTTGTTTTTTCTGGAAGGTCAAGTGGGGGATGGAACAGTGCTGAAGTCTGGTACAATATAGGTATCTCCTTTGGACATCAATGAGCTGCTGAACTGGCTCAATGGCTTGTGAAACCTCAGCCTGTGAGAAGAGTTCAGTCCTAGAAATCTAATAACAACGTAGAAATTGTTTTACAGAAAACAAACACATTAATTTGAGATAAATGTATTTAACTCAACTGCTTGATTAAACTAAATGGTTTAGAATATTTACCTTTCTGGAAGTATTGCGGCTACTGGTTTTTTCAACATGTAGTGCTGTGTTTGTACATGGTACTTTACAGACACATAGAAAGGTGTGATTTTTGTCAAATACAATGATAAAAGAGAGGGAAAAGCAATGGTTATTAATGTGAGAGTTATAGAGATGTTAATTTTCAAAACGATCCATATTACAATGCAGTCAATATTTCCTCTTGTTCCTACAGAGTTAACAAAACCCATGCTAGATGAGAGATTGGCAATGCAGAAAAGCAGTACATTTTCTTAATTAATCTAGTGCATAGCAGGAACCTGAGCACTAAATCCCACCCATTTGGTTTCATTAAATCTACTATAAAGGTTAAGCTGCACTTTAGCATTGGCTCTAGACAACCTCACTCAGGAGAGTGAGGTCAAGGGATCTTATTCAAGGAGGTGCAGCTTAGTAAATGACTGTTTATGAGGAAAAGCATGATAAATTATTCTGTTCTGATAAGAGAGCTGGACAGTGGGCACACTAAACAGTAAATGTGGTCTTATTTTACCCTCAGTTTTCTTGAGATGTATGATTCTATGATTCTATACTTTGAAGAGTTTACAGAGAATTATTCAAAGATAAATCTCAATTTAAAGCCCCAGGCAATGCTGCTGCCACTGGGAACTCAAATCCCATCCTCAGGTCTCTTGGAAACTGCCTCAAGGCTTATGTCAGAGCAGCTGGAGCAAGTTCGGGGACTAAACTATGCATGTCCTAATTTGCCTATAAAAGAGGGTGAGTGGGATCTAAAGCACTTGGTGGAGAGTTGTATAGCTTGGCAGTAGCAAGCTATACAAGCAAGAGCATGGACACTGGTCATCCTCTGGCAGTGGTGGGAAAGGAGCTAAAGAGGAAAGAAAAGGCTGAAGTGACCATAGCATTTTATCTGCTCCCCACCTGCCATGAAGGAGTTTCCTTTACATGCCATACACTGTCTCCATTGTGACTGGAAGCACGCTGAATCACAGTCTGCTCCCCAGTGTATCCCCTGGTAAAGCAAAAATATATTGTGTTTTGCATTGATTTAGAAAGAAAAAAGAGTTATTCTTTTAGGTTGAAAAGAGTCCTATGTGCCCCTTAGGTTTTTAATATCAATGTTGTGGTCCTCCCTCACACAGGAAGGTGTGAGGGGGTGACCACATTTCCTTCAGAGGTCCCTTCAAACCTGAACTATGGCTCTGTAAAATGATGTGTTGAGTTTTATACCTAAGTTTTTATGACTGATTATTGCCATTGCTCCTGTGAACTGAGCTGTCAGATGTGTAGGTTATGTAAAACTGTTCTTTCAACTCCAGGGAACAGTTGGTAGGATTCAGTCCCTATGTGTGCAGCCTGAGCCTGCAGGTTCCTTCGAGTAACTAGGGTCTCATGTGGCAATTGGGGAACATCACTTCAGACACAGAGGCTATAGCTTTAGTGTTACTGCAAGCTTCTAGGCTGGTTCATGGGCAATCCTAACAGAAGCAGGTAAACTGCAGTAATTAGGAAATTAGGTTTTCAGCTGCATTAATGTTATGCAAATGATACTATGTGTGTTGTGTTTGTTTTCTTTCCACAGCTTAATGTCTGGGCTAGCAGCCCTGGATGCCAAGACTTCCAGTCGATTAGGCATCATAACCGTCACTTACTACCTGTGGACAACATTTGTGGCTGTGATTGTGGGAATAATTATGGTCTCCATTATCCATCCTGGTGGAGCAGCACAGAAGGAGAGCACTGAAGAGGGCGGAAAGCCCATCATGAGCTCTGCAGATGCCCTGCTTGACTTAATCCGGTAACTGCATTCATTCTTTCTGCTTTCTGAAGGTAGCATTTTGTACAGACCTGTATGAGGAACTGTGGCCTGAGGATAAATTCTGAACCTAAGGATGCACAGTTTGCTAAAATTGAGAAAAAGTGAATTTCAGAAGATTATTTTCAAGTTATCAGATGTTTATACTGTCTGTTTCTAGTAAAATTCAAATGAATGGCCACCAAATGTAGCAGAGATACTCACAACATTGGGGTCAGGGTTTTTTCACCCCTGCAGAAATACATGGAGCCTGTGGACCTCACCATCAAATCTATTATTAAGGTCAAGAGCGTATTAAAGTGTAATGCTAATTTGAATAAGGGCAGACAGTTGTAATAGGCAAAACCTTAAATATAAGGGCTGAAATCCACATTTTTCAGGAAATAATATGCAAAAGTGCTGTTACAGCTGCTCATAGCAACTCTCAGATAAAGGACACAATTAGTCTACTGTTATGATCTTTTATTCCTTATTTTTGCCATATTATTTGTTCTGCTCTGTGGCTTTTCCTTGTTTATTTTACTTTGTTTGGCAGAAGGCAAGGTTGTTCTTTTAGACCAGCATTAGAACACTGATGGTATTTTGATAGCTGTGCCTGAATATTTCTCTTTGTCTCAACATTTCAGGTGCTAGTAGGATTACTTTTCTGACTAAACATAGTAGGTGCCTCAGATTTGTTTTGCTCATGCAGAAAGACCAAGTTTTGCGTTTGGCTGATAGTACCTCAAGTTGGTGATCTCATACAATATTGGAGTTTGACGTATTGAAATATGTTGCACAATTTGCCTTTCAAAAACCCAAATTCCTGACCCTGACAGTGTCAGCACACAAAGTACTTTGAGTTCCTGGGACCTCAATTCAAAAGGAACTGGGTTGGAAAGCTTATAAAAATCTCTTTTTCCTCCTCCAAGTTGCACTTATCCAGGCCACCTGAAACCTGCATCATTTTCTGTTGTATCAGTGTCTTACTGAGAATGGGCCACATGATGTTAGTCATGGAGCAGCAGCTGAGAGTGCTCTCTTTTGTAGCATTCCACAAAACCATCATCTTCCTCTGCAATGAGAAGATGCCCACTTCATGGCATCTATATCTCCCCAGGGACTTTGCCATGATGTACGTGCAGTGGAATTAATGTGTATGTGTTTGTGACATAATGTGAAATCACATTATTCTGTTTCTGCCGCGTAAAGGACTATAATTCCTACACCAAAAGGAAGAAATTGAGCAGTGGAATCCCTTAGTAAAACAGAGTAGCATGAGGAGTAAAAGGGAATATAAGAAAACTGTAATCTTAATTATTATCTTCATAATAATGAAGTGATAGTGTTTAGAAACCCTTTAAGGCAAGCTGAGCCGTTTCTAAGGCCTCAGACAAGTAAAGGCACAGTGGGACATATCATGCAATGTGACATCCAAACTGACCTTACAGCTGTCTCTAGAAAAGGTCTCCCCCACCGTAGGTTATTCCCTTCCTTACACCAGCCAAGTTGCTTTTTTTGAGACCTGGAGTAAGCTAGTTCATGGAGATGAGTCAGATGAAAAGTAATTTAGGCATACAAAACCTGAATTCAGGTATACAGGATGAAGTTTGCATAAAACAGCCAAATGTCTGTACGACTGGAACCTGAGAGCTGAGTTAGGATCTTTTCACCTCTCTCTGACTAGTCCCTGTACACCACAGGTTTAGTGGTGAGACTTGGGAACACTGTATCCTGCTGAGCCTCATTGCAGGTAAAATACTATGTCGGGACCTACACATTTTCAAGTATCATCTATAATATCACCTCCTGCAAACACTTACCTGAGCAAATTATAGCAGTTTACATGAATATTTCAGGTATGCATGTTTCCAGATGTGCTTTCAGCCTGCAAAACCTCTGGTTTGGGCAAGTGTCAACCATGACAGGCCAACAAGCTGCTCTCATTACCCAAGCTTTAACAGAAAGACTAAAGCTGACTCTCCTTTTGCTGTGCTCAGCAGCAGTCACAGCTGTGCAATCTTTCTGCCTCAAGTGCACAGACTGATGGTTTTTATTCCTCCACTACAGAAATAACCACATTTACTAAATAAATAAATCAGAATAACACAACTGTGGGGAATGGGCTTTCAGCCTAGGCAAACACTACGGGTGAAATCCTGGCTCTGCTGAAGTCAATTGCAGAACTCCTAAATATCTGTGTGGAAGTCTGGATTAAATGTAATGATGTATCTGCTGGTTTGAGCTAGAAAAGCTGATCCTTTAGCTCAATGATAAATCACTTCCATTCACAGCTGGAGACCATCTTTTTCAGCCCAGATTGGCTTATCTTCTCAATTCATTAATTTCCTCTCAATTTATCAATTGCATGTGTGCACAGTTTACACAGGAAACATCTGGTATTCTGCACATGAAGAATGCTAAATGCACAAGTGGAGAGATGATATATGTGACATAACTGAGGGGTTTGTTTCAAAAGTGTAAATCTTGGCATGGTGACACATGTATTCACCCTCACTGATTTCAGATTTGTAGCCACTTTGTAATGATGAAATACCTTGCTATTTCTTGTGATGTTATATATGCATTGTCATGTCTGGAATTTTTGGCAGGGAAGATGTTGCTAGAGATTGAATTTCTTGAATTTGGGGGTAAGGATTTTGCTTTTAGAAGTGGTTTTAATCAGAAATTAAAGAATGGACTGAATAAAAGAAACCAAGAACTACTGCAGAGCCTCATGGTCATCCTAACCACCTGCAACATTAATCAATACTCACATTATCATCCTGCATTATTTTCCAGGTGGTGTTTCCCCTGTATATTTGTGTGTTATGCAAAAAAAACCAGCAATAAAGCCTCCAGTGTGTATGATTTGATTAGGACATGAATGACACTGTACTGCATTATTCTGAAATGGCTCTAAACCTCATAGCAATCAGGAAATAAACAAACTCACCAACATACTGAATTTCGTGCCTCAAAAACTGTATCTGCGAGTCAACCATTTGTTGCCACACTAAAGAGCAGTATTTGAGAGACTTCCTTTCTAAAAGGAACCCCAAGAGACTGGGGACAAGATCTGTGGATGTGAATCCATCCCTACTGACTTCCTCCTGGATTCAATCTGGACAGAGAGGCCACTGAATGCAGGATGACAGAAGTGGCTTCAACATTCAAATAGGCTTTATACCTAAACTCTTTAGTGCTGCTTTGGCCTTAAATGTGTGAAATTTTGCTTCAATCTGATTCATCTTTAAACCAAATACATCTCCTGCTGTCTGTGGAAGACATCCATTTAAATAGGTAGCTCACCCTTAGCACCTCTGCAGGACTCTGTGCTGCGTAACTTGCCCCTCTCTATCTGCAGTGTGCCAGGATCCAGACTATGGCCAAGTAATTCAGTGAGTCTGAAGCTCTGCAGAAGATGCTGTTCCCATGGTGCTTCTCTCCTCAGCTGCCATTTGATTGCTACTTAAAGACACGTACAAATTTGCCTTAATTACATCCAAGGTTTCTGGTGAAAGCACTGCAAAGCTCATGAAAGTGTATTTTCTTCCATTAAAACTATAAATCCTCAGGCTAAGGATCATCTTATTCTCTTTAACACACCTGGTGCTTTATGAATTTTAGTGGATTTATTCTCCTGATGTGCAATACTTGTGTGGGGTAGGCAGGGACCATTTTCCTTTCTTACAGCTCAAGAATCAAGACATATGGAAAAGAAATTACCTCACTGAGGACTGTTCAGATAAATCTGTGCTGCCAGAGGCAATATTCCCAGTTTATACAAGACCTAGTGGGGGTCTTGTTCTAGGAACACGGCTTTTGGGACACATCAATGGAAGTAATAGCAATGAATCAACACACATCTTTACCTTCTTTTTCCTATGTGAATTATTAACTTTGTACTATATCCCCCAAAATAAGAATGATTTTTAGTAGCCTTTTATGAGTTAAGAAATAAAGAAAGGCAAGTTACTGATTTTGAAAATAACTCAGACTTTGAATGTTTTAGTCAAAAGGACAAAAAGGGGTTTGCTTACAGGAATCATGTTCAGTTTTAAGCATTAGATTTGTTTAATTCTGCCACATATATTCACCTGACAAGCAGAATAGAAAAAGTCTATAATTTGGGGATGAACATTTGTAAAACAAGATATATGATTCAGGACCCTGCTGTTAATGTTAGTAGTTAATATTTCTACCACATTCTGTTGCCATTATCAAAATACCATTGATGTAGATGGGTAAATCCTGCTGCAGTTTAAATCTTGCCACTTGCATGATTTGTCACCAAGGAAAACAAAATTAACTTGTGAGATGACAATAAACAAGTAAACACCATAAATATTCACATGAGGAAGTAAATCCCAGCCAAAGTGGAGATTCACCCTCCTCTTTTATGTAGTCTAACTGTATGTGTCAATCTGGGCACCAGCAAGTACAGGGTTCACTACTTCTTTAATCTTCCTCAAGTCTAAACAGACAGCATGACATCCCAAGCTTATCCCATTCAAAAGCTCCAAATAAAACAATTCAGTGAATAGAGCCAGGATCAAATCATGCCTTAAACCATGACACAGAAATTTGTACATTTCTGAAGTTTACTGGAAGGATAAATCAGAGCATTTTACCACTGAATAGTCCAGATTGCATCCAATTTAATAACAGGTACCAGGGAACTCAATCTGTTTTAACCAGGAGAGGGCTGGGGGGGGGGGGGGGGTATACCATTACTAGTTAGAAGAGGATATAAACACTGGAGAGGATTTATGTTTTCATAGGAATCCTGAGATCTTTTAAAAATAATTTCCATTCTCTCTTTTCAAGCTATATTCTACTTTATTGAAATTGTGCTGGAAATAGGGCAGGAGAAACCAAATATCTGCTGTAGTTTGGAGAATGTCCAGGCTGTTCAGAACCAGAAATCACACTTTAAAAAGTTCACAGCTGAACAGTGAGTTGTATATTTACATGCAATAAGATATTTAAGAGTGCATTCAATGATTCAGGGTTTAAACTATGAAGAATTCTTCTCGTAACTTTTGCCTACATCCATGGGTTTTTTGCCAAAAGCCACTGCGTGCGATGATAAAAATACTTATCTGTCCCCCTATGGCAAAATAATATTTTTACTCCTTTCTGATTGCCAGTTTTCTTTTATCTCACAAATCCAGCCTGGTGCCAGCACGGTTCTGCTCTGTATGTGACCAAATGTTCACTTCTGGTTAAGCAGTTCGAGCTGCATAGAAGCCCGATCCTCAAGTATTTACAAAGGATTCTGGAGCCTCTAAATGTGTGGTTCCTATTTGGCACAAAAGGAAACCAACATGGAAAAAAGATAATTCCATGATGAAAACAATGCTGGGGAGATGGACTATGGAGCAGTTTCTGCCCACTGGTCAAGAGGCCTTAGTCACAGAGGGGGAGGTGAATGAGGGGCAGGAGTTAAAACTGCATTAGGAAAGCTTAAACCCTGAAGGAGAAAAATTGTCAATGCTCCTGACAATTGGCCTGGACATCTTCCAATGTAGATATACACTTTTAATGAAACAACTTTGCCTTGCTGGAACCCTAGTGGAAATGCATTGGGCCTATCATGTTACCTTTCATATCATTCAGCCTTTTCAAGATTCATAAAGATGTGATGTACTTGTGCTTCCACTCCAAAGAATGATCTTCTCAGAAAGCCACAACCCTGTTGGGGCTGTGTCAGGACCTTTTCTTTCAGTAGAAGCAGGGTAAAGAAGTTCACCCTCCAGATCCCTTCCTGGAACTCCCAAGACCATGCAACAGTGTCACCCTCAGGACAGACAAAAAGTCCGTATGTTTGACAAAATTATTCCATAAGATGAATTCTGCTCTCATCTGCAAAAAAAGACAAGCAAGATGAAATGGCTTAGAGCCGATTAGTGACTTTTGCATTCTGTTAGTATCTTTTATCACAGTAATGAGTTTTTAAATGCCTCATTAATTCTGCAAAAGCCTTTCTTTAGTCCTTTAAGCAGGAGGTAGAGATTGATATTGAGAAATGAGATGAGGCACTGGAGGTGACCACTGGTGTGCAAGATGCATCCTCCCATGGGCCCTGAGATAGACCAGTTGTTTGGTCTTGCTGAATTAAGTTTTGCCCTTGATTTCAGGAGTTCAAACCCTGATGGAGCTCACTGACACCAGCGGGAAGGTATTTCAGATGTACACCCATATGACTAAGGACAGGATTTGTGGCTTGTGGTACAGTAACAGCAGTCAGCAGTCTACACAGCTGATGATGAAATCATTGCAGAGACAGGAAAAGGATAACTGAAAACTTTACAGTTGTCATTGTCAACCACCTCAGACTCCATTTTCACTCTCTTTATACCCTTGCTGTCTAGAGTGACAGAGTAAGATCTTAAACACTGAAATATTAGAATACTGTCAAATACCCTGTCTTAAATCAATGTTCTTGCAAGCTTAGCTATACTAGTTCAAATTTGAGATCAGAGTGTCCAAAGCTGGTTTATGCCCAGTGCAAATGTAGGCCAATAAAATATTATTAGGACACACATGTAGCAAAACCTCAGTCTGGTGGCTTTAATTTCACAGCATGGGGGACTGCAGCCAAAGACTGTCTGGTGTGGCAGGGATTAGGCACTGATAACATCAGAATCTGAGAGCAAACCCAGATTGCTGCTGCAGAGCAGAGTGCCTCAGAGGGAATGAGTGTTCTGAATCAAGGGAAAAACATGTGCTGTACCTGTGGCCACTCTTCTGCCAGAGCAACTGGACTAAGTTCTTATTAAAAGATCTGCAAAAGCTGAGTGCTTTGAGTTAACAGATGTTGTAGTTAGGACTCAGAATGACTATCTCAGATATTCAGTAGTGTAACTGCAACCAGAATTTGCCCTGTTATTTCTAACAGCAGTTATCTAGGAGGCATCCACGTGGCTATCCCAGTAGCTGCAGGCTAATGTTCTGTGGACAATTCAGCTAACAGCATGAGCAGTAAAGCAGTTTAACAGTGGTGAAATTTGTATCACTACTGTAGTTCTCAGAGTCAGCAACCTTCGGAACAGAGCAAGAGGGCTCCCACAGTCTGAGCTGAAAAAGGGATTCCTACACAATTCAGCTTCCTAAAGCAGTGGCAATCTAGGGGAGTAAAAACAAGCAACTAGTGTCAATTGGTAGGATAATTGCTGGGAGACGATGGAGAAGGAAAGAGGATCTCCCACTTTTGGTAGCGGAAAGGTGCTAAGTAGTTATATATCTAATGGGAAGCTGCACCTTCAGAGCTTTTCATATTTGATACAAGTCTTCGGGATTTTCTTCAAATGCCATGGCTCCCAAATCGCAGAACATATATTGCCTTAGTCATACATAGACATTTGTAATTCGGTCCATCCTTGCATCTGAATCCTCTTAGCCCTTACATGATTAGGGAAGGAAGGACTCCAGAATTTGCTAGTAGAATGAACCAGCCTGTGCATCAGAGCAGGATGTAGTCAAAGAAGGTGTTTAGTAGGTCACTTGTGCTTACATGCTGCTGTCACAGCAAATGCAGGCCAGGCACGTTTTGCCAGCTGGGGCTTAATGGCCCATAATCCTTAGAAGGTTCACTGAGCTGATACTGAACTGTCATGCGCATTCGCTTTTTTAGCCTGTGTTGAACACACCTGCTCTGTCTGGCAGAATTCCTCAAGCAGAAGATGCTCTGGGAAATGTTCTTCCTCAGGGCAGGCAGTATTTAGCTCTTAATTTTTTATGTAACCAGAAACTCTTTGTCTCAATTTCTGTTTTAAAGTCATACCCTGTCCTAGACCTAACACCAGCCTCACTTGTTGCTTGTACTAGAAAAATGAATCTCAGATCACTTTAAGTTTCCTGTGCTATTATTTTGTGTCCTGTGTCTTGTAAGCAATCTGAGAGTAATGCCGGAAGTTTAGAAGTATTTTTCTGCTTAGCTTTCTTAATAAACACAACAGCATTTCTAGGCGGTGAGAGTGATGAATAGCTCAACTTGATTTATTACTTCACAAGTACTGGCAGTGTCTTTAATTCAGGATATGTCAGTGATAAACACAATGCCTGTTCTGAGTAGAGAGACAGCCTCACTTTATGATCCTGATACTGAATCCATGTGGGTAGATCTTTATTCTGTCCAGAAATGCAGTAAAACTAGTAGAGATCTACAGAGGCCAGTGTGATTGCAGGCTGGTGCCTGGAAGATAGGTGGGCAGAGATCAACCCTGCATCACCCTGCCAGTCATTTTGTAATCTGTTTGGGCAAGTGTCTGGATTTTGTGCTAGACTGAAGCTCCCACCCCAGCAAACTTTTGCCCGTGCTCAGGATCAGTGGGCCAGAGACCCATAGGAGGGCTGCCCTGAGGGCAGCTGTGGGGATCCCACCTGCTCTCCTCATCCCAATTCCATGGTAAGAAGTCAAATCCTCCACTGCCAGTCTCACTTCTGAAACATTACTAGGAGATCTCTGCCAAGGCCATCCATCTCATGGCTGGAATTACCAGTGTGCAGGAAAACATACCCCTAAAGCAAGAGTTTCTCGAGTGTTTCTGAAGAGGTCTGACTGAACCAGCAAACACTCTCAGTCATCTCGCAGCTGTAGGTGACAGTTTGATACCTTCTTCTCATTATTTGTCTTTAGTCCCTTAGAGAAAGCAATCCACCATTTGCTCTCTTGAATGTTTTTAATTAACAAAACTAAATTTTGGCTAAGACTGGATTTTTTCAGTCCAAGCAAACCAGCTTAAAATATAAAATAAGCTGAGGCTCTGGCAAATGCATTCAGGTCAGCCCTTCACTAGATAAATTGTGTAACTTTGGTAAGGCTAGTCTCAAAGGCTGGATCACAGTGCATAATGTATTAAAAAATATTGAGAGAACTCCAGCAGCCAGTATTAAGTGGGTAGTTCTAATTCCTGTGCGATGAAGAATGATAAAGAAACAAAAAGCTTTTATCCTCCACAAATTCGTCTAACATTTAATCTAGCTACTAACCAGATGATATTTTCTTTCTCAAGCAGTCTTAATTATTCTTCATTCTCCTAATTAGGACTATAAATCTAAGGGACAAAGTGGAAATCATCAGCTATTAAATTAATATTTCTTAATAAAGGTACAGCTCACGAGTGACATGCATATTCAGAACTCTGCAGGAGCCCACGGTGTGGATTTCACATTCACACAGCAGGTCAGAACACAATCATCACACTCCTGTAGCACCTTTAATGTGATCCTCTCAAATCACAAAACAAAGATGATTTTGTATTAATGAAGCCTTTAGCAATCTGGCATAAGCAGAATTCCCTTATGAAGCATAACAAGGCAGTAACCATCTTTTCTCTCCAGTGCTTCACCCCTCCTATAAACATCCTCGCCATTGTCCCAGCTCCAGCTCCATCCAGCTGTTCTTCAGTTACTCCCCTATGTTGGCCAAGCCCTGGGGCTCAGGCAGACAGACAGTTGTGTCTGCATCTGGTAGGAAAGGGATGCGTAGCTGGATGCGTAGTCTGTGTGTTGCTTTGGCTACGGATTCGACATTTGAACCAAAGAATCATCAGCTTTATGGATGATTTGCAGAAATAACCCAATGCTTTCTGCTGTTGTTACCGGGGTGAAAGCTCTGTTGATGGCAGCACAGCACTGCTTACAGTTGTGTAGTGAGTGTTCATCACTAACCACATCATTACAGTGTCTTAAATGTCTTAAGCTAAATCATTCCAATTAAATGAAAATGTATGCAAAGGGACTGCATTAATTTAACTAAACCTTGCTAACTTATGATGGCTTCGTTATATGGAAAGATGGGACTAGATGACCTTTAACGGTCCCTTCCAGCCCAAACCATTCTATGATTCTATATGGCCAAAGCTGCTCCCTCTGCTATCACGTGGCCGTAGCATACAGCCATCATAATACCTAGGGCTCTTAAGCAGGACTGGCAAAATGGAAGGAGATGTTGCAGTGTACAGCACAGCTGGTGTAGGCTGTTATCCCATGGGAATGCCAGGTAGCAGATCAGACTGCAAGGGGTAGGCAATCAGAAGTGTGTCACCTCACTGTGGCAAGGGAAGGCCAGGGCAATTAATAAAGAGTAACTGAAGTGCTGCTCATCAACCTCCTGTCTTGCCTGGTGGTAATTTCTCTGTGTAACACTAGTTTGCCCTACGGCAACAGCCTTACCAAAATGACATATGATGCCTTTATGTGGCTTGTCTGCTCTCAGATAGCAGACCAAAGAAACCCTCTCATTTTCAGTCTTCTATTTCAACCATTAGACAATACTACCACCCTTTAATTACAATTCTTCTCCCCTTGCTTTACCCTGAAAAAGTTAATTATTATCTCTTTGTAGCACTTGCTCTCAGTGCCTGATGTTACTGAAACAGAATCTATCTCATAATTTTAAATGTGACCATAATGTCACATTATGATCACTTAAAACAGCAGTAGAATTGTTTTTTCTAAGCCAGTGCTGCACAGTGTGCTCTTGCTGCAATGCTGTCAGCAGCAAGTGCATGTGCTGCTGCAAAGAGGAAAGTAGGGCTAGAAAATGGTTCAGTGCAGCATGCATTTCACCATCTATATATCTATACATATTAATTCTCTTTGAAACGAGAATGGGCTTTTCACTAACACTTCTGTGTTGGCTTGGGGTTGACTTGGAATTAAAGATCTTTTGGATGAAGAATTCAGGAGTTTCTCCTTGCTTAAATATATGTACACAAAAGCATGTAATTGGGTCACAGGCTGTCACTGTCTTCTGCCCATGGGTTCAGAAGCTTTGGGCTGCAAATAAATTAGTTCTAAAAATTATCCTATTAGAATCATCACGCAAATCTTGATTCCCAAATGCTGCCTGGAAATACATGAGGTTTTAGCTTTTTTCCCCAATTATACCACAATTCCTCTTTGAAGCCTGTAGAGGGTGTGCTCTCCATTTCAAATTCAGATTGAACGTCTTTCTGCAAAGCAGTAATCTAGCTCAAATGGAAGTTACAAATTAGCTCCAGATATTATTGGGTGAAATGCTGTGGACTGAGATACACAGAAAGTCAGTAAAGATGACAACAAGTGTCCCTTTGGAATTAAACATCTATCAGTCTCACTGCAGATCTCGCGGCTTATGGTCATTCTCTTCTTCTGTAGCTATAAGCAAAGCTGAAACTGTGGTTTCACCTCAGACTTTTGTTCTGAAGCCTCAGAACCATACTAAAAGAAAATTTAGCCAAGACTGGACAGGTCTAATCTCACTTCTGTTAATCAGGAATGGGATCCTCTTTTTGAAAAGCAAACTGTTCTTGACCAAACCACTGCAAAGGCTATACCACCTCCAGTTTTAGTTATGCTTTCATCAGGAGGTGCTACAGTTTGTGAATTATCTCACAGGAGTACTTGAAGTCCCAAAGTAGATTACAGCACCCAGAGGTTTCAGGAATACATCTGTGAACACTGACTCTGTCTTGAACAGCTCATTATCTATGTAGGAAAGACAAAATATGGAATAAAGGAACACTCTTCTCCCCAGTTAGCACATGGGGAAGGGAATGACAGCAATTATGTGGCCTCAGTTACAACATGGACGCTGATGCAGAGCCAGAAACTGAAATGAGAGCTCCTGGGTCTCACTTCAGATATTTAGAAGCAAGTCCCGAAACTGTGTGAGGTGCTGTCTCTCTATTGAGCTTTGCTCAGTCAGGTACAGCTGTATGGCATGAGTAGGAGAGAGGGACAGTCTTCTGTACCCATCCTGCCCTTGCTGTCTAGGAGGGTAAATAACTGATTTACCTTGGGAGACCCAAGACACAGTAAACAGAAGTTGTTTTCAGTTCCATATAAATTATTCTCCTATTTGTTCATTTTTAGGAACATGTTTCCAGCCAATCTTGTTGAGGCGACATTCAAGCAGGTAAGTGGCTATATTCCTTCTACAACTGATGAAAGAGATGACCCAGCATCATATAAAATCATGTAGCTTTGTAAAACAGAATCCAGATACAGACACTGAATATTACTTCAGCTACTGTTAATACCTTCAGCATTTAGAAAGAGTCTCTTTCCATTAGCCTCAGCAGTCTTGGTACCTGAAGGCATAACAAACAAGCATGAAATGCACAGTGTGAGTAGAGAGTGGACATGCACACCTAGGTCAGCTGCACCTCCACCTGAGCCCAGGTCTTTGAGGACCTTGAGAAAGAACAACTTATGACAGTATAAGCATGCTTTCTTTTAACATCAGACTGCAGTCACAGGGTAGCTGGAATCTCTTTAAGAGAATCTGGTCAGAAAACCTCATCTAAAAGTTCCAAGTGAGCAAGAGGCATGGTTACCTTTATTTCACCTGGGGGAATATTTCATGGGAACCTTATCTCTGGTGAGATAAAGAGAACTTACATTTCTCTTACTTACAGCACTTCTAAGGAGTCATTCCTGATTATGTCTTAAAGGAAAGTAGCTCTATCAAGAGATTATGTGTTTGCTGCATAAAGGTCTGATTATAGGAAACTTTTCTTATTCTTTCCCAAAAATTCAACTGTTTTAACAGATTTTAGCAGCACAGGGACAGGAGCTGTCATTCTTATTTTCGTGCTTGTCCCTCTAAAAGGCAGCCTTCTAGGAACAGAACATTAAGGAGGTCTCATTAAACTATTAATTCCCGCTGGGATATTATAATAAAAGCTATTTTGTTTTCTTTCAGTATCGCACCAAAAGTATTCCCATCATTAAATCTAGCAAAGCATCATCTGAAAGCACCACTCGTCGCATTATAATATATGGAGTCCAGGATGAGAATGGATCCAACGTCCAGAATTTTGCCTTGGATATCACTCCCCCTCCTGAAGTGATTTACAAATCAGAGCCAGGCACTAGTGATGGCATGAATGTGCTGGGGATTGTGATATTCTCTGCCACAATGGGTAGGTTTCAGACACGTTTGGTTTATAATCATCCAAGTATCCATTTAAGAGAAAAAGATACAGGTTCAGTTGTTTGGTTTCTCAATTCACTTTCTACGTAAACTTCACAGGGAAAAAGGCAAAACTGTTACAGAGCTGTTCTCCTAAACTGTCAATGATAAATGTTCAAAATCCTTCATGATTTTTGTTCCGTGCAGGTCTGTTTTCTGTGCATGCACGTACATTCTTTTTGCTTTAATTCTTTTCTGGATCTTTTTGAGCTTTTATTTATGACCCATTTTTTCCTGACTGTAAGAAACGCCACAACAGAGTGTGCTCAGCGGAGACAGGAATTACTATGCCAGGTCAGACCCATGGCCCCTCTTCCAGTATTCTGTTTCACTCTCCCCTCTTCCAGTATTCTGTTTCACTCTCCAGACAGCAGCAAAACTCCCAGACAAAGTTTCAAGACATTCTGAAGTAAACAAGTCCATAGCAGACTTTGTTCCCAAAGCCCAAGAAGTCAGTATGCTTCTAATGTCCAGAGCTCCAGGTGTGGTATGACAGGAATAAAGAACCTCCTGCACTGCTCTTGCTTTCAGGGGGATCAGGCTGAAACACCCCCTCATGACTGGAGGTATCATCCATGCAGGCCAAGCAAAACTTGTTCCCAGACCAAGGCCATGGCCAAAGTTCCTCTCACCAAGCAGAAAATTACTTTATCCCTAGAACCTGCCCTGTCTGTTGTTCTTACCCATTCTTAGTCACATTTTGCCCCATGATTAGTGGAGAATATAACTGACACTGTCAGAACCCAACTCAGATAATGAGCCTCAGTAACATCTTTACTGTGAGGGTGGTGAGACACCAGCACAGGTTGTGCCAGTGAAGCAGGGAAGTTGTGGCTGCCCCATCCCTAGCAATGTTCAAGGCCAGGCTGGAATGGGCTCAGAGCAACCTGGTCTAGTGGAAGGTGTCCCTGCCCTTGGAAGCAGTTTGGAACAAGATGATCTTTAAGATCCCTTCCAACCCAAACCATTCTAGGATTCTATGACCTTGAATAAGTGAGCTACAAAAGTATATTGTTATATCAGATTTTTATTTTTGCCATCCTGCAATGCTGTTAGTTATATACTATCTAGTAGCTTACCACAGTGGCCTCTAAAAGCTTCTGTCTGGGTGACTGATTCAGTTTAACTTGCTGGAGGCACATATTGGTGCCATGTGTGTTACATTATCTTTGTGGATTTGGAAAAGGAAATTTTAACAAACACGCCCTAGTTAATAATAATGTT
Organism: Psittacula echo; assembly: GCF_963264785.1. Taxonomy (NCBI): domain Eukaryota; kingdom Metazoa; phylum Chordata; class Aves; order Psittaciformes; family Psittacidae; genus Psittacula; species Psittacula echo. Next base: position 7,022,487 of record NC_137740.1, read on the forward strand.
CTGATCAAATTTGCATTATCTAAATTTATACTTGGAAGTTAATCTGCTCAGCAAAGGTAGTTCCACAAAACATCTCTGTGTTTATTATATTATGGTTCATATCAGCACAAGGGGCCAAAAGTCAAGCCTGGAATTAGCAGATTTTCCTCTTTTTTGGTTTCTCCAGTGGGTGGTATTCCATTTGCAACATAGCTGGAAACTGGCTGTCCCCCAGTTTGTAGTACAGTATAGACAATTCCCATAGTACAGTGTCACAGCAAACACTATTCCAGTCAAAAAATTATTGGATATGAATGAATTCATTATATGTGCTTATTAGGATCAAGGGCAGTTTTATACTTCTGAACACAGATCATCCATTGTCTTCCCAGAATTGAATGTATTGCTTTTACCATGCCCCTAAGTCTTGCTGGCCTGGGGCTCAATGGATGGGAGCTGAGAGCTGGTTTCTTCCTGGCTGAGGTACAGAAAATGACCTGTTGGTACTGCCACGTGTGACTGTATCAGCCACGAACAAACCTGAGACACCAAACCCTCAACACTTGTCATCTACCTGTGATTATTTCAGTCTGCCGTTTTGAACAAGGGATGCAGCCAAGCATTTGTCACTGTCTTCAGCTTTCTGCACCAAAAGAAATGGAAGCAATGAAACAGAAGACATGTGGCTTCAATCTCTATAAAATAAGAGCATCCTTCAAAAGTGTTTATTTGTTGCAAAAAAAAAAAAAGCATGCAAGTCTTGGTGCTTTGTAACAGTTTTGCTCACTTTGGCTGAGTCTTATTTTCACAGAGGTCTTTTTATACCATTTTGGGCATAGAAAAACAGCATTTGGCATGGGTATGAGTTCTTATTACATCTTCTTTAAGGTCCTTGAACAGCATAAGAATAGCATAAAGGGACAAGAGTTTAGATTTGAGCTCTTTCCCTGAAGCAGGAGGTGAATTGCTTAATCATCTCCTCAGTCCAAGGATAAATCCCGTGCATGAATGACTGGACTTCTTTGCCATGCATGCATTAAAATGGGCAAAGTTTGACAGAGGGAGTGTGATGTAAAGCCTTGATGCTGGGCTCAAGCTTTAGCTTTAGCTTGAGCCCAGCTATGACTACCTATAATATTTCTTCTCACACAGTGTGCAGGAATTTCTGTTAGATATTATGGCACTGGCCAAGTACTGGGACATCTGATCATGTTTTCTTGGAGGAGCACACATTATTCACTCATTACAAGGCGCATAACTTGGTGCATCAGGGCTGCAGACAGGAGGCCCCAGTCCTGCCCCCACCAATAGCCACAGGCTTAGGTAGGACAGTGTTTTAAAGAGCAAATTTCAATTATTCCTGTAAAATGAAAAAGAAGATATTTTATTGGTTTTGAAATTATACAGAATTAGAAGACTCTCATAAAACTGCCACCAACCAGGCTAGAGGAGCTGAAATGTATTTAATATCCTATTGCCAATGATGAGCAAAATGCTTAATAAAAGTGTTGTTTTCTGACCTAAGAGTTATAGCTTCGATGAATATTAACAGGCTTACAAACTCACATCTTGAATGCACTGCTATTGTGAAATCCCTGGATGAGAGAGCTGAAAGCCTCCCTCCCTGCCTCAGGAGGGAATTGCCCTGGAAGCAGTGCTGCCAGAGCCATGGCTTCACATGCAGATGTGGGCTCCAAGGATCAGAACCTGGGCTCTGCTCAAAGCAAGGACACTACATACTCAGAGCAAGTGGCAGCATGCACCCCACTCATAGCCCCCTTCTTCCCCATGGAACTCCCTTCAAAGGCAGGCTCACTTAGGGCAGATAGTTTTGGAAGTGCTTCCTTGGGCAATTAACTCAATTACTTACAATCCTTTCAGGGAACGATGGCAGAAAATTAACATAGGAAAATGAGTTCTATTTGTATGAATTACTGGAGACTAACACCATCTGGAGAATATATGGTTAGATGACACATCCCAGAGCTGTTTTCCTTTCCTTTCTGAGCACTGGGTGAACATAAATGGGTTTTCTTTGCTTTCATCTTTGCTAGTTAGTCAATATAGCAATTTGGCTTTTCTTCCCATGGATTTGAATTTCCTTATCTTCCCCAAGCTTCCAAAGCCTGACTGATTATGAGGGTTGGTTTTTATTGTGTAGACAGATAACTACTAAAAACAAGATGGGGAGTCCCGTACTAACAGAACACACCCCAAATACTGGGTTAGCCCCAGGAGTGTCTCATGGATGCTGCCCAGTTGTACACAGCACACAGCAGTAAGGCACACTGCAGGCAAACAGAGCTTCCTTCACTAGAAAATGTTTCTCAGTTTGTCTTCTATGGATCAACCTGATTTAGTGTGAGGTATCCCTGCCCATGGCAGGAAGTTGGAACTAGATGAGCTTTAAGGTCCCTCCCAACCCAAACCATTCTATGGTTCTATGATTCTTTGATCCCTCAGAGCAGATAAATCCTTCTCAAGGCTCTATGAAAGACAGTTAAGGAAACAGGCTATCAGGAGGGCTAAATCTACAGCACAAAAGTTTGTGCTTCCAGAAGGAAACCTTCAGGGAACTGCAAATGAAAAGCCACCCAGCTAGGGGAGACATCCCTGTATGGAGGCAAAGCACAAAGCATGTGGCTTGGCTCTCCCATGCTCTTGTACTTGTGTAAAGTGAGATTTTCAGATACCACATCTCCTTATACGGCATGAAGATCTGTATTCATCCAGTCATCTCTCATTCAGTTGAGTCTGAGTTACAGCAGAGAGGTGAATGCACTGGGGCTTTGCATGAAGGCACCTGAGAGACTGAACCCAAATGCCTTTGATTGCAGGTATAATGTTGGGAAGAATGGGGAACAGCGGAGTTCCTTTGGTCAGCTTTTGCCAGTGTTTAAACGAATCTGTCATGAAGATCGTGGCAGTTGCTGTTTGGTAAGTAACTGTTCTAGTAAGAAAATTAGTATCTTTTTAAAAAGAGTAAGAAAATTTCAATAGAAAAGGATGCACAGAAATCTCATAAACTTATTTCCAGGAAAGGAGGACCTTAGCTCTGCAGAGCATCAGATTTTGAAGGAAGATAGACACACACACACACATATCCTCACCCTGGCTTGTACTGTCATTTTGAACATAGGCATACTATATATTACACCCAAATAGTGGAACATGGTATAGCTGGGTGTGTATGTGCTGTATGCACTAGGTGCACTGCCAGTCCTTGGTTTGACCTGCCAATCCGCCTGCCCCAAAGATCAGAGGAACAGTAGATGACTGCCAGTAACAAAAACTATGAGCTTAGCACCTTCCCCACACTGCAGAAGGCTCCCCAATGTTGCTCAGCCCGACATGGGGGGATCCCACTACCAGCACTAAGCCTTTGTTTCCAGCTACCTTCCAGTCTGACTAAGCTGGCTCAGGGAATGATCATACTTGTTTAGATGGGTGCAAAGGAGCAGTTATTTCTGGAAGAATGAGGGGGAATTCTCTGGAGATGGCACAGCTGCAAGTGGAAGATGGCTGGATGCCCACAGATTATTATTATTATTGTTTTATTCTTAAGTCTCTTTCCTAACCCGTTGCTTTGGTTTAGGTGTGCACAGATGTGCAGCAGTTTTGATAAGGCACCTATCCCACATCCAGTACTGAGGGGGTCCAGAAACTAACAGTTCTTATGCCTGTCTGCCCCAAATCTAAGCTTCCAGGCAGCTCAAGAGTATGTCTAATGCATGTTGGTGTTTCTCCTATGTCTTCCAAAGGCTACATAAACATTTACTTAACAGCTTCCAACTAAAATCCGTGAAGAGTTACATGAGCACAAGCACATGCGCAGAGCTTAGGATTCACTTCCCCTCTCCCTAGTAAATGCCTAAAGCTGGAAAGTCAGAGCTGCCTTCTGAACCAAAACATTTTAAGTCATTCCTGACCAGCACCATAACAGGTGTGCTGAGGAGTATTCCACGTAAAAGATTGTTTAGTTCAGTGCTTTGGGCATGCTCCTCAAGTGTAAGAGGGGCTTAGGCTGATAAATGGACAGAATCCAGCTGTGCAGCTTCCAGACAGGCTGCTGTGACTGTATTGCTACTAGCAGGATTTCCCAGCTCATACTGTTTGATGGAAGTGAGCTATCTCCTAATAATGACTTTCTTTTTCTCAGGTATTTCCCGTTCGGAATTGTGTTCCTAATTGCTGGTAAAATCTTGGAAATGGATGACCCTTCAGCCATTGGGAAGAAACTGGGTTTCTATGCCATTACTGTGGTGTGCGGCCTCGTGGTGCATGGGCTGTTTATTCTGCCAATGATGTACTTCTTTATCACCAAGAAGAATCCCATCGTCTTCATCAGAGGGATTCTTCAAGCCTTGCTTATCGCTCTGGCCACGTCCTCCAGGTATTACACAGTTTCTAGACATATACAATATAACACTTAGAATCACAGAACCATAGAATGGTTTGGGTTGGAAAGGACCTTAAGATCATCCAGCTCCAACCCCCTGCCATGGGCAGGGACGCCTCACACTAGACCATGTCACCCAAGGCTCTGTCCAACCTGGCCTTGAGCACTGCCAGGGATGGGGCATTTACAACTTCTTTGGGCAACCTGTTCCAGTGCCTCACCACCCTCACAGTAAAGAATTTCTTCCTTATGTCTAACCTGAACTTCCCCTGTTTAAGTTTAAACCCAGTACCCCTTGTCCTATTGCTACAGTCCCTAATGAAGAGTCCTTCTACTTGCTAGATCATTGTTACAGCTTTCTCTTGGGAAAAGCACACTAGAGCTGTAGTGGAGCAGGTATATTTTTATCTATCTGAACAATGACCTGTGTCCAACTCACTGGCATAATTGTAAAAGATGGGTCTCTCAACATTTGGAAGTTATGTGGGAGCTATTTCACAATAATGTTTGTCACATTGTTTTCCCTTAATTTCAAAAATATTGGACAAAAATGGTTTTTCTTAAAGGATTAGAAAGGAAATAATGTTGGGGTTTTGTTTTCATAAAACAAACATGCTCCTACAAAGTTAATATATATAAGGGACACCCAGTTTGTCCAGCCTTCATCCTTGGTTTTAGTGGGGAACCTCCTAGTTCAGCCATATGGAAACGTTTTACCCTTTCTACTCATCTTTGTTTCTTGGTACATAAAGGAAAGGCTGTGGTTGCAAACTATTGTCCAGCACTGGGAAAGTATTTAGCTGTTCTGCTCAAGGAATAGTACTTTTTGCATACTTTTTAGGGAGGATGTACAACGAGTTTTAACCGTAGCTGAACAAAGGTACTATGAAAATGGGAAACGGCTTGTTGTGAACTGGTTATGAAAATGACTCCTAACCAGATAGACTGGTGCATGAGAAAAAGATCATGTGCTGGGTGGTGTTTTAACCTCTAATTAGGCTTATCTAATTAAGGCAAGCTTTTATTAGAGCATAAAAAGGTTACAGCTTTAGATGTTGTCACATCCCCAGATTCAAATAAGATGCCAATTTTGCGCTCAGAGATGTTAGTGTTGGAAGAAGCTCTCATCAGGTTCACATTTGACACACTTGACTATCTGCCCTGCTCCTGTAACAGTTCTGTTTCTGAAGAATTCTTTTGCTGACAACTCAAGGTTTTTAATCTGTGCCATTCCATTCATTCTCTTTTTCTAGAACAAGAGAATTTTTCTTTAAAATCTAATCTGAATTTTCTTCTTTTTAGGAAAAAAAAAAAAAAGAGAAAAGTTTGCTCCTCATTTTACCTTTAGCATGTGTAGAAGAGTTTGTCCTTTTCTGTTAATAAGCAATAAAAATAACCAACTTTTTCACCAGCATAGATCCCTTTATCAAGCGTGGTTTAATCAAGACTTAAAAGATCAGCACATATTCACCATTTTCAAAACCAGATTATTGTTCTTAATTTTCCTTATGTTGCATCAGCACCGCATTTTGATTTCATAACCAATTTACTAGTCCTTTACTGGTCTGGACATTTTCAGAGCTTATGCTATTTTAAGTAGTGATCTCCCACTCATATCAAGGCAGTTCATTGTTTCTTCATTGGATTTCATCTCCTTAACTCTGTCTTTAGCTCTGAGAATATCCAGCCACATTACAATCATGGAATGCCCTTTTTACAATTGATAATATATTCAGGTCCAGGTTGCTCATGGTATATTTTGAGGTTAGAAATGTTTCAATGCCAGTATCATCAATCAAAGTGATAAAAGAAAAAGGCAGACACAGTAGGTAGTCACCACAGAACACAACCGGATCTACAAAGGGAAGTGAGGCTTTGATTCCCTGTTCTACATGAGTGCCTAAGTTACATTACTACTTACAGGAAGTCCAACATTGGAGAAGTTTTAGATCAGAGTTTTTTTTTCTCTCATTTGCTTTCAGAAACATAAGGAAAGAACATGCATACTCTGTAGCAAATGTGAGCTAGCTTCTTTAAAAGACCAGCATATCACAGTGGTCATCATTGCAAAGCTTAACCTGTAGGCAACTTTCAACCACATAGGATGCCTATAGTTCATCTTGGAACTCAGCCCCTCTTTGATAGAGGTGAGCTCCTAGGAAAAAGCCCCAAAAGCCAGCATGGCAAGGAGAACTTGACAGGCATCAGGCATAGATATAAAGCAAAAACATCAACCTACAGAACTGATGAGAGAGCTGTCTCTCCCTGCTGTCTCTTCAATGTAAATTAGTCCTTACCTGAGGTGTTCTCCAGCCCCAAGCTGATCTGAGATTGCCCACTGACAGTGGGGAATACACGGGGAATTCATCTTTCTCTTAAACCTATGCTGAATTTGACTTTCCTGAGCTCCCAGTACCAGGAAAGCTCCTCTTCTATATCAAATTGAGGTAGTGCTCTCTCCCATTCACTGTGAAGGAAATAGCTCCATATTTATAGGCCCAGAGAGTATGTAGTTTGGGATCACAGCTCTGGCACCAGCTGGCAGCTCAGCCTGTCAGAATCACCACCAGGTAGGACTTCCTACCAGATTTAGTATCTTTATTATCAGAAGCTAATGTACCACCAAAGTTAAGGTGAATCCTGAGGAAAGGCTCTGAACTTACGGATTTGGGGCTTGGACATATTTGATGGATTTAGCTCTATTTGCCCCTTCTTAAGATTGTGTATATTGTGCAAATTCAGCACAAGCCCAACGTGGTATTTAATGTTTTTCTGCTCAAATAGCAGTGCCTTGTCTAGAGATAGCTGAACTTTTCACCTTCGTTACACTCGAAGGAATGGATACTGCACATAACCGAGCTGTTGCCAAAAGAACATGTACAAATCACTGGGACTGGACAGGAGAGCTGTTTCTCCTGACAGTCAACACATCTGTATTTGGTTAAATAATACTTGCCACAGGGGCATTATATAACACTTGTAATGTGGGTATTGGATTTTCAGATTGTCCTAGAGAAGTACAGTTTGGTTTAAGCCTACTGGTGTGTTCCTTGGAGATGTTTATGTGTCAATTCATGACTACCTCTAAAGACAGAAAGAAAATCTGATGAGTATCAGTGTCCTGATATTCATTCCAGCTACTTTGTACCTGTGGAGAGCTTTCTTTTTAAGCTAAAAGTAAAACTGCAGGCATCAAAAACAACACATGAACAAAATCCAAGAATATAGCACAAGGGAACCTGAAAGTCACCAAGCAGCCATCTCCTGCCAATCTGAACATTATTTGAACCCATTTCCTTTTAGTGAAAGGTTCTGCATCCCCTCATCAGTCCCTTTATATTTCTTCAGCAATCTCAATCACAGCAGTATTTCAGTTTGCACAGACATTACTGGAGAGGCAGGGACAGAGAAGTTCTCTTATTCCTCTGGTACATCATTTAGGATGCAATGAACTCAATTTCTATGACTAGCACCAAGTCCCTGCACCAGTCACCTGGCCAGCCAGCCCCCGAAGCCAGACCCTTGGCCCCAGTACAGGCTGGCAGCAGGCACCCACAGCAATGTTGGCAGCTCCCCTTCACTACAGCAGTAAGGTGTGTACAACACATGCTGTCGTTGCCTACCTTGCCCTGCTCTGTGGTGTTCAGGCTGCATCACTGGTAGATTTCTGACTTGCTGCTTTCTTCTCCTCACATTGCTCCTGATCTTGTCACCCCTTAACTGTACTGAAAAAGCAGTCTACAGCAGAATTCCATTTGATTTTAGCCTTCCTCATTCCAATGGCAAGAGGAAATTTTTTCTAGGTCATCTTTCCATATCATTAATGAATTAAAGCAGCATTTTCTCAGTGGTACGTCCCATACCATTACAAGAAGCAATTTTCATCTTCTCTGAAGACAAATGATAAAATACGAGTTTTGCAAAGGTTTTACTGCTTATGAAACACTCAGATCTTGGCTATTGCGCAGTGTAAATTAAAGGCAGATTTAGCAGAAGGGGGATGAGAAAAGTTTGTTGATTTTTTGGAGCAAATACCAAAATGCATTTGAATGATAAGATAAACAGAGCAGGCTGAGCAGCTGTTCTTCCACAGTGACTAGCTGTCTTCGTGGCTCACACGAGGAAGAGCTTGGCCTCATCCAGCACTGGCTTATGCTCAGTCTCTGCAGCTGCAGCATTTTATCCCAAAATTGAGATAAGACTCTAAAAATGTTTTTTTAATTGTTAGAGTTAGTGCTGGAAGAAGATACCTCTCGTCTTAGCTCAAAGCTTTAGGACAGTTTTTAAAAGACTTAAGAGATTAAGACCAGTCCTTTAGAGTATTTTTTCCTCCCAATAAATGTTAAGCTTCCATATTACTGCTTCACTGTTTTAACACTAGATAAAGCAGCTTTCAAGCAAACAAACTTCCCCTCATTTAACTGGGAAGACAAATGAAAGTATTAATTTGATAATGTTTTTTCTTCAGCAATTGAAATTATGTATTAATATAAGAAAAAAAAAAGACAGTAGGATGATACATTCTGAGTAAAAATGAACCACCATTGAACAAGATAACCTCTCCTAGGATACTCCACATAACTTCTGTCACCTGCATTCAGGAAACGTTCATCCAGATTGAAAGAGGTATAAAAAGGGTAATCAGGGATGGAAAGTAGCAGTCTTGTAAGAGAAGACTTTAAAAAGTCTGATTGGGTCAGTTCAGGCTGAGAGGGGACAAAAGTGATTCCTCACAATATGTGTTGTAACAGCAGGACTAATTTGTGCAAGGAGAAATGCATAAAGCACATAAAAGCACATTTAGTGTAAATTGAAAAGAGCACATCTACACCATAAATCAAATTTCACACCTTAACAGTGAGTTCTGGAAAGCCTTTCAAGAGGGATAGTTAGGACAGACAGGCTACTAGCTCTAAGATGTGCTATCATAAATTTGACTGAGACTGTATGTAGCAGTTGCCTGTGCTATGAAGGTACAAGAATATGTGGCCTTTGCTTAAATATCTTGCACTATCATCATTACACTTACATTCTGCCCATTTTGGTTTATATTATAATATTTAATAAATAACAAATGCTATACTAGTTATGTGTCCTAGAAATCTTACTTCTAACAGACCAAAATTAAAATGAAAGAAGCAGCTGACTGTGAGATAATGCACAAGTTTAAAGTTGAATTCTTGCAAAACCCATCTTATATATTCTGTTTACAACAGTGGAAACAGATACAAATTTTGCTGGTTGTACCATTGGTATTATGGGATGGTTTTGCACAGTCTTTGTCACATGTCAACCAAATCAGAACATGTCAGTCACTTCAAGTTTGCATGTTTCACAGCTCAGCTCTCTGCCCTAACAGCAGGAAGACATATAGGTTTAAAATCCTGGAATGTCAAAGTGTGGGCAAGGTGGAAGGGACTTGTAAGGTTACCTTTTTCTCCTCTTTCCCCACAGAAAAATTAGACAGGATTTTGTTACAGAAAAGCCAAATGGCCACAGAAAGATTGTCTTTAAAAACAAGTCACCCTCCACAGCTGAAGTAGCTGCAGGGAAGGGAGACAATGAATAATTCTAGTACTTGCTTCTTGGCCATGCCTGTAGTGAAGAACATCCAGAAGTGCTGCTGTGGAGGTCTGCTCATAGTTGCAGCTACACCAGAGGTTATCTGTGAGCCCCAGCCTCCTCCTTCTATTGTATGAATATTTTACAGTAAACAATACATGTAAGTCATTCACGAATGTGTGAAAAATGATAGGGGTGCCCCAGAGAGAAATGACATCTAATGTGTAGTTGGGGGGGTTTATGCTTTGCTATGTTTGTTTTTCAGAGTAAATATTGATTAGGACTGCTGGAATTAAAAGGTTTAACATACTCCAGTTACCAGAGGTAATCAGGTTTCTATTATTGCCTCTTTGCCCTTTCAGTTTATTCACATCTTTAGAGAATGACTTTTGTCCAGATTTTCATGGCAGTGACTCTCAGCCTGCAGTAAATCATAATTCATAGAAAGATATCGTAATGGAAGCATAGACTTGTCTTTTTCCCTTTGTGTTTTTATTGCAGGAAGCTACTTTTCCTTTCCAAACACTGTTACTTTTCTCAAACAACAGCTTGCACAAATACGAAGTGACAACTCCTACTCATGGAAACATTTTGCTAATGCATTCCTGCAAACTGGCAGTTATGATTTCAGAGCTTTCTGCATCTCTCTGTGCTTTTGTAGGAATTTCCTATTTTACATCTATTTAAACAGTCTCAGACACTGAGCAGTATATTAAAATCAGTATGATAACAAGGAAAATATTTTGCCATTTGTATGTTTTCTTCAATGATATTACTTTTTTCCCTTACAAAATGATGTGCCATAAAAAATACGCCCTCACTCACTTGAATGCAGCTTAATTTCTTATGACATATTAGTGAATGTGGCACCATATGGTAAAATGCAAAATGTTACAAGAAGGCTGATAAAGTACGAAGAGAAACATGTTTAGGTGTGTTACTGTTTAAAAATGCAGACATCTTATGATGTGTGTGCATTGTGAAAATGAGGAAATTTATACCCAGATAATATTGTCTCACTTAATGGAAACAAAAATCAGATGTTTTAAGAGAGTATGAAATCAAGGGTTAAAACTTGGAAGAGGTCAAGATCATTTTAAAATGAAAACCTGACAAACAGCCTTATACCATTCCACTCCATTCCATACCATTCCACATACATACATATTTATATCTCAATTACATAGGTATGCATTATTATATGACCTGCAATTATGTGATTGTTATATGGGCACACAAGGAACACAGGCAGACCTCTTCCAGAGAGGAAATGGGATTGTCTATTCCTGAATACAGGAGCTTGGTCTATAGCTTTGATTTTCAGGTGTGCTTCTGGTAAGATCTTTGCCACCCACCTTGTAGAAAAAAAGAAATTGCTTACATATGAGGTAGGACATAACTGCATTAATGCAGTGTGTGCAAAAGAAGGAGCAGTTTCTTGGTTGGAGCTTGTCCACTGGGATGTTTTAGAGTTCAACCCAACATTCCAATCTCTTGTAAGCCTAAACTGGTCATCTAATTACTGTCAGTATACAGTGAGAACTGGAACAATTCCTAAGGACACTTATATAGCATTTATTTACAGTGAGTGAAGAGCCTTTCTTGCTTTTACCTTTTGGTTTATGGTTACACTTGCTGTTTATAAATGGCTTTCTATTTCAGAAGGTCTGGAAGGAAAATTTTAGATACCACGAGTGCACAACAGTTTTCAGAGATTTTACTAATAAACTGCATAGGATGTTTCTCCTGTCCTGCATTTGAGTGTACAATGCTTCCTATGTGAGCTTTCTGTCCCTTTTCTTCAGAAAGAGGAAAAGAGAACAACATTTTAATTCTGGGGAAGCAAAATTTGCACTGACTCTAGCATTTATACATGTCCCTGTCTTCATCCTCCCTCAAGCAAAAGCATTACACAGCAAGTGACTACACATGCCGACCAGGCAATGAGAAGCAGTGCTCAGATGGTTAGCATAAACTGTACCCTGCCTGGAGAAGTTTTGCTACAATTCCTTCTATTCCCCAGAAACAAAAATAATTCCATGTGTGCTTCTCTTGTTTGCAGCTCAGCCACACTGCCTATTACTTTCAAGTGCTTGTTGGAGAATAACCATGTGGACAGGAGGATTGCGAGGTTCGTGCTGCCTGTGGGAGCCACTATCAACATGGATGGGACGGCATTGTACGAGGCAGTGGCTGCCATTTTCATTGCACAAGTAAACAACTATGAGCTGGACTTTGGGCAGATTATTACGATAAGGTATAAACCTCAAATTCGATGTGCTGTTGAGTCTGACACTCTTAATGATCCTTGTGTGTAGCAATGTTCAGAACAAAACTTATCAAAGGATGCATTCCTTGTAGGATGGTTATTTTTGAGTAACATGGAGATCAGGGGCTGTACAAGAGAAATTGTGGTGGTACTGTTCAATAGAAGCACATGGACATCAGGAAATGTGTTTCTGTTTGAGGATAACTGCTTCACTTTTACTTACAGGCAATGCATTGATTGTTTTCTAGGATTGAAACATTTTAATATTATTATTTGGCTTAAAAAACTATTTTAAATGTCAGAATTGTTTTCAAGTCCTGGTTTTCATCTTTGTATGAGAGGAAAAGGTCAAAAATACGCAAACCTACAAGTCCTGTATCAGATAAGAGGGAATAGTGTGTGCTAGGAAGCTCTTTGTCAAACCTTGGAGGAGTAAGGGAATAGGGAAGGAGGCCACATGCTGCTATCAGGGCAGGTTTTCATGCAGATTTATATCACTCAGATATTTCTTAAATGTCTCCTCTGCTGCTTGTTAAAGCAAAAAACTTCCTAAACAACCATGCTGTCAGAGAGTAGAGAATGCTATAGCTGCATACTCCGTCCTTGAAAGGTCTGTAATAGATCCAAAAGACTAGAAGATCCAGCTGAACAGTTACCGCCAGAATAACTCCAGTGGCTGCCAAAGAACACCTCAGGGACTGAAACCTGCAGGTTTCCAGCAGGGAATGATTAGAAAAACATTCCTCATAGTCAGAGCCTTGTGCAACATGTTTGAGATCTGCTGCCCTACCCACCCAGTGACCCTGTCACTGCCCTGTTTACACTGCTGGGCCTTGCCCGCCTTCTACAGGACTTGAAAACCTTCATGACAAGAAGAGGAGAGTTCTGAAACTAACCCCAGAGGACAGCTTAGGTTTGTTAAACTGCTTCTGTCAAGAGCTGGTTAGACTCGGAGCAGAAGAAATACACCATGCCCATGTGAGCTCTTGCTTCAGGCTCACTCTCTGAAAGTTATTGGTATGACAGTGTGCTAAACTTTAGTATTTCATGATTTTGCATTTGAAGATATTTTTAGCATGTGGTCCCAAAACATGGCCCAGAGCATGGGTAGACATGACATACACCTTGAAGTAGAGAATGTGGTTTGAAATATGAAGGAGAAAGAGGGTCCTAGTAAACGGACAGAAGGTAAGTTTTAGCTTTCTTTTAGCAGAACCCTATTTTATCTCTTTATTTTCAGCCCCAATGTTAAGTGCTAGTACATAAGGACCAGACAGAAGTAAAGACAGTAGAAGGAAAATACAAATGAAGATTGGAAAATCCAAGAAAGGAAAGGAAAAAGACTCACTTACTTACAAAAAGGGATTAAAAAGGAGGTCACCGTGGATTCAGTACCTTGAATATCTGAAGCCAAATTCTAACTGTATTCTATGGACTAAACCTGCCCCAGATGTTGATAATTTAGGACCTGGATATTTAAAATTCAATTATGCCTGAGTGCCAGGATATTTTTTGCCAGAAGGGAAAAAAAGTGTTAGTTAAATAATCAGTCTATTTTGCTCATCGTTTGTAAAATCCAGGTTGACAGTTTCTATCAGTGTGATTATGCAAACCTAGACGTAGCAGGAAAAGAGAATAAAGACCCTATTCCCAGTACTAGAGTATATTATAGAAAGATACATCTACATTAAGGTCAACATTTAATGGAATAGCAGATGAGCCTGCCTGTGCATCTTAGTTAAACATTTCTAGTTTCGCTCTCATTTAAGTCATGAGCCCTTTCTATCCTTATCTACCCTCTGCCTGCTACAATGCTATTAGGATGCTCTATGAGCTGACTTTTCAAAACGTAGTTTTAAATCTTTCTCATTTCTCATCACACCCACAGGCAAGTGTAGTTTTTATTGCAGGAAAGGGCTCTAGTTATAAATTCTGATTCTGCTCTACTGGTACACTGTGCATCTGTGAGCAAGAGAGTGGATATCTCTGTGTCTCAGTTTCCATATGGGCAAATACTGTTACCCTCATTTTCCATCATAGGAGGTTGAGACGTAAGTGCTTGGACTATCAGTGTATATGCTTTATGCCATTCTTTTACAATTGTCAACATTTGGAGTTTGTTTTCCTGGATGGCCTAGCTCTTGGAAGTAGCCAGATGGGCAGAAATGAATATATCCAGTTACTTTTGCTTCTGGAAAAGGAATGAAATCCCTCCCCTAAAAATAACATTATAAAAAAAAATGTTAATCCTGCCAGGTCCACTCGTGCCCTTGTCTCCCATTCATTTCTGCTTGCCTGGCTGAAAAAATGGTGTGAAGGTCAAGTAAAAATACTTTCCAGAAACTGAAGAGGTACAGTCACATTCATGCTTGCTTCACAGTTAGATCCAAGTATGCAAAGCCATCTGCTATGAAAGGACTTCACCCTTGGCCCAGCGTCTTTACCCTTGGCCTGGCCTGGTGATGGATTGATATTAAAGGCCCTGGCTGCAGCCAGCTGTGGATTTGCCTGGCACAGGGACTGCTGCTGATGACTAAGTGACATCTGCTGGGAGCTCTGCAGCCAAGGGGGAAGCAGCAATGAGGAGTGCTGGCAGATTCATGGCACACAGCGCTGCATGGTGCCATGACCCACAGGAAGATGACATAACTCAGAGAAGACCACAGCCTGGCTGCCCTGCTCTCTCTGCACTTGTGATATTAGGAGACGATAGAACTGCCCCACCAGTGCAAAGATAGAGGGTGAGAATTTAGCCCTGAGCAGACAATTTGGCCTGCTCTTGCTGTCTGACCTGGCCTCTGTCCATAAAACACTAGCAGTTCTGTGCAGTGGCTCGTGTAATAAGGATGATGGTTAAGGAAAGCTCCTGTAGAAACATGGTGTAGTTTCTTGCTGAGTAACCCATCACTAGTAAAGCTTATTTCTTTCTTTCTATAAGTATCACGGCAACAGCTGCCAGCATAGGTGCTGCAGGGATCCCACAAGCTGGCCTGGTGACGATGGTCATTGTTCTGACCTCAGTTGGGCTCCCAACAGATGACATCACGCTGATCATTGCCGTTGACTGGGCACTGTAAGTAACATTCAGCTTTTGAAGTTTCCAGTGTGGCAACATTGCTAAAAAGGCAAATGGTCTCCAGGGGTATAGCAATACAGAGAGACATAAAAGGCATGGGAAGTAATTATTTTGTTTGAAATGCTGCTAATGTGGCCTCAGATTGAATACTCTGCTGAAGTGGGCATTATATTGAACAAAAGGCATAGGGAAGTAAGAGAGTCTAGATGAGACTTGAATTATGACCTACATTGAAAGACTGAAGAGTGGAGTTTGTTTAGTCTAAAACCAGAGCAGGCTGAAAAAGGTCACCACAGAAGTCTGTGATATAGATAAGACTGTTCTGAATAGGACAGTAATCAATTGTTCTTCCCATTCACGGGGAGGGTGGATGAAGTAGACCAAAGTTAACTACCTTAAGTCAGATCACAGGAAAACTTCAGAATTATTTCTGTCTAGAAGGATAGTCAGGCAGTGGAAGTGGCTGCACCTAGCTGGGTTCAAGGATGACCTTCATGAGAAGTTTTAAGGTCAGGCCAGACAAATGTCTATCAGGTGCAGCTCTGGTACCTTGCCTTGGACAAGGACAAGGGACCAACATTCCTAGGAAATGTGGTTTGCTTCCACTCTGCTTATGAGCCCATTGACACTTCAAGGACATCTCAATAACACTTCAAGCACTCTGCAGAGGCATGAATCAGGGCTACAGCAAGCAAGTACTCCTGCACCATAGATACCACTCTGCCTGAAACAACCATGACAGTACAGTAACAGTTCGTGCTCTACATAGCTACTAGTGCTGTAACTAGAACCATGGTACAAACCTGAATGTAATACATGCAATGCACTGCATTAGGACTAATAATATCTTTTTATTACAGATCCTGGTGCAATTCTTCCCTTTCTGATTTCAGTGCTAAATAGGCAGCAGCAATTTGTAGCCCTCCTGCACAGAGCCATGTTTTGCAAGAGCAGCCATTCTCTAGAGGTTACTCTGCTGTATCCTTATTCACTGAGGATTTAACAGCAGAGGCAGAGGTTAAAAGTTAACACACTCAGAGTAAAAGCACTTTGTGCCACCCATGAGAAGAGCCACTTTAAAAACTCATACGGAGTCATTTATTTGAACTCTTAAATTTTCTGTCAATGTCTATAAATCAGTCAAACAATTTTGAAGAGTCTAGGAAGGTGAATTGTAAAATCTTGGTCCCTACTTCATTGGCATTTCAGTTAACTACAGAACTGGGGTATGCATCCACAAAGAAACAGCCCAAATTATTTCTTATTTAATCTATATATCTCTATTCATACACTGGAGTTTCATTACATCAAGGTTCTGGCTAAAAGTGTGTTATGAGTCCTTTCTATTACATATCCTATTTTAGTGAACTTTAAGCCATTGATTTTTTGTTCATGGAATTGTGAGAAGTTATTTACTTTCCCGTTCAGTGTAATAGGATATTATTAGTAATAGGAGTCATGAGTGTAGTGTTCTATTTATATTTTAAGACATATTTTATTTTAGGAATATCATGAATATTCTTCTGTGAAGGATAAATAATATCTGCTGTGGACACCTAAACTTTGGAATGGCAGTTCATAGAATCATAGAATGGTTTGGGTTGGAAAGGACCTTAAAGTCATCCAGTTCCAACCCCTTGCCATCGTCAGGGTTGCCTCACACTACTCACTGAAACTCAATAGTTAATGAAGCACAATAAAGTAAAAGTATTTTAAGCGGTATTACAAAAGCCTTTTCCCTCTATATTGCTCAGTTTTCTCCCAGCTCTTGCAAAATCAACATTTCATTGTTTTTCCAGTAAGGCTTCCAGCATATATGGGAATTAGGGTTCTTTTTGTCTTACAAAACTTTTCAAAACAACAGACCAAACACTTTTTCAGGCTCTAGTTCCAGATGGTATTAAAAAGTGAGTGAGGAACAGACCCAATTTTCTGTCTTTTGCAGATGACCTTTCATGCAAAAAGTGTATCTCTGTATTTCAGCACTTGGTGGTTTCAAGAGCCTGCAGATGCAAAGTGTCAACATGGTTGACATGGTGAATATTTTCAGTATTAGTTTTGGAAGTACTGGAGTATGAAGAATGCTTAAAGAAGGCTGGTTAGATGATCTCATGAGACTGAAATACCATTACAATGCTCTGCAGGTATTACAATGCATTTAGGTAGTTATAACATATATGTGAACTTCATACCTTCAGCTAGTACTTAGAGGCATAAAGAAGAATACCAAGACATTTCTCATCTAATTCAAACACAAGGTAAAAGTTTTGCATCTTAAATAATATCATCAAAAGCTAAAATTCCACTACAACACCTGACTCACGTGTTTGCACTGAAAAAGCCACTAGCAGCAGGTTGGCCTCTTGGTATGGAAATTTCAGTGGTGTGCAGCGTGGTTCTACTTATGTGTAGTGGAGACTACTCCGTACATAACAGAAACATTGAATAGAACTGGTCAAACAACATGCCAGGCAATCTATTTGCTTCAGATTTACAGTGTGGTGCCCCGTTTCCACAGATAAATCCTATCTTCAAAAGAGATGCTAATCAGGGCCCACAAGAGAATGCAAACTCTTGAGTTCTGCTCATACAACTGCTCTACCACAGCTGACTCTTTGCACAATCCAAAATTAACGACTCAGAGTATCTTTCCAAGAATCAAAATTTGATAATCAACCAAGGAAAAGGAAAAGTCCATGTGTAGCAGGAACATCCATCAGTACGTGCTGCAACAGTGGTTTTCCCCTCTTAATATATTCTTGTGGGAATTTTCGTCCAGGCAAAACCCAAAATCAGAACAGCAGGAATTAGAAAAATGGATTCAGCAAACAAGTGTAGGACTGTGTCCTGGAGCAAACAACCACATCCAGGTGTAGGCTGTGGAATATTATTGCTGAAGTTACTTGCAATGGCATGGGCAATTTGGGTAACTGCACACACAAATAACCTTTCATGCAGGAGCTTTCATGCTAATGAGGCAAAGTAACTGCATCAACATTTGCATGCACAGAGCAAATGCCTAAAATATCTGAAAAAGAATCAGCACAGAGTTTGAATTCTTTACTGCATTAAGCTACAGGATCAGAAATGTGGCAGTGTTGATACTGGACCATCACTGACTTTAATAAGCCAAACATCTGGAGATTTCTGAACCTCCATTTTATAACCCACATTTATAAATTAAGTTACTAATGTGACACAGTTTTCAGATGTGTATGTTTTTCTTGGAAAAGACGTGCTATATTTCAGACTTAGAAGCTAGATAATCTATTTGAAAGCTGGTGAGTTTTAACTAATAGATTCCAAGCTGCTTCAAGTGTAACATTTGTCTATGACAACCACTTTCTTTTGTGTATTTACAGGCTGGTTTTTAATAGACTTAATTTTTAGGCAGTGGGTAGAAGGTGTAAACAGAGAAGAAATGATCCCATCAATTAATAAATCAAAAATAGGGAAATTACATATATAAAGTACAGTCAAGCATATTAAATTGAAGTTGGAAAAGATGATAACTGAAAATGAAGAAGCTTTCAGAGCTGCTAGTAGCCATAGCAACCACAGCTTTCTCAGAAACTAACATGATTTAAACACAGTCAGTGCCTGCTCAGTTTGTGAGTGGAGTTATTTAGCAATCTTCTGAATCATTTTGATTGTATTCTGCACATTCTACTAATACAATATTCTTCTTAACTAGCACTTCAGTTGCTGAGATTGGGACCTTGATAACTAATAGAAGGTACTGGTTGTAGTGGATGCCCTCTACTTTTGTTGAATTAGGATATTTGCAAGCACCAGCTTCCGAATCAGGCCATAACACTGGACCTTAACACAAAACCTCAGCCATAAATGCAGTCTTGATCTGCTGTGCTAAACCTTTTTGGCACTGAATCAACTTGCACATACAGGGAGGCAGAGCTGCTCTGGTTAGCTCAGTTACAAATTAAAGTACATGGCAGCACAGCACACTGAGCTCAATAAAGGCTGGAAGACCCAACTGAGCAGCTCTGTAACTAGTGGCTGCCCTGTGCCAACTCCTTACTACCAGTTCTAACCTTGTTAGCTCATAAAACTGGTGAAACTGGCCTTCAGCTGTAATTACTGCAGTGATGCAGTCTTAGGAATGTACCCAAAGAGCCAACAACTTACCATTACTATTTCATTTTCCAGTGACAGGTTTAGAACAATGATCAATGTCCTGGGAGATGCACTGGCTGCTGGGATCATGGCCCACATCTGCCGGAAGGAGTTTATCAAGGATGGTGATGAGGTAACAGCACTACAAGCTGGGGTGCGCCAGTGTGTGCCATGTTATGGCAAAGAACCTGCAAGCTCTCAGCCTCCCATGATTGTTTCATCTACTTTATAAAGGGTGTTTCAGAGAGAGGACAGAACTGGGCAATGTGCTGCTCGGCCACATGTGAGGAAAGGGTCTTTTTGCATGAGGTCATGCACAAAAGCCACTCGAGCTCAGAGCTTGCCAGCCAGCTGTGTCTGGCACACAGGGCTGGGAGCAGAAGCAGCTGCACTGTCCTGCAGATGCACAAGAGGCTGGAACTTGAGTCCTGCACTCAATAGCCAAGTCCTGACTGGCCAGTAAGTCATCCTGCTTCTGAAAATCTGACCAGCAACAGAGCAGGGTGACAAATAATCCTTGAGTGTTTGTGTATAGCGGGAGGTAAAGTTACCCATGAGCGTGTATACGCATCATCAGTAAGCTCACAACAAAAGCAGCAATCGTGGGTGTTTCAAGCATCTGTGTTAGCATGATCTGAAGGCACCACTGCAATGATTTCTTTTCTGAACACATTGCTCCATTCTAAACTTCATTCTTAGGCATCTTCATGCCTTCTACACTTAATACAAGCGCCTCCTTACATCTTTGTTTTTCCTTTTCTATGTCTTATTCCATACACCACACACGTTCTGCCCCTGCCTCCATCTAGTCCTATGCTTTTTTTCCTTCCTCCTTGGCATGCATCATTCAGTCGTTCCTTACACCAGGAACTCCTTCTCATGATCTTCCTTCAAATCCTTGCCAAAGAAGATTCCTAATTCCACTAAGCCCACCATGCTTGGAGGTGCTAAGCTCCAACCATGTCAGCTCATAGCATAACTACCTTTCTCCCACAAAGAAATGTTTCTTCCCGAGGAGTGATTTTCACAAGACATGTTTCAGTTCTGTGCATCACTTGTAGTATTCTACAAAGAACAACAGGATTAATAGCAAAGTTTAATTTCTGTTATTATTGTTTCTCCTATTTTACAGACAGTCTTTCTGGTAAATCCCATTCTCATGCCTTCCTGCAATATGCATTTAAAATTCCTGCTCTTTCAAGCTTTATACAGAAAGACAGTCTTATCCTCTGAGATACTT
The DNA here is from genome assembly GCF_963264785.1 of Psittacula echo. Lineage (NCBI taxonomy): Eukaryota > Metazoa > Chordata > Aves > Psittaciformes > Psittacidae > Psittacula > Psittacula echo. The sequence goes on from NC_137740.1 coordinate 7,043,146, forward strand.
TGCACCTGCAGTAATTACTGATGACAGGATTAGGCCTGAATATATGGGCTACACACATAGCTAACTACAAAAAACAAACATCCAGCCTAATGGTAAGGTGTATTACAAAGCCAGAAGTGTAGTCTGAGTTCCTGCATAACACAGGCCTCCTGACATTTCATTACTGTATTTAGAACTCACTCAGAACTCAAGAAGAGATGTTTCAAGAATATAAAATCCCTCCTAAGGGATTATTTAGTCATCTGCAATGAGATTTTTCTTTGCCTCATGCTCTATATTTGTATTAAAATATACCATTAGTCTGCCATATATTTTGGCTGCATAATATGTGGACTTAGTAATGTATACCCAAAGGCCAAATTTTCTCAGCTGCAAGCCCACCTCGTTTCTCTGCCAGTATTTACGTCTTATTTTCCTCATCAGAACTTCTGGTTTGATTTAAAGAACACTTCAATATTTAACTTACGAAACAGTCAATAAAATCCCCTTTATTTCTTTTGAAACAGTGCAAACTGAAAAAACAGGTGTTACTTTGTTGGGCTAGAAGAAAGGCAGAAGGCAACAGCAAAATGACTTACTGGTCTATGTAATTGCACTCAAGAGCAAGCTCTGCCCAAAGCTGAGCATACTGGTCATTGTGAGCCCACCTCTCTCAAACTTAGCCCTGAAATTCTAGTCTTTATCTACTATACTTTTATTGCTTTACTGATGCACTTAGCCCTTAAATTCTAGTCTTTATCTACTGTACTTTTATTGCTTTACTGATGCACTTAGCCCTGAAATTTTAGTCTTTATCTACTGTACTTTTATTGCGTTACTGATGCAAGCAGTTACTGTAAGTTAAAATAGAGTTGTGATAGAATTTGCTGTTTTAAATACTTAGAGACACCTTCACTTTATCCGGATGGTGCAAAGATGCTTTAGTGTATATGAGAAATAGGTCCTGAAAGCCTGTGGAGGCCCTAGGTAATCCTGGTGAATGTAAAGCAGACCACAGGCTTTCAAAGTAAAAATTCCTTTCCTTTTGTATACAGCACACAGGGGCAGTATTCCAGATCTTAATGCTTTTCACATAGGTACCACTGATCTGTGAAACTAAGCCTATTAACGTCCATCAGATTGTGGCTTACCAGAGAAATGGCTGTGTGAAGACCATGAATGCATCTCGTGGACCAGAAACAGTGAAAGCATTTCAGCACCACATACCTGTACAAGCGGAGCAAGAAGAAAGTCCAGTGGAGAATCACACCAAGAAATCCAACAGTAAAGACCACTGCACTATTGAAATAAATGAACTAGAAACAAATGTGTAACTGCTACACTCAGGGGTATCTCATACCCCAGTGACCTGATAACCAATCTCTACCTCACAGCTGGAAGAAGGACTTTTTGCCTTGAACAGGAAAATGTGGGAAAATGTGTGATTATCACCACTCTGCTTGTACTGGAGAAGGAGACCAGCTGTGACCATCAGGAAAGGCACACAGCTCGCACAAGACATGGGCTTCTTTAAGTGAAAGATTTCAATACTGAAAAACATAACTAATGGACAACTGCTGGTTTATTCTGCACTCATTTGACTCCAATATAATATTTGACACTCCCTTGGCTTATTTTTTTAAAGTTTTTTTATTTGACCCTTTTTTTTTTTTTTTTAACCAAAGCCTTTTTTTTGTGATTCTCAGTAATTATGAACACTGTATTTATGTAGATATTTTGCTATGTGATTTATGTATTTTTTGCTATGTTTCACCACGACTGCTAAAGGTTTTGTCTAGTATTTGCTAAATACAGAGTTTGTGCTTAGTTTTAGAACAGCAGGAAGAAAATCACACTGATTTCCTCATCTCAAGGGGTTATGTGTATTACTAAATAACACTTCAAGCAGAGGTGAAGTAGAGCATGCATTTTTGCAAGACAGCACATTAAGGTAATTCTGATGGGCAGCCTTCAGAGACAGGCATTCAGGCGTGATACATAACACACAGAATTCCTAGGTCACTACAGAGCACAGTTTGCCTTCCAAGTGCCAGATTTATTAACCTTTTTTTAACCTAACTCTTCAGTAGAGTCAGTACCATGCACCTGCAGTGGCAGAGGCAGTGTGAGCCCTAATCCGTAAGCACTGGTGCTAATGTGTCCTCTCCTGTAATCTGTAGGCTGTTCTACTGTAAATATGTATAAACACAAAGCTCAAGCTCGTGAACCATATGCTTCCTCCTAAAAGCAGACTGGACACAAACTGGAACCTGATGGTGCTGAAGTAACATGGGGGTTTTGAGAGGAGATTGCTGTGGGAACTGGCCTGGTCTTTTTTATGATTCAGTGGTTGATCTACATTGACGGTTACTCCCTTTCCACTGTCTACTGAATCTTTCAGTTACAATAAAATCTGCTGAGTATGTTTCCAATGTTTGTGATAGAGAACATTTTTAATAAACCTGCCATTTAAAAACAGGCTGCCTGTGCACTTCTGCTATTAGTGTCTGCTTCATTCTGTGCCAGAATGGAGAGTGGAAGTGAGGAGACCTTTTCAAATGGTGGGATTCAATCCAGAGATGACATATTAGTTCATACCAGTACACTTGACTATATTTAGCTACTTGTGGTATATCAGTTTCAGATAACATGTGCCTTGTATTATAATACACTTCTCTCATCTGTAGAGTAAAAATAACCCAGTCAAAAAGGACAATTTCTGCACTCACCATAAGCAGAGGTGCTTCATGCACATGATTAATGGTGTTCCTTGGAAGTGGGTATTTACCTCTTCTTTGAGGGCTGCTGTTCAGACTATTTCTTTTGCCATGCACTAATTAGTTGCCTGAGAGGGGTCTATATGGGTAGTTTAAATGTCTTATTTGCCTATAGTTCCTGAGAAATGATGTATTCAATAGAAAATACACACAGTTGGTAACTTCATTTGATCCTAGAGTGAAAACAACAAACACAGAACAAAAGAATAGGGAAGAACTGGAATAATCAGAACAATTTGCTCCTGAACAGGTCCTGTAATGGATCTGCTCTATGGAGTGCCATTAAAATGGGTGATATGAGAGAGCTGAGGCTGGTCTGTGCCTCTGTGAATGCGCAGAAGCATGACCTGACACAGCATCTGATCCTTTCATCTCAGCAGCACTGACAGCTCCAGGAGGTCCTCTTCCTCCTTCCCCAGCTGCCCATTCCTCCCTGCACTTCCTTCTCTCCTCTCCCAGCTGTACAGGCTCAGTTATTTATGAAACCAGATGAAGAATCAGATGAGAAGTACTTTTAATTCAAACCAGTTCACATATGTTCTCAGCACAGTCGTAACAGGCAGTTGTGTCAACACAAGTGAAGGGGTAACACAGGGACAAGAACAAGCAGCCAGGGATGGAACTGTGTAAGCATGTGTGCCTTTGCCAGCAAAGAAAACAAAGTTTTAACTTCATACAGTCAGTTACTTCACAGTTAACTATGTGAAGTGATAGTAAAACCCTGCCAGTCATCACTTTACAATAACTTTGCATAGATAAAAATGATGAAGAAAGGGCGAAGTAGATCCAAGATTTGGAATGAGTAGTTCCAAACTAAATGGTTTTGGCTAAGTCTGCCCACACACTGTGCCAAGGTGCCATGGTCTGCCAAGCAGAAAGTTCTGCTAGCCTTACCACCACCACCTTCTCCAGTCATCTATGACCTTTGGCTAACTACAAAGTGTAAATCCTTTTGTCTGCTTCTCTGAGACTGCTTACATAGTCTGACACTCTTCAGCTTAGTCGTGTTTCAAAAGGTCTAAGCCAACCCCAGTACTAAGAAGCTGTGACTTCTACAAGGAGAGCTTCAGATGAGATAAAGCATCAAAGATCAGAAGAAGCAGCCAGCTGTGTTACACAAGTCCTGCACAACAAAGAAAACCATGAATGTGCCCTTTACACTCTGGCAAGTAGGCAACGTGGAAGTCTCGTGTGAGGGCATATCTTTGTGGAAGTCTCGTGTGAGGGCATATCTTTATGGAATCAACAGGCTGTTTTAAAATTAGCCTTCAGCATTCAAAACTTATTCAAAGAATGTCCAGTTTTGCTTTGCAAATTTGAAATGCAGTTGTTTGGGGATTTCTACATTCTACTGTTCACATCTTTAAACCTTGGGGTTTATACTGATATATGTCTCCCACTCAGCTGGGAGGAAGGCAATGGTCCAGTTTATCACTTAAATAACTTTATTCTTTGTGGTATAAATACTGCTAACTGTAGGCCTAGAGCACTTTAGTGCTTTGTTCTGGTAAATACACATTGCTTAGAGAAGTGTGACCTTGACTGGAGCGTCTGACTGCTGCAACAGTCCTCCTGTACTGAACACAAAACCCCTCTGTTAATTGGGAAGAGGCAAACACAGAAGGTAAAATAATTTTGATGGTAAGTTTTCATTTATGTTAGCTATTTTTTGTGTCTCACAGTGTTCGTTGTCAAGCAGCTTGACACACAGAGCAATTAGGCTAGCAGAAGCTTCCATATGATAATTGCATGCGTGGATCTGTTCATATTTTCCAGTTATAATCACACTTCCTTCCAACAAAAATAATGAAGTTGTTGCTTATCAAGTTAGAGTGCAAGCTTTGTGTTGGTAAATATATTTCTCCTACTTTCAGAGCATAAAAACAAACATGTGACCTTTATAGTCTCAAAACGTTCATATGAAAAAGATCAGTCAATCAATCAATCACTAATTACAACAGTTTGCATGGAATAATCTCAAGTATATGTGGAAAGAACATATTTCATAACTGGCAACATTCAATCTTATTTTGAAGTTGCCTCCCCCTGCTAAAAAGAAAGGGAACTTAGCCAATAAAAGTATACTTAAAACACACTAGAGGAGAATGTTGAGGAGAGAGAGAAGATGATTAAGAAGAGTGATGCGTTGTATACAGCTATGGAAGAAATACATTGGGAAATAACCCAAATTAACATATACTTATCAGAGACAGAAGTTGTATGCTGATTATTTTGCAGCTGCATTGCTTTAGAGATACTACTGAGAAGAAAGAAGCCACTGCAGATTGTTGGGCTATAAAAAGATCCTTAAAGACATCTTAAAATAGGTTCTTGAGGATTCTGGAAATGCTAAGGAAGTTTTGAAGTAATGAATTGCTGTAATAAAACCATGTGCAAGAACTAGAGCTGGGAGAAAGAGGCACAACCAGAGCACTTACACATCCCACTACCTCCCAAGAACTTTTGCTTGCCAACACAAATACTCAACCTTATGGAACTAATAGAGTTGCTCATATTCCCAACTAGTCTTAATTGATGCAGCTTAAATTACTTATTTGTAGCTAAGCTTTCTTTGTGCCACCTGAATATGTATCCCAACATACAAATGATGATCTAAATTAGATGAAATATGAAATCATAGGCTTCCTCCATGCTATACTGCCAATTGTGAAGCACTTACTTAGAAAATACAGTAACTCTGTGGCATCCCCATTTGATGAGCTCTTGCTTTCAATTCTACAAAAAACATCAATTTCAGTTCATTTCTACCAATAGAAAACTAATCCATAATGTTTTCAAAGCAGACAGAAAGCTCCATCTTCAAGCCAGATGGATGATCTTGGAAATGACCTCAGTCCTTTCTGTGCTTTCCATAAAAATGAGGTAACTACTTGCAGAAGGTGGTTGATGTGTGCAAGCAAAATGTGTAACCTGGGAAATGAATTGAATTTGGAAAACTCAGGCTGCCTTTGATCTTGCCCATTGCTAAGTACTCCTGTGTCTCTACTGAACGACCAGGTGCGGTTTTATATCCAGACAGCTATCTTTCATTACAGTTACAGTGGCAGTGAGAAATTGTTGCTGTTCCCCTCCAGGCACTAAGCTGGCTGAGATCACAGCCTTCCAGCTGAGGACTATATGCAGTGAGGAGAGATAGCAGTGAGGTTTTCCTACAGGGATGCTTACCGCTGCCTGTCTTGCAGTGGGGAGCACATCTTTTTGCAATAATCATGGCTGGAAAATATCTGACTGTGCTGCATTTGGAAGAGAGGCCCCAGTATAGACAAATTTAATGCATCCATTCACTAAGGGATGAGCTGCAAATTAAATACATTTATTAAACTTCTCACTTTAGCCTGTGATTTCACATACAGCTAAGGCAGCAATAGATGCTCAAAATTACATTCCTCACCAATTACTTTGGAGCATACTGATTGATACTTCTGGAATTTATAAGAGAGTTTGTCTCACAAAACTACAAACAGGTGAGATCAACAGAACAGGAAGGATGGTCACCGCTTCAATTCAGTTCATTATTCACTGCCTCAGACTTCTCTTGTGATCTCATGGTCAAGTGACCACAAGAACTCAGGGTTTGCTTCCCATCTATAAACAGAGAAAAAACAGTTTTCTCATTCAGCAGGGTGTTGCATGATAAGGATAAATCAGCTGAAGACTGAGACAGTTACATAAGACATATGATTACCTTGGATTAGCCACTTCTATCTCTCTAGAAGCACAGCTTCACTACTCACAATATTCACAGGAATTGCCAGGCTCCTGTTTGAAGTGACAAAACCTCAGATTCCATCATTTATCAAGTAGCAACAGTTGCATCTCCATAGCTTAGAAGATGATGGATGGGAACGGATTTGGCACAGCTGAGACTTTTGGCAGATTTGTGTCACAAGATATTTTAGATATTTTACAGGCTGTCAAAGTAAAATCACAGCAATCTGTTACTGGGAGAGTGGTATTTTGGGGAATGAATAAAGAAGGCTTCAGGAAGACAAGATGGTGAGTCTTCCATAAAGTGAAGTGTTTAATCACTTCTTCTCCTGCAATAGAAATCAAACTTCCTTTTCATGCTGGCTCCAAGATAAGAAGGTACCAATAGCTGCAGATGCAGGGATGGAGCAAGCCATCCCTCACAGAGCTTCTGCTGGTGGACAGCCACTAAAGACAGATCTGCAGGTATCCATGTCTGTGACTCACAGGTCATCCCTACGCAGCTTATAATAAGCTATATTCTTATATTCTTGGCTATCTCTTCACTCACTGAAAACTATTGGAACAGACTATGCAGTTAATAGAACAACTCTTCCTTCTCCTCTTTGTGATGTGATGAAAACTGATTTGTACTCCCTCAAAGACTTTTGGTGGTAGGGCATGCTGTTCTTCATTCCAAATGAGCATAGCACAATCAGTCCAGCACAAAAACAAGCAAATATTGTTCCTGAAGTGCTTTTAATTAAGTCATTACAGAACCCTAGACTTCCCATGCCACTGGAAATTCCAGATGTGCTAGGGTAGATCACAGTTCTGCGTTTCAGGTTCCATCATAGGAGTTTTTCTGCTGCAAGGTACAGAGTTCTGCATCTGTTGCTTTAAAAGCAGTCATCTTTCATCACAAAGAGGTATCTGCACTTCATTTAGGAATGAAACATACACTTACGTGTGTCTGCACACAACACAAGCTGAAAGTCAGGATTTGACCCACCACATGAAACTTACTGTAGTTAATTCTTGCTTTTGAACTTTCCTAATAAGTATACAATAGCTTTAGCTTCCCCCCACCCTAAAGAAGGGTATTTTAATAAGATGGAAAAAACAGGGGAAGCAAAACAAGAAGTGTTTTATGTTCACAGATCTCTCACATTACATCTGGTACAAATACTGTATGGGCTAAATGGCAAAACCAAAAGAAAAACAAGACTGACCTTGAGATGTTTCATTATGATTTCATTGCTTCTAGTGGTTTTATTGGGTTTTACCACTAGGCTATTAAAAACATGTGGAGATTAGACAGAACCAAGTCAAACCAAGTATTTTCAACCCTAATCTTCCATCTTCTTTTCCATTTAAATATTTTAAATAGTTCTTCTATATTTCATGACTCTTGTTGAAAACAAAGTACAGAGATCTGTACAGTCTATATTTTCTTTAGAGTTTATTCAGGAAATGTATGATCGTTGTTTTAGAATAAATCATTCAATCTTCTCAGGTTTTAATAGAAAAAAGCATTTATCTGACATGAAATCATTCCTAACCAAATATCTGGGGAAGGAGGAATCCGGATGGACAGGATGTATCAGGCCACCACTGTGGTTGGAGCTAGCTCCGGCAAAAAGTTCAGACAGAAAGGCTCAAAGCTCTCTAATGAAGAGAATTTCCCCTGTGACTGCTCGTTCTTAGTTGTTTTCTCACTGGTGCAGTGCACAGGACTGATGTACAGCTTCAGACTGTTTTTTCTGAGCAAGTAATCTGCAGCTCTGCAGAGCAAATTTCACAAAAGGTCTTAGAGATTATTTGTGTCCCAGATGTTTTGTTTGTCTCCTCTCTGAAAGCAGGTGGGAACAATCTGGAAGACTCACTTCAGTTGTTCCTGTCTGGTTTGGCATTGGAAGATTCACTGGTTTTTCCTACCTGCTTCACAGAGAGAGAAGGAACAACCAAAGTGAGTCTTCCAGTGCCAGATCTTTTAAGCTGTGGGTGATGAGGGTGCCTCTCAGTGCAGCAACTCTCCTGTCTTCAGCACATCAGTAGTGCTTTGAGTTTTATCCCACTACTGCATTTGAATTAAACAGAACCAAAACAGAGGTCCACTGCAAAGAAGGGGAGATCTAGAGTACTATTTAAGTAATCAAAGTTAATTTAATCCTGCGTAAAAGTTATATCCTAAGTAAAGAGGTTTTAAAGCTAATTTCTTTGATGACTGAACAAACACACAAGTAATAAAAGCATGAGACTCATTAATTTCAAACTCATTCATTTCATTTCAGCAACTGGAGCTGAGAATACTGCAAATCAATCTCAGTTTTTATCAGAAGCAACGTTCTCGGCAGTATCAAAATCGTATGCTAAAAAACAGATTCTGGAACTACCATGGGGAAAACTTGAGGTAGACTGTATAACTGTGCATTAAAAACAGCCTTTGCCTGATTCAAAACCATTTGAAGAAGGACTTTATTGATGGACTGTTTAATGTGCTTGGATACTACTGAAGAATTTTTATGGAAACACTTTGTATACTGGATTATTAGAACACATTTATCATCCATCCTCCACATACATCTCACAGCTGGCTGACTTTACAATAGCACTATGAATCAGAGCTACAGGGCACACCAGTATTTTCCTCACTAAATGAAATGGAGTTCTTTAGAGAGTTTACTCACTGTTCTTATGTTAGCAACATAGTAAAACAATTACAATGACCTTCATAAATTAATCCCATTAGACAAGGAAGTATCTTGAAAAAACAAGGCTGAATTCATATTATATAAAACTCTGTATGTTTAAGCTTTTAGAACAACTGTTCTCAAACCAAATAAGAAAGACTCACCAATACTACAGTATAGAATGAAATAAATTACTAGAATATTAGGCTGTATCATAGAAGCTTTCCAAGAGATTGCTTTCCATAAAAAATATTATGTGTGAAATACGTTTTTATTCTCATTACCTTTTTTGTAAGCAAAATATGTAAGAACATTAGTGGGCTCAGTCAACATGGTGACAAAGGGCATCATAAACTCTACAAGACCTTAGAGCAGCATTCCAGTACCTAAAGGTGCCTACAAGAAAGCTGCAGAGGAATATTTTACAAGAGCATGTAGGGATAGGATGAGGGGGAATAACCATCAGGAACCACTGCTGAAAGAGATCATGAAGCTTTGCTCATGCCCCTCCTGCCTCCCCACTGTGTGGGCCACTGAGGAACAGAAGAAATGGCAGTAGGGTCCCAGGGGGGAGGACATTTCGTATTCTCATTCACTTTGTTAATGCAGGACCATAGCCTCACTCCTGCACATACCTGTCTTCTGCTACTCCAGATCCTCAGTCTTTTCAGGCAAAAGTCCCCTCTATCCATCTTGCAAAGCAGCAGAAGGGGAGCGGGTTTGTACCACCTATGCCTGAGAAGCAGGCCTGCCAGCCCGACTCTTCAGCATCTGGAGGAGTTGGATGATCCTTTCCCCAACTGCCATTTTAATGGACAATCCTGTAGTATTTATGGGAGGGAGCTAAGAAAAACAATCTCCAAGTCCCCAGAGCAGTTATTCTTTTGTTCAGATGATCCAGTAAATCTTCAGCCCCCTGGGCATGGCTGCCTAACCCAGAGCTGACTGCGAGGAGGGCGGTTGGCAGCTCTCGGGGGAAGCAGCCCTGCAAAGATGCTGTGCTGCTGCCAGAAGTCTGCAGGTTTTGTTAGGAGCTGCTGCCGCTGCCCCAAGGGAGCACTTTGCAGCCTCCTTCCTGCCCCACCACATCCCTCTTCAAATTGACTTCAAAGTTTTCCTTTGGAGTTCTTTTGTTTCTTTCTTAACCCATTTTTCCCTAGAAGAGTATCTACTTACTGTATAAAGCACCTCTTTTTCATTAAACATAACACTTAAACCCCAAACACCACACAGCATGGTGTGGCAAGGCCCTCAGGGCAAAGCAGGGGCCTCTTCACCACATAATGGCACTTGGCCTCCCCAGCCCCTCACCCTACCTCCCTCCCTGGCAGCATGGCTGCTGGTGTCCCCCACAACTCACCCTTCCTGCCAGCCGAGGGCTGTTGGTCACCCATGAGGTCTTGTTGCTCCTTGAAGAGGGGCTCACAGGGAGCCATCTTGGAGGAGGGGTGGCCTCGGGCTTGTGCCAGGGCGCCATCTTGGAGGAGCGAACCGCCTTGTGCCACTCCCCTCTCCACAGAGGAGCTGCCATGGCTCCTTCTCTCCTCACTGCAGGCGGGATGGTGCCAGCTCCTTTGTGAGGCCTTTTTGCCCATTTGGGGCAGGAGGAGCCCTCCACTTCTGTGAACGTGGGGAGCAGAAGGAAACAGGCCCCCCGCGTCCTGTCTGACCCCCACTGCCTCAGCGTGAGCCCTGCAGCCCCCTCCCAGCACCCAGGGCAGGAAAAGGGGCCGTACCCCCTTGTGAGGGGATAAAACCTCTGGGGAAAATACAGTCATCCTTGGCCTTTTCTCTGAGAAGCCCCCAAGTAACAAGGCACTGGGGTGAAGCGGTGTGGGGCAGGAGTGAGGGGGAGACACTGGGTGCCCTAGTCCTTGGGAGGGGATGGCCATGGGGGTGAGGAGCCTGAAGGAAGGGGTTAAGGGGAGAACGGTCTGTCCCCACTGCAGACACAGCCGGGCTAGGTGCCCACCATCTGAAATCAAAGCTCATTACCCAGGGGCTATTTCTGGCACCCGCTGAGCTCTCGATAGCTCACTGGCTGCATTTGTACTCCTCTTGCTGTAAAAAATCATATGCAATCTCAAAAAGAAACCCCATTCCCCCCCCCATTTTTTTGCAGTATTCTATGTGATGAGGAAACTGGCCTTTAAAATAGCAAATAAACTTAAACCTCAGTTTGCATACTGACCACACATGAATACAAAGCATGTGCAAATGCATGCTTAGGAATAAAGTTGCCAATTGAATGTTTTAGACTTCACGTTTTCACTATCCATAACATCTATCTCAGCCTGAAGAACTTTCTGTTCTGCACAAATCTAAGCAATTTACCGAATCAAGTTAATGAAAACAATGGTGGTGGTGTCTCTTTCTGGACCAATTTTGTGGCTTAAGAGGCCAGCTTCTCAAGTTCCCTCATTTTCACTGAAGGCATTAATAAAGTTAGACCCTTCAGATTAGCCATAAAAGTATGTGGGTTTAGTCTTGGGGACTTCTGACTTTTCCTCATCATCTCTCATGATATTCCTTTGAAAGAAAGAAACTACCATTTTGCTTTGATAGCTTTATGTCCAGTGTCATAGGTGATGATACCAGCTAAGTGAGGAACCAAGCCTGTGGTTCTCTCTCATCAATCTCTTAGACAATAATCAGTAGACATTCCTCTTGGGTTTTGAGGTTTTCACTGGGGAATAGAGGTATCTTCTTTTTTCTTCTTCCCTCTGATTGAAACCATTCTCTCCTTTCAAGGACAGATTCTGCATGCAATTAGCTTGAAATGAACTTGGAAAAGGATTTCCTAACTCTGCGTGGCCTACAGGACATACTGTGGGTAGGTGTCCTTTGGCAAGAGCTGTTGCTTGATTAAGAAGTTGAACAGCGTTATTTATCAGCCTGAAATTCTGGGCCTGATTTTACAAGGTGCTAAAATGTACCTTCACCCCTGAATTTACCATATCAGACTCTCAGGGGATTTAAAGGGAGTCTGGGGCACCTGACTTCTCACAGAATCACGGTATAAGGGGCTGCAGTTTAAAGGTAATAGCACTGTTCTCCACAAAACTGTACAAATCTGCATATTCTCAGCTTCTTCAGGAGTGTACTAAATTGGTCTGTTTCACCAAAGACCAGCAAAACTTCCAGTGGGGTTTGCTAGAGATAGCTAAATGATTTGAGCTGTATTCTGTAAGGATTTTACATAGAAATCTATCAGCTGTAAAGCTATTTTATTGCTCGGCTGTATAGTGGAAATTAAAAAATGTGGGGTTTTTTGCAGTTTTTAGGGTAAAGTTTTGAGTTTGTTTGGTTTTTTCCAGGAAGCAATACTTCCTTCTATGATTCATGATTGTATTGAATTGTCTAAGGTAGGAAACATCAGCCTGAAATGACTGTCATGTGTGATGGAAATGCAAAGAAAGAGCGTGGAACTAGATCTTCTCCAGCAGGAAAAACAGCTGTTAAAAAACAGAGCCAACTGTGTTTCCAAGTAAATCCTGGAATGCAGTATGCAAAACAACATGTGTTCAATCGGAAATCCTCAAAAGAAAAGACCATTTCATCAAGCAGATTAGCTGCCTCAGACGAAGGACATTTTAATCAAAAAAGAAACTTGCTATCCAGGTACCTCTATAGGTCTTCTTTATCTTGGTTTCTTTAATTTTCACGATTCCAACAGGAGCTGAGAATACTGAACACCATAAAATAGGTGAGGCTTTAAAAGAGTATGACAGCAGGTACTGCCTCCAGACTGGAACTAAACAAATTGCTCTTGACACTTGACAGCTTTCTCCTCAGACATCCCACACTCACTTATCCATTTTGCTTTAGTTGTCTCACTTCTGACTCTTAATGTGAATGATCTACAATATGGGAAAGATTCTACCACATACATTAAGCTGCATATTGTTACTCAGTCTTCTGGGTATACCTTCAGAGACATTTACACAACTGCCACATGGGCAAACAACACCAAGACAGAAACTTTACCAGAGCTCTGGAAGGCAGACATACAGATTTTTTATATATATATATATATTCACAAGAGCAATTGTTTTATCTTAAAACCTTTCTAAAACAGGAATATACTGCAGGCTTTGGCAGTAGAGATAAAATATTATGGGATCCAGCCTTACTTTGTTTTTCTCATCCAAATATACACATTGTTATAACAGAGGAAGAGTTGCATCCAGAATTACTACTGCTGCTTGATGGCCAAAATGCCTCATATACTGTTCCACACATGAAACTATTGCAAAAATCCATCTCTCCTGATCAGTAACAGCTTCTTTGGGGTGGAGGAAAAGAAAAGAAGCATATACATGGTTCATTTAAAATGCAGTGACAAAACCAGCCTTTGAAGGCATGTTTCAAAACAGTCCCATATTGTTATTACAGATGGAAACAGTGAAGGAAGAGAAACAGAAGAAACAAAAGCCAGCTTTTGTGAGTTCCAGAGCAATCCCTTATGATCCTGGGTCTTGTATAAGATGATTTGGAAGCTTTGGAAAGGCATTCAGGGTCTCTCCCTGAATAAGGCACTGTAACACATTGTCTTCCATAAGCCTGGCCCAGTGCCATGACAGTTTCTGCATAATTCATTGCACATTTTGCTAAGTGTTCTCTGTATATCTGTATAGATATCTACACATAGACATATATGTAATTTTCCATATGCTTTCCTGCAAATCAGAAAAACAAAATCAGTTATATAATGGAATACAGAATTCAGAATATATTAAACTTAGTACCTGCTGACATGCTACACGTGCCCCAAACTAAACCAGAGATGTACTGATTAAGAAGTTATGTGTACTTGAAATTTGCAGATATGAGTTATTTCTTCTTTCACAAAGTTTTCATATGGCCCAGCTAGGAGGTCTGATGTTTGACTTGCCAAGTAACTTCTGCTCATTTCAGGCCCCATTATATTTTCAATGTATTAGCACTATTCCCAGCAATTCCTTGTGTCATTCTTCATGACAAAATGTTTATTAGGGACAAAATGAAAAACTTAAACCTTTTTTTCTTTCAAGTCATAGAATTTAGACCTCCAAAAGTAGAGAGTAGTGTCTTGAACCTCATCATCTTTGAACATAAAATGCTTAAGAGATGCACTAAGCAGATCCCCATTTTTCTTATGGAAAAAAACCTGGATAGTCTTCAAACATTATTCTCCCTTCACATTTTCTTCTGCAGTTGAAAAGAGAAAAGATTCTTCTCTTCTAGAGAGATTGAGTGGCTGGCCAGATTGCTTATGGAACACCGAGATCTTAATTTCAGTTACCAGTGCAAATTCAGCAGCAACCACCTGTAACTGCCCAGACTCCTCTTAGTGAATCTGGGTGAGGTGAGCAATGAAGACCTCACCAAGACTTCGCAAAAGCAAAAACCACAGGCTGTTGTGAGAACTGGCTACTCGGGATCAGGCATTAATCCAGCCCTACATACTGTCTCCAAAAATGATCTGCAGTAGATACCCTTTCCCTAAGAAATATGCCAAGTATAGCATTATCTTCCCATTTTAAGTGGTCAGTGATGTAAGGTCTGCTTGAGATAGAGGTTGTAATCTTAATGCCATGTTTAACAGACACCAATGGGTCTATCTTCTTTTAATCTGTCTAATTTTTTAATCCATTTTCAGCTCACATGGTCTTCTGCATTCAGTAAGCTTTACAGGTGGTTCTATTTTCCTTCTGAACCAGTTGCTTAAAAACATTAAAGACCTTTTCTCTTTTTTTGTTATCAGAATTACTAAATAATGACCTTCGTATTTAGCTTTTGTGTCTGTTGTAGCTATAAGCAGAGGTCGCTATGAACAGTCCACTGCCTCTGATAAAAACCAGATATATACTGTTTCATTTTACAAAATGACATACTTTCAACTTTTTTGATTCTGCAATTCCCAGCCATGTTTCAGTGGAAGTCTTTGAGTCCAGGGCTCAGACACGCACTTGTTATGCTTTAGTCACACTTGTAAATTGGAATTATTTAAGCAAGAGTCTGAGAAGTGGGTCCTTGATTTAACTAGAGTTGTTACCTGCCACATGATGTGATTGTGTGAGTTCATGTTTTATCTCAGTTCTTCTTCCTCTTCCTCATCTTCCATTTCCTCTTCTGAGTCATCCTTATTCTTAGAACTGTTGCTGAATTCAAGGTTCCCTTCAATATCCAGGACTTGTAAGTGCTTTAGGTTTTGGAAGATACTTTCCTTCAGTGCTCCAACAGCAATCTTATTAAACCTTTAAACAAACAAAAGGGCCTTCCTGTTAAAATAAACCCATTTTCATATCCAACACACAAATGTGTAGAGTAGGAGGAAACTATTCTGCAGTTACTCTAATCCTAGTTACATCCTTACACTGACATAAGTTACTCTTAACTTTACACTGACTCACAACAGCACTTTAGGAGTACAGACTACTCCGGATGGGAAAGGGAAGGAAAAGAAGGTTCTGATTTTCAAGCAGGCAAATGAAACGACTGAACAAAGTTTGCTGACAGCACTTTCTACCACCACAAAGGACCTTGCAGGAAACTATTGGGAAACATTAAGAATCTCCCATTGATTTCAAGTTCACTAATCAAGCTTTCAAAAACCTCCTAATTTTCTCAGCCCTTCTTCCTCCTTCTACAACTGTATTCTACAAGATAAAAAATCATAATATTGGAATTCCACCCCCACAAATTCTTTCTCTTGGTATTCTGCTTTCTCCTTCACAGAGAGAACAGGCTTCTGCTCCACAGCCCACATTTCAAAGTGTAACTTGATTTTTCATGAGATTCAGTGTCATCCCTTGATAGTTTAATTCTTCTTCCACGAAATTCAAAACACTGGCACAAAGAATCCCTTTAGAAACAAAGCAACATGCAATAATTTTTCATCTGTTATTTGGGTTTCCAAGAACTAATCTGCAATTTAAGAAGCTCTCACCTATACTGTTTGGTCTGTTACTATTGAACAAGCTTCAAATCATATTCTGTCTAATATTCCAGATGTATACTGTTGTTTCACAGTACTGCAGTGATTAATAGCCTCCCATTAAGAAACATAGCTTGGGTGGAGTTGCCTCCTAAATACATCAGCAAAACAGTTTTGCAAATTCCTTTTTTTCTCTTTAGATAGAAATACAGAATGTGGTATGTGGTTTCTGGGTTGCATCCAAGCATTCACTAAAATCTCATAAATGTGAGCAGCTGAATAGACAGACTGCTCTAATTTACACCAGACTTTGTAATTTTATTTGCTTGGTATGGAATCGTTCATCGGAAAAGGTATGCTTCAGAACTCTTCAGCACAGTTTAGCTGCATACAGACAAAATAAGGCCATGTTTAGTCTTGTGCAGCAGGCAGCCTAGGTTCTTTGAACATATCCATTGGATCACCTTAATGAAATGTTCCATAAGGGTTCATAGATTAATTCTAAGCAATATTTTCAGTAATGTTCCATCAGATTAAAACTGTATATATTACTGGAACAGATTCTTGCTTCACTTCTTGTGGTATAGATCTCTGCTTAAACCAGTTACATTACTGTGAGTTTATACTGTATGTAAAAAAGGTCTGTATCTGTCACCTATAAAAACAAAGTCCTCATCCAGCTGACCAAGTAGGATAAAAAAGCTTCTAAACTTAGCTACGTAAGTTGTAACTTGCCATTTATTTCTGACAAAGCTGTCAAGGGAATGTGCACAACTCCAACATTAGTCATTCACGCCTCACTCAAGGGGGATTCTGTCAAAATCCAAGACACAAGAAAAGCTGTAGTGTTACAAGCAGAGTGTAAACTTTGAGCTCACAGCTGAACACTGGAGTATGACATAATGTTAAACACTAATTTCCGAGAATTTCTAACATGCCTAATCCATTCTAACAAGCACAGAGAGGACACACTCTCCAAACAGAAAGACCTTATTATGTGTAGCCATGTCTCTTCTGAGCAGATGAACACAGTTTCAGCATACATTACTGGAAAACAAAATTGCTTATTTTGAAAGTTAGGGGTTTAAGTATTTTCCAAGAAGTAAGCCATTATAAAGTGTGTGTTGAAGTGGAAACTTGACCTTACCTGAGGTAAATCCCCTTTATTTTGGGTGTGGATTCAAAAGCACTCTCTGCAACCGTTGTGATCTTGTTGTTCTGAAGATAGAGATACTCCAGAGATTCTGGCAGGTCTGATGGGATAGCAGTCAGCTGGTTGCCAGCCATGTCTAGGGACTGCAAGAAACAGACAATGAGTCAAATAAACGGCTGAATTTAAATATTGGCAGCACTCCAAAAAGAGATCTGACAACGAATGAGCTTCCAAAGGCTGGCCCTATACACACCCCCTCCTCCTTTGGAAGTTTACCCATTGGTTTTTTTATATGTATGTGTATATATATATACACACACACATACATGTAAGTCTATAAAAATACCTATAGGTATATATATGCCCTTATAGAAAACTTAGTACGTTAACACTGCATAAGTGAGATGTTTATGCAAAGCTTATCCAGGATTTGTTGTGTCTCAAAATCATCTGGAAATAGGCTCTATTCTGCAGATGGCACTTTGGTGAGTCTGCTGCAGAGCCTCTCCCTTCTGGTGAGGTCAGGCAAATACAAACACTGTGTGTACAATGGCAATTGCAGATTGTCAGCCATACAAAAAGGTGCAGTTTGAGTTTGTGGTGGAAAAACTGAAGCGGTATTTATTATAATATAAACTAATTTAAACTACCTTTAATTTGCATCAAGGTTAAGTGTGGCCATGACAATTACGCTCTCTTACACTACAATTTAGCACCATGATTTCGCATGAGACATCATGTTGTTTTGTTTAGGAGTCTGTCGTGGTTTAAGCCCCGGCTGTAAATTAGAACCACGCAGTCTACTGTTGTATTGTTATGTTGGCACGCATACAGAGTGTGTTTTGTCCACAACCATTACGTCTGATCTCAAGAGTTAAGCAGAGTCGGGTTTGGGTCTTGTCTGGGGTTAGACGACAAAATAGGGGGACCGAGAGATTTTCCCCAAGGCTGGACAGCCATGAGTGGCAAGGTGTGTGGGATAGTATGGGCAAGTATCTAGGTCAGTGGGCCCCTCCAGTGCTTTGGAACTTCACCACCGAACAACTGCAAAATCCAGAAGAATTAGTAAAACACTTAAATGAGGTGTGCTGTCATCCTGGTCATACCAGAGAGGGACAAATCATGTCAACGTGCTGGGGCTTGGCCTATGCCTACCGGGCCTTGTTCAACGCTATCCAGCACCTTCAAAAGGGAAAAAATGTCCCTGGATCTGAGAGCGAAGCAACAGACAGCGCAGCTTCTCCAGCTCCGAGCACAGCAGCTACACCACCCCCAGCGACAAGTACAGCCACTACTCAAACTTCGACTGCAACAGACAGTGCAGCTACCTCAGCTCCAAACACAGCAGCTACACCACCGCCAGCGACAAGTACAGCCGCTACTCAAACTTCAACTGCAACAGACAGCGAAGCTACCCCAGCTCCAACCACAGCAGCTACACCACCCCCAGCGACAAGTACTGTTGCTACTCAAACCACAGTGATGACTGCAGCTAAACCAGAGGACCAATTCGTACCAATATCGATTGCCCCTCTACGCAAGAGAAAAAGCAAAAAAGAGGCAAGAAGGGTGAAGCGAGATGAAGAAACAATGTATTCACCACTCAGGACAGCATCTGGTCAGGAGTCATCATCACATGACGAAGAAGAAGAAGAGGTGACTTCTCGACCTCGGACCTCAACCGAGCTACGGAATATGCGAAAAGATTTTACCCGTCAACCAGGGGAGCACATCATCACCTGGTTGCTGCGATGCTGGGACAATGGGGCCGATGGTCACGAACTAGGAGGTACGGAAGCCAAGCAGCTGGGATCACTTGCTAGAGAAGGGGGAATTGACAAAGCAATTGCAAGAGAGAAAAAGTCCCTCAGTCTTTGGAGGCGGCTCTTGGCAGCTGTGAAAGAAAGATTTCCATACAAGGACGATGTTACGAGTCGTTCGGCCAAGTGGACTACTTTAGACAAAGGCATCCAGTCTCTGAGGGAATCAGCCATCGTAGAGATGATCTATCACATCAAACCGAATAACGGAGATATACCCATAGACCCAGATGAAGTCGAATGTACACGACCCATGTGGCGAAAACTTACACGGAATGCACCGTCATCATATGCCCATTCATTGGCAACAGTAACCTGGGGTGACATAGTAACACCAACAGTGGATGAAATGATTCATAAACTCCGAGAGTTCGAAGACAATCTCACCCCTTCCATCATCTCAGCTGTGGAAAAACTGTCCCAGGATGTCAAACAATTGAGGGACGATCTATCTGATTTATCCAGCTCCTCACGTGTACCAACACAGGTCTCAGCTGTTAACAAAAGACGTCCTATTGTTCGAGACAGAAGATATAGAAGGCAAACACCACGGGCCACCCTATGGTTTTACCTGCGGGATCATGGAGAAGACATGACGAAGTGGGATGGAAAACCTACTTCAGCTTTGGAGGAACGGGTGCATGAATTGAAAATAGGAAATCCCAGTCGTCCAGGCATTCTAGAAGTCATCATGGACTGGCCAGAGGGCAAAGATTTTGGAATGTCACCAGAGGAGGAGGTGATGCGTGCTGAAGAGGCCCCACCATATAATAAACTGTCAGAAAGTGAAAAGCAGTATGCCTTGTTTACTGATGGGTCCTGCCGTATTGTGGGAAAGCATCGGAGATGGAAGGCAGCTGTATGGAGTCCTCAAAGACAAGTTGCAGAAACTGCTGAAGGGGAGGGTGAATCGAGTCAGTTTGCCGAGGTGAAAGCCATCCAGCTGGCCTTGGACATTGCTGAACGAGAAAAGTGGCCAGTACTTTATCTCTATACTGACTCATGGATGGTGGCAAATGCCCTGTGGGGGTGGTTGCAGCAATGGAAGCAGAGCAACTGGCAACGCAGAGGTAAACCCATCTGGGCTGCTGCACTGTGGCAAGATATCGCTGCCCGGGTGCAGAACCTGGTGGTGAAGGTACGCCATGTAGACGCCCATGTACCCAAGAGTCGGGCCACTGAGGAACACCAGAACAACCAACAAGTGGATAAAGCTGCTAAGATTGAAGTGGCTCAGATGGACTTAGATTGGCAACATAAAGGTGAATTATTTTTGGCTCGGTGGGCCCATGACACTTCAGGCCATCAGGGCAGAGATGCAACATACAGATGGGCCCGTGATCGAGGGGTGGACTTAACAATGGACACTATTGCCCAGGTTATTCATGAGTGTGAAACATGTGCTGCAATTAAACAAGCCAAACGGTTAAAGCCTCTTTGGTATGGAGGACGATGGCTGAAGTACAAATATGGGGAGGCCTGGCAGATTGATTATATCACACTCCCACCAACCCGCCACGGCAAGCGCCATGTGCTTACCATGGTGGAAGCAACCACCGGATGGCTGGAAACATACGCTGTGCCCCATGCCACTGCCCGGAACACTATCCTGGGCCTTGAGAACCAGATTTTGTGGCGACATGGCACCCCAGAAAGAATTGAATCAGACAATGGGACTCATTTCCGGAATAACCTTATAGACACTTGGGCCAAAGAGCATGGCATTGAGTGGGTATATCACATCCCCTACCATGCACCAGCCTCTGGGAAAATCGAACGGTATAATGGGCTGTTAAAAACTACACTGAGAGCAATGGGCGGGGGAACTTTCAAGCATTGGGATACACACTTACCAAAGGCCACCTGGTTGGTCAACACCAGAGGATCTGCCAACAGGGCTGGCCCAGCCCAGTCGGAACTTTTACATATTGTAGAGGGGGACAAAGTTCCTGTGGTGCACATGAAGAATTTGCTGGGGAAGACAGTCTGGGTTATTCCTGCTTCAGGTAAAGGCAAACTCACTCGTGGGATTGCTTTTGCTCAGGGACCTGGATATACTTGGTGGGTAATGCGGGAAGATGGGGAAGTCCGATGCGTACCTCAAGGGGATTTGATTTTAGGGGAAAACAGACAATGAACTCAATTGTACGCTGTTGCCTGCTATAGCCATCAACTAGAAGTCTGCAGGGCACCAGCGACTGGCCCTGACTTCCCTCCGACCATCATCCCAACAGAGAATGAACTTTGATAGAACCGGATGAGTTTTACAGTGAAGGAACGATCAGCATCAGCAGACAACGATCCAACACTGCACACAGCCTCTCCTGCCCTGAAAGACTGTTACAAGAGATGGAGCCCAACATCATGAACCGAACGGACTCAGTAGCTTTATAGGAATTGGTCCGTGCACTAAGATAAGAGTGCACTGAAATGAGAGTGAGGGTATATGGAAAATGTGGGATCTGAGCATGACGTGAATGGTATGGAATAAGGGGTGGATACTGTCCTGGGTTCAGCAGTAGCAGTCAGTTTTTCTCCTTTTTAGTAGCTGTTGCAGCACTGTGTTTTTGACTTTCAGCCTCGGAACAAAGCTGATAACAGTGATGTTTAGACTGACCAAAGACTTTGTGAGTCTCATGCTCTGCCAGGGAGGAGGAGGGGCCGGGAGGAAGCAGGGACAGGACGCCTGACCCAAACTAGCCAAAGAGGTATTCCATACCACAGCACGTCATGCCCGGGGATGTAACTGGGAGCTACCCGGAAGGGCACGTCCTCTTTTCGGTCGGGCTCTTTTCCGGCGAGCGGTATCATATTCTCTTCCCTTGTTATTTCTCTTATCATTATTATTATTGGTGGCAGCAGTAGTGATTTGTGTTATACCTGAGTTACTGGACTGTTCTTATCTCAACCCGTGGGAGTTACATTCTTTCGATTCTCCTCCCCATCCCTCTGGGGAGTGGGGGGGGGGAAGTAGACTGCGTGGTTCTAATTTACAGCCGGGGCTTAAACCACGACAGGAGTCCCAGCATTTTTCCCCCCAAGCTTTAGCCCATGCCTGCTTTACATGAATTAAAAGCAGACTGGGTTTCAGATTTGCATGAGAAGTCATTGGAAGATGCTGCTGCTGCAAACACTTCCCTAGCTAAGGTTAGTGACTAGAGTTACACATAAAAACATCTGCAAATATTCTAACAAGGAGATTGTATGAAAACACCAGGACTAAAGGCCAGGGATTTTACGCAAGAAAATGGATCAATAGAAGTGTTTTGTTATCCTGTATTGTGGCATTTTCATTGCACCAAGCTGACACGCTAGTTGCACATTACTCAAAGCTATACTTCTGCAAATGACTGTCATTATTTCAGTAGGTTTATTCCCCACATAATCCTAATGTGGCAAACAATTATGCAAATGTCTGGCTCTGCAATTGCAGATAGTCTTCAGTGATTTCCATGGAAACAGTGTGGACGAAGCGTATGCTAAGTACATGCACCATCAGGATCTTATGTGATGATTTTTTTCAAATCAACTCCAGTGGACCAGCTCATAAACCAATGGCACATCTAAGCCTTTAACGTTAAAAAGATTCATAATATACTATCATGGAAATAAATTACAAGTAGGAATGCTGTTCCAGAAAAAAGAAACAGCCAAAAATGCACCATTAGTCTAATCAGATTTTACGTATGTGTTATTATCTTAACCTTATTTAACATGAACAGGGTTTGCAAGGGGGTAGGCACAACTGAAAGACCAATGTTTTACACAGCAACACTGACACTGACTACCAGGGAGTGACAGTAGAATAAAAGTAACATGAAGTAACTATGAATCAGGCCTTTTGAGAACAAGAGCTTGTGATTCCAACCAACAACCAACGCTGCCTAACAGGTCTCATGACCCATTTTTGTTTGAGGGAAGACCCAACCCAAATGACAGTGCCTGTCAATTCCAGCATCTGTGTTTCACAAAAGCATCTTCCTTCCAGGCTACTTTTCATCTTAGATGCGTTTGCATGCACACACACATCCATCCATCCCCTATACCTATCAGTGAGGCACCAAACAAATGCAAAAAGTATTATTAAAGCCATGGACCAAATCTGCAGCTGATGCAAGCCAAAAGCTCTATAGATACTATTGCTGCATTGCTGATTCACATTAACAGAAAACCCAGCTACTATTTATTCCCAGAAACAACTGAAAGGGAAAGGTTCCTACAGATAAATTTTTTTTGCATTATCTGAGAACACACTAGAAGCCAGTGTGACATAGGCTCCATGTCCCTTATACCTGGTCTGCTCTGAGATGTACAAACTTTGCCTGTACAGTGACCTAACCATATGCACCCTTAGCTGGTTGCCATATGACACAGGTAATACTTTTCACTGCAGGAAACAGGCTGTTGCCTAAAAGGAAATGCAGACAAATCCTTCAGGTAATGTAACAACTTTGAAAGGGCACTTTGCACAGCACAAATGTGATTCTCCTGCTTGCCTTATGGTTTGTGTTTAACTTTCTCTAACAATTAAGCAAATTAGAAGGCTGCTGACTGAATCCAGGCCTCCCAGCGGCTATCCAGGTGCCTTAGCCAGCTCAGCTGCTAAATCCTGCAGCTTGGCCTGTCTGACTATAAGCTGATGTGGGGGCTTTGAGAATTGAGTGTTTTTGTTTATGCATTCTTTCCTCCTGCTGTCTCTCTTCAGAGCCGATTTTAAATCTTTTGGGAGACAAGCTATTTGAAAGGCCTAGTTTCAGTTTATAACGACAACATTTCACTAATCTAGAAATATAGGACACTGTTAGGGTTCAAAAACAAAGCTGTTTTTACACTTCCCAGAATTAGCACCCTGGTCAGCAGTGGGAGGCACTCACCTCTGGCACAATAGCACATCATTTCTAGTCTAGAAACGGAGGGCATAGCACTTACAAGCCCCACACATGAGGACCAAGCACATCTAGTATTGGTGCCATACAAAGTGGCTTAAGCAGACAGACGAGGACATCAGCATCACTAAAACAATAAGAGAAGGTAATGTTTTACCTGGAGACTGCTGAGTTCTCTCCATGCTCCTGAATAAATTGAATTTACTTTCAGTTTATTGTTGCTCAAATATAATTCCCGCAGCTTTGTCATCCCAGACAAAGTCCCTTTTGGGATGACACTTATCTCATTCTCCTTCAGCTTCAGAATCTGCAAGTTCTTTGGAAAGCCAAAGGGCACCGTATTGAGGTTGTTTCCAGAGAGATCCAAGGACTTTAGTTGCCTTAGTTTACGGAAAGCCTCCCGATGGATCTGGGGAGTTTTGAGCTTATTGTAGCTCAGGTTCAGCTCTTCAAGGAAGTAAGTGGTAGCAAAGTCATTCCTGTTAATCTCAGAGATCTGGTTATGAAGGATCATAAGTGTTTTCACTCGCCGGGGCAGCCCACTGGGTATCCTTTCCAGCATGTTGTTGTACAGGTGGACAGTGTGCAGCTTCTTTAAGCCCTGGAAGGCTAATGGGTGAATACCTCGGGCTTTTAATTTGTTATTGTGGAGGAGAAGATACTCCAGATTCTTAATTTGGGTCAAGACATCTCTGCCAATCACTTTAATTGCATTCTTCTCCAGGTGAAGGAGGATGATGTTTCGAGGTAAACCACTTGGGATTTGTGAGAGGTTATTGCTGGACAAATCCAGATATTCCAGACTAGACAATTTCCTTGGGAAAGCAGGAAAGAAAACACTCTCCATTTAGATTCTGCAAGGTGAAACGATAACCAACTTCCCCATAGATTTTACAATCTTTGCTTTAGTCTTTTACCCAGCACAGCTCCCACTGCTGCCCTTTTTGATCTCATGATGTGACTGATGTGGACAGCAAAACAGGGAGCCATGAGGATCAGGACTAGGTGCTGCCATTGCTCCCCAGCCACATTTGCAACATTACCTGCTGAAGTCCCCAGACATCCACACTGCCTCTGGGCTGAGACTCAAGATCAGTTTTGCAGTCTATTGCTCTCTTATTTGACACCACAGATAGCAACATGTGAGCAATTTCGGTGCACCAACACCACACGAAAGATGCCACAGGAGTGCCATTAGAACACAGAATTTATCCCTGGTTTCACAGAAACATAGCCTGAGCATGAGTCTTTCTGTCACTCTAAAAGTGTATATTGAAGGTCTGCTTTCCAGATGATAAAATATTACTCTTAGGAAAAGCAGAAATGCTTAATTCAGTGGCCTAGGCTAAGATGGTGAACTTCTCCTGACCCTCCAGCATTATGGAAGTGAGTCAGGGCTAGAGCTGCTTTGTGTAAGCTACTGAATCTGGATTCCATGGACTCAGTTGAAGCAAAAATAAATCCCCACACCAGCCACTTATACCAACTGGATGTGGATCAGTGGTGTTATATGCCAAGACTGAGGAGCCCTCCCTGTAGTCCCTTTTATATCAAGTCAGTTTCTCAGTTCAAATGAGGCTTTTAATCTGCACATGGCACTACATAACCCACTACAGATGACTAGAAAGTCTTCAGGAAATGCAAGAACTAATGTATTACAGACATTACTTACTGGTTACTATGCTGCTATTCATAACTATCCAAGCATGCTCTGAATGAGCAAATAATACTCTTCAGATAAAGCAGTTCATTGCTTCAAGCTGAAATGTTTTCCCTGCTTGGGTACATCTCAGAAGCTCTATGCTGTGGCATACAGTCAGTATCATGAGAGCAAGGAGCAAAATCCACCCCTCTGCTGTGACTGGTGCCTTGGCTATAGCCTCTGAACTCTATTTATCAAAATCTTAACAGAAATGGTATGTCCAACATGACCTGGAGGTGGACACAACACAGCTATGGTAAATTGCTAACGGAGGTCTCTGGGAGTGGGACGTGGAAAAGGAAAGTACAGTTTGATACATTTTCATGTCTGGACATTAGAAAAGTTTACAGAATTTATGGGCAGGACAGATTATGTGACTTGGATGTTCAAGCGGAAGAAGGGCAGAACTCAGTGCAGGCAGAGACACCATTAACTTTCTGAAGTGCTAAGTCCCAAGCTAAATTTAGGACAGCCCAAGGTTATTTCTGTTGCACTAGTTTGTAGCAAAGCTTTTGCAGCCATCTGGCTATTGAGCAGCACCACTGCATCCCTGCCTACTCCAGCAATCATCTGCTGTCTATCCGTGGCTGCTTTCAAGTCATCTTCCCAGAAACACAGAAGTGGCTTTACCAAAGATGAAGATCTGGCCTTAACTTCCAATGATCTGTCCTTGAAACTGGAAAGTCCCAAGTAACATCGCTTTTGGCTAGTTCGGAAGAACAGAGACCAGCTTTCAACACTGTTCTGGGTAGCCTTTTCCCAGAAGGCACTCAGTACCTGGTGTGACTGTGTCTGTGGCAATCAGGGAATGGTACAGGCTGATGTGTTGTGTCTTTTGTATAAAAGTATTCTGCAGTGGGAATTCAAACCACTCACCCAGACCCTTGCTTTTGAATGGCAGCATCTGAATCTAAGACTTTTCATGTAGATTTTGCAGAGGAATGTGTAACATCATTCAGCTTTTAATAAATGCACTTTTTAAGAGATACTTTGTTCAGTAGATGTACTACTGTACCAGAGGAGGTAGAAGACACATAGGTACAAGCTACAGATCTCAGTCTCACCAGAAGGTTTCATTGTCCATTCCTTCATTTGTCAAGTAGTTATTCTGTAAATACAGCTCCCGCAGACCTGTAAGTTCACTGAAGGCTCCTTTGGGAATCTTCTCCAGCTTGTTGTTCTAGAGCCACCGGAAGCACAAAGCACATTATTTGGCACGAAACGACACAAGACATTCAGGTTCTGTTCAACTAGCATCAGGCAATCAAACTTCAAAAGGGCCAGACGTAAGATATTTCAGGGAGCATGATAATTCTGCTTAAGAAATAAATACTAGACTGAAATATTGCAAGTGACCTTTATTGATTCCCCATGAAATCTTTGGGTTAAGAAGGTAGAATTTGCCCCCTGCCTCCCAGATAGTTTTATTTTGTATTCACATAGCCCTCCCACCTACGTGCAAATGTATAATGTGATCCAGAAAACTACCTCTGGAGTTTGCTCAAGATTTCTGGAATTTTTAAGACAGATTTCACCATAAAGAAGAATTCAATTGGGAGCTGGGAACCTGCCACCCTCCCAGGTATTCCAAAAGGTGCAGTTCCTGCAGTGTAGATCCCAAAACAATTACTTCTATTGCCTTAGCGTCACTCTGGAGTAGCCAGTGGGCAGACATGAACAAAACAATCCACTTAGAAATTCCATACGGAAACTGTAGGAATTATAAAAGGATGTATGAAACACAGCCACTGGATTTGTTAAACTTCCCACAATCCATGTATACACAAAAATGCGGTGGACAGACTAACTGGATTCATGTGCCAACTAACATAAAGTGGATGCCATCACAGACAGATTTGGCTGAGTGTCTCAGTGAATAGTGAAAGAAAAAGCAAAGCTCTGCCACATCTAAAGTACACCTTTTGGACACTCTTGGTCCACTATACTGGCCATCTCTCATTTCTCATTGTCCTGGTTTTTTCTCAGTCAAAATACCAAGGTAAATGTTACTACTGAGAGGCAGTGCACATGAAAACAAAATGCTCATTTCTCTCTTCAGCTGCTCTGCTCTGAACACAACTGGTGGCAGCAGGGAACGATATGAGTTCAAAGTGTAATCCTCAAAGTCTGAGATCCCTTTGGGAGATAATAATCACCTATAAATGGCAATACAATGCAGGGGACTAGTGCCTTCACACTTTGCAGAGAAATTCCAGCAATTTAAAGGATCAGACTGTTTGCCTTTACTTTTCTTCAGGCTGAAGAAGCCTCTTTTCTAGAAGACTTTAATGGGAATTAGCGGTGAAACCTTCGAGGGAAAAGAAAGTTGGGAGGCAACACAGAACTGCCTAAGTCCAGGGGCTGATAACAGGCTCCATTCTACACACGTCCAAGGAGCTGTCAACGCTTGGAGAAGTAGAACCAGGACTCCCCACTGCTACTGCTCTCCCATCATTAACAAGGCTGAGATCTCTAGCACAGACATGATGAAGTGTTTTTATCAAAATCAGATGACATGGAATTAAGAATACTGGAGACTACTTAATACCAGAACTTCTGCTATTGCACTATCGCTGGAGAAGTTGTAGCAGCAAAGAATCACCGATCCAAACTTCCTCTGTGTCATGTGAATCGCCAGTTTGGTAGCAAACAAAAACCACTGATGCTAGGAAACAGTAGTCTGTCTGAAGTGAGTTAGCAAGCAACGCCAGCACACAGTGGGCAAGCAGCTGTCAGGAAACCAGCATCATCAGTGGCAAACTTAACTGGGAAGCCAACAACTGGATGGCCATAGAGAATGATCTACCTTCTTGCAATAACATGTATTAATATCATTACATGCAGGGAAGAGGCCAGCAATGCTACCACACAGGCACTGGCAACACATTCCCCTGAAAATAGAAAAGCATTTTGCTCCCTCTGAGCATTTTAGTGTTTTGCAAAAACAAACTGTTGCTTATGAACAAAAAGCAAGGGCATGGGAGACAGCTACTGTTGGGGATATAGCAGACAAGACTTGCAATGGGCCCGGGAATGTTTCCAAGTGCACTGAAATGGCTTGGCTGTACAAACACAGAACTTTGTCACAGTCGTGAAAGAATACAAAACCTTGTTGTCATTACCTTTAAGTGTAATTTATATAGTGCTGGAGGGAGATTCTTTGGAACATACTTCAAAAAATTGCTGGACATGATGAGTATCTCCACATTATTAGAGCCATTGAACATATTATCAGGTAACCCAGCATCTGAAAGTTTGTTGTTATGAAGATACACAGATCTGTTAGAAGGAGAAAAAAGATGAAGTTAAACAGACAGTGAGATCTGGGGAGGGTTTGTTTACCATGAGAGGGCTGTTTAAAACCTGTATTTCAATCTTCTTTCCTTGAGATGATTCAATCTGGTTTTAAAATGTGCCCTTTAATTCAGTAAGGAATACAGATGCAAAACCAATCGGTTAGTCCAAAAACTCTCTGAAATTTAGCTCTATTCAAAATCCAAACCTGCACATGAATACTGATTTCACATGTAGCTTTATCTTCTTAACAAGAAACTGAGTGCAAGTCTGGGATTGTGCAGTGCTTTGAAATAGAGAATGTCAGTGTGGTGGCCTCATGTGAGAGGGTTAAAACTCATATCTGAATAATTGATATGTCCCCAGTTTTAACTTCTGCTTGGAATCAAACCTGGGCAAAATCAACCTGCAGATCTCTCAAGAAAGAGATGTCTCTCACCCTTCCATTCTTTCTGTTCCCATGACAGCTGGAAATGCCCCAGGAAACAGTTTCTGTTCTACTCCTAGAACTCAGGCAAAGAATATTGATAGGAAGAGCAGATTTACTCAATCTGGAAGAATTCGGGTTTTGAATGAACCTTTGGGATTGAGAGAAAGAGGGTTTCTTAATCTCCTTTTGCTCTTCTTACTTTTAGCCTTTAATATTCAAGGAAGAGGTTCTCCAATCAGATTTTTAAGAATGGATTCGTTCTTTCTTACACAGGTTTTAATTCTGCATAAAGCAATGGACACCTATGAAATTATTCCTGCTTTTCACTGGCTTTAACTGCAAAAGGAACTCATTTGATTTATTTTTAACAAAAGAAATGACAGGATTTTACTGACTGATTACCTCTTCCTTCCCTGTGCTTACCCCAAGATGCAGCAAGCCCCTAAACTTGCGGAGGCAGGTTAAAATTCCGAGAGCACAGTGTCAAAGTGTGCTTTTCTAACTTGATCTTGGATTCTTTACCAGTTGCAGAGAACTTGGCAACATCTTCCTGGAAGGAAGGAAAGGCTCAGTATGGAAACACAATCATGTGATCACACACTCCAGGGAGTTCAGAGCCACACTGCAAATATTGTTCATCCTGCCTGGTCCACTGTACTTTTAACTCACAAATATTTGCCTTTCCTAAAACCTTGCTTTTCAAACAATCCATCTGAGACTATGAACTCTACTGAGGGCAAATAAACCAACTGGAACAACTGTGTTTGTTAGGGTTTTATATCAGCAATCTTGGAAATCAATGAGTTATTATTCTGATTAAAAGCAGTGCTGGTATAGAGGAGTGTGAAAGTCACTTCAGAAGAGCGCAAGAATTTTAGTACACAATCAAAACACAGCAGCTTCTGCAATTTAGATTAAGAAATAACACATGTATAAATCTAACTTCTTTCATGATGAGATATTGCCAGGAATCGGTGAGCAAATCAGCCTTTTCAGCTACCAAGAGCCTACCAGACTAAAGGCCAAGTTTAGTGTAGATTCAGCTCTCAATGAATTCAGTGGGAATGGAAAGTTCTTCAGTTCATCACAAGACTGAGCTCTAGGAGCTCAACTGGGTCAGCTATTATTAACTGCTTCCCAACTTGGATGTGTACATTGCTACCAACAGAGTCTGAGTTGTCTTTGCAGGATTTAGACGCTGTGGTGTCCTTATGGATTACTCAAAACGCCTTTGGAAAAGACCATATCTCACAGGAGGTCATCCATGTGCATCTGAATTTGAGAGGGGCCAATGTGCTGCATTGGATCCAGCTGAGAAGATCACAACCTGAAACTAGCAGAGAGACCTTTGAAACCACACCTGAGGGTATGAACCACTCTGAAGGTGCTGAAGTGCTTAGCTTTAATATAGTTGAGTACTGCAAAGTGCTGTACTCTCAACCTGATTCCATTTTTAAATGAATGGACTTATTATACAACTAGGGATTTCTAAACAGTTCATCTCCATTTTGAGAAACTCTTTTCAACTCATAACCGACACACAAAGAAAATGGAGACAGTTTAATTTTTATCTATGAAAACTGCTTGGCAGCTAGGAGAAGCCCTTGGAATGTATTTGTTTGAGGGATTATTTGATCTTTCATGCTGAGAATAACAAACAGGCAGCTTCTTTCCAAAAACCGTAAGTAAGCAATAACATGGTTTAGCCAGATAGTTCTTATCAGCCACCAACTGCATCCAGGCAGTGGCAGAACACTGTCATTGTTTTACTTCCCAACCCATTACCTCAGGTTTGGTTTCTGTCCAAAAGTGAGCCCATAGATCTTAGTGAGATAATTGGCTGCAAAGTCTGCACTGATCAAGGTGTTTGGTAGGAATTTCGGAGCCACTGTTAGCTGTAAAAGAAATGTACAGGAGTATTCCCATTAAATGCAACAAATCTTTTAACCAGTGATTAGACCAGCAACAAAATACTTGCAGATTTATTTTCTCTAAACAGGCAAAAATAAATGAAACTGAATGCAGATTGCATGAATGAAAACAAACTGTCCTCACTCACTAATCTCTCCAGGAAGGAGACAGACTTTTGTTCCAAGGTAAGTGAATGTTTGTTTTGGTTGGAGGAGTCCTCTTTTGGTGGAAGAAATCAAGAAACTGTTATTCAGAGAGCAAACACTTTGCTTATTATTGTTCCTAATTCCTCAGCCTGCTGTGCCAAAACAATCCAACCCACCTCACACTGGCCTACTATTTACCCTCTTATCAAAGTATACTGTAGGGGAGGAGTGTCACTTCATATGTCTGCTCCAATATTATATCTATTTATGATGATGTTTTCAATGGAGGATTCAGGTTCTCAAAGGGCAGGGATGCTTCTGAGCCAAATGATGGAATAAGCAAACAGGACTTCAAAGTAAAGACCTACTGTATAGTGGTACTTTGTTCATTAAACAAGTGATGTATGAGAAACAACATATAGAAAAGTCCTGTCTCCAGAAGCTGACAGTTGACAAGAGGATTTGATGTGTTTGCTCTTGGTCTATTGCTACTTTTATCAGTGATTTTATAAAAAAATGCTAAGAACATCTGCACCTGAACAAAAACTGGTGGAGTGAAAAATAATGATCAAAAAAGCTCAGTCTTACAGAGTACCTCTATAATACAATAGCTCCATTCACTGAGTGGCTGCTAACAGCAAACCTAGGAACAAGAATACAGGCTGGTGGACAGCTTTCTGGGAAGCATAAACCTAAAAGATTTGTGCATCACTATTAAGCCCTTGGGAAACAGATTATTAACACAGTGCTGTAGTAGGCATGATCCTGGAGCACACAGCAGTAGGCAGGTGCCATTACCATGGTTACAGATGTTAAGTATAGTACTAATGAGACCACTCTTACTGCATTTTACATCCACTCTGAAGGGCTCTGGAGAGAACATCTTTTCTGGGGAGATTCTGAATTCTTTGTCATCTAAAGCTTCAAGATCAGGATGGGAAACTCTGGGCAATGGAAGAGATCAAGCATTCTAACTTGAAATTCTTTGAATCTGTAAAGCTTCCTCCTCACAGCACTGCTGCATGAAGCAGAGCTCAGCCCTTACAGCCAGCAAGGCACAGCAAGGCTCACATGATGGGGAAACTTAGTTTTCAAGTTTTTATTACCATAAAACTGCACTTGGTTATTAATAATATTGCAAACTGAGAAATACTTAAAAGATGAACAATGTGTGAGAGAACAGACACTTCACTGGAGAACTGCCTAACCCAAGCCTTGAAATACACACTTACCTAAAGGTTGCCTAGATCTGTCTTCACTCATTTGTCAAGTGTCAATTGATGGACTATATCCATGAACTTGCAATTTACTGGACTCATAATACAGTCCTAGTTTTTAAAAGATTAAAGTACATTATTTACTGGTTTTCATGTTCACCTGTGCCAAAACCTCCGTCCTTCAGCTGTGTTAAATGTTTAATGGTCACAAACACAAGAAAGATCCTTCCCACAAATCACACTCCTATCAGTGTTTCTAGAGAGTATGTAAGCAGTGGTAATAGGCATTTGACATACTGCTACAAGTGCCACAGTCCTGCTCTTGGCTTTGCTGGGAATCTCTCAGCTCCTGATCTGGGAGATATGATTTCAGGGAGGTGGATAAAGGCACTCATCTCTGACTAGGAAGGTCTGGCACTGCCTCAGAAATAAAACACTACCATGACATAATATTGGGAATTCAGACACAAGAAACCAACTTAATCACTTTCATACTCAGTGGCACATGAAAGCTTTTCTCCATAAACACGGTCTGTTAGGTCATAACTTTTATACATAACAAAGGGCATGGCTCAGATATGTGAAATGAGAGCCATCAGAACCACAAGAAAGAGGAAAGAGAGAAGTTTCATCCCAAAAGAGTTTTCACTTGCTCAGGACTTTGCTTTGGCATTTCAGCACTTAGTCATGAGACTAATTGATCCTCACTGGCTGACTGCTTGAAGGCTTAGTGCTGGATTGCTGCAACTGTTAGCAAAAGTAAGTGACAGAATAGCTTTATCTAGCACACTGCCTAATTAGTACCAATCTGTGTTTCTCCAGCTACAATTATCTTGCAGCTTTATGGCTGGATCTTCCATTTCATATGGCAGATAGTGTTTCTCTACTGTTAACTAATGACTTAACCAATGAACTCACAAGGATTATACAAAAGTTACTGCCAGTTTTAGAACAAGTTTTCTTGCTTCTAACAAGCTTTGACAGAAGTACTGGTGCAAGTGAATCCCAAATCACTCTGGGGATATCAGGAAATGTAAGACCTTCTGTCACCAAAATCATCAGCTTATAGTAAATAATAATGACAGCTTGAGACCTGGTCTACAGTTTGGTGGAATAGACTTCTGCTATTAACAGGGCTTAGTGTGGATGTGATGTAATAGATCCAAATTATGAGAGTAGGCTGAAAAATTAAAAAGGAAACTACAGAACCCGCTCATTCTCATCTTTATCTTGAAGCTCTCGTTACTTGTAAGCCACAGAAGGCTTTTAGTCTGTTCTATTTCTTTTCTCTGACCAACTATGCAAGTTTAACAGCAGATAATTCAGCCACATCCGATGGGATCGCAACTGGAGATAAAGCAGCATTAAGAGGATCCATAAAACAAGGAGCAAACTACCAGCAAATCCCTGCTCTCCTCCAGACACCACAGTTACTTGATCTGTAGCGTTTCCTGCTGCAGAGTGGATGCAGTTTGAAGCCAATCTGGTTTGTCCTGGCTTGGGACTTATAAAGAAATGTGTTATTTTTGTGGGTCCACAACTTCTCAGTATAACTAGTTCTGACATTAGCTGATGTTTGCATTTTCTTTTGGGATCCTTTTCTCTCTGCAGTAAAGCCAGAAAAACCAAACACTTTGTTTTGTCACACAGGGAAAATTGGAGTGCAAAGTTCTGGAATATTAGTCACAGTCTGGCTTGTTCATTTTTATGGAGTTCTTAACTGCCAAGATTGTTATATGGAAATGGTGCTTGAAAGGGAGAAAAGAACACAATGTTACTGTACTGAGGAATGGGTTCTACTCTCAGTCACTCTATACAGAAATCTGTGGAGTGATTCTGGATGTGTCTTGGCCTGACTGTAACCTGAATGTGGGCTCATGTATATAAACAAAACATTAAAAGGTCACAGATTTTAAGAGGATAATAAAACATATATACAGGCATGCATATAAATATATATTGAGAGAGAGAGACGGAGGGATGGAAGGGTTTTGTAGACAAAAGAAGCTCTGTCTGATGTTTTAACTTGCATTTCTCTGTGGCATCCCAGTTTCTTCTGTAGCAAATATTTGTGGACAATCACTGGGGATAAAGAAAGCCATAATGGGAACCACCCAGATGTAAGTCTATGTGAGAAGTTATTTCATTTCCTAGGCTTGGCAGGAAAGATGTGCTTCTGTGAGGACATCCAACTTGGGCCATTAATAGGAAAGCACCTAGGATCTTCTTCATTAAAACAGAAAGCCAGCTCCTACCACTGCAGCTAAAAGAAGAAATTCATAACTTGCAGTTTCACTGCATGTGGATATCCCACCTCTCTATCAAACATAGTAAGAATGGGAGTCAGGGAAAATTGGATAGATTTTTATCTATCTTGATGGCTAAAACACTGGGATGTGTTTGTTCACAAATTTTTTCAACCAGCCTCCTCTGATGAGATATGAAGCATATGTAGCAATAGGACAAGGAGGAATGGGTTTAAACTAAACCAGGGGAAGTTCAGGTTGGAAATAAGGAAGTTCTTCACTGTGAGGGTGGTGAGGCACTGGAACAGGTTGCCCAAAGAAGTGGCAAATGCTCCATCCCTGGCAGTGTTCAAGGCCAGGCTGGACAGAGCCTTGGGTGACATGGTCTGGTGGGAGGCATCCCTGCCCATGGCAGGGGGTTGGAACTGGATGATCCTACGGTCCTTTCCAACCCAAACCATTCTGTGATTCTATGGTTACCCCCCAGTTTATTTGCATACAGGCAGCTACCACACCTGCATGCAGCTGCACCAAAACCTACTGCAGACAGTGGTAATTTATAAATACAGGGGCTCCCTGTACCTCCCTACATACAAAGGAAACCCTTCACCAGTTGCACACATAAATCAGTGTTCAAAATACACTGGCATGTGTACCCTCTAATCTTTTAGCATACTGATTGTCTTGACCTTAGATGAACCTGCATTAGAATATCACTTTAGCACAACTGTACTTATGTAGCATGTATTTATTAAAAGAATTTAAGACTTTCTTGCTTAACTTTCAGAACCTGGTTAGAAAATAACTATGAAAGCCTTGTGAGCTTTTCTTACCTTATTGTTTGCCAGGTACAGGTAATTCAGATTCTCCAGATGCTCAAAGGCTTCCTCTGGCAACCCTTAAGAACAGGAATAACTCATCAGAGACATCAGCATCTTCTTGCCTCTCTGACTGAAGATACCAGAGGGCAGCTTCCTCTCTCAGATATTACATTTAATGTGAGATTTAAGTATTTTTTATTGCCACTGAAAGACCTATTGTTGTCTCTGTTTTAGTTTTTCAAAATTAAAAACAAGCAAACAAAACACCACCACCAAACCCCCCCCCAGACTGTAAACAATAATGGAAGACCATTAAAATCCTAACTATGGAAGCATTTTAATTTGGTCTGTGGCCAACCCCAGTGGTAAGTGTCACGTACAGAGCTGTGCTGACTCACTGTACAGCTGATTATCAGTGCTCACAGCACCATGCTATTGAGAAGTTGGTCATTTGCTCATGGATCAGCCAATCCTTCTTCCTGGAAGGGCATAATCTGAGGTTGTTTAATGATCAGATCAATCTGATCTATGACCATGATGTTACCAAAGTAACACAACACCTGCATGTCATAACCCGTCTCTTGTTCTGCTCTGCCACAATCCATATAGCCATGCAGGAAACCCCTCAGAGAGCTGATCCAACTTGGAGCTTATTATCCCCAATAATTATTAATTTTCAGCTGAATCACTCCACATCCAGCTTATCCAAGCATAATTGCTATCACAATAGGAAGGCTGCAAATAACATTTTCACCTGGCACTTAGATAATCGTAAGTCAAAGGTGAAGCTATTTCCCACGTCAAAACATACTGGAAACTCAGGGCTACACTGAAGCTTAGGAAAGAAACACCAAGCCCCAAAGGTAATAATGTCAAAGCCTGAATCTATTAAGCACAGCCTTCCTTGTGCTATGTATGAGTGCCGTGTTTTGGGCACCACGTGTATTTCCACATTCTCAATAAAGCCTGTTCTCTGTTACTGGAATAAGGGTAGCAACAGCATTCAGAGTAACTGGGTGACACACAAGTTAACAATTATTATATCTTTTGTATTGCATATCCTCTTCTCTTAATATTTATTCCAATTCCTCCATTTCTTTTGCTTTCCTTACTAACCCCTTGGCGAATTTCTCCTGTATGAAGACAGGCTGAGAAAGTTGGGGCTGTTCAGCCTGGAGAAGAGAAGGCTGCGTGGAGACCTCATAGCAGCCTTCCAGTATCTGAAGGGGGCCTACAAGGATGCTGGGGATGGACTCTTCATCAGGGACTGTAGTGACAGGACAAGGGGTAATGGGTTAAAACTTAAACAGGGGAAGTTTAGATTGGATATAAGGAAGAAATTCTTTACTGAGAGGGTGGTGAGGCACTGGAATGGGTTGCCCAGGGAGGTTGTGAATGCTCCATCCCTAAAGGTGTTCAAGGCCAGGTTGGATGAGGCCTTGGGTGGCATGGTTTAGTGTGAGGTGTCCCTGCCCATGGCAGGGGGGTTGGAACTGGATGATCTTAAGGTCCTTTCCAACCCTAACTATTCTATGATTCTATGACCTAGCAAGCAAAACCTCCCTACATAAATCAAAATGGTTTTATAAGGGCAGAAGTTGTCTTATTTGCAATATATATTACTTGTATTTACACCAATTCAACAAGGACTGAACTGGACTAAACTGCACTGACCGGCTAGCCTGAACCAAACAAGTGGATTAAGAAACAAGGTCAGTCACAAGGAAATCATTTAGCATGTAGATGTTTCTGGTTCTCCAGCATGCTGCATTGATGTGCCTGTGGGACCAGCGGGAGTTTCCTGGATGAGAAGACCTCACGCTGCAGTACACAGTGCTGCTGCCAGGTCTTCTTCACTGGTTCAGTAAGGCTGCATTCTTATATACTGAGTATAATGTTTCAGATGATAAAGTGCCTCCATGACCTGTGTGATGGCCAAAGGAGTGAGGCTTATAGCTAACTACTCCCACCAAGTTAATCCATCACTCTTCGGCTTTCCTTATCAACTGTCACTGGCCTCATTGCATAAGCTGGTGTTGTGGAGGCTCTGTCCACTTTGTGGCTCTGCTGGCTTACCTTTTGAAGTTAGCCTGTTGTTTTGCAAATTGAGAGTTTCGAGTCTGTAAAGCCGAGCAAGCTCTTCTGGAAAGATTTCTTCTATCTGGTTATTCTAAGAAAATGAAGAGTATTAATCACCAGCAAAGTAGTTCAAGAAGGATCCCAATAAACCCAGACTGTGAACTCCAGTGAAATCTGGAAATGAACCCACCGTGTCAAATCACTGTCAAGACTTCACCCCACAGTGAGCCAAACCCAGATGTCAAAACCAAGACATCCAAACCCAGAAGCATTTGAAGGCCTGAACCAAGCTTTGTAGCTCGTGCTCACCACGAGAAACATCCAGCTTATGCACTGGTAGCACACAAACAGTGTGACTGTGTCGGGCAAGGCCTGCAATCCGTCTGCCACAGCCAAACCTCATAGCTGCAGCAGAGCATTCGCTACAAGGCTGGCACCATGGATT
Source organism: Psittacula echo (assembly GCF_963264785.1). NCBI lineage: Eukaryota > Metazoa > Chordata > Aves > Psittaciformes > Psittacidae > Psittacula > Psittacula echo. The sequence goes on from NC_137740.1 coordinate 7,081,372, forward strand.
TCCAAGTTTATTACTTCTGTTATTTATGGGTTGTTTTAAAAACAACTGTTTATGGGCAAGGAGAGCCAAACTGGGCTCACTTTTGCTGGTTGACTGCCATCAGAATTTTATTAACATGCTGACTAACATTTTGACCATTAATGAGTGATTCCAGTGTTTCAGCATCTAAGGGACCAGTTAAGAACCCACCATGCATGAAGCCAAGCCAATACACAGAAAGTGACAGCTGCTGCTCCAAAAAGCTTCTTTGGTTTTGGCAGCAGAGGCAGGAGCCATGGCTAGCACACGCCCAGGACAGATCTGCTCAGGAAGGTGCCAGCTAACATTGCAGCTTCTCTGAGTATGCTGCACTCAGACGGAAAGCTCTGAACAAAATCTGCATTCCACCCATTGAACAGAATTGGCAAACAGGAGCGATAAACAAGAAGCAGTTGGTTAAGGGCCAAAGAGGTACTGGAAAGCCTGAAGTGCTGCCACTGCCCAGAGGAAGAGGAACACCCATAGAGCTGCCATGCTGTGGCCCTGCTCAGACCCTTGGGTCTCAGAGCACAGGCAGGGACAGAACGCCTGCCCAAACACTGGTCACAGTGGTCATTTAACTAATGACAGAGCATGGAAACCTGCTGAAAGCTCAGGACAGACTGCTGCTTCTACCTGAAATCCCATATCCACACATAACCTTATCCTGACAACACATGGCGTCTCTGCAGCGGAACCATTTGCTGCAGGCATGGCATTAGTCTCCCAGCCGCAGGCAGCACAGCACCAGGCAATGCCATGTGGTGACAGATGGCTTCAGCCAGGCTGGAAGGGGCTTGGAGCACCCTGCTCTAGTGGAAGGTGTTCCTACCCATGGCAGGGGTTGGAGCTGGATGAGCTTTAAGGTCCCTTCCAACCCAAACCACTCAGTGACTCTGTGTCACACCTGCTCCTTGCCAAGTCTGTGTGCTGGGTCTGTCTCTGGACTGGTGCATGGTGTTCACAACATTTCAACCAGCATGTAGTGCTGACAGAAAAATTCTCAGTAATGAAGTAATTTAGCCCATCCTTTTCAAAGGCACATCACCAGGAACAGTAATTATTAGTTTGACCATTCTTTTTGTAGAGCTGAGAGAGAGGGTCGAGAAAATGTTCCTATCTTGCTTCCTCCCTTGATCTGTGGGGAGAGAATTACTGCTGATAACCATGTGCCTGTCAAGCACAAGTGCTGGGCCTGCTGCACCTCCTGCCTCCCACTCGAAGCCGAGGAGCTGCTGGAAGAAGTGGGAAGGGCCCGGGTTTGGGTGAAGGCCAGGACTTGGGCCTCACGGCCCGCGGAGGCCCCTGAGGCGGGTGGGCCGCGGGTGGGCCGCGTGTGGCAGTGCGCGGCCCGGGGCTCGTCTCGCTCACCTGCAGAGAGAGGTGGTTGGTGAGCTCGGGCAGCATCAGCGGGAACTCCTTCAGGTCGATGCCGCCGCAGTCCACGACGCCCTCCTGGGTGCAGCCGCAGTCGCGGGGACAGGCTGGGGCCGGGCCGGGCGGACGCCGCTCGGGGAAGTCGTTGTGTGCGGGCGGGCGGGCGGCGGCGGCGCAGCCCAGCGCCAGCAGCGCCAGCAGCGCCCGGCCGCCGGCCGGCATCGCCCCTGCAAGTGACACCGAGCAGCGGGGTCAGCCCCGCAGGGAGGGAGGCACCGACGGCCCCTGGAGCCCGGGTTCCCGCTCCCCCGATGTCGCGTCCTCTCAAAACCCGTGTAGACGAGGCCCTCAGTGACATGGTTAGTGGTGGACTTGGCAGTCCAAGTTGGACCTGATGATCTTAAAGGTCTTTTCCAACCTCCTTGATCCTGTGATTCTCTCAAGGTGGTTTGGGGGCCTGGCACCATCCCTTGCACCATCCCTCACTCCTCAGGTCATTTACTGCTTTTTTATATCGAGAAACACCAAATGATCCCAGAGGTTTATAGAGGAGGTTGTGCACTGTTATTGCAATGTGACTGTCCTACTGTTCCTCACAGTTGTGCACGGGGAAGGAACTCTCCTTGTTAATGTAAACAAGGTGCCCTGGAAAAGGAGCGGCTGGTGCTGCCGGGCTGCCTCTCAGAGGGGCTGCTTCACATGCCTCAAACAATAACGAAACCTCATGGCTACTGAAAACAAAATGGGCTTCCTATTGATTTTGGACAGTGCAGATCTGAACCGTAGAGGCCTAGCTAATGTTCAGCTTTTATCTTTCTGGCAGCAGGTTAAAATAACTCCAACAGAAGTTCAATATCTACAGGACCGGCCAGCTGGCCCCAGTCCAGCCCCCTCGGCCTCCGCTGTTGCCCTTCTCAGGTTTCATACTTAAGGATTTGCAGTAAGGGCTGGTAATGGCTTGTCTTACATCCTTTAGCTATCCTGCACAGAAGGATTGGACAGTGATGAGAGAGTCTTATTTAGGCTTATCTTTGAGGGTGAAAAAGCACAATGGATTCATGACCTTACTATGAAGTGCTCTGCTCACCTCTGCCAGCCCAGGTTCCTTCTTTACATCAGAAACAAGAACCTGCCAGAGCCAGACTGGCAGTATCAGAACTAGCAGGTCTCTGTTCACACACACAGGGCTTCGCTGCTTTGCACCAGCTGCAGCTGTGCAAAAGACTGTGGGTGCTTGGGAAGCACTGGAGAGCCCCTGCTCTCAGTCACAGTCATGAACATCTTAAAACAACTTCTTTAAACACTGCCTTATACTTGAAGAAATGGGAGAAGGTGGCACTACAGGACAGAGCATCCTGATTCATGGATGGTTTTGTTTTGGTCCTGATCTTTGCTACCAGCATGCTGGGTGACTTTAAGCATTTAACACTGCTTGCTTGATACCTCCTCTCCCTGCTCCACTATTCCACAGCTTCCATATCTGTAAAAGCTGAATATAATGAAATTAATCTCCTTTATAAAACATTCCAGAGATCAGATGGTGTTCCTTATATGGCATCTAGATATTAATAGTGAGACCAAAATTGGCCATATGAGTATGCCAACAGTGGATTAGTAAAATCCTTACTATTTGGTGACCTAATCTCAGAAACCTTAGAGGAAACAATCTCAGAAAGTATGATCTATCACATTTCTAACAGATTATTTTTTATACATATCTTTATCCTTATAGATACTTACAAAAGAAACTAAAGAAAAATACCCTTTTTATATGCAGGTCACAACCAGCCCTCCCACAAACAATACCAACGCTGTTCCTACAGCACAGTTACATCATGGTTGGTATTCAGCTCTACAGATTTTCAACAATCTGACTTTTCCACACATAGAGGTGAAAAGATGTTAAAAAATTAACATGAAACACTGCATCTATGGCACAGTAAGATCTCTGAGGCAATCTCACCCTGCTGTCATCAATACGCATGCTTCTATGATTCTATGATTCTGCTACAATGCCTTTGAAGTGCATGCTGCTCTGGTGCCACAGGGAGACACTCTGGATGCAGAAACATCTGCTTGCATCTGGACTGCAGGCAGTAAAGTCAGGCACAATTTTGATTCGTTTAGTTCAAAGAAAGCCTGAAGTAACTCCCTCCATTTCAGCTCATTCCCATGGGCCTGATCCAAAGCCTTATTTAAGAAACCTTACTAAAGGGTAGCTCAAAACCCACCTGAATGAAAGCATCAGCCCTCTTCCCTTGCTGTCAGTGGGGTTTGGATCAGGTCCTTCCACGCAAGGACAGAAGCTGCACTGAAACCAGCTCAGAGGCTGCATCTTTGTGAGTCTAGACAGAACCACTACTGATTCCTGGACTTTGCTGCCACACAGCACCAGAGGCAGAGTGCTACAAAAGGCACTGTCTCAAGAAGTAAGCTGAAGTTTCAGGAGTTACTGTATGCTTTCAGTGATCACAGTTACCTCAATAAACAACAAAATCATGCCCAAAATATCTCATCTCTCTACTATTCTCCAAGCATATTCTCTCAGGACACACACAGAGATGCAAAACCATCCTCTCCTCCAAAATCAACAGGTTAAGTGAGTTTGTAACTTCCACTGAATATCCTTTCTAAAAGCTGCAGCTGAAAGGCAGGCTGCTGGGTGTTGTCTGACAATACAGCTTGTAAAAGGACAAATAAAGTACTGAAAAACTCACCTTTGCTGTCAGAAATCAGATGAATGGAGAAGAACATTTCTCTTGCCCCCACAGGCTCCCGCGGCTCATGCCATGTCAGTTACATGCACTGAGCTCAGAGCGAGTCTCCCCTTTCCAAGCCAGATCCTTTCCAGATGTGAGCAGCAGAATTAAGAGAGAGTAACAGGCAACCCTCTACCAACGAGAGTTTCCTGCACTTCCCAACAAAATCGGAGAGGAATTTTCCAAAGTCACCATATGGGAAAATGTGAGTAGGAAAGAGGAAGCAGCTATGCTCTGAATATAAAGACTTGGGGAAGAAACAATCTCCCATTGCTTTTTGTCAACACAGTTTGTAAGATCAAGGAGAGATGCCAAAAGAAAGCATGCTGGAATTGACAGCAGAGCAGCAGAGATGGCGTGTGCTTTAGCACTGCCTTGCAGGATACCAGAGCTGCACTCTCTGTTACTAGATCTTTAATTTTAGCCACATTCAACACAAAATCTGAATTCCAGGTGGGAATGTCCTCCCATTCCCTGGGGGTCTGGTCCAAATTAGCCAGGAACAGACAGATCAGCAGTTTTTCCTGCGTTTCATCTCCCTCCCCTTTAACACCCCCTGGTTTTCAACCCACCAACTGATCTTTAGGGACCAGAGGTAGATAGGCTGAAACTACAAATGTCTAAGAGGCAAAGTCCCCCAATTTGACGTAACACCCCCATCTACCCAATCTCTTTATCTTCTAAGCCCTATATTACAGCAGTAAACATCAAAACAACCCTCCACTACACATACATACATATACACACACCAGCCCTGGTCATGTTTAGCCCAGAAGCCTCACATTTCTTATTTTTCCCTTTTTGGCACAAAAAAAAAAAAGAGGAACATGCTGTTGTAACACAGTATGCTCCAAGTGCAGCAATACTTCAAGAAAGCAACACAGCTTTTTATCACCAACAGCAAAGTTGCTGTTTTAAATCTAAAGCCACCTGCTTTGTGCCTGCCTCACAGTGCTCCATACAGTACCTCCAGAAGACAGGCAGAGGATCTGTCCTCACCAGGAACACGACCTCCTTGCTGAATTCCAGATAAAGGGACACTGATTCTTTCCTCTCGACTCCAGCTGAACTGAAGTCTAAAGCAATCAAGTTATTTCCTCCCTCTCTTGGTCCAGGCTCATATCAACTGGAACTGATCCCCCTCTGTGCCACGTGTAAGTTTTAAAAGTTGCTGGGGGAAGTATGTTTTTCCTAAAACAAAAATAATAACAAACCAAAGCTGCCTGCTTTTTCTTCGTGATTCAGAGACCCAGGATGCATTTGCCTGCTCCTATTTCTATAGTACAGAGTCCATACCACAACATTTACAGTGTTTTCAGAGAGAAGAAAAGCTGTGTGCTTATGTTGGGGGACTACCCCTCTGTACCCCAGCCTGCAGACAGACAGAAGGAAGAGCAGGGCTTGCTACTGATGTCAGAGCAGCCCACAGGAGAGGAAGAGCTGTTCACCCTTCCCCAAAACTGCATTTGTATCTCTGTTTTTGGTGTGTAAGTACAGTACTTGGCTGTCACATAGCATCTGGATGTACTACAGGACAATATAAAGAGGGGTATTATGCCTCCTTTAGTGGGGAAACAAGAGGCACACAAGCAGCACAACCAACCCAGGATTATCCAGCAGGACAAAGCCAGTAACCAGGTGCCCCACATGCAAAGGTAACACTCACACCCTTACACTATGCTACAAATCACCTATATAATCTCTTTTTTTCCCCAAGCTTTCACTTCCTCCACATCTTACCCTCTTACATCAACATACCCCAAACTCACAATCTGCTGTCATCCAGGCCCACTGCTGCATTTCCATCATTAGAACCTGCACAAATTCCCAGGAAAACCAGAGCTGGAGTCAAATCTATCTAACAGTGTTCTGACCCACCACTAAGCTATGCCCTAGCATGGTGCGTGGACTCAGGCAACCACTGTTTCTGTGGTTTCTGCACTACAACTTTCTGATGTTTTCAGAGGAAAGAACTTCCACTGCCAGACTCACAACATAGAATTGGTTGCAGGAACCATTTCCAGGCAAACTCCAGTCTTTGTACTCTTGCATGTTCCCTGCTGATGGCTGTGAGTTGAGTGGTGGTTGCAGCCTCAATGAAGAAACATTTTCAGGTTCAGAAACTGAAGACTCAAGACAAAGTTTAAACTTGGGCATGATCACTTCTTCAGATCCCATAGATAGCAGAGAAACAAGTCCTTGGCCAAACAACTGCTGGCTACTCCAGTGAACAACTGGCAGCTACAGCAGACAGCGTGTGCCATGGTATTTTCACAATGAGCTTGGCACACCGAGCGCTGTGCAAGAATCAACCTTCTGCTCTGGCTCCAGCAGAATAAAGCCCCCAGTGGTGGTCAAGGGCAGACTTGGCTACTTGAGCTCTTCTTTTTACAACATGCTCTTGCAGACTTCAGCATAAGGACATGTCCGAGGCCAAGCTGTAGTATGCAGTACACTATAGTCCACTCCTGTAACTCAGAAAGCTGGATTACTTATCTAAGTTACACCAATGCTGCACTTGCCCATGGAACCACAGGGTATCAGGACAGCAGAGGCAGCTCAAACCTGAAAGACTTGCTCAGCTCTGACTCTGCAACTATTGTCACTGTCCTAAAGAGATTATAGGCTAAATTTGATGTGATATCATAAACTCAGATAACAGCCCAGTCAAGCAACAACGCGTTAGAGAACAGAAGGTGTAAGTAGATCTATGAGGCATGAGCTCCAAAAACAGTGGTTCTGCAGGCATCGGCTCACTTGTGATGAGTGAGACATGAGGCATTCAGGAGAGTTTTAGCTGCATCATATACATTGTTCTTTTACTTTATTTACCTGATTTAAATAAGACTACAGAAATACTGGCATTCCTGAAGCACCCACTGCTATGTGCTGATACTGTGATACTTTCACTGCCTTTAAATGAAAAGAGAAAAAAGCCCATTAAAATTCTCTTTAGTAACTTGCCATCATTTGCTTCAGAAAATGAATAATCCAAACACAAAGAGTAAAAGGGGTTTTTGTCTCCAAAGCAGGAAAGGAAGTATTTTTCAAACTCAAGAATGCACAACAGACCCTGGCCATGAGCCTACTGGCATCTGTGTCTTGATCCAAATGAACTTTAAGATGTCTGTTCTCCCAGAGGATATGTACTATTACAAAATACGAAATGAAAATTCATGGCTGCTTTTAACCTATCTGAAATATGTGATACAGACACAGCATATTTTGTACTTGCTTTATACTCCCCATGTTCCTTTCAGCCTGCTGCAGCGTTATTAGGATATTTCTGTTCCTGTATCACAGAATATAACTAACATTTCCCAGAGAACCCACCCAGGGCCACATAAAGCCATCTGCTTTTAAGTTAGCAGTGAGTTCTTCTTACAGACACAGGGTACAGACAGCTCACACTGTCACTCCAACAAATTACGCTGCTGTTTGTTTAAGTAATAAAGGAATTTGTTCCAAACAGTTGGGGTTTTTTCCAGCATTTGTTCTCCACATGTGGTTTGCTTCCTCGAGTATTGATTTTTCACAGTTCAGGGTTTTTTTCCTGCCTTTTATCCACCAGGCTAATTGCATTCTTACTCTTTTCTGTTTAACGAGAGCTGACATTCAGCTCAGTGCTCTGTAAAACAGGAAGCGATGTATTTCCTGTTCCAAGGAGGTAATAGTTTAAACTGACCTCAGATGAATTGGACACATGGGAAATGGACAAATCCAGCCTTGTGATGATTTCAGATTTCTTCTATTGTCAGAGGGAAGATGTCGTCAAGTCCCTCTGTCCCATTCTCCTGCATCCTGAAAGGGTCTGTCACCCAGAAGAATAGCTCCTTAACCCAGCTGCCACAAACCATGCTCAGCTGTTGACAACCTCCTCCCTTGAGGAAACTGATCTCTCTCTGCTGCTTACCAGTGGGATCCCAAATTACCTTGTACTTGGAAGACTTGCTTTACACAACTAAAGCCACCAGAGCCACCTGCCAGATCCACCATTCCCCTTCTAACACCTGCAGTTACAAACACCTGTACTAAGCACTGTCACACCCCCCCATGAAGTTAGTGCAGACAAGGTCAGTCCATACAGCAACATACAGCTGCAGTTAACTGCCTGCCCCCTAAACTGCCTCATCTGCCCATGGATATCACAGACTAGTTTGGGTTGGAAAGGACCTTAAAGCTCATTCAGCTCCAACCCCCTGCCACGGGCAAGGACACCTTTCACTAGAGCAGGGTGCTCCAAGCGCCTGTGTCCAACCTGGCCTTGAACACTGCCAGGGATGGGGCAGCCGCAGCTTCTCTGGGCACCCTGTGCCAGTGCCTCAGCACCCTCATAGTAAAGAATTTCTTCTCAGTGTTTATGCTAAATCTCCCCTCTGTCAGTTGCTCCATATGCCCTCATCTACCTACAGAGAGCTCTCCTGCAAATATGCCTAATTCAGAATTCTGTAACAAATTCCTATTTGTTATCCTGATGGACACAGGAACTGAGATTTCCTGAAGCAGCACACTTTCATAAGGAAAGGAGCCATGTCCTGACCTTCAGCTTTTCTTCTAAGGACTCAAATTAATTGTAAGAAAAGCAGTGATCACCTCTGAAAATACATACTGGTTAAATGTGTAAGTGTAATGTATGCACTGTACCTACTCCTGACCAGGCAAAGCAGCAGGACTGAAACACAAAACTCAAGTAAAAGTCAGAAAGTAAAACCTGTGCTCCCAAACCAAAGCGTTCCCTCAAATTCCTGCAAGCCAGACCTGCTGAGTCAGGCACCACTCTACTCACTGGCTCCAACTCTTGACAAAGATGCTTCTCTTACAGCAATGAAACATGGTTTATGTTTTCCTTCGTTGTGAAAATTCCTATCTGAAAACATAACATGAATTTATAAAAGGAAGTAAAGGTAAGATAGAGGTGCCAATCTGGCAGCATCTCTGCCTGTCAAATGATTAACACATTTATCACAGTTGATGAAAACACCCCAACAAAACCAATAGCTGCAAACGGGATTCACCAGAGTCCATGAAGGGAAGAACAACCCTCCCAAGCATTTTAATGTCTAAAGCTGAAGTTTCCTCTCATGTGAGCTGGGAGTTTGAGAGCACTGAACCCCCTGCCTAGAGGATTAGGGTTTTTTTCCTTTATGCAGAGCCTTTGAAACCAGAAATTTAAACTCTTCTATGTTCAGTGACTGGGCACCTCTTGGTAGCTCTGACTGCCTTTAATTCTGCCCTCAAGGAAACAAGTTAATGTAACAGAACTGCAGGAACATAAACTTTGTAAGAAAGGCGGATCTAAAGTTACAGAGGATTTTAGCTGGAGAAGAGGTGCTTAATGCTGCTTGGTCAAGAGAGCAGAATGGGTTGAGAAAACAAGATTTTATAAGGAGACTTCTAAAATGGTACTAACTGAGGTAATGCTGTATTTGAGTAATGCAAAAAGTAAGTAAGAGAGCTTAAGGTCACAATCTGCGCTGTATCACAGGGCTTTGCCTCCTTCCTCATCATGATGAGCAGGGCAAATTATTTCTGCCCACTGTGGAATTTATTTATTCAGTTACTGGATTCTAAGACACAAGAATGTAAATGGAGGGACTGGGGTTTTTAGAAAAGACACCCCCTGCACACACACCTCACTCCTGGAAAAAGGAGAAGTAGAAAAAGTTTTACCTTTTAAAAATACTCAGCAAGTTATGTCACAGAGAAGGTGCTGAAAGTGAAGAAGTAGCACAAGACAGATGGGTTAAGTGAGTCACTGACTGGTAGACAGGGTAAATAGAGTCCTTTATGCCATCTTCTTAAGCACTACTGAGAAATACAAAACTGACAAGTTCTCTTACTCCCAAGCAGGCAAGCAGGCTGTGAAACCTCTGCATTACATCCTCTAGCTACGATCAACAAGCAAAATAATCTAGATTTAATCTGGGATTTTCCCATTATAATGACATGGTATCTGCAAGCGCCCAAACCTGAAAGTCCAGGGCCTGTGAAAACCCAGGGATTCCTTTGAAGGCTGGGCCTCACACTTGGATATTCTTTCTCTTGGTAGCAAACTCCAAAGACATTTTTGCAGTGGGTTGTTTTTTCCCCTTGGTTGGTTGGTTGGTTTTCAATACTCCTGTGCAAGCTTTCCTCCCACTTAGAAACTGATCTCAATCTGCAGGTGAGCACATCTTACTTAAACCTCTATTGGTACGGTCTACTATCTGTGTCAGCCTGTTTACACATCAAAATTCATTTGCGTCTTTAATTAAACAGCAACAAAAACGTGTCTGTATTCAAAATTCTTGGAAAAGGCATGTTCTGAGCTGCCTAACATTCATCACTAAAGCTCTCCTGCTAGTACTAGTGATTCAAGAGGACAAAGCTTGCTAATGAAAGGGTGTAGCTATAACTTTGTGCAGAGGAACAAATTGCTTTCAGTACATAATTACTTCTGCAATCCTGTAATTCCCTTTCTTTTAGCCCACAAGCCAAACGGCAAGAATTTAGGAAAAAGCAGTGGATACATTAGCAAACATAGGTTTGTAGAGAGCTAATACTGCTTTCATTTGAGAGACAGGATTCCTGTCTACTACAACCCTTTGGGTAAGTCAATAAACAAGTACACAAAAGGAAACCTGATTAATATCAGACTGTATTTTAAGAAGTTTACAGTGAAGCAAGGCCGCATATGTCCTATTTAACTAATGCCTTGGAAAAGAGGGTGATGAAAGTTGATTCATTCAGGTATTAAAGACCAGGGCTGAGTACAAGAGGTGCAGGCAGGTCTGAACAGTGAGTGCCTGGGCAGGAAAACAGGCAGTTGAAATTCAGTATAAATAAAGCAATGCACATAGAACAACTTTCAGCTTCACTGTGCAAAAATAAGCACTGAGTTAGTATGAAAGAAATGAACCCCCAGTTTTCAGAGATGTAAAAAACCATCAGCTCAAGGCTAGCGGGGGTCAGAAAAGCAACTGGGGAAAGAAAAGTAAAACCTGAAAATGCTCTTGTATCTTGAAAGCCTTTCAACAGGACAATTGGTATGTAGCATAGAGGAAGGATACATGGATGGCCAAAAGGTCATCCCCATGTGACACAGTTAAACAGAATGTCCTCTTCCAAGCTGTGAAGCCTGGAAGTGATCAGGCGAGGCTGTAAACACCAGAAGTGCTTTGAAGCTGTTCAATGTTTCTTCCAGTACAAAACAAACAAACCAACAAAAAAGGCAACTAGGAGGTGTAAACCAAAACTGCAATGGGTAAGATGAAAAGCAGTAGAGTTAATTCTACATGACATGTAGCTAAACTACAGAAATTCCTGACCTATGGTCAGAAAGCTGTTGAGGATTCAAAAAGGGACTGGACAAATGCATGAAAGACCATTCACCAAGAAGCTTAGATGCAGACCTACCACAGGTCACATCTGTGAGCTGGAAAAGAAAATTAAACCACCTGCAGCTAGGAAAGTATTTGGGATAAACAGATATTTGGGCTATGTTATTATTCCTTCCAAGGTATCAAAGGTCAGAACATACAGTGGGCTAGCTTGATTTTGGCCTGATTCAGTGCACCCATTCTTACTGCTCAGCAATCTGTTAAGCATTTGCACTAGGTAAGCAGAATGATTAACCTGAATTAGCTCATTTTAGTATGATTTTAGTTAAACCAGGGAAGTGGAAGTTCATGCCCAAGTTCCTCAGTCATGGCCCACACGTGTGAGGATGTGAGGTGTATATTCCGGACTGAGATGTCAGCTTATCTACTGGCAATGTCCAAGGAGTTAAAAACAAATGACTGCAGGTACCCTTCATGACAACCTGTCTAAAACAGTCAATTCAGTGCATTAACATGAAATCCATGTTTACAAATGTGAGGAAGAGACACACAGAAGAACAGTAAAAGTATATTTAATTTTCTATTAAACCTCCAACCAGAATACATTTTCCCAAAACAGAACTTAAAGCTTTTACATTTCATAATGATCAACATCACATTTTCTCAGGAGAAAGCAGGTAGAACACTGGTTATACTCCCTCTCTGCTCTCCTGGCAAACCTGATCTTTTGTCCAAGGTGAAAGGTACCAAATCCTGTGAATCTCAAAGCAACATTCTAGTTCCAACTTACTTCTGGGTATTTTGTTTCTTTTTTAATTCCAAAGAAGTAATAAGAAAAGGATTTCATAGCAAATTCCTAAAGCCTGTTCTAAAAAAATGCTGTTACAGATCCTCTGTACAAGACCACGTTAATTTAAGCAGCAACAAATTTGCTAGAATGGAAGTCTGAAAGCATTATTACAGCTTCAAAAATATGCAACTAATGTAATTGATTATGTCAAACTATCACCTTCCTCCCTCTCTTCCTAATGAAGCTGAACAGTAATGCAGCCGCATTCAGCTCTAAGGTTTATAAAACTTTTCATATTGATTAAAACAGAATTGTCACAAATACCTACCATACACCATTTGTAAGAGTTAGTGCCTCAAGCTTAGCTTAAAAATCTTTGCCATAGAGAAACCGATGGAATATATTAAGAGAATTAAGGTTTCTAACCACATAATTTAGGTGAGAGAGGTCCAAACAAACCCAGCCTGCACCATGTTATTGATAATGCCTAGTTTCATTCTACTTTTCATTGTGAAGAATTATCGAGTACTAACTGTTTTCTCTAAGGAGCTCAAAGTTTAGCTTTGCCTGGCTGAAGCTGTAGATTCTGAAGTTTCATTGCCATGCCCATGTTCCCAGAGATCTTCAATTTACCTTGAAAGAATGCCTAAAAAAAAAAGAGAGATTCAATTAAATGCAATATAACATATTACCTCAAATACACCCTCCATAGTTATAGGCTATTACGCGTGTGCAGGTCCTGGCCTGAGTTCTGTAACTCCAACAGCTCTAGCAGATACCAGCATTCGCCAAGAAATGTATCTTCTGACGTTAGAAGATAAAATAGTAAACTGAGAAAGTTGTATGCTTATTATATTTGTGACACTTAAAGAGAATGAGCTTGGCATTGCTTGCTTCTTGGATTATCATAATGATGGATGTGTATACAAAACAGGACAGAATACCCAGTGTTTCAGTGATGACAGTTCATAGAATGAAAGTTCACTACTTCAGTTGAAGGCAATAAAGCAGTAAGTGCACAGTAGATGCCACAAATTGTTACTCAAATCCCCCCCAGCCATTACTGGGTCTGTTAGTGATTAACTCAATTTTGCCAATCTAGTCTGTGAAGCACACACTAAAGATGTGTGGTTTTCCTGCAGACTTTGTAAAAAGATGAACCGCACACACCAGAATATCCAAACTGGAGATGTAATTTGCAATTGCTTCCGAGTTTCCTATATGTACATTTCAACATTTCTGTAATGTGCTTTACCTTCAAATTTCTCCTAGACACAAGTTAGTTCATGGTATTACCAGACCAAAAACTTAAAAGAATGTTACCCCAAGCACTTCAAATTTAGAAGTACAGAACAGCAACTTACAATTAACACAAACATCTGCTTTACTTGTGCACTATAGCTGCTTTCGAGACACGGATGAATAAAAAATCCCAACCAAATAATCACAGACATTCAGGGTATGCTCACCTCAATTTCTGGTTTTCAGCATCACGATAGCTCCTTACACTAATGCCAGTTATGACTGTAAAGCCCTTCAAACAGAGGGCCAGTGTTCTTCCTTTCTTAAGTCACACTGCCAACAGTAGTTTTACCCTCTTCTCTGCAAACCAAGCAATAATAATATCCTCTTCTGGATTACCTATATGATATCTGAGATAATATGTGCCTCTTCAAGAGAGTAGATACTGTCTTCCTTGATTAATCTTACTTTGGCCAAATTGTTCAGGGGAAGTCAAGAACTGTCATTCTTCAAATCTGCCACGGCAGTTTTGGAGGGGGGATTTATTTAAATGATTTCAACTTAAACACAGCCAAAACAAGCAAGTCAGACCTCTTATCTCATCTTCAGTATACTTACTGTCTGAGGATTCATTTTGCCAGTCATGAGGGCTAACAGATCAGTGTCTGCCATTGTAATTGTACAATCCGCCTTCTTATCTGTAAGACAGAGTTGACTATGAAGATTTAAACTGAGAAACGAAACAGCAACAGAGGCTGCAACTCTATGAAGTAGCTGTTGATACTACAAGTTAGCAAAATGGTACCATAAGTAAATACAAATAGCGGCCACTTTAAAAGTATCAGCAAGAGCTCACAAGATCAGCAAGAGACAGCCAAGAGGCATCTGTGCCACCTTGTAGCACAGACAAGGTGCTACATCCCAACACTGAAGAAAGATAGACCTTTCTGAAGTGTGCTAAGCAAATTTATTCCTTGTAAAGAAATAATCTTGTAATCAGACAGAATGTTAACTGCAAGCACTGGCAATCGTCTAAATTTGCTAATATTTCAACTCAAAGAGATGTGTTTTCCCCTGTGATGCTCTCTTAAGATACTCGTCACTGACATTTCTGGCATTTCCTGCCCTCTCCTTCAATGGGAACAACATGTGCATTCTAAAAGCACTCATTCGAATTAGTTCAATTCCAGAAGTTTTTAGGATCTTCTTACTAGAAATAAGCTGAAAAATTATCCTCATAAGCGCCAACAGAAATACTGATGTATATACGAAAGGGCTGAAACCTGCATGCATGTTTTCCTACACTCATCTTATTATGAAAATTGACTCTTTGGTAAAATGTCCATGGAACAGAAAATGGTGCTTTTCTTTTTGTAGTAACTTAGATCAATGAATTCCAAATCAAACCCTCTGTCATGTTTTTAATTAAAAGCTTTACAATCCAGGTTCATGGAAATTCTGACAACTATTGTCTTTGGCTTTTTATATATCACTAGGATGCATGACTACAGAAACGAGACAAACCAATAAAGAGAAGTACAATCCTTTGTTTCCAAGGATTCTATAAAATCCAAGAATTTTATGAGGTTCCCCACCACCACCCAGTTTGTGTCTTATTTATGCCTTTTTTTTTTTTTTTAATGGAACTTGAAGTTTATATCAGCTCGTACAGGATTGAAATCAGTCAAGTTTTATCGCTGAAGAGAAGTAACTTGATGAGATAGACCAGCTTATTGCCTACTCCGCACTTGGGAGTATTGTGTACTGTTCTGGTGTCCTCAACATAAAAAGGACATGGAACTGTTGGAACAAGTGCAGAGGAGGGCCACGAGGATGATCAGGGGTCTGGAGCACCTCCCATATGAAGATAGGCTGAGAAAGTTGGGGCTGTTCAGCCTGGAGAAGAGAAGGCTGCGTGGAGACCTCATAGCAGCCTTCCAGTATCTGAAGGGGCCTATAACGATGCTGGGGAGGGACTCTTCATTAGGGACTGTAGTGACAGGACAAGGGGTAATGGGTTAAAACTTAAACAGGGGAAGTTTAGATTGGATATAAGGAAGAAATTCTTTACTGTGAGGGTGGTGAGGCACTGGAATGGGTTGCTCAGGGATGTTGTGAATGCACCATCCCTGGCAGTGTTCAAGGCCAGGTTGGACAGAGCCTTGGGTGACATGGTCTAGCGTGAGGTGTCCCTGCCCATGGCAGGGGGGTTGGAACTGGATGATCTTAAGGTCCTTTCCAACCCAAACTGTTCTATGATTCTATGATACTACCAGTGTCTCAAACAATTTACATTTCTGGCCCAAATTTTAAAAGGTGAGAACAACAAAACCCCTGAGATCTGAATGATTTCATAGGGGTTTTTTAACTGTTATTCCTGTAAGAGTCATCTGACAGATCTGTCTGGAGCTTCTAACAAAATGTGCAGTTACGTAGACAGAATTCAAAGACATTTCATTCTTGGTCCAAACATCATGGATTAGAAGTGTCAGTAATAAGAAAAGATTAAACTGAAGGTAGCTAAGTTTAAAGTTAAGGCAGCTCTACACCACCTTTGCTCAAGGTCACTACAGCTTAAACAGAGTATGAATTTATATTCTTGTCATTAGTCTGATGTGTTTTCTGCAATGACATACTAAAATAGCACTCACCTGAATTAACTGCTACAGAGCCTTTGCCATTTTTCACATCTACTATCCAAGTTGCTTCTTTCCCATCAGGACCATCTTTTATTTTGAAGGCAAAGACACCACCAATTTTCTTGACAAACTGCTCTCCTTCCTGGAATGACCATGTAATGTGTGAATGATTCATTTACTTCAAAATAACTTTAACATAGTTTGAATGAAATAAAGTAATCTAAAAACCTTTACCCTTTCCAATAAAAAGCAATCCCCATTTCCCTCTATCAGGCTTCATTTAAAGAATGTACTAAAAAATAAAGACACACAAAAATATCAAAACCCCACAAACTATGACTATCCAGGTATTTATATTAAAATCTATCAACTAAGAAAATGCCCAGTGTCCTAACAGTCTTGTCTTGATGCAAGCCTGACAAAATGTGATTTCTTCCTCTAATCCCACTTACAAAGCAAGCAACAAACACCAAGCATAAACTTTAAATTTCTTCATTAGCTCCAAGCTCCTCCTGTACAATCTGAACTTGCCTTTTCTGAAATACACTTATGCAGGTAGGAACTGGCTGAAAAAAGATGGTTTTAAATCATGGCACAGCATAGAAAGATTTCTGGCACAGTGAAACTCAAAGCTGTAAAATTAGTTTCAGTAAGGAGTACTGAGGAAATGGTTGATGATACTATATACCCATGAGGCTTCACACATGTCCTGTCATAAATTACAACAGGTAAAAGAAGTAGTCAAATACCTCTTGAAGCTTCTTTTCAATCTCTCTGAAGACCAAATGTGACTTAAATCCATCCACTTCTGCGCTGAGAGGTACAGCCGCAATACGGCCGGAGCTGCAATGAGAAACCCAGTCATTTACATCCCTTTAATCACATTTTCTGCGTACTCAAATTACCATCAAGAGGCCTCTCACACCAGTGAGAACAGCCACACCAAAACACTTCAGCAGGACAGAGCAAATATATGACATCTATATGAAGCTTACTATCTGATGGGCTTGACAGTCTGAATGACAATCACTTGAAGTACCTACATGTCTTTGCATGTATGGACATGACACTAATCTTATAATGATAGCAGATCATCCATCTTAAGATAAATGAGCAAACACTACTGTCACAGCTGGTGTGAGGGGAGAGCAGCACATGCACCATCTCGGAGAAATACTTCTTTTGGCAAAACAAATTGTTTCCCTCCCAATTCATGTGGGTCTCAACCGTCACAAGAGGTACTATGCATTATTCCCGATTCTCTGGAGCAGTCACTTTGCATGGCCTGAATTAACAGCATGAAACCTAATTCTCCATTTCTACAGAGGCTCCCAAAGATGAAGTATGCATATGTCCAAAGAAATGGCAATTCAAGCAGCAGGAAAAACAAGCTTATAGGTATTACTATCTCTTGGCAGCACAGTTCAAAGCTGTGGTCAGGTCTGATATTGTTACAGTGACAGAATCGCTTAAACAACATCGCTACAACTTGTGTGGTACTAACGCTACTCCACAGAAGTACGCAACGGTAGCAGTAGTGACTGTCTCCTCTGAAGACGGCACATCAATTTTGCTAATAAACCAAGGCTGTACTAACAGGATGTAAAGCTGTAATGTGTCAGAAAAAGAACTGTTTCAAACCAAATCAAATCCTGCTGTCATTTACCTTGATGTACATTCTTAGCAGCTATTACTAAAGTCACTAATTACAAGCTAGCTCTTAATCCAGTGATTCAGATGGATTGTGCATTGCTGTAGAAAACACAGTACAAAGTATCTTCATTACCATTCATGAAATGTCACCACCTTTGCCTTACTTACACAATACACATCATCACTCAATTACATAAGCAGTGTCAGGAGACATCAGCCACACTGTTTCATTCCAAAGTCTGATTTATATACATTAGTGCAAATCCTTGTGTCAGGTGTCTGCTGCACACCAAACCCTTGGGAGAACTAAAAGGCTTTAAGCTTCTCTAATGCAAGATCAAGCTAGTATTGCTGAGATTTGAGCTATGCCTAAGAAAGACTCTTAAACTATCTCCATACCAATGAGGGTGAAGTGAGCTGTAGTAAATGAGGCTTAAGTTCTTTCAGGAGAAATATTATCTATACATGCAAAGCTTTTCCTGATAGGAAGGAACTACTTCTAGTAGTACCTCAAGGTTAACAGTACACAAAGAGCAACAGATTCCCTGTTCCATACAATTACGATATTTTGTAAGACAATGCTCAAAGCAATGAAAAGCAGTATATTCCCTATAGAAATCTTTCGCCCTCTGATTTGAAACTGCACCAACTCCCACTGCCAAGTTTTGCAAGCATGTTTGAAGGGCATCTATAAGAAGACACGTATCATGCATTTTCTCATGTGGTCTACCCTCGTAGAAGTGATAGAATTGCCACTTCTGACACTGTAACTATAGAAAATCACTGCTACAGCCCTTCAAAGTTCAACTGCTTCTCTCATTACCTAATCCAAAGATTACATTGTCACCTCCCAGGAATGGCACAGGTCTAGCTAACACAGACATCAGAAACCTGAGTTGGGAGGGGAATATTTCTATCTGGAAGTCCAATACCTGATACATTTTTGGAGTAAATACAAAGTATTGGTATCAAGCTTTAAAACCAAAACCACAAAACCAATACCCACAAAGAATAGCTCAATCTTTCTAATCGAAGTTGAAAGTAAAAACATAAAGGAACCTGTGTATTAAAAGAGCATTACAGAAATTTTGGTGTAGTTACAATTCTGAAGTATCTTCTCTCAGTCCATCCTGGCACAGAACTAGAGCAGACTGCAAGCCAGCTTCATAGCAGCATTCTCCTCTCACCCTGAAGTGTGCTACCTTGCAAGTGCAAATTCTTGAGCCAGGATGGAAGGAGCAGCATGCCTGAATTCTGAGGACTGCTTTGAATACCAATGTAATACAGAGCTGAAAACAAGTCTTCATGAAACCAAACCAGTAACAATTGTAGCAGTGAAAACAGTGGGTATGTCTATTCCCATGGATGTCTGGCTTTTTTTGGCAAGTCCTTAGTTTCAATTACATCATTTTAATGTGGCCTGGTTTGTTCTTGGATGGGTTTTTTGTTAGCTCTTTTTTTTCTCCAGACATTAGACTCTTCCTTACAGGAACTCATGTGAGCCATTTCTATGGGCCAGTCTGTTCTTTTCAGTAATTCAGAACTCACGCTGCAAGAATACACACTGTGTAAGTTACAATCTCTTGTATACACCTGTGGTGCTGCAGGTACACAACAGTTCCAATTGCTGAGCAAGTTCTAGTTTACAGTGCAATCTCTTCCTTGCACAGAGGTAAACAATAATACTAAAAATAATACATTTTGAAACACAAAGACATGGGAGCATGGTCAGCACGAAGTGACCTTAGTTTACACCATCACTGAACCCACTGCTGAAGTTTCCAATTACAAAATAGAATTATAGAACGGTTTGGGTTGGAAAGGGCCTTAGAGCTCACCCAGTTCCAAACCCCTGCCACGGGCAGGGACACCTTCCACTAGAGCAGGTTGCTCCAAGCCCCTGTGTCCAACCTGGCCTTGAACAGTGCCAGGGATGGGGCAGCCACAGCTTCTCTGGGCACCCTGTGCCAGCGCCTCAGCACCCTCACAGGGAAGAGCTTCTGCCTAAGAGCTCATCTCAGTCTCCCCTCTGGCAGTTTAAAGCCATTCCCCCTTGGCCTGTCCCTACAGGCCCTTGTCCAAAGCCCCTCTCCAGATTTCCTGCAGCCCCTTTAGGCACTGGAAGCTGCTCTAAGGCCTCCCCTTGAGGAGCCTTCTCTTCTCCGTGCTGCAGCCCTCAGGAGCGCTCTCTGCAGTGTGAAGGACGCGCACTTTATAGGGTCCCGCTGTCTCTTCCGGATCCAGCCGCGGCAGAGGCAGCCGCACGGCTCCCGGGCTGGCGCGGTGCCGGTGTCTCACCTGCGGTGTCCCGGGAAGCCCATGCCGTACAGCGTCACCACCACGGCCCCGCCGAGGCCCAGGTTGTGCTGCAGCGCGACCTTTGCCCCGGGGACCTGCCGCCGCCCGGCCAGGCCGCGCAGCTGCCAGCAGAGTTCGGCGCACTGCGCCAGGCCTGAGGAATCGAGCACAGAGCGACACAAGGAAGGCACAATGGGTATGTTCCATAAACCTCCCTCCTTGGAAAGACATTCAGGCACTACTAAAGATAGGATTTGAGAACGTTAATTCAGGTACATAGAATGAAGGTGGATCCCTTTCCATTACAGCTCTGATTTTCAGCTGGCATTTCCCCTCCATCTCCCCTTACTATCAGCTATTTCTGCAACTGCAATCCCGTTCCACCACACGTTTCTTCTTCCCTCCATCCCTTCCCCTCCTTTCTCCCAGGTAACTGTGTAGGCATCTGTATTTTACACATGGCACTGTACACACTGCCAACTGAAACGTTACAAACAGGGCGAGTAAGAGTGTTGTCATTCCAGGCACAGAGGAGAATTAACAGGTTTCACTTACATTCTCTCAGCCTCAAGGAGAGAATGTGTACAGTGGTACAACCTGCCCTGGAATGATTTGGAAACTTAAGGTGACTTGTATGACCTCTGATGGGCACACAGCTGGCCTCCAGACTGTTTTAGAGTGAAATTAAGCTGACAGCCTGTAGACATGGTCATTTTCTGCATGTTAACTCTTTCCCCTATCCTGTGGCAATAGAAATGGGCACACCAGTAACTGCCTCTACATATATCACTGAGTAACTGACAAAGACTGAACACAAACCTAGCAATGAAATGCTCCCATCCTGTTATAGATACCCACAGTCTCATTTATGCAGTATGTTCTCCTTCCAAAGCTGCCTAATACTCTCCCCGCCCATCAACTGCAGGTTATCCAGCTGCTAAGATTAAGATTTGTTTTTTTACAAGGTTTCCTCTTCTCCAGTTTTCTAACAGCTTCTCATTTCCAAACAAGGAAGGTGAATTATCTTCACAAATCCAAATACATTACATCCATTATATATGCTTGCGTATCCATTATATATGTTTATATATCCATTATATATACTTATATATCCATTATATATGCTTATATATACTTATATATCCATTATATATATGCTTGCTCATTTGGAAGCAAGCATAGCAGTTTGAAGAAAACAAAAAACAAAAGGAAAAAGGAAAGTCCATGCTGCTGGGAAATGATGCCTGAGCTTCCGCTGTAAACATCAGGTAAATATTTTGCCATCCAAGTGTTAATAGAAATAGCTTTTATTACAGCTAACAAGGGTACAGGCTATTCAGCTGCAGTAAAAATCTTCCAAATCTGAATTTTAAAGGATGAAAACAGGAAAATTCAAACTACATTCAGCAGGAGTTGTACTACTGAGCAATTATTTAGCAAAAAATTAAGCTGTTTTGCAGGTTGCTTCAATAACAGGGGGGGAAAAAGCCCCATAAAATTAAGTAAGTGCTCACAATCAAAATCACACTCCAAGTCTTTTGGTTTGAGCAATCCTACATGGTCAACCTGCCTTAGTTGGAAATGAGAATCAACTCTGGAGCTTCCTTCTACTCTCATGAAGCCCTCATGTTTCATACAGACAAATGCAAGTGGGAAGCATCTGCTGGTCCAAGAGCTGTATCTTGTATCTAACTGATGTGACTAAATGACATGGTTTTGCATACCTGTAGCACCAAGTGGATGTCCCTTGGAAATCAAGCCACCGCTAGGATTAATAACCCATTTTCCTCCATAAGTATTATCTCCTCTGTCAATCAGGTCACATGCTTTTCCTATAAAACAATAATTACAAAAGTAATCACTTTTAAGTGATTTTTCAATTCTGTTGTCACCAAGTTGCAAATACCAGGTCAGTTTTGCACATCTAAATCCACAATGTGGTTTATGCCATTTCACTAATCTCTAATTAGACTAATGTCTAATGAGCCTACCATTTCAAGATAAGTTTCACATACTATTAAGGTCAGATTGACTGAAAGGTGGTGAGAATTGCACTATTAAATTACTATACACAAGACTTACTGGACAGTCAAGTACCATCAGAATTGTTCTTTATCTTCAATTAAAAGAATTAATCTAAAAAGCTTAATGTTCTGATTTAAACAGCATCAAATATTTACTGGTTTTAGCGTAGATACCATAAAAACCATGAGAAGGATAACAGTAGAAAGCAATCAATGGCAAATACTGGAAGACCTACAAACACATGAAGTCTTCCTGAAGTTCCATAAACTTGTTTCAGTGAGAAGTTTAGACATAATGCAATACACCATCTAGTGACAGAGTATGATATTTTCCCTAATTAAAAACAAATTAGAGAAAGACTACATCAGATGGTTATTTCTACAAAGCAAGAATACATTTAAATACATCAAATGCCAAAGTAGCAGTTCAATGCATTATTTATTTGAAATCAAAAAACCTCTTCAGTAGAAAATTGTAACGGTTGGACTTACATAAAAGAACTAAGCCCCACTGCCATTTAACATGTTGTAAATCCACTCACTTCAATGAATTAACTAATCTGGACAGATTGTGCATTGTTACCCTGTTGACTTTAGAGGCATGTTTGCAACTTGCCAACAACTCCTTACTTTCAACAGCAAATATGTTTCAAGATTTTGAGGAAAGTCACACTGAAGATGAGTAACATGCCCTCTACAGGCAGTTCTTGTCTCATTTTTATCTTCTTAAAAGGAAATACAAAGATGGAGGGAAATCCTGGGGTAGGTAGCTATATGGCCCTGAAAAGGGGGCATAACACCGAGAAAGATCACAGGAGTCCTCAGTTTCCTTGTTCTGCTTGCTTAAAAGACCCATCCCTGCACATGCTAGCCATAGGATTTCACATAGTTGCCCAACACTTTAATTACCTTTGTAGATTTCTTCAGAAATCACAGTAAAGTGATTCTAGAGTTCGCAGGTCTTCCTTATGTTACCACAGTGGTAACCTGCTTTTCCCTCGTAGGAAGTCAGCCAATAAGACTTTCAAATACAGACTGTCCAACAGACAGCTCAAAGTTTTGATTATATGAACAGATACAAAGGCAATTCTAATGCTTTCCATTTTACTAAAACAAAGCTCTCCATTGATGCTATTACCTTCTGGACAGAGTCCCAGCGCTTCGTAGGTGATGAACTCATTAACTGAGAAGCAGTCATGAAGTTCGATCACATCAACATCTGTAGGTTTTAGGCCTGCTTTTTCAAAACACTTTTCAGCAGCTTTTTTAGTCATATCATAGCCAACCTGCAGGGAGAAGAAATCGTACCTTAAAATATCATTAAAGACACATTAAAATTAAAAGCAATTCCATTTCTACACTTAATTTTAAACGTGTTTCTATCTATCTTGAAATTGAGGTAGGAGGTGGCATTCTAATTATTTTTCATGCATCTCATATCACAGTTTAATATCCATAGAGTATGAAGTGCATAGAAAGAAATAATACATTCTAAGTCTTGGTGTTGGCATTTCAAAGCTTTTCTGGGGAATATTCTCTGTTTTCTCAACCTTGCTCACAAGCTAAATTGCTCCTTTGCATGACTCAGGCAAACAGCGTTGAAACAAAGCCTCAAACTGTCTTGCTGCCTTTTTCAATCAGCCATCTAACTAGAATTATATTTGAAACCCAAACAGGACATGACTGCAGTAGAAACTATTGGGTATTGTAATGGTTGACTTACATCCAATTATTTTTATCAGTTTGCAGTGGGATCCAGATTTCACAGTTCATGTCTTTCCCTTCATTCTACTTAACCAAGTAGTGACTATACCCAACAGGTTATTTCAGGCTCAACATTACACAGACATAAGTAACATTGTTTTAAATAAAGAAATGTTCTTCTTGCTTTTCAATTGTTTAAGAGCAGCCTTTAAATAACTGGTTGAAAATGAGGGGTTTGACAGCCTGTTTATAAAGTTCTGACTATTATTCCACAACCATACTCACTGCTTCTTTCACCTGCCCAAATGAAATTACTTTTCTATTTGCCACAGAGTATAATTTGTTTGCTAACTGACATGGAAATGTCTACAGTATCATTAAGACTTGCAGTTATTAAAAAGCCCAGCACTGAGGAGTACCAGGGAATACAGCACTGTAAACCTACCATCTTCATACAACTGTTTTCTTCAAATGTGCTTGGATAATCAGTAGCCATCACCTGGGCCAGAATTTCCACAGATTGGGGCTGCAACTTATGCCTTTTCACAAACTCCTCACTAGCCAAAACTGCAGCTGCAGCACCATTTGATGTTGGACTGATTGGAAGAAAAATAATTATGTCAGCACTCTGCATTAGTAATGTCAATCTTCCATTGAATTATCTTTTGATGCAAACCAAAACAACCCAAAAAGGACAAACAAAAAGACACTTTGGCTGATGTCACAGAAACTATAAATTCCATCAGTGTTTGTTGGACACTTTAAGCAATAATCTTAACAGACATTTGAAAAGCATGACAACAAAATACAAACAAATCATTATGATTTTTTTCAATTTAGAAAGAATATCAGACCTTCTACCTGGCTACAGACATTGGTAGCAACAAGCCTTTCAGGAGGGTGTAGGAAAGGCTGAAGAGAAGAATTAACACTTAACAGCAGTGGATGCTCATTGATAGAAGATACAGCATCAAATGTTCAAGGCCAGGTTGGACAGAGCCTTGGGTGACAGGTTCTAGTGTGAAGCATCCCTGGTCATGGCTGGGGGGGTTGGAACTTGATGATCTTAAGGTCCTTTCCAACCCAAACCATTCTATGATTCTATGAATGACAAGAGAACCCCAAAGTACTAAATATATTTCAGCTTACTGTGTTATACTGTGAAGAAGTACCTAGATAGTGTTTGATCAGCACAGAGATTCCGAATCTGTTTTATTTATAAGACATTTTACTTCAAATAATCTGTCAATTTTAATTCACATGCAAACAGACTTTTATTTAACTAGATGTCCTACCGTATTTGGCTTAACATCAAGTTTTATTCCACAATGCTAAGTCCTCTCCTTACCAACACTGTAAGACAGTCAAGTAATCAAAAATCTTGCGAGAATGCAAAACTTCATCTAATGTGTACTTCTGTTGGAACTGGGAATACCTGGCAAGAACAGACAGACACCATCTTTTAGTACAGCCCTTAGCAGTAGACACACCAATATCACACTATTGGGCAGATATAGAGCTGATTTTACAAAATGTAAAGCACTGGATATAGAGTTTATGCTGGGTATAGTTTTCACACCCTAAGAAATAATATACTCTAAAAATAATACTCCATTTTGCATGATGTTTTTAACAGCAACATATGTTCAGTGTAGAGGTAGAGTATGTAACTCACGGGTTGTTAGTTGAATGGCTATGATTCTTCCATGCAATTTTTGCAAAGTATTCTGGATTTGTCCCTGGAAGGGGGAAGAAAGCTGTGCTGAAATGTTCATTTACCCAAGCAGTGCTAAAACAGCATTTTAAATATTGGTTTGACGTTTACAAGCATCTTTACAAGAGACTCATTGTCATCAAGGCTTTCCTTAGAACTCAACTCAGGTCTAAAAATTAGATAAAGGCTACTAAAAAGAACTGAGTTTTAGCTAGCAGACATCCTATTTGGATATTTAACACTTACGGACATCAAAGTACAGAAAATAAGTGCATTTTATTTGAGATATTATTATATTACTGAAACTTGAATGCCCATTTTCCTATCAGTGCAAAACAGCTGTGGTGAAATACTGTCTAAAATTTTCCCGCATACTAGTCTAAAATT
This sequence comes from Psittacula echo, assembly GCF_963264785.1. Classification (NCBI taxonomy): domain Eukaryota; kingdom Metazoa; phylum Chordata; class Aves; order Psittaciformes; family Psittacidae; genus Psittacula; species Psittacula echo. The sequence goes on from NC_137740.1 coordinate 7,107,296, forward strand.
AAGAGCAAATAGAAGATGCTCAACCCACCAGCCTGTTATCTTGGAGCCAATTCCCTTGTCTGCTGAGGGGGTAACAAATGCCAGTGACAGCAGCCTAGTGCTATAGATTGATCAAATACCCAAAAGCTTTTGTGAGTCTCAAGCCTCTCTACCCACCCTAAGACACATGGAAAAAATGCAGAGAGTTACACAATCTTATTGCCTAGATCTTACAAAAGCACAAACCATTTCATTAGCATGATTACCAAATACTCTGTATCACAGCCTTATTTTGCCTCCTGATGGTTCTGCTTGCCTACACATCACCAACTTTTCTGTAGGTAACTCTTTATCCAAATGTATTCCTGTATGTGTTAGCTGTAGATGCTGCAGTTGTAGTACTTGGATAAAAGAACGGACACTGAATACCATCAGTTTTAAAAACCAAAATCCTAATAAATTTTAATTCACTTCATTAAAGAGGACAATGAAAAAAATATGATGTCTTTTAACATACCATATTTCTCCATATGTTCTTTGCCAGCATTTGCAAACATCTGAGGTGCTACAGGAGCACTTGCTAAGCCATATTTATTTATCATAATTTCCAAATGTTTGTCAATTGGATTAGTTCTGTCTGAAAACTAAAAAGAAGAGGAAGAGTTATAAAGCAAGTCATAACTTCCTTTTCTTTACAAGATCACCACAAAAGCGCTATGTATTTCAAGCAAAACAGAGGGCTTTGATATTTTAACAACTCCACTGGACATGTTGTGCTTTAGTGACATGCACTGAAGCATTCATAACTTCCCAGCAATAAGAAAGAGTAAATAAGCAGAAAATCCGTAACTGTATAATCACTGCACTGATTCATGGCAAGGACTATTCCTTTATGACTTCTCACCTCAGTTTAAAATCCTACAGTTAATGTAGTTCCAAGTTATAAAATCAACACTGTATTAGTATTTTTAATGAAGCTTAGATGAAGTATCATAAAGCATGTTAAAGATAACTCTTATTCCAAATCAGTTGTTAAATTCAACATTTCTCACCCAAACCTCTGCATATATAAGCAAATTTAGCAGTTGTGTAGTTAAAAGGGCTCTAATATTGCTTGCCAGGCATATGGGTTCTAATATTGCTTGCCATAAGGCAGAATACAAACAACCCACACAGACACTTCTCCAGTAAAAACAAAGTAGAGGCAGGAAAGAAAGGTTTACAAAAGCCATTAGTTTTTGGGAAAGTGCTCAACTGAGTAAGCATCAAGCAAAAAGCCAGAAGACCCAGGTTCTTTCTTTGATTTGCTGTGTCATTTTGATAAAGACACTTCAATTGCTCAGTGCTTCAGTATTCTATCCAGTGTTTTTGTTATTCCCCGTTTACCCTGCCTTTAACATCTTGGCAAAATACTAAAAGCATGACATACCACCAAAAAATTCATTCTAGAACATTCCACAAAATGTGTGTATCACAGCTGCAATCAGAATCATAAAACTCATTAAAAGTTTCTGTGGATCAAAACTATGGCTTATTTTGTAACCATCTACAGCAACATCTTAAAGCAACCGGTATTTATCAGCATATGTCTCAGAGAATGAGGAGGTGTATTTCATCTATGAATGTCATGAAATGTATGGAGTGTTTCAGACACTTACACCTGAGGCAAGGGATCCTTTTGCCATCCTCTCAAAGCCAAGGGCCAGAACACAGTCTGCCAAACCTGAAGATAAAAATTGTGGCTATTTAAAACACAGTGTAATGATAAATGACATTATGTACTAACAATTCAATAACAAGAGATATACATAAATACCTACCAGCTGTTCTTCCTCCTTTCTTCATTTTTGAAGGAGAGACAAATTGGGATGGGAATTGTACTGATACAAACATATTGATACTGAAGAATGAGAGATCACTACAGGGGTTGGTTTTACTTCCAACCTGTTTGACAGCAATTATCACTGATGACTAAGCACTTACATCTCTGCTACAAATACTACAATAACCATACAGAATGTTACTATAGTTTTCATTCCAGAAACATCAGCACTTAAGTGCAAGAAAGTATCAAAGTTCACAAAGGAATTGCAGAAACAGAAGGAAAGACTCATCTGTCAGTTCAAAGCATGGTCTGTCACAAGGCATTGCTCTCTTCCCCTCCCTTCCAAAAAATGCATTGGTCAAATACTGGAGTTAACTTCAAGTTAAAAAAGAAGAAAAAAGCCAAGCTTTTTAGCAGATTCTTTTCTCCTTTTCATCCTGCCGAGTCTAGTGTCTATAATGCAACTTCTTCTGCACTACTCCAGACAATTCTTCAAGGAAAAACTTACCTGGCTTCCTACTTACTAGGTTCATGCAGTTTCTGACACAGGAAAGAACATTTCTATCCATAGACACCATATGACTGCATCACTGACATAGTCTTTTAGGTGCACACATGACGCTCTAGTGATAGCCTTGCTCTTTTAAGCGTTTGGTCTTGTATTTGCATATAAGTGATCAACCTTTTCAGCTGAGTGAGGCATAAAACACCATTTTGCCTATGAGGATAGTACACTTACAACTTGCAGTACTCGCACATTCACTAGTTCCGTTCTTCATTCAAGTTGTATTTACAGAAATAGAGAATATGTATTACCCAGCCCCAGAACAAAACAACTCACCTCCTTCTACTAGTTGTCTGGCCATGAACAAAGCAGTTGATCCGGTAGCACAGTTGTTGTTAACATTAATGATAGGAATGCCAGTCAAACCCAAACCATGATAGATTGCCCGTTGTCCACAGGTCGAATCACCTTTACGCATGGACACAACATTAAAATAAGGTACATACTCAAACTTGACTAGCAAAACAAAATCCAACCATGTGTGTGCAATGCTAATACTTCAACAGTAAACTTGAACTTTTGAACGGTCATCTTGAGTATCTCCCAAGCATCCACTGGACAAGAACCTTAGAAACAAGATGAAAATCATTGTATTTTAAAAACATAAGTTAGTCCTGCTTCTGTGATAACAGGCTGTGAATAAATGGAAGGTAACTGGACAGGACAGAAACATCTTACAGGTGTGGCTTGGAAGCTGCTAGAAGTATCCCAGCTGAGTGACCCCACTAATGTCCCAATACAGTCATTAATAGAGAACCAGGAAGAAAGTAAACAGAAAACTCTCTCTGGAATGGAAACAAATTTCCAATAATAGAAATCTGACTTTGGCTGCTTTGAAAAATATACCAGGCATCTATGTACTGGAGTGGCAAGAAAAGATTCAAACCAGTCGCTTAACACCATCTTCTTTCACTACATTAAGCAGTGACTGCAAGTTAAAAGCTTCTGCTAAGGGTGTCTACTAGAAAACTGTTTGGAGGGTTGTGCTGGTTTTGGCTCCTTCCGTTGCAAAGCATTATTCTGGAGCCACACTACTGCATGTGCTTCAATAATCTTATACAGTACATTAAATCATGGTTATCTTCCTATATATGTCCATAGGATTGAAAAAGTTATGAACCTCTTACAGAGTACATCTCATCTATCACTTACGAGTCGAGTCCAAGCACATACCTCTGTTGTGTTCTTGGACTGAAAGTGCAAGGACACGGTACAGTTTTGATCCCCAAAATACCCCCTAGCAAGTCCAGAGCAGTGGACAAACAAGCATATACACTCCAGTGTGCACACAGCATCACACAGAGAATAAACAACTTCAAGTCCACTGCCGTAAACATTGTCATACATAAGGTTTGCACCACCTGAATAAATACACAACCTGGTCTTACTGAAAGAGCTACTTGCATAAAACATATTTGCAAGACACAACTTTGAAGAAGTCTCTCCATACCCATGACTACAGCTGTAAATTCCACACATACACAGACATGGATCTGTGATCACTAAAAAGAACAGACTTTTTTAAAGTCTGAGACAGTTCTACACAATTAAATATAACCTGAAATGGATGGGATCCCCCATACTTTATCCACACGTATGTGGACAAGCTTTATCTACACAGATGTCTGCAAATGTCACATCTCAACCAAATGACATTGCTTACCATAAACATAACCCACACATGCTTGCTCCACCGCTGAGTAATGAATCCCAGCATCAGCTAAAGCCTTTTGGCCTAAAAGAAGTTAAAGAGTTGAAAAGAAGTTAAAAGTTGAAAAAAAATCCCCACCAAACCCATCTCTCACAACCAGAACAAGCAAACCTGGAGTACTATGTATTATTCATGCATTCACAAACAAGAAAAAGAGATAGCTGTAAAAATTACTTATTATATGATGCAGATGGTTAATATAATCTTGCATCTTAATTCTCATAAAGACAATTTTGCAGTGTTTTGAGCTCTGAACAAGCTCCTCTATCAGAAAATTTCATGCATCTGTGTTCATGCACATTGTCTGTCTCAATGAAAGTACATTTGAAGAATATAGGTAGGATATAGGTAATAATATAGGACACTTAAAATAAATGTCCCAGTCAATTTTAAGCTGTCCTTCTGACTTCAGCACAGGAAGGCAGCAAGTTGAACAGGTCAGTTATGGATTTTGTGAGGATTTTATCAGTTTTAGATTTGCTTTTAATACATATCTATTTACTGAACAGTAGTATTCCCTCATTTGTATAACAAAAATATTAATTGTCAGACTTAAAATAAGTGTCAGCAATCAAACTAAATGCTTCATTATTAAATTACCTGCCTCCTTGGCCATGTCAGGATAATCCATGCTCTCACTAGGCTTTGCAAACTGATGAGAAAAAACAAGGAAAACAAACAAGAAAACAAACAAGAACAAATTACAGTGATTTAATAGCTCTTTTGCTCCAATTGGTATATTTAAAGCTTTATATTTAACTTGGAAATAGGTTTGTGAACCATCAGCTTTAAATAACGCAAACAATTTCATTTAATTGACTCAAAAGCACATGCACAAAACCTGCACAATTCCCAAGTGCTACTGACAGGCCCTGTTGTTAGCTTGTGATGGCTAACAACAGAAAATAGCACTCAGGACCATCTTTGCTCAGTGTTAAGGAAGATCCACGATGTAAATGGAGATATACAGTAACCCTGTCCAAAGCCTTTGGGTGGCACAGAGAATAACTGTCATCTTCACTGATTCATTGTAACATATGACATAATCTTCACTAAGGCTTCGATAGGTATTTCCCTTCCACTTTATGTGGTTATCCTCCTCTCTGTAACATGAAAATGCCTGGGTTTTGTATGAACTTAATTCTGTATAAAGCCTCCCTTTCCTGAGCCTTACTCCCTTTTGTTACAAACCCTATCATACCTTACCTCTCACCAGAGAGGTGGTATTTCTATTTCCTCTGTAGTATGACATTAAAAACCCCCCAAAAATATGTTGTGCATTTTTACATCATTCACAAAAGGTGTCGCTGCTAAAAAACCCCACCTCATACTAACAACTTGTAGTTCTACACATTATTTGACCTTCACTGTTAGTATAGGAAAGGTAATATGCTAACTCCTCACGCTCACCACCCAGCTCCAGCCGTTCACAACACTTAGCTGTACTTTCTGTAGTGCCTCATTTCCTTAATTTAGAGAGAGAACCTTCGTACTGAAGGTCACAAGGAAAATCAGTCGGTGATCACTGTAAAAGTCTGCAAGAGCAGCTGATGCAGATAGCTAATGAAGAGCGGAAAAGAATATTGATGGTTTCTCACTAAACTGGTAACTGAGATTTCAGTTCATCCACTTATAAAAACGCAAGGCACGGTCTGTGGGACTGACAATTACACACGCGGGAAGCACAGACTGTTGTTTTGAGAAGGTACACTCATCTTTGGAAGACATTACATCATTAAGATTAAAAAAGAGAAAGGATACAATGCTAAAGGACTTCAGGATAGAATAGTTAAGATGCAGTTTGGTGTCTAACAAGTTTTAGTTGTCTCTTCCACCCTACTGTTACCTCCTTGAGCATATCACAAGTGAGTCTGAGCAATATGTAACTTTAACACCACTAAACCCATGCCTCTAAGTGCCACAGCTACATGTCTCTTCAATACCTCCAGGGACGGTGACTCCAGCACCGCCCTGGGCAGCCTGTTCCAATGGCTGAGCACTCTTTGGGGAAGAAAATTCTCTTAATATCCAATCTAAACCTTCCCTGGTGCAAGCTGGGGCCATTTCTTCTTACCCTGTCACTGGACAGCTGGGAGAAGAGACCAACATCCACCTCACTACAGCCTTTCGTGTAGCTGTAGAGGAGCCACGCTGTGTGCACTCTGTCGGCCACCAAATTACCAGATTTGGTGTCAGTCCCCACCACAACATCTACAGGGCACCTGCTCTGCTGCTGCCAGTTCCCCCGGAGCCCTTCAAAACACTGGGACAAGCCCTTGACCAGAAGCTGTGGTGACACAGAACCCACTCTGCCCGCTATGGATCTGTTACGCTCACTTTCTCAACGGAGTTTCTTAATGTTTAACTTGGCCGGTGGGTCAGCTCTCACCAACCGAAGGTGAACTCTGCACGGAGCCGCTGTGGCCCAGGCCCGATCCGCAGGCCCAGGCCGGCGCCGTACACCACAGGGGACGCGCGAAGCGGGGACGCCCGAAGGGGACCAGACCTGCTCGGGCCGAACCCCCCTCACACACAGGCACAGGCAGCGGCGCCAGGCCCCGCCGTGCCCTCCCGCGCCGCCTCACCGGGGACGGCGCAGGCAGCCCCGTACCTTGGTCATGCCAACGCCCACCACGAACACCCGGCGATGCATCATGATGGCGGCAGCACCCCTGAGCCCGCTCCCCTCCGGCCGCGCCACCGCCGACAGCCCAGCGCGAACCCAGAGCGAAGGGGCGGGGTGAGCGCCCGGGAGGCGGGAAACCACCGCCCCTCCCGCCCCTCCTCTTTAAAAGCGCAGTGCCCCCTCCGGTAGTCTCCCGAGGCCCGTCCCCGCTGGCGGCGAATCGCGCAGCCATGATGCGGCTGGGCCGGGCGGGACGCGAGCTACTGCGGTGGGGCCATGGCGGGGCAGCCCCGCGGCGGGGCGCGGAGGTGCTGGTGAGCGCGGCCGGCGGGGAGAGCGGCGGTGAGTGCGGCGGGACCCGCCCCACCTGCGCCCCGGAGAACGCGGGCAGGCCCCGGCGCTCCTTTGCCCGCAGTGCTGAGTGGGGCAAGGCCGGCTCCGTGGTGCTGCGGGCGGGAGGAGCGCGTCGTGTGCTTCGTTGTACCAGTTCCTGGTCAAAACACACCAGCTCCTGACCTGGCGCCGGTTGCACCTCGTGTCCCCAGCCCCTGAGGCGGGCCCTGGCCGCACTTGAGCTGTCCCTCGTAGCCCAGCAGGTGACCAACAGCCCCGCAGGGTCCACAGCAGGGAGGGTGCTTACGGTATCTTTGCTTCAGGTTATGCCTTGATGCTTTTCAAGGGCACAGCTGCCAAATAACTAACTAGATCCATTTTTAAAAGTTATGTATGGAGGAGATACTGATACAAGAAGTTATGGATTGCATACCTTAGATTTTTCTGGTCTCAGTGATGCGTGGTGGGTAGGACCAGGGCATGTCTCTGCATGGGACACTAAGCAGCAATTGGAGTTTTGGTGCAGGTTGCCACTGGAATTACTTTATGATAAGAGCAACTGCTGCAAGAGCTGGTAAACACTTCCTAGTAGTTTTGCATATACATGAATGTAGTTCCTGGAATGGTGAGTTTCCATTGTTTGCGGGTGCCTGACCAGTGTCTCTGTTCCTATGTGATATGTATCTTGTTCACTGACTGGCCACTGGCACAGGCAGAGAAATAGAGATCTCCCAGCAGGGCAGAAGGACCAAGTATGGCAGATGTGAGGAGCATCTGTGCACCTGCAGCAGTAGAAAGAGCATCTGCCAACATTAAGGCCAGGGAAGGGAGCAGAAGTCCACACAAGGAAACAGGAGAGAGGTTTTTTCCTGCCAAAGCATACAGAAAACATTGGATAATAATTTACAAAACACAAGTGCAAAGGAGAAGTAGGTAGATGTTGTGGTCTTGGTTTTCTGCTTGGACTTACGAACTTTGAGTGAAGTCCTTTCACAGATGAGCTTGCTAACTTTAAATTAAATGGAGGTGCAATTTCAAAATGGTTCTGAAGCATGAAGTGAGGGTGACCAGTTTGTGCTGCTCTCATTCAAACAGCAATCCCAGGAGGATTTTTGTAATTAGTCATAGAATCCCAGACTTGTTTGTGTTGGAAGGGACCTTAAAGCTCATCCAGTTCCAACCCCCTGCCATGGGCAGGGACAACTTCCACTAGAGCAGCTTGCTCTAAGCTGCATCCAACCTGGCCTGGAACACTGCCAGGGATGGGGCAGCCACAGCTTCTCTGGGCACCCTGTGCCAGTGCCTCAGCACCTGAAGACTGGACAAAAAGAACTGCATTTAGTTGCATTTGAAACAGAAACCTAAGTTGGATCATTTGGGTTTGTTGGTTTTGGGTTGTTTTTTTTCTCTCCATGCAATGATTCTAAGACATATATACTTGGATATCATCTTCTTTTTAAAAGTCTGCCTTATTTATTTATATTATTCACAGTGCTGCTGAATTTCACAGCTGTCCTGTATAACTGGTTTTCATAGACATGGTCTAGCACCTCCATTTTTAAATAACTAATTGTTTTAGAATATACTTTATATGCATTTTCAGGAAAGAGAAGATGCAGCACATGCAGATATTGTTCCCAGTTGAATTACTGTGTCAGAGAACTTAAATGAAGTATAACTGAAATTGTCTCCTATTACTAAGGTATTGCTGAAATCCTAATGAACCGACCCCACGCGAGAAATTCATTGGGAAAAGTATTTGTAAATGAAGTGAGTATGGGCCTGGCCTGTGAACGTGTTTGGAATCATGATCAATAACTAACTGCACTAAGAACAGTAGTGGGAAATCTGAAACAAAAAGTTCATCTTTTGCTGAAGAGTGGGAGACTGCCTTGGGGCAGGTTAGCCTAAAGAAAAGAGGTCATGGCGTGTTGATACTGCACTATCAACGTACCATGCACTATTAACTAATAACTGGAGTTATTTTAGTTAGCTAACTCAAGGTAGTGTCCTTACTTGCATAATTACAGGAGAGGTTAAGGTACAGGAAAAGTTCATCTCTGAATGGAAGAAAGAGATGTAGAAACATCTCATTCTGAGGGTGTCGTGGAAGGATTCTCCTAGCTCCACATACATGATTTCCAGGAAATTCCTGGCCCCTGCAGGGGGAGAAAAACAATTCGTATCATAGATTAGGAGCTTGCTGTAATTCAGGTATACAGATTCAGATGCTTACAAATTTTTCTTCTCTTGTTTGTACTCCCTCTCATAGCTGTTCAGCGCTCTGGAACAGCTCCGCTTGGATGAGAAGGTTCGTGTGGTGGTGTTCAAGAGCGAGGTGAAAGGTGTCTTTTGTGCTGGTAAGTGACAAAGGTTCTGCAAGCTTACAAACATTGACGGCTCTTAGGGCTGTGTGCTGATCAGATCATGCAGGAAAGCAGTTGGAAATGCATGCTAGAAGAACAGGCTGGCTTTTGTGTAGCAAATAAACATTGTTCTTTCTTTCTGCCTCTTGGCTTGCTTTGGTGATGAAGATGTGATGGAGTGAGCTGCACAAATAGTGCTGCTATTTGCTTTCTATTTATAACTGTCTTCAAGCACGGGTACCTCTGGTATTGGAAGTCCTTGGTTTCCAGTTTTATGGATTATCATAGTTACATACAGTGATTCGTGCTCTCTGAAATCTGTTCAAAGGGCACAGAAGAGCAACCTAGCCACTGCTCCAGCCCAAATGGCCCCACTCCAACCTCCACTGACATTACTTAACCAGAACACTGTATTGTGACTTCTGAAATGGTCTGTGCCCCAAGAGAGACAGGAGGTAACGCAGTTCAGATGTCTTTTCCCTGTTCCTGGATTCTAACCTTTTAATCCTCTATTTAGGTGCAGACTTAAAGGAACGTGCACAGATGGATGATGCAGAAGTTGGGCACTTTGTTAAAAGGCTGAGGAATCTCATGGATGAAATAGGTAAATCACTATCTCAGGAAATTTGTCCTTGACTGCCTGTACTGAGACATTTCAGAATGCTGCAGGAGGGGAAGGATGCTAGGCCCAGCAAGTTACCCCTTTAGGAGTAGCTTCCCAAATGGCTCCAGCTTATGCAAGAAACAAAGATCATATTAGACTTAAATACCAACTATCCTGGTGACACTCCAAACACAGGATGCCTTATCCATGATGAAGAGTAGCACACACACATGTATATAGTATCTGCTACAACAAAGGATACTATATGCAGTTCTGTATATTTCTTGGGAGACAATGCTAGATGAAATGAGGTCTGTTATTTGTCCCAGTTTCAGTACATGCTCAGAAGTACTCATCATATGGCAATGACCTAAGAACATGGATTTGGATCTCTGGATGGATTTGCTACATGGATTTGTTAAATGTCAGAGGTTTTGTACCTACAGCCCTCCTCCCTGCCTCTTTTTTTCCTCCCTGAAAGAAGTATGGACTTCTGCAGTTGATTTTCTGCCCCTATTTCTGACTTATTCTGCTCTCACTGGGGAGGAACACCAAAGTGAAATATGGCTAAAATAACAGTAAGAATTGCATTGATTAAAAACCAGACAAGGGTGTAGAGAGAAAAACCCTGTCTCTCAGACCAGAGAAGCATTTGGAGATGCAGGGGATAGTTTCAGCATAGAACTAGCACAGCTGAAGTCTGCTTTCAGCTGCCCGAGTATTTTAAAAGGTATCTTATCAAGCAGCTAATCTCCATGTACCTCAGGCTCCTCAGTTATAAGATGATAACAGTGTTTACCAAGTTCAGAAGCCTTGCCTAAGGAAAGCAGCAGAAAGGCTAATCCTTGTAACAGTGATTAGGAATTATGTCTTTGTTTAACTGCAACAGCTGGATATTCACACCATGCATTTGCAAGGAGACAATTCATCCTGTTTTGTGCTGTAGTATTTGTATTTACATGCTTCTTCACATGCAAGAATGGTTTGCATCCTTCTCACAAAGAAGGGAGAAGTACAGAAAGGCAGTTCCTACCATTTAGAGACAGTCAGAAGTCTTGTGGCAGAATATGAATTCTTGAGCCATTCTGAATTTGAGAACTAAAAGCTTTAGAATTTAAGCGTTGAAATTCCAGACGTGAGTGGAACAGAACTTCTGGAACAAAACTGTATAATCTGTGTTCTCTTCTACAGCAGCCCTGCCTGTACCCACAATTGCTGCAATAGATGGTTATGCACTGGGTGGCGGACTAGAACTGGCGTTAGCTTGTGACCTTCGAGTAGCAGGTTTGTGTGCTGCATAATAGAGGAATCTTCTTGTATTTGCTGACTGCATTTTAAAGAGACCTTGCACAAGTGATAGCTGACTGGTGATGGAATCCAGAGAGAGGAACTTGCACAGTTCAGGAAATGAATAAATGTTTGTCCCAAAACCGTGACATTTAGTTATTAATAGGAAAGCAGTTTCCTTGCTTAAAAAAGTAAAGCCCAGTTTTAGACAAGATTAGGATTATTTCAGAGAACTATTTCTTGTTAGAATTAAGTAGTTATTATCATGTAATACTGCATCAGCCCTCTGGCTAGATCTAACCTTCCCTACTTAAATCAGTCTGGAGTGGAAGACTTGTTCTTTTGTTTCCATTCTTCCATCTTCCACGTTTAATCTAGAATGGACCCAAGGTTCATTTTTCTAGATAAAATTGCTACATTACGGGTAAGTAGCCAATACAACACATCCGTTAGCTGACCTGAGATGGCTGTTGATAAACACTGTAGTGTTCAGACTTTCCAGCTTCCTGGAGAAATAGTTCCAGCTGAGTATTGGCAGTCTGTAGTTTCATTAATCAGTTCACTATGGAAAATTTGGAGTTACAAAGATTAAGAAGTACCTAAACCCCATATTTATTTTTTTAACAAACAGCTTCATCAGCTAAAATGGGCCTTATTGAGACCACAAGGGGCCTTCTTCCTGGAGCAGGTAACCTTCATTAAGTCTTCAGTCTCTTACTTTCTCAGCCATATAGTAAATATTTTACCATTGGAGCACTTGAAGTGTTTTGACTGTAAATTAGAAGCAGCATCTCATGGTGACCCAAAAGATCCGTGAACAAAGAAGTTCTGTTCCAAGCCCTATCTTGGACTTGCTATGAATTTAGGAAAGTCCATTTACTTTTTCCTGTTTATCACAATACTCAGAGATGCTCAAGCCTTTCAGATGCCTTGCAAAATGCTGACATACTCAGCTAGCAGTTCTTAAAGAAACACAAACCTTGTTATGTAAGAAGACAAAATACTGTTGTTTTGGGGTATTTCTCAGAAATGGACAATGGTGTTTTTGCTGTTGTTGTAAGGTGGAACCCAGCGCCTGCCCAGATGTGTTGGAATAGGTCTTGCAAAGGAACTCATTTTCACTGGTAGACAGATTGATGGACAACAAGCTGCCTCAATTGGATTAGTAAATCACACTGTGCCACAAAACAACGAAGGAGATGCAGCTTACCAGAGAGCATTAACTTTGGCTAACGAAATCCTTCCTCAGGTCAGTGCATTGTACCTGTGGTCAGTGTAAAGGCAGTTCTGCTTCCCTTGAGAGAGAGCAAACAACTGAAATTCAGTTTTATGAAATATGAGAGCCTTGGTTCCCGCAGGTCTCTTAACTCTGTCCTTTTTGTGAATGCAGTTTCTGTAGGAACAAGCATTAACATCCAGCTGTTTAACCCACAGGACAGTTTTACCTTGCAGTTGTGGTTACACAGAGCTGCAGAGCACACCAACACCTTGCACCGTGTACATCTGTTAACTGCAGATAACATCAAATTGGTTCTTAAAAATACTTACCAACATGCTGCAAACTTCTATATGCAAGAAGGTCCTTAAGGCGCTAGGAAAACAATGCAGCAGCTACACTATTATGAACTGATGTGGCTTTATTTTTAAATGTTTGTTGTGGTTTGGTTTAGTTGATCGGTTTTCATCTTGTTTTTAATAAAGGCTCCATTTGCTGTGAAAATGGGAAAACTGGCAATAAACAGAGGAATGGAGGTACCTTATTTTTCTTTTAAATACTGAGGTGAATGAAGCAGACGGGCAGCTCTTAAAAAAAGTGCTACGCTGAAAATGTTTGGGACAGATGAGTTATAATCCATACCTTGACAAGACATTGAAAACCTTTCTGGGGGTTTTAAAGCCTTTTTTTCTTTAAAAATAAAATTAATGTGGCAGAATTTTCCTTTTAGACAGATGTTAACACTGTTGTTCTAATATAGGAGTGAAGGTCCCTCACTAGGAGAGAATGGTTATTGAGGGTTATGAAGTGTTTTTAGAGTGATGCTTCAGCCAAAACTCACTCCTGCCCTCTTATCCCCAGGTTGACATTGCATCAGGGATGGCTATTGAGGGAATGTGCTACGCCCAGGTAGGTTGGTTACCTTCATAATGCATTCCTGAAAGGAACAAATGTATGTTTCGTAAAGCCAGCTATTCACATCATCCTCTTCTATTTTCCTCTCCATAAGGGAGCACTATCAGCTAAATCTAAAACTCTTGAGAACATACTTGAATGCAGTTCCAGATCTCTATTTTGAAATATTAATTGTTGTGTCATGCACAGCTCCTTCTCTCTGCCTGCCTGAGACCACAGTCCTTCCTTAAATACTCCTTTGTCTGAAGTAATTGCGCAGTCTTGGTTTCACCAACGTTAATTATAGGATGAGTCTTACAAATGGTTTTAAACTAAATCCAGATTTCTCCTGTAGTCACGCTTTTTGACAAGTTCTAAGAGCATGCACCTTTCTCAGCTAATTGGAACAATGTAACTGTTATGCCTCTCAGTGTATTTTAAGATGGTAAAGCATTAAACTTATGGAAAACTTGTTTTCCTCTTTAGTTCTCTGGCCTTATGGCCTTTGTCTTAGGTGCTTTGCTTGCGATTTACACTACGACCCAGTCTCTTATTTACCTAATTGCAAAACATGAAAGGTAGCAGTTAATATATCACTGAAGGAAAAGCAGTCTTAGACTGCTACTGCCAAATTAATCAGTACTTAAAAAGCACATCAGACTTACCAATGAAAAACATACCTTTTTTTCCTTACATGTAGAACATTCCCACAAGAGACCGGCAGGAGGGGATGGCTGCCTTCAGGGAGAAACGACCACCTCGGTTTATTGGCAAATAATGTTTCCTTGCTTCCCCTTGGTCCTTTGAAAGTAAAGGAGGACTGAAGAGGACCCACTGATTTCTTAGGATTATTTTTATGACTGCATTCTGTGTACTTAGTTCCTTGCCTTGGACTGCATTTTTGAATACTCCACTGGATCACTTTGCTGTAGGAATTCCCAAATAAAGCATTAACTTTGTACAGCTGACCTTTTTAAAGTGCATACATCTTAAGGCAGCGGTTAGGGCCCTCAAACAGATGTCAAGGAAGGAGAAAGGAGAAGTTTTGACTCACTGTAAGCAAATTTAAAAGGATGAAAAGAAAATGCTGAAACGTGCTCCATCTAAACACTGATAGGACAAAAAATTACTCTGAAGAGAGTTAACTTACAGAGGGGAAAAAACCCCCTTCCTAAAGCTGCTTCCCATTCATTATCAGTGCTCTTCCACCTAATCAGACAGAACAAGCTGTATTAACACAGAGCAATGGTGTTTTACCCCATATCTGTTGTGAATAGTGCAAAGCACTACCACTACAGGCAGCTGAACTTAGGTCTCTTTGGTATCAGTGCATGGGAAAATGCATGACCTTGTATGTGTATGTATGTGTATATATATGGCCATCAGATCGCTCTATGCCAGGCATCATAGGCATGTCACCACTTTCCCATCACCTGGTTTCCTATGTTGCCTGATTGGAAGTTGAAGTTACTTTTCTCCTGCTTAGAGATTCTCCAGCACTGAGACATGCCACACAGTTTAACTCTACAGCTTCTCACTTCCCTAGACTGGGGCTTTCAAGCAAAAGTGAATTGGTAGAGCTAGGGAAATATATTTTTAGTAAATACAGCATAGATCATCAAATACATACTTGATAAGAAGTAGCTTACCACACTGGAACTGGGCATCACTTCCTGGTATGACAGTCTCAAAGCAAAACACAATTTCCCTTGTGCCAAAGGTTAACCCAGCAATTCTGTGGTTAAGGTAACCTTACCAGATTATACATATACAAGTTTCCTATGTAAAGATCTGCAAAGGTAAACAAGATTCAGGATCTTCAGCCTTCAAAAAAAAAGATGTCAAATGCCACAGGTGAAATGTAAGAGTTTAAAAGTCACTTCCAGAATTACTCTACCCTGCCTAAAGGCTGCACAGGAATGTGAAAAGACCTTCCTGTAACTGCAAGTCAATCTAGTGGATTTATACATACTTTTCTGCTTTAAGAGAATTCTGCTCACTGCTTGAAGTATGGGGGAACAAAACAAGAAGGGTATGGAAGATTATTTACAATCTCTGTACTTGCTGGTTGCAGAACTTCATGAAGTGGCAGCTTCACCATCTGACTGAGACTTTATCACATTCATATTGAGCTGCATCTAGTAGAAGACTTCCCTTGACACACACACACAGTTTTAGTTAAGATGCTTCAGCAAGTTCTCCTGTTACTAGGAAAAAACAATACTGTAAGGAGAGTTGTCATCTTTATTTTAAAATCTTGTAGCAATTGATTTATTTTCATTCTATTAACACCAATTTTGACAAGTTTTGTGTGCCATTTCATGTAACGGAAGGTTCATAGCAGAAGTCCTATAGCAGACAGCTCAGAAGAGTGGTAAGTAAAGGCTTGCAGGCCCAATTTCATTTTTTAAACCACCTCCATACAACCAAATCAAGAAAATTGTATATAACCAGATACACACATGAAAATTACGCAGGCCTAATTATACTTTCATACAAAAAGCAGTTCCACAACATTGATTAAATTACTGGATCAGTACCTTTTGAAGTTACTGAATTACACAATAACTAGATTATTGAAGATTAGAGGTGATGTTTTTATTTGAAGGATGGGGGTTGGGAGAAGGAAGGAGTTAAAAATAGCAAAATATGGTCATCATGAAGCAGCCATCCCTGCAAATAAACTACCAAACATTTTCTTTTTTGCTTCATTACTAATGTATTTACAGAAGTGTCTCTGAATATCAGTCAGTTGCCATGGAAGTATGGAGACTAACCAGATAAACAAAAACAATACCTGAAATTAAACTGAATTTGAATGGACATGCAGTTTGCTTCCATCACTTGCATTTTATCAGGCATCTGTATGCTGTGCAATATGTTTCATTCAACACATCACTGAAACCCGTAGAAAGAAAGAAGTTGTTACAATTAGCATCTTTATGTAAAATTACACACTCCACAAAAAGCAATTGACACAGGGCTTACATAGAACATTGGGTGGTATTTTGCATTGTGATGACTTGGAAATATAATTCACTGCACAATACTGACGGAGTATTTACAGAAAACAACAGAGCAATCATTAGTCTTATAAATAAGGTGACCAAATATCCTGGGCCTCTTACGAAGACATGCAATCCCCTTCATGATGAAGACAAGTCAGTATTTTGCTCTAATGAGCCTTCTCCTTTCCCTATCAGTATTCTGAAAACAAAAGATATCACACACAACCAAAAGCAGTCAAACAACAACAAAACCTCCTTCTTGTTATCAAATTTAAAATCTCAAGCTTACCTCATCCTTTCAGTATTGTCTCATTTTAATCCTGTTTCTATTGCTTTACTTTAGCAGGTTTCCCCTTTCCCTTATGCAATGCCAGTCCTCACCTTAGTAAGAGCAGGGAGGGCTCAGGAGAGCTGAACTGCAAAGATGCATTGTTCTAACAGTCAGGAAAACAAAAGAACACAGCTTGCAGGCAAAAGGAAAAGGAAGTTGAAGACCCTACTTGTGTTTAGAAGGGTTATGAGACAATGGACATTTTGGTCGCCTTAGTTAGAAGTCTCTTGTAACCTGCATGCATGTACCTTTGTTTTAATGTGTAAAAGTGTTGAATCTCACAACCACACACAGTTCTATTCAAACACCAAACTGGTAAACAGTGTTATGAAGAGCAATCATAGGGATGAAATAACTTTCTCTCCCAGAGGTCACAAAACAAGATATTCCTAGAAGTCTTTTTTCCAGATCAGTACAAGTCCCTGTCTTTGTAGCCAGCAGTAATCCTAGAGGTGTGACCAGCTCAAGCAGTGACCCTTTACATGGTGCATATGCAGTTGCCATTAAAGTTGACGTTCACCAACAGTTACCGTACATGGCTCTGGGTACCACAATTATTGGCAAATCACTTTAATGGTGACCACAATGTTACAAGTTACTCCAACTACACACACATCAGAAAGGATTATTACAGAGACAATACTTTACACTCCTATACCTGCAGCATTCAGTTTGGTTTGTTCTGTTGTTGTTTTCTACAGGGCGGTGGTCTCCCATGACGCATAATGTGTTTTTCCAAACTATCTAGGATGGCAATAGCAATCCTTTGGACGTGTGGATCAGTCTGGACGTTTTCCTTGATGTTGTATAAGTGCTGTAAACCACCTTCTTCAATTAACATGCTGCAGTATCTGGCAGCTGTAATAAGATTTAAAAAAGGGAATTAAAAACCATTACCTAGGGTAAATGTAGCAGATACTGGAAACAGTGATTCAAATCCACTTTCATCTCCTAGACAAGGCAGCATTTAGGACACTCCCTAAAGTGTCTGCAGAAATGCATTTGTACTTTACCAAGTGACAAGAGAACAACAGAGGTGTTTGGACAGGACTCCAGTCGTAATCAAGTGTGCTTCCATGTCTGTCTTAGCTGACTGAAAAGTGCCCTGTAATATGCATAGTATTTCCTCTCTCCATCCACCTCCTCTACAGGTATTTTAAGTGCATATACATGTATTTTAAAATACTACAGTATCTATGAGTATCCAGGTAAAAATATCACCTTTACCCCAAACATTGGTACAAAAGGTACCAGAAAATGGTTTCAGATACATCACATCACTTGAACAGCCTTGTGTGAGCATATAGGACCTGGTTCCTCCAGAAACAGTTTGCCAAACACTATTGATGGTGCCCTTCAACTAGTTCGAAGCTGCTATGAATGCCTTTTCAGGGATAAAATAATACTTTTCTTTCTACTTTCATTATTGATTGTATGAAGTTGAAAGCATACCTACATCAGCTCCAGTGTTAAGTGCAGGGACCAGGTATAAAAAGAGCTATACGTTTAATGTAACATACAAGCTTCAGAAGTTGTTACATAAAGGTCAGGAGGGCTGTAATGCAATCCACAGAGTGTTACCTCGGATGTGCCCTATTTCATTATTCATCACAGTGAAGAAACACAAGAGTTGTCTAAATGTTGACATTAAGTGTTCCACTGCAGATCACATCTACTGTACTGCTGCTAATATTTTTGTGAAGTTAGCTCATATCATACAGAGAAACAACAAAAGGAGAAAAAATAAACAAGACAAATCAATCCCATTAATTCCAGACTACTTTTCAACTTCAGCTAAAAAGAGGAAGTCAAAACAAAATGCATCCCCTCTCCAGGACAAAAAGCTGTCTTGGTGCCAAGCATCAAATAAATATTCATATTTCAAAATTAAATGTATTTCCCCTCAGTAGTTAATTACGTTTGGTTTCTCTGCAACTTTGTCCAGAAGATTCTGGCACCAACTACCATCAGAACTAAACTTCAGGAATACCATCCTGATCTCGAATCAGGAGTACACCAAGTACTTCCAGCCTCTCCATCCTACACAGCAGTTACTGTCAACACAAACCTCTGTGGCATGTTGAAAGCTCAGAGATTACGACAACACAAAATAGGTGCTAAAAATAAATAGAACATATATGAGGCCCAAAGAGAAATTACAGGATCTTAATCAAAAACTGTTATCCAGGGTCTGACCAGTACAACAGCTTTGTCAGAACAGTCCTACTTCAACATGGGAAAAGTCCTCACAGTACTTTGCACTTAGGTGCAATTATATAACATGCAATGTTTTTGTTTGATCCCAAATAGATGACTTCTCATTGTAAAAATAATGGTTTATGGGACAGGGATAAACAAGCATAAATATACTGCTATCAGGAAGATTAAAACAGCAGGCACAGAAAACACTTCTAATGCTTCAGAGGAAAGCTGCTTTCTGTCTGGTAGAAATTCATGACAATACACGCATTCATATCATACCAACTTAATGTCAAAAACAAGAAAAGGGCATGAAAAGGCAGGAAGGTTTGTTCATTCCTACATTTAGGTAGTGCTTGGGGGGTTTATTTCCTTTCCCAACATTTGGGCATTTCATCACATGCCCCCAAATCATTTTACAAACAAGACATTGGTGTTCTCATTGTGCAGATAGGAAAGCCAAATCAAGAAACTGAGTTTCACGTAACAGCAAGTCATTGCAAAAAGGTGATTAGCAATGAGGATTACCTAAAACTTCTGCTCTGATAGTAAAGGCATCACTAACTGCTACAGCCATTGCTGTTAAAAGAAATTTGTTGCCCCTTATTAATATTTACATTTCTGAGTAAAAACACTTTGCAAGCCAAAAACTTAGTTAATCTTAACACATGCCCACAGTTTGGAATGAACACTGTGCATTTAACAGTAAAATTCCAGTAAGTAAAAAGGATATAAAGAAATTATATTACTTTCCTCTCTCCTGCCCCATTTAGCCAAAGCCTAAATGTAGTTTTCCTAGAGGATTAGGAGTGAATACCCTAGGATTTCTCATTTTTCCCCATTTAAGGCTAGTGAATAATAATACTAACACAACTTTTAAGGGTGATATTATCTTAATACATACGATTTTTGCTGCAGACGTGCTGCATGGCCCACACTGCCCATAACTGGACACCAGGCGTCATGAAACAGCCAAGTAGCGGAAAAAACGGATTAAAAGACCTGTAAGAAAAGGAGAACAGCAACTTACTTTACTAGATATTACTGCTTCAGAGGCCACACGTTGTCTATGCATTCAGCTACAGGTTTAGCTAGGAGAGACAGTTGATAAGCTAGTTTTAAATGCAGCAGGCAAGCCTTTTAATGTTTAAGGCAATTACTAGTTAAAATCATATACAGTGAGTATATGCTATGCTTTACCATAGCATTTGGATGCCTCCTGCTCCTTAAAACCAGAAGTAAAGCCAGTGGAAATTATAAAGACCAGATGGGCAGTAATTATCTAATTGTACTTTCTGGCCTCAAGCTTCTTTATCTAGGACAGATAGTGCTAACCTAGAGCTCACCAGCACAGCCTTACTGGTTAGTCTTTGTGTCTGAGTCTTTCAGGCATGCAGCTGAGTATCTTTACTAGGAAAGCAGCAGAATGACATTATGCTTGTCTTTTACAGGAGTCCTTAACTTTCTTTGGTCACAAAGGGAACATTAACACACTGTGCATTTTAAGCCAATAGGAGTTTTTCCACTGGACAAAACCCATGTCTGGCCAGCAGTCCACTCTGCTTTGGGAAAAAGTTTTAAATCTACTTAACTTTATTTTCCAAACTCTAAATGAAGACAATAGTTACCTGTAAGCCACCATC
Source organism: Psittacula echo (assembly GCF_963264785.1). NCBI lineage: Eukaryota > Metazoa > Chordata > Aves > Psittaciformes > Psittacidae > Psittacula > Psittacula echo. Next base: position 7,127,883 of record NC_137740.1, read on the forward strand.
TCACACTCTGGGGTTGGCCAATTCAAGATTGCAGAATGCTGCAAAACACAGAACCAAGAACACTCATTGTTAAATTCAAACACTGAAAAAAACATAAAAGAGTATGATAAAATTCACCATCTTTTCTGTACCAGCTGTTCAAGGAGAGATGTCCTCTGGCTGCGGCTTAACGTCCAGGCCTGCTCTCCTCGAGATATCAAATGAGCAATAATCCCTGCTGCAAAGTAGCTAACTTCCACCTCCACACTGTGCAATAATTTACTGATGTGGTCTATAAAGTCCTTCCACATTAATTCAGAATGGAGTTCTTTAACTTCAGCTATGTTATTCTGGAGGGGGGAAAAGAGAAAATATCAACAGGAAGAATATGATATGAGTGAGATAAATGTTTAAGTTGAATTACATTGTGTAAGTGAACACCAGAATGAGACCTTCATACATCCAGGTGACCAGTAGATGCCAAAATACTAATTTTGCTTTTGAACACTTTTTCAGTCTAATGTAGGAATTTACCTCAAAACAAAGAGGCTTTTCTTATCAGTAATTCAGGCCATTAGCATGCAGATTACACTAAACTAAAGGCTAGTTTGAACAGTCTCAAACACAATTTCACCAGTGCACAACTCTGAATTCCACTGATTTTCAACCTACTCTTTGCATCTGGACTCACCTGAAGCTTCACTCTCTGTCCTTTCTTAAAAAGCTCTTTTTGTTTACTATAACCATCAATGTCAACATAACTAGTGCTATTGGAGAACTGGTATAACAATCAAAACCAAATGTCAATTGTGATTAATGGGCACTATAAAGATTAAAGAAGAACATAAAAATACTAAGCAAGTTTTCTTTTTCATCTCACCAGAAGTCCAAGAACTTTCTGTTGGATGGATGATTCCGATGGGAAAGACTGTGGAAAAAAGAAAAACTATAGGTAACCATTTATGTTTACTATTGAAACGATGTTAACTGTAGACCTATGTTGATAACCCACCACCAAAACTGTACTCCTCACCTCTAAGACTCTCATGAAAAGTTCTAGCCCTTGATTTTCGATGAAGTGCCGACATGTTGTTGGTGATTCATCAGTGAGGTTCCAAAGTGCACTCAATGTGAACTTGAGGGTAGTGTCTACGAGATTCTGATTTGTTTTCTGTTTAACTATTTGTAGAAGTTGCTGAAAAAAGAGGCAAACACAAAAAACTCAGTTATGATTGCATACAAAAAAATGCATTAGCTCCTCTGCTTCTTTCTGCACCAACTGGAGTAATGCACAGCAAAGATGTACATGTTTAGGGTCAACCCACACAAAACCAAAGCAGCTATTAAACTTTTTACCTGTCCTTTGAACATGGTTGCCTGCTAGATGAATTCCTTTGTTTTCATCATAATTACACACGTAGTACTATTATAGATGGCACAAAGCCATCCACAGAACTTTGGATTCCACATGAACATTGACAGCATTAAACATTTACTTCAAATATTCTCTTTTTGAGCATCTTTTATCTGACAAATCTCTTTATCTGACAGATCTCTTGCTATTTTACTTTGTATTACTTGTGTCCAATTTCCCCCCTTCGGTTTCTTTTCATCTATGCCAATACATCTCATTGCTACTGTCTCTGATATTATCTCAAACAAATTCTCCAGGCTTTTCCTTCTAAAGAGCTTTCAAATGAATACAGGCTAATATGTTTCTAAGAGTTCTATCTCCTTATGCACCTTCAGGAATCCTGTTAGCATGAATAGCTGGAGAGGATGGTATTTTTCACTTTTGACTAGAGAAGAGATTCAGAGCAGCCCTGTGGAGAATGACTTGGGGGTGTTGGTCAATGAGAAAATGAACATGAGATGGCTTCAGTGTGCGCTCGCAGCCCAGAAAGCCAACTGTATCCTGGCTGCATCAAAAGGAGCGTGACCAGCAGGTGGAAGGAGGTGATCCTGCCCCTCTACTCTGCTCTCGTGACACCTCACTCGGAGTATTGTGTGCAGTTCTGGTGTCCTCAACATAAGAAAGACATGGAACTGTTGGAACAAGTCCAGAGGAGGCCACGAGGATGATCAGGGGACTGGAGCACCTCCTGTACGAAGACAGGCTGAGAAAGTTGGGGCTGTTCAGCCTGGAGAAGAGAAGGCTGCATGGAGACCTCATAGCAGTCTTCCAGTATCTGAAGGGGGCCTACAAGGATGCTGGGGATGCTCTTCATTGGGGACTGTAGTGACAGGACAAGGGGTAACGGGTTCAGACTTAAACAGGGGAAGTTTAGATTGGATCTAAGGAAGAAGTTCTTTACTGTAAGCGTGGTGAGGCACTGGAATGGGTTGCCCGGGGAAGTTGTGAGTGCTCCATCCCTAAAGGTGTTCAAGGCCAGGTTGGATGAGGCCTTGGGTGACATGGTTTAGTGTAAGGTGTCCCTGCTCATGGCAGGGGGGTTGGAACTGGATGATCTTAAGGTCCTTTCCAACCCTAACTATTCTATGATTCTATTCTATGACTGTCAGGAAAGCATCTGACTTACCCTAACAATGAAGAGTTCTGCACCAAGCTGAGCTGTTTGCTCTGTTGAAAGCTGTAAACAAATAAAACCATATCAACAATTTTGTCTAGATTTTAGAAATATTACCCTATAATCACAAGCTTGTATTTTGTACCTTTGCAGCAAGAATGGAAATTATGGCTACAGCCATCCTTTGCATGTTTTGATCTTCATGATTACACAGCCACTGCATAACAAGTTTGGCTGCTTCAAACCTGGAAGTTAAGAATAATGTTAGTTTTCAGAAGCCTCATTAGTCTCAGTAAAAGAAAGAGGTACAGAGACAACGCATCAGACAGAAATGCATACAAGACAAAAGAAACTGGAATATTATGCCGTGTACCAAAACAATGTAGAAGTGTATCGTGAAATTACAGGTACTGCATGAGCCTCAGTCAGCTCCAAGTTGTCTTTGGGTCTCTTCTAATTATACATCAAAGTGCACAGGAATTACTTCCAAAGAAGGAGGAACAATTTGGCACAATCATCTGAAGCATCAGACCAACACACTTCAAAGCATTTAGGCAATACATTTAAGTAGAAAAATCTCTACAAAAAGCAATCCCATAGTTCCTCAGAGAAATCCTGGCTTGTGTTACACACAATTAGTGATAGACCCATCCAAGTGAAGTAAAAAACACCTGTATACCAAAGGAGTTTCAGACCTATAATCAATTGTGAATTACAGGCCCAAAACAATATAGGCCAGACAAATCCAGCACACTGGAATGATTTAAACTGAGCAAAATTGAGACCAGAAACAAACCTGCCCAAAGAACAATAACAAAGCAAGAATATTCTGCAATGCCACAACTTGCTGTAACTGACATATAAAACTTGCCTGTTAAATGGAACATCCTGAAGGATTCTGTCACTGCATAGTGAAAGAAGGCAATTCTTTTGTAGCTGTGAGGAAAAAGAATTACTTCATCAGATACATACGTATTTCAGAGTATTTTCTTGCTATGAATCATTACATGTATTTCTATGAGGTCATGAGATGTGGAGAATCCTTTTAAGATCCAAAAGAGACAGGGAATCTTACAGAAAATAAAGAAACGTCTGTTACCTGTTGATGGTTTGGGAAGTGTTCCATGGCTTTCAGAAGCAAGTGAGTGACATCAGCCAGAAGTCGCACAGGCATACCTGCTGCTAAATCTTGCTTGGTTAGATTAAAGACACACGCACTTGCTGCTAACTGCACAGGCAAGTTGAGGGGGTGATTTCTCATTCCAATAACCACAAGCTGAAACGCAAGAGTTTTGCCCACGTTAGTTCCTTGACATTTGCACGCATACCCCAAGAGCGATCCACTGTTGCTTGAGGCCACAATGACTCACAGCACCCAATTTCTGCCTCTTCTCCCTTTCACTTAAGGGAAAAATCCATCTGGTGTGATTTTAGATCTCAGGAGGAACACTTCCTTCTGCTAAGTGATGCAAAGCTGACAACTTCTATTTCTCCAAGTCCTTTTGCACAGGTTATGGCAGCCTGTCAAAAGAGAGGCTGCATGGAATGCAAGAGATTCCTAGAAAGATCCAGGGTTTGCTATACACACACTGGGATAAAAACAACACCAAACCCTTTCAGAGGTGAATGAGGTAGGACAGTTTCTGCAGTGTAATGGTAATGATGTAGCTGCTTGTTGTTTGGAGACCAGACATTTCAGATCACATCCTAAGCTGCTAGGTCAGGAGAGAGCTTTTGCAGCTTCTTCCTGAAGCTGAAAACATAATTTCAACTATGTATGCTGACTGGGATCTAACTTAAAGCGTTTTTCATATTGGCTATGGATTGCCAAAGTCTTTTTGATATTGAAGAAAGCAAATTCAAGGTCACTTGTTCAACACGAAAGAGAATAGGAAAACAAAAATCATCTATCCTACTGATGCCTCTTTTTATGATCACAGTAAAAATTAAACCATCTCTGTTATTCTACACATGGGAAGCCAATACCTAGAATGGATTTCTAACGAAATTTCTAGGATTTTCCAAATTAGAGCATAATACAGAACAGTAATGGTACTTATTCACTTGCTATCATACTGGAAGGTGACAGTGGAAAGAGGTATCACTGAACGCCTTCCTTATTGTTACTGTTTTGTAAGCATCAGCAGAAGTCACTGTTGTACCTGGGGAATAAGACTAGACAGAGCTTTGATTTCACCCAGTACAGATATGTTCTAAGGACAGAATTCAGCATCTGAAGAGGACTTCATATCATCTTCAAAATTACATGGAAAAAAACTCAGATGCTACTAAATTTAGATACTTATACCTTAGTTCAGATCAATTTTACTTAACATAAAACACTACAGGGCATCTTCTACTTCACTGTTTCTAAATAGTTGTTAATGTAATAGTTGTTTAAAATAAACTATTAATAGTTTTAATAGTTGTTAATTTTTATTACAATTTCAATCATAAACATCACATTCAAAAAAGGTAAAAGCTTATAAAATAGTTTATACCCGGGTTTGAGGGCTGGGCTCAGCTTAAGGAACAATGCATGACAATCACCAAAACTATATTCTTTTACCTTTAAAATTTCAGGCTTAGTTTTTTCCATTACATGTGTCAGGCTGAATAAATGAAAAAGTGCTTCTCTCACAAAGAAAGCCCGTTCACTGTAACGCTTCAGTGCTTCAGAAATCTGTGTTTCATTTGCTTCTCCTGACACCTATGAACGGAGAAATAATCTTTAGTTCCAGATGCGATCATTTTACTTTATATTTCTTCTTAACGAAGTGCAAAGCTGCAGTTTCAAAGGTGGTAATATTTTTAACCAGATACTTCAGTAACCCAATGATTACTTTATCAGGCCATCTTAATCCTGAGCTACACAATCTTCAGACATTTTCCATGAAGAAGTATCCACATTATAAACAAAATTAGGCTTCAGTCATGTCTTTAAGCAGAACTGTATGAAACAAAAAAGTAAAAGCAGCGCTTCATAACTAAAAGCTGCTTTCAATGCACCAAATGCCTAAAAGCACTATTTGTAACTGAATGCTCTGGGAAACGCAGGTGATAAACTGATGAAGATGGTATTTTAGCTGTAATTTTTTGGCTCTGGGTTCTAGCTCTGGCATTAAAAAAAGGTATTTCCATTCTTTGTCTACATCCAGTTTCCTGTAAGTTGTAACAATAGCTTGCCGGCACCCTATTAAAGAACTAAATTGTGCTCTCTGCAAAAGTTCTTAAAACCAGACTTTAGATGCATATGAAAACTAAACAATGAGCTAAATTCAGCGAAGACTGCATTAGAAGCTATGAGCTGTTAACTAATATAAGCTTAAATTCAGAATATTAAATCAGCAACTAGCTGCAAAATTTTCCACTTCCCAATCTGCTGTATTTTCCATTTAACTCTATTTTATCTACTTGATAACTGTAAGTTGTACTGTTTGTTCCTCAGTTCTACTAGTTAATGAATCATTGCTGCAATCTCTGGGTTTTTTTCATTCTTAGGGAAGCATGCAGAACTTGTTCTTCTTACTGTGCCACGTAAGGGAAGCAAATGCTCATAGATTAAAGTGCCACATTTTTGTGCATCCTGTATTGTATATATGTATTTTTAAACTTGCTAGATCAGGAGTATATTACAGCCTTGAGAGAACTGATACCATGTTGGATTTCACTTTATGTTCTCTCCTGATCAGAACAAGACAATCCTATTTACTGACACGTTTTGCAGCCAATTATACACTATATGAAGAATTTCTACTTGAGCTGCATGTTCTCAGCAGTTATGTCTGCCTTGTGTTCCATTTTCAAGGATTTTCTATAACCAAATTCCGCAGGACTGCTGGAAAGACAGCAATATTTATTTCTGCTGTCTGCATAAGTGCTGTGTCCTGTGTATTCTTTAGCAGTACCTTAACTAAGCAGCTGAATATTCCTGAATATTTCAGTATAGTTACAAAAAGAAAGCAGAAACCCCACCCACTGCCTACAGTCTCTTCTTTAGATCCTTGACAGCTATTACAAAATGGAAGCTACACTGCTACAAGTCCATCATGATTTTCACATTACTAGAATCTTCTTCCTTCCTGCCTTTTCATAGCACAGTCACTTTAATGAAACATATTCTAAATAGCAAGGATTATATTTAATTACTTTATCCAAACATGAGGTATAATTTCCTGATGCCATACATCACCACGCCAAACGGGAACTTTCCTTCAACGACTGATTTCAACATTCATTCCGAGCGCTATCAGCTGTGACAACTCAAGACATGCTGACATTAACAACTGTCAAACGTTCCAGGAGAACAGGATTACACAACTGTGTAGCTGTGTTACCTCACTTACCTATAACAAGAGCATTCTGCATTTTAAAACTGAAGTGCAAAACTCAACTTGCATAGGAGACAGACTAAGCTATGGATACGCTATGCAAACTCTTCTTCATAACCTCTGCAGTTTCCATCATCCTCACGGCACAGCAGAAACCAAAACTCAGAGTCAAAGATGATATACCACTGACATGTCTAAACCATCCCTTTTTCTTCTTTAATTCTGACTCCTTCACAGCAGGAACAGGATAGGCTCATTGTCCAGTAAGTGCATCCATAATGACAGAACAGGGAACAACATCTTGTTGCCTGGCACTAAAAGGTAAATGCACTTTCAGCAAGCATCCTCTCATCCTATGGGGCTAAGCAATTCAGGATTTGTTCAAGAAGAGGAAGTTTTTCATCCTAAGTAATTGCTTCTTACATGTTCAGCACCAAAAGACCTTTCAAGATGAGTAGAAGTATTGTAATAGGAAATAGAAGTGGTGACAGAGTACAACAGCAGCTCAGTTATTTAGTTTTATTATATCTGCTGTGTTAATCACGAACTGCTCAAAGCTCATGCAGATTCTACCTCCACCTCTTACACACTGCTACTGTGCTGGAATCAGAGAGTATTATGCCAGTAAATGACTTCAGACTAGACAAGGTTCAGCTCTCTTAGATCTGCTATGTTAAATCAAGACCTAAGGCTCACTGAAAAGGCACAGAAAATAGATGTTTCTTACAATAGTATTATGTAAATTTAGCATTATTCATGCCAGAATCAAGTAGGAATTTGACATAAAAGTCAGTAGTTACAATTTTAAGAGTTAAAAAAATTACAGTTAAAAAAATGAACCTACAGCCTCCTTCGGAAACACCCACATACATTTGTTACAAATGATCAGCTCTCTTTTTCCTGCACATTGTAATTTTTCAGGAATATTAATTCCCCCACTTAACCTTTAGGTTTCCTTCTCCCGTTAGGAATTCTGAGTAGCCGGCATCCGTAGCAAGCAATCCTACAAACTGCATTGTGGGTCGCTGCTGAATAAATGCTTCTACAGCTTTATCTGTCACATGTTTTCTTCCAGAAATGTCCAAAGACACAAGGTTAGGCAAGATGTCTTTCTGTTCCAGTAAACGAAGCGCTATGTCTGATGTGAACTGTTTGTCATCTGAAATATCAAGGTGATTCAGGTATTTTAGTTCTCTTATTACATCCAGAATCTGGGTTGTGGTCATTTTCAAGCATTTCAGGTGGTGCATGGTCAAAGACTTGAGTCGGTCTTTGCAGGTAAGAAGTGCTGTTATATCAGTGACAGAGGTGTTTGATATATCCAGACTTTCTAATCTAGGAAGTGAAGCAACATCTGCCAAGTCCTCGTTGTAGAACAGAACATTGGTAATACTCAATGCACGAAGCCCAGACAACTGACTGAAGCACCTCTCGTATGGGTCTTCTAAAGAAAGAGTTAGTGAGTTCAGCACTAGGCATTGCAGATTTTGTTGGATCCATTTATTGCTGCCAAGTCCACTTATAATGTCTGTGATTGTTATATCTGCATTCACCCCAGTAGCATCAAGTTCCACCAGCTTGTGATGGCAGAATGCTTTCCGGAAAGCCACAGCAGAGATTTTGGCCTTTCGGATACAGGCTTGTTTCAAACGCATTTGGTTGCCTCGGAAAATGCCCACGGTTCCATCATTGAGAAGCCCTGTTGGAAAACAGCATTAGTGTTTGGCTCCAGTGGCACAAAACATCACTTCAAGGGTACAAGGTGTTAACAAAGAAAAATAACTGCAAAGTAGTTTCTCTGAGATCTTTATGACATGGGTTGAAAAGGTTTATACTTGAGATTCCACTTTTAAGATTATGATCTCACCTTCAGTATTTTCCAGGTTTAAGTCTAGGACAGATAAATTAAGATGTACTATGCACACATTACCTGTCTGGTTCAGAACATGGAACGTGCAATAAATAAAATGTGGATATGATTCCAAAGCATTCAGCCTGCTGCCTGCATTTCTGGATTTTCTCACTGAACCAGTTAAAAATGTGCTAAAACCAGGATTTGAACATTTCTGAAGTTATTCTTCCCTAAGCAACCTCAAAATAGTACCACAGCAATCAATGACCAGCCCTCATCTTGCTTTAACTCAATTGACTAATTCAGCATTTCACTGAATTCATAAGTAGAATCAATAAACTAAACTGAGATAATTAAGTTCTATATATCCCTCACGAAGAAGGTAGGAGTGTTGCTCAGGAACAAGCTGAATGTGAGAAAGAATCCTAAGAACTGATTCAAAGAGGACTAGGAAAGGGTGGGAAGGAGAGAAAGACAGCAATGAAAAAGGAAATGTAACAATCTTGTTTGAGATTATCCTTTTGCTCTGTATCAAGAATTCTGCATAAGTAGTCTTTTCTTTCTAGCATATTGGCAACATCCTAACTGAAATAATACACACACTTAGTTCTATGCACAGGATTATCCCACAACCGTATTGAGGACACCAAGACTTCTTACTCATATCTTCTCAGTGGAAGGATTACTGCTTTATAAAAAGCTATAGGAGAAGGGTGAGATTGCACAAGCATCCACAGAAAAAGAATAGGAAGAACATGTCCTTCTAGTTTTAATCTAGAGGGTTATGTCAACACCCCTGGTTTTTACCTCCTATCTCCAAGCATTCCAAACATAGACAAGAACTGAAAATGCAATATAGTTGAATAAAAGCATAATTTCCACTATAGTTTTGATTTAAGTCACAAGCTAATGATTTTCTCTGTGACAAAGTCAAATTAACACTAAGATTTGCAGACAGTTCCAAAGAGCAAACAGTGTAGGTATTTCTGACAAAGTATCTGGGGCATTCCTCTTTCGCAGAGAGAGCAAACATATGGGGTAAAACAACTGGTACCCAGCAGAACAAATTATCATTATTTATTCCGTTTAATTTGTTAAAGTATAGCTAAATTACTTCTCTTTCCTTTTTTTTTCTTCTTTTTTTTTCCTCCATCTTTTCATTTAAGGATCAAGCTAAGCTCTCTCCCTGGTCTACCTTAGCCACATCCCATTGACCTGGCATGCCATTTTTCCATCCCACACTCTGACACAGTTTGGGATGTGTCAGTGTTTGAAACTGCCTGCATCACTACTAGTACTGGTAATAAGTTTCTGGTGATTCATAGAATCACAGAATGGTTTGGGTTGAAAACAACCTTAAGATCACCCAGTTTCAACCCCACTGCCATGGGCAGGAACACCTCACACTAGACCACATCACCCAAGGCTCTGTCCAATCTGGCCTTGGAACTGCCAGGGATTTACCGCTTCTTTGGACAACCCATTCCAGTGCCTCCCCACCCTCTCAGCACAGAACTTCTTCCTTATATCTAGCCTGAACTTCCCCTGTTGAAGTTTGAACCCATTGCCCCTTGTCCTGTCACTACAGTCCCTGATGAAGAGTCCCCCCTTGGCATCCTTGTAGACCTCCTTCAGATATTGGGAGGCTGCTTTGAGGTCTCCACGCAGCTTCTCTTCTCCAGGATGAACAGCCCCAAATTCAGTTTCCTTGAATCTGATTTCTTGGGACTACTCTAAAAATTACTTATCAGAAAGTTCACGTATGTTGAAGATGTAAAAGATTTTTGAATTTGCCTTTCTTTAGGAACATTCCTTCTGTTGTATATGACTAGAATAACTTGGGAAAACTAGAATGCCAGTTTTTGAACCGTAAGACCCAATCAAATCTGCACCTATAGTATTGGGTGCTTAGCCTGTTTACAGTAATTTTTCTAGTGTCATGTCTCACCTCTTAAATAACCAGGATCCTCAGGAAGGGGTCTCCTGCCTCTCCTCTAGGGAAATCTGTACATTCACTCTTTTTATGCTATGAAGCTTTTATTGACACATTTCTCTTTGTCATGCTTAAAGCAAACAAAGGAGAGGGCAGCCCTCTCCTCAAAGATGTGCTGAGAACATGATAGGCCAGTACATAAAACATAAGACCACCACAAGGTGTTCTTCATAGATATGTACACCACTCTTAAAACTGACTACTTTCCAGCAAATAATTCCACTTCAACAAAAGTGCTAGAAGTGATGAGAAGCTATTTTAATTAAAATCACAAAATCATTTCCTAGCTTAATCACAAGGACACACAGTAAAGAAAAGTCAATTAATTGCTCTGTGAGAGATATTGATATTTGAGTGCTGCTGGAAGTAGCACAATCAAATAGTATATTCTTTTTCAGCTACTGAAAGATCTATTAAAAGGAGGTTCATTTGAAGGAACATTAAAATCATAAACCCAAGATAAAGGGCTTTCTATTTAGAATCATCTGTATGTCAATGCAACATTGAGCTGAAGCTGTGGAAACCCAAAAATAACAAATCTTCCATTAAGAGATTAAAGAACACAGTTTTAACAGCAGATTCTACTCCAAAACACACCAGAACTTCAGTAGCACATTCCAATAAAACATTTTCACTGATCCCACAAATAATTGCTTTTACCATGAAATGCCATTGTCTGCAGCAGTCGATCAGCCACTTCTTGAGGAAACATTCCTGGCTCCTGCAAGCACAATGTTCCATCTTGCCTTTCTGTGCAGAACTTCTCTAGGTTGGCAGTCAGGAAATTCAAACAGATATCAAGTAAAGAATAAGGAGAAGCTTCCTCCTATCATATGCAAAACACAATGAGACAAAGGAGATTTAGTCAAATAATTTTCTCCATCTACGGATCTTCCATTACTCTATAATGTTGGTTTTAGGCAAATCATTATTATTTGATAGTCTGATTTTCATTGGAACAGGCAAATATTAGAAAAGGAGACATCCCTCTTAGAGCCTTCGGTCACACAATAAACAACTGACTAAACTGATGGGCAGCCTCTTCCTACAGTCACCCCCAACAGCCACAGCCAGTCTGATCTGTCATGCTGAGCACTGCTCACATCCACAGAGGAGGAAAAGTAATTGCTGATAAGATCATTTGAGTTTACGAAGTCTACTGGGAATTAAGCAAGCAAGGCAGACTGAGAGAAGATTTGAAATCAAATTTTACTTCTTGATTTAAGCTATTTCTTTCAATATTTCATTTAAGTCAATTCATATTAGAAGTCTACTACTGACATACATTAGAAATGCAGATAAATTTCATATATTGTTAGGAGCAATTTTTGATACTGAAAAGGGCACTTAGAAGTTTATACTGAAAAAGGAAACTCAAAAAAAACTATTTTAATTCCAAATTCTGTGCAGCAAAGTAACAAGTATTACAGTACTCCTGCTTATAGATACCAACTTCCACCTTTTGACACCAAGTATTTGAAAATCATCTACAGTAGAACCCAGGGTACAAAGGACAAGGCAGAATATAAACTTGAACTCTTCTTCCAGAGTTTGAGATCGTCCAGTGCTATATGAAAACCTCAAAGGATTTTTATTCCATATCTAATAATAGTCTACTGTTTTCAGCCACACAGATTAATCAACATAAAGAATGAGTCGCCGCACTATGAATCATCCCCAGCACTACACAAAAGAAGGGCGAGTGACTGGTACATACTCCCCCAGACAATATTGAAAATAACAGCATGAACTCTTGCCAAATCTCATCTGTAGGAAAAACTGCAGCTTCCCTTTTATACTGACAGTTCTGGATAATTTCACCTTTCTTTCCTAGCTCATTTAACTTCTCTTTTGTTGCTTTTCTTGCCTCCTATGCTCATCACAGAAGTAGAGATATATATGAAAGGTTATATAGAAGAAATATAAAGAAAATGACAGAAATAAGTCTTCCAAAAAAGGTGCATATATTTGGAGACTGGGAGGGACCACTTCAGGGCAAAGATGGAATGGAACTTATCTTTAATGAATCATACACTGACAGCAATAAGAGACTGCAGTTTAATAGCAGCTGAGGACTTAAGTACAGGTTTGGGAACTAGGAATTCCAAATTATTCAAATACGAGCTCTTTCTGCAGCTTTTGACATGCAACTTCCAACTCCTTTGACTCCATTTTCCTAAGTGCTTACTTTTTGGGTTTGGTGGCATTTTTTTAAGCTTGATTATTATATTTTATTATTGAAAACCAGGATTTACTTTGTGATGCAACCTGCTTGTATTACCAGAAAACAGCAATCTGGCTGCCTCCAATTTTAGGCTGATATGAAAAGCAAGGGCAGACTTCGGAACTCTGAACATCTTTTGTTTCTTTATAATGTGCAACAACACCTGAAGTACTCCTAAACAGAAAAAACCTAACCAATTACTTTAAACTAGCACATTTTTTCTTAAAGTTTTTCTTTTTAACCTGAAATTAATGCACACACTCAGGATTTGTGTGACAGCTGCAGCTTCAAACACAAATCAGAATCCTTACTGAAAGGCATATGAAAACTATTCCCACTGAGACAGACATCCTCATCTCCCATTAGATCTTGTGCTTCTAATTTGACGCTTAAACATGACAAAACCAGAATCCTGCCTCTCTTCATTCTTTCTGGCCCTCTTCCACAATTTCTGCCAGAAAAATTAAAACACTTTGAGGTATCAGTGAGCAAACTCCATTGGGAATTTTTAGCCTTGCAGATAGACCACTAGCATATGACTCAGAACATTATTTTTTCAATCAGTACCTCTAACCAGCCAATGTGTAATTCAGAGAGATCGTTTTAATTCTCATATGAATTAATCGCTTTAGAAGTCCCTGCAGGACATCTCTGTACAGTAAAGGAACAAAATCCACAAGCAGGGATCAATTACACTTGCGAACACCACAGAGTCATTTTTAACTCCACCTATACCAGTTACAAGGAGACATTTGTGATGTTTCTTCAATTTTGCCAAAAGGCTGAAGAAATACACCTCAGGAAGGCTCCTGAGGTGACCTGGGTAGACAGGCAAAACGTTTTTATCTGTATCTAATAAAACCCCTTGACAAACATCATAAAACCATTTTCTAGACTGTCTGCTACCAAAATAGAAGAGCATGAATGCAGCCTGTAAACCTTTTATGTGAGCTTGTTGCATTCCTTTCCTGAACTTCCCTGTACTTAAAGAGGATATTGCCCAGTTAAAAACCTCATAGTAAACATGGTCAGTTGTATTTAAGATCTTAGGTTAGGATTTAAGTGGCTCCTTTCTCTAGTTATGCTTTGGATGACAACTTGAAAAGAAAGCTGGTGCTTGTTTTCAGCTCATTTCACTTTCTGGTTCTAGTACCCCAAAAAGACACTGTAAATGTGTGTCAGCCATAGCTCAGGATTATTGTTTTTAATTTAATGAAGATCATCCAGCAATATCTGAGTAGAAATCATTATGTGTATTTGATTTCTTCATAGCTATCTTAATTATCTGGTACTTTCATGTTACCTCATAATTTCTTTCATTCTATCAAATTAATTTGGCCAGAAAACAAGTATTAAAAAAAATTCTCCAAACCACACAATTCTGCATTACATGATTCAAGTCTGGGTATCCTCATTAGCTAAAGTACATATTATAAGAGAAACGTGACACATAAAAAACAACTGGCTTATGGAATAGTACAAAAAAAGTAGAATAATTGCATTTAGATGGGCTTTTTAAGGCTTATTTAAATTAATTCTTTTAAACAGGTAACTTTGTAATGTGCTTAATATAACCAAGGCAAACAAACAAACAACCAAGTGTCCAGGGAGGTGAAGGGGGAGTAAACTGCATGGCTACTGGCATCTGACAGTAATTCAATACACTACCGGACTGAAACGCAATATCTACTTCAACATGATGTTACCCAGGTCAGCTTATAGCTCACACACTAGTGCAGTTGGAAAGGTTCTCAAAAGGAACACCACCCTCCACATTTTCTTTTAAAAACTCCTTGAATCAACTATAAATATTCTAGAATATATTTAACCTATATTTCAAAATGCAGTCAAAAAGAAAAAAGAGCTTAAGGGCATGCATTAAAGTACCTGGAATAAGTTAGAGGATCTTAAGCCAGACATTATGCCTAGATTAAGTTGCTGAGTGTGAGTATCAAAACAAAATCCTGTTCCTTTGGGGAAGGATCACCACACAACCCCCTGATTATGCAACAATAACTAAAGAAGAGACAGTTTTAACTCATGTTTTCCATCAGTAATTCTAACCTAACTTCACACAGAAATCAAATTCCGCTGCTGTGTGGGCCTGTTTCACTATATGTATTGAGATCCTACCAACTCCAGACTGAAACATTTAGTTCCTTCTGGCTTTGTATCTTAAGACTCATTAAAAGAAATAAAACCTTTTCCACAAGTAGTTTTTTTGGGGTGAGGGTTTCCCACCTCAATAAACCCGTATAGAGCATTGGAAAACAAATACTAATTCCAGCTCCAATAAAGCCTCTTCTACAAGGTACTCCTCAATATTCATACCCAATTGCAGACTCAGCACGACAAAACCCAAGTGTGTAAGGTCAGTGTATACCAGGCCCATCTGCTTTTTTCCTCTCTGAAGTCCCAAAGAAGGAGGTGGAGGACAGGAGAAGGGACTTTTCAAACTGTGGCAGTTATTTCTCTCAGAGGTAGCAGGAAAATAAGAGATTATTTAGAGCCTTAGTTTTTTGCGTTGGACAGACCATGTTTCTAACATGTTTTCCGCCTCTCCACAGCCCCAAAACTTCACTTACTTTTTTAAAATGAACATTCTTAAAACCAAGAAATACTAACTCAGCAGTCATCAAAATTCTTCTGAGCACTAATAAGGCAGTGAAAAATAGTTCAGTGATTTACATTACGAAGAAAACTTTATGATTATCCTACTTAAACAGGATGAAACAGATACGGGCAATTTATTAACCAGGCTCAAGGAAGGATTATGCTCACAACTCAAATTTAACATTAACTATTCTGGCACGAGTGGGAACTGCTGGTTGCTCGTGATACAAAGTTGGCAGAGATCACGAAAGGCCTGAAGTTAAGTAGTGCCACATTAAACCTACATAGTAAGGCCATGTATTTCAAGATCAGTATCAAGAACTTCAGATATGAGTTCATCAATTAGAAATGACTGAAGAACCTGAATGGTTAGCTTAACCACAAGAAAGCAACGTGAGGCTGCCAAAAAAGTCATCAGGAGAAGCATCAAGCCAAAACAAGGACGTACTATGACATTTTTAAGACACTCTGAGACCCCATGGCGCTATTTATGTTAAGAGATACTTGCAGCACTTCAGTTTGAACAAAACAACTACTAGAATGCTGGGGGGGATTATCTGGAGTAGGAAACAAAACCGGCTTTCTCAGGCTAGGAGTTCAAAAGGTGAGAGATATGAATGCCACCTATAAATACAGCACAATAAGTCAAAACTATAGAAGCAGAAAAGCTATGAAGGTCAAGCACAGAGACAGCACAGCAACAAAGGTGCACATAAACGCCATGAAGTAGAATTTTTGCCATAAATTTACATGTCAGTATACAGCTCCAAAACATCAAACAATGAAGCTCTACTTTCAACCACTGAATAGAAGAGCAGGTGCAAAAGGTACCTATTTAAAAACAAAAAGTTTATTAGGGGACTAAATGAAATTAGGCTTTTAATAACAAAAGGTGCGCCTAGATAACCCAGGAAGCTCCTGCTACTCCTTTAAAAGCAAAATATGCACACTCATCTCGAAGACAGGAGCGACCAAACCAGCAACCATATGTTCCGCGCCAAGGCCGGCCTTCCATAAAGAAGGGTTGTTTCTCCAGCGCCAGTTTTGTCCAGCTCCATGCTGTAAGATCACGCTACTACACACCGCTTAGCAAGGCCCACGTACCGTGCATACCACAAAACCCGTGCTCTCGGGGGCACGGCTCTTTCCAGACAGCCCCTGGATAAAGCAAGCCGCAGTGGGAAAGCGCTATCGGAGGGCTGAAGGGCACCCAGGCTGCCGGGAGGCATGTGCTGGAGGGGGGAGAGATGGCTGTCCTGCCCTCCATGCCGGCCGGCCGAGGGGCTCTGCCCGCCGGGCTACCCCCGCTCCTGTGTGGCGGGACCCGGGCCGCAGCCGCTGGTCCTCGACCCCACAAAGTGCCGTGAGAGGAGCCGGTCAGCGGTAGCGAGGCCGGGTCGACCATCACCCTCGCGGCGCGGCGCTGAGGCGATGCCGGGACGCCACGGGCAGGGCTGAACCGCTGCCCCCTCGCATCGCGCCGAGCTCCAACCTCTGCCCTGCCGGGGCTAGGTCGCCCCGTTTATATAACCGGTTACACAAGAGCGAGGGCTGCCGGCCCCGCGTGTGCGGGCGGCGAGGATCCGCCGCGGCTCCGCCGGGTCGTTCCCGTTCTGCCCCTCAGCGCGGGCAGGGGCGCAGGGGGGAACGGTGAGGAGGAAAAGGCGCGCACCCAGGGCCCGCCTCACGCCCGCTGCGGCCAACGGCCTCACCTGCCCCCCGCCCGCCTGACAGATCGGGGCCCGCGGCGCCGCCATAACGGCCCCTTCACCTCAGCGCCCCGCCGCCGGGCTCTGTCACCCTGAGGCGGGGGGCAGCCTCTCCTTCTGCCTCCCTCCCTGCCTTCACCTGCACGACAGCGAAGCCCACCCATGCCCGCAGCGGCTGCCCGGCCCGCGGCGCTCACTCACCATCGCGGCGCTGGGAGCCGGAGGCGAGCGCCCAGCGAGCCGGGTCCAGGAGCACGGCTCCTTTTTTTTGCCTTTTCCCCGTTTTTCACCTCCCCCGACCTGGAAGTGAACGTCCCTGAGCCGGCCGGGAGGCAGCGCCGAGCCCGCCTCCCTTAAAGGGGCCGCGCCAGGAACACGCTGCCTGTTCGGCGGCTGAGTGGGAAGCTTAAAATGCAGGTTTAAGGATGGTAAAGTGCAAAACGTGAGGAGAAGAGGCTGTTACTCAGCAAAACGCATTGGCTTCGTGTGTTACGGGGAGTGTGAGACCTTCCCTGATGCCAGGTTGTTTTCAGCCTGGGTCAAGCTGCATCAGGGGAGGTTTAGACTGGACATGAGGAACAATTCCTTCCCCAGAGGGTGCTCAGGCATTGGAACAGGCTGCCCAGGGCAGTGCTGGAGTCACCGTCCCTGCAAGTGTCCATACACCGTGGAGACGAGGCCTCAGTGCCATGGGTTAGGGGTGGCCTTGGCAGTGCTGGGGTAATGGTTGGACTTTATGAGCTTAAAGGGCTTTTCCAACCTACTTGCTTCTATGATTCTAAGCGAGAGCAAAGGACCAGTGGGTCTGTCCAAGCGGAGGCTGCTGGGGACTGAAGCAGTGCCTTATCTCTGGGCAACCTCTCACAACCCAGAGTTCAACATCAGCTTGTTGCTCACAGATCGACCTCTCTAATTTAAATGTTTCCTGAACAAACTAGTTTATTCTGAAAAGAGGAATCATAACCTGCACCTGGACAATAGGTTTTGCCACCTGCTTCAAAGTTGCACAGAGAAGCTTTGCCACAAGCTTTAATACAAAATAATTCCAGGTTTCAGATGCAGTAGTAGGGGTGAAAACCTGTCTCCCAACAAATACATACTATAATGTGTTGTTAGAAAAGAGAATACAGTTATATTTTTGTTTCAGGACACAAAGTAGATTGATACAGTTACCGTGTCCAAGTAAAATGACATTATAAGGTGTTCACTGTTAAACCTTTTAAACAATTACTGATTCTACATGCAGCAGCTTTGAATAGTAGCTGCTTGCAAGCCAGCAAAACACATAAATAAACATTAGGGAACAACTGCTGATACCATTTATGTTTCCCTCATTGTAAGATGGCAAAATATTCTACAAATATTCTCAATTTTGTCTGTTTGGGGACCACATAGCAAAGTTCAGTTACAGTCCTAATTCTTTAGATTAGAACATTGACATAGAGACAACAAGTTACATATGCAGGATCTGACAAGTGTCTGGCTCTGAATTTAACTACTTAAAAGTCTACTTTGCTTAGAAGAAATAATGTATATAATTATGGACACAGAGAGTGGCTCAGATTAGGAAGGGGCCTGTGCTGTTATTCTTAGTCCATTACGTGTTCCTTCCACATCCTGGTGGTTTTCGGAGCTCTCAGGCTGTTCTTTCCATACCCATTAACAAATTCACTCACCCACTCCAACCTCGCTCCTTGTACGGAGAGGCTGTGCCACTAACTTGGCGCTGACTCAACCTTGGCATCAGAAACTGCACAGACAAAACCCCAGCGAGAACAGACCCTGCAGAGATTTAAACCAACACACTCAAAGGGATTTCTACCAAGCTTCTGCAAACGGAAATCCCTCAAAGCTGAATTTTCAGGGAAATAGCATTGCTGGTTCCAAAGCAGCTCATCTTCTGCAGAGCAGAGGAAAGCGCACAAAGCTTTCCAGGTGGCAGTCAGCATGGACCAAACTACATCTATCTTCTTGGTTTCTCATGGACACATCAATGGTTTTGGTCAATGCATTCTGAAAGCCAGATTTTAGCGCCACGTGGACAATGTGTGTCAACTCCAACCCAGATACTGCAAGGTCTGACAAGTTTTAAGGAAACACTCGATCAGAAGTTGCAACTGGAATTCCGGCAGCACGTCAGCAGGTGGTGCCGCCAGTTCGACCGGCAACCGGGTTTCTTCCTATAGGAGCCTATGGACAGGGTTTATTTACCCCAGGAGCTCACCAAGCTGATGTTATGTTACTGAACTAATCCGGGACAAAGCGTTCTCAAATATGCTTCAAAATTCATTTTAACTCAGACGTCCTTTGAAATTCATTTTAACCCTGACCTGTTACATTACATTTATAATGTCTCAGAAAATAGACATTTATAACACTCCGTTTATGCTCAAAACTGCTGGAATTGAACAGCGTGCCATATTTTGTGTAGGTAACCTTGTATCACATCTGGATTAAATTAAGCCATAACTAGAGAACTAGTGTTTGTCATGTGGTGTTAATCGCTTATCCATCTACAGGTGGTTTTGACAACCCTGTCACTGCCTGTTTGGTGACACTCGGATGAACATGGGGTTCCATCCAAAGCACCTGCAAGATATTTTGCTGTACCACAGGAAAGAACAGTCACGGGTAGCAGTCACAAGCAGCAACTCCCCCATTCTAAAACTGAGCTGAAAATCAATCAGTTAATCCATAACAGAAGTGCAGGCAGAAAGCTGGGGAATTACTAGGGCAGCCCTGGCTTCTAGGCCATGTGTAGGGTATGGATATATATGTAGTAACGTCTCCACTTACGGACTTGATTGTCCTGTGTAAGGCCTCAGCAGTACACATCCAGCGGGACAAACCTCGGGAAGTCAAACGCTGTTAGTGTGTTACTGCTTAAAACTGCTCAGTGATGCTGAGAGGGAGAGAAGAGGCAGCGCCGGCCAACAGGGGGTCTGCCACCGCCGAGCGGTCCCGGAGCCGTGCCGGGTCGGCGCCCCAAGCGTCAGTACCCGCCGGTGCGGGACGGGGACCGGGGAACTACCGGCCCCGGCGGGCGCCGCTGCATCGATCGCTCGGCACTCGCGGAAGACGCTGCATCGACGGCTCGGCGGCCACAGGCGGCCCTGCGCGGCGGTCCCAAGAGCTCCGGCATGGCCGCGTTCATCAACTTCGAGGACGAGGAGGAGGTGCGGGGGTATCTGGAGAACATGCACATCGAGTACAGCTACCAGTGCTTCAAGGAGAAGGACCCGGACGGTAAGCGGCACCGCCGTGAGCCCCGGCCCGCCGCCCCGGGGCTGGCGGCAGCCTCAAGCCCCTCTCGGTGCCTTGCAGGCTGCCAGCGGCTCGCCGACTATCTGGACGCCGTGAAGAAGGACTTTGTGGCGGCGGGGCGGGTGCTGCGCGACAACTGCGAGGCACACGGGCACAGCGAGAGCTGCTACAAGCTGGGCGCCTACCAGGCCATCGGCAAAGGTGGGCTCGGGTTTGCTTCCGCTCACTCCCCCGGGGCCCGCCTCTCCGGCCTTCAGTCGCCTCCGGTGGCGGCGGAGTACCGCGGGGTCGCGGGTTCCTCATCCGCGGCGCGGAGGACGCCGTCCGTAGTGGTCCTGAGTGCGGGCTCCGGTGCGTGGTTGATGCCTGTGGGGAAACAGCTTTCCCCTTTGCAAAGGTGCTGAGCACCTGCATTTCCTCCTGACGTTGAAGGCGGAACTAACCGCCCGTTCTGCTTCTTTTATGGCCATGTAAAAAACAGTGGGGAAGGGTGGAAAACCTTAAATTGCTTCCTTCTGAAGAATCAGCTTTAGGTTAACCACGTGTATTATTATGTCTGCATAAGTGGTAAGTGTACCTGAATTTTGCCCGGTGTTCTCTTCTTAAAATTTGAATTTATTCTCTCTTCTGGCTGTTCTTTTAGAGAAAGTAAGGAAGAAATAAACTTGTAGACTGGTAACACTGCTTAAAAGTCCACAAACCATAAGTAGGCCCCAATTCTGCCCAAAATGTATCTGCTGGTGCGGTAATGGGAAGCAGTTCAACTACTGAAGCTTCTTCCAAATGACAATACTAACAATACTTACAAGGAACATGGTATTTTTACTACAGTTCAAAAGTAATAACAGTCTCAGTGTATGTGTTGGTATACTGGCAAAAGACTACCTTGCCTAGTGTAAGCTATTAAGAAAATCATAGATGTAGTAACAGAAAGAGTGGTTTGAGAGCTTTGGGAGGGTTTTCTTGTTTGCATAAGCTGTTGTGATACTGGGGAGTGGAGGAGAGTTTCCTAACTGAAAGACATGAGCAAAACCTTTGTGACTGAGACAGTAATAGTGTCTCTGAAGTCCGCATCTCAAGTGAGGGATGCTGTACTTGCTGCAAAGCAGAGAGCACCCACCTGGTTTAGGTGTCCTTACTGTAATCTTTTGGTTTCTTGGCCTACAGGTGGATTCGAACCAGACTTGAAAGCTGCCTACAAGTCTTTTATGAAGTCATGTGAGAAAGGTGGGAAGAAGTCAGTAAATGCGTGTCACAGCGTTGGGCTGTTGGCCCATGATGGGAGAGTAAATGGTGATAAACCTGACCCCGTTGTTGCTAGAGACTATTACACAAAAGCCTGCGATGGCAACTTTGCTCCTAGCTGCTTCAACCTCAGTGTAATATACCTCCAAGGAGCACCTGGGGTCCCCAAGGACATGAACCATGCTTTGAAGTACTCACTGAAAGGGTGTGAGCTGGGTCACGCGTGGGCTTGTGCCAATGCCAGTCGAATGTACAGTCTGGGAGATGGCACTGAGAAGAATGATGCTAAGGCAGAGGATTTGAAAAACAGGGCAAAACAGTTGCATAAAGAGCAGAAAGAAGCCTCAAGTTCTATAACTTTTGGGGTGTAAAATGGTCAGTTGCAGTTACTAAGACTGCAGTTTTAAATAGTAAGTGAACTTGTTAAATTGTGAATGCAGAGTCTTCACTTAAATAAATATCCTGTATTTGGATATGCAAATAAAGCTGTATTTTTGTGGATGCAACATACGACTGTTGTGCCTTTCTGAGTTTCTGAATACACAAGTTTTAATTGTATTGCTTAGATCCTTGCTCTTCTTTAAGGAAGCCAAAAACTTCTGGCCTTTTGGAAGGTTGTCGCCATGATTTCAAATACAAAAGGCACTCTCTCATGTCTAGTGCTTTGGTATTGAGGGTTGTGTTTGGACCATTTCTAACACACACAAGTGACAGTTGCAAAGTAATCCCAGCTTCAACAGTCAGAACTGTGTGATCTCTTACAAGCAGTTGTGGAACTCTGATAGCTCTGGAGAGCTGCTCTAGGGCTGCTTTGTACCAGCATGGTTTGAGAACCTTGAGTGGGTTTATTGTCCCATATGACATCCTTGTCTCTAAATCGGAGAGACATCAATTTGATGGGTGGACCACTCGGTGGATAAAGAATTGGCTCGATGGCCACACGCAAAGAGTTGTGGTCAATGGCTCGATGTCCGGCTGGAGACCGGTAACGAGTGGTGTCCCTCAGGGATTGGTATTGGGACCGGTCTTGTTCAACATCTTTGTTGGTGACATGGACAGTGGGATTGAGTGCGCCCTCAGCAAGTTTGCCGATGACACCAAGCTGTGTGGTTCGGTTGATACGCTGGAGGGAAGGGATGCCATCCAGAGCGACCTCGACACGCTTGTGAGGTGGGCTGATGCCAACCTCATGAAGTTTAACCATGCCAAGTGCAAGGTCCTACACCTGGGTCAGAGCAATCCCAGGCACACCTAGAGGTTGGGCAGAGAAGAGATTCAGAGCAGCCCTGCAGAGAAGGACTTGGGGGTGTTGGTCGATGAGAAAATGAACACAAGCCGGCTTCAGTGTGTGCTCGCAGCCCAGAAAGCAACCGTATCCTGGGCTGCATCAAGAGGAGTGTGACCAGCAGGTCGGAGGAGGTGATCCTGCCCCTCTACACTGCTCTCATGAGACCTCACTTGGAGCATTGTGTGCAGTTCTGGTGTCCTCAACATAGAAAGGACGTGGAACTGTTGGAACAAGTCCAGAGGAGGGCCATGAGGATGATCAGGGGACTGGAGCACCTCCCATATGAAGATAGGCTGAGAAAGTTGGAGCTGTTCAGCCTGGAGAAGAGAAGGCTGCGTGGAGACCTCATAGCAGCCTTCCAGTATCTGAAGGGGAGCTATAGGGATGCTGGGAATGGACTCTTCATCAGGGACTGTAGTGACAGGACAAGGGGTAACGGGTTAAAACTTAAACAGGGGAAGTTTAGATTGGATCTAAGGAAGAAATTCTTTACTGAGAGGGTAGTGAGGCACTGGAATGGGTTGCCCAGGGAGGTTGTGAATGCTCCATCCTTGGCGGTGTTCAAGGCCAGGTTGGATGAGGCCTTGGGTGACATGGTTTAGTGTGAGGTGTCCCTGCCCATGGCAGGGGGGTTGGAACTGGATGATCTTAAGGTCCTTTCCAACCCTAACTATTCTATGATTCTATTTACTGCAAGTGAAATCTGTTATCCTCAGGCTGTATTTACGCTTGCTGATTTACTTACTTTGCTGTCCTACCAGTAAACAACACTTGTAACTAGGAGAGAAAGAGAAGACTTATTAGAGGCAGCAATAATAATTTGGTATCTTGCTGATGATTAGATTATGTTTAATGTCATCATTTCATCTGAGAATTTTTGATTTCTCAATTTGGTCTGTAAGGTTCACAGGCTGTTAGTATAATTATTCCATTAGTGCAAATGTTTATTTAATTGTAAATCCATGTTAGAGAATTATTGGATATAATTTGATTTCTAAATAATTGAGCATTCCATTGAAGCCACACCAAATTTTTATGTCCAAGTGAAAAATGCCATTGCACACCAACTCCGAAACATCCTGATGTGGGAAGTGGCACTCCTGTGCAAATAGTGGATTTATTTCTCCTCCAAGGAGCACACGGTAGTGAACATGGCAGCATGTTTTCTGCTACCTACTGCTTGAAAAATGCAGAACTTGGCAGATTTACACAAAGAGCAGCTGGCTTTTTCTCCCTCCTCTTCAGCTGTGGCTTAAAAGTTGAAGGCCCAGAACTTACTAATATGTGCAGGGGTAATTCTGTTGAGTGCAGTGAGATGGTTCCTGTGTGAGAGCTGATGGCTTGATATTTACAAGCAGTCACAGATTCCTAAACACTCTAGATGTGTTCTGTTGACATTCCCAAACCACATAGTTGTTGTTCAAGTTCTTAGTTCTTTCAAAGCTGTTCTTAAACATCTTTGTCACTGAAGCTTCACTATGCTGAGAAAGCTTTAGTGTCTTAATTGGTTCATTCAACTGTACCGTCACTCTTCAAGGCAGCATCAACAAAGCTCACTACCAGTGTCTTAGAGGGAAATACTTGTTTTAAAAGAATTGAGATTTACATTTACAGTGGATTTTGGAAAATTAAGGGTAATAAATCATCAAAAGATGCAAACTGAAAGGAAGATTGCAGGATTAATCCAGTGTACAAGCAAACCTTGATACTGTATGATTTGTTCGGTCTGTATGTGACAGCCTCAAGAGAGACAAGTGAAAGAAGGTTCTTGCATGTATTCTGCTTCAAATGTATTGAACAGTATCAGCACCCAGTTTCAAGATCGTAGAATGGTTTGGGTGGGAAGGAACCTTGAAGATCATCCAGTCCCAACCCAACCTGAGCTGCTTTCACATGATGTTTAAGTCTCACCACTTCACTTTAAAACCAAGCTTACTTTACTCTCTCTGAACACTTGTACTTCAATTGTACTGTCAGCTTTTTTAGCTGTGAGAAGTCCACCCAGGCAGCAGGTTGTTCTGGACAGTGCCTCTTGCTGTCTGCAATGATGCCAGGTCCAGGGACATGCTGCTTTAGGCCCTGAAAGTGTGAAGTTTAGATCTAGAAACATTTCAGTCGTGTTCAGATGATGCCAAACCCAAAACAGTAATGAGCCTGCATGGCAATATGTACATAGAAACATCTTACTTATAGATCTTGCAAATGAAACAGGTAGGAGAGAAAGGAACTTAATTGGCTCTGCTGGGCAGAGTTTAAGAGACCTCCTCCAGCTTGTGGAGAAAATAAGAGAGCTAGGAATTGGCCTAGATCTACGGAATTACAGATGAGTACCTAAGGCCAGATTCCCTTTCAGACAAGGCAGGCACACAAGTTTTAAATACCTTTACCCTGAATGTTGTTTTAGCATCTTGCCAAGTGTGTATGACTGCCGTGCATGCCTGACCGTTTTAGGAACACACAGTGATCACCCCTTATTCAGTTACACACAAATTGATTTACCTGGCTGCCAGCTTCTGAAACATTATGTTCTACTGCTTATAATATGGATTTAGGGAACGAGGTGCTAACTGATGAGATTTTGGGCTCAAATCCATAGCTTCTGTAGGTACAAGCTAACCATATATTTTGAAACCGCTGTCTAAATGAGCAAGGCAATATATGTATATGTATTTATGCACTGCCATATATGTGTATGTATTTATGCACTGACAAGATCTTTTATCATTTTGGTGTGTACAAATATATGCAAAGTACCACTGATTTAGAACATGAATGCGCTGGCTGCGGTCTGGGTAAAGGTACAAACTTACTACTGAAGTAAATTAAGTGGGAGAAAAAAACCCCACACTCATTTGGCTCTTGCCACCACTGCATTGTCAGAATCTCACTGCATGCTGTCTCAGGCAGAGCATGTATGAATTAAAGTAGTTCTTCCAACTCAGCCACACTTTTAACAGCCTCCTTGGGAAGGGCATGCTTGCTGCTGGAATAAAAACCCCAGCGGCACAGTGTAACGAGAGGTGGCAGTATAGGAAAAACATTCTTGCATACAGTGGGTGTTAGGCCATTGGCTCGTGTTTTCAGCAGCCTGGAAAAAACCCAGCAGTGGTGACAAAAGCGAGATTATTTCTGTTACCACAGTTAGTGTTTTGTGGCAGTTTGAGAAGATAGAGCTCTTTTAGAGAAATTCACTTTGCCTGATTCTTTGCTAGATCCTATCCTGGGCATTTGTTTCACTTGGGGAAGGTAAGAAAATGCTGCCTCTGTAGAGTGTGACAGGCTAACAGTAAAGCGGTTTGGAAGCCATGTGTCCAGAAGCCAGCAATTACAGGTGGCTCATAGTGTCAAGAATTGGGTGACATTTGAAGCCCTGATCTTCTTTGCAGTCTTTAATGCTCCCTGCCTCTAAGTGGCATGTTCAGTTCCTCAGTCCAAACCTGCCTCCCCAGAGCAGCCTCCCACTGGGAATAACACTTGTCAGTGATCCCCCGTGGGAACATCCAGTCTACACAATGAGCACCTGGGAACATCCTCCATACAAGTGACACACATTGCAGGCAAGTAAAGCCACATATAAAGTGCATGTTGTGGGGAGGCTTCCTCATAGCACTTGAGAAGTCAGAGACTTGCAGAGCTTTACTGTTATAAAATGAACTATTTTCATGAAAGCTGCCATGTGTTAGTACAGAAAGGTTTATGAAGCATCACCCAGTTTTGTGCCACTTGTTGAAAAGGCAAACCCAAATTAAGGAAGGCTCTTTAGTGACACTAAAACACCATCAAAAACAGTTTAAGGTGTTTTTAGGTTGACTCTGAACTGTTCGCTGCCTGCTGCAGACACACCTCTATCTCTTTTACGCTGGTATCAGTGGTGCTGTAACCAGTGCATTAGATGGGTGAGGCCCTCTTCTCTTTTGAGTCTTTTCCCTCCAAAGTGACAAAGCATCAAAAAAAAAAGATCAGCCAGTCTCATTTGAGGGTATTATAAATGATATGTGGTTAATGGAGTCTTTAGCTGAGACTATGGACTCTACTAATAGCAGTCGATTCTCAGCCTAGAGATTATGTTCAGGGGATGTAATCAAAATCAGTTAAGAGGTGAACATTTTACTGCAGATCTTGGCTTAAAAACACCTTCTTCTGACATGAAGGTATTACCAAACGGCTGGTATCCTCCTGCTCTTTCTTTTAAAAGGCTAAATTTCCTCTTGGAAAGAAAATTGTTCCTCCAAAGCCTCTGAGGTCAGAAGGAAAGAGTGATTGATACATGATCATAATAGCCTACTTGAAAAAATGGGAGACCTGTTGATCTCTTCAGGATCAGTGAATTGTCTAAGAAATAAAGGAGTTTACCTCAGCTTCACTGCTCCTAAACTACCATGTGCTTTCTCTTTCATTTGTGTTGATCTAAGCATACAGCTAACCTCCTTTAATAAAGCAGCAGTATGCTTCTGGCATGGTGACCAGCTCTAATTAATTAAATAGACTTAGGAATACATGGCTTTAAATGATGAAAGTATTCACTGCAGGATGCTTCCTGCAGCTGTGAAAAGATGGCCAGTGGAGTGCTGGTTTTGTAAAGAACACTGGCACCACATCATGTTGTGTTGTTAAATATCATTTGGATTAATTCTGGACAAAAGATGCTGTTGGGTAGTGAAGCTGCATGACGTTGTAGAAACAGAAAACCAGACTTGTTCTGGTGGTTCTGTTTCTGTGTTATATTGTAATAAAAGCAGTTTGCAGCTTGCTTACCTTTTATTCAGCTGTCAGTAACAACTCCTCTCTGCAATGTATGTGTGAAGGTAGTTCTGTAGCTGTACATGCACCCACATGGACCATCTGGGAGACTTTGTGTGTGTGATCACCACACCAAGAAAACAAAGTAGTGTTCCTTGTTACAGTACAAACATTTTGTTCAAGTAAGGAAAGATACTGACTCTGTTGGCAGTTTTTCTACTTCATCATGTGAGAGGAGAACTCTCCCAGGTTCTCCCAGGAGAACTTCTCCTCCTTTGGTAGATGGAGAAGGAAGAATTCCTCCTTCTGTTGTGCTTCCCAGCATCCTTCCTTGTGTTCTCAAGGACAGAGCCTTGGGTGGCATGGTTTAGTGTGAGGTGTCCCTGCCCACGGCAGGGGGGTTGGACCTGGATGACCTTAAGGTCCTTTCCAACCCTAACTATTCTGTGATTCTATGATTCTATGATCTCACCCACTAGACCTCAGAATGATACAGTTCTGCTCAGGGTTGGACAAGAAGCAAGAAGGCAGAGGGAGGAAAAGGATTCATGGCACAGCAAGAAACAGATTAGAGAATAAGCAGACTATCCAGTTGTATTATGGCCATAATCTGTGCTGGGGTAACATCCAGTGGGTTCCATTCAGGTCCTGGTATTAGGCTATTTGTGAGCACCCGTGACTGACATCCCCAACCCAGAGACCCACAACCTAAGTTTCAGGACTGTACAAAGTCCCTAGTTACATATTTCAGTACCAAACATAGTATCCTGTTCTGGTTTTCCAGACACTCTATCAACAACATGGCCCAGAATCCTCACAAAACAGATTTGTCCAGGTCTCTTCAGACTTTAATGATCAATTCTGTGCCAAATTTTCAATGTCTAATTTCATTTGGCATATCTGTAGCCTCCCAATGCTTTCATTTTTCAGTATCCACACTTGTAGCAAACACAATAACCACAAATTACACTAATTTCAGACTAAAACACATATTTATAATTTGGTGTTACTGCCTTCTACTCTAACCTAGTTACAATGGTTACTAGTTACCAATGGTACATTTGTTCCAAATATGATGTTTTCAACTTCTTCCATACACTCTTTGTTCTACAGTCTTCTTTGTCATATGGTTATATGTTTTTGTGATACAGTCTTTTCTCAGAACCCTTTTTCCCCCTAGACCAACTAGTAAGAAATTTGTGTGATATGGAACTCTAAAATCAAGGCCACTTTGGAGTGGTGATTTCAGATGGGGATTTGTGAGCAGTGTAATGGTAATGCATATGTACGCTCCAGTTCACGAGTATGGTGGGAGTTCTCTGTAAGATTTCATTCTAAGCAACACTGAAACATGGTGCTTAAAACATACCCTGGAGAGTTCTTCTTAGCAACTGAGAGACTTCGAGTAAAACAATAGAAAGAAAAAGATGAAACCCCTGCATGTTTATACAGCACTTGCCACCTGCAGCATTTTAGTGCACTTCACCCAGGGAATCACAAGAAACAGAGTGGCTTTTCAGCTCACAGAGCCATTACACATGGAGTTGGGGTAAGGAAACCAACACAGAAAAATGTTAACTGTTTGACCATGATTTCAGTGATTTCATAACTTGAAGATGAGGCTAATCTGAATTTATGTCACAAATTCCTTATCCTGACAGTCCTTGGGTGACACTAGTGGCCTGGTCTGAGCAGTTCACTGCTCACAAAAAGCACTGAAAGGAAGTGAGCTGGTTTCCTTCCAGGTCTGGGGCAGCTGGAAGCATGCAGTGTTCCTGTAGAGCTTCCTACCCAGGAAACTGTCATTGCTTTGCAACAACCTTTTCTGCAAACTTCTGGAAAGGAAACCTGGATTATCTCTATAGTTCAGGAAAGGAGGACAAGGCATTGAATGACTGTTGATGTCAGTAGGAGCCCATTCTCCAAACGATATTCAGCATGGCAAGGACTTGTCAATTCTTTACAAGCCAAAATACACTAAAATGGGAAACTGGCCTTTGAATGTTATTCTGATAATATTTATGGAGTATTATTCCGGGAAGATGCAATAGCCACCTCGGCACAAGTGTTACTAATAACCCTTGCAGAGAAAATAAGAAGCTGTGACACTGTCAACACTGCAAGCAATCTTGCTGTGTTACTTTCAGGGAAGTTCTCTTGTCTGCCTTCTTAAGTGGAATGTTTTCTCTATGGCATTGTTTTGGTTTTTTTTGTGCTTGGTACGAAGAAAGCAGATACTATCTTACTTGTCAGGTAGGCTGAGAGAGTGACGCTGGCTGTCATAGGGACCCAAACCTGCCTCAGAGTGGCAGCTCACACACCATGGTGTTTATGATGAATAGACACTGGCCCTCAGAGACATTATACATAATTTGAGGTTAAAAGATTTAGATCTTTTTGAATCTCTGAACACCTTCTAAGTTCTTTTCCACTGGGTTTTGTGAGTTTTTACATGTTCCTCGGAACCCAGGGACTGACACAGTCACAAAAGCACCAGAATGTGTGAACAAATATTCAATACAAGCAATGGTTTCTGTAGGAGCAGCACAAAGGTTTTGGTACAGCAAAGAGTAAAAACTTCCCACAGACAGGTAACAAAAATGTCTCTGCACTGTACTTACCTTTGTAATTCCTGTTTTCTGTGTATTACAGGATGAAATGACAATGAGTGGTATGTGCTGGATGTTCTGTTCGTTGCTCCCACAACAGATGATGGGCATTTCCAGATCACACTATCACATTGCAGTAACAATGCTGATCCAGTGATGGTTTAAACTGCAACACAAAGTAAAAGCTAGTTAATATAGTTAGAATCATGGAGTCATAGAATAGTTAGGGTTGGAAAGGACCTTAAGATCATCCAGTTCCAACCCCCCTGCCATGGGCAGGGACACCCCACACTAAACCATGTCACCCAAGGCCTCACCCAACCTGGCCTTGAACACCGCCAATGATGGAGCATTCACAACCTCCCTGGGCAACCCATTCCAGTGCCTCACTACCCTCACAGTAAAGAATTTCTTCCTTAGATCCAATCTAAACTTCCCCTGTTTAAGTTTGAACCCGTTACCCCTTGTCCTGTCACTACAGTCCCTAATGAAGAGTCCATCCCCAGCATCCTTGTAGGCCCCCTTCAGATACTGGAAGGCTGCTATGAATGATAAATGACATAAATTATAGCAGATAGGTGATCCCTAGTGATCAATTTTAATTCTCTATGAACTTTCCTAATCTAATGCCATCCTCCTATGTGTGTTAAAGTCAGAATGTATTCTCTTATGCAGTACCTGTATGTGTCCCTAGTAATCTTTAGGTAAGGATGTAAAGCATTCCGTCCTTTCAAATGCAGAATGATTTTGCCTTAGACATTGTGCAGTTACAAGCTGCAACCTAAGGCTATATTTATACCATAGCAGAGCCCTGGAAACCCTTTATATATACTATTTATTTTTTTATTATAATCTTTGGGGAACAATTTCAAGAAAGGGTTTTGATCTATGTTTTGAATAAATAACCTCCACCTGATCTCAGTAGATATTTTCCCTCAGCATTTTGCCATACTGAGCCAGAATACTTGCTGTCATCCCACAAGCAGATACATGGATGAGAACTTTGGGCCAAATTGTAGACGTTTTACATCTTACAAGCACCAGTCGAAATGTTGCCCTCTGAGAACCCAAGGGGAGGTCCTTTGCCAGGATGCAATGCCAGCATCACACACACAACCTGGGGTAATGGCATACAGAGGCAAGCGAAGACATGTGGTGCTCAGGAGCCTACTGCTGCCACTGCTGAAGAGCAGCAAGCTTCAGGCTGCTTCACTTAGTGCTCTTCAGAGGCATTAACATTGCCTGGGGATATGCATACGGTGACAGAAAGAAAGTTAGTAACTTCTTTTGATAAGTTTAAGTATGAAAGAACAAGGCTTTTTGATTCAGTTCCTGTACATCAGGCTGGATCAGAGATATTGTGAGATTGGGAAACAGATATAACCTTGAGAATTGACTGCATTGAACCTTCATACTGGAAATGTTCCTTTCAGAAAGGTCCTTGTGCAATTTGGGATACTGCTCTGCTTTTGTCATGACACTACAAATTGATGAGATAAGTGTGTGGAGAAGAGCTGATTGAGTACTCTCTGTGTTTGGCAGCTTGAACTAACAAGTGACAAACATAAATGCTGTTTCTTCTTAGAAATTGCTATGTGCAGTACAACTCAGCCTATGAATACAGTTGAAACCAAAGGGACCCTGCACATGGTCTGCAGCACATCGAGCTGGCTTCCCTCAGCTGGGACCTATGCGGTTGTTTCCAAGGACTTGCTGGAGTGTAACTTAGCTTGGCCCAGACATTCCAAGATCATTCATAGCAGAGCTGTTGAAGAAATACTAGAGTGTCTGAAAGGAGGGGTGGGCTTACAACAAAAATGAGGCACAATAAATTGTATAGCAGAGGAATTATTTCTAGCTAAAGCTTATCTGTTCTTATATGAAATAAAAACAACAGATTAATTAATTCAAAATGAATTCTACATTTTCTTATTGCTCAATAGGTAAAAGAAAAGAACATGTAATTAAATTTGTCCCTTGAAGCATCTCCTTATCCCAGGAAAGCATCTTATCAAACTGCTTTCTTCCCTGATGTCTCCAGAGTGCAGCAAGAGCTGCAGTAACACCATGTGCAACAAAAGCCTGCTGGGACTCCTTACAGATGCTTAGACTACCTTGTTTAGCCCTGAAGTTAAACAGATGATGATTTCTAGAGCTTGGTCTATGAGTGTTCCTCAAGGAAATCATCACAATCCAGACTATTTTTTTCATTTAACAAAGGAACCAGATCCAGATCATAGCATATTCAGATCAGGTTTTTCTTGGAATATAATCACAAATCAGATCAAATTAGCTCTTAGATATCTGCAAAGTGTCTGGACAACCTGAAACAAAAATCAGTCACAAGTTCAAGACCTCCTCTGTTAATTCCTTTACGATCCATACAGGGTGAAACTCCCAGTAGGAATATGCTCGTATGGCACCAATGCATGGCTGTTAATGTGCATGTATTAAATAAGGGCCTGCACAGAGTTTAAGCCCCTGAGGAGCAGAGGCTGGGACAGAAACACAGCCTTTCACCACAGGCCTCTTCGTTTTCTATCTGCAGCCAAGGCTGAGCCAGTGGGTAGGTGCATACGCATACACAAAGGTCTGGTTTTTGGAAACTGAGCAAGTTTTTTAGGTCCTACCCAGCTGTGCATTTATTTGATTGGATTGCAAGAGCTGTTTGAAGCTTTCCCAGAACCCATTAAAGGCTGAAGAGTGCCCCAGCACTTCAGATTGCAGGCGGTCTAAGTGCTCAGAATGGAGAAAAGATTAGAGCTAGCCATCTGTATTTAAACCCCCCCGTAACCCCACAACAAATGCCAAATGTTCTCATGATCTGGTGAGCCTTTTGTGTGCTGGCCTCTCCACAGCTGTGTTTTTCTTATTTTCCTGTGGGAGGACTGTTCCCTTGGCTACCAGTGCTGGCCTCTAATAGTTGGCATTTGGGCACTTGGCGCTAACGGGATGAAAACATTGCTGTGCTTTTCTTGCATTCCTGCAGGAGCACAGGGAACACAACTGGATGGGTTTCCAATAGGCAACAGCTCCAGGTGATACCACTGCATCGAGTGATGTGATTTTACCCTGATGCACCTTTCTAGGTGCTGCTCCGGTACAGTTCTGCTGGCCATTGCCTTGTCAGATTGAGTGCTAATGGGTGGTAAGGTTTGAGGCTTGTTTCTCTGCACTCCTGCACAGGACATAGCACACACTTGCCTTCAGCTGCTCCAGCCAGATGAACTTCTCTTTAGCCACATGCCTCACCAGCAGCGCTACATCACCAGGCATAACATTCACAGCCACTCTCACATTAACAGGAGGGGCAAGTAGCAGCACAGACAGCTAATGCCCCAGAGCTGTAATCTGTGTCTCTTAATCTTTCTGGCGTTCTGTATTAAGGACATTGTTGCTTTCACATTAGAGCAATGCAAATAGCCTTGTCTCCAGACCTCAAGGTCCGACCTTCATTTGCCATCAAGCGCTCCACGAAACTGTTTCATTAAAGCCTCCACACAGTGACCTTTGCACAATAACCTGCTCTCTGTAGTCCCACCATGTGCTGAGGCTGCTTTCATTTAAATTACTGTTATGCTGAGGGAACCAAATACATCTTTTTCTCTACTTCAGTGCCTGCTGCAAACTAATGTCCTTCTTCCGTAGTCATGAAACACAACAAAGGGACTGTGATTCAGAGGGCAAGGTGAGGCTTGCAATCTCTATGGAAACTGGAGACCGGTCTAATGACAGGGCACAAGAAGAAGCAAGAACACAGGTCCAGCAGATGAACAGAAACCATCAGATCACAGACGAAGGTTGATAAAATGAGGCAATCAGTGTGGTGAGTGGACAAAGAGTTGTACACTGGGTAGCTGGAACCTGGGAAGGACTTGTGATTTGTAATCACCAACTCCTGTGGCACAGTAAAGCAAATACTGACACCACTAATCCGTATTGGGAGAAAAAAGGAAAAGATACAAGGATAGATAGAAAGGCTACACTGCTTTTATATTCCTTCTCTTCCTCTACCCCCCATGTTTTCTGTATGGTCGTAGCAGATGAAAATATGAGCAACTGTGATAATTCAGGGATGTGCCTGGTGCACATGCTGATCAATCCCACCGTTGTAAGCAGGGCTGCTGGCTTTGCCCACCAGAAAGCCGGGGGAGGAGGCACATGGGGAGGCATTGGTGCAGGAGCTGCATTCAGGGTTTAGCTGTTTCCCAAGAATTTGCACTGCTCCTGCCTATGCAAGAACACAGAGGTGGTGATGAGCAGCCTGCATACCTGCTTTGCATTTCTTGTTGGGAAGATGTGAGGGCAGAAACCTCTCTTTTCAGAGGCCAAAGAGGGTCTTGCTCATAAAGAAGTGTTGGAGTTCACTTTCACTTTGGCAGCCGTGAGCTATGACCAAAGAACTGCCCTGAATCCAAGAGCATGAAAGTGCTGGGGGTCCAAGGAGTGGGTCCATTGAGTCAGGCACCCAGCCCAGACTGTGACGGCACCTATCTTCCTTTTGAACAAATTGAACTCTCCCTTTTATTTCTCCAAAACTTCTCTCTGTCTCTTTTGCAAGTGTAGCTATTTCCCAAAGGTCCAGTCCTCTGTGATCACCCATGACCTGAGGCTCAGCTCTTCCTTGCTTGTTCAAGAGGCACCAGTTTCAATCATGCCCCATCCTTGTTCAGTGCACAGCACTGCACACTCACACCAGGCACTGCTCTCCAGCACATCAGCCACTGTTCACCAGTTTTCTGCCCTGACAACATCATTGTATTTAGATACAAAAGTCATACTTCTCCTTCTTGCAGATGGCACAAGGTAATTTTGTATGAATGTTCTCCTGGCAAAATCAGATTTTACTGCAGTATGAGTGATATTAAAATGAACCACACTGGGACACTAATAGGCAAATTACTAAAGTATGTGCTATATAGAAACCTGGGCAAACTGAGCTAGAAGGAGCCTTGCAGTCTATTTCTCTGTCTCAAGCCAGAATTACCTGCATTTATCATATCTGAAAGACATCTGCTCTGTCTAACCTCTACTGGAGGCTTCACAGTCGCCATCATTTTTATCCTGTGTTTATGGATCTTCCCAGCAGAAAACTCATTATTTCCTCAATGACCACAAATACAATGAATGAATGGAGAAATATGGCAATATGCAAGCAAGCAGGAACAGCCCAGCAGCACAGATGAAGGAGTCCCAGGAATCTAAAGGAAGCCCAGATTGGTTCAAGTGTTTATTTAGTTCAAGTGGACTATAGTAGAGGTGAAGAACAATTCCTCAGCATCAGAAAAGGTACCTAGCAAAGGGTCAATCTAAAAATGCAGTTAATTGCAGCAAAAGAAAGAGGCAGAATAGATGAGAGTAGTCTCTTGTACTAGTGATAAGGATTGGCTGAGATTTATTTTTCAACTGTGTTAAAGTTGAAGCTGCTCTTCATTTTTATTGTTAGTGCCATCATTGCAATTGATGCTAGAAATTAACTGCCTTATTTATTTATTGGTATGAAAAAAGCTTTACCTAGAATCCCAGAATGGTTTGGGTTGGAAGGGACCTTAAAGCTCATCCAGTTCCAACCCCCTGCCGCAGGCAGGGACACCTTCCACTAGAGCAGGTTGCTCCAAGCCCCTGTGTCCAACCTGGCCTTGAACACTGCCAGGGATGGGGCAGCCACAGCTTCTCTGGGCACCCTGTGCCAGCGCCTCAGCACCCTCACAGAGAAGAATTTCTTTCTGATATCTAATCTCAATCTCCCCTTTGGCAGGTCAAAGCCATTTCCCCTTGTCCTGTCACTATATACCCTTGTAAAAAGTCACTCTCCAGATTTCTTGTAGGCCCCCTATAATATTGGAAGACTGTTATAAGGTCTCCCTTTAGCCTTACCTGCCATGTGATGTGCTGCTGGTTTCACACCTGTACAAAGACTGCACCAGAAATCCCACCCAGATGATTAATATCTGTAACTAGAGGAAAGGCAAATAGTGGATATCTGCTACTCCCAGTTTCTGTCCCAGGACAGGTGCTATGGAGTGCATTACATCTTGATTTTATTTAAATCACTTCTATTTGAAAATGAAAGCTCTCCAGTGGCTGCGGTCCAGTTCCACGGAAAAGAGGGCCTGTGGCAGTGTTCATTGTTGGCACACAGAGCCCTGCTCTGTCACCTCCCTGGGAAGCACAGCTGAGAGGCCAAAGCTGCTGATCTGACCAAGCAGCCTGAGATGATTTACCAGCCCTAACCTGATAAATGTGCCTCTAAATGTTTGTTTAATGAGATGGAGTAGAGAAGAATACATTGTCCTTTGCAAAGATGGCTTAATATATAATTTTTCAGCCCAAAACTCCCATTTCAAAGGAAATCAGAGGGAGCCCGGTGAGGATCATGTGAAAACAGAACTCACCCACCTGCCCAGCTCAGTAAAAAGACCCTTGGTGCAACCTCATAACTCAGCCCATTTCCTTTCAAGTGTCTCATTTCGCAGAAGGCCTCAAACCCCTTTCACTGACAATTCTCTTAGATTTCCATGGGATAAAACATCAGATCCCATTTGCACATGCTGACTTTCCTCTTTGCATTTAAACTGAGCTGCCCTTGCCAGGTCAGTGCTGCCTTATCATCCTCCCCAGAACGGCTTCAGTCGTATGTAAAACTGAATTAATATTCACTTCATCCCTCATGTCTCAGAGTTTACAATCCTAGTTGCTGGCTTGGTAGCTCCAGCAAACACTAGGGAGGATTGCCAGAATCTCTGGACCTCCTAACCCTCTCCTTTGGGCCTCCCAGGTACAGTGGTGCCCCTAGACAGCATCTCTGACCACAGGCTGCTCCCCTCGGACAGAGCAGATCAATGGCCTCAGTCGGAGCATCACGGGTAGCAGACCATAGTTTCCATTTAGCTCAACATCATCATTTATTGATGGCAAGTAACAAATGCAGCCAAACGGAACAAAAAGCTGTGAAACCAGTTTATCATTGACTCAAAAGAGAAATCAATACGTTCATATATATCAAAGGGAGCAATTTCCATTAAAAAGCAAAGGGATAACTATGTTCTTTATACTTGCTAGGACCCCGTGGCTTTTAACATGTTTTAATCTCTGCCTTAAGCCTCCCTCGCAAAAGCTGATGGGCTCATACAAGAGATCAGCCCCATGTGACCTCTGTAAACCCACAGCCAATTACCAGAGCCTGCTGGGGAGGCACCTTCCCCAAAAGTACCTGGAGCAGCTGTGTGGAAGGGAGAGATTTAGAACGATTTTTGCCTGTGAATGGTCCAGAGTGACCAGGAGATGCAGTGAGGTTCAATTTGACCATAGCAACACATGCTTGTGTTTGCTCACTTAAGAAAACAAAATTACACTGATGGGGTTTATGGTTCCTCTAATTGCCAGAACACTGAGTAGGGTCAGTTCAGATCAAATGAACACTTTTAAGTGCAGTGTTTGGTGCAGGTGTCATTGTTAAAAAGAAAAAGAAAATCACAAGAAACAGCGTGAATCAGTAGCAGCCTCTTTGTCTTGTGATTGCTCGTGGTTTATTTTACTGACATGAACATTTATTGAGGCATCACTGCAAGTAGTTTCACTGTTTTCCTTTGGGAACCAAAAAAACCCTACAAAGCATTAAACTGCTGTGAGCAAAAACTCCATTAAAGAAGGCAGCAGACGCTGCAGGATCCTACAAGTGGCACACGCTGCTCTGACTTTAGGAGGCCAGTGAGTGCTCACCTGCATGGCTGCAGTCTCCCCCGGACTGCTGCTCATTACAGAGCCTTTTTCTACAGCAAAATCCACTAACAGAAGTGAACTACAACATTTGCTGCATCAGCTACATGAGGAAATGGTACATTTTCTTACTGCCAACAAGGAACTCTCAAAGTGGCCCCAGTCACAAACTTCATTTTGCACCTTAAAAGGCTGCAGTGCCAGGACTACAGGGCTAACAGCAAGTGCGGTTCAGAGAGGAACATTAACTAAGAGAAAGTACTTAACTAATACAGGCAGCAAAATCACCAGCAGAGACTCACTGCCAAGTTCACATGAGCTGGAAGCCACAGCTCTACAAAGCACAACTGCTGTTTCTCAAGGTACAAGATCCATGACAGTCCTGAACAGATAAGAAGTAGAAAAGTGTTAACTAGGGAATGCGAGGTGTATATTGAGTGAAGACTTGAAGAAGGCAGTTCTGCCTGCAATGTCAAAGTATTATTTGTACATTCACTAATATCTCCCCAGAGAAAAGACTGTGGGGAGGAAAATCTTGGGGTCTCGTGGCTATTCCAGTGAACCTGGAGTACAAACATGGATTGACGGTCATAGCAGTGGGCACGGTCCTCAGCATCACTTTCAGCTTTGGGAATGGTTACTAGACTCTGCCTTCAACTCCAAGTTACCTCATAGCTTGTGGTAGTTTGGAAGAAATTCCTGAAACACTTGTTAAAAGCAGGGATAACTAACTACAGGTGATGTGCTTTGTTTATTTTGACCTCTCTTTAGCTTTGGTTCTTACATGTCTGTACTTCAACAAGACATGCCAAGCTCACCTTTACACTGCTGTGCTGACAAAGCAGCTAGAGAGCTGCAAGGTGTACACTGGCTTGTTGTGCAAGGCCAGGAGCCAGGAAGTTTCTCCTGCTTGGCACGTGCCTGGCAATCCGCAAGCGCAGGGGCACAGGCTACCCACAGTGCTTGTTGAAAACAGGCCAGGACCACACGTGGTGTCAACATAGGGGCTCCCATGGCAAGCAGCCTGCCCAGGAAGGAGGACTTGTACTTCTGAGAGCTTCTCTCCCTCCACTGTCCTCCTGAAGCACTTTCTGGTTTAGCTTTCCTGCCTTGTAGCTCTTGTCTCCTTTCACACACTCGTAGGTGCTGTCTCGGCAGAGATGTCACCAGCGTGTTTGGCCCTAAGGGCAGCAGTGCTATTCACAAGCTAAACCACAAGATGCTACAGCACCACTCTCATACAGACAGGAGGCAAACTGACACGGTTACACTCATACCTTAACTTGCAGAGCAGACGTCACTAAGTATATAACCTCATTTTTCATTATATACTCTGTATACAAAAACATTACACCTAATTGAACATGCTTTATCTAAAATCAATTGTCACTCCCTCCTTGCAAACTCAGTGGAAGTCAAGATAAGCCCATCTGTCTTAATCCCTGAGACTAATGTTGCTTCCTCTCTTTCATTAACCTGAGTTTATCCTGCTCTCCCTTGAATGGGAAATGCATCAACAGTGAAGTTTGAGTAGCGGAAATCAAAAACATCTATACCTATATGCAAGCAGCGGGAGGCTTTTCAATTAAAAAAGGACTTTAAGAACATGTCTCTCTTTTGACAGGACAAATGCTTCTTTCAGAGAATAGGAGCTATTAAATTCATTCATGTATTGTGTTTCTTCAAGGATAGTAATGCTGTCAGAGAATGAAGTAACTTAATTGTTGAAGGGATTAATTTCTGTTCTTTGAAATTAAATATACTCAATGTCACTAAAGAAGTACTGGAGAGCTTTTCAAAGGTTGGGTGAGAGAACAGACAGTGCTTATCATCTGTCCCATTTTTTCTTGCTCAGTTTAGGTTTAAAACACAAGTCCAAGGACCATGGTGCAGGGACCTACACCTGACATAAAAGCAGCCCACGAAGTACTGAAGCAGGGCTGTCCGTGGAGGAGAAGGATGATTATATCTGGAGAATGCGGAACGGCAAGGAAGCAATGCCAGACTCAGACAAGTGATTCCTATTCATTCTATTTCCAAGTCTTTACTATCTTTAATGCCTGTTGAAATAAAACATTTGGAAGAAAAATCCACCCTGATGGTTTAACTGTCTCACTTTTTGGTTAAATTCTCAGGATGTTTCTGCTCCTCATTTGTCAAGTTCCCAGGAAGGCCAGAGCAAGGCAAGATTTAATATTCTTGTTACACCTAAAGGTAAATTGTAAGCAGAATTATAAACAACATGTACAAGCTATAAAAATTCAGAAAAATACATCTGTGCATTTCTGTTTCCTTTCATATTGTCTTTCACCTTTCTGCTTCTATTTCCCTAAATAGAAAGATAATAGTATTAATCTATTATTGAGGCTCTTGTGAGGATACATCCATTAATATTTTGGCAGCATAATGGAATAATTGCTAAGCATCATTATTGTTCTCTCTCTTTCTATTAGCACATAATGTACATCCTGAGTTGACCAGATAAACACAAAAAATAACTGTCCTCAGTATGAGGCAGAAAGGGAACATGGCAGAAATGGAACATAGTGGCTACAGAGATACTAACTAAAAACGTTTGCTGTGGGTGATATCTGTGTCTAACAAAACAACCCACTCAGTTTTAAAGAGTTAAATATATTTCTTTACTCATTTGAGCAAGTCCTGTCCGCAGCAAAGAAGCTCTGAGAATATGTCCAGATTAAATATGCTGCATGTTTACACGTGAGTTGTGATTCGGAAAACACGTATAGGACTAAACACAGGACATACATGAGATCTGCAAAGGACCACTGAGGAGGTTTCCAGATTTTAGTATGCAAAACCTACCCACTGCTTCAGTTGGATTCCCGTTTTGAGGAGCAGCCACTGTGGGAAGGACAGCCATGGAGGAGTGGAGGGACAGCTCTGCTCTAGATGTTTGTTCTGGGAAACATCTTGTGCTGGAAGAGGAAAAACAGATGGAGAAATTAAACTCAGAACAAAGACAAATTCCAGAAAGGAAGCCCAGTGGATCATGTCATGGCTGTGGATGGAAGAGCAGAGGTAAGCAGCAGCACAACCTTTCAGCTGATGAGCCCTCCACCTCCCAGGTGCCAGCACAGAGCCCACAGTATGTGAATCCCCTCCCACCACAGCTCCCAGCAAAAACAGGGAGGCCCAGGAGCCCTCTGCACTGGGAAACCACTCTCTGCTCTGTATCCTGCCTTTTTTCCCATTACCAACAAAACAACCCTTCATTGCCCCAGGCTCTACTCACCCTGTGATCATTTACCTCTTCACCATGGCTCTCTAAAATGCAGCATCCTGACCTGGCGATGTTTTACACTGGAGCACGTAAAGCCGATGCAGTGTGAAGTATCTCTCTCAGCTTAAAGCCAGGCTTTGTCTTGGAGGAGTTTTGTCCTGAGCTGCAGAACTCTAAGCCTGATTTGCAAGCAGAAGCTGCTGCTCTGCTCCCTGCAACAGCTGAGGGAGAGCCATGCACACTGCTCAAGCTATACTGAAGCACATTGCAGCCATGGTAGGCGCTGCACAGCAGCTCGCTCCATCTGTGCAACTGCTATAGTAACCAATCCCCATTTCCACAGTTTTTTTATGCAGGAATTTTGATTATCCCCAATATTATTGTGACTTTTCATTTGTCCATCTCAAAGTCTTTTCATCTGGTCTATCCCAAAGCACAGCTGGTGGCTGTTTTTACATCTATCCAGAATACCTTGGCTTTTGCTTTTGGAACAGCTCACCTTCACTTACAAATTTGTCATGATGCAGCACAGTGTTGTTTTCCATCTGAAACTGGCATGAACAGAGCACAAGTACTCAAGCTGAAATAGTCTAACAGAAATAGGCTTTTCATACTGCATCACAGTAACTGCTGCACTTCTCTTACCAAAATATATTACAGGGCCATAATCATAGCCACTGCCTGCTCAACCATGCATCAGTGCCCACCTGCGTATGTCAGCAAAGGTGCAAGGGGAGAAAGAGGACTTTGTGCAGAGGTTCTTGCAGTTGTAATCCCTAGTTTGGGAAACTGAAAACTATGTATGGGACTAACATAAGGCCATGAAACCTGATTTGCTTTTTTCCTCCCAGAAATAACAACTTCATAATAGCTTTCTGCTGGACACAGCCATCAGTTGAAGGGAGGTGATTTCTATTCGTGCTTATGCAGCTAGGGAGTTGAAGCACCCTTCTGTGGAAACCCCATAGCCATTTAAGAGGGGATTTACTCAAGGGACAAATCTCCTCATACCTGCAGGCTGGAGTGGCTGAGCCCTCTGCCCAAGAAGCTCTTCCCTGCATCCCTCTGCATCACAAGAGCCTCCTGTCCCACTCTTCCAACCTCACACTGCTTCCTCACAGCGTGAATCTGCAGTGGAGGACTTGCAAAATGGTTAATTCTTGTCACTGATGGATGTTGAGATGTACCAGTTCCATGATGGTTTGTTGATCAATGAGCATCTCCCAAGCAAACTGATTAAAAGCATGCAACCAGAGAAGGAATAAAGGTTATGGAAGAAAAACAACTTCTCACAGCACCTGGAATTTAGGGGTTTGGCCTCCAAGTCGGCCACACTGAGGCCCTGTTTTACTAAGTTACAGTATATTACTTACCACTGTCGAGAAGCCCAAGACTCCTCCTCATTCACCTTGAACCTATGGTTCTGGGTACTGCAGAGACTCAGTGAAGAGCTCATCCTGCATAAAACATTTGCCCTTTGAGCATGCCAAGATAGGACATCTCAATGCTAAGGAAGGATGTGCCGTAAGAGAATGCTTGAAATGCAATGTGCCTGAACATGCATACACCAGCTCTCCAGATAGGTTTTAAATAATATTGTTTCTCATGCAGGCCATTCTCCAGCAAAAAGTCCTTTTGCCCATTATCACAGATAAGCACGGTCATTACCTCAGGTAAGGGAAACATGAAAGGGATGCAAAAGACTCTGCTTCCTGGCATAAATCAGTTCCCGAAAGGTAATAATTTCCTCTGAGTCTCTCAAGGCTCTTCTCTGTGGTAGCCCTGTCAGATGGAGCTAATCCCACGCATCTTCAGAGCCAGACCTCTGGAGCACATGAAGAGCTGATCTGAGAGAGCACAGCAACTCCTATGTCCCTGCTGAGACGTAATGGCAAGCTCCCTGCTTCAGCGCCATGGTGCAGTAATTCTGCCCTTCTTAAAAATCATTAAAATCTCTCTAATGAGATGAAGTTTGGAAAAGTTTGGCTTTATCTCTCCTCAGAACGCTCGGTGGAGCTGCCAGCTGGCAGCTGTGTGCAGTTGAACTGCTGTAAACCTGCCTGCTCCAAGCCAGCACTGCTGGGCAAGCAGTCCTAGCAAGGCATGGTGCAAGGCATTGGAGTCCTAGAGGAAGAAAAACGCCCTTCAGAGTGTATGCAGGTGCGCCAAGGGAAATACAAAACGTGCTATTCATGTTTGCAAAGGCCTGACAGCAAATGTGGTTTTGTTTCCCAATCTGCCACATATCTCTTGCAAGATACTTACATGATTTAAACCAAAGTTGTCAGGGGAGGGGAACCTCAATCCATCCCAGTCCTGGGTGAGAACAGTCAAGGTGCCTTCCCAGGTCTGCTCTTGCTTGAGTCCCTTGGGCAAGTCCACATTAACTGCCCTCTGCCTCAAATTGACACCCCCACTGCTTCCTCCTCCATGTAGTTGTCCTGTTACACAACACCAGATTTAGGATTATGGTGGAATTGCATCATCTGGGAGGAGGAGATGCGGGACTGTGAGCAGAAGCGGAAATGCCCTTCCGAGCAATAAGGTTTTACAGTGATAGCCTGTTCCATTAGCTCAGATTTCATCACAACATGATTACCCTTGTTCATGAAGCTGCCTGGTTTAGATTAGGCTTCATGTTAAACCCATGACCCGTTTTCATTCTGGGGCTTTAGAAAATAATTTGCATGCCTCAGATTTTGAATTATTGAAGGGAATCTGGCTCCCAGGTTGTGCTTCGAGTCAGAATTCATTCTTCAGGAAAGACAGACTCAATGCATTTTAAATGTAAAAGTCAAATCTGGCTGGGAAGAAAGCCCATGTCAGCTACCAGTCTTTTATTCTGTGATATAACTAGACAGTGTACTAGAAAACACAAGCCAGATGTGTTTATTAATTACAGAGACTGTCTCTGTAGGTATAGCTGGCTACCTGACAGAGTTTAATTAACCCAGACACAGACATCTGTCATAAAGGGTACTGAACTATTTCTTGCTCTCATTTGCATTTGAGGAATGTCCCAAGGAAAGAGGAAGGATTCATGGCAAATGCTGTCCGTTAATTTGCTTGATGTTTTTGTTTCAAGAGGAATAATCACCAGTGAGAAGCAGTGAAAACTGCAGATGGTACATAAGGATAAATGTAATGTGCATCTATATAATAAAACATGAATTTGCTATGGACGAGAGCTAGTAAAAGAAACTCAGTGAAGCAGGGCAGTTGTGCTCTATTCAACATGGTCAGAATCTGATTGTCAGCAGACAAAATGTTCTTTCTTTGAGCAGACCATTATTGCTTTTTACATGCTCTTTGCATCTCAGAACCACTCCTTAAAGCAGCCTAAATGTGTGGGGTGTCCAAAACATTTCTGGATGAGAGACACTTCACAGGTACAGGATAATAGCAATTCTTACAAAGCAAGTTTCTATTGACTTTCCATGTTCCTAGGAAATTAATTGGGTTTCTGTTTCTTTCTTTTGGTTGTTTTTAGTATGTGTTTCAGTAATGAATAAATGGTTTAGTGCATTTCTTCCACCCAGACTAGGCAAAAAACAGTTAATCAATGCAACGCCTGAACCATATTCCACGAAAATAGCCATCTGCAGGTTGTATGAATGTTTCAACCTTTCTGAGCCTCCGGCACCTTCTTATACAACACA
The DNA here is from genome assembly GCF_963264785.1 of Psittacula echo. Taxonomy (NCBI): domain Eukaryota; kingdom Metazoa; phylum Chordata; class Aves; order Psittaciformes; family Psittacidae; genus Psittacula; species Psittacula echo. The sequence goes on from NC_137740.1 coordinate 7,172,880, forward strand.
TTTTCATTGCACTCTAAAATGCAGTGATGCCATCCCACAGCGCTGTGAGGATGTCACACACTGCTTGTGGTTTAAATGTTAAATCCTTCTCCCCAGCTCCTCTCAGTTAGAGATGCACCCACAAACCAGAGCCCTCCTGGCGCTGTGCAAATGCTTGATGGCTTTGTTGGAGAGTAGTAGGAGCAAAGAGAGCATCATGAGGCAAAACCACCAGCAGCTTTCATGATGGGTAGTTTTGGATGCTTGTTTACTCATATCAGTACCAATGGATGTTTGCTTGTTGGGGTTTTTTGGGATGATTCCAGTGATATAGGATCAGTATAGCAGATTTATCAAAGTGTGAGTTGATCTGCATTTCGTGTCTTCCATAAACACTTGTGGGAACTGTGAGGGACGGACAAAATCTTTATGCATCTCTTTGCTTTTCAGCGGTTGCCTATTGTTAATGGTAAACACATTGCAGTCTTGCTTTTTGCAATTCATCTCACATGCCTATAAATATCTGAAAAGCAGACCTTTGCTCCAAGACAGACACCTGGGTCCTTTCCAGCAGCAAATGGCAAGAACACATGTTGCTACAGGGTGAAATATCTCTCCTGGGCCATGATGAATTGCCAAGTGCAGGTTGCTGTTCATTATTTCCATTGGCTACAGGAGAAGCGTGGACAAATAGCTGAAGCTGGCTAATTTTTCGATAGTTAAAATAAGGTGAGACAAATCTGCCCTTTGCAGCTGTATCTGTTCTGTTTTGCTTTCAAAAGACCTGCTTGGTTTTACAAAACATAAGCAAGATTCTTGCTTTCAGGACAAAGCCAGGAAGACTAAAGCAACTTCCTTCCCCCACTGGCACATTGTTATTCTTCCCTAGCCATCTACTACTTGGTTTTTAAACTCTTTCCTACAAAGCACCTGGTAGTGGGCACTCTGAGGTAGCTCCTGGATTGAAATGAACCTTCACATGGGTTCTGATAGAAAGGAACACCAAATCATGCACAGGCACACTGCTGGAAAGTTGACATTTGTAGACATTCCTTGCTTTTCTTTAACTGCTAGTTTGAAAGAACATCGTCTGTTTTACCAGTCAATGCTGCAGAGAGCCAGTGTAAAACCTGTGTTGAGCTGTTGTTTCCCTTGACTGGCTTTTGCTTTTGACAAGAGAAACACATGCAACCCTTTCCTCTATCTAGTGCTCTATTTATGTGACAGCCCATTAGCAATCCTTGACTATAGAACTGCAAACTAAAAGGGGGCCCTATCAATTAATATCATTGCTATCAACTATGCAGTGAAGGAGAAAACCCCAAGTCTTTTAAAAATAAGAGACGACTTTACCAGTAGTTATTAACTGCAATTAATCTGTAGGACACTCAGAGGAATCCATAATAGAAAGCCACAAGTTATAGTCCATACCAGATGCTGGGAGAGAAACTGCCTTTTACACCTATTTGCTGTGTTGGAACTATTGTGCTTGTACAACAGGGTTTGAGTTGGGGGGAATGGTTTGGATGGGGTTTTATTTGCTAATGTAAACTTGGAATTGGCCTGTGTTGGGTTTTGGTTTGGTTTGGATTTTTTAAACTAGAACATTGTATGATTCCATCTAATTGTCTCACTTGTATTTACTTCTTTCTGCCTGAAGACAAGTGGAGAGAGCAGGGGAGCACAAAAGGAGGGGGACAGCACCACACCAGGGCAGTTCTTTGTTGGAAAGCAGTGACATTCAGAACTGCTCAAGGGTTTTACTGGTTCCCCAGTGCACAATGTGATTCAAAAAGTATTCCAAGAGGAAATACAGGGAATTAAAAGACAGCTTCACCAAGCATGTAGAAGTTACCACAAAATCTGAATTAGCAAGTCTGTGCACAAGCATGATTAAGCAGGAGACCTGTCAGTGTAGCTCTTGTAGAGAGAAGATTCCTCACAGATCTGTGCAAGCTCCTGGGAGACATACCATGGCAAAGCATTTAGTAATCATCTTCCCCAACCTCACTACTAACAGTCCAATGCGCTTTAGGACCAGGGAGGAGCACAGCAGGGAAGTGGTGCTAGAAACCAATGGGTCTGGTGGAAGGAAGGGAGGGAGGACACACTGCTGCAACTGGTGCAAGCCTAGAGTCAAAGGTAAGAAAGTGGTAAGATCAGAGGTCCCAAAAGACACTGAGGGCAGGATTGTATAATGAAGTTACCACATGGACATGATGAAATCCTATAAAGTCACTGAGATCATGCTAAAGAAACTAGAACAGTGAAATTAGTTCTTCAGCTTCTTAATGTGTTCCTAACTATCCATGTATCATCAAGGCTCATATGCGAAAGGATGCTTTTATTTTATGACAATACATAATTTGTTAGCCAGCCTACTCCTCTGCTCCCTGGTAATTTAGGTTAATGGTATTTACATCTTTTCTTTGCTGGTGATGAATCCCAGCAAACCTAGAGAATTTAAGTATCAAGAGCCAGTGGCCTGGTGTATTTAGGGAGTAACTGAAGAGCACTTGTCAGTAGTAAGAGCGCACGAGGCAGTGGCACTACTCAGGCTTTACAACCGGATGCTTATTCTTGCTGTCTTTTGGCACATCAGAATGGGACTTTCTCAGCCTTTTCATCAGTGCTAAAATGGAAAGATGGTCTCATTTGTTAATTGTCTGGGAAGAGATAAAAAACAACATTGCTACAGTTTTGTTGAACAATTTGGTTTTCACGATCTACATATCCGTATTGCCAATCAATTCACATTCCCAGCTGTCCTTCACATTCCCTGTGGATTTACCTCACTCCAATAATTCAGCATCTTCTAAAATCTGACTTGAATGAACCATTTTTTTCCCTCAACTAATTCTTATTGTTTGCAATTTGGAAGCCAGATATGACTTAGCACGTCACTGATATCCCTCGACATTCTTCAGCTTTCATTTGGCCACTGGGGAACTCTTTAGTGACTGAGTGTCAGGTTTTAATTAGATGGCTTTATTGAAATATGATTCTATGAAAAACTAGTTTATTTCAGTGCTTTACTCTTCTGAGCTGCATAAACAAAGCTGGAAAACTGAACTGCTATTGGAAAAATGGTTATTGGGAGACAACTTCTGTACAATGGCAGTTTACAGACTTTTTGTATGATGTGAAGATCACATGGTGCCCAAACCTGTAGCATTGTACAAAACACCAAACCATTGGAATCATATTCTGGAATTGTGCTGAGGGAGTTCTGATGCCAGTTTCTCTGATAATTGGGATGTATAATTAGGTTATATTTCATTTAAAGAAAGCACCTAGCAAGATGAATTCTGACTCCAATCACATTAACCAAGATTTTCAATTACATTCAGGTATCTGGAGATGCAGCAAAGTGCCTATCTCATACACTTTAGTGGAGAAGTAGCCTACAGTCTGTTTTATAAATCTCACGGCAACTTCCTTAAGGCTGGTCCTTCTTTCTTTTCTTTTCTCCAGCTTTCAGCTCTCCCAGCCTGGGTTTCAGGCTGTCTGAGAAGCCATACAGCTATGACAGCACAGTCCTGAAGATGAGCGAAATGCAGACACCAACCAGCACAGAGTCAGGGCTTCGCTAAACCGTTGTTTGGAGATGATACTTTCCTAGCAAGCACAATGAGATCATGTCTGCTTATAAAAAAGTGTAGGCAGACCATTAGATATGAAGGTAACATCAATTACTCCTCCAAATTGCTGGCACACAGGGCGAAGCAGAGATTAAAAGCAAATCTGGCCTTAACACTGTTTGTGTGTTGTGCTGTTCAGGGCTCAGCAAATGTTCTCATCCAGCAAACCCATGGGGAATCTACTTAGCCTGGCTATGAGGCCCAAAACCATAAATTATTGTACTAGAAATAAGTAGCAGTGAAAAACTTCAACATTATCTAATATTGTAGAGTTTTTTCTCCAGAGAAAACAGTTGCTATAGGAATGAAACAGCTTATGGATATGTGACGGCAAACAGAACCTGGGCTACCAAGTACATATGGAAGATTTTAGTAAGCCAACCTAGTGGGAGCTCCCTTTCATTTTCTTAGCCTGCTGTGCTGATTCTAGCTTCCGGCTATGGACTGTACTTCTCTGGAGTCCCTGAAGAACACTTCTGACGATTGAAGCTAGGTGGGAAACAGGGCATTGATTCTTATCAATCCCCTATCTACACCTTCATCCTGGCTAGATGAAAGCATCCTTGCTAGCAGTACCCCTGGGTATTTTCAAGTGCTGGTCCTGTACTGGAGAGCACAAACAGAGCAGCAAATGCCATCCATCTTCCCTAGGACAAAACAAGGACAAAACATTTTTCAGTTTCCTTAGGTGAACAGCACAGCACCTTGGTAATGAGTATTTTGGGGATTTCTCATTCAGCCAGGTTTAATGAATACTACTGATGCTGAGGAATACTGCTGTGAATAGCTGAACACAGCTGTGGTTGTTTATCAGTGAACATTTTCAATCTAGTTAAGGAACAGTGGATTTAAAAAAACAGTTTATAAAGCAGTACTGGGTAAAATACAAGTTTGCTTAAAAACCAAAGGGAACACAGGGCAAAACTATTATACATAGTATTAACTTGAAGAATTTGATCTTCAGACATCATTATTGTCTTTGCAAGGCATTCTTTAACATTTTAGTACTGTTAATGCCACAGTATTTGATCAGTTTGCATAGTAACAATCATACGTTAACACACCAAACAGTTTTGCCCTCTGATGTTTCCTGCTAAGATTTTTCTCCTAAATCTATATTCACACAGGTACCTTCCTTAAATAGGAAAGTAACAACAACATAGTGGATTATCTCAAGTGAAACCAAGCTGGTCCCAGTTTTTACATGGATTCAAACCTTTTCCCAGGTATTTTGCGTTTTTGTCTACACCAAGCTACCAATCACAAAAAGCAGCCCGAAGCCATCCCTGAAGGTACAATTAGATGCTTACAAAAAGCATGAGATTTTTAAGTAACTGCTTATGCCCTTGGGTTTTGGCAGGGGTTAAGACCTAAGCGTGCAGATTCACCAGCACTCCCCACCAAAGAGCAAGCGCTGTCTGTTCTTCTTTTGTCTCCAGAAAAATGCTTGTTATAAATCTGGGATTAAAGCTAGGTGTGTTCACAAACAAATTTGGGAAGGTGAAGTAACTGTTACTTTCTGAAAGTAATTGCTTCCTGTTGTGATTACCACAGCAATTAACGTAATTCTCTATAATACTATAGGGAATAATAAAGTTACTGGAGAAGAACAGCAAATAAATCCTTTCGTCTGCCCTAGAAAACAGATTAGCACCAAACCTAGTTTGTTATACGGACAGCAGGAGAGATGCATTGTCCTTAGCATTTCACTTTTCTGCTTTTAAATGCTTGGCTTAGTCAAAGTTACGAGACACAATTAGGTTGTTGTCACTTAGCAACCATAACTGGGTTCGGGAGCAAAGCACTTTGGAACAGACAGTACCTGACTACTAAACATTACCACTACAGTGTACCCAGGACCACTCACTTTTGCTTAAAAATGAGGAGATTGGGGCACAGGAAGACAATCAAAGTACTTTTAAAAAGTGTCCACATTCCATTTTTCAAGCTACAAAAGTTGCTTTACCTTCCCTTGATTTCCCACAATCCCATCAACCATACAGATGAGTTTTTGAAGAGATGTTTGAGACAGGAAGGACAAAGGTAAGCATCTAAAGCTGCCTCAAGGCATTAGGTACTAAAACTACCAAATTAAACTGCAAGGAAGCAGCTACATACTACAGATGTCCCAGTAGACTTCTCCTTCTGTATGTTTACATGTATCACTTAGGTGCTTTTGAGTTTCAAGTAGGTACTTAAGATGTCCTTTGATGAATAGGAAGTCATGAATTAAAAGATTATTACTGTAATTAGAACCATAGAATAGTTAGGGTTGGAAAGGACCTTGAGATCATCCAGTTCCAACCCCCCTGCCAGGGGCAGGGACACCTCACACTAAACCATGCCACCCAAGGCCTCATCCAACCTGGCCTTGAACACCTTTAGGGATGGAGCATTCACAACCTCCCTGGGCAACCCATTCCAGTGCCTCACCACCCTCTCAGTAAAGAATTTCTTCCTTATATCCAATCTAAACTTCCCCTGTTTAAGTTTGAACCCGTTACCCCTTGTCCTGTCACTACAGTCCCTAATGAAGAGTCCCTCCCCAGCATCCTTGTAGGCCCCCTTCAGATACTAGAAGGCTGCTATGAGGTCTCCACGCAGCTTCTCTTCTCCAGGCTGAACAGCCCCAACTTTCTCAGCCTCTCTTCATACGGGAGGTGCTCCAGTTCCCTGAGCATCCTCATGGCCCTCCTCTGGACTTAATTATCTATTTCCTGTAAATTGTGGGACTTTGGTACTTCAGTAGTGGTAGACACACTGGGGACAAAGATATTATTTGTTTGTATAAAAGTAACTCATTTTCCCCTCTCCCCAAAATATCCTAATTCAATGGATTTATAAGAGGTATTTAAAAGATGTGGATGTGGCACTTAGGGACACGGTTTAGTGGTGGATTTGGCAGTGCTGGGGGAATGGTTGGACTTGATGATCTTAAAGGTTTCTTAGAACCTAAATGAATCTATGATTCTATAAAAATCACACAGTCTTTTCTCTGTCTGCTGTTGTAACATGCTGGAAGGGCTATGGTAAGGAGTATGGGGAAAGGGACTGCGTAGCACCAACCATACAGAGTGGACATTCTAGCCCAGACCTTGCTGCATACCCACAGTATGCACAATTAAACATGTGCTAAGAGTTATTTAAGAAAATAAAGAATAGAAGACAGAAAAGTGACTAATTTAGAAGGATCACGATACTTAGTTAAGACTCAAGGCCTAACTCAGACATTGTTCAGACACATTCACACCAGGGGCTCTGAAAGAATCAGCTTACACCAGGGCACACAAGGGCAGCATCAGGCCCTTCAGCTCTGACCTGACAAAAGCACTTCTGAATCACAGATGCAGAGTGGGAGGCTCAGGGCCTCATCCAAGAGTGAGTCAAGTGTATATTTTCTTAGGAGCTTAAACACAGACTTGAAATATGTTGGACAGATACTACAGGAGCCCCCAATGGACGAAGCCCACTGTGGCTGGTCTCTGAGCACTAACGGATGAGGAGGCTTTTGCTCTGATAGACTAGCATCCAGCTAAATCATTCAGTTCTGGAAGACTGAATAGATAGAGCAGGAAATAGCAGTAGCCAAGTATTTCTCATTACTTTTTGCTGCTGAAAAAAATGGAAAATGGAAGAAATTAATTTGCTGAGGCATGTGATGCTTGCCTGGTTGTCCTTAAGTCTTTTGTTCAGCCCTAGTACACAGCAAAGAAAAACGTCTGAATGATTTCAGTGAGGGTTCAGTTCTCCGCTTGTCGCACAAGGCAGCAAATCTGTGGCTGACTGGAGCATGCTGCTGCTCTTTGAGGAACAGCAGCTCTCTCTTGCCACATCACTCTGCCTAATCTCTGGATCATTCCCTGGAGGTCCAGCTTGGCAAACATCATCTGCCAAGGATGCAGGTAGGAAGCAAAAAGGGAGTCAAGAGATATGAAGTGGAACCTGCAGCTATGGAGCCTTGCCAACTGAAGAGCAATTGCCTCCCCTCAAAGCAGCTCAAAGCAGTAAGCAGAAGCAACCCAGAAAACCCAGATTCCTTCCTGAGTCCCTCATTGTACCATCTCTAACCCTCTGTCCAGCAAGTGCCCGGTTAAATACCAGCTATGTGCATCCTGTGAGTATTTTAATTCTTTACTACCCATCCACAGCTATTGTACCCGCTGCCCTGTGCCGCTGGGGATCCTTCTCCATGCTGAGGGGCCTGTGCACTTCCATTAGCCATGAAGCTCAGTGTCTCCTTATGGAGCAAAGGGCTTTGAAGAGTGGGACAGGGCACAGCAGAAGCCTAAGAAAAAATGTCTAATGATACTCTTAGGCTTCAGAATATGATGCTGAGAGCCCCTGTGAGCCACAGTCACAGCAGTCAGAAGTGATCATTTCAGTATAAACAAGTGATAGTCCGTAAAGCTGCTAACACTGACAGCTAGTGGCTCCTTAGGGTTTCCAGGTTTCTGTGTCTAAAGTTCTTGTGTCCTGAAATTAGTAAAATATCCAACAACATTCTTGGAATGTTAGACACATCTCTTTTATGAGGAAAGGCTGAGAGAGCTAGGCCTGTTCAGCCTGGACAAGAGATGACTGAGAGGGGATCTTATAAATGCATACAAGTATCTTAAAGGTGGGCGTCAAGAGGATGGGGCCAGACTCTTTTCAGTGGTGCCCAGCAACAGGATAAGGGGCAATGGGCATAAACAGAAACACAGGAAGTTCCATCTGAATATGTGGAAGTACTTCTGTACTTGGAGAGTGATAAAGCACTGGAACAGGCTGCCCAGAGAGGTTGTGGAGTCTCCTGTGGAGATATTAAAAACCCACCTGGGCATGACACTATGCAACCTGCTCTAGGTGAAACTGCCTTAGCAGGGGAGTAGGACTAAATGATCTCCAAAGGTCTCTTTCAACCCTAAACTTTCTGTGATTGACATTTAAATTGCTTCTAATAATGTAACTGCACCATGAAACCACTTATTTCCTTATGCTAAAATAAGAAACTGATTGTGATATTTTTGTTCTATTAAGAGATACTCTTAATAGAGTATCTCTTACCCAGGTATGGGTTCAAACTTGAACAGGGGAAGTTTAGGTTAGATATAAGGAGGAAGTTCTTCATTGTAAGCGTGGTGAGGCACTGGAATGGGTTATCCAAGGAAGTTGTGAATGCCCCATCCCTGGCAGTGTTCAAGGCCAGGTTGGACAGAGCCTTGGGTGACATGGTTTAGTGTGAGGTGTCCCTGCCCATGGCAGGGGGGCTGGAACTGGATGATCTTAAGGTCCTTTCCAACCCTAACTATTCTATGATTCTATGACTCTTCCCCTTAAACTTATGTTCCTCATTAGCACAAAATAGTGATAATCACTGATCTAATTCTCAGGCTCCATTTATACTTAACAGTACATTAAATCTGCTCCTTAATTGCCAAAGAAATGTGGGCTCCTGGATGTTTCCTTCCAGTCCCTTTCTTAAGCACATGCAGCATTCCTGCTCCCTAAAACCTTGTTCTACAAAAGGCTGTTATGTGGCTTTGATACTGTGGAATCATACTCTTCCTAGATAGTAGACTGGGAAAGCTGTATGTTACCCAAACCTTTGTTAAAATATTCGTACTCCAAACTGGTTTCAAGACGTACCTTAAAACAAATCAGAGCTTAGATTCTGAAAGTTACCAGGAATTAGTCCAACATTTTCCAGTCAAACCCCATAGTTTTAGGTGCTGAAGTGTTCCCACTGTGTTCCCAAAAGGGAATGGCAAATTGGAAAAGTGTAAATGTTAGGAGAGGTATAAGCCAGAAGCCAAAACTCCAAATACTTTTCCCTGAATCATCTTATGCTGTGAGACTTGACATCTGCACAAACACTGTTCCCTCCTGAGGCAGAAACAAGGAAGAATTTGACATCTGAAAATAGCTTTCCCAAGAATCTTTCTCTCACACGTCTGTTGCCATGTTAGACACTAGGAAAAGTACAGAAGTGTGTGAACGTTTGGGTGTGAACACCTGATTATGTGTCACGCTGTTGTGTGATGTGCCATTAAAAGCAAGTCACAAGGGTGACTGTAATGCAAGTGTTGATGAGTACAATCGTGGGAGCTTTGGCAGTTGCTGAAGGAAAATAACTTGCACTGAATTCTTTTGCTACAGCAGCACATCTGCATCCCCTCTGGGTCAATAAGCCCTGGGTGGAGAATCTTTTTATCTCACCCAGTCCTTCTTTCCTCTTTCTTTAAAAGCTTTTCAAATAGCACAAGAAAAGAGATGCCTCACAACTTCGTTGTTGCACCTCACAAATGAGGCATGTCCCAAATGTCCCAAATGAGCCTGAACCACAGAATTTTTTGCAGATTCTGATAAAGCAGAACCTGGCAGTCTATTGGCCAGTCTTTGACAAGATATATCAGCATAATTGTACAGATTTTATTCCTAATGTAAACAACCAAACAGAACAATGCCTTCCACAGGTTTTCTGTAGAAAGACCCCTTTCTAACTGCATCTTTCCCTACTGTGCACGCTCGTGGCTCTTCTGTTTCCCTTTTTGTGTATGTCACTGGATGGGATTAGCAGTGGATGCTGAGCACCATTCAGATACAGCTCAATGATCTGCCAGTGAATTCATTCTATGGGTGTTTGAATTCCCCAACTATAACTTCCAGATTTAATTTACTCCCATTATATCACTGAAAGAATGCTGCACTTTCCTCATTCTCACCCCTGGGATACTTTACGTTTCCTTATGCCATTCCAAAAAGACATGCCAGCTGCACAAAGCATCATGTTTTGTAATGGTTTTATTTTTGGCTGGCTCATAATTAACAGTTACCTGCTGAGTTAAAGTATTATTCCACATCCCCTGCCTAACACCTCAGAGTGACTGCTCAGTGCAACCATTTTACCACTTCTTTTGTTATTATTATTTAAGGTACTATGGTATCCTGGATAAATTAGACAATGACGTTATTGAAATGATACTGCTACAACTGAGGACTCTTCAGCTCCTCATACCACTTGCTGTTGCCAAGCTGATAAATATGAAACATCGCCTGTTGATAACCTGCAAGGAACATTATTTTCCTCGAGTGGAACAAGGTCTCTAGTTGTGACGTATTGGAGGGACCTTTACCCCAACTGCCACCCATTAACATGCTAATCAGCAGCAAAGTGAAGAGTCAGAGCCAAAACTACAACCCCAAATACTAGTCAAAACTTGAAGGCAATCACTTGCATGTTACTCACCAGCAAGGCTGGCACAGATTTACTGTAACTTCATGATCTTTCTGTTTCTGTCTTTTCTCCACAGAGCAGATGACATTTATGTGAGAAGTATTTTCCGTGCTGACTGGGTGCTTTAAATCCATACAAAGAAGAAAGAATAATAAAGAGACATCAGTGAATCAATCAGTGAATCACCACTCCTGAATGAAAAGTGGAGTCAGAGAGAGGGGAAGAGGGTGTAAGAATTAGAGACTTCCCCTGCGCAATGCCAGCCCCATCCTCTTCTACCTCCCTTTCACCTCCCACCCATGCCAAATTGCTGTCAATAATTAACCTAGACGTTTTCTCTGCTTTCCTATGGGTGACCGGTACCTCTACCCCCCTCCTGTCAAATGATCTGATTACTCCATCTTCAAAAATGCAGTTAATACATCTGAAAATAGTCCATGATCATTTGCTACACACAGCATGCCAGCATCATTCCTCTCTATAGGCCCGTGCTGGCTGGACACATTCCCAGATATCTGCCTACTTCCAAGCTCCAAGGCCTGCCAAGGTAGCGTGTGTGTCTGAGTTGGCCGAACACTAGGTCATGCCACTCAGGCTCATTGTCACTTTAAAGTTTATAGCTACTTATTTTCCTTATAGTTTCATCCTTTCTATTTATTGCCCTAACACTGGAGATGTGCTGCAGGTTTGGGATTCATATTCACATCTGAGAGGGAAAGGCTTCTGTATGTAAATGATAGTTTAACTCCCCATGGGTGGAAAGGGAAGCTTTCGGAGGGGATTGGGTTTACAGTAAGGGACAGATATGCTTTTATTTGCATTGTGATCAATTACTCTGTATCAGATAAAGTAAATTACATGTTAGACAATTAAATGCAGTAGGGATTTTAAGAATGAAATTTTCACATTCTCGGACTGAGCACTCAGATTTCTTGCCTGGGAAGAAATGAGCTGACCAATGCAATTTAGGCACACCATTTTTGCCTCTAACACAAAATGAACATCCCTAATGTGTTGGCTTAGGTGCATTTACCTCCACATTTTCTCAGCAGCTCAGAACATGAACGCAGCTCAGATACAGGCAATGCTATGCAGGAAGTAGCATGCTGTTTTTCGCTGACTGCTCTTTAGGCCTCCATTCTGCAAAGGGCTGAGTGCTCTCAAGTCTCCATCTAGTCAATGAGAAGTGAAGTTATTTAACGTGTTAGACCGTATCTTACAAACTCCCTGCTATACAATCGCCTTGAGTGAATTCTGGCATTTTCCCTCCACATAACCAAAACGAGAAAATGTTGCCAGGACATGACTGAAACTCAAGAGCTGCCAGAAAGAAGTTTGAGTGGCCTGAGTTCACAGCCTGGCTCTTGTGGGATAAGTAGGTACACGCAGCAGTGGTTGCCTCTATTCTGTTAGCTCTAGTGCATTTCTTTTCCATCTGTGCCCCTCAGACTCACACTGTTGTCATCAACATGGCCGTGGTGTGCAGCTGTCAGACTCTGAGGCTGAGAACAGTGTACAGGTGGACTGAGCTGAATTTTTCATGATGCTGATATCAAACTGCTCTCACATTCTGACAGCTTTGTATGAAGAGGTCAGTAGACATTCAGACAATTGTAGGTTTCTTTCTTACTTCACTTCTTTCTTCATGGCCAATCCCACTGGAGGTCTGAGATCATCTGTGATAAACCCCAGCACAGGGAAACAATGCACTTGCTGGGACCTTTTCTGTCTTGCAGAGTTACTTTTTAGCATATAGAATTCTCTTTTTCAGTACACCTCTCTTCTGGGATCCAGCAACTGCAGATGAGGCAGCCAGTTCTGTTCTGCTGCTTTGCTGAAAGAGAGAGGGATGTGATAGGGAAGAAAAGGAAAGTGCTGTTTGCCTCCAGCCCATCTTCTCCTGGAGTACAGGTGCTCTACAGGGCATCATTCTCTCCATGGGGAGAGAAGAGGAAAGAATGAAAAGCAAGCACAGCAAGACCACATGAACAGCCCCAAATGAAGCATGAGATTAGTATCATGATATGGATATGTCATGATGGTGTGTATATATATGTCCCTCTAAAATCACAGTCCTACCAAAGTACTGTTGTACCAGCTTTACCACTAGCTTGTGCTCAGTCTCAGTATGTTGATACTCCATTGCAGAGGTAAGGCTCTGTAGGACACATGTACCACTTTACCCAGCTCCTCAAAAGGTTTAACCAGACTTCATATCGTTTGCTTTCCCAGCTTCTGCCTTCCCATGGCAGTGGAGAAAATGAAAACATAGGCAATATTGACAAATTACAGGATCTAGTAACTTGCCCTTTAAAAGAATCGTATTACTCAGAGGTGCTCTGTACATGTAGTCATTGGAGCCAATAACTTTAGCAATTGATTTCTCAACTGTGGCTTAAACTATTGTCATTACCTTTAAAACCCAATGTACTGCATGAATACCAAATGTATTTATTGGAGTTACTTGATGTCTCCCATTAATTGTGAAAAGAGCCTGAATTCGCTGCCTTTGTCATAAATAAAGCCATTTATTTCACTGGAAATATCTGGCTTTTCATTCAATAGGAAGCACTTAGATACAACTTCATGTGACCTTAAAGTCACTGCACTTTATCTCCCAGCATCATTAAAATAAGAAATAAGGTACTTATCTCTGCTTAAAAATGCAAAGGAAAATTATTCAGCTACAATATTGTTTCCTTTGTAGAAATGATTTTGGGGTGAAAGGTCTTTTTTAGGAATGTCAAAATGCAAAACAATACTGCACTGAAACAGTAACGAGTTCCTTTACTTCTTTAAAAAGCCAAATTGCATTAATTCTCATTCTTCCTTTCCCTCCCTTCACTTCTTTGCACTTAAAAAATGTCATTAGCAAACCCAGTAACAGACTAAAGGGTGCAACCAGTCTATAAAGCTCAGATGGGGTGAAAAATTGAATGTTGAAACTTTGCAAACAAGTTGCTCTGAGTCAATTTTCCTGCAGCTGGATCTATGCTCTTGTCTGTTCTCATTTCCCACAGGTACCTACGGAATTGGCAAAGTGAAGTTTCTCCTAAATAACTTGCTGGTATTCAGCATGTTGCTTTATTTCCTCTCCTATAACTGAGTTGTGCTGGTTTGACATTTTGATTCAGCACTGTAAAAAGAGCAGACTCAATTTACTGGAATTTCTGTTGTTGATGCATTTAGGACAAAAAGTACTGATTCAATTTTGCAGCACATCCATTAAGGGAAATGTATTTACCTTACATTTGTTTGCAGAACCAAGTAGTCATTTGTCAGGAACAAGAGGAACATCTCACTGCTCCCTGGAATAAGTCATAGCTTTGGACAGGGATGGTTCTGACCTGAGGCTTGGTTTCCACAAGGTTTTTCTGGTTTCCCAGATGGAGTCCTGTCCCATGGCTATTTGAAGGCCACCTGCAGAGCCATTTTGGTACTCTCTTGGCCCTGAGTACATGAACATCTGAAGGGTTTCACACTGTGTGAAAGAAAAGGGAGAACAAAGAGGTAAATAATGGCAAAGGACCATGTTATTGCAAGGTGTTACCAGTGGAATCCAGATTACCATAGTAAACATGTGAATTAACAACATATAATGTTCTTCAGCCAGCTGTCCACCCTCCCTACCGTTTCCCTCTAATTCTGGGGGCAATTTTGCATACCCTTTTAAAATTGATACTGATTTTGCCTGAATGAGGGCTCAGGATGCTCATGGCTGTCCCATCAACACCCCCCTGCCCCTGTGCACAAGTCCACCCACAGCCTAAAGAACCCATTTTCTCCCAAAACCTCTAGGTGACACTGCCTGACCCAGCTGTTGTAATGCTCAGCACAGTTGATGGAGCAGAGGAAAAACATTATGGTCCTTAATACCCTACTGCTACCAGCTTCTTTTTAACAAGGAGGAAAGGGAAGCTGTGGTTTTGTAAGAAATTAAAGCCAGAGTATCCTGAAACATCATCTGCAAAAAAGGAACTTATATGCAGCTCTTTGTACTTACACTGTTTCCACTAATCAATTTCAACACTTTGTGCTGCTGTTGCCATCAAAATGTACTCCTCTGTACATAAAGGAAGGCTCTTCAGGCTCTTCAAGTTTTTTAATGCTTTGTGTTGCTGTTGCCATCAAAATGCTCTCTTCTTCATATAAAGCAAAGATCTTCAACAGTTTTTCTAAAGGATGCAGATTGGAAAAAGCAGAGGAATAATGGAGAAGCCGAAAAAGATGTTTCTAAGTGGCAAGTGTATAACATACCTAAAATCGAAATTTTATTACATTGGACTTCCGGATTCAGAGATACCTGGATGGATTCTTCCCATACAAAGGCATCTTATACAGATGTGCTCTACAGACACACACACACACACACATACAAAAATTAGTTATCTCTACCTGTAGACCACACTCTCATGGTCACGAAGGAACAACGGAATGACAGAAAAGGGAAGCTAAGTGCAAAAATCGTGTTGACCACTAGAAGAACCATGTTGACCACCTGCTTCCACTGATCAACTCTGGAAACAGATGGCGGTGGGAACTCAGACACATCCTGGTGTTGGTGGTTCCTCAGATCAGGTTATCAATTTTTTCAGTTGCTCAGTGTAGCAGAGATCTCTTCTTTTTGAACCAGAGATAGCTTCATATGGCTGGGAACTGACTGTCCCGAAACTTGTTCATTGCAGAATTACCTTGTCCTCTGCTTTTAATGCAATATATTAATGGATCTTTATCCAACTATTTAGAATCTGTTAAAATGTAAAGTTTACTTATGTTTTTTCCTAACTTTCTAAGCTTCTAAACAAATAGGTGAGAGAAGAACAAGCAGCTCTTCCACAGACACCTACAAATTGACTACACCTCTGACCTTCTCCTGTAACAACTTCCAAATCTATTCAATAAAGTTTTGAATTCCTTACTTCAAATTAAGAGAGATGGGATTTGTGTGAGCTTCAGGCCAACAGGTGAAAACTTAAAAGCTTCTCATTTCTCTTCCCAGGAAGTAGCTGGATCTCTATGCTTTTCCTGCCTCATGTTTTTCAAAACTTGAAGAAAGGAGCAATTGTGAGGTTCTCCAACATTTATCAGGTTAGGAAAACAATTAAAACAGACATTATTTTCATTCAGTGAAACTGAGTTTTCTGTGGTCGTTCTTCCATAATTTCGAAATTGCAAAGGCCAAAGCCTTCAGGAATTATACTTAAATAATGATAATTAATTATTAAAGTCACTAAGTACTTGATTGACATTGAAGGATCATTGAGTAGGTATTTTCTGCTTAGACACAAAGTCAGTTTAGAGATTACAAGTAAATAGCCAGTTATTAATATTGAAATATCTAAGGAATGGTAGGGATGAGAAAGGTAGAACACTCTGGATGGAGCTGCCACTTCTGCCAGTGTGACTCCAAAGACAGACCCAGCCAGTCCGGTCCCAAATCAGGGGCTGCTGCTTGTGCTGCTTTGTTGGTATCTATAAATGCACAGAGACAAAGCACACTTTCTATATCCCATAGGCCATGAGGCCTGTTGCATACACAATGCATTTCCCATTTTTATTTTGCACTTACGATTAGAAAAATTCTTCAACTTTGAAAACCAAGAAATGCTGATAGCAACTCCTCCAACCAGCTTCAGTATGGCTGATAGTAGCAGAACAGCCCTGAATTTGCTTCACTATGCTTATTTAAACAACTTAAGCTTAAAATGGTCCCAGGGCAAAAATTAGGGCTATGCCTAACAAGTACATTAAACCTTATTATGCCTATTAAGCCCAGGGAGCCACCCTTGTTGCAACTGCACATTACGTTTGAAAGCAGTTATGGGCAGTGTACTGAATTCCCTAATCAAACCAGCATGGGAGGTACTTTATTGTGACATTTAGAAACCCTCAATTACAAAATACTGAGCTAAAAGTGCAAAGAAATAGATTTTCCTAACAATAGTACCAGGAAAACAAACAGGCACTGGATGAAGGCAAAGAATTGGAAGCTTATTTTGCCTTCTGGTTTTACTTTTATTCTTTTACTTCGGTATTTTAAGATACTCAAAATGAATAAAAACCCTAATATTTGAGGGAAAAAGAATCTTGTCATTTGAGCAATAAAGCATGTAGAAATCACCTAAGCGACAAAAATCAAAGGTATTTTCATCTGCAACATACAAAACAGGAGAGTATCTTTTATTATTTCATAATATCTTTAAAATGTAAAAATTACAAAAGTTCAAGTATTTATGAAGTTGAAAATATTTAATTTCTCCTCTTTCTCATCTACTATGTCTTTTATTGGTGGTTTAAAATTAAGCATATGCTTCTGGAATAGGTATTTCAAGGCTGGGATCTTTAAAGGAAACCAGATGGCAAAAATCATAAATCTCTCTTCCTTCTGCTCTTTGACAGTCCCAATCAAGGCAGTCACTGGGCTGGAAGATCAGGTTTATGTTTAGCGTTATAAAAAGATTCTCTTTGTGCATCCAATGTGGTTTTAATTTTCTAGAACCCCAGTTTAGTGAGATGGTACATGCAAACAGTTATAGAAAGATCATATACCACATCTCCATGTAGTTTGGAGGCACTGGTGCATTATTTCACACAAATAATGTGACTTGAGGATTTCTGATGCAGAATACCAAATAGCTGTAAAGAGGCACTATCACATACAAGGGTGTCACTCTCAAATAGCAGCTAAGGATCTGGTCTTAAAATGGTCAAGTATAACCAGAGACAAAACTGATGGGGTAGGTAAGTATTTTAAGGCTTTATCTGCAAATGGAAGGGATGATCTGTCCACAGCCTTAACAATACATAGCATGGCTAAATAGCTTAGAAATTCTTTTGATCACTGATCTTAAAAAACCCTCACAAGATAAAAAGAAATCCTTTATCATTAATGCTCATGATTTCAAGGCGAAGCTTGAAAGACTTGAAAGCTAAAATACAACAGCTAAGACTATGCTGGTTGCTCCCAAGACTTCTGGAGAAATAAAATCTGCAGTTAGAGCTCTTTGATTACCTGAAGTAATTTCAGCATTCACAAGTAATGCTCCAAACAGGAATACTATTGGAAAATTTTTAATACTTGCTTCAAAATAAATATTCCAACATATTTTGATGTAAAACCTCCAAAATGTTTGTGGATGTTCATTTCAACTCATTCCAGTGTTTACTGTTTCCAATGAAAACAGCTACTGAAGTCAAAAACTTCCCTACAAAACTTCACTACTTTGTTGGAAAATTCTTCCATCAACGTAATTTTAGGTTCCATGAGAATCTTTTGAGGAAACAAAGGTGAGGGAAAACAATACATTAAGAATACAACACCGCAAATGCCAGATTTTATTGAGGTACTGCATTCACATCTGTTTGTGCACCAAACAATTACACTTGGCTAAAAGACAATCATATTCCTGATGTGGAGACACCACATGAAGACAGCATACAGGGAAAGCTTAAAACAAAGCTTGGTCAACATGGTGTGCCAGATTCTGCTCTGCTTGACAACTGTGTTACCTCACTGGAACTGCACAGGGTAAAGACAACAGTTTACATGAAAATGACTAGCAGCAGGAGCTGGTGTGTGCAAATCAAAGTTTACTACTTCTCAGTACAGCAACCATACACAAATACATATCCTGGCACAGCTTTAGATTGGCCTCTGGCTGTCAACAGTGGTTGTAACAGCCAGGAAACTCCTCTGGAAGAGTGAGTCAGGCTCTTGTGGCTTACAGTCACAGTCCATCCTTGTGGCTCAGGAAATCTCTTCAAGCCACTTGGCTTTGTCAACAGCTTGTTTTGGTGGGGGTTTTGCGAAGGATGCAGCTCTCTATCTGCAAAATACCAATCAGAGTTAAGAATTAGCCTGAACAGAGGAAGACTTTTTTAACTGTGCTGCACAGCAGAATTGTTAAGGAGATTCTGCAAACAAATCCAGAACAAACCACACAGTTCAATCTGTTTCACTGGCATCACTTCTTTCCAAGCATCTCATTACTTTATCATGTGGAAAATTGCACCTCTGAAGGGCATCACTACAACTATGAAACACTAAATGGCTCCTCTGTGGATATATGTGGACGGGTAGATCTGCTGTTGCTTCTCCTCTGTGCAAGTGAGGATTTCACCTTACATGTGAAGGCTCAAGGCACAATGGTGCTATAACAAAACAAAACAAAGGCTTAGCAGATGTGTCTTTCATCTAACATTTCTATGCAGTGCCTCCTGAAATATGCATCATTAATATCTACATTATTCCACACATTTCTTTTTTTTTTATGATAGACATACTCACAATGTGTGCCTTTAATCTTGAAGGATACCAAAATATATTCCAGACTACACTTGAAGGATTTCTATACAAAGAAATCACTTCACTGCTCATTAAAACAGGATTGCTTCTGAGGTGAAGCACAACAGCTGTTAGTACAGCTGGGTTTAGAAGCAGATTGTCTGGATATGCAAAAAACAATGGACATCCACTGAAGTCTGGCCAGAAAATCTCAGCAAATTCAGCTAATGACAGAAGTTCTGAAGTGTGAAATCTTGGATTACAAGGCAAATGGCAACTAGCAGCAAACAGCATCACAGCAAAGAACATCACTTCCAATGCCGGTTCATCAAGAGGAATGATGCATATCTAAGTTATCAGTGATACTTCATAGATTCTTATTTTATTCTCCTTAAGGTGCTGGGGATAGTTACATGTTCCTGACCAACCTAAATAAAAACATACAAGACATACACATAAACTTAGGTTTGTACCCTCCCCCAGTATTGCCATCAGGTTGACAGCAGGATCAGCATGAATCAGCAGCATGCCCTGGCAGCCAAGAGGGCAAACCACATCCTGGGCTGCGTTAAACACAATATCACCAGCCAGGCAAGAGGTGATCATCCTTCTGTATTTAGACTTGGTGCAGCCTCACCTTGAGTACTGTGTGCAGGTCTTGCCTCCACAATTTAAGAAGGATTAACGTAACCGAGTGAGTCCAGAGGAGGGCAACAAAGCTGGTGAAAGGGCTGGAAGGTATGTCCTGTGAGGAGTGGCTAAGGACCTTGGTCTTGTCTAGGTTGGAGAAAAGGAGGCTGAGGGGCAACCTCATTGCTCTGTACACCTTTCTGAGGAAGTGATCTGTGAGGTGATCTATGAGGGTGGTGAGGCCCTGGCACAGGCTGCCCCGAGAAGCTGTGGCTGCCCCATCCCTGGCAGTGTTCAAGGCCAGGTTGGACAGCGCTTGGAGCAACCTGGTCTAGCGGAAGGTGTCCCTGCCTGTGGCAGGGGGTTGGAACTGGATGAGCTTTAAGGTCCCTTCCAACACAAACCATTCTGTGATTTCATGATCCTATGACCTCTTCTTCTTGGTTACAATAACATCATATCAATGGGAATGGTTCAAAGCTGCACCATGGGAGGTTTAGACTGGACATTAGGAAGTATTTCTCTATCCAGAGAGTGGTCAAGCACTGGAACAGGCTTCTTAGAGAGGTGGTCCTTGCCCCAAGCCTGTCAGTGTTTAAGAGGTATTTTAACAATGCCCTTAATTGGGCAGCCATGCAGTGGTCAGGCAGCTGGACCAGATGATTGCTGTAGGTCCCTTTCAACTGAAATAGTCTAGTCTATCTCTGCATACAGCATTTCTGCTTAAATACCATATCAGAAGGGATCTCAGATGTTCCTATTATGGCCACACTTCTTCTCCAGACCAAGGCCAGACCCACACACAGCCTGATACAGCATCCAAGACCCTCGCTAATCACAGCAGCTTGACACACATTTCCCTCCCAGACCTGGACAGACTCTAGCGAAAGCCAGGGGTTACTGGTGTGGCTTACGGGATCCCTGGGGCTAATCCACAGCCGCACACAAAGGCTGAGGAGATCCTTCAGACTAATCTGTTCAAGATACCCTTGGAAGAAAGTCCCACAAGTTGCCTCATTGGCTGGTCCAGTACTACTACTGCCCTTATAGTTTGGAAGATTTTCTATTACTAAATCTGGATCTACTTCAAAGTGAAATTCAACACAGTACTTACCCTGCCTGCCACAGACATGAAGGATACTCACTGTCCTGTTTTACATAACTGCACACTGTCACTCATCTTTTCTACACTTAAGCCTGTCCTGCCATTCAAAAATCTAAGTATTTTATCTCATTTTTTCTCTTTTTCTCCAGTATATCAATACCTAAAAGCATTACTGACAGAGAAACTGCCAGCGCTAACTGGAACAAATTACTACCTTACATCCTATATACAGTTCCCCTCTTTGATACGTCAGACTAAAAGACCCCAGAACATCAATACTCTATGTATGGCATACTGTAAACCCCAAGACGGTTTTTTCCCCCCACATACTTAGTTAATCTCCCTTAGGTATATTTGAGGATTTGATTTCCCTTTTTTAAATACAGCACTTTGCTTTTATCTTTATTGTATTTCACCTTTTTGATTTCAGACCATGTCTCCAGGGCACTGAGATAACTCTGAAAGGCAGTTTTACCCCCAAAGGCTTGCAACCCTTCCCAGGGTGGTGCCATCATAAATTTTATACACATGCTCTTTAGTCCTTCAGCCAAGCTCTTACTACTCAACTGGGATGGAGTACTGAGGCATCCTTCCCTCTGAAAATGTGTTTGAGAATGAGCCACAGAAAACTTCTCTTTGACTGCCTTTTCATAAAGACCTGTAGTCTTTATGAACCACTTGTTCCCACTTCTCTGACAGGCAAAATTACCTTGACAAAGAGAGAAATCAGATTGGTTTGTCATGATTTGCCTTCATGAGATCTGTATTAGGTTTTTCTTTATGCATAACTCAATTGTTTAATAATTTGATACATTACCACTCCAAGTTAGAAGCGATGCCTCCAGCTGCCTTCTTCCTCTGTTTTCCCTTTTCAAAGCTAAGAGTTGCATTTGCCCTTTTGCTGGAAAAAAAGATCATGCAAACAGGCTTGAATTGTGTGCTGAGCTACATCAGCTGCAAGGGTGTAGGGGGTCCTCTTCCTCATTAAAACCCTGTGAATTTGGCAGAGGAAGTACACATGCTAAATCAAATCTAATTGCCACATGGAGCTTTCTCACAGCAGTGGAAGGCTTGCAGCCACCGGTGGACTTTCTGGCTTATCACTGCACTGTGGCTCTCCATAACAGGTGAGAGCATGAAATCTTCAACAACCAGACTACATGAAAAGCAGAGGATAGAAAACAGGTAGAGATCTGGAATTCCTACCAACACTTTATGGGATAATCTGCTGAAGTTCAGAAAAGATCTTTGCCTCCCATTTCATTTTCACAGAAAGTTCCCAGCTGTTCCATTCTTGATCTGGAAGCAAAAAGTCTCACAGGCTAAGGGCATAGTTTTCCTGATTTTAGCCCGAAAAGTCTCAAGTATTTTGAGTCTTCATGACAATACCAGCTTCACTTTGCCAACAAAAAATAATTGGATAATTCATCCACAAAAATAAGCGTCTCATTTTTTTGGTCTTTATAGATTATGTGCATTCAAACCCCTACAATAAAATCCTCTGCAACTGGCCTTGCAATTCGCTCCCTGCAAGCAATAGTGCAGGCTACACTTCAGGGCACTCCATAAACATTAGTCTCTATGACATGGGGGAAGACAGGCAAGCTGAAGCATGAGGAAATGAAAGGCTCATGGCCTTGAGAAAGCAATGTCACATTCACAGACCTGAACTGAGGTCTCAGCTCAGCACTTAGCGCCTGCCTCAGATATTTTGGGATTTTCTCGTCACAGACGGCTTTCTGACTGCAGGATCCTTTTTAGTCTTCCCGTGGCATTTTGCTTCCACAAGCCATTTCATTTGCAACAGCAGTAAGAAAAAAATAGGTGTGGAGGTGGGTTAGAAGTTTCAAAATGAGTTTTTGTTACACTGAAGTATTTGCATGAGGACAAGCAGCCCAAACCAACCTATTATACTGATAATAGAGTGCTTGAGAAAGATGCATTTACACTTACAATGCACAGGGTGGCTTTCTTTTTAGGGGTACAAGAGAAAAGACATGAAGCAAGGAACTCTGACACATTTACTTTCCTGTTCATCTAACAACTGCTGAGCAAACAAGCCCACTTCTTTTTGTTTCAACTGTGACAGACATTGCTGATGTACAGCTATTCTCACATTCTGTGCCTGTTCAGCCATGAGCTTTTACCCCCTACAGAAAGTAAAATGCAAGTTTCATGCCATCTGAAGTCTTTTGCATTATTCATAAATTCCTCTTAAGTCTGAAGTAGAATTCACCTGTACTGGCATACATTTTAAATACCATTTTGCATGGTCTGTGCCATAGGCAGTTTGATCTTTAAACACGATTTCAGCACAAAAATCAAGTCAGTATATGAGACTTCACTTTTTGCAAGATAATACTCTTCAGTTCTTTATCAGACTTGACTCAGCACTTGTAGGTAGCATCCACAGGAAGCAGGGGATGCTAACCTAAACGACCCACCAGACAGTTCACTGCTTTTACCCTTGGTCACACAGGAGCCTTTCTAGCAGTTCATCACTAAACAATTTGTTTTAAATGATAAGTTACAAGGGCTGCCTCCTTAATATGCTCTGGTACATCCAGGACAGCATAAGGAAAAGGCCAAAGGCAGCATAAGGGGAATGTAATGTCTGGTGCACACAGCCACGATGGAATATTCATGTACAAGTAAATCAGTAAGAAGAGATTTCTCTGTGGTAGGACTGTTTTCAAGTCTCTGCAGATACTCCTGTGGAAGTTCAGCATCAGGGCAATGCATAAGAACTGTATGATATAGAATCATATATAAGGACTCAAATCATAAGCAATCTGCTAGGCCTTTTCAGAAACCTAAAAACCCACATAACGGTTCCAGGCATTTTGAAAAATGCTTATCATATCTGCATCACATATAAAACAGATCAGAGGGTATACAAATACAATAGAGTAAGAGGAAAACAAATGTTCTCACTGTACCTATTTTCATGACACCATTGGCAGAATCCATCCAGTGCCTCTGTTTTTTTAACATATTGAACTCCCTCTGGTCTCACTGTCTGTAAAACAAAAGCCTTTTTAGCAAAACTAATAGCATTATTCTTCCTTCAGTTGCATAGTAATATACAGATGTACCAGAGAAAACACAGTTCCTGGAATCTTCCTCTATAGTTTTTGGAGGATGAGATAAACTAGAGCTATTCCCCTTCCTGTTCCTAAGCGTCTGGGAGGCTGCAATTAATGACTTATGTTAAAAAGGAATAAACATTAAGATCAAAACTAACATAAGGTAGCAGTACTGTGGTATAAGAAGGACTTATAGCAGGAAATCAGAGTGTCTCCTTAAAGGAATGGCATAAAAATTTCCCTTACTCAAGAAAATAGATCAGAAATCTCAAACATTCATCCTGCTCCAAACATGACCAGTCACTATTGCTTTCACTGCACCTTCCATCCAATGACCCCAAAGCACTGCATGGGGGGAGGCTTACGATTTGTCTTTGCATGAAAGAAGTGTCACCCCGGGTTTTAGAAAGATTAAAGGGAAAAATTGCAAATAAAGCAATTTTTAATTAGGCATTTCACCTGTCGTCCAGGAAAATTTAAGTTCTGGCACCTCCCATCTTTTCAGTGTTGGATTTTGAAGCCCACTAGTAGTTGAGTGTTGTTTTTCAGAGCACAATTTCAAAGGTTAAAATAAGTAACAGTTCATTAACATTCTACCAGGCAACTGACAGACACCTGCTTTCCTGCTCTGATGCTCTCAACCCTGCTAGCCCCATCCTTCTTCCACACCTTCCCAGGTGCACCCAGGCCCTTGAAGTTTCTTCTTTATCTACTGGCTCCAAAACTTCTTGTTCCACCTTCTCATCTAAGTCTCCTTATGGATCTCATCAGTCTTCTCCCCATATTTCCCATTAGCCTCGAGTCCAGCACTGTCTGACCTCATTTTCCAGTTTCCCACTGCTTGGGCCAACACAGAGATTAAAGAGAAAGGAAGAGAAGAGAGAAGCATAACTAGGAAGGGTACTTCTGTCTAGAGGAAGAGTGTGGGGAAGGGATTAAAAAAAGTTCCTGTAACCAAAAGGGATGAATAGTTGAGAATTTTAGTATTTTCATTTAAAAAATAAAAGGAAGCCAAGAAAATGAGGCAAAAGAATTACCTGGTTTTGAAAGCTACATTTTATTTCGTTTGAATTGGAAAAAACTGCAGTTCGGAATTTGATAGTTTGACATTTCAAAAACTCTGCAAAATAATACTTAAGCCAAGATCTTAGTTGAAACCAAGTCTTTTCAGTGAGTTAGTTCAGCTGTGATCAAAAGAAACCCAAAAAGCAAAACTATAAAATTCCTAATCAGCTATAAGAGGAAGGAAGCCTGGTTTTGAGCTCTGTCTACATTTCATATCTAAACCAGCTTACAGCATCTATGGGTATCTTTGCAGTATAAAATCTGACTCGATGAGCTGCAAAAGCCTCACTGGTACAAGAAAGTTTAGGAAATGTAAAAGCTAACGAGTCCAATTTAACATTTCCAGATTTAATCTTTCCTAGCAATAGAACTTCGAGCTAATGCTACCCTTCCACTAAATTTGAATTCCCAGCTCCAAAATAGGAAAGTTCTTCATTTCCTAAAGGAAAAGAAATAATATTTTGGGGGGTTTGGATTTATTTTTCTTCTAAAAGTGAAGCCCATTTGGCTGATTTTCCCCATATACAAGTACCTGAGGCAAATGGCTGGCAAAAAAAAAGATAGCCTAACTAGGGAAAACTTAAGGCCAGCTGCAGAAAGACCATATAGCGGAAATTATTGATAAGCCTAGAAAGCAAAGCTATCAATGCATACTCCAAAACACAAGCACAGTGTTACTGAATTCAGACAACAACTCTCTGGTTTCAGAACCAGCAGTCAGATAACTATAGAGCTAAGGAGGAGAATGTGAGAGTTCAGTGCTTTTTCATCAAAGTATCTGAATGTTTTGTATATTTGCAGAGTGTCCCATAAGGAATCTTAATTAAGGAGAGAAATAGGGACAGGAAGGTCATCTGGCTATTTTCTGAGCTGAGTTTTTCCTTATGAAATGAAACCATGAATTTTTGCATACTATGATGTCACTGCTGTGTAAGAATACAGAATTAATCTCTTCTATTAAAGAACATTTTTCCCCAGCACTTATGAGTAATTTAGAAGGCCACAGTTCTCTTCACACTCCAACCCAAAGGTCCCTGCTGTCTGACTCTGAATGCATTAGAGAGGTCTTCTTGTGCTAAGCTTTAAAAGAAAATGTTAGTTACCATCATAAAATCTAATTTGCTATTCTCACTTTACAGTGGTATAGGACACCTTGCCCCAAAGGTCCTCCTGGACTATTTCTGGCGGAAACACAGGGACAACTCAGAAAATGTGTTTACAAACTGTTTGGGTCACCAAGGTGGAAAGTCTCTATCTACCTTTTTACCTCTGGTGGCAAAACCCATTCTAAGGGGCCAGCAGAGATGATCACTCCTCTCCCATTAGCTGTGTGGTCCAGAGAAGCACATGTGTATCTTTTCCCAGAGCTGAGCAGCAGATATGCCTCTAGATTCTTCCTTTTCTGCCTGCTTATCTCTCCTCTCCTGACAATTATGCCATCTTGACCCAGTCCTCCTCATCTCCCCCAGATGCTCTAGTATTGTTCACTCAGCCTTAACAAAACACTTGCAATCTTGTGACTCCCTAGTTCCCTACATTTTAAAAGGTATAAAACTTTTGCATAAAGAGAAGCTTTTTGGTTAGGAGGAGGACAAAGTGGATGACCAAATTCCCTTTCGCCTTGGGAAAATCCATAAAGTTTGCATTCTCAGGGCTTGGAATTCTTTGGGGCCTTTGTTTACCAAGAAACACTTATAGTTCTCCAGCCTTCAAATGGGAGAAACAATGAAAAAAATCCTTTCTCTCAGGAAGAGCTCACTGAGCAACTTGTATGACTAAAAAGCGAGTTCACTATACTAAGAAAAAGTATGCTCCAATGATTTGAATACTCCCCTTGGTCTCAAAAAGCATGGCTCAATTCTCTGTACCACAAAATCTCTGTGTCAAGCTAGTCTTGACATATTATAAGCAAAAGGACAAAGGGCTTCTGGTTAGCAGTGCCCTTTCAAAATTCCACTGGACACTAATGTCTGAACTGACACACAAAGCATTAAAAATACGACACTTCCCTGCAGTTATGCCTCTGTGAGATGGGGCTAATAGTATCTCCCTACTTCAGAGAGGTAGCTGTGAGGATAGAGCTAAAACTGAAGTACTTTGACATTTTAGAAAGGCAGACCATTATAACCCACAAGCCAAACCCTAGGTGAACCTCACATCCTAAGGCAGAGTGCAAACAATAAACAAGTGATGCATAAAGAGCTGAGACATGGCTTGTAAAGGAGAGGATTTCATTTAAATACATACAGTATGCTGCTGCTTTTTATTGAGAAACAGTAGATCTGTTAAGAAACTAGACTGTAAAGTCCTTGAGATATGGGATCTCCTCATTTGCCTGGAAACAGTCTTGCACATACGGGATCAACTCTACACTATGCTACTACAAATAGAAATGAGTAGAACTATTAACATTTAAGTAGTTCCTCCTCATCTACACCAGTGACTGAGCTCATTTTTCTTGAAATTCAAGTCAGATTAAAATGCTAGTATTTATTAGGGCTAGCAACATGCTTAGCTAACTCAGGAACCCCATATATAATATCTGTATCAATGCTACCAAAGACCATTTGTTCAAGTCTAAATAGAGGCGAATTCCAGGCAGTGTACTTTTTGAACTCAGAAGCTTTAACAAAGGCTGCACAAAAGGTAGATTATGATCAATCTTGAAGTAATTTCTGTAAAAAAGTCAGCTATTCTACTTCAATATTTAGGAGATCTTGGATGAGCCCACAGAACAATGACCAACTTTGACTATTACATGAAGGAGGAAAGGCATACAATAACGAATTTTATGTTTAATGAAATACAAAGCTCCAACTGAGCTGATGTATTATCAGTGAAATTGAATATAATAAAAAAATTGCTTTTATGAATGAGTGCTCTCTGAATGCTCCAAGGGGACAGATGATGCACAACACCTGATGTGTGACGCAGCTTTTGTCTCAACAGCAGATTATGCTAGCCCAGAAAAAGCAGGGCTGAGCCAAGTTCACAGTTAAAATACATGGTCCTCAGGCCTAACATTTTCTGCAGCTTCTAAAAACTGTTTTAATTTTTTTAATTCATTTTTATTGCCTATATATGATTATGCTCAAATCTCAGAAGAACTGAAAGAGGAAGAAAGAGGCTGCTTTTATTGTTCCCCAGGCCTCAAAGCAGCTAACCAGTCATCTTGTAAGACACTCAGCCCTTGCATGACTACCATGCAAAAGAAAACCCGATATGACGAAGGGAAGCACTCAAGCTTGTCAATGAAATCCTTTAACATTTTCAAAGATTTCTCAACCCTGGCAAAGTGACTGGCTTTCAATTTCTGGCAAACCACCTCATCAACAGCTAAAGCTACCAGAATTTAGATGTAAAATAACTGTCATTCAGAGCAGCCAAAGAAGCAGAATAATAAAAGTGAAAGAACACAGGATGAGAGCAAAGTCAAAACAGTGTTTAAATACAAAGCAATGCAGGCTGAATAAAGCTCAAAACAACACAGGTTTTGGAAAAAGCAAAGATCCCTCAGCTTCCTGGAGTCGTAACACCTGGAATCATGAGAGACAGGATGCCTACATGAATGTTGGGTCATCAGTGGGGAAGCTCAGGATGTTGTTCACCTCATGGTAGGAAGAAAGGAATAATCTCTAATGCCCAAGCAGGATGCGATTCTGCAG
Source organism: Psittacula echo (assembly GCF_963264785.1). Taxonomy (NCBI): domain Eukaryota; kingdom Metazoa; phylum Chordata; class Aves; order Psittaciformes; family Psittacidae; genus Psittacula; species Psittacula echo. The sequence goes on from NC_137740.1 coordinate 7,201,551, forward strand.
CAGGGTTCGAGTCTGTAGAGAAAGATGAAATCACTTGGCTGCAGTGGTGCACAAGCACCTGCCTCCTTCCCAGCTCCTTACATGCCAAACATGTCTGGCATAAAAACACAAAGCATGAGAAAAACAGCACTACTGTCCTGGCAATGGATCAAGAGCTGATGCCATAATAGGAAAACCTGAGGGAAGAAGTTAAACAGCAACATGTTTAAAAGCATAATGCCAGTTTATAATTAGAACATAACCATCTTGTAAAAGATCACTAGGCATTTTGCTCATCCCACCCACAAGTTTATTTAGGTTGCTCTAGGTAGCAGGTCTGATTTCCACTCTCTCCAGGATGGTGTCAAGTTTTCAATTTGCAGATTAGTAGCAGTTTGCTGAATGTGTGACTTCCACTTCAGCAGCTTGCTTAGCTTATACAGCTCCAAAGGAAGGCTTTGCATTTCCTGATGGTCCTGCAAAACACTTTTAGACCAAAGCCCGCATTCTTTGGAGAACAAGACACAGGAAGTTTGGTATGAAGTGGACTGTGTTAGCTAGACACTCAGGATAGGACTTGCTGCTGTATAATAGACTATAATTGCAGTAACTCATTGGTCACTATTCCCCTTTTTCAACTTCCAAGTACAACATTCTCTTTGCTTCCTACAGCTTTACTGGATGTGGGAAGTCACATTTAAACACTCAGGAAGTCCAAGACAAAGGGTGAAACTTTTTGCCATCAAAACTTGCAGTCAGATTCCACAAAGGTAGTGAAACATAGCAGCAGCACAGGTTTTCCCACACCAGTGCTGGCTACATGCACTGCTCCTGCTGGTATCTGCCAACGTAGTTTGGGCACAAAGATATGGATTACTGGAACTGAAGCAAAGAGTCTTAGATTTGGACTGGACCCTATGTCAGGAAGAAAGAAAAACGAATGATCTCTCCCTGTCACAAGAAAATACACCTAAAATCTCTTTTGATATTCTTATTCCTAGAATGAAATCACTACTGTATGTTTATGTACTCTTGACAGCAACTAACTTATTAGACCTCATCCTAATAAAGGGACTTATTTGTTGCACCCTTACTTAGTATTACAAAGTTTTACTCTTCCTACTAGTAAATAAATACACTGATCTTGTGTTCATGGTTTTTATTTGCATTTGGTATACACTGCATTCAGAAGGTAAAACAGCAGGATAGCTTGTCTACATCTTGAGGTCCCCGTGAGAAATACACACTGCTGGATTCCATTTAAACACAGAAAAAGGCTTTATCTCTGCAGGAGATTATGTATGTCAATAACAACTGGTCTTACCTGCCATCTGTAAGCTTAAACCAGTATCCAGTTTGCTGCGTGGCTTCGTGCTGATAAACAAATAACAGAGAACACACACAGTGATGATAAAAGCAAAGAGGACCACTGCTGCTATTGACAGGCCCACCAGTGCTCCAACACTGAGAAGAGAAGAAAAACAAAGAAATTAAGTGCACAAACAGCCTGGGATACCCTTTAAAACAATGGTCAGGATCACATCTGCAGGTTCCTTGTATTCAGGCAGGGGAGTGACTGTATTTTACTGTACTCAGAAGTTTAGAGCTCAATACTTAAGTTGCATAAACTGGAATTATTTCATTGCCCTCAGAAGGATCAATGCCATTACACAGCAGTTGGACATCTGGCCCTTGGTGACATTTCCTGTTATCTATGCATAGTAATCCTGAGTCTGATTTAAACTGTGCTTATGAAAATCAGAAATAACTTCATGCAGTAACTGGCATCAGTGAGATCAAGAACTTTTCCAATGTAGCGCATATTCCTAGATAAGCATGATATTCTTTACTGTGAGAGTGACAGAGCACTAGAACAGGTTGCCCAGGGGGGTTGTGGAGTCTCCTACATTGGAGATATTCAAGGCCCGGCTGGACAAGTTCCTGTGTGATGTACTTTAGGTTACCCTGCTCTTGCAGAGGGGTTGGAGTAGATGATCTTTTGAGGTCCCTTCCAACCCTTGGGATTCTGTGATTCTGTGATTATAGAAATATCACATGCACACGCAAAGAGGGATTCCAGAGATCAAGCAGCCCATACAGTCTCCTTTTTTTCAAACATCGTAACTATTAAAGCTATATTTTAAGTGTGAAATACCATTTTTATTGGAAGAAGAGCCTGTTAGAGCACTTCAAGCAAAGTGCATGTTTGTCACAGACTTCTCACCAAGGCTGACACGCCTGTAAAAAATAGAGTGAAAAGTGTGCAAGCCACATTGTTCAGTTCTGTTAGGAGCTCTGTAGAGCAGGGTGCAGTACTGTGATCACTGTTGTGCCTTCATGCTAGGCATGCAATAAACCACCAAACAAGACTGGATAAGTTCTTCCATGATATTTGTCAGGGTAAAAAGAAGACTAAAGATTAATTAATTTACACAGGATCTTAATTATTCAGGAGGCCAAACATATAGCTGTATATGTAAATTTTATCAAGATACTACTTCTGCAGGATAGAAGCTACTTTATACTTTTCCATAAACATTCAGTGAGACGGTATCTGTATATACAGAAATCTCTTCAGAAGTTTCCTTATTTCCAACCCTTCTTTTCCTACTATAAAATTCTCATGATGAAATAAAGGACTGACTGCAATATAGTGTAGCTATCACTTACTAACCTCTTCTGGGCCATTTGATGCCTACAGTGTTCCAGTCCCCTATTCCACAGCCCATGCCAAAGACCCTGATTTCTGGTGAAATTAAACAGCAGCCTTTTGGTCACGGACGAAGAAGAATCCAAGGACTGAGAATCCTTATATTACGACTCTGGTATATTTACAGTTTTGACAGATATAAAAGAGACAGAAGAGAGATGAATGTCTTAAATTCTACAAACTCCATCCTCTAGTGATAAAAATGCCTTTATATATCATCACTATCAGTGAGAAGTCAATTCTACTGTGGCCTTATAGGGATATGAGAAGAACTGTGCCTTGGGATGTTTTCACGAATTTTACATTCAAGCTACTGCAAAGCTTCTCTCCAAGCTCCTGTAACACCAGTAGAAAGATATGTCTACAGAAGAAACTCTAAAGATCAGCAGATATCAGTATGACTTTAAAATACAAATCACATCAGTTATTGGTCCGATCCATTAATGAAGTTTGTGCAACATTTAGCTCTTTGCACAACTCAAATGATTAGTTATCAGCAAAATGATTGGTTCTTGAAACAATAACTTCACCCTTATACAGATCTTCCATGGTACTTATCATCTGCATGAACTAGAGTGTTCTTATATGTTTGTGTATATATGCACATATTAAGCAAGTTTTTCCTTATCTTTTTTGGTTCAAACAAAACTTACAGGCAAGCGGTATTCTGCTCAATATGGAACTGCATATAACCTTGCAGTCAGAGATGTCATCTAGGTTCTGGTCTTACTTATGCATTTTCACGTAGAACACCTTGACCCAAACGGACAAAACACAAGAAATATACCACAGGAGGCTGAGGTGAGCAGCCATTGAACCAAGAATGATCTCCACAGCTGAATCTATTTGAGGAAGAAATAGAAACCCAAAGGCTCTTCAGAAACAGGTATTTGTGCTTTTTTGTCATGTCTGTACTAGCTCTATTTTAAGATTCCATTTAAATAACAGTCTGCAGTTCAGGACAAAAGAAGTTGCTCACCATTATCCAAATATTAAGCGGAGTCAGCTGTTCTAAAGCTGAATAGTTTAAGTACATATTAAGGATTATATGTTTTTGTTTGGGCATCTATTGTTTCTTAGTTGTAGCTCTCCTCCATGCAGTTGTAGAATACAATACAGTTCTGCACTGTATAGCACACACATCTTCTGTATCACTACACAGCTTATGTAAGATGCTTTGTGAGTTACAAATGGCAAAGGTAAGAAAAGCAGTTCCTGAAGAACTCTACATTATTTCCTAGTAGAGGTCAAGGACTTTTGATCGGTTATGTGTCACTAAGTATTTGTTATGCTCCAGCAGCAATGTGAAAATATCATCCAAAACATGGAGATCAGCATCACAAAACCAAATACACCCCAGATCTCACTTCCTAAATCAATCGGAAATTAAGATTCAGTTTGTACTTACTGTTTTTAAGCACCACATTTCAATACCAGATTGTTCTCAACATTCTGAGGCCATCAACCTTTTAAAATATATTAGCAAGTTCTTTAAGGTTACTTTGGGGTTAAAGTTCAGGGGTGGAGGGTTGTTGCTGAATTTAGAGAGATTCAGTATGCCTTCCACAGCTCTGAACACTCAAGTTTCCCAGCCAGAACATAGCCTTTTCTTTTTTAAAAAAAGTTGAAACTGATATCAGAATCAAAATAAGTATGTTCTTTGATCATTTTAATGACCAGTTTCCTCTGAAAATAAGGACAGCACTTCAGCATGTCCTCTAGATTCTACAGCAGTTACTATGGTGCTGCGTATCCATCTAGGAATGTCTCTGCTAAAAATGTTCTATCATATTCCCATCTTTACCTTAAACACTAGGTGTTTAAATGCCACTCAGCAGTCCACAGGCTTCAGGGGGTGTCTTCAGCATTAAAGCAGAGGCATTAAACAAGCAAACTAAAAAGTCACTTTTGCCCCCAGCTGTGGTCTCATTAACAAAACCTGGCATCAACAAGCTTCTCATCCACTCCCAAAATGGTGATCTAGCATAAAAACAGCAAGGAAGGGCCAGGGATAACCCTGGCAGCATTTACACAGCTTTTCAAACATGAGCAATGCTTGGTAGAAGATCCACAGACCAAACAGAACTCTCCCAATTAACCTTCTACATAGAGCCATACCACACACTTCAGTGATGCTCCTACTGCACCGAGTGCCACACCACCACACACACTTGCAGCACTGCCACACATCTCTGCACAGCCAAAGGCTTTACTGCAGTTTGTCAGCAGACTCCCCAGGATGCTGTCCAGAGAGATGCTTAGTGGGTCATTGACATTTCTGTTAGTGGATGCTCAGCATCACACACCTGCAGTTACTTTTAGTCCATAAATTAGTCCATCCACACCAACAAGAGCTAGGAAAAATTTAAATATCACTAAGCAGATGCAGTATGTCCACTGATATATCGGAAGGATGCTCATAAGTCATCTGGATCCACATGAATCAGATGTTCCTAATGCCACTGTTGCAACGACATGTTGTACATGGTATTTGCAAAGCAAACAGATAAATATTTCCAGGAGACTGGAGGAACGGGCATACAGGAACAGAAGACTTGCTATTTTGGAGAGAGAAAACAGACTTCTGGAGATCTGTACGGTAAAGCTAGGCTACAGCATTGGGTCACCATGGTTCTATGAGTATTCATTAGTAAAGCACTTTGAATAAAATCTGTACTCGGCCTGCCGGAGTTTTAATAGAGTATGTAATATGACATGAAACTTATAAAAAGTACAGATTTGAAATAGATACTATAATTGTATTTGATACTGAAAGAAGCCATGAAATTTGCAAACTAAAACTTAATTGAACAGTGACAAAAATGATTCTAAAATATTTCATACTAATGAGAAACAAAAAAGGTGCTGACTGAACCTAATTGCATGACAGAGCAGTACAAATACCGCATGTCCAGCATTCCTCCCCCTCCGCTCTGCTTTGCAGTATAAGTAGATGTCATGATAACTGCATGTTATGCTCAGCACACAGCTCTGTTTAGTGTTCTGCTCACTAGTGTTTCACAGCACCTGCATTTTGTGGTTTCAAAAGCTGCACATCCTTCTGATTGGGCTTGATGATCTTAAAGGTCTTTTCCAACCTAGCTGATTCTATGAATTCTGTACACCCCTGACTTTTCCTAATGTTCCTTTCCCTGTTCCATGGGCTTTTGACTGCTATAAGAGACAGAAGAAACATTCTTCTTTGCTGAGATCAGCTTTACAAGAAATGCAGGAAAGGAATCTTGGCAAAAAAAAAACAAATTCAAAACCTATACTATTTAAGTATCAACAAAAAAGAAGGCATAAGTGAGAAATTAATAGTATCACAGATAATAAATTCAGAGGAAAATATGAAATGTGTCAGAGTTGCTCAAAGGTCATTTATGATTGTCCAGCAGCTCCTAACACAGCAGGTATTAAGAGGCACTTGTCAAATACTGCTGTTTTTGCAGGGGTGGGAGGGAAAAGATGATTCCATTTTGGTAAAAAGTAGTGCAGTATACAGCTCTCAACATAGTACAGGCAGCAGTGATTTGGTAACAAAAAAATAGCATAGGCAACTATTGCTTCAGGTTGCCTAGGCTGCTGGTTATTGCATGAACTGCTTCCGTCAGAGCTGGCTGCTAAGTGGTCCAGCAACAGATCTCCCACAGCAGGAAAAACACAAGAGAAATAGGCAACAGCTTCCTCAAATTCTGCCTGGTGTGTCACCAAACAGAAATAATCCCTGAGATGCCACCAACCACTTGGTGGTTCATTCAGTTGCTGCTTTCAAATCAGTGGCGAGTCAAGCAAAGACAGATTTAGAATGAGAAACTTAAAGTTCCCGAGTAAAGCAAATCCTGCAACAATTACCTCATCAGAGTTTCCAGCTCCTTTCCCTTCGTCAGTACATTCAATCTCCAGACTTACCTTGGCTGGTTTGGCTAACTCTTGAATAGTTTTAAGTCTTAAGGGTTTCAAGTCTTAAAAGCATGTCCTCAAAGGCTATAAGAAGCATCTGAAGTACTATTTTAATATATTGTTGTTAAATACTGATATAAATAACGGTCTGAAACAAAGCCAAGCAAGGCACTGATCACCAAAACATTCTGAGAGACAAGAAAATGTTGTGGGTTTTTTTTTATGTTTTCCTTAAATTCCTAAGGGAACTATCATGTACAAATGTATCCAGTTTCCAAAGTGCTGCAATACCATAGGGTTTCCAGTGTGTTAGCAACTAAACTTTGTGATTTGTTATTGGAAAACACTTCTATAATTTTGCTTAGAGGTGTAAATTGTATTTATTCATCTCTTCACAGTTATGGCAGAAGTTAAGCACAACCAAAACCTCATCAATCGCAGTTTCCTCAGATCCTTTCAGTAGCTTAAAGCCATCACAGACATAAAAAAAAACCAAAACTCTACAAATTCTTAAGTTCCAAAGTTTTGGCACAAATTTATGACCTAGGTATAGGCCAAGTAGTCACACTTCTCAGACCCAGAAAATCTTTGCAAAGGAAGATCCTTCAGAGGTGCTTCATTAAAGCCTCTCATAGGATTCAGTTCTTTGAGGTACCTTCTGAAAAGATGAAGCTTTAACAGTCTTCACTGCAACATCTCATCCAGATGCAAGAGCAAAAGTAACTTAATCTTTCAGTAGTTCTACCATTTTGGGAAGGCTTCCTGTGACCAAAATAGCCCTAGACTATGCAAAAAGATCATGTAACATTAAAACAGTACGGGTACTGTTTAATGAGAAAAGTGTAAAAGAGGACTCTCAGGGATGTCTTCTCACATGAGAAGCTGAGTAATTCCGTGCCAGACACAGCTGTGGATGGCTTGGGAGATTTCCCACATTCAGCTGACTACTTTTACCAGACAATCCAGACTTTAAATAACTATACATTAAATAGTAGATAAGATTAATTAAATGAAAGCAAGCCTGCAGTACTCAATAACATTTACCCAAGAGCCCTGAAGGAATTCACATGTGACAATGTAAAACTGCTGCCCAAGGCAACCCATCATTACAAAAAGGACACTGTCAGAGGACTGGTAGCTAGGGAGCATAACTCCAACCTCAAACAGAGTTCTAGAGGGGAACTCAGGAACTACAGACCAGTAAATATGATTTCCACCCTTCGCAAGACAGAAACGTCTGTAAAAAAAGGAATAATACCATTAAGCAAGACAGAAAAGGTCCGTAAAAAAAGGAATATCATTAAGGCCAAGGGACAGACACAGCATCAGGGCCATTACAACAGGGCACTGAGCACATCTCGGTTGTATCTGACCCTGACTTTTACCCCCAAGCCATGATTCCCAGGTCTGTCTCAGAATCACCCTACCTGTATGCAAGAAACCAGTCCTTTGACAGTGAAGCCACTACCCACATCCATTTATTACCACACTCTGCTCTCACGAAGCTGCTGGCACTCACTGCTTCCTGAAAAAAATCTTTCATTATAGAGTCAGCATTACTACAAGTGGAAAATGCTGCCTTGTTAACCTGCTGGAGTCCACAAAGTGTCAACAAGCAGATGGATAAAGGAACCCAGCAGACAGATTTTTCAAAAAGCCTTTGGAAAATCCCCACACTGAAAGTGGGTCTAAAAAGATTGAACTGATGCAGGATTAGGAAAAGGTTTTGTTACAGATTCAACGCTGCTTAAAAATATAAAGCACCGGATTGAATTGTCTTGAATACAAAGAAAAGCTTTCAGAGATCAGTTCTGCGACTGACTTTCTGCAGTGTCTTCATCAATGACCTGGAGAACAAAGAAACCTGAGTTTCTGATGATCCTAAGCCCCCGCAAGCAATCAAATGCTACAAGACTTGCAAAAAACTGAGTGAGCAGGCAAAAGTGATGTAGATGAGCTTCAGTGTACATAATGTAATATACAACCAAACATAAACCAAGCCTACACGACAGTGAACTTGGATCTAACCATTCTGAACTCAACAGAAGTTTGAGAACCATTAGTGATAGGTCACCGAAATCACAGTCAATGTGCACCAGCAGGCAAAGACATCAAAGCTCTGGCCATCAACAAAAAGGATTTTGAGAGCAGGATTAAAGGCAGCATTTTGTCACTGTAGCAAAACCTTGCTACACCCACCTCTTGAGCAGACAGCTCCAGATAGTCCCTCTGAGAGCAGCACTGTGGAGTGCAAAACGGATGACAGACAACTAAAATGATCAGTGGGACATAGCATCTGCCTTAATGGTAACTCAAAAGGATTAAGACTGTTCAGTTTGGAGAGAAGAAAGCATTGAACTGATACACCAAACACAAAATTTTGAACATTGTGCAGAAATGGAACATGCAACTGTTGTTCACCAAATCTCACAATACAAATGCTAGAGGATACTCCAGAAAACTAGTAGGAAACAGTAAAAAACAGGGTAAAGGATATTATCTTCAAAAAACAGGTAGTGACTGCTGCCACGGGAACTGCAGAAGCAGACGGCAGAAGCAAGTCCAGAAAGGGGTTAGACAAAATCATTAGACAAGTCCATAAAGAGATAGCAGACGCATTATGCAGAGGTGTGCAAACACCCTGACACGTGGACACTGAAGAGCCTGCGAGGAATGAGGCACAGAGCAGCCGGGCTGCGTGTATGCAGCTCTGCCACTGCTGGAGATGAACTGGGATATAGATGGACCCAGAAGAGCACGTCTGATTATCTGCCACTTTCCAAGATGAAAGTTATGTAGTGCTTGACCTTAAACACACAGAAAAGTAGCTGAAGTCATCGGGAACTTTATTCACACAGCATCTTACATGCTCAGGCCCCGAGCCAGCAGTTCACCTCACACCGAAAAGTCGGAGAGATGCTCTGTACACGGGCACTGAGCGTTTCCTTACCAAAGCCACAAGTTATTTCCGTCAGAAACCACCCTGGTACAAGCAGAACTCCTGAGTAGCAGCTGCAGCTCCGCCGCTACTCTCAGCGGGACAAAGGCTACAAGTCCCTCAGAAACAAACCCTCAGGCAAGCTCAGGCGGACGCAGGTCTCCCACCCCCCGGGGCCGTCGAGCCTCCACACCACCCGCCATGCGGGACCGGGCAGCACCCTACCTGAGCCACCACATGTAGCTGTGCTCGTAGGGGAAGAAGCTGTGCGGGTCATCGCAGCAGTACTTGACGTCCTGGAAGCCGCAGCAGTACACGGCGCTGGCGTCGCCGCCCGTCCGCGGGCAGCTGAACCCGCTCACCAGCACCTTGTCGGCGTTGAGGTAGCTGCTGCACTCGGCGCTCATGGTGCGGCGGTCACCCCCCGGGCTGCCCGGCTCCTCGGCTCCGGCGGCACCCGGGCGGGAGGTGGGGCGGCGAGCGGGCGGAGCTCGGGCGGGCAGGGGGGCTGCGCTGGCGGCGGGCGGGAACCGCCGCCCCCCTCCCGTGAGGGGTCGCCGCAAGGCGGGAGCCGGCCGCGTCCTGAGGTGAGGAAGGGCGCGGAGCGCTTCCCGCCCTTTGAGGACGGAGGGAGAGGGCACTGAGGGGCTGAGGCCCGCCGGGGTACTCACCTCAAAGGCAGCACGCAGCGTCTCTCCCTCATCTTGGTTTCCCCTCAGCGTTCGGTCCCACGTTGAGGAGATACTTTAGGGGTCTGCCGTCAGCCATTAGCCTCGGTGGGGTCTCAGGACAGCCAAAGCAAGAAGGTAATTAAGAGAGGTCACACCTTGGCTTTATGAGAGGTAAAAACACCACGTAGCATTTAACATTTCTGAGAGACCAGTATCCTACACTTAAGAGGGCATTTCCTTTTGGCATCTTTTAGTTTTAAAAGTGGGCCCTAGAGAGTCATTCTGTTACTTATATGAAAGGTCCTCTCCTGAGGGAAAGGTGGGTAGACCTTAGCTCAAGATAATGCGCACCTCTACATGCAACTTCGCTCATGGAAAAAAGGATAATAAAAAGCTTCCAGGAGAGCAATGGGTAGACACAATCCCCTCTGAGGACCTGGCCCTCCTTTCCAGGCTACAAGAGAGCCTGAATCAAGTGCTTTGCCACACAGTGACCTGCCTTAAGGAAAAGTTCAGGTTTTAGAGAGAAAGGGAAGTTGTGCAATATCAGCAGAGCTTGACTTAAATTCATAAGGCCACATTAATTCAACCAACACTTCACTTTTAATTTCAGGTCCTGCCTTGAGATGAACTCCAAACAAGTACGAACTTAACGTCATTGAGCTAACTGCCAGGCAACAGCAAGAGCCAGGAGCAATGGCAGTTTAGAGAGAGGCAGTGTCCTCACCAACCAGGGTGCAGGATTTGAACACTTCTAGGCTGGTAACAGGCACCATCAACAGTCCCAGGTAAGATGGGCTACCATATGAAGTCCAGGGTCCATCTAGAGAGACAGGACAGGAGGCAGGTTACCTACAGCATAGGTCTAAAGTGTATCCAGGAGGACCAGCAAGCAATCCAGGCCAGCAGGAAACAGCAATGAACACAGGCATACCTCTGGTGTATCTTAAGGAAGGTCAGGCTCTCCTGGCAGGAGCTTAAATGTGGCTCCTGGACCAATGAGCAGAGGTTGTGGGTGTGATGGGGACCCAGGTGATGCTGGTGAGCGGCTGATAGGGGTCACTTAAAGCCCTGATACAGCTATCTTCTAGCACAACATGTAGTCCCCCTATGTTATGGTGTTTGACTGTACTTCCTAAAAGTATAAATATTCTTCAGTTGCTTGGTAGGTTTTATTCTGTGAAATCAACCCTGACTTAGCACCAATTGAAGTCAGAAATTCAGTCAGGGTCTATCTATTGAGTTACAGATTTGCCTTCCTAATATTTAGATGCATATATGAATAGCCAGGGAAGATTCAAATTATTCAACTGTTGGGTGCCTTAATTTTGAGCAGTTTGAGAAATTTACCTTAGGGGCCTCAAAACCACGCTCAATGCTTGATGTTGTACTGTACAAAGTGAGAGGATGAATGACAGTGATGTGGCTGGAGCAGAGTCAAGTAAAGGAGGCCAGGAGGAATCAATGAGTATTGAACATAAACAAGGAAAAAAGCTAGATTGCTATCAGATCTTGTGACAGTTGTAATTTCATCACTTATGTTGTTCAGATGAAATCAGATTTAATCAGATCAATTATGGTAAAATTGAGGATTAACTTATTTAGAATGTATGTTAGGAAAATACTAGAAAGCAGCCTTTTAACCTCAGTTACGTCATTAGTGTCACTACATGTTAGGATTTAATAATGACTTTTGTGATACTTGAGGTCCTTTTTAAAGATCAAGCCCCTGGTCATTTGATTTAGAGTGAGTTTTGTTTCAGTACAGTAGCTTAGCCTTTCAAAGACATGGAGACTGTGTTTCTGTGATTGAGAAAAGAGTCTAGTGAGGGAAGGATGGGTGAACCTCAGCTCAAAAGCCATCAGTTTGTTGGCCAGATAGTGTTTATGCATCAGTCAGCTAATTAACTGCAGGATTGACAGCCCCACAGGCAGCACAGCTGTAGAGACCTTGCTCTCCAGTTAAGTTAGGTTTAAGCAGAAGACATGCAAGAAAATACAAAAAAAACCAACAAACCCAAACCAAATACAGTAGTAAGTGTCATGGTTTCAGAGTCCAATTCAAGATTTGGTGAGGTTACTAATACTGTGTTGAAAAAAGAGAACTCATGTAAGTCCTACAACTTCCTGGGGTGCAGGAACATCTAATTCCAGTCTATCAGGTATTTGTCTTTTGAAATATCTTCATACATCTTGTTCAGTTGCTAATAACTATTTTGTTCCAAAACCTGAATTCCTGTCCTTGTTTTTCTTTTTGATTCTCCTTATTCCTCTGTTTATTTTCCATCTTATCCTTTCTTTATCTGTTTCCATTGAGGTTCTGTTCATACCAGAATTCAACCACCAGGGTAAAAAGAGATTTATCAGCCAATTGAATCCAGAAGGGTTCAAATCACTTTTTCAACTTGAGTATTCCCAAATCAGGTAGTCAAGAGATGTTTAGGAATATAGGACATTCTCAGTTGTTTTTGTATTTCATGTTATTTTACTTTTGGAGATTTTTCTCTTATTTTTCAGAACCCAGATAACAATTCTCTACTTGGAATTATTACAACACTGATTTGGAACAAATAAAGTTACTTATCACAGTTTAATGCTCAGTCTTACACAATCTTCTGCTTGTACTTACTGAGTATAACGTAGAACTGAGTTGAAGTAAGGGTGGTTTCTTTCTCCAAACTTAAAGAATTTTGGCTTCAAAGAAGGCTGAAATGTTATGAAGTGCCAAAATCTTTTTATATCAGTTAGTATACTCATTTATATAATGCAATTAATTTGTACTTGCCATGATTCTTGGGTGAGAATAATTAACATGCTCTGTTCTTCAGTTATTTGGAATTATTTATATAAAGCATTAGAAATAAACTTTGAGTTACCTGCCTCAGTGACTGAATTAACTATGTAATGGCTGGAGGATTGAAATAAAAGCAGTTTCTCTTTTGATGAGATGTTAAGGACTTGAAGTGGGAGTGGGAGGCTGTTCACTGACCATGGGCACCATCTTTTATGTCAGAAGAAAACCACATCACCTTGTTTTCCCATTCCAATTGCAAAACACAGACCTCTTCCAGTAAGAACTACTGGTTTGGACTCCGTAACACATCTTGACCTTTCTCTTTCTCCGCTATTACTAATATCAATTTAAGTTACTACACAGATGCCTGAAACGGTTCTCTCTGTTGAAGAGTGTGTTTCAACTTAACAACGACGTCGTTCAGCTTTCAGAAAAACAAACACAGATCAAAGACCTTTGCAGGACACACTTCAATAACAGGCAAATTATCTAGGTAATTCAGGAGCAGCTTTCAGAACTGTATCCAAAACAGGATACTTCTATTCTCTGAGTGCTGAACTGTAATTCTTGTAAATACGAGTCTTTTCTGCAGTGACGCTCTAGCTCTCCCAAGCCTGATAAAACCTGCCAACTTTGGCAGATGCTTACAACCCAGACTCTTCTGCAAATCTTTAACTGACTTACTGGTGCTCATACTGACTTCCAAGACATTGTTTCGGCTGTACTTAAGTCCCCTTTTCGCAATACTTGGTGCCATGGAACTGTCTCTTTGTCTTTCTATATCTTACAACTGTTTACAAGCCTTCTCAGTGAAGTCACAAACATAAACATATGTATAATTATAACAGTAGCAATTCTTGTAATTGTTAAGAATAATTGCAATCTTCATCAAAACTACTATTAATGTGAAAAGTATGCAGCCTCTTATTTAATTATCCTAACTTCACAATAGACTGGCCACCAGAACTGGGATGGTTTAATTTTCCAGCAAATTGAAAGAGCTCCTCTGACTGAACACTGCTTAGAGCAAAAGGGACTTGGGGAAGAAGCTAAACCTTCTGATTTAGCTATTCTATTTGCAGTGAAGTGAATTGTACCTCTGCAGTGACCACTACTTAAATGCTGAGAACAAGTATTCACATTAACAGTCTTGGGACACATTTCTACCAGCCAAGCTTCTAAGAAACAGATCAATTATGAACCACCGATAGAGCTGTTTGGATCTGCATCAATCCTCACCCTCAGACCTACATGGAATGTTTTTCTTTAGGAGCATAATCTAATTATTAATAGGCAAAGGGCTGCATAAATTACCTTCAGAAGTAATCTGGTGGCAAATTATGCAATTAAACCAAACTGTCATGCCAAGATGGTGTAACTAGCCCTGATTAGGAGTAACAGCTCAAACTGACATCAGGATTAGTGTAGACAACATGTTTTATCACACGTAAGTAGTAGGCAGATGACAGCATAAGGTTTAAAACTGAAAGGGAAACAGAAGTTTAAGGGGTGCATGTTTGCAGTACAGTGAGATGCTGTCACTCAGGACTAAAAAAGAAGGACTGATGCTAGGTGCATTCTAAAGAGGAGGATCTGGTTCAGCACTGCCTTATTTGACTCTTGTGCATTAGTGAAGGATGGAAATCTGACAAGAGAGTATGATACGTCTTGGGTTCTGCTCTCAATTCAAATTATGTACACTGTAAGCAAATTGCTTTCCCAGTTTGTCCTTCAGTTTAACTCTGTAAATTTGGGAGAATGGTGGAGTTGCCTGACACTTGTTTGCTAAAGAGTTGGTGTTTTGAGGTCTTCTCTGTGAAAGTGAACACATGTAGAAAGAATCGTTATCATTTTTTCATGTCACTCTAGAGCCTACATATTTTTTCTAGTAATTTTAACTTTTATACACATGATTCTTTAATTGATTCCCCCAGTCAATATATAGTATAGATTTTGCCTTTATACTGTCTCTGCTTTACAGAGCTAAATAATGAGGAGGGAGAAAGTAATTTTGAGTATCAGGAAGTAAAAAGAGGTTTCAGTCAAAATTTAAAGGAAGAGGGAGAATCAGTGAAACAGTGAAGGAGCAAAATCTATTTTCAGTGTTGACATTGGTAATTTTGAGGTGAGGATGGAGTTCTGATAAATAGTTTGTGTTTGTATGTGTAATGGCCTCAGTATCTATGATATTTTATGTGCTGTTATTGGTAAATATTTCAAAATAATGGCTCCCATAAGCAAATCTTACCCTTTTGCACTTACTCATTTGTCTAGAAATAGAATGATACAGGATAATATAGTTTCCAACAATGAACCTAGACAAAAAGTCTTGACTGCAATTTGTCTTCATAGAGTTTTCATTTCTTTTTCAGAAGAGAAAATTCTTTTTACTGAGCTGAGCTTTAGCACAGAGTTGACATGCGCCTTACCAAAAATTTCACAAAGGGACACTGCCTCAATCGTTTAACTTTGCTTTTATTTACTCTGCTTGTAAAATAGAATTATTTGTAATTTTAGAAATACAGTTCTATGTTGTAATGCAATTTCTACCTGAATAGGAGGATACAAATTTGAAAAAAAAAAGCCTGTGCTCACTAGAGGTCATTTACCTATTCAGCTTGGAACCAAGGTTTGGCCCCCTTCCTTCTTTTGTCAGCAAATATGTTTAAATCCATTTAGTTCTCTTTCACACATACAATGACTGTTATTTATTTCATTAATCCATGTGGCAAAGTTCTGTATGATAGTTTGAAATATTTCAGACTACCTATGGGGTTCCCAAGATGAAATTCTGCTCTTGTTTTCTCTATTTGTTTTCAAACATAAGAAATTACATGTACAGATTACAGTCAAAGAACATTAGGTTGCTCAGAATTTAGAAATGCCAGACTTACAGCTAATAATGTGATCACACACTGCTTTTGAAGAGATTCCATTTCCTTTGGCAATGAAGTTTTTAAAGATTTTATCTTCTTACTCTTTTCTAATGCATGGTCAAATGTTTATGTACTGCACATTAACATACCTACTGTAAATGCAGAACTATTTCAGCCTTGTGTTTGTTTTTTTTTAACACTTACGACTGCTTTGCAGATATTAATTCATTTTTCCAGAGCCCTGTGTGATGAGGAGATGGGATATTTATCTATTTTTCAGATATAACAATTTGTTACATACCTGTTTCTCACACCTGGCTCTAGAGGCCCAGCTGTCTATTGCAGGGCCAATAGTTTTTCTTGTTACAGGAAAGCTGAGACATACTTAATATCTGTAAAATGCATGAGAACCTTGAGCAGAAAATTATAGAAGACTTCAAAGTATTGCTTCTAATGACTAGAACAACATTTTATTAACATGCAAAACCATTATTACTAATCCTGGAAAGGAGACTTTTCTGTCTGTCACTTGGCTGACAACTAAAATGCATTTTTCCTCTGCATTTCAAAATGCACTTTAAAGGTGTTCTCATTTAAAAATATAGAAGTCAAGATACTGCAAAATTCCATAAGCAATCAGAATCATAATAGAAGTGTCAGTTCAACCTCATTACTGATGGCAACGCTGTAATTTTCGTGGCAAAAAAGTCACATAGTGCATTCCTTCTTGGTTCATGTATTACGTGTAGTTACGGAAGATGGGAATTTGTCCTTTTCACTCCTGATACTGATGTGTTAGTCACAAGCAATGATGTGCCTTTCTTAATAGTTGCTTTCTTGATAGAGATTTGTTTTTATTTTCTACCCACAAAAACTCATTTTTATTCCTCTTTTCTGGTGCTGGAGTTGAGTTTGTTTTCCATTTTCGGAACACTACTTGATTTGAGATGCTGCAAAAAGAATTTGTTTCCATAGCCCTTCTACCTTTGGCTGAAGCTCGAAAGCCTTATTCTGTTTCAAATCCCTTTTCACTTCCACAGTGGAGACAGGAAGCAGTTGTCCAACATATGTCGATAACTCAAAGGAAAGGTAAAAGGTATATTCTTATTATGAACACCTAACATAGCCTACGATTTGATGAGACGTTTCATAAAATTAAACAAATATAGGCTACTAATAATAACTGGGGCTTAAATGGTTTTGTATGTCTTTGAGACACTAGAGGTGTTTCAACTCAATTATAGAATCATAGAATCATAGAATAGTTAGGGTTGGAAAGGACCAACCCCCCTGCCATGGGCAGGGACACCCCACACTAAACCATGTCACCCAAGGCCTCATCCAACCTGGCCTTGAACACCGCCAAGGATGGAGCCCTCACAGCCTCCCTGGGCAACCCATTCCAGTGCCTCATCACCCTCTCAGTAAAGAATTTCTTCCTTATATCCAATCTAAACTTCCCCTGTTTAAGTTTTAACCCGTTACCCCTTGTCCTGTCACTACAGTCCCTGATGAAGAGTCCATCCCCAGCATCCTTGTAGGCCTCCTTCAGATACTGGAAGGCTGCTATGAGGTCTCCATGCAGCCTTCTCTTCTCCAGGCTGAACAGCCCCAACTTTCTCAGCCTCTCTTCATACGGGAGGTCCTCCCGTCCCCTGATCATCCTTGTGGCCCACCTCTGGACTTGCTCCAACAGTTCCACGTCCTTTTTATGTTGAGGACACCAGAACTGCACACAATGCTCCAAGTGAGGTCTCACGAGAGCAGTGTAGAGGGGCAGGATCACCTCCTTCGACCTGCTGGTCATGCTCCTCTTGATGCAGCCCAGGATACGGTTGGCTTTCTGGGCTGCGAGCGCACACTGAAGCCGGCTTGTGTTCATTTTCTCATCGACCAACACCCCCAAGTCCTTCTCCACAGGGCTGCTCTGAATCTCTTCTTTGCCCAACCTGTAGCTGTGCCTGGGATTGCTCCAACCCAGGTGTAGGACCTTGCATTTGGCATGGTTAAACTTCATGAGGTTGCATCAGTCCACCTCACAAGCGTGTTGAGGTCCCTCTGGATGGCATCCCTTCCCTCCGGCGTATCAACCGAACCACACAGCTTGGTGTCATCGGCAAACTTGCTGAGGGCCCCCTCAATCCCACTGTCCATGTCACAGACAAAGATGTTGAACAAGACTGGTCCCAACACCGATCCCTGAGGGACACCACTCGTTACCAGTCTCCAGCCGATATTATGTTTGCACAATAGTTATTAAAAGGTAACCGAGGCATGTGATCCTTATCTGTTAATCTTGTGTGTCCCTCATTATCAGAACACTGGGTTACCACGCAGTCCAGAATAGGTGGAATTACTCTCAGTGATAGATGAGGCCATTTGAATCTGGGTCAGGTCTTCACCTCATCAGTCCTGGTTTGGTGAAATGGTCACCAGCTACATCTCAGGTGAATGATTCATTTCATCTATGTTAGTCAGTAGTCAGATGTTCTCTTAGAACTGGATGAAGCAATAAGATCTATTACATCTGTTCCTCCTAACCATCTTCTAGATATTACTTGAAACAGTTGACAGAACAGCCTGAGCATGCTTCAGCACTGCCTCAGTACACAACTTGCCCTCTCAATTCAAATAACTGAAGGCGGCTTTTTGAAATGTCAGGTGGCTTTGTGTTGGTTTGGTTGAGGCATGCTTACATGCCTTCATAAGGAATGCTTTTCTCTCAGGAAGAAAAATAAGCTGCAATGACGTCTTAAGCTGTTCCAGTTTAACACATATTCGCTGCCTGACCACACTAAGTCACTCCAGAAAAGAACTGCTGAAACAGAATGAGAAATAAACAAATCTTAGAGCTTCACAGGCCATGTATTCAGAATTGGTTTTAGTCTCTCACTAGTTGTCTCGGAACCACTTCCCATTTTGGTTCTCTTGGGAATGTTCATATAAAAAGGTCAAAATATCATGTGCCAAAAGCTTTAAACTCAATTTAGTTCATTTTCTCCAAGTCTTGGCTGAGGTCTGTTGGTAGGATGATTGGAAGGAACTCTTCACCCTATCCTGC
The DNA here is from genome assembly GCF_963264785.1 of Psittacula echo. NCBI lineage: Eukaryota > Metazoa > Chordata > Aves > Psittaciformes > Psittacidae > Psittacula > Psittacula echo. Next base: position 7,220,483 of record NC_137740.1, read on the forward strand.
TCTGAGGATACATCAAACTTCAGTTTCCAAGGCTTTTAGGTTTTCAAATTTTTCAAGGCACTGATTAAAAAGAGCATCCACAGTTCAGATCACACCACTTATTAAGAAGCATTGTGTGCATGAGAAACCAGCCCTACTTTCTGTCTTGCACACCTGGCAGAGCTCCTCTGGGAATCTAGAGGCTTCCTGGAATCTTTGGCTGTCTGGTGTCCTCTGTGTGTCATCTTCAAGTGATGTCCTTGCTTTGAACCTTTGACCATAAGTCTTACTTGTGGTTTTGTTTTGGGGTTTTCTTTTCTTCAGTGTTTTGCTTTTGGGCTCTGTGTCATGCCTTTAGGATTGAAAGATAATCTTTTTGCCCTCAGTAAGTCTAGCGTGGCCACAGAGAGTGTGGGCAAAAAGATACAGGCTGATATCAATCCCATTTATCAACTTTTCTCCAGCACTGATCAAAGTGACTTCCTCTCAACCTAAGAAGAAAAGGTTTGACAGAGAACCAGTCTGAAACCTGAGGGAGAATGTCTTTATTTGCTCCTGAGTAAAGTACTTCATTTGTGGAGTACTTGTCTCCACTTCTCGTGAAGAAACAAGATCTCCAATGTCTTCCTTCACCCAGTCCTTTTCTTTTGCATCTTGTGCTAATTCCTAATTGTTTACTTCATTTATCTCAACTATAGCAGATGTGTGGCTCAAGAAGAGAGAAGAATTGGCTTTTCAACAGCACACTTCTTAATCGAATATCATCACCTGTTTGGCATCCATTTTGGTCAGTGTTTGGAAGAAGTTGATGAGCAAGTGCCAAATTCCAATATTCTCTGCCTTTAGTTGTTCACGTTTTTTCCTGGCCAGCCTAAGATATCAAGAGGACAGGGATCTTCCACATAAGGTCTTGTATGCTTTTCTAGAATGAAAAACATTTAGCAATACACACCACAAGTATTTTCGCAATAGGTGGTTTTTTGACTTGAGGAAAAAAGACATTTAAACACTTCTGTTTGAGAAGAAGTGAGAAGGTGAACAATCTGGGGAGGTGCCATACTGAAAGGTCCAAAGCCTGAAAAGGAGTGTCAGGCATATCCTCAAAACTCTTTCACTGGAGATAGTCATCACAGAAAATGTATTACCCATGAGTAAGGAGTAAGATATGTTTTAGTGTGTTCACTAATATGCTATTAGATGTAGTTTTTCTTCCAGCCAAGTCTAAGCCAATACATCTTCAATGAAGCCTATGACATTCATCATTCTTCCATACCTTGAATCTGCACCAGGGATTTTGACAGGAATTGTTTCTATATTGCTACTGAAGCAGAATGTATAAGTACAGCTCACTGTCACAGACACAATGAACATCTCAGCAGAAGTAGTCAAAGCAGAATGAAGGTAAATTATCTTAATTTACAGTAATATTGCTGTTTGTCTTCTGGAAGGGAATGTAACTACTTCATTTGTCTGTTGCTGTCTATTTGTCACATTAACTACTGGCAAATCAATCAGCTTTTACATGACATAACTTGCTTTCTCTTGTTGGATTAACTAAAGGTGATAGATACATCTGTACAAACTCAGAAGCAGAATATTAAGTTCTTTCTGTTCTTTGCTTTTTATTCACTTGTTACCTGCTATTGAGAAAATGGTGTCACCCACATGCTTAGTTCCTTCATCTGTAAGATCAATATCAAGCCTTTTTTCATGATGCTGTGAGGTTTCTATGAGTCTCAGTAACAGAATACAGTCATTATCATCCTTAAGTGAGAATCTTCCACTTTACTATTCCTTATGATTACTATAGGACCTCCTGATTCATAAAAGCTAGATCCTATGAATAGAGTTGTGTATAGCTGATTAAGTCATATTGTCAGTGGAAAAAGGCTCCGAAAAGGCTGATGTCACCATATCACTGTTGATCATGGATCTTTGCTGGCAGGCCATGTTGATTCACTTTAGCAAGTTTTCTAATGCAGCACACAGATGTTTTTCCAAATCAGCTGCTTTAGTTATTGGGGAAAGCTTCCATCTTGCACGTATACAGCTTTGTAAATATATATATGACACAGAGCCTCTTTGCATCAGAGCCACTGCATTAACTGTTAGCTGTGAGTGCACCTATGTGAACATGGTGGAATCATGCAGTTTAAGTGATTCTGCATGCTTCTTTTCCCTAATGACTTTAAATCAGCATTCATAACAAGGTAAAGAAGGACAAAAATAAGAGGGTGGATTTTCAGGTTTTTTTTATTTGCCTCACTGTTTGCTATTTTGCAATGGAATTGTTTTAAATGTCACATCCAAAATGTTCGGACTGAGACACAAGCACTGATCTGCCTACTCCAAAGGAAATTTGCATTTTTATCTCATTATAGGTCTAAAATTCAGACCTCTTATCACACTAGACATTTTTACATCAGAAGCTCCCACTCTCTATTCTAATCTCTTTTCTGCTTCAGAATAATGCCTATAGGAAATCTGTAATGCTTTTATATTAGTGCAATTTGTTCTCAGAAGGTCTGAGATCTTGCTTTAAAAAATAAACCCCCAAAACCAGACATGCAATAATTGTGGTTGTATAAATTAAAGCCAGAGTCCTATATAAGGCCAAACATAAATGGTAATTTCCTAACCTTTAAGGCTTTCCACATTATCTCTTGGGGGCAGACCTTTTGAAAGCCTAACCATACTACAAAAGTAGGCCTTATCTCTGGAAATTCTCCAGCTTTTGGGGCAGAATGGGAATGAGATCACATCAGCAGTATGGAAATATATGCCTTGAAGTGTTAAAGAACTTTGTGGGACTCCTTTCAGAATAATGCAGTGTTGTCTGATTGCTTGCATTTAAGTCTTGTACCAGTTATGATAATAACTTTAAAAGTAGTCATCTTCCACATGAGAGTGTAAAAGGAAGATAAATAAAAAATAACTGGTTCAGTGCTGCAAGCCTATGCCAAAAGTAAACCTGGCCTGAGAGAAGAGTGCTGAGCATTCATTACACTTCTGGAAATAATAGACATTTTACTGATGCCAGTCTGTTCCCTTTAGAAAGTAAACAATTCAGCTCATAAATCAAGGGCTGAAATTGATTTGGAATAGTGGTAACAAAGTCAGTCTCCCACCATGAAGTCACTTTTTAATGAGTCACCATCCAGTCCCAGAGACATCCTACTATTCACAACAGGTAATTAATGCAAATAGGAAAGGGAACCAGTAAGTGTGATACTAATTCTAAGAGTTTGGGTATGTATTGAGGTTTTTTAGCATTTTGAAAGCTACTAAAGTACACAAACCAAGACTGCTAACCAAACTATATTGATAGTGAGAGGCTGGAAGCACATCTGGTTTTTTCAAATTATTTCACTTCATTATCCCCTGTGCTGTGGCTCAAGATGATTTTGGTTCCTGAGAAGAGCTCATTTAATGAATTTCTGCCATTTGAGCTGATAGAAATCTGCAAGAAAGTGAGTTTATATCTGACTGTTAGTGATGCAATATACAAAAAAGGCCATGTCTTTACAGATGCTGGACACTCGGACCTTCCATCTTATCTATGTAGCTATTCCTAGTATACCTTTCTTTGTTTCTTTGTTTATGACTTCTGTTCATGTCATATTGTATTTTTTGAGCACCAGGCTCCACGTTGGTTGTTATTTCATGCACTCATTAATTAACTCACTAAAATTCATAGAATCACAGAATGGTTTGGGTTGGAAGGGACCTTGAAGCTCATCCAGTTCCAACCCCCTGCCACGGGCAGTGACACCTTCCACTAGAGGAGGTTGCTCCAAGCTCCTGTGTCCAACCTGGCCTTGAACACTGCCAGGGATGGGGCATCCACAGCTTCTCTGGACACCCTGTGCCAGCACCTCACCACCCCCACAGGGAAGAATTTTTTCCTGATATCTAATCTCAATCTCCCCTCTGTCAGGTTAAAACCATTCCCCTTTGTCCTGTCACTACATGCCCTTCTAAAAAGTCCCTCTCCAGTTTTCTTGTTGGCTCCCTTCAGGTATTCTGCATAGTATTATCTCTATTAAATGAGAGGAAAATGAGATTATAGAGTGGTTAATTCACATGCTTAATATCAGAAAGGAGACACGTACAACGCAAGAAGCAAAGTCCAGCACTGATAGTAACTGGTCTGGACATCACAGGATGCAGAAACCTGCAGCAGTTTTTTCACATGCAGTGCTTTAGTGCAGGAAGAGGAAAATCCCTTTTTTGACAAAGCACTGAGTCTTCAACAAGGAGTCCAGAACATAGCTTCTTTGGAAGGATCGAGTGCATTTCAGACTAGTAGATATAATTTTAAACAAGGATTCTTCAGGGGGATTTTCAATAAATATTAAAGTGCTTAGAAATGATGTTTTAAAGATATAAAATAAACCATAAATGCTCCATCCCTGGCAGTGTTCAAGGCCAGGCTGGACAGAGTCTTGGGTGACATGGTCTAGTGCGAGGTGTCCCTGCCTGTTGCAGGGGGTTGGAACTGGATGATCTTAAAGTCCTTTCTAACCCAAACCATTCTATGATTCACTGTAAGATTGGGATGCACAGTAAACTCAGGTAATTTCTGTCTATTGATACTGTCATCAAATTAATCTTGGGCTTGACAAACTGTGCATGTAGTTGACAACTAGAAATGGTGTCCTGCATTTCGATAAGACTAAATGATTCATATAATTCAGAGACTTGATCTTGCAGTTTTACTCAATGATCTATTCCTGTTGACTTCGGTATAGCTATAGGCAGAATAGATTGGCAGCCGCTGAAGGCTTCTTCAGAAGAATGTTTTGTTATTGGGAATTGTCAATGGTTTTAACCAAACTGTTCCCTAACCTGAAACTTGCAGAAAAACATGTTTTCACAAAAATCACACTATCAATTTTCAAGTTTGAAAATCATCAAATCTTCTATATTGTCATTTAGCCTAAATTTCTTGGTTTGAAATGATTTGCACTTTTAATATTTTATTTATATTTTTTAAGCTTGAAAATATGAATAGTGATTTTGAAATATTTCCCATCAATTGTATTCAAACAAAATGCTTCAGCTTAACCAAACTGCCTGTTTGGGGATTACTTCTGTGTGAAAACTTAACATATTCATATTCTGTATGGATTTGGATAAGGAGACTTCCAATATAAGATGCTTGTATGACAGGAAAACATTTCCCTTCATCACTCCAGTGGTCTCTCCAGAAGACAGTAAAGTACCAGTAATAAAATAACTAGTATTTTGAATATAGAAGTAATGACAGATCAGAATGAGTGGTGTCATTCTGAGGGTTAGAGAAGCTGATTTATAATTTAAACTGGGAATTCAGCAAGCTCTTTGATTACAAGCACAGTTTCATGATTGTGCCCTTTTTTAAAGGATGGGTGAACAGTCTGTGGGTGATGGACGTTTTCCTCAGCATCTGGTCTTTGTTTATCACTGTCAGATTTACTTGCTTGCTAAATAAAAATATAATGGTTTATCATATCATTCAGATGAAAGCACTACTTATGATGAAACAGCAATGCTTTTAGGGAAAGGAGGACAAAAAAGACAGAGGACTATTTTAATAATACAATAATAGCTTTCTGGCTGCATCTTTTGCTTAGGAAAACTAAAACTACAGCTCCCTGAAGGTAGGATTTCTGTGATTTGTTTGATGGCGAAGAGTTGCACAGAACTGTATTTACAGATCTGGTGTTACAGAAGTTTGCTCTTCAAGAAATTGTACTTCATTCTTTTCTGTTGTTCTAGAATACTGTTATCTCCTTCTATTGTCATTGTTCCATCAATTAGTAATTAGGAAAGAACCAGTGCCTGGTTCTGCAGATGCTGCTATTCCTTCTTGAGTGGGGGAAAAGAATCTACATCAGCTCACTTTCCAAATACCAGTCTTTAAGCTTACTTAAAATGCAGTGATCCTTCAACTGTCCTCATTTTCTTGAATTACTATAGATCTTGTTCAGGAGATATCTTGCAATGCTTTGAGTTAAAAGAGCATGTCTTATCTAGTAGGCCTCTAGATTGACAGCTTAGATCAGGTTTTCTAGGCTAAGAATGGAAAGTTACTCAGCTCCTGTGTACAGCCGTCTGGAAAAGGTCAGCCATTAGCACTAGAAAAGCCTCCACTGTTGCCTGTGCCAAGATGCTGCAGAGTTGGCATAAAGATGTAGCTGAATTTTGTTTGTTTTCATCCTGTATTATGGGCATCACTGTGTGTGAGCTGGGTAGGTAGATGAGTTAGCTGTGTAGCATTCAATCACAGAATTACCTCTGTGGTGATGTTCAGGTACAGCTGAGTTACTTCCTTCTCCTCTGTATATGTCTCTGCTATTGCATTTTAATATGGTTCAGATTCTCATATCTCTTGGTGCTTTCAGTATCGCATCCATCAAAGGGTTTGAAAACTCCTTTGTGTTTTGTCAGTGATGTTTCTATTCTGGGATCTGTTAATCACGTCACAGAAAATACCTGATTACTCTGTTTACTAGCCTCTTTCTGTGAGTGAGTCAGAGGTTAAGCTTGTTAAATTTCATTTGGCTCTAGGAATAGCTGCAGTATAAATTTATGTGTATATAGAATGTATTTGGCTGATCCAATAACTGAAGGTAGCATAAGATTTGTTTTACTTAATCAAAGGGATGTCCAGTCTTCTGAGAATACTGACCATTTAGTCAGTCAGCTCTACTGAAACAGATGCTGATGTGTTTGAAACAATAAACTGAAAACCATCCAATAGAGAGAAATTGTGTCTGGATTGCTACTGAGGTTTCCAACAGGAATCACAATAGAAACTGTAGTGAAGTGTCCCTAGTGTGTAACTAAAATAGCAGATGTGGCTGCAAGGATAACCAGGGTATTTGGTTTTGTTCTCCTTACAATGCCAAAAAAGGGAGATAAACCCCCCTCTATTACTCCATTCAATTGCTCTATTTCAGTGTAGCGTATTCCATTTCAAAACAAAGCTTTGCATATATGGAGGTCTGATTTTACAGACTTTACGAGACAAAATCTTGAAAGATTCAAAGTACCCTTTTTGTGCTTACAGTTAGGCTTTAAAATGATTTCTTTTTCCTCTGGCATGCCACAGGGGGCACATGACTCTATACAACTGTGTCTAGGTACTGTGTTTAGCATTTAAATCAACATGAAAAGGCTTTACACCTTCAAAGTTGCAAACTGTAAGTTAGCAAGTCTTAGATGGTCAAATTAATCACTTTCCATGTATAAATGTGCTCCTTTCTTAATGTGCACTACTATTTTTTCTGCAAAGTAGACAAGCAGCAAAGAAAATAACCTCATGCTACATATTCAGAGCTGGTTTACAGCTTTAGGGACTTGCTGTAGAGAAGATCTCTGTCAGATTAAAAGTGTTGGAACTCATGAGCCAAAAAAAGCCATTTCTGATCTCTGCATGCCCTCTATATAGTCTCAACGGAAAAATTCATCCCAGGCAATTTGCTTTGCCATTTTTCTGAGCAGGAAGTCATGAAGTACTTATAGCATAACTATGTATGAATTCATCAACAACCAAGAATATTTACTTTTATTCTGTAACTTTGATTAAAAGACCAAAATGTTTGTTTCACAAGCTGATTCCACTACAACAAAGGATGCAATATATGCCACATGTTTAATTTAATCACAAAAATGTTTCTGTTCATGTCAGAGAAAGTAGTTATGTGCTTAAAAGCATATGCCTGCTCAAATTTGTTGTTCTTCAAAGCTTGCATATGTAATACCTTAGTTATCTTTAAATCACCAAAAAAGAACAACAGCTCTTAACAGTCTTCAGGATTAAGTTATTCATAGCACTCAGGCATCTGCTCAGACTTCAGCCTCCAGAACTTAGCTTGTACTACAATAATAACACCAACAATTATGGCCTCACTGTTCTGTCACAGAAACCCTTTGAAAATTTTGTCAGCAAGGACTCTTTTTATCTCAATAAAAACACAATGACAGGTCCCTGCTCTAAACTCTGCGATGCATTAAGAAGAACCTAATCTTGTCCAATTGCAGTATAATTGACAAGTGAAACTATTTTGTTCCTTGTAATGCCTTCAAAAGCAGCACAAACAATATTTGTCCATAGAGTATGAACCCTTTCCAAACTCATCATTGCCATTGTATTTCTTTAGACTTCTAGAATTTGTCTCATAGAGAATGCAAGATCCTATCTACGTAAATCCAGAGTTCTGCTTGAAGTTGGACACCCAAAATTGAAACAGAGACTGGGCTTAAAATATCTTTCAAAATATGGTCTGGGCTCATCAGAGCTTCAGTTATAAAACACACTTTCTAAGGAGAAAATGTGAAGCCCTGCAAGCACTTGCTAAGAGCATGCTGGGGCACTGCATTAGTATCAACAGACAGAGAAAAGAGACACAGTCTAGAGAGTAATACAAGGCCTCCTTTTCTAGTGGTTAGATTTTCTGCCCCAGCACAGTATTAGCTGGGTCTGATTTTCCTTTCTTTGTTATATTCTTAGCAACCATTGTCTTGGACTGATTCATACAAGAATAGACTAAATGACTGAATGGACGGTAGAGTTCACTTTTCTCACCATCAGAGGAGGAAAATGTAGACATATTCAGTGCCACAAGCACCCATTTCCTGCACTCTTAAGTTACACTCCAAGTGAGAAGTAGCTGATGTAGCTTGCTACATACTCACTGGTATCAATAGGACCTGAACATTTCCATGCCCATTTTGTCCCGAAGTTCTTTGGCTGCAAACGTTCTTTTCATTTCCTTCTCATTCCTCCCTTCTTGCTTGATCTCTCTTTGTACTTATGTTACCTCTTCCTTTTATTGTCTCCTGCCCTTCTTTTTTTTTTACCACTAAAACCTAAAAACTCTCGCTCTTGGCTTCTTTCAGGCAAATTGAGTTTGTGCCTTACAGTCTCTGCCCTTCAGATTCTTCCTGCACATACTAAAGTACCTCCAGCTCTTACTTCCTTAGTCCGCTCCACAGAATGAGTCGAAGACCTCGGGAGTCAGCAGCTGTTCAAGCATGGGAACTATAATGTACTCTAGGATCGACTCTTTTATTTTCAATAGTTCATCAGTACTCTTCTTTCCCCTCTAGCTCTGCAAGCCAGTGCATGCCATAATACTTGCCTTTGATTTCAAGTAAAGCCTGTTTGGATACTGAAAAGCTATAATGGTCGTGGTGAGTTGGAAAAAGTCTTTATCATGGTCTGGTCAATTAAGGCTTATTTGTACATTTGGGATCTGACAACTGTATGGACAAATATTGTTTGTGCTACTTTAAAAAGCGTTACAAAGCATAAAAAAAGCTTTCACTTGTCAATAGTACTGCATTTGGACAAGACTAGATTCTTAAAGCATCCCAGGGTTAAGAGCAGGGACCTGTACATTGTGGAGGTTTTGAGATAAAAAGAGTTTTTGCTGACAAGATTTTCAAAGCGTTTGTCTCAGAGAACAATGAGGCTGTAATTTTTAATGCTGTTATTGTAGTACAAGCTAAGAAGTTCTGCAGTCTGAGCAGATGTCTGAGAGCCACATTTGGAAAAGGTGCCATTAAACATTTGTGACATTAATGTGATATTAAACAATGTAACATTATGCAACAATTAAATATCTGAAAAATTATTTCCATGGAAAAATGATGATTCTCCAATGTTTGCCTGTACATGCAGCAAAACTGGATGGTGTTATGCATTGACAAATTTAACATCAGTTGTATGAAGTGAGAATAATTCTAAGCCAAAATGCTAATAGAAGAGAGAAACAGCCATTTTATATAAGCTCTGGTCCTAGAGATGTCCAAATGGCTATTTAAAAATCATCTCACAATCTTACTGGGTGAAAAAATGTAGAAACTCCTCTCATAGCTTTTCGATAATTTTTACAGAGACTTTGTCGTTATATTTCTTTCATTTAAGTTTTATAGATGTATTTTCCCCATGCCCTTCTTAACTGACTTTCTAGACAGATGAAATGAGGTATGTTTGGCCTTGGTAACTAGAAAGCAATATACCTACATATAAGTCTGCCTGGTTTGAAGGCATCTGTTCTGGCCCTCTTTCTAGCACATGCCTCAAGTCAATCATGCACTTTGTTTCCGCATGTTCTTTATTTTCTCATTCAGTCCACAAGCAAAATATGACAACAGAATTGTAGATAACAATAAGATCCCAATTGGGAAGTTCTCCTTATTCTGAGCCTTCTTCCTACAGGTACATGAAGTAACTTCCTATAGGATTACCAATAATTAATTATTTGAACTGGGAAAGAAACAGTTGCCGATCAGTTTATTCTTTCCCAGAAAGGTCAAACTGAATTCAATTGGAGACAAAATTTACATTACTTTGACCACGCTAAGTTGCTGTTTTCTACATTCTTAGGATGGTGAATGTAGATTCCACTGATCATAATTTCCTTTCCTCATATACTCTCTTTTGGAATGTGAAAAGACAAAGTCCAGTCCTAGTTCTCAATAAGGCTGTAAGTGGCATGCTGGGATTTTCAAAAGTCATAATTCATCTTTCTTCTTCAGGATGATTTTCCTTACAAGTTCTGTAACATAAGGTCTTATTTCTTCAACAGTGACAGTAGAGTCCCAGGCCTTTACTACTTTCCCATTGGGGTCCACCAGGTATTTCCAGAAGTTCCAGGTTGGTTCTTCTCCTGTAGAATCTGTAGGGGGGTAGGGAAATAAAAAAAGTGGGAACTTAGAAAAGCAAAACAGGCTGGCCAATTCCTGACATTTGTTCATGTCAATTTGATGATGACCCTCTCAGAGGAAGAAGGAATGTAAAATTAAGGGGGAGTTGCGCCTGAATAATGAGATTCATTTTCTGACAGACAGTAGCGCCCTGGAGACTAATGTAAACAGCCAAGCTTGAGACAGGCAGGAGAAAGCACTATAATCAGTCTTAAAAGTGTGTGCTTATACATGTGTGTGTCTGTGCTATATAGACAAATCCAGAACAGTTGAACACTGATAGGAAAATGGAATTGGGCATAACAATATAGCTGTATTAGGAGTGAGTATTTGCTTATCCAGAATTTTTCCAGTAGCATGTGCTTCAGAAGAATGTTTCAAGAAATGCTACATGAAGAAATAACAAAGTAAACTGTTGCAGATTTCCTCTTAATCCTTATCTACTAGTTTTTCCTTCCATGACCACATACTCCTTTTACATGAGTCGCATTCTTTACTATTCTGCTACATGACTAACAGAATGTTCAGGATTTTCAATCAGACCAGGAGCCTCATTGCACTAAAGCACAAGTGTGTGGACCAACAAAGAAACAGAAGGTTTGCAAGTTTCATGTGACATGTCTGCAATAAATAACCCTGCTCAGCAAAAAGAAATAGAATAATGTGAAGGGGATTAACAGGAAGTCTGGCTGGCAGAAAAATCCATTACAGACACCTAGAAGGAGGTGTGCTTCTGGTACTGGAAAGTAATACTAACGCTCCTTTAAAGTCAGTGGTATGTGGGAGAACACTGTTTCTGGAGAGAAGTAGCAGCGATGCGGTCCTTGCAGAACGCAGCTCAGGTGATACCGTATCATATTGGGCTTTATTAAATATCATTGCTTCAGACATTTGACAATGAAGACATTTTCTTCACCCTGGATAAAGACTGACATTTTTGTTTGGCATTTAAATGGTATTTAGAGCATTCATTCATGCAAGAAAAGTAGTGCCCTGATAGAAAATATTCTGCTTTACAGTGTAGTTTGTCAGCTGTCTGCTAAGAACCAGCAAAACCTCTTCAGGTCTCAGTGCCAGCTTTAATGCAGAATAGAACTGGAGGGACTGATGCTGTTCTGATGCTTGGCAAGGAAGGAGGAAGAGAGTATTCAAGGACATATCTTACTGCCTGGTTTCACTTCATAATTGTTGAAGTAAATTATGTAGGTGCTTTGCTTCCACTTATTCTACAGCTCTTGAGATGAACTTTATAAATCCAACCTGCAGCAGCTGTGTCACAGAAAAAGCACTTACGAGACTCCAAAGTGGAAAAAGGAAGATCAGGTGTTGTATGCATACAGGAGAGTATTTCAAGACCTGTATTCCATGTAGAGGTTTATTAGACTAGCTTTTACAGGGCATCTGTTATCATACTGTCCATCTCTGGAGACCCAGATTACTCACCAATTAAGTACTTGAAGGCAGGAATCGCACCAGCTCCACTGACTGTAGTTTTGCTGAACATAGGGAAGGAGGCACTGTAAGTCTTTCGTGCAAAACTCTCAATTTCTTTGTTGGTGTCTGGTTCTTGCTGCCCAAACTGATTGCACGGGAATGCCAGGACATTGAAATGATATGGGCCGAGGTCCCTCTGTAGCTGTTGTAAGGCCTTGTAGTGGCTATCTGTGTATCCACACTCGCTTGCAACGTTGACAACTAGTGACACCTGAAGAACAAGAGAGATGAAAAGATATGCTGCACATGTCAGTTTTCCAACGGGTAGTCTTGAAAGTAGAACATCTAGAGAACTGTGACCGAACACCTGTGTTTGAAACTACACTGAGTTCCATTCACAACAGGAAGATTCAATCCTTCTTTTATGTATTCCCATTTGCCTACCATGGAGTTTATGAATAAACTGCTAAGCAATCTTAATTATGAGTCTACAAAGAATCTGTTTCTCCATTCTGCCTTTTGCATGGTTTCCGATCATATTCAAGAAATTACTATCCAGCTAAGATATACCAAGTTGAATGAAACTTGCAAATGAATGTATTTTGGGTAGTTTGTTTATCTTTTGTGAAGCCTCTGTTCTACAAGATCCTTTCTTATACAGAATTTAGTACTCATAAAGAATTGGCTGTTCCCTCATTGCTAGTGTAGATGCCTTGACCTGGAAATTAACAGAAGCAATTACTGGATTTTGGGTTCATCTGTGTAGTATGGATTGTGAAATATCCCACCATTTCTGGAGTAAACCTACTCAGTAATGACAAAATGACAACGTTTTGCATAAAGGTTTACTGCCTCCATTAGAGACTCCAACAAGTGAAGACTGTGCCCACTACCATTTGAAGTCATTCCTGTAGCTGATCATCTCTGACATGCGCATTATGTCATTCAGGCATTACCACCAGGCATGTATCTGCCTGGGCACATCCAGCAGAGAGGAAGATACCAAACACAGGAAAGCACTACAGGAAAACAGAGGTGTGTGTAAGGAGAATACAGGCTGGAACAGATTCCAACAAGCATTTGTTAGGGAAATGAAGTAACCTAACCCTGAGCTGACCCATATTCACAGTTTCTCAAGGCCTTGAAGAGCTTTCCATTGGTTTTTGAGGTATTTTATCATTAAATAACCCCTAAAACCTATTTTTAGACTTAGGGGTTTTATTATTCCTACCAATTTTATAAGTGTGAGTTGCCACTCATTCTACATAAATTGAGTCCATTCTAATGTTTTCTTGTGTGTGCCGCAGATATTTTAAATACAGTATGATTTTATGAATAAAAATAGCATTATGCACTTTATAGTGATTTCTTTTACATTCTGTTCCTTTTTTCAGACCAATATGTAAGACTCATAAGGCAATATAAATATTATAATGCTAAAAATGTTTCTACTCACCTATATTAATTGTGCATAGTGCAGAAGAAAAGCATTGTGATTTGAGAACCAAAATTCTACCTGCCTTACACTAAATCTGCTGGGTTTCTACAGATTATACATCAGCCCAGAAGCTAGTTCTTCATTCTCAAACTGCAAAAAAAAGTTTAAATTCAATCAAAGTAGCCAACGCATTCCCCAGTACCAGTAGAACAATGGTGGCCATTTGCGTTGGATCTTTCTATGAGAGTTTGGAAGTCTCATAGAAGCTGGCATGTTTTCTTTGTTATTGTCAGTGTGAGACAGCAGTGTTGAAGGGCCTAGTGCTGTGAGAGGAAAGCCTGAAGCTTGGACACATTAATTGACCTTATCAAATTGCACAGCAAGTAACTGCAGGCAAATTAGACAGCAAGTAAGTGCAGGGCAATAAAAGTAAGTAAAAAATCCTGACTCCAAATCACAGACTATTGTTTCTGTGACCACTGGCTTTGCTCAATTTAAACTTTGGATTCTTGTGTAACTATTGCTCCATATTCCTGTGTGTAAGTTTTCATGCAAAATATAGAAGTATATAGGGAATAAGAATAGAGTGATTCAAATAAATTGCATAAAAAGTAAGCTACTACATGTCTATTTTGGTTTTAAGGCCAGAAAACAAACTGGCGTATAACAGCCCATAATCTGGGTAAGGTATGAGATCACAAAATGAAATCCCTTGAAGCAGTAGGAGTAAAGGAAAAGCTAAGGAGACATTGGTGTTTAGCATTTCTTACATTAAACATTAACACTTACTTTGTGTATTTTGTACTTTGTATAGATACATGGGTATATTTCAAGTGGTTTCAGAGTGGCACTGTTTTCCCTGGAAGACAGGTAATCTTATAAAGCACAAGCTGACATAATCTTTGTTGTGGTCAGCAGCATACAATCTAAGCAGTCCCTGTACACTTGCATATGAAATACAATCTGGAGCCATCTAGCTACCAAAGCATCACATTCCTTCAGACAACATTTATAAGCTCTAGCTGAAATTGTAAATTCAGTCTCCTAAAACATCCAAAGACAGGCATATAATTAGGTATTTCATTTTCAGAGAAGTAACAATTTTATGATGCAGGCTGTCAGCATTTCACATAGATATTGGACATAAAAAATAACTATTGACAGTTCTGTTCATGTCAAATAATCTGCATAGTGGTAACTGTAGTTTAGTGTGATTGAAGTAAAAATAGGTTGTACCGCTTACTTGAAGTCACATGTAGTTCTTTCAGATGAAATTCTAGAGGCTTTTTAAAGTATAGTTTAAGACTCAGCATTCTCATGATGCGGAACTATGCGTGTACTTCACTGTATTCAGATCTCTTGGTACTTCATCCCAAATACAATGGCAACATAAGAATTTATCATTGGAGGTTTGGGGGAAACAAGGTTGTGTAGGTATTATGTTCATTTTATAATAGACAGGAAGGGTGACTTGCCAATGAAAATAACTAAGCTTTTATAACATTTATGTGATTTTGAAGTTAGGAGGGTTGAAAGAATTCACGCGAAAAGAAACAATTTCCAGCTGTTTAAAACCAGTGGTTACTCAGCATGGTGGCAAAAGGCATGAGAGGCTCACACTGCCAATGGTGCAAACTTCTAAATGTTCTCCCACAAAATAGGAGGAAATGATATGCAGCATTTCCTAGAATGGCAGGCACATTGTGCTTCGTTTTATTTTTTTTCCTTAGAAAAATGCATTCTGTTACTGAACTCTGTAATTTAATACTGCAACCCTCCTAAGAGTATAACTAACAAATATAATGCAAAACTGTCTGAATTTATTAGCATTTCATAAGGAATGTTTAAAATGGTTGTTTAAAAATTTTTACCAAGTTATTCATCAGGGACTGTAGTGACAGGACAAGGGGTAACGGGTTAAAACTTAAACAGGGGAAGTTTAGATTGGATATAAGGAAGAAATTCTTTACTGTGAGGGTGGTGAGGCACTGGAATGGGTTGCCCAGGGAGGTTGTGAATGCTCCATCCCTGGCAGTGTTCAAGGCCAGGTTGGATGAGGCCTTGGGTGACATGGTTTAGTGTGAGGTGTCCCTGCCCACGGCAGGGGGGTTGGAACTGCATGATCTTAAGGTCCTTTCCAACCCTAACTATTCTAGGATTCTATGATTCTATGATTTTTCAAGTGTCCAGCACTAGAGGTGATTCAATGTGGTGATTTCCTTTTTTGTCTATATTCTTAACAAATAACAGTCACTCTTTATGTTCTCTTACAGAAACTGTACTTTGACTTCTTACAACCGTTAATGATTTAAGTTCACTATGCCTCTTGCCTGACTTTAGGCTGTGAGAGTGCAAGTCAAGCACACCACCTAGTGTCCAGTGCAAACAATTCAGCCTGGACCTTACCAAAATAATTTCATTAAAGCCAAATGCTGTATTAGCTGTTGTCTGACTTCCTCATACTATCCTTTCCTTCCCTTTGCTTAGAAAACCCATGCATTCTGGTAGTGAACTCATTTTTTAATACTGCAGATATAGTTCTTGATTTACTTAATGCTTACACCAGTATACCTCCTTCATGAAAAGATCTCTGGTCAGATTTGTCAATCTGCTGTAGCTTCAAGTAACCCTTTGTGGATCTTGTAGCAGAGACAGTAGATACTATGGCTTTCAGACCTTGAGATTCTTAACTGGCTCCATCTGACTGATGGAAGAACCAGTCACAAGTGTCAGATTAGTCCAACTCGGACTTGTTACCTTCATGGAAAGAGACAGCAATACTTTGTAGAGTAACGAAGTAGCTATACTCTCTGTTTATACACATTCAGTAATACTACATTCTCAGATTGCAGACAGCTGTGATGCAAAGTGCCTAGCATTACTATCAATAGTAAAATAATACTTTACATTGTTAAAGTGCCTAATGCTTTTACATTATTATACTACCTTTAGTTCAAGATTTCCAAAGCACTGCACTAACACTGCTTAATTACATCTCAGCACGCTGTACTTTGTACTTTGTATATAGGCAGGCAGGCAGGCAGTAGGCACTATTATATCTAGATAGGCATAAGCATAGCAGGAATAGTTGATGCTTGGGAGTTCTGACTCTCAAACAGATACTATTTTTGCGAAGAATACTGCCTTTTACTACATATCTCATGACAATCATAAAATATAATAGAAGCTTTCTTGAATTATATGGGTGGATAGATCAGACAGAATCATGAAATCACAGAATGGTTTGTGTTGGAAGGGACCTTAAAGCTCATCCAGTTCCAACCTCCTGCCATGCGCAGGGACACCTTCCAATAGACCGGGTTGCTCCAAGCCCCATCCAGCCAGGCCTTGAACACTGCCAGGGATGGGGCAGCCACAGCTTCTCTGGGCACCCTGTGCCAGTGCCTCAGCACCCCCACAGGGAAGAACTTCTTCCTAATATCTAATCTCAGTCTCCCCTCTGCCAGGTTAAAGCCATTCCCCCTTGTCCTGTCAATACAGGCCATTGTAAAATGTCTCTCTCCAGCTTTCTTATCAGCCCCTTCAGCAACTGGAAGCTGCTCTAAGGTCTTCCCAGAGCCTTCTCTTCTCCAGGCTGAACAAACTTGTCTTAGGAGAGAAAACTGATTTTATTTGGATCCTGCTGATTCTCTTCCAACAATACATCACTGCCCTTCATTTTTAATGTAGATGGGTCAACATCAGTCTGGTGGCCTGGAATAATCATAGAAGGATGACCTTTATGCACAGCACAGTAAAACACACAGCTTTTTGATCTATTTTGCTTGTGGTATTCTTTTTTCCAGTCGTAATAGTCTTCCCTTTCTTTGCTTTCAGGCAATATGATACCTGATTTTGTAGCATGTATGCCAAATTTTTAGCATTCTGGCTATATAATTTCTTATGCCCCCATAAAAAGGTGTACTACCTATCATATTTTTGGTATTTTCATTAAAGTGGAGGATAGGTTATGTCTGCACACATTTCTTTCAGGGAAGAAAATTACTCTGTTCCCTGCTTTTTTTCATTTTGTTATTTCAAAACTGTTAGTACATTTCTTATTTATTCTATAACAGAGGGTACTTGTGATTTGTATGAAGATGTGCTTGAATAGAAATTAATATCAACCAGCCTTACTTTTTTCTTACTAAGAAAAATGGTTTCAGTTACCTAAATGCACATTAATTTATATTGAGATATTGAAGAAAGATTCTGCAAGTCATGAATTGCACTGGTTGTTTAGACTTAGCACAGCTCTTGCGTTTCTAGAATTACCAGACTTTATGATTTTCATTAATACTCTGTATTTTCTCAATGCCCAGTTAGTTTCTTGACTACCAATGAAGTAATTACTTAACTAAATCAGTTGAGTAAACCAAATGAGTTGAACTGAATCGAATGTCTTCTCTACGTCTGCCACAAAGCTTAAGGATGTTAAGAGCTGGTTTAGCAATTAGCAGACTATTGTTCCAGGGGCTAACCAGTGACTCACTTTCTTTATAACGCCAGCAGCACACGTACCACTTACATACTACCTGCTTTCTTTAAACAGCTTTAAAATATTATGATAAAGTTACATCTAAACATTACTTATCTCACTGCATATTTGAGCAGGTTCATTTTAAGAAATAAATGGGAGCTTTAATTAACCTCTACCTCTATACTGAGTTCTGACAATATAATGACAGAAAGAGATGTGTTTTATTGCTAGAATATTCCTTAAAATAGTGCACGTGCTATCAAACAGCATCTAGCCTCAACATTAATAACCTCTCTGAATGCAAATCTTTTTGTTCCATACAGAAGCCGGTCATCAGTTTTTTAGTTGGAATAAACTATTCCATATGGCCTAGCAGAGATCAAAGACTACCATGCACTGATGGTGTTACCTTTCCCAAGGTATGGCTCTAGAGCTCTCTTTTTTGAAGCCAGTCACACCTAGAGGATGGCCTAGTACCATAGCATCACTGGAGATACAGATATCCTCCCCTAACCTGGTGTGTCCATGAGATTCCAGATCAGCTGTATTCCCCCTTTACTTCTTTCCATGTGGATTCTGGCCCTGAGGTAAAGAACCTACAGGTGGTATTTGCTTATTCAGGCGTATTTGCAGATGACCTGCAGACAAAATATGCCCCAGTAACAGGATTTATTGACAGAGCCTTTGGAAAGAACTCCAAAAAAACAAAAGCAAATATTGCTTAATGTTAAATAGCTTCCATGGTTTTTTCCAATATAGATATTTGAATGGACATGGGACCAATTCTGCTCTGAATCATGAAGGAGGAAGGAATTCCTGAAGGGGAAGGACAACTTCAACCAGGTAAGATTCAGACCTCTCATTTGGTCCAAATTCACCAATATCCCTTTATACTGAGCTCAGGAAAGTGTCCCATCTCCTCCCATATAACTTCTCTCTCTTCCTGCCAATGTTTTAGTGACCTGTTGCTGTGGATTAGTGAGCTCAAACACCTCAGTGAAGTCCCTGACAAGGGGGAAAATGAAGGTGGAAACACCACGCTGGACAGTAACAGTAAATGTGAGCAGTGGTGCCTGCCTTTTTGGGCAGCAGCCAAGCTGTTGGACTGCCTGGCTGCATCACTGAAGATGTGTCACTTGAGCACTGAGGATGGCAGCTGTGGGCTTTATGTTGATTTTAGCTTCTGTAATTTGTAAATGTGGCTCTAAGAGCTTATAGTCCCCCATGTGCTAAGCTCCCTTTCACTTTTCTATAGGTACGGGTCATACCACTAAAAATGAAAAATCACATCAGGTTACATTCAAGGAAACTGTTCTTAAAATGGGAAGGAAAGCTCTGCTTAGAAATACTTAATGTAATATGTAAATAAAATCTAAAAGACATCATAAAAGTATGCCCTTCCCCATATTGCTCTAGCACACTAAAAAGTGACAATGGGAATAGTATTGTGTTGCTACAATTTCACTATATACTGATATTAAAATAATTATAATGTCTCCAATTTTTTACTATGGTGAATCTGTTAACTCCATTAGCCACTGATTAATTCCCCCTTTTTATTTGTTTTCGTTTAGAATAATAAAAAGAACTGTGATTCACATAATTTCCTAAAAGTCATGCAGCTACAAGGCAGAAAGAGAATTACAGAATCAGCAAGGTTGGAAAAGCCCTTTAAAATCATCAAGTCCAACCTTTAAATAAGCTCCAAAAGTGAGCTATACACTGGTACAAACTTCCTGAGGTGCAAATTTAATAGCCACAAGGTCGTGCAATTCATCCTGCTGGATGGAAGGCAGGCAAGTCAGGCAGGCATTCCCTGCCTGCCACGTCTACAGGCTGCAGCCCGCACCGGCAGAAGACGCGGAGACACACACACACAGAGGTTAGGACCGCAAACGTTTTATTTAAAGAGCGCAGTGGCGCTGTATGACAAGCAGCATGCAGGCAACACTACAAATCGGTTACAGAGGAGCCGTGAACTCCAATCTCCCGCATGTGTGAACCGAGTTAATGTACAACCTCTCCACCCCCATTTGGCTGCTGCAGACATGCAAGGACTGGCTGTTAAGTGAGTCCGGGCGAGAGGCGCCCATCCCCGTGCGGACTTACCGAGCCCCTGTATTTCTCCAGAGAGACTAGTTTGCCCCTGATGTTTACCACTTTGAAAGTGTAAAAATCAGGCTCCTTCTGCTGCGTAGCGGAAAAGGCTAAGAGCAGCAGCGCTGCAATTGCAAGGAGCATGGCTACAGGGATGAGGAGAACTTTGGGGAAGGAAGAGGGACGCTTGTGCTCCACACTGCCCTCAGGATCTAGCATGCTGCACGGACGTGCTGCAGGCACTTGCCACGATAGGAAAGCGCTGCCGCAAAGAAAGGACTGCTGCAAACGGAGCTTTTGCAACAGTCTGGCTTCTGCAGAGGTTTGGGAGCTGTGTCCACAGCTCGGAGGATGTATTCACGGGGATTCGAATGCTCTAAAATAGAGTATTTCAGGGTGGTGGTGGTGGTGTGTTAAGTAATGGGTACACGACAAATGGAAGTGCTCGTTGGCTTGAGAACAGTAATACTGTATGGGTCTGTGTGGTACCAGAAACACATCAGAGATCTGCTTTCACCATGTCCTAGAAAAATAAGGGGTAGTTAATTGTGATTTTTTGATGGATTTATAAGTGCCTTTTTTTTTAGTAGGCTGGTTACAGCATCAAGTAACTACGGTGTAATGGCAAAGGATACCAGTGGCTTGGTTGCTAGTGGTTACTGATGCAAGTACTCAGAACGAGAGTTGCAGCATACAGTAGCATACAGCATTCAGCAAAAACAGAATTACAGACACAGAATCATAGAATCACAGCATGGTTTAGGTCGGAAAGGGCCTTAAAGCTCATCCAGTTCCAACCCCCTGCCACAGGCAGGGACACCTTCCACTAGACCAGGTTGCTCCAAGCCCCGTCCAACCTGGCCTTGAACACTGCAGGGATGGGGCACTTACTGTGCACAGTATCACGCAAAATGGAGAACCGTTAGCCAGGCCTTCAGGAAATTCATTTCTGCTATACCTGGCTGCATGAAATGAGTGGCCAGACAACTGGTTTTCAGTGTGATCTGGGAGAAACCACATTACCAAAAGGTTTTTAAGCAAGAAAGAGGCATTAAGCATCACAAACTGAATTTGGCACCAGAGCTTTCAGATACACAGAGCCAAACCACTGCTTCAGTGCACTGATGTCATTCTTTGCTTGTCTGCAAGAAAAAATAGCCATTTGTACATAGTTTGCTGCTATGCCTGCTGAGAGAAGAGGATATGTATATTTAAAGTAACAACAATAGAAAGCATTTTATGATCATTGATTTCTTTTTGGACTGAGAAACTGGTGTTCCATGCCTATGAGTCTGGTAATTCTTGGCAAAGCAAAGCACAATGTAGTGATTTACAGAAAACAATTAAGTAGCACATCCCAGGCATATTGGAAATCTATCGCCTGAAGAGCAAATTACATTTTTTAATCTCACTTTGTGATTTTCATATGGTTTTAACTGAGTTTTGGTAGGTCTTTGATATCTTGATTATATTTGGCTATGTAATTCAAGCATAAGTAGCATTACTGTAGGGGAAGAAGCCACGTATAACTAGTTGAAAAATTTAATGACAGCTTTTTAAACATTTCAGGTATTTCATGGTATTATGTATTTCAGGTTAAGTAGACATCCAGCATCAAGAAATAATGCAATAATACTACAAAAATATATAGATGGAAAATGTACCATGCTGTCTATGGGGAAGATACACAGTGCTAAGAATGTGAAGTTCTCACCTTCACAGGTAAGTGCTACCTTTCTCTATATCTGGTATACTTTCCTGGCTGCAGTATTGACCAGAACCCTTTCATTTAGCTGACAGTCAAGTACAATTTCTTCATTTTGTAAATAAATTATCTAAGAAGCTTCTTCAGACACAGAGACAGAGCATAGGGCTTTAATACAGTATATACATTTTAATATAGCTTAAAACCGTAGTAAACCCTAACAATAATTTAAAAATAATCATCCCAATGATGAAGATAATTCAACATAAGCTTTCTTTTTTTTTTTTCCCCCAGAAATTTAAAAAGAAATCTACACTATACTTTTACACTTTTTGAGGCATAATGTTGTAGTAGTTTGGGTATGGGACTATGTCGTGGGTTCAGCCATAACAGTTATTTTTCTCCTTCATAGTAGCTGGTGCAGCGCTATGAGCATCATGCTACAACACAAGACAAGCAAGGTTTTGCTCTGGAAAAGGGACTTTATAAAATCTGGTTCCTACAGCTTTGTGATGATTGTCTCTGATTTCTAGACTTACTGGGCTTCAGAATTATATTTTCTTCTATGAGCTGAGCCCCAGATCTGAAAGGTTTTGGTCACTGGCACTGGGTTAGGAATTCTTTAAATAATGGCCAGCTGGCAGTAGAATCCAGCTTCCTCTTTTACTGCGATGTGTCTGTATTGCTCCCTGCAATAGTACATTCTTTAACATCAGCAAAGAAGGAGGACTGTTCCTTAATACACAGAAGACTATGTCAAAGGCTGTTGGCTTTATAATGACTTGAGTTTTCAGAGCCAGCTGCACTAGTGTTTCGTATTAGTGTCTATCCAACTATTTAAATCTGATATATTCTAATGAACTTCAGCTTGCAGGAAAAATGCCAGTCAGGTTTGCAAACCGGTGTGTGTTTGCTCGCTAGCATGTCTAAATGTTGATCTAGGAGGACTGTACCTAGTAGCAAGTATAATTTACTTTTGAAATTTCCTCTTTGGCTTGCTAAACCTAATAAAAATCTTTGTCAAACAGGACTGGACAGAAACCACCAACCAGCTAACCTCAGCTGTCCCCAGACACCACTGCAATTGCTGTCACTGCTGAGCCAGACCAGACGGGCCCATGTTCTTGAAGGGGAAAGCTCCGCACTACATCCATTACAGTGCCTGGAGCTATCCAATCCTCATTTGTAAAACATGAATTTCAAGGGAGCCACAAAAAAGCAGATTAGCTCTAAGGATCGAACTGACTTCACAATACAGTCAGAAATAACATACTTAGTGAATCCACTATTACAGATCTTGCAACTTTTGTTTACCTACAGAGACTCTGAGGTGGTGTTTCCAGCACTCCTATTCTCATTATTTTTAATACTTTCCTTTGAACCCCTTAAGGATTTCCACATTAATCTTTTGCATGCCTTGTTTTTCTGGAAAGGCTTCCTTATCCTGGGCTAGCAAGTGCCAACAACATGACATTTCACTGCCAAGAAGGGGTACTGTACTGGATCATAGAGGGATTTGCCTTACACAAGCACTTGCCAATTTCTTTAGGTCACCCTCCAGCACTGCCAAGAGACAGGCGGGCCAGCCCCGTCTCCCCCGAGACCTGCACAGCTGCCAGCAGGCACGTGGGCCAGCTTCATGTCAAGGTCAGAGAGCCAGCAGCCATTTCCCCCCGGCATCCCTGTTCTCCACAGGCTGCTTTGTGTGCAGCACACCCGCCCCTCTCCACCCAAGCAGCGCTGGGAACAGACGGAGAGGGGGGGACGCTCTGAAGAACGGGGGAAGACGAACCTCCAGGCGGGCCCTAACCCCGCTCCACAGGGCCTGGCGTGCGTGGGGAGAGACCTGGAATGCAAAATGGGATAAAAATCAGGATGAGTGTAGGGGAATAAGGAAAAAATCTAGCTGCTTAAGCCCGCGTCCCTGTTTCCTGCTATGGCACTGGGGTAGGAAGGCTCTGAACGCAGCGGTGATGGGAGGGGGGCGCTGCCCCAGAGGAGGGGCAGTTCCGTGGGGCAGGTGGGGCTCCTTCACCAGCCGGGCACGATCCGGATAGGGCCGGGCAGGGTAAGGTGGGGCAGCGCAGGGCTGCACCAGGCCTAGGCATCCGCACGCCGCCGCCCGGCAGCGCCGCCCGCCCTCGAGGCTCTCCCTCCCGCCCTCGCCCCACAATGCATCGCGCGGCGCGACTGACATGGCGGCTGGGCCGGACTGAGCCGCTGGCGTCGGGGCCTCCAGCAGCTGGAGCCGGGCATGGCGGGGGCGCAGCCCCGGCACCCCTAGCGCCGCAGCCAGGTACCGGGCTCCTGGGGCCGGGGGTGCTCCGCCCAGCTCCCTGGGCCTCCCCCGAGGGGTGGGGGTGGCTGGGCGCGCTCTGCTCCCCCCGCTGAGCGGGGCGGGGGGAGGCGGGCTCCGGCGGGGGGGGCTGTCCACGCCGGCGCCCCCCGCCTCAGCCTGCGGCGCCCCAGCTCCGCCTTGTCCCTGCCCTCCGTCTTGCGCCCCGCCTCGATGGCCTTTAGCGGCTTCCACACCTCTCGCCCGGGCAGGGGGCCGGCGCTGGGGCTGTCCTGCACACCCAGCCGGGGACGCTGGTTGTGGCTGGGGGGGGGCGCCGGCCGCAAGGTCAGCGGGGAACTGGGGCCGGTCCCACGGCAGCGTCCGGGCGGGCGGGCGGTTGTTGTGAAGGCAGTGCCCGGCTGAACGCCCGTTGGGGTCTGCAGGGCTGGAGCTGGGTGCTGCCGCTTATTCTCACGGCCTGTGGAGTTAAATATTGGGGAGGAGGACCATTGCGGTTGTTGAGGCCCCCCGAGGAAATGCCCCTCTCTCCCGTGCTGTCCTCATGAGCCGTGTGCCCCTCTGACGCCTATTGCCAAAGCGAAGGTTCTCCTTTCTGTGGGTCATGATGTGCCTGAAATGACACACAGGCATCCCTATGTCTGTCTGTTTGTGCTCTTTTGTTGGCTTATCTTGTATACAAATACAGCTGAACGACTCTCCGGCTTTTGCAATATGTTGTAATGTGCCAGTTGGCTGAATGTGTCATATTACCTGAGGCCTTCTTGCTTTTAAGGTTGTTTCTGGGTATATCAAAGGAAGACAAGCTCATAACATGCAGACAAACAATATAATCAGGTTTAGGCTAAGGTAGGGATTAGTACAATAAAAACTATGGATCTAATGATTTCTTTATATTCATGCCACCTCTACGTCACTTGGCTTCTTGAGCACTATGCCCTGGATTTGAGAGTCGTTGCATTTGCGTGAAAATAGAGGATAAGTGTTGCTTCTGTTTTCGTTTGAGTTTGTGATCAGTAGGTGCTTTTTGGATAGTCTGACCCCAGATAGTTATGATATAATTATTTCCATTATGAGAAAAGTAAATCGGCCATAGAAGTATGACTTAATTACAATATCTGGCAGAAGGTGCTATGTTAGGATACAAACACCATTTTTGCAGGGAGCTTTTTAAGTAATTTTTCTACCTTACTGAAAATATCTTTATAAAATAAATTTTGGGATGAAATTACAGTTTCCCAGAACATAAATATTTGGTTATATTCCCAGAAGGTAAATACAGAGGGATCAGAAAGTTCCTTACACGTTCTGCTCTTGCGCAGAAGACAACTGGGACTTTTCTCTTGTACCTCAAATAACAGAGGAAAAGAGACTGCTGGATGCCATGGGGCATTTTACCTGGGTCTTCCTCTGAAGGGAATTGCTGCTGTGGGGAGAAAAAGAAAGGGAAGTAGGATTTCCCTGTATCTTATATGAAAGTAAGAGATCCCCGGGGAGCTTCTCGAGTGTCTCATGGATCTGCTTGTCAGAGTAATGTTTTGGGGTTGTGTATTCACATTGATTCCATAAGGCAGTTTAAATTTTACTGGGCTGAGAGTGTATCGTATGTTGTAGTAGTAGTATTCTTGAAATTTTACAAAGCATTTCTACTAAATTAGCTTTATTTTTGTCCCTATCTTAATGAAATAATGGAATGCTCATACTGACTTGCATTGACAACTGAGAAGGAAGGATCCTGCAATTTGCTTAGTGGATTAATTTGAAGAATGGAAGCAATCCAGGGGAAGTCAACATTTCAGATGCTTTTGGCACATTAAGATTAGATTGTATATAATTTGATAAATTGTTTAAATGCACATAAGTGATAGATCAGTAACACTTTTAACTTAGAAGCAGTAAAATCTTATTACCTAAATTTAGTCGTAATGCATATGAATCTAATATTTACCTTTTTTTTTACCAGAGATGCAGGCATACATGTATGTGTACTCATTACCGTATCCTTGGGTCCTATTTCTGGTACTAATGTTTTAGCAGATCTTTGGGGAAAAAAACTCAAACAACAACCAAGCAACTTGTCAGATGTTCTTAGATTTTAGTTTTTATTTCTGTTAATGAATAGAATACTATTTCCAGCATTTTCAGACTTTGGTTTTTGGTGTCAGCAAAGCTTGACTTGGGAGGCTGGAACCAGTTGTAGCTTGGGACTCAGTCGATGTGCCAACTATATGGATGTATTTTAACTTCCCATATTTTTCAAAGTAGTGGTTTTCAGCATGTTTCTTTCAGTAGTGAAAGTGCTGGATGCTGGTAAAGCAGATGTAAGGATACCAGTAGAAGATGCATTTGCTTTATCTGTGGTTTGTGAACTAGCTTGCGACTGGTATGAAGTAGTTCAAAGGCTGTCGCTTCTTTAAAGATTGGAGTTTGGGTGAAAACATCTCTAGTGCTTAAACACAAGATCCAGATAAATTTCTATGCCACAAACAAATACTGCTGTATTTTTATTTAGCATAAGTGCCAAATATAAATGGAGATTTAAGACTAAGATGGATAAATTCTGTTTAAATGCATAGCTGCCACTTAAACCAGTTTCATGGTCAGTTCAGGCCTCTGGAAGCTAATTTAGCCTCTGAAAGACTTTAAACCTAGGCAGTGCTGTACTATGTTTTTCCAGCCTCCTCACCTGTATTAGTACAAATGTTGTGTTTGTTTGTTTTTGAAGTTAGAACTGCCTTGGATCAGTTTCCTGCTCTGGTTACAGCATGTATCTTGCAGCATACTGGGACATTTGAGGCAGGTGGTACCCCTCTTCTGGCTTTAGTGCTTGTTTAAGTTGATTGTGAAATGTTTAAAGGGCTATTACAGTAAAACCTAGGATCAGAACCAGAATCTTTATATGAAATACAGGTAAGGGAAGCCGTTGTAACTTACATAGCTGGTGTGACTGAGAGAGGATGGCTTTCCCAAGTTTGGAATGAGAGTCATCAGCAGTAATAGGTTCAGAAAGTGGTAGTTCTTGATGTTTGTGACATGCCTCTTTCTTGCCTTCTCAGTGAGTCATACCGTGCTGTAGAACAGACAGTGGCCATCAGTGCAAAGAGAGAATCATCTCTAACAAGCACTTGTATGGATCTCCTAGCCAGCATATTCTGCTCATTTCATAATTCAGTTGTAAGATATTTGCACCTACGTATGTTATTAAGTTTTGCATCAAGCAAAGCCTTTCCTGTTAGTTACTCAGTGGTACTTTCATTATTCAGGTAATCCTGTTACAGGTATATATGCTTGTTTATCTAATGATCACTCCTTGGAAGTTTTCAATCCTCCATGCTGTAAACACAATGTGGGAGCTTCCTACCGAGTTGTGTATCTTCGCTAAGCCCAGATGCAACAAGTTTTGTTGCATCCCTGGTTTGTGTGTTAGATTTTCTGTGCTCTGCACTGGTTTCCTTCTAGATAGATTTTAGTGGTATTATACTTACTAGCCTATATTCTATAGCCTGTAGTAACAGGAAGGTCTGAAATACTGTCTAGCACTTACGTTTGTTACTAAGAATACTGATGGGTTTATTGCTGATAGAGCCTGAGGTGTGTTAGTGGCCAATAATCTCTGATAGGTTTAGTTGTAAGTACATTGGAAAAACATCAAGGACTGATAACAGTTTGCCTAAGTTCTGTCTAATGCATAATAAACATAAATGTATGATAGCTTTTTTAAAAAACTATTGTCATAGAACATGGGAGAAGCTTGAATGATCTTGTAGAAGTTCTCAGAAACAAAAATGGGCCTAAGGCTGCAAACAGTCCGGAAAAGAGAGAACCTCCACCAGCACATGAGGGGTGTCTGTAGACATCACGTCTGCTGCTGTCTGAGCAGACTGCAGAAGACAACCTTTCCTTTCATTCTTCTCTGTGGCTGTAACCTTTGCTTGCTGAATTTCTTTCTATTTCCATTGGGGAAGTTCAGCTGGGCTGTGTTGATAATCAGGTGAGGAGTGTTGGACACACTGAGGTTAATCACCCTTTGTACTGTTGGAAGGCTGGTTTGGGAGATTTGGGCTTAAGGCACAATCATAATGGGACAGATAAAAGCAGGTCTCAGATAAAATACAGGTCTCTATCTCAGAGGAGGGAGTGATAATTATGTTTGTAGTACTTTAGCTGTTTATATTTAATCTAGTACTCCCTGGGAAATGAAACTTATGAGACCGTTTCTCTTTGCGTTTAAGTTGCTCTTCTACACTCGTGTTGTAACTTTTGGACATTCAGCCAGTTGGGACCAAATTTTTGAACATATTTGAAGTAATAGAAGCAGATTGTTGCATTTCTTTATGTTTTCTGGAAAAATGATGCCTCATCAGAGGAGGGGTCTCTGCTGAGGGGAAAACAGTTTCCATTTAGGGAGTAGTTAAAGAGCCAGCCAGTGTGTATGTTCCTTCAGCTACAGCATGTCTCCTCTGCTTGCCCAATGGTCTGTGATCCAAAGTGTGACAGAGGAGTGCAAAATCAATGTATAGGAAACCAGGTATATTCAGTTCTGCTGCTAGTGAGATGATTAAATAAATACTTCTGCGAAAGAGCAGCTCAGAATGCAGGAGCTCACAGTTTAACTTGGCCTTCATCTTGGAAGAGGCCCTGTTATGGCAGTGTCTGACGCAAAATGTGTGCTTCTGAAAGAGTTAAATACGGTTGAACAACTTGAGTGGAAGGGCAAATGGGTAGAAATGCCTTCTTGAAAGTGTTTGGGTTTTTCTCCCCCTGTTTGGAAGTAAGTTACCTAGAGTTTTTGCAATTCAAATGCAGAATTTTCTAATGCTAGACTGAGAGTAGGAGGAAACAAAAGAAACTGGCAGAAACGAAAGTGAAACAATGTCGTTCCTTCGTTTTGTGAGCCTAAAATGAATTCTGCTGTAGTAAAATTGAAGCTGATGTCAAGCATTTTTAATTTGATTGTTGTAGCTATGTATAGGCTCAATAATTTGTCAGAGTTTGAGATCAGATGGTGTTGTGTCTGACCTCAAACTCTTGTAATTCAGCCAGATTATTTTTCTACGAAGAGCCAAGAATTGAGGTAGGCTTCAGAGGAGTAACTGATTGTACATTCAGAAAGCAGAGGAACCCAAGTCCCCTGTAACAGCAGGATGTTGAATAAATGAAACATGCAGAAATGATTTCAGCAGGTTAATCATACCCCGCTTTGCAGACGCAGGTGAATAATTCTGCTTTTATTACCAGCCTGCCTGGGAGAAAATTCTTCTTTGATTCCAGGTCTGGCAATTTGAGCCTGAGCTGGTGAATAAGACATCCAGGTTTCTAGAAAGATGCCACCTCAGCAGTGATTCACTCCTCTAATGTGTTGTTTCCTACCATGTTCTTCTTTTTGGAGGCACTTCTTTCCCTCTCTCCCCTCTCTCATGTATAGATAGCCAATATCTGACAGAGGAGGGAGGATCTTTTTGAGACTGTCTTAGGCTTAGTAGTAGTCTCTTTGTTTTTCATGTTAAGTTTCATTACTTGGCAGTGTGGTTACTACTGAGTATGTTACAGCAGTCTAGAATATTTTTGTTTGCTAAATCATTTCAGTATTTAATTCAAAAGAAAGAGGAAAAAGATGCCAAAATACAACATTATTATTGTAATTGTATTTCAGATTCTGAATTTCATTGTAGAACCCTTTTTCTGTACAAAATACTCTTGTCTTATAAAATTTCAAGACTTGTTCTTCATATTTCTGAGGAATAAGGAATGTATCTGTGCTTTTTGATCTTAACTACTTGTATTTAATTAAACTCTTAATATGTGACATTATCACAGTACTCAATTTATTAGCTGGGTTATAGTTTTTGCAAGCAGTTTTCTGAGTGGCTTTTTTCCCCATCACATTCGTACATTTGATTAAAGCTTATCTGTTCTCTTTGAATATGTAACTGGGTATTTTGTTGAATGGATGAGATCAAGTCATTTAAGCCTACAATAGAATTTTTGTGGTTTTTGTTTTTTAAACCTCCTTGCAGAATATGAACCTAATAATGCAACACGTGCAAAAAGCAGAGCAAAAGGAAGCCCCACTTTTCCTCCAATGCTAGAGCTTTATGGTAGTGTTAAGCTGGAAATGATGCCAAGAGAAGTTGTCTCCACCCAACTAGTTGTTTGTTATTACCAGCTCCTGCTCCTCCTCCTCTTCCCTTGTGCCAGCTTAATGTTAAGCTGGATTGGTTTTCCGGTTTTATTCGCTGCAGACCTGCACAAGGGAGGGAGCAGCCCCAGGAGTGGGAGTAAGTAACCAGGGTTGGAGAAAGGGTGTTGTTGTTGCTTGTCTTGTAGGTGATGTTGACCTACACTGCTTTTCAGTAAATGTGGAAGTGTGGCCTCAGCATCCACAGTTAATGGTGATGTGAATGTCAGAAATGAATCAGAAATGAAAGTGGAATTGATGTGTGTGGGTTGGGTTGGTTTTTTTTGCTGCTGTTGTTGTTTGGGTTTTATTCCCTCTCCAGGTCGAGCAACTAAAACATAAGGAATAGTTTAGAATTTGAGAAAACCTACTCTCCTTTCTCGTGCTGTAACTTGGTTACAGAATAAAAGGATCCCAGTAGAGTACAGTTTAAAGATAGTGACATCCTGTACGTAGATACCACATCTCGCCAGTCAGTAGCTCAGTGCTTTATACTGGTGGTCAGAGACCAGAATAACTTAGCCAACCTGTAGGAACCCTAGGCTCTTCCTACCACACCGAGGCTTAGTTCCTGCTGCCAAGCCAGGAAGAATTGCTACGGGAAAGACTGACTACAATCCAAAGGCTGATACTATTTAATCGTTTTGCTTTTTGGTCTTTGACTTTTGGTCTAGAAGTAAGAGCCAGGTGTAATCAGTGTTTAATAAAGAAGAGTTGTAATATTAACTAAATGTATCTGTCAGTTAAAATACTTCGCCGTTGGAATGAATTTAGAAATACAGATTTTCTTTGTCAAGTTTTATATTTTACTAAAGACTGTGCTGCTAACATGAAGGTCATGAAAATTCTGGTAGGTTTTGTTTGTTTGATTTTCATTTCTGCAAGATAATATGTGATTTCAGTTATGTCACTAGAGGCTTAATATAACCATTCTTCGTATGTGGGTTTTGTCCTGAAGTATAGCCTGATTTGTGTCTCTTTGAGAGAGATGGTAACTACAGTATATAGCTTGAAAAGAAACAAATTACTGTCCTTTATACTGGTAATATTGAGAAAGTTTGTTTGGGCTTTTTTATAAAGCAGACGTTTTAATCTGATCCTTCCTTCTGGTTCTTATTATTTAAGTACAAAAGTACATTGTGATACTTCTCATAGTTGTAGTTCATTGACTTTTCTATTATTCCTTCAGTAAATAATAAGGTACTTATTTTGATAGGTTCTCTAAACCCCAGAAATTTCCATGGATCATGCTTTTATTTACCAAATACGTAGCTGTACAGGAAAGAGAGACACTCCAACCGCCATATCTTGCTATAGCATTACAAAATTTGTTTTCTTCTGTGTCTGATACTTTATTATCATAGGTTTTTATTGCTATCTCAAGGTTATTAAAACAAAAAATCCAAGTTCTTGTTACAGAAGAACTATTCTTGGTTTTATATATTAGTATGAGGAATACCTTACAAACAGACCTACTTATTCATGCTTAGCTTCCCACTGGAAAAACAATCTTTGAGTTCAT
The DNA here is from genome assembly GCF_963264785.1 of Psittacula echo. Lineage (NCBI taxonomy): Eukaryota > Metazoa > Chordata > Aves > Psittaciformes > Psittacidae > Psittacula > Psittacula echo. The sequence goes on from NC_137740.1 coordinate 7,252,310, forward strand.
CTGATACACCACCTAGAGAACTGAGGTTTAGATAAGTAAAATTAAGCTGCAACTGAACAAAATACTTATTACTTGTGATTTTTTGGGCTAAGCAAAATCTCATTGAATTGATGGCAATTAATTTGGATGAGAATTGTACATGTCAGGAATTTGCTCAAGTGTCTGTGGGTACAAGTGATAGGTCAGGTTTATTATTAATACTTTGAGCTATAGTTGCAGCTTGCAGGTTTTTTAATCAGTTAATAAGATGGAACTTGCTTGCTGGAAACTGAACCAGCTTTCTCTAGCGGCTGATTTGAGCTGTGTTTGTTGAGTGGTATTTTTGAGATGTGTTAATTTTTTTCCTTATTTTTTTTCTTCCAGTGTAGTTGCAGATATCTTGGTTCTTGGGTTTTTTTCAGGAAGCCAGAAATAGGAAAGAAAGAAAAAGCAAGCTGTTGGCAGGTTTATCACTGAGTGTTTTTACCATGATCTGCCATTTTTCATCTCTTCAGATCCCCTCCTCTTTTCAGTGGAAGTCAACATGATCAACATTTTCAGGAGTTTAATACAGAATGTATTACGAGAATTCACCTATTCAACTGGGGGGAAGATGCTTCCTATCGTTTGTAGTTTTGCTTTGCTTTAGAGAGGTTTATTTTAATGTCTCGTCTGCATAGAGCTTTGCTGTTCTTCCTTCAGTTTAAAAATGTCTATCATTATTTCTTCAGTAGACAATCAGCTACGATCCTTGCCTGCACGGTGGATTTAAAATCAACTGCATATTGCTGAAGAATTGCACTTCAAGTGGTCTCAAGAGACAGGAGAAGCAGGTCTTCACTATAATGGAAGAGGCCCAGAGCTCCAAGAACGGAAATCATGACCCAAGGAAGTCCGTCCGTCTTGTCTGTGAGGAAGGCAAAGCAGTCAAAGTTACAAATAATCAAAATTACAAACATAACAGAAATGACAAATCTGTGAAGGATGTTGGGAGAAGTTCTCCAAGTGGGAATAGCAGCAAAAAAAGCAAACAAAATGATGTTTGTTCTGAAAAACAAGGAGACAATAAATCATGCAAAGTGAACAGTTGTATTCCTGGAACTAAAGAGATGGGATCAAACCTTCAGGAGCGAAGTCATGGAAAAGCAAAAAAATCTTCTAATTTATCATCAGCAGTGGAAAACCTGAAACAGACAAAAGCTCAACCAGTGGGAGAAAACTTTCCAGGCTCCCATGTTTCGGGGAATGGGATTGGTATGGAAAGCTTAACAGCTACACAGAAAGGGAAACTGCTGTTGGAAAATCCACTGGGAGTTCATACTTCGAAGATTAATGTTGATCAGACTGGTGATGCTGGTAAAACTTCTTCAGATCAAAGGAAGATGGAGCATAAACCTGATGACTTCAGTGAGTGTTCAACACTGGTTTATTCAATTTTCTTCTGGTAAAATTGTTAACAGTCTGAAGTGGGCTTTGAAATGTTTCTTTTTGAATATTTTTTTTTCGCATGTGGTAAGTTGTTGATGGCATTTAGAGAAGCTGCTTTAAATACAAACATACTACTTAGAGAATAAGAGATTATGATAATAGCTGTCTTTTTTTTCTCATGCTTAAGACCTGAACTCTTTGCAAAATACTTTGTTTGAGGGGGTTCAGGCAGTTTTGTGAATATTACATCTGGGGGGGGAACCCTTCATAATATTATTGCCACTTGTGGAAGTGCCAGCTATTATTGCTGTTCAGAAAGATCCGAGGAGAAATCTGCAAGAAAAATTGTGAGGTTTTATAGGTGAGGCGAAATACTTCCCTTCTTTCTGTGATTGCTGTGCTCTTTTATGTTTAAAATATGTTTTGGTAGGTGGCCTTTTGATTTAGAGAGCTCCGGAATACGTATCATCCACCAGTGGTTACCTTTATGAGTGTTAAATTCTTATACATACTTTTCAATTTCACAACTAAATACATGGATCAGGTTTGTCTCACTTCACGTTAGCTCCTTAGTGTAGAATTTGTCACACTTCTTCAGAATACAGCTTTTTAAATTAAAATGCTGGTTTAAGACAGCATGCCTGTGCAGACTTTCTATTTGAAGTATTTCCCACTATTTCAACAGCCACAGTAATTGCTTGTATGGCAATACTAGGAGAATATTGAAGTGCATGTATTTTTTAGCTATCTTAATAAAATTTAACAGCAAAACCAAGTTGAAATGACAGCAGGTTGCCCAAAGAAGTGATAAATGCTCCATTCCTGGCAGTCAGTGTTCAAGGCCAGGTTGGACAGAGCCTTTGGTGACATGGTCTAGGGTGGGGTGTCCCTGCCCATGGCAGGGGGTTGGAACTGGATGACCTTGAGGTCCTTTCCAACCCAAGCCATTCTGTGATTATATAAAGAGTCAGCTCTTTGTAAACCACCATCATGTACTGTAAGGACCCTCTGTCACTGAGAAAACAGGACTTGAAAACTTGCTCAGTTTTGATTCTAGCTAGTGTGGTAGCACATATCTCATTTGAAAGGAAAGAAAGAAGAACAACAAAACACAAATTTTTGCTGATGTAAAGACTACTGGAATAATTTCAGCTGTGGATGTTTGTACAGATGAGTGGCCTATGAACAATTCATAGGCATCTGGAGGAACTGGCCTGTCAGAATTGACCTGCGTGTTTGTGCGCAGCAGCGTTCCAGAACTATGTGGTTGGTAGCCGAGGGCAGCAAGGTGTCAGAAGGTGTTCAGATGTAACTCCAGCAGCCTCCTGAATGTAGGGCTTGGCGTGCCTGATGTCTGTCTCTGCGAGGTCATTTGGGTGAATGTCTAAGGCGGTTCTGTGACTGCTTCCTTAACAAAACATGCTGTATAAAAAATCTTAAGCCTAGTATTTCTTATTTGTGTTATAGTAGAGCATAACAATCTCAGGTACTCTGTTCTGTGTAACAAAAAACCCCAACCCTTTCTTGCCTTGAAGAATTTAATAGAGGCGCTGGAGTTGTGACTGAAACACAAAATCAATCTACGATATTTTTTCTCCTGTCTTTGATAGCACTTTTAGTAGCTGAAGTTTCTCCAAAATACCAGTGAACATACTAACGTTAAAGGTGATTTTGGCCAGCCTTTGGACAAAAAATTGGAATGCAGCTCTGATTTGTGTCCAGGTCTTTAGTGAGATGCTCTTAACTGCTCTGCACTCTTAACTTTCATTTTTCCTCTCCTTAGTTACTCTGGAGAAAATAACTGTTTCTTTCTTTAGGTAAAATAAAGAATTCTGAATCAACTAAAGAACATACTTTGGAAGCAGATTATTTAGAAAGCACTGCTGTTATTGATGAATCTAATCTGACAGCTGAACAGCAACTAGGATTGAAACAAGCTGAAGAGCGTCTGGAAAGAGATTATATCTCCCGACTTGAAAAAGTAGGTTGAGTTATTTATTAGATAAAAAAAGAAAATGGTTGTTTTCTGTCACTATCATTACCATATTTCTGCATGGGTGCTATTTCTACTAGAACATGTTGCCTCTGATTCTTTCTTCTTTGTAATGAATCACTTTATTGATCTAAGATACTATCCCTAGTAGTTGGCTAGTCTATTCATGGGGGCAGATGTTAAGCGTTGGAAACTTAGTGTTCCTTTTGTGGCACATGTAGCCTTTGTAGAGCAATATTTTATAACTCTGCAGACCTAAAGCTTTACAGTTCCACTACTTACCTGAGACGTTCTAGAATGTCTGATTACTTAGAAACATAGAGTACAGTATTGAAAGGAACCTTGGGGTATCTTCAGTATATTAGCCTTCCACCAGTCCGAATCATATGTATTGAAGATGACTCCTTGAAAATGTTCATCAAAGCTCTTCTTAATATTCTCTCCAGTGAAACAAAGTGAGTATAGGTAACCCAGAAGTTTTTCTTAATGTCCAATGAGCATCTCTTGTAGCGTTTTGATCCATTATGTGTTGTCCTAGGAAAATAAAGTTTGAGTTTTTCTGCAACTTCCTACATATCTGAAGATAATTTCTGTTAATGCAGTCTGGTTTTCTTCAGAATTGCTCTTTGGTCTTAGAGGGTTTTTAATTACTGGTTCATTATTGTTGCTTTTCTGTAGGCATCCACCATGTAGCTGCTACCCAAAATTGGACATGCACTTTCAGCTTAGGTTTTGTATATAAAGAGGAAAGCTGACTTCGTGTGTCTGAAATACAGTATCTGTGTTTAGGATCTCTGTTTTTTTAGCAGCAGTAGGAGGCTGGCTTGTAGTTTGACTGGCAATGATCCCCGTATCCTTCTCTTAAGAAATGCCTAATCAGATCTTCCCAGCCTTGTATCATTTGCAGTTAGTACCTAAGCAGGAATTATATTTTGATACTATAATTGTAGCTTATTTATTCAATTTCTTTGTTTTCTTGCCATCACTGATTTTCCTTGTCATTTTACATATTCTGTAATATCTTCCAACGTGGTATGTTTCACGTTTGTAGTCAGCACACCCTCTATTGTATTTCCTAAGTCTTCAACAAAAACATGAATGTTTCTGACCCCAGAAGGATCCGTGCTGAAAAATACCTGGCACATGCCTTTAAACTGATGGTGAATCAGACTTAAGTGTGTGTGCTCTGAGGACTGTTCTCTGAGGAGTTTCGCTCCCGCCTTACTATTCTTTATTTAGATAGTACTTCTGGTCTCCTTTTGAGACTGATACTATGACAAGTGACAAAAACCTTGTAGAAGTCAAGATACAACATCTGCTTCTTCAAGCCCTTATGATTTTATCTTTGAAAAAGCAACCCTAAAATTGGTTTTGTGCGATTTGTTTATAGCAGATCAGTTTGTCACCTACTATCTGTTTCTTTATTATGTGCTTAATAATAATTTATTACAGTATTTTTCTGAATGCTCACTCTGACTAGTCTGTAATTCTTTGGCTCATCGTCTTAAAGATATTCTTCAGTTTTCTCTTTCCTAGTCATCCGAAACATTCCTGTTCTCTGTGAGTGCTTTAAAATACAACTGGCTTTGAGCTGGATTAGCTCCCTAACTATCCTAAATCAGGACTATGCATATGTAAGGACTTGCTTGTTTAGATGCATGTGTCTTACTCAAGTAGTAGTCTGTAGCTTTTTTTTGTCTCACTACATTCTTGCCCTTTTCATTGGTGTTAAGCTTAACTAGTGACTTTAAAAAGGCAGTAAAGGCAAAATAAAACATGTTACATGACTCGACCATTCTGGCAACATCTGTTGCTATGATACTGCAGATCAGTATTGTAAAGAAATACCCAATTTTAAAAATATTATTATTGCTGATAGTCATTCCATTTCAGAAGAGTGGTAAAATAGTTTTCATCTACTTCAGTCATTGCATATCGAGCACTTGAGTCTTCTGAGCTGGCCAAGTTGTTTTCAGAATTGATGTTTAATTTCTTCGTACTAGGTATCTGTCTCATAAAAAAAAAAATAAAGATGAAGAGAATTAGTAATAAAAGGATAATGACCATGTTATTTTAAATTGATATTTGCTCTGCAGTTGGAAAGTATCAGTTTCCTTCACTCCCCCCCCCCCGCCCCAGAAGCAAATGACCAAACTCAGTAAGTGGAAAAACTTGCCCAAATTTAGTAGTGGTTTAGTAAGTCAAATTTGTTTAACTGATCTATAGTCCACCTTAGTGTCTTAAAACAGCGTTCTCCATTCATTGTTATGTCACTGTTTAAACATCTGGTGTTTTCAGAATACGTTTTGGTTTCAGTAACTATAGATGTATTAGAATTGGGATGAAAATGTTAAGTAGGGCTTTTTCTTTCCCAATTAGAACTGATAGCAGTTCTTGTAAAAATGCTAACATAAAAATGCTAACAAGTCCATAGAAAACTTAAGGCTTTTTGTTGGGGCCCTTTTGTCTTTGCAGTGAGCATATCAAAAGGTTTCTGATCTCTAGCTGTGTTTTAGTACAGCAAAAAATACAACTGCAGGATGAGACATACTAAAGTGGAGTATTTGCCAGCAACCTCTTGTCTTTGCAGAGGTAGTCTTTTCTGTCGTTTAGTCTAGTAGTTCTCACTGGTTTCCTGGTAGGATAAACTCCCCAGCACCCCCTCTTGGATCCTAGGAAAATAGTGATCCCCTGCCCCCCATCATCTGAGGCTTGGCTGCTTCTTACAGACTGTCACGGGGGTCTCCTGGGTAGCAGCTCTCCATTTGTGTGCTTCATCTCTTCCAGCATTTATGTACACAAAGATGCTTGTTCTGCATGTTTCTTGAATTCTGAGTATCCCAAATTATTAATCAACATGGAATAATCTTACCCCTTGTCAGAGGATCCCACTTTATCCAGAGCACAGCCATTATTAAGTCAGAAACTGGCTCTCTTTCTCCCTGTTGGCCAGCCGCACCCTTTCTAATAGAACAAAAAATGCAGTACTTGCAGAGTCTGCTGTAAATATGCCAGCCAAATACCACCACCATCTGTCCTAACGTGTGTACTTAGATAACACAATGAATTCTTCCCATTTTCTCTCCAGGGAGGGGAGGATAGATGCAGAGATTTTATAAATCCATAGTTATTAAAAGCTTGAGCTGGCAAGGGAATGGCTTACTGGCCTTTAGGTCAGCCTTATGTGGTGTAAACTCTTCAGTCTTAATCTTGCCCCTCAAAAATGAACTGAGGAGTGTAACGTTCAAGTCACCTCACTTCTTTTCCTTGCTTTCCCCACTTGTCATACAGGTAAAAATCCATTTCTGCTGTGGTTTTTTGGAGATCATTTAATATTTATGAAGCACCTTGACATTACAAGTGTTACATAATTGTGAAATACAATTTATTATTTAAAGAATTGAGCTTTTCAGACACTGTTGGCAGAAAAAAATTATCTTAATCTGTGGCTATTTTTCCCCAGCGCTCCCCAGAATACACCAACTGTCAGTACCTATGCAAGCTCTGCTTAGTTCACATTGAGAACATCCAGGGAGCTCACAAGCATATTAAAGAAAAACGTCATAAGAAAAACATAATGGTAAGTTAACAAATAAGATTTTCACTGGCTTTGTTTTTTTTCTTTAAGAAAAAGGGATTTTTTTGGTTATGTGGTTTGTTTTCTTTGGGGATCTTCATTTAGGTGATATTTTTGTGTGCTGAGCAGAGATCCACGCATTTCTGTTGCTCATTTTCTGTTTGAGAGGAAGGGTTTGATGATCTATTTGTCCAGGCAGAGAGGAAAGAACATTTTTAGTTATTGCTTCTGAATTCATGTCTCTGAATAGTGGGCAGTTCATCGTACTGTTAGTACCAGACTGCAAGGTGACTCAGGTGAGAAACATACTTAGTATTTCTGTTTCTTCCAAAAGTAGTATCATTGGTAGCGAGACCTCCAGAGACTGGAGGTGGGCTGGGGGTGGTGGTTTTTTTGGGTTTTTTTTCCTCTTTCGTCTGACTTGTGATGTTTTTATCTACATCCTCTCTCTGATGGGTGAGTGGAATGATTAGTACGTCTAGACTAAAAAAAGACAGTTGAAGTAGGGAGGGATTCAGTTCCTGAGTCACTCATCATCTGCCTGGGTTTATGTATGAGTTCGATTTCAAGGAGAAGAGCAGTTTCCTTATCAGATACTGTGACGTTACTGTTTGCTTTGCTTTAAAGAACTGTTATATGCATGAAATCCAATAAAAGGTGCACAGCTTTTCTTGCCAGTCCATTTTTGTAAATGCTGATGAAGAGCTGCAAATTCCCCAGTATTTAGGAGTTTGTGATTCAGATGGTTACAATTACTTTTCCTACAACCATTCCCCAAAATTCTGTCAATTACTCCTGTTCCCATGTATTTACCATACTTCTGTTTGTAATTAATGCTCTGATTCTATCATATATATATAAAAGCCGTCACTTGGAAAACTCTGAGTATCATAAATCCATTACATCTCAGACAGTAGCATTTCTGTATTATGTTCAGTTATTATTTATAAAGTATTCTGGTTCTCTTGCTGCTAAATTCCATAACGGAAATACACTAATAAAGTGGCAATAAACAAGCTCCAGGTTTGATATAGAAACACTTTGGTACCGTACTTTGTCATCTGGGCATGGAGATAAGAACTGAGGAATGAGGTTTCTTTACCACCAGATGGGAATGCTAGAGGACAGGGAGTGTTTTCAGTTCTTAACATTTGTCTTCAAATAGGTTTATGTTGTGTGCAACATTACAGTGATAAGAGATATGTAACTGTCTAAATGTTGCTTCATAAAATATACCTATTTACAGCTCTAACTATGAGGTACTTGCTATCAAAGAAGTCTAGCAGGAGCTGTGGCTTCCCCACTCAAGAAAAAACATTAAGCAGTGATGTGAAAAAAAACCGTAGCCCATTGAAAATGCACAAGTTCTTTCTTACACTAAATTTATTCAAATCAGAACAGAAGACTTAAGAGATACAACCTAGAACTAACTTAACATTTCCATACTGGACTGTGTTTTCTTAGTGTATAATTATTTTCTGGTTATTATTTATTTCTGCTGTCAGTCACCTGTTTAATTTAGTTGATGAATTTGTGAAACAAGTGATTGTGGTACTTACTCCCAGATGACTCGATGCATCTGACATATTTCTTGCTGTTGGATTAGATGGATATCAATTTGATGCACTAAAAATAGCACGTTCTGGCACCAGCTGTTTAGGCAGCAGTGAGACTCAAATCAACATTCTTGGAGCTAGGAATACTTCTGCCTCGCATATCTTTCCTTCAAATGCAATCCACTCTGAGAAAAAAGTCTGTGTGACTCTAGAAGAACTTTCTTAGCTCAGTTACCTTTACTATGTAGGAACAATTACAGCTTTTCATTTCCTTGGATGAATTCTTTTTCGGAGCTGTCAGAAAATGTGGTTCAGGAATGTAACACAGCAGATTTCCTCCCCAGTTGCCAGCTGTGAAACAACACACTCTCTTTTAAACACTGAGCATCTACTGTCATTTCTTTGAGCCACACTAGTACATTTGCGAGTGAGGCCGGGCAGAGTTCCTAGCTTTGAAAGTGTTTGGTCAGGGCACCATGTAAATAGAAGAGCACAGACACTAAAGAGTATGTTCTAGTGTCATGCAATAGTATGAGATAACCTTTTGCTCTTAAAATGTCAGTTTTTACTTTTCTCATTTAATAATTCTTCAGGAAAAACAAGAAGAAAATGAGCTGCGTGCCCTCCCACCTCCCTCTTCTGCACAGTTGGCTGCTCTGAGCTTTACCCTCATTGAGGCAGCAAATGAGCAAGGCATATCCGATGATGACTTCCGAATTCGTCAAGACATTGTAAAGGAGATGGAGAAAATTATTCAACAGCCCTTACCAGGTATTCACAGTATTCCCCATTTCCTTTAGGTGAAAATTTTCATTTTTGTTTAGTTATGCACAGTTTTTGACACCTTCATTAATGGTGAATTAATGTGTTTTGGGCTATCTTTATATGATACAATATTAATATATACAGGCATTTTAAAACAGACTGGCGGTTGACTTAAAAGGAACCAACAAACCTACAAAAAAGGAGGAAAATATGATTGTGCTTATTTTTGCTTCTTTCTAGTATGCTTTTAGTCCATCCCTAGAAGTGTTCAAGGCCAGGCTGGACAGAGCCTTGGGTGACATTGGCTACTGTGAGGCGTCCCTGCCCATTGCAGGAGGGTTAGAACTAGGTCTTACGGACTTTTCTAACTCAAACCATTTTATGATTCTATTGAAGCTATTGGTTCTCTTTTAAAGTGATGATTTCTGATGAAGTCTGGAAATTTCCAAGGCATGAAATATTTCCTACCTGCTTGTGTTTAAAGCCTCAGCCACTGACGATCCCTCAGGCTCTAGTCCAAGAAACCTTTCCACCTATACCTTAATTAGCATTACTGAATATCTGTGGCTGTTAACAGTAGAGATTTCCCCCCACAAGTGCAATTAATTAAACCACTATGAGTGTAGCAGGAGGGGAAAATGAGAAGGAGTTGGAAATGGATTTTTTCCTACTGGTCCTTCAGTTGTTTATAACATCTCTCAGGGCAGATGAAAGTTGCATAAGGCACTTATATTCTTTTTAAAGCATAATTTTTGGAAAACAAATCAGACCTCGCCTATGAGTGATTTTGGTAAGCATATTTTCAGTAGTTAACTGTGGTGTGAAATATCTGCACGTACCCATCAGTAACTGTTCATTAAAGCAAGTTGTTAAAATCCACAAGAGTTATTGTTTAACAGGTAATTCTTCTCATGTATATTTGTGGTTAATGCGTCCTAAAATGAGGAGAGATGTACTCTGAGGTCAACTGTAGCTTCCCAGAGTCTCTCGAATTACCTTAAATAGGTCAAAATACTACATTTCCTTAATCACATATCAGTATCATACTTCCATCTGCCTTTTTCTTGATTAAGTGCTTTATGTTGATGAAAAACAAGTATAATTAAAGAAGGAAGGTCTTGAGTAGGTTAAATGCTTAGTTTGTAAAAATTGAGTTATCTGGCTAAGTTGAATGATACAGTCTTCCTTCCCCCTCCTACCCCTTCAGAAGTACATTATGTTACTTCAATAGGGCATGTTAAACATTCAAATCCAATTTATGCTGCTGTTGGAAAACAAGATAAATAATGTAGCAATAAGATAATCTTTGACATTTGCTTATTTGCATTGATTTCCCATCTATTCTCATAATTTCTCCTCTAGCTAATACACTGGGAGTTTGAGAGCTGGGTTTTGGAGCTATGGTAATGTTGACATGATGTTAACAATGGTTTTGAAGTGAATCTTAACAGAAGAGAAAGTATTAATCTCACTGGCAATGAGTTTTCAATCTTTTTATTTCATCTATGTTGAAACTGGGTTGATACTCTATACTGTCCTTTAATTTTAGAAATATCTTTTTCCTTTTGCTCTGTAAAAATACAGTAGTGAGAAAGGTTTTGTTTGCTGCAGGATGATGAGCTTTAGTTTTAGGAACTATACTAAATATGTACTTAAACATAAGGTGCTGTATAGAACAGGGACAAGTAGGGTGGAGGTTTGCTAATTCATTTGCTCTATAATATTGCTGTATGTGGCTTCTAGTGCCAACTTCTGACACCACAGAGGCTTCCACTGATAGTATATTAGCTTAAGACAAAGCAAAGGAAATTATTACTTTTACATAAATACCCATGAAAGTTACTACATTAGTGTTACTCAGGCGGCTGATTTGTTTGGATTGATGAGCTGATGTGGAGGAGTAGTAGAAGCAGAGGGGGAGTCTGTAGTAGTAAATGACAATTTATTACTCCACTTTTCAGAGCCCTCCATGTTTCAGTGAATGTGTTTTCCTAATGGGAAAAAAATAATTCATGCACATTGTAGAAAACCTGGGATGCTCTGGCATGATTTTCTCTAGAGCTCACATTAGAACTGTGCAAGAATAGTTACAAAAAGCCATTGGAAATCATTGCAATGTATTAATATTATTTACAATAAATAAATTAATTTTGAGAGGGCTAATTTCTAAGTAGTAGAAAACAGAGAAAGGTTTGTTTGAAGCTGTGCATGCGTTAAGTTTTATTTTTTCTTTTAAGAATTATTATGTTGTGGATCTGTTTGAGAGAGTTTGGTCAGAACACAAAGGTACTAAGGAAAAATACAAGAAAAACCTCTTCACTGTGCAGCTGCTTGAACACTGGCTCAGGCTGCGTAGAGAGGTTGTGGACACTCCATGCTTGGCGATCTTCAGAACCCAGCTGGACACAGTTCTGAGCAACCAGCTATAGGTACCCTGCTGGAGCAGGAAAGGGATTGAGAACACTGTCAGTTTTCAGCTGACATAAATATGTCCGAGCCCTAATACATATTACAGGGAAGTTTTTATCTGTAAAAATTATATAATGAAGTGATGTTTATGGAGTGGAATGATATTTCTCATTATACTATTATTGAATAGTTATTTTCTAATTAGTTTAGATCTGTTGTACATCTTTGCAGGAACTGTATTAACTACAAAACCACTAAATGGATACTGTACTTTGTGCCTTGGACTATACTGAAGTTACATTTTATATGCATGCTTGGTAATGAATTATAGGAACTTGCTAATAAAATTAACAGGTTGTAGCACATATGGAAAAATTCTTGACAAGTGTATGAGGCAGCAAAGAATGTTGTAAGTGTCCAACTGCTGCAGTGAATCAAGCTGCAGTTAGCAAAAGCTGTCCAATAAAGTCCTGCATTGAGATGATGACAGTTATTACTATTTTGTATTTATTTTTTTATTAAGAAGAAACACAGCTAAAGCTGCATTGCAGAAATACTCTAAAACAGCTTGAAAAGTTTTGGCCATTTGGCAATTGCACTAATTGAATTACCTGTTTTCCTATGATGCTGCTTTATGGAAGTGACTAGTCCTCAGAGGAGTGAGAATATGCTTCAGTATTCATTCATCTAGGAGTATTGCTTTGGGGGGACAGGATCTAAAGGTATATGTCATCCATTAAAGAATAATTTATTTACTAGCTGCTAAATAATTACATTTCTCTCTTCTAGACTGTTCACTGAGGATGTATGGCTCCTGTTTAACCAGATTCGCTTTTAAGACCAGCGATGTTAACATTGATATCAAATTCCCCCCGAAGGTGTGTAGTTATTACCTTGTATTAACTAAGACTGTTTTTTGAATCAAGGCCATCAACATTGATTTCTACTTCATTGCCTTCATCTCCTCTTGGGGCATATGGTGGTAGATTAGCACAAAGCATCTAATCTTTTAGTTGGTGTCAGGTGTGCTGTGAATCAAGTACGTAAAGTTTTCTTTGTTTATTAGATGACTTTAATTCTGCTTTTTTGGACAATCTTATGCTTGTGCAAAAGCGTAAGATTTTTTTATTTTACAGTAGAATTCAAGGTGCCTAGTTTGGGTACGTAGTTACACAGGTTGTTGAGATGGTACTGCAGTTAGGAAGCAGAACTGAGCCCTTTTTCAAACAGTTGCTTGTGGAGTGTACCATGGCACTTTTTCTTTCACAAAGGCTCAAAGGTGGTGCTAATTTTTAGCTTTTCTTTGAACTATATACAGCTTATCTTTGAAACACCACTTCAGCTGATTTCTGGGGAGAAAACGCATTTGAAAACTATAACCTTTAAAAAGCCCTGGGAAAGCACTGACATTAAATTCTTTACTGTTGTGTATTTCTGGTGGCATATTCAGCAATTTTGGTGTCAACATATATGGCAAATATTTTGTTTTAACTTTATGGTTCCATTAATACAGAACTAGAACAGTAGTACTAAGTAAAAAAGCTGTAGGTGAAAAGCAAGCTGGCTGATAGGTTCACTAGTACCTGTTTTCATGGTGCAGACTGATACAGTTAACCTTTTCATTAATGACACATGATTTCATTTTGAGAAAAGACATAGTACTACTAGTTGTGTAACCCAGGTAGTGTTAAACACAGTGTAAAATCAAATGGGTTGGTCTGAATAATGCAACCTGCTCTAATTTTCTCGTTTTAGATGAGTCAACCGGATGTTCTGATACAGGTGCTTGAAATCTTGAAGAACAGCGGTGAGATTTAGTTACATCTCATTTCTATTTAATTAACATTCCAACTGCTGTTCAGTTTTTATGCTTAATTTTTCTGTAAACTTACTTTGGTTGAAAACTAATCAATTTTTGTATCTGAGCTGTTCTGAATGTGATTTTTATGAATACCAATGCTTCTGTAAGTGAGAGATGAGAGTGGCAGCCCAGGTAGTCCAGTTCAGACTGTCAGAATTTATGATAATAGTGTTAGGTGCCAGGTCGAAAGTATTTAGCTTTATAGGAGAAATTCTAAGCAGTAAACCCAAAAGCCACTTTTCCACTTGCATATGGACATCATTGAGAACTATTACAAGACTCCTGAAACTTGTAGCCTCCTTGTTGTCTCAGGAAGTCATCTAACCCTGTAATCTGCATATCTTGAACCAAGTGTCACAAATAGCATAGCATTTTTGATCCTTCAGGAAATTTGGATAGGTCAGCTCCTTAAGTGGTTCTCAGACTATTCTGATGGTATCATCAGTCATTCAACCTTGTGGCTTTCAAATGTTGTAAAGACCAAAAGGTTCTAGAAGAGATGCCAGCCCAATTTCCTGACAAGGATTTATCTTTTTTTATTTCCCTGCTGGCTGTGTGATACTGGTGGTGTGAATCAAAAGTATCCAGAGAATATTGCTTCCTGGTTAACTACACAGCACTTAATTTGTGTTGTTCTGTAAAAGCCTGGTGTAAGTGTAATAAAGACCCAATTGGGAAAACTATGAAAGACTTTAATACAGGATGTTTTTTTTCTCCTTGCTTAGCTGTCTACTCAGACGTGGAGTCAGATTTCCATGCCAAAGTTCCTGTTGTCTTTTGCAAAGATGTTAAAAGGTACATGTCATTGAAAAGGATTTTTAATGAGATGCCAGTTTCTACTATTCTTGTTCACAGCAGCTGCTTCCCTGCACTCCTGACAAGAAGTATTACTGTCACATTTAGCTAACATTCCTGTTAAAGGAGAATTGCTCATACGTGAAAATACAGTCTAGGAAGAAAGCTTAGCTTTGTTTTTGTGCTTCAAAGAGTTCATTAGTTGTAGGAGTCTGAAAATACCAGTTGTACTTTTAGTTAAATATGGGAAAAGTGGAATGGTTTTCAATTAATACTTTTAAGTTCCTGCCAGCGGCTTAACCCAAGGCTTTAAAAACTTTTTATAAGATACACATTGACAGAAAGGCACATCATCTGACAGTCTCAGTAAATTCCTTAGTAGTAGCAACCTCCAAAATGAAACATGACTGCTGTATGATGTCCACTTTGCTTTGACTGGCTAGAGGTATGTGACTGAAATTCAGAGCAATTAAATGGAACAAGGGTAGCCATACCTTTTGCTGTGTTTGTAAATCATGCAAATGCTTTGTAAGTACTAAGAGAACAGAAATAATTGATCTGAAAAATAAAACAAAAGTTTTTAGAGATGCTGTTTTGTGGACTTCCCAAATTTAATGTGCAGCAGGTCTGGAGTATTTATTTATTTATTTATTTATTTATTTGGTATGTGGAAGATACCCATGGAGTTTGCATTGTGTAAGATTGCACAGCTTACTAATGGCAGACCTTAGAGCAAATTCTTAATGCTGCTTTATATTTTTAGCTGTAAGGAACTTCTGTAAGTTCTAGATCCACCTGATGAGTTAATAGTAAAGAAAATGTGATTATATTTTCTAGCTTTTGTTTAAGAAGTTCAGGTTCTTACACAAGGGAAACACTGATGCTTGTTTTTATTATGGTAGATGTGATGCCCCACCTCCCTCCTGCCCCAGGCGTCATCTGGATAGACAAGGCACTAACTCTTTTTCTGGTTTACATTTGTAATTACAGTGGTTTGACATGTAAAGTAAGTGCTAGGAATGATGTGGCTTGCCTTACGACTGACCTGCTGGCTGCGCTTGGAAAACTGGAGCCTGTCCTTATTCCCTTGGTTTTGGCTTTCCGCTACTGGGCTAGAGTAAGTTTATAAATATTAAGGATAATTATATGTGTTTACTTTCTGGTTTTTAAGTACTGCATACAATGTAATGTATAATACACCATGAATATGTTTATAGAAGAAGGCTTTGTGTCATTAATTCAGCTCTTACCTTAACAGGCCAGAACGAGATTGAATTTGCTTGATTTAGCAAGGCGTTTTTACAAAAATGCTTATTTTACAACATGTAAGTAGCAGCAGTAGAAACTGCGAAGAGC
Organism: Psittacula echo; assembly: GCF_963264785.1. Classification (NCBI taxonomy): domain Eukaryota; kingdom Metazoa; phylum Chordata; class Aves; order Psittaciformes; family Psittacidae; genus Psittacula; species Psittacula echo. Next base: position 7,268,029 of record NC_137740.1, read on the forward strand.
TGTTCAATGTCTAATACACTTAGTACATCTCTCTTCTGTAGTTCCCATAGCAGAGATCAGTGGCAGGTTACAGCCAGACACATAGCATTGCCATCTCCATACGTGAGATATCACACAGTAACACAAATATGTGATTGTTGAATGAATTTATGGATAGGAAGATAAATGTGTCCCACAGTCACAAAATGGAGAGAATAACATATATAGTATAACTTAAGGCACTGTATGAATTGCTATAAAATTACTGTAATTTGCATTTTGTCTGTACATGGCATGGCATGACAACTGCAGTTTCTGAGATAAAGGATTTTCTGTATCACTGTAGTATCTATCTCATTTCTTTAATATTTGTCCTTTTATGATAGATTTTACATTAAAATGCTGATGTTGCATCAGGAAAGTAATGATATATTCTCTTACAGCTCTGTCACATTGACTGTCAGGCTGAAGGTGGGATTCCCTCGTACTCTTTTGCCTTAATGGTGATATTTTTTCTCCAACAAAGAAAACCACGTATTTTACCATCCTATTTGGGCAACTGGGTAAGTGATTTGGTAATATAGTAACCTTATTGTTAGATTGTTGACATTGTTTCTATGTTCTGCAAGGTCATGAAGTGTGCATCATTTGATTGCCTAAGAAATTAGTAAATAAACCCCATTGGTACTTACACAACTCACACAGTTAATGCCTGATGATTCTGAAAAGGCAGCTGCAATACCCTATGCAATTGTGTCATGCTGTATTTTGGAGAAAAGGCAAATATTTTCTTGTTTAATTCTCTGAATTTATTTATCTGACATCAGTTACTTTTAAAGGGGGGTAAATGTCACGATTGTCAGTGTAACCTTTGCTGAAATCTTTTGGTTGTATGTATTAGAAACAGTCTTGTTTCAGAGCCATGTTCTTGTTGATAGATTGAGGGCTTTGACTCAAAGAGGCCAGATGACCACCAGCTGAAAGGTGTAGAAGAAGAGGAGTTTGTACGGTGGGAGTACAAACCACCAACAAATGGTGCAGCTAAAAACTCAGTTGGAGCAGAAAGTAAAACTAAAGTTGACCAACAAAAAGGTGGTGGCAAGAAGGCAACCAGCTCAGAAGTGGACAACCAAAGTAATGCAAAGGAGAAACATGGCAATGTAAGATGTGGCTTTATTTCACTGAGAACCATATTCTATCTTACATCCCTATGTTTTATCTTACATCCCTGTGTTTTATCTTTGAACATTAATACTGGGTGGAAACAGGGAAAGAAAAGTGGGAATTTTCATTTCTTGTAGCGGTTGATCATTTTTCTCCATGTGTTTCAGTCTGTCTTAGCTTTCAAAACCCCTCACCAAGTTTCACTGGGGCAGCTGTGGTTAGAACTGTTGAAGTTTTACACACTGGAATTTGCTTTGGAGGAATATGTCATCAGCATACGGGTACAGGAGCTCTTAACCAGAGAGAATAAAAACTGGCCTAAGAGGCGAATAGCCATTGAAGGTAGGATAATACCCTGTGTTTCTAGTCATATAGTCATCCTGCATTATTATCTCTAGCTACATAATACTTACAGGTCTGTCACAAGAAGTCTGGATAATAAAGTAAACAAGTAGTTGGAAGATGAAGTGATTTATTTTTTATATATCTATGTTATCAGTTACTTAGTCAGTTTGAAGACAATTTTTCTTGAAACTCTCATCCTTGAAATACAAAGTGTAAATTTGTCTCACTGTTTTTTATGATTTTGTTCTTGTCTCTGTTTCATTCTTTCTGTAAGCTATTTTTTTATTCCTTTTTAATAATTCTGATACTATGAATTTTCAACACTGTTAGCTGCATTTCCAATAGCCACTGTGTATTTTGAGTGTTACCAGCTCTTAGTTTATCTCCTCTGACCGAGCAGAGAGGTCAACTCTGATTAGAGTGAACTGGAGCAAACCCATCAAAGTAATACACGCACAACACTCCATTCCCCCCGCCCCACCAGCACCCTCCCTTGCTCCTTTCCCTGACGGCACTATTTCCATACTGCCATGAAATACAGTGTTGTGTCATGGGCTGTGCTTCAGGGCTTGAGTATTGTGCTCTAAGGGAAGTGCTTTTTTCAGGGTGAATTTGATGATAATACACACCCTGAGTTACATATGTTGGGGAGAGAAAGAAAGACAGTTACTTTGTCTGTTAGTTCCTTATAGCTGGAAGACATCTTTATTTCTGTACTTCAGCTCAGAAAATGTGTAAACGCAACAGGGAAAGTCAGAGAGCAAAGCATTGGCCTTAGGAATAGAGAAATTGGGTATTTGAGGAAGGTTAAGAAATCATTTAAGGTGATATTTTTATAAAAGCGTAAATAATGACTTTTGGACACTTTCTAGAGATGTTGATGGAGTAGCTTTTCTGTAACACAGATGAGGTGATGGAGAGGACAAGGAGAAATAGGTCAAAGAGAATCATAGAGTTACTACTAAAGGATGAGTCAGTAAGGTACAGGAAGAGCAAGAAGGAAAAGTAAGAAGCAGAAAAACAAGGAATGAATTGTTGAGGCACATACTGAGCAGTGGGTCTTGAGATCACTCCTGTGGCTTTTATTTCCTCTCCTAATTCTTTTCTTCCAATCACTTTTAGCTAGAGAATTTTAAAACTTGAGTAGTGTTTATTCTCCATTTATTAACCCGTAAGATGAAAAGTCAAATTATTGAGGAAGAAACAGGAAATAATTTCAAACAACAGATTGCAATCTGGTTCTGATACCTGCTATTGTTGGTCTTTGTGTTGTTTTTGTTTCTTTTATGAGGGTTTGTTTTTCGTTTTTGCTTTTGACTTTAATGTTAAGTTTGTAACTGAAATGATGAAGTAACAGAATCTCAGTTTGATACTATCTTCCCAGGCAAACTTATAGCAACTATGCAAGTGCTCTTTTTACTTGGAAAACATGTTTGATCTAGAAATCGCTAGGAAGGACTAAGAATGAAACCTGGTGAGATTGGTTCATATAATCCTTATAACCTTCATGTTACTCTTAAAGATATTAATTTCTTAAGGGAAATGCAAATCCTTCAGTGAAGGGAAAAAGTTCAGACAGGCCTACATTTATTTTGCCTTTGTATGTTTATTTTCATTCCTAGTTTAGAAATTGACCATAATATAATCGTACGATATACCTGTGGTTTTCTTTTTAAATAACACTGTTCAGAATGGTTTATGATAGCCAGCCATTCAGAGCCACACATGTGTTGTGTTTTGTATGGAAGAAGTCCAAAAAACCTTGTGGGCCCTATGTTCTCTAAGCATATCCAAATACGAATCTGGATTGTATTAGAAGAATCTCTTTTTAACTGCTCTATCATAACTTAGGTATTTCAGCTGCTTTAGTGAAATGTAGAAATTAAAGATCACTAATGAAGTTGTTCTTTTTCTTCCTAGATCCTTTTGCGCTAAAGAGGAATGTTGCACGAAGTCTAAATAGCCAGATGGTATTTGAGTACATCCTGGAGCGATTTAGGACAGCATATAAATATTTTGCATGTCCACAAAGTAAAGATGGGATTAAATCCAAGCCAGATACCAAGAAAAAAGAAAAAGGGAAAATGAATAATAAGAAATCCCCAAAAGCTGAAGAGCCTGTCGCCAACTGTTGCCTTCCACAAGGGGAAAAAGTTGTAGATAAGCAAAATATGGGAAGTGGATGTAACATACCAGAGAATGAACTTGAATGTAATGAAGTGGTAGAAGCTGTAGCCAAAAGATGTACTTCCAAGAACGTGGACTCTTCGCTACTTTCGACATTGGACTCTAGTTATGATGAAGACAAAGAAGAAGCATCATTGCTTGTTTCTAATGAATGCTGTGAATTAAAGCAAAAATCACTTAAAGAGAGCGATGATTTAGAAATGTCAGTTTGTGTAAGTGAAGGTGAGCTAAGCCACCACAGTAACTGCAGCGAACATCATGACACAAATTCTAGTAATGAATTTTCTGATGCTGAAAGTAGACAGAGTTTGGTAACAGAGTCTTTGCAGAAGAATAAGTGCACTGGCACACCAGCTACCTCGCCCAACTGCAAAGCAGTGGTGGAAGCTCATGATCTCAAAGAGGAAGGCAGGCTCTCTACAGAAGAAATGCATTATGTGTTTGATAAGTTTATTTTTACTTCAGGAAAGGTGAGCTGTGTATTTAAGCAGTGTTGGTCATGTATCAGTCGGCCATTAATTTTAAGTGACTAAAAATAAGGGTGGATGGGTGACAAGATTCTCCCAGTGATGGTTGCAGTCTCTGTTATGAATGGTAGGTCTGGCCTTTTCAGAGTACCTGTTATGCAGGACTGGAAAGCACCAAACCTGCATACCATTTGGACTAGGTGGTTTGTTACCCCTGCCTTATGCAAAGCTTTCTGATTTCCACACACAGAGAAAATAATCCTGGCTTTTGGTTTTGGTTCTTTCGTGGTTTTTTTTTCTTTCCTTCCCCTTCCTCTCCTACTTTCTTGTAGAATTTACAGATGCTCCTGTGCATTGTAAGAACTAAACGCAGCCTGTTGAGAGGTGGGGACTCTGTCGCTGTTCATATGTTAACTGTTCTTGGTTGCATGACTTACAAGGCAATGTTAGGGCTCTTGAACTATTAGAAATAAAACTGTGTTTGTGCACCTTTTTTCTTCTCTCCCTCCCTTCCTCTACCCCCAAGCCACCAACTATAGTATGCAGCATCTGCAAACGGGATGGACATTCCAAAAATGATTGCCCAGAGGATTTCAAGAAAATAGATCTAAAACCACTACCACCAATGACAGACAGATTTCGGGAAATACTTGATATAGTTTGTAAAAGATGTTTTGGTGAGTTGGAAGAGTGTTTGTACTCCACTGTAAACTGTGCTCTGTAATCTGGAAAAAATGGGAACTGGTGGGTTAAATTCATTTTTCCAGATAGTCAGTGTGAAGGAGCTCTGCTGGTACTCTACGCTACAAATTGATCAATATTTTTAGTTCCATATAATCTATGGTTGTGATATCAAATTCTTGTAACAGGTTTGAAAAACTAATACTACACAGGGTTTTTCCCTGAGTTTGTAAAAGGTTTTTTGTGTTCCCAGGAATTAAGATATGGGCAAAACTAAGTTTTGTGTTTGTCAATTTTTATGGCTTCTTCTGGACAAAAGCCCCTTTTGGGTGCTGTGGTGGGTTCACCTTGGCTGGACACCAGGTGCCCACTAAGCCTCTCAGTGTCTGAATAATCGCAGAAGAAATCAAATGTCTGAAATAAAATCCTAACAACTTTTGTGATACAAAAAAACCCCACACATATTTAAGGAAAGTAACTATAACCAAAAAAAAAAAATAGAGAAAGGTAACCAAGACTTTCCATTAACTGAAAAAGATTTTCAAGGTACCTGAATGTCACATCTGACTGTGTTTTAACTTGCTTTTACTTAGATGAATTATCCCCTCCTTTGTGTGAGCAACAAAACAGAGAACAAATTCTGGCAAGTCTGGAAAGATTTATTCGAAAAGAGTATAATGGTATGTAACATAAGCAGTGATGCTTGATAATGCTTTCTTTATTCATGTTGTTCAGAGCATGAAGATGTAATTTGTCTCCTTATTGCTCATTTTCCTTGCTTAAAGCAGTGGCATCTGTTTTCCCTCTGTATGCAAAGCTGATTTGCAGACTCCTAAACTGAACATCCCTCAATGCTATTCCATAGAAGTGCCCCTAGAATGGAGTAAGAGCTGCCAGAGTAATAATGCAGATACAGGATTATTGTAGTTGGAACAAGAAAAAAAGTTTGAATAGGCCCTGGCCAGTTGGCTTTAGTGTTATCTGGGTTGTAGGCCGGGTATTGTTGCTAGTGTTAAGTGTCTTTTCTTCACTATGAAGGTGGTGAGGCACTGGCTCAGGGTGCCCAGAGAAGCTGTGGCTGCCCCATCCCTGGCAGTGTTCAAGGCCAGGTTGGACAGGGCTTGGAGCAACCTGGTCTGGTGTGAGGTGTCCCTGCGCATGGCAGGGGTTGAAGCTGGATGAGCTTTAAGTCTCTTCCAACCCAAACCATTCTATGATTCTGTGATCTTAGACATCTTAATAACTTCACATTCCTTTTATAGGCCAAAGTATCTTCCTATAATGATGGAGTTCAAAGCAAAGTGAATTTTTTGTAGGTGTTGAAAACCAGTGCTAGAGCCAGGTACCAAACCCAGGTCTCTTGAATTCCATCCAGTCCATTGCTTTGCACAGTGGGCCATCTGTTCTGCTGTAGCTGGCCTGTGATCAAGGAATTGTGAACTGGGCTTCCATCCACCCACTGTGCCCTCCATTTACTGGCAGCAGCTAAGGACTGAGACCTGTTACAGAACCTTGAAAAGCTTAAGATTAGGAAAAAACTGTGAATAGGTTTTAAATACATTTTCCTAGCATTGCTTTCAACTGAACAGATAACTTCTTAACTGAAAAGAATACATTTATTTCCTCTCAGTTACATAATTTCACTTTACAAGAAGGAAAATACATTCTAGTGCTATGTTTCAAACAACAGTGTAAACAATTGGGAAAGAATGTTCCATAAGGTATATTACTGTTCAAGAAGATATAAGAGGATTATGTGGTGGTTACAGAAACTTACTGGTTGACCAAATTTATCTAGTAAAATATGCAACCTAGATAAAGTGTGAGTGGAACCAGAAATACTGCTTGGAGTACCTTAAGAATAACTCTGTCTTATCTGTGGGTAAGGCTGTACTGGTGTCTAGGTTTACCCGTTATTTTGATTTATTTAAAACAGGAAAATGCAGTCATAAAACATTGCACCACATTTGGAGATGCCATTTAATAGTTATAATAACTCTGTAACATACCTCACTTATAAGAATTACATGGACTTTATCCTGCCTTACTTTCTATGAGTAATTTTTCAAGTATTGCTCTTCCTCCTTTATCAAAGGTGAAGTGTTAGAAGCGACATTGTGAGTTCTCTCTTAAACTCATGTTTTATGGGCACCTGCACGTTTCAGTTAAGCAGTATTCTATAGTAATCGCTTAACTATTCAACTGTAAAAGAATCTGTCCTTTTTTGGTCTACTCTTTTGATCAGACAAAGCCAGACTTTGCTTGTTTGGCTCTTCAAAGAATGGATTTGGGTTTCGGGACAGTGATCTAGATATCTGCATGACGTTGGAAGGCCATGAAAATGCAGAGGTAAGAGTTCTGAAATTGATAAAGTGTACTATTTTAAATCCAAGAATTCTGAAAAGATTTTTTAATTCAGTTAAGATTTATGTACACAGAAGAGGTTGGATTTTGCTAGTGGCACATTGGCTTGTTGCATTCTGCACAATTGGACAAGATACAGCATGTTTTTATTTTTAATGCCCTACAGACACACGTACTGTACATCTACATACTGTAGATGTCCACATAGAGAATACGAGTCAACAGTTTACCCTGTGCTGGCTTATTGCTTCCTGTTTTTTGTGCATAGCCTTTTCCTCTATGAAATGTATGTTTGATAGTAAATGTCCTTGTTGGGATAAGATCCATGTTTCAACATCTGAAGCTGTTATATTTGTTTTTCCTAGAAATTAAATTGTAAAGAGATAATAGAAGGTTTGGCAAAAGTTCTTAAGAAGCATCCAGGTAGGTGTGTTAAAGTGTTACTTGTTTTGTATTTACATTTACTATATTTGTAGTTAATGGAAATGTTTTATGTACTAAAGTGTTGCTTCCCCAGGTTTGAGGAACATCTTGCCTATAACAACAGCCAAAGTGCCTATAGTAAAATTTGAACACAGACGAAGTGGCTTAGAAGGAGACATCAGTTTATATAATACACTGGTAAGCACCTGCATGTGTTTGGTTTTGTGTTCAAAGAAGGCTTTTTAATTCATTGTAATTTGCTCAAATAATAATTTGAGGGAATGATTTTGAAGCCAGAATTAAAACGCTTTGTGTTTGGTTTCTTCTCCTACATGCGTTAAATTGAGTGGCCTATACCTTCAGCCCAACCCAAGTAGCTCTGTAAGCTGGTACAGAGCAGCACCACACAAAGCATTTTTGTGAATGTTTTTTACAAGCTGTTAGTTCCATATTCATCGTGGCCTTTCTGCCCTCGTGAGTATCAGTACATCTCATCCCAGCCTACATGTAACACAATGGAATTGCATGATTTCTTATATAATGGGCTCACATTCACCTGTGAAGAAACAATTCGTGGAACTTGTTCCAGTGTGAGTCATCTTAGATACTTCTTTGCTGGTGTTTTCCAAGGTTCTTATTAATGTTACTGCATTAATACTGCAGTGATTATACCTTTCAGTTACATTTGTGCAAGAAAAGTTGAATGCATTTTAAGGAATATTGTGTGGGGTTTTTTTGCCCCCAGTTGCATTATGCAGCTTCTGTGTTTGAAGTGCAGACTGTGCTGTAATTAACCATAAATGACATGGAAACTCATGTTTGATTTCCTTTCTTTTATCCCCAGGCACAGCATAACACAAGAATGCTGGCTACATACGCAGCTATTGATCCTAGAGTGCAATATCTGGGCTATACAATGAAAGTTTTTGCAAAGGTAATACAAAAAGAAGGTACTTACTTGTATAATACAGTGTTTTCTGACACAGCCACTGAGTTTGCCTTTTCTAATACCAACTGGAAAGGAGATGTCAGAATGTTACTAACATGAAGTGCACTTTCCTAAGCTTGCTGTGCTCCATCTGATTGTGTGTGTCAGAATTAGCTTCTTTAGTCTTGGTATCCTCTCTATCTGTTGGAAGATTTCTGTCTTAAGAGGAAGCTGATGAGAGGAAAACTTTAATTTTTAAAAAATTCAAACCAGCTTCAATGCAAAAAAAAAAAAAAATCCATCCCCAAAATTGAACAAAACTGGGGAAAAATGGTGACTGTGAGGTGTAGGAGTACGTGGCTGTGCATGGGCTTCCCAAATTTCCATATCTAAGATCAGCCCAAAGATTATTGCAACTTTCTTCTGGCATACTTGCCTTGCTTTACTTACTGTGCAAGTCAGGAGTAGGTGTGAGTTGATAAATGAATGCCTGAATCTCTACTTGATGTGTCTAGGACGTACATTTGACTTTAAGAGTTTGGAAATACCCAATCCAAATAGCGTTAGACTATTACAGAGTCTTTGATAATTCAGACATGGTGTTTCTTTTTATTCAAGCTGCAGCCCCCAAACACATCCAAAGAAAGCTTAGTGGAACAGGGACAAATAAAAAATGGGTTACAGAGATTGCATCATGCTACTAGATGTTAATGTAATAAAATATATCAAGGGGAATGAGATAACTTCGTTCCAGAATGCAATGGACATGTTCATTATGCTGTCACCAAGACTACAAATGATATTTTTCTTGGTGTAGTCACAGTAATGCAGACTATTGCCATGTCTTTTCTGTGTCCAGATGAGAAATGCCTTGTGTTGAGAATGCTTTTTCTTGGTAGTATTGCATATTTCTATACACATTCTAAAAATCTTACTGTAAAGACCAAGTTTCCAAGTTGTGGGACATATACTCTTGAATGTATGTGTATGGAGGTGACTTCATAACTATACGAATACTCTGTGTTTAAGCAAAATGCTTCCTCCTTTGCTTGCATTGGCAGAAAAATCAGGAACAGCTGTTTGCTGTTGCTGATGTGAAAGTAATTTGTGAATCTTCTGGTTTTTCCAGACGTAGAAGGTTAAAAATGTGTTGTTTGTTATGACCCATGCTTGAAGCAAAGGGTAGCTTAGAATCTAGCAGGTGCTGTGGAAAGGTTATACTGTAATAAGATTTTCAAGCATAGTAAGGTAATTCACTGATGTTTGTGCAGGCTGGACCCTGGTTTAATTCGGTATGTGTATGTATGCTAGCAAAATGCCACGTATTGCCTAAGCTGCTGGTACAGCATGGAAATACTTGCTTATTAATTCATTATGTTTTAAAAGGAGAGAACCAAACCTAAGGAATCATAGAAACAGCTCTAGTAACATGAGTTTAGGAGGATAAGATTTTACAGTACTGAAATGACATCAGACGTGGAGTTTTGTTGGGATTTCTGTTTGGGGGCGTTTGATTTGTTGTCTTCAATTTGGCACAAAATAAACTAGAAACAAACTTCAGCTATGAGGCTTTTCTGGCTTTCTGTTAGTCAAGTTATGCTGTGGATGTGCCAGATGGCACTTGACTCAAGGCATATTTATTTTTTAGTCTTCATAAACCAATTTTTAGTGAGGAGGTGAACGTATTTTCTGTTGCTGGTGGGGTTTCTGGCTGCTCTCTGACATAGTCGTTAGTCTTGAGTAATAAACTGTAAATTCAGCATTTTTACAGTGCATTTTCAATGTATTTTTCCAGCGCTGCGATATTGGTGACGCGTCCCGTGGCAGTCTGTCTTCATATGCCTATATTCTTATGGTTCTGTACTTTCTACAGCAGAGAAATCCACCAGTTATTCCAGTTCTCCAGGAGGTAGGTTTTCAGAAAAAGAGGCTATGAAAATAGATGTGCTGTTTTCTCAAGCCAAATGTGAGAGGTCTGGGCTTTTAGGATCAGGGGGATGAATGAAATATGGGGGACCCTTCTGCATTAGCATGTTCCTAACTCCCACTTGGTTTGACTGGGTAAAACTTAACCAAGAAAATCACAACAAAATGGAGAATCTGTTGGACCTGGGTTCTGCTGCTACATTTACTTTGGCATTTTGGTCTTGCGATGGTATTTATATGCTGAGCAGGATAGAAAAAAATTGGCAGGTGGTGTGGAGAGAGGGAATTGTAATTATGAGACTGCACCAGATGCTCTTAAATGCGAATCCAGCTCTTACACTGTTTATTGTCAGAAGCATTATTTATTGCTCAACATCTTATCTGTAAGAGAAAAGGTTTATTTTATGGTTTGATGGGGGGGGAATAAGATAACTATTGCATTGGTGCAACTTTAAAGATACTACTTTACATGTGCCAGGAAACTTTATTAAGAAAATAACATTCTGTACCTCCACCGCATGGGTGCGGAGAATATAATTAGTCAGCTATCTCCTTCTTCCTGGATACTCTCAGGAACTCCCAAGCACTTCTTAAAATAAGCCCTTTCTGACTTCATTGTTGCCTTCATGCAAGAGGAAAGTTGGCTTAAGCACTGCAGTGAAGACTCAGACGTTATTGCTGATACTTAAGTAGTGGATGGGGGTTGTTATTTTATTGCTACCCTGAGAATGCGTTTAAATAACAGTGGAATTTCCCCTTGGCTTTGCTAAAGTCAGAACGTAATAGGAGTCATATAAAGTCTCCCTAGAGATTTTGTGGGCAAGAAGGATGTTGGAATCTTGGTGAGGTAATTTCAGTCATGTTTTCTGATTTGCAGAAAAACAAGTAAAAATATCAAATAATTTGAGCGCATTATAGCAATAATGCAAAATGACATTCAAGCTTTTTACCAATGGGAAACTCTGCGTTTATAAGAAGTAATTGTTAAAAGATGTATATTTTCATATTACTACTTAGCAGCATTATGATGACTTTGAATTAGAGTGATAACTGTGTTCTTCTCTATTTTGGCAGATATTTGATGGAAAACAGATTCCACAAAGAATGGTGGATGGATGGAATGCCTTTTTCTTTGATGACATGGAAGAACTGGTAATATTCTAATTCCAGAAAAGTCACTAAAAGCTTGTTTTTCTGGGAAAGTAATGCATTTCTAACACTGTAATGTATAAAAGAGTTGAACTTCAATATCCATAGCATTACGATTTCCCAAATGAGTCCTGTTTTGCTGAAATTAGTGTCTGCTTTTTCTTGGTTTCTTTTAAATCATTTCTAAATAACATAAATCAGGAAAAAATACTTTTTAGTCTTAATAAACAGTCCAGGATTGAGGTAGTGTTGTCTGCATTAATATAACCTTATTTTAACCAAGAGAAAACTGTTCACGGTAGACAAACTCAGTAGTTCAGGAGGAGAAGCACTTCAGTAGCTGTAGCTGGATAAATTGTGTTTTCAATTGCCTGCAGAAGAAGCGTCTGCCTGCTCTTGGAAAGAACACAGAATCTCTTGGAGAACTTTGGTTAGGGTTGCTGCGATTCTACACTGAAGAATTTGACTTCAAGGAATATGTGATCAGCATCCGGCAGAAGAAGCTGTTAACTACGTTTGAGAAACAGTGGACATCCAAATGTATTGCTATTGAAGGTATTCACCTGCTGATTTTATATTCCATTCATAAGGGAGTGATGAACACTGTTGCTTGAGGCCCTGTTCTCCTTGTTGCACGGGGTGGATGGAGTCTTGGGTGAGATGGGTTAGTGCAAGGTGTCCCTGACCATGGCAGGGGGTTGGAACTAGATGGTCTTTAAGGTCCTTTCCAACACTAATGGTTCTATGATTCTAGGATCCTTATGTGAGGAAAGTACTACCAGTGTTTGAAAAAAGCATTGTTTGCAATTCCTGCAGCTTACGAAATGAGATTAGACTCGTGTAACTTTTACTCTACGTCAGGGAATTGCTCTGTCTTTCTTATGACTAGTCAAATTTTTAAAACACTCAGCATTGCTTTGCTATGATCTACTCCATAAGGACATTTAAAATGGAATTCTCTATGTTACAATAAAAACTTTTTGTTGCAGTGTATTTTTTTTACAACTCTGATTTGGTTTTTTCCCTTTTTTACACAGATCCTTTTGACTTGAATCATAATCTCGGTGCTGGAGTCTCCAGGAAAAGTAAGCTATTAATGTCTACTAATGATGAATTTCTAATGTGTTGTGCCTTTCCTGTTGTTACAAATAACTTTGTCTTTCTTCAACAGTGACCAATTTCATAATGAAGGCATTTATCAATGGGAGAAAACTATTTGGCACCCCATTCTACCCAACTGTTGGAAGAGAAGCTGTAAGTTTTCATAGTTTCTAGTATGTTTTTTACTTCATCCACTGAATTATGCACCCAAAGCAAATCTCTTACATGTGTTTGTCAATTTGATATGCATAATATATGTAATTACACATGATCTGCCTAAAATGTACAGCTTAGTATTGGGCGTATGGCTTACTAAATTCACAGGAGTACTTAGATGGGTGATGGGTATTTTTGGCAGGTTTGGGGAAAGAATCTTTTGGGTTTGGGTTTTTGTATAAATCTTTTCATTGTGCGACATCAAGTGTTGTAGAAAACTGCTAAATTGGCTACAAAACCCAGAAACAGCTTCAGGAACTTTACTGGCTATTCATGTGGCTAAGGAAAACAGACTCACAAGGACATTTAACTTAAATGTTACTTACATTTTACTTATTTTTCCAGTTGGCGGGGAAAGTAAAGGATTGCTGCTTAAGGAAGGAAAAGGACGATGAACAACTCTTTTTCTTTTTTCTTTAATCATTTCACCTTCAAAACTTGCGTAGTGAGTCAGGGTCAGGAGTGTGTTCATGCTACATCCCATTAGAGAAGGTGCTCCTCTTGTGCTACAGGATCCAGTCATCGATGCGTAATAGAGAACTATTTTTGTATGAGCAGATAAATCATCTGAAATTAATATTTTTGATATCTACTTAGGTGTTTCTAAGACAGTTTTAGAGGTCTATTCTCCCACTGGCTTTCACCAGGGTTTGTGTTTCCAGGAGATTTTGAAAGTCTTGTGAAGTTTTATTTCCCCTCATCCTTCCCTATCCCATCATTTCCGTTTTCTTACTTTAGTGATGTTCTTTTCTGAGTGTGTATTAAATGTTCTTTGCTGCAGTGATTGTGTTCTGTGCTGTGCCTAATAAAAATAAGACCTGTTTTTATACCGGGCTTTTGAGTACTACTGTGATACAAATAATAATGAATTACAGTGTGGATGTAGTTATCTGTAACTGACAAATATGTGAGCATATGTAATAAATGTTTTTGCTAAATAGTTTAATTGTTTGCATACATATTCAAGACAAGGCTATAGTGCTTCTGGAAAGCATATACTGTGTGTTTGTGTATGTGGTCATTTGTGTTCTGCCTCACCTCAGATTTTCACTGAACGTTTTCCGTAAGGATAAAAGCAAGACACAAAGCAGCCTTGGCATGCAGATGAGCTGTCTCTTATGTGAAGGAAGGAATGCTAGTAGTAGTATTACATAGCATTTTATTTCTCCAAAGTGCCCAACAAAGAAGAAGTTCTCTATCTTGTTTCTGAGCCAATGTCCTGTATTGCAGCTCAGTGGTACAGAGAGGAAACTAGCAAAAAGGTTCAGTAAATTACCTGTCTACAGTAGGACTTTGTTCCTGAGCTGGGGTTAGGACACTTCTGTTTGTACCTCTCTTTCAGTCTTTCAGGCAAGAGTCTTTTCACAACATTTATGCTACTTAGAAGCTGTAAAGTGTGGCCTTTGTGCTGACACACATCAGAACTGCAGCCATCGTTAGCAAATTCCACAGAAAGGGGGTGATACAGGTCAGCATGCTGCTGTTTCCCACCCGAGCTTTGTTCTGTCTAGGGGGATATAATCATGTCACGTTGGAGGGGACACAGGCTGCTTTGGAAGATGTACAAGCAGTGACTCACATACCAAATAGATCATGCGCAAAAAAATTGCCCTCTGAAGAGTCTTTGGGGAAGCAGAAGGTAGGCAGCAGGCTGGAGCATGGATAGGTTCTTCAAATTCAGCTGCTGGCCCTAAGACTGAATACCCCTTTTTTAGCCCAAACTGCTCCATGTCTCTGAAAAAGCTGCTGTTATCTATGGTAGGAAAAGGACTATGTATAGTTCAAGTAGCAGTAAAATTCAGGGAACAATATGAAATGAGAGCTGTCCTTTTTGCTTTCATTTCTCAGTCTTCTAGATGAATGGTTTATATATGGTATCTGTTGGTTGTTTTTTGATAGGAGTACTTTTTTGACTCAAAAGTGCTGACAGATGGGGAATTGGCACCCAACGACAGATGTTGTCGTGTTTGTGGAAAGATCGGTCACTACATGAAAGACTGCCCCAAGAGGAGGAGGTAAGCAATGCACAAAGCTAGTGTAAAGTCTTTTGAGATTAAATCAGGAGAGATTTGGATATCTGAAATTTTAATGGCTGTGAAGAATATGCTGAATTGCAGAGAAAATCAAAGCTTTGTATCTCATCCTCTACTTCCTGCCCAGTTTTTGCTTTCTGAACACTGTTTCTGGTCATCTCTTGAAAAGAGTTTTTATGCAAGCACACACAGTAAAATGAACAGTCTGCAATATGTTAATACTTATGCTTCATGATCTGTCTGTAGTTACAGCTTAGCTTAAAATTTAGATGACTAAATGATCTTTTTATAGTGTAAACATTCAGATGGACTGCACATTTTGTAATACATTTAAATGGATTTCCTGGAGTGATCATGTTGAATTTGGCACTTGTACATTAATTGCATTTAGGAGTTTTGGATCCTGAATTCCTGCAAGAAGAGTCCCTAGTACATGCAAGTCAACGTCTCCAGAAGAGTTTAGCAGGAGCTGACAGAGAATGTGTACTCCTCACATTTTTGCATCTTTCAATTTTTAATGTTTTAATAGTTTTTAGTGTAGGTTGTATGACCTCCTAAAACTTAGGTTTAGGAATTTAGGAAAAAACTTAGGTTTAGGAAAACTTAGGGATTTAGGTTATGGGTTTTTCATTTACTCGTTATGTTCAATTGTGTTCTTCTTAATTCTTTATAAGATTCTTGGTCTGTTCCTGCTACAAAGTCCTTGTTTACAGCTTTTTATTCAGTCAGCAGAGTCCAAGATACATGAAACTGGCCTGGAGCCCTAAGGTGACAGACAGCCTGACTATTTCTTTCAGCTGCTTCCTTAACATACTGCTCAAAAGCACTTGAATTGCATCATCTCTTTCCTTACATCTGCCTCAGGAAAAGAAGTTGATCTCTTCACATGAACTGCTCCTACAGCACAGCCACACAGAATCTCTCTCAAATTATGTATACAGCTCACAAAATAGTATTAATATTTTCCAATCCTGCAGATAACCATGCGTAAAAAAGACCTTTACTTCTTGTCTTGGCTCCTGATGACTAGTTCTTCTGTTTGTTGTATTGCTACTTAGTGTTTGAAAGAGCCTCAGTGCTTTCTTTCACATCCTATCTAGGCTCAGGATGCTAATATACTCTTACAGAGAAATTTGCCATCTCCAATCAGGCTGAGGTTATATCCACATGATACAGCTCACTTGTTTTGTGTATATTCTGACTCAGTGGGGTTATTGATAGAACTACTCCCAAACTAACTGGCAGGTTAGGCCTACTTACACAGTCTGTACTAATACAGGTAACTCAGATAGCTTCTGGATTATTCTGAGGAGCTTCTAAATTTGTTACATTTTTGCAAACAGGTTGTTAACAAGCCAGATCCTGAAAGTGTTTTTCTGGGATTCCTAAGATACCTGTGTTCATACAGCTGTTGGTTACGTGACCATTTCCTTTGAACATAATCAGTACAACAACTCAACAAGAGATTTTTGTGTGTGGTTTTGTGATACTGCTAATAAAAGTTATTATTCAGGTTGAAGAAAAAGGAGAATGAGAAAGATGATGAAAAAGAAGTGAAAGAAGAAGATAGAGAAACAAGAGAGAAAAGATGTTTCATCTGTGGCGATGTGGGTCATGTTAGAAGAGATTGTCCTGAATTCAAACAAACCCGTCAGAGAAATAATAGCGTACCAGGTAAGTTAGTTCATGTGTGCTAGTATAATTTGAGGGCCTTTCTCTCTAGGTTTCTACACAGACCTGGTATTATCTTAAAGAAAGAACCCTGCAACTAATTATTTCAGTCATTGTAAAGACAGTTTTTAGCCTAAGTGTTGTTTTTCTTCAAGAGGAGTAATGCCTCCTGAAGTACAGTCTTTGCATGGGTGGTAAAAATGTACTCAGCAGTAAGTGTAGTGTACTGCAGGGTATTACATTATTTGTCTTCCACTCACAATGGGTGCATTTAGGAATAGTTATAATAGCAATAATTGAATGCATTTCCTCTTCCAAATGTTTCTCAAATTGTCCTGGGTTCAGCTAACCCTCCATCATCTGTGAGAGGTGAGTAAATATGTTTTCACCAAAAAACAGTGGTCTTACAGTAACACTTCCAAAAGCATACGGATGCATTGGGAAGCTAGATTTCAAGTTACTTGTAGAAATTAGAAATAAGTCTAACTGCAAATACATTCAACCTTAGGAGGTCCATGAAAAAGTAGAGAAAGCAATGATAAAGGAACTTCAGAGACAGCCTTGCTGGTTTTCTGTATTCTCATATCACTTACATTCTTTTTTGGTTTTCGTTTGCCCAAAGTTTCTGCTGTCGCTATTTAAAATCCCACCTCTTACAGCAGTAGTGTGGAAACCTGTGTAAGCCTGTATAAAGTAGCAGTCATGCCTGATAGCAAAGTGATCTTTGTTCACGCTAGAATTTGTGTTACTCAGAATTGGAGTTTGGGTTTAGCTGCTATACCTATTAATATCAACTGTTGCCAGTAGAGGGAAAGCTTTCCACTTAAAGGAGAGGAGACATTAAAGTGATTTACCTACTCTGCCTCATATGAGGGTTAAGGGATTGCTGACTCCAGTTCTGTGTTCATTGTTCTGTCATCCATAACCTTGTGGGGTTTATTAACATTTTCTTTCCTTGATTAGGCACCCAGTTGGTCCGAAGCATGGTAAATTCACAGCTAGTGGCTGTGGGTCAACAACAAGCAGAACGACCCCTGCGCACTAGACAGTCATCAGAATGTGTAAGTTCCAATTAGCTATAGTACTGAAGTAAGCAAGCTGTAGCAAACCAGCGATCCTGAGCCATGCTAGGAACAGGTTTGCACAGGGTTTTCTCAACAGATTCTGGACTTGATAATGACAACATTGCACTCTGCCAGTTAATGAAACTTCGATTTATAATGTGTATAATATCTATAATGTCATGTCTCTTGGAGAGCATTTGTGATCTATCAGTACAGAAACAAATCGTCAAATTTCATCTGAGAAATTGCAGTTCCGAAAGGCCAACTTCACTGTCTTTGAGATTTAAGCTAGGTTGCCTTTTGGAGTCTCGTGCTTCATTATTCTGAGGTTACTAAAGGAGGTAAAACAGAGCTCATTGTTAGCATGCTTAGGTTTGTGACTGTCATGATTCTCTGTGGTCTAAGAGAACTGTATAAAGGCACTGTCATGAACAGGCAGGGAACACAGATGAATTGTACTTTCATTCCAGATGTCTCACAGGCACAAATCTGCCGGAGCACACAAAAGCACAAATTTTAGTAGTTTGCTCTAGAATTTGTTGAGGTTGCTATAGAATTAGATAACATATGTTTAACCTGGCTATTTGAGCAAATACAGCTGTTGGCATTTATTGTGTTTTGGAGTACAGGATACAGCAGAAATTGATTAATTTGAAGATATTATTCAGAGAAACACATGCCTGCTAATGAAGATGGCAAGTAAGCAAACAGTAATCAGGGCTGCTGATCACAAATGCTCTTTGTTCAGTTTACTACTTTAGGTATGGAGTATTTCCTAACTGATAAGCAAGCATTTATTGGAATGTTTCCTCCAGTAACAGACTTTATGGAGTCATTTTTACTATGATGTTCTGTTAATGAGGGACTGATACAGCCCTAATCTAAGCAAAAGGCTGAACTGCCACCATGCTATCACATGACACAGGAGTGTCTCTGTAGGAGCCTTCTATTTCTGCTTGGGAAACTGAAGCTGGACATGCGGGTGCAGTCAGGCACATCATGCACACCAGACCTACTGCATGTGCACATTCGTATGTCATATGGAGGTCACAGGCTCTGTATTTGTGTGTTGCATGGTTGTCATTTGTCCAGGATTTCTTGGTGAATATGTGCTGTCCTGGGATTATTTGAGGAGAATGGGAAGAGGAATGTTAGTGGGGAAAGAAAAGGAAAAGCAGGAGTGTGGAAGCACACCAAGAGTCTAGAGCTTAACATCTCTCCTGCTGCTGGCATGTTCAGGGAATGCTTGTGGTGGTTTAATGTTTGCTGGAAGGCTGTAATCAGTGCGTGTGCTCTATTTTTAAAACATTTAAGCTGTTAAACTAGTTATTGTCTTTCAAATCCCAGGTTTTACCTTCTTGTCCTGGTTTGATAGGAAGGCATAGGAGACACTCATACTGGAACAGTTGGAACAGCAGCAGGGAGCAGTCCCAGTTTCTGGGCTTCATCTTTTGCCCAGACAGACACACAGCATGCTGCTGTAAGGAACACGCTGAAAAGCGTTATGGAAGACGAGTGACTGCCAGTTTAAACAGACAGGCAAGCAGTCATGGATAGTGACAAGCTGCAGAGACCTTTAACTAAAGATGTTTGCCAGCAGCTGAGTTACTTGAAGCTGAGCTGACTGTAATTTATGGAGGGAGACAAGCAACTCCAGGGGGAGTTGAGATCTGAGATTCAGGTAATCATCTTTGGTTTAGGTAGCTGTCAGTCACTTGTATTTCCCTCTGGAGACATCTGTCTTGATGGCATCACTATCTTGTTTCAGTACTTAAAGCCAGATTGGCTTAATCCAGACACTGGTAATAAATTTTGGCCAATAAAGAGAGGAACTCTTTTCCGAGCCACCTCAGCTCTTGAAGTGCTTCTCTACTTAGTTGCAATACCAGAGAGATGAAATAGGTTCATGCCTGTTTCTGTTGCTGGTGAAAGGGAAAGCTTTGTAAGAGCTCTGCAAGGTAGTAACTGCTATTTCTGTGCTTTTAGCCATGGCCTAACATCAGGATATGGAGGTTGAAACTGGGGGTTTGGAGTTTCAATTTCTTGTTTAACAGATTAAATAAAAATTAAATATTAGGAACTTACTTTGTAATGACTTTAAAAAGTGTCTGTAGTAATAAGAACCACTCTATTTAGAGGTAAGGTAATGAGTTATGAGATTCTGGGCTGTAAATAAGTAGGGTGGGGAAGACAATGATTAAAAACCAGAAACAGATGTGTGAGGAGTCTAGTGAAGAGCCTGGGGCTAATGTTTGCTCAGAATGATGTTTCTGGGATGTGCCACATTAACAGACCAAATTATCTGATGGTGAAAATCAGTGTCAGTCTAACTGTACTTACTTAAACCAGCAGGAGCTTGGGCACAGTATTTGGGGTGTTGCTGGGGAGTGCTTTGCCTTTTTTTATGCATAGTCTAATACAGTGAGTGCTTATTAAACACCATTAAATAGCTAGTGAACTAATCAGAAATACATACTTTTTTTTCCCCTCCAGTCTGATTCGCATCAGTCATCTTACTCTCCACAACCTCAACAATTTACACAGAATTCCTCTCAGCCAGCCTCCATTAACCAGACTCAGCCACAACCAATATCCCAGTCTAAGCACGTTCCGCAACCACAGCAGGGTGCACAGCCACCCCATCAGGTCCAGCTGCCTTTGTTTAACTTTCCCCAATCTCCCCCAGGTCAGTATTCCACCTTGCATAACCTGGGACTACTTCAGATGCACCATCACCACCAAATTCAGCTTCCCAACACTTCTTGGCCTATTCATGGGCCCGTTATTCACTCTGCACCGGGTAACCCTGCTCATTCTACAAATGTTCCATTTTCTATGAGATCTGGCAGCAGCAGCACCCCAAATAACCAGAGCAGTGTAAGCTTGAATGATCCCAGTATCATCTTTGCACAGCCTGCTGCCAGGCCCATGGGAATCCCCAGCACTTCTCATGAGGGACACTGGCACAATCCTGTGACTCCAAACTCACTGGTGAACAATGGCACTGTGGGGAATTCAGGTAACTCTTCTCTGTTGTATCAAACCTCTCGCACTTTGTGTACAAGTATTAAGTGTTACAGAAACAGCTAACTTTTTCAACTTGTTTGATATTACAAATAAGATGCTTAAGAAACTAAGTCATCACCTTCACTGTCTTAATATTTTCATAGGAAAAAAAATCAGGTGTGTTTGATCATTGTAACTTTTAAGCATTGGTCCTGTCTGCCATTAGTGGCTGTGCAAGACATGAGAAATCATGCATTCAACTGAGAAATGGTCTAATAATTGTCTGAGCCTAAAGCATGTTTCTGTTGACTATGCTTCTGTTTGCGTTAGGTAGTTTATTAGGAGCGTGCTGAGACTGCAGCTACAAACTTAGAGACTGGCAGAATTATGTTAGTGCAAGTTGAATATTGCCTCCTTGCACTGAGTGCAGTATAACATGATCTTAGACACTTTTAACCACCATAATGTCAATGTTGTTTCCTGAAAATACTTCATAGATTCTCCCTGCAACAAAGTGGGCAACAGCCTTTTGCCTCATGCCAAAGCCAAGTACATTTGTGTGCTTGAGGCTGAGAAAAGCAGTATATTGTGATTAAAGCCCATACAGTTTTCTGTGCAGTAGAAACCATGGCAGCCCCTAAATTTTAACTGTGACCTTTATTATAATGGTCTTCTGATTTATTCCGAGTGTGTAACTTCTCCTATGTTTAAAAAACTATACCTATCATACAATGTACTGATGCAGCTGCTCACCACGAGGTGGAAATGTTGATCATCCTGCACAGCCTTTCTCTGAACTGATAAGGCAACTGACAGCAACAGCAGATTTTCAGCTGAGCCAAGGGCATTGGATGAGGTATAACTCACCAGCAAGTTGTAGATATTTGTTGAAATGCTGGAGATTCTTGTTCTGTTCAGAGCTCTGTGGAGAATATATTCTAGGGGATACAGAAACTGCTCCCAGTGGTTTTTGTGCCTTCAGTGGGCTTTGCCCCTATCTCTCCATTTCTGATCTTAATCCTCTGTCCAGGAGCATCTGTCCCCTCCTCCATGTCCACCCCCTGCTCTTACTTTCTCAAAGCAGCTCCTTCCAGTCCAAATCTTGTTACCCAAGTAGCTGCTTTCTTTCAGAGAGGCTCCCTAGATCTAGTTTCTGCTCCATTCTCCCTCAACACATCCCGTTTCTCATCAGTCAGTCCCTTTTCCTTTTGCTCTCAGTCTGTTTGCTTCCACTGTTGTCGTGCCTGCACAGGTTTCTCAGTTCTCTTGTACTCTCAGTCACAGTATTTTTTCCCCCCCAGTTGCTCAACTTCCATCTATTTCCAATCTTGCCACATTCCTTTCCCTAGTTCCCAGTTCCAGTATTTTTCCTCTTTGTATTTAAATCAGTTTTGTTTCCTGTTTGGCTTAGATGCCATTAAGGTGGGGTGGCTGGGAAGGCACATATAGCGATGAGCTGTGTGCTCTGAAGCTTGCTTTCTTACTTGCTTGGGATATTTGAGAACACTTAGGTTCATGGAAACTGGCTTTCCTCACATTCTTTCACTGACTTGGAAGGAGGAGCTTTGTTTTCAGCAGACAATTGATCAGAAACCAGCCTGTTAGAAGTTACAGACAACTTTTTTTCATGCACACTCCAGAGCCATGATCCATGTTTTATTATATAAACATGTCCCTTTTATTTAATGGAAGTCTGTCTGCAGGGGAGCTGATACGCTGAAGGATAGTTACTTACATGTCTTTATTCATTTTTAAATGGACATTGATGAGGTATTTAAATTAGCAGGCATTGCTAATTGTCTTACAAAATTGGGAGCTATGAATATAGCATTTGCTGTCAGCTGTTGTGTGTCCTGACTCCTTGGATGCTTGATTTCTCATACTTAATGCTGCAGTAATACCCGATTTACAAATAGAATAGTTACAATTTATGTACTTACTTAAAAAGCTTTAATTTTCCTTTGTAAAAGTCTATTTTAAGTTGGTTCGATGACCTAGATACCAAGTTTCTTAAGCATACAAGAATTAGTGGAATTCCAGTGTACATCCAAGATTTCTTGCAGTAGGATAATAGCTTTTGTGTCACAGCTATGTCAGTGATAGTGAATATCATTGTGGGATCAGATATTAGTAACATTGTTCAGCCCTTGTGTTTTTCATCACAAGAATGACATAGGAATAGTGAAATTGTAGGTCTTGATTTTAATACTGATTCATCGTCTGCCTTTCTCCCCAATAAATTCTGTTCTAGTGAATAACAAAGTAATTTAGGTGGTAATTTTTACTGATGTATGTTTTAAAAAGAGCAAGAGTAGCACATCAGACTAATCTCAATAAGTCCCCTGCAAATTGTTATTTAAGATGTAAACTGTATTTGTGACTTACTGTTTAATTATTTCAACTTGCAATGTGCTTTTCCCTTTCAATTGAAAACTAGATCAGGGTTTCCAAGGACAGTTTGGTAAAATGAACCCTCCTTCTGTCCCTTGGGACCATGGGACCCCTACCCATTTTCCTCTCCTCCGAGGAGCGTGGCCTTACAATATGCCTCAGAACTACATGCAGCAGGGAAATGCCAGCTACCCACCGAGCAAACCTTTCTACCCTCAAGGTACTAGAATTAGTATATGAATCAACAGCTCATGCAACATGTCTCTTTACTGTCTCAAAGGCTTTAAAAGCCAAGGAATCATGTTTTAATTGCTAGGCTCCCTGGAACCATAATGAATCCAAGAGTCAAATCAACGCTTCAGCTTCCTGTATGGATAGATGGATGGATGGATGAAAATCATTGTGGGAGGGATGGGGTTATATCAAAATCTGAGATCTGAGCCAGTCTGCAGTCTGTTGCCTCTTCTTCACTGCTGCTGTCTCACTGTAGAGCCATCTCTGCTTCAATAGAGGTTAAGATGATTTGCCCCGGACATGTTAAAATGGAGAATTTTTTTGTCCTAATTCCTTTTCTTGTGGGAATAACTTAAATAGATACAAACTTGCTAAGACCAGACAATAATCCAGGTTGCAAGGGGCCTCTGGAGTCAGCCAGCCCAGCCCGGGTGCAGTCAGGGCAGCACTAATGGCGGTTAGGTCAGGTTCAGTTCCTTGCGGTGCTCTGAAGGACTGACTCTTTCTGATGCTAGTGAGTGGTAAAGGTGTGTTCAGCATCTGGCAGGGTGTAGGAAGACCACCTTTGGCTCCACCAAAAGAGAAACTATACCCAAGTTTTACAGAGAGTCCTGCAATTGACATGTAGTTGGGTCACCTGGTCTAAAATGAGAGATACTGGCACCAAATCTGTTTTCCAAAATCCATTTGCTGTAGCAAGGTGTCCAAGTGAGACCCAGATTCTGTTTGTTAAGTAACTAAAGCAATGCACCAAAATGATGTCTTGATGATGGTGAGGGAATTTTGCAGCCAGGATGAAAGTAATTACTGCATTGTCCCATTAAATGGGTTAGTTGTGCAGATAGCATTTGTGTCAGGCTAGTAAATGGCTTTATTTCTATTTATTTCTAAGTAAGACTAGTACATTGAATATAGCCAAGCACTGTTAAATATATTTAAGTTGCTGAAGTAATTGTAATCCATTTTCTTTTAGCTGGTCCACTGATGCAGAGTAACCAGCGGTTCTCGCTTCTGTCTCAAGGACACCCACACTTGAATCTGAATTACATTCAACAGAAAAAGTGAAATTCAGTGGGATTGGGGCGGGCGGGGGGAGGAGGGGAGGAAGAAATTCAGGTTCTGATTTAAAACCTTAATGCAACGTGTTTAGATACAAGATTATTTAAGACTGTTTTTAAACTGTATCATTTGTACATAGATATGAACTATAGTTTTTACTCGTATCACGAAGCCGAGTGATACAAATTTCATCTATTTTATTACCCTATTTTTAAGGGGAATTGTGTTTTGGTTTATCTTGATAAACTGTAAAGAGAGAGAATTTTTAAAATTAAGTTCTTTATTTTCTATTAGCTGTATTCATACTTTGGTTGCTTCAGACTTTATATATATTGTTCTAAAAACAAAGAATAAAATTAGAAGGGGATTTCATGTGTTTAAAGATTTGTCACTTCTATTCTTTACAGAACGATGTAGTGCCAAAAACCTTTTTAAAAGAAAAATAAAACTGCAAAAAAAAAAGGACAGAAGACTTTTTCCTCTTCCCTGTTTGTATGCATGCTTGCATCTAACTGGCATCAGGAAACCTGGATAATAAAAAGGGCTTTAATTCAGGTATCTCAAAGAAGAGATGAAAGGTGAGCAGCTTTAACAAGTCCTACCAGCAGTAGATCGGGTTTTCCCCATGCTGCTGCGGTTGCACGTGCTGTTCATAGCCACTGTGTGTAGTGTGAAACACTTGAGGGGGAAGAGTATACCTGCTTTTGTGTTCATGAACTTTGCAAGTTGGGCTCTGCCATGAGGTAATTTGAAAGGGACTTTTCCATATTACTTCTTGTGTTGTCAACACTGTAAATGTCAATTAAATGGAGTGTTCAGGAGCTAAACTTGTCATCCCTGCTCTCAAAGCAAGACTATGAATAAAGGGATGGTACACAGTATCACAGTATGTTAGAGATTGAAAGGGACCTCAGAAGATCATCTAGTCCAATCCCCCTGCCAGAGCAGGAACACCTAGATAAGGTTACACAGGAATGTGTCCAGGTGGGTTTTGAATGTCTCCAGAGAAGGGGACTCCACAACCTCCCTGGGCAGCCTGTTCCAGTGTTCTGTCACCCTCACTGAGAAGAAGTTTCTTCTCAAGTTTAAGTGGAACCTCTTGTGTTCCAGTTTGTATCCATTACCCCTTGTCCTATCATTGTTTGCCACTGAGAAGAGCCTGGCTCCATCCTCGTGACACTCCCCCTTTATATATTTATATACACTAATAAGGTCACCTTATTAACTCGTATTAACACAAGGGGGTTAACAACTGATTTCCAGCAATACGTAATTAAATGTACTGAGAACTGTAACTGGAATAGGAGCTTAATGATTCTCTATTTGAAAGACGTGAGACTTGCTGAATGCTAAATTCATTGAGAGAAGGTAGAGCTGAGCCTAATTGTGCCACGTTGTGTCACACGTAGGCCATGAGCTATGCTCACAGTAGTGGCTTACTGTCTTTAAGTACAGCAGGTGACCTGTTGCCTAAACAGTTGCAGTGTTTTGTACTACTTGAAGCTTCTAAACTGTCTGACAGTGTTAGAACTAAGGGTGATTCTTACGTAGCTGTTACTGATTCTTTTGGGTGTGGGAGAGTTGTTTAACTCTTGCTTTTAGCAGACACACGGGATTAGGACAGTCTTCGTTTCTTTCCTGTACTGGAGGTTTGAAATCATTCAGGCTGGTAGCTCTTCAGTGTCTGTAACTTGAACATACTCTCACCTTGGCACCTTATTCGAGAATGAAGCCAGTTTCAACAAAACAAAGTATAATGAAAGAAACAGCAAGGAAGGTCTAAAGACAAAAGCCCCATTTTTTTTATTGCCCTTCACTGTTTTTTTACAGGCCTTGAGAAAAACAATTTAAAAAGAGACCTCAAATTCTATCATGAGAATACACAGCTACATAAAAAATGTCCTTACCTTTCTTTTAGTTAAAAACAAACAAACAAGACTTGTACAGGAGGAGGAATAAGGGAATGGACTGCTAAAGCAGCCAGTACATATCCAGCTGTCCCATAATGCACATAGGACAGTATTTGACTGCAGTTCAAGGTCCCTGAACTGTGGGCTGCATTTAGTTTGTTATTCATTCCCTCGCCGACTCTTCTTGTGACTTTTCTTAGATCTGAAGCAGAAAAAGAGAAAGGCCACATGACACAGTACTAGGAACTGTGGAAAGACCAGTATTAAGTGGTGGTTTCTGTGGTCAAATATGGACAGTGTGACTTGACTGCAATACCAAGGGAACTGTTATGAAATACCTGATTTCTAACACTGTAAGAAGACCTTCAGTTGGCAAGATTAAATGACAAGTGAGAGGTCCTACAGCAGTACACACACCCTTAAGAAACAAGCCAAGCCTTTACCTTTCAGGTGATTTGGAATGACTTCTGTGTCTGTGACTACGATGATGACCTAGGAGATAAAAAAAGTGTTACTTCCATAGACCCTGAATTCTTTCTTGTTTTGCTCATGCAATCTGTTTCTAGTGACCAAGTGTCCTAGATAATGCCAGAGCAACCCCACTCTTAATTATGCACTCAAATTAACCTCCTGGTTTAGCTGAAAAAGTTACTCAAGGCAATTTTGCATGTATTAAAGGAGTTCTCCAGCTGTGCTTTCACTTAATCAGCAGTTTTATGAGCCAGATTAAGCACCTATGCCACCTTCCTGATACCTTGACTTCTTGCAGTGGATGTTCTACTGATAAAGACTTGCCAGAGTTAATGTGTGAGTGACAAAACTACCTGGAGATTTAGATCTCGATCTGTGCCGCCTCTCCCTGGATCTGCTCCGGTGTCGCCTCGGACTTTTGCTGCGATGCCTCTCTCGGCGTGGCGATGGGCTGAGAGAGAGGAAGCTTTTAAGAGAGCCATACTAAAATGCACACATGCTAAGATTAAATAATAGAGTAAAATACTACCTTCTTCTCTTTGGAGAGCGGCTTCGCCTGTGATTGGGGGAGAAAAGAAAGTGTCACTAAAAATCATTAGCAGAACCAGCTGTTTAATGTTCAGGGCTTCCCTTGCACTTCCCCCTGTGTCCTCAGTGTGTGTTTGGTCTGCTGCGCAGGTTTCTGGGCTGGCCCATACAGTGACCAAACGCAGTCAGTGATTTTTTCTGACTTACTATTTAAGAACTGTTAACTGGATTATCTCTGCAGCTTACAGGAAAACAAGGCATTTGGTTCTCCTTAGTATCTTTGCTGTATCGTCCAATAAAGTTGACCAGCAAGTTCAAGAGTTACAGGCTAGAGAAAGAGGCAGACAGGGTGACTGTGACAGTGCACCATCAGCTCCTTCCTTCAGAAAGTAGACGAAGGAATTGGGAGGTGTAAGAGATCCTGGCTGAACTGTCATCTCCTGTGCTTTGCTCCAGCCATCTGCAGTATTATAGGTAAGAATACTGCTCCAAAAGAGCCACGTCACCTTCTTGGAGACCTGCTCCGGCTCCGCCTGTACCGCACAGCGGGAGATCTGCGAGGCTTATCCAGGTCTCTATAGCCTCTTCTGCGGTGGTCAGGAGATGGTACTCGCTCCAGCTGGAAACGATGGCAGGGAGGGAAGAGGTTTTGTTTCAGCCAAGTTTTTAAGCAGTAAAGATTTCTGAGCAATTAATATAAATTACACCAGTCCTGTGATGATGTGTCCCCAGCCTCAAGTCTCTCATACTCAGAAGTGAGTGGTAATGCCTGAGCTTGCCAAGTGGAAATTAACAGTCACCTCTCACTGCTGATTGTTCATTAGTCCAGCAGAACTGACTATGACGATCACCATAACCTTCATCATCACCTTTAGTTTTCTACATTATACATGCATGTAAACCAATTTGTCTAATATATATTTAACACAGAGCAGGTCCAGATTTGTGAATTTCAGGAGACAGAAAAGGTGGACAAACACAGAGCACTTGAGAACCATTCCAAGGTGTAACAAGTACTTACAAGCAGCATATATGAAAATATATTAAGGGGGAGATAGGAGTTGCAAGCAGCCTCCTGATGTCTCCCCTCAAATATTTCTCACAGGCCATAAAGTGTTTTGCAGTGGTCCAGCCCCAGCTTTAACTATCCCTTCCCAAAATACTTCACCAACCTTTTCGTCTTCCTCCTCCTCCTCCTCGCTAGATTCTACATCATCCATGTCTTCTTCCAAAGCACTGACACGAGGCTCAAGTTGCTCAGCTTCTTCCAGGACATATCGTTTCTATGAGAAATTACAACTTTATCTTCAACCCCAGTAAGAACAAACACCTGAGGAGGCAGCTTGTGTGCTGAAAGGGCCTGTATCACAGTTTTACACAGCAAGCCAGCAGCTGATTCAACCACTGAATCTGATGCAGTTAACAATTCCATAACCATCTACTTTTCCAAACCTGTAATCGAGGCAGAATGATGTCGCATACACGTTCCTCGTGGAGTAATTCATCAATGAATTCATCCACATGCATCAGTTCAAATTCTGGGGGAGCAAAAAAATCACATTGAAAAGACAGAGAAGATGAACACTGGTGGCTAGAGTAAAGATGAAACACTTGAGACAATTCACGTCAAGTGGACTGTACAAACAAGTTGTAAAATCCTTCTCAAAGATGAGGAAAATCATTAGGCCTGTCTTGCAAAAAGAAAATTACTGCACAGCTGGGATTAGCAGATTCACAGTGCTAAAACAGCACTCAGACGGTGTTTGCTTTGGTATTTATGGAACTGCATTTCAGTACCCAATAGGAAAGACAAGCACTTGGGGAAAGCAAAATAAGCAAGGCAGTTCCCATTTGTGTAAGTCAGCGAGACCAGCAGCTATTGAAACAATGAATAAATAAAGTAAGCTTTCACAAAGGTGGTTATGCCACAATTTTCAAGCTTATATTGCTAAAAAGAATATTTATCTCCACCCAGCAGGACGTGTGTTCTTAACAGCAGGTCACCTGTGAGGTACTAAGAACCCACCACCAAGCAGGAGTGCTTACCCCCATTTCTGTTCTGACTTTTTATTTTTCTATAGTCGTTGTACAGTGGTTCCAGGTACTTGTAGCAATCAATGGCAGTGCCTGTCAGCCTCATGTACAGCGCACCAAGCATTCGGACATACCTGAAATGAAACCAGTTTGTGGAACTCAGCTTTTGGTAAAGTTAGAAGTTTAGATAAGCGTTTTTCCTGTAAGATTCTGAGGCAAAGCAGTACACTGAAATAAACAGAATACATAACAGTTGAGATTGTCTCCTTACAGTACTGAAGTATACATATAAGTATCTATATACTCAACTATACATACATCATCTTTATTATTATTATTATTATTGGTATATATTATATCAATTATATACATACTATATTTCTAATTTATTTTTAGTGCATTATCACTCACAAAGATGACAAAAATGCTGAAGGAAAATTAGATGAACATTGCTTCCTTAATCAGAGACTGGTTTGTGTTGGAAAGGACCTTAAAGCTCATCCAGTTCCAACCCCTGCCACAGGCAGGGACACCTTCCACTAGAGCAGCTTGCTCCAAGCCCCTGTGTCCAACCTGGCCTTGAACACTGCCAGGGATGGGGCAGCCACAGCTTCTCTGGGCACCCTGGGCCACCCTCACAGGGAAGAATTTATTCCTAATATCTAATCTCAATCTCCCCTCTGTCAGTTCAAAGCCATTCCCCCTTGTCCTGTTACTACAGGCCCTTGTAAAAAGTCCCTCCATATTCCTTGTCAGCCCCTTTAGGTACTGAAGGCTCATTAATGCACCTCATCCTAGATACCTGGGGTGGAGGTATCCTATTCCCAGCACATCAACAGGAGGTATTCTATCCCCATGGCACAGAGGCAAGCGTTCCCACGACAAGGTGATCAGGAAACCAATCTTGACAACAACAGGAAAGCCATACTTTTAGCAAGAAGAGTTTATCAGGGCCCACAAACAGCTAAAACATACCCTGCGGTTTCCCTGGCTGTTTCGGTTAATTTCACTCAGTACAACAACCAAAAGAGGGAAAAATCAAGCCACCAACTTACTTGAAGTCCTCGTTTTTTATGAACTCCACGATGATGTCCTTTTCCGGCTGGATCTGCAGCATCTTCAGCGTCAAGCATAAAAACGGAGTAGGTTTAATGTTCCCGCCATAGACTCCCCCCACGTACTTCAGCTCCATGGCCTTGTCCACCACCAGCTCGGCTACAAGAGGGACGGGCGGTTAGCTCTTCTCCGCGCCGGGCCCCTCCCGCTCCAGCCCGCCCTCCATACCCGTCAGGCCGAAGCACTCCTCCTTCCAGTACTTAGACTCGTAGATGCGGGTGCGGATAATCTTCTCCACCAGGTACTGCGGGTTAGTCCCGTGGATGCTGTGCGCGTCCTTCACCGTCCGGTTCGCCATGGCGGCCGCTACACCACCTCCGCGCCGGGCCGCCCCGCTCCCCTCCCGAGAGGGGCTGAGCCCACTTCCGCTTCCGGGCCACAGCAGGCGGCCGCCATCTTATTTGCGGGCAAGAACACCCCCTTCCGCTTCAGGGCGCCAGGGACAAACATGGCGGCGCCGGTCCTCTCCGGCCTTTTCCCGCCCCTTCTGCGCGCGCCGCGGGGGCGGGGCCCCGGGGACGGGTTTGGCGGGTAATTCTATTCTGGAGCCCGTAGGGGTGCGGGTTGTTGCTGCCGCCGCCGAGGCTCTGCGGTCCCTGAGGGGCAGGCGTGGGTGAGTGGCTCGGTGTGAGGTGGTGGAGCGCCTCCGGTGCCTTTCGGTACATCCAATCCGGCGGTGCTGATGGCCCCGTTCGGCGTCATGGCCGCACCGGTGGAGCGGCAGCGAGCGGGTTCGCTGACGGGAGAGCTGTGGCCGAGCTCTCTGAACGGCCTGGGGCGGGTGAGGGGGGTGTTTTCCTGAGCTCCGCGGGCTGTTTACAGAGGCAAAGTTCTTATTTATGGGGGGAAAAGGAAAAAAATAGTGAAAAAACCCTGGAATTTTCAATCAGCCGTCGCGGCGGGGGTCG
Source organism: Psittacula echo (assembly GCF_963264785.1). Classification (NCBI taxonomy): domain Eukaryota; kingdom Metazoa; phylum Chordata; class Aves; order Psittaciformes; family Psittacidae; genus Psittacula; species Psittacula echo. Next base: position 7,299,384 of record NC_137740.1, read on the forward strand.
GCGGGCCCCGGGGAGCGGGAAGGCTCGGCGGTAAGCAGGGAGCAGCTGATAACCACCGCTGTGAATAAGCAAAGCAGGCAGGAGAATCGCGTGTTTGTCACAAAGTCATCACAGACTGGTTTGGGTTGGAAGGGACCTTAAAGCTCATCCAGCTCCTGCCACGGGCAGGGACACCTTCCACTAGAGCGGGTTGCTCCAAGCCCCATCCAACCTGGCCTTGAACACTGCCAGGGATGGAAGTGTGTCAGCGACTGTGAGGTGTGTTCCTAAAGCTGAGTGTTGAACGATCCACTGCGGATCACCTCCCTTCTCCTCCACCCTCAGAGGACAGGCACCCGCATGCTCTGGGGAAGGTAGGGCTTGTCTGGATCAACAGACACACGCCACGTTTTTCATGCACGATGAAGGAGGGGATGGGATTTCTGTATCTCGCCATCTTGAGTCCTTCCCTGCTTTTATTGTTAAATACTAATTAAACAGTTGCTTATTTGTTTCAGCTTTTCCTTGGGAATCATGAACACCCGGCAGCAAAGCAAAATTATCTACTCCTGGTATGGAAAGCCCATAAGCTCGGACAGGAAACTGAGGACTATACAGTACAAGTTAGTAACATTTATTTCTGGCTTGCTCAGGGAAACTTCATCAATGAAGGTTTCTTTACCTTTCTGACATTGTTTAGGTTAATGTGGCAGTCAGTTTTGGGCACTGTGCTAGGACATGGTATGTCTATAACGAAAGTATAAGGCTCTTGAATTGTATAATGTTTAACCAAAGTCATGTATGTAACTAATCTGTGAATAAGCATTCACTCTTAAATTGAAATATATATGAAAGCTTTTAATTGGGGAACTAAACTATAAGCTTTGCAAGAAGGGGTGTAAGCAGCTCTGAAATTGACAGGCCATCAGCTTTAGTGCTATGTGACTTATGAGGAATATGAAATCCTGTTCATCTGTGTGTGTTTCATTTTCTAGGGGAATCCTTATTACCTCAGAAAGAAGCAGAACAGAAAACTCTGTACAAGTCGGTGACTTTGTTTTAGTAGAAGGGGAGAACGCAGATGAGCCTTTCGTGGCACAGCTCCTGGATCTGTATGAAGATGGTAAGAAATAAAACCTTGTTTCCTATCTGAGAAATCTTGAAATGTTCTTAAGCTGCCTATTTCATGGGGGCGAAGTGAGCATTGACACTATACCACTGACCTAATTTACTATGGAAATTAGGCTTTCGGAATCAGCGCTTCTATATTCACGTGCTCCCCAGTTATTTGGGGCTGATAGCAAACTTCAGCTAGATTTCATAGGTAAACAGAGAGCTTGAAGATGAAATTTTTACAATCTTCTTGCTTAGATGCCTAATTTAAAAGAAGTAGTTCTTGAGAAGACCCTGTGAGCTCATGCTTTATTTAGGCTGGAGAATCCAAGAGGAACAAGGGCACTGCAGCCCTGGAACTTGCGTCTCATTAGACATCAGGTTATTTAGCAACAAGGTACAAGGCTGGATAAATGGGGCTCATCACTTCTGCCCCTTGCAGAACTACTTGTTCGTAGGTAAATATAAAAAGATAAATCATGGAAGGTTATACAAAGACTATGCCTTTATCTGGATTAGAAACTACTCATTAGCAATGTCTGATTTCTTTGAACATTTATGGTTTGTTTTGGGCCAGCATAATGACATTTTTATACTTCTTTCTTAAAAACATGAATACATCTCACTTCAGCTTCTTTACTTACTAATACACATTTATTGTAACATAACTGAATATTCTTTTCATGCTGGAAAGAAACCCACAAAGCTTCCTTGAAAACAAGATTCTCCTTTTGTTACATATCTTTGAGAAGTTCGTTTAAAGAAATGTGGCTTTGTTTTCATTCAAAGATGAACATTTATAATGTAGGGAGCAACTTAGTATTCAGTTGTAATATGTTCCAAATGTGTCTTTCAGCTCTCTACACACTTAGTCTGAATAATAAATGCTACAAGCAGATTTTCCTCCTAGATCTGTCAGCAGCAGGATTTGCTGGTTTGTTAGGCAGTGAATAAGTATGTTCCTGCCTTACTTTTAAAATACACTGACATTAAAAATAACATTCTGAAATTTCTCAGTTCTCCTTTTATGCTGCTGCTTTTGGATAGTGGGGTTCAATTAGATCACATCTATGCAAATAAGGAACCTCTTCATTTGTAGTAGTGTCTGGAGCTGGTCTCTAGGTGTTCTGATTGATACCCTGTGTAGGTTGTCTTAGTCTTTAAAAGTCTCAGGTCAAACATTTTAATTTAGTTTAGAAAATGGGAACTGAAATCTCTCCTCCGATGCTTTCTCACTCGTGTTCAGGGTGGATTTCAATCCTTGATGGCATTTCAGTTTCACATCATTGAGGTCTGGTAATAACTGTTTGGGAGACAATAAAATTCTTACTGTTCACTGACTTGTTTTCACTGTTGCAGGCGCTCAGGTGAAACATGCGGTTGTGCAATGGTTCTCTCGTGTTACAGAGGTACCACAAAACAAACGGAAACTGCTTAAAAGGGAGGTTTCTTCCCAAGAGGTGTTTTTTGATCAAGTTCCTGGCTTTGACACTGATATTGCTGCAGAGACCATTATTAAAAGCACCATGGTATGTACTGCAGCCCCTCTACACGTACAGGGAAGAAACAGAACCAGTCTGGAAAGCATAATAGAACAGTGCAGCTACTTTATTCCCTCCCAAACTAAATGTGGAATGTATATTTGTTAATGCAGTTGACATAGGTTAGGATCATTGAAAACTTGATATTCTATCTTTCTTCCATCCCCAAATCACTTTGGTTGTTGGCAGCCAGCTCATTTAGAGGTTTATATGTAAAAAAGTTATGTGAATGGGAGTTCTGTAGTGCAATAAGCTTATGCTAGTGCAAATGTAGGTTGAACATGTTTCCCTATATAATGAAGGATTGCATGAGTTCCGATAACAAGATATATGATTAGAAAATACTTGAATGCTATGAAAATACTTGAATGCTAAATTAACAGTAAATGTTAAGGTATGTGTTTTTTGGTATTTTCTGTTTTTACAGGTAATACCGCTACATCTGAATGAGGAACCACCCATTTCATTGTACAAGGAAAACATTTTCTATGTAAAACAGTCTTGGGATGGGAAATGCTTTAAGACTTTGTCCCCTGACATATTCTCTAAGCTGAAAGAAGCTAACAAGAAAGGAGGTGGCATCCTAAACTCTTCAAACTCATTTATTCCTTTGGACACCATTTCCCCTCTGAAAAAAGAGACAGAAAGTGTTGTTCGGAGTGCCACAAAACCAAAACCTGTCGAGTTGGAAATAGAATCGAAACATTCTGCTTCCAAGTCCTCCCTTGCTAAGGAGAGACATTCACAAAGAGGGGCTAATGGCACCAAAACTCCAACAGCGAGGAAGAAGTTACAGTTAAACAGTATGTATATGGCAATATTCTGTCTTATTTGATAGTTTTGAATGGAGTATGTTTAGTGCCTCTTGATTTTGTGTAGTTCAAACGATGGTAATATTCTAAATCGGTATTTTTAGGTTCTGGGGTTAGTCCAAGCCTGACTTTTGGGTGTGTCAGTTGTTTGTCTCATGTCTGTTATTCCAAGCAACTGTAGTGCTTATATCCAACTGCTGTTACAAATGTTTTATTTGCAACTGGTAAGTCTAAATTTAAAGTGCTGAAATGTTACCGACCAGCCTAACTTGACCTCGGAACATCTCACTTGAATCTTCTGGTGCCCTACGATGTTTATATTGGGCTTACATTGAATAAGCACTTTGGATCCTGTGTAACATGCAGCGTTTTCAAACTGGAGCCTGAGTAAAGTTGTAAGTGATGGAGGTGGGCTAGAAAACTAGAAAAACACCAGTTTGTATTCTATTTCGTTGTCATTTTGGAGGAAGTGTCTGCCTTCTAGCGATTCAGTTCCTTGTTCCTGGAGTGTAATGCCATATCCTTTCATTTAAATGACAGCCATTGAACCAGTCTTACCATGTCTTCTGAAAATTAACCAAACCAGTCATATTAAAGCCTGACAAAAGTTCATTTTGCTCTTGATTCCTAGGTCCCACACGATCTCCTAAAGACAGATTCCTGGGATGTGAAGTTTTGGATCTTTTAGATGATGACTTTGGTACTATAGCACCATTAAAACCATCAGCTACTAAAAGAAAAGTGAAATTCACCGGCATTTTAAGCTCACCACCAAAAATACCTCATACCAATGATAAGGAAAAGTCAATATTTGACACCGAAGAGTACTGGCAGAGGTTGACTGAGTCGTTACAATTATCCCCCTTTAAGGTCAAAGACTCCAGTGAGAAAGCCAAGAATCTGGATGTGAAAAATGATGCAATATCGTAAGTGCCTTTTTATAATTACTTTTGTATGGGAGTTCTGTTTGTGTGTAGTTCTCTTAAAGCACACTTACGAAAGACTTCTGGAGGGTGAAGTAAGTGAAGTCTCTGAGTGTACCATGTTTTGCCTGTTGAGATAACTGAGAGAAAGGAGGTAGCACTGAAGCTTTAGAGAGTGTGTTCCTGGGAGATGAATGAGTGATTAGGGGTATCACAAGAGGAGCTGACTTTAAAGAGATGGATGCACGCTGTTTGTGATTACAAGAACAGAGAGAAGATGCTGTAGATGGGAATGGTAGGATGATATAAAAGGGAACTGAAGCTATATTACTGATCATTATGGTTTGTACTTATCAACATGGATAAAAATCATTTTCCCAGCAGTACACGTGTCACAGGCTCAAATTTGCCCTATTTGTGACAACTGTTGATGTATAGAAACGGATGTGATTGGCCTCATGAGAGTTCTCATGATATTTGGATGTATACTTTCATGCTAATTTTTATGCAGAAAAGAAATTAAAACAAAGCATAAATATTTAAGTTTATCTTCACACAGTCTTTAAAAATGGCATTAAGCTGGGGCAGGAGGAGAATGGATCAGACTTTCTTGGGTAAAATGTTGCGAGAAGGTAAAACCAAGCCATGTTCCTCATTTCAAAGTGTAAAGATGTGGATGCAACATCTGGTTGGATTTGCATGGTGGATTTGCACTCTGGTTTTGTCACTTATTGTATAGCATAAAAACATTTGCCCTTCATTGATAAGGTAATAGCATTCAGCAGTATTTCTAGATCTAAAAAGATTTCTAAGAACCATCAACAAAAAAACCCATCTATAATTCATCCCATTGTGTCCTTTGAACTAGCTGGAAGGTTGTATTAACAGTAAAATGTTCCTGTGATAGGGATGAAGTGCCCAAGAAAGAGAAAAGACAAACCACAACCACTTCCAACCAACCAAACCCGCAACTGCTTGCAGCCCCTGTCTCTTCATTTTGGCAGTGTTACATGTGCAAAATAATTTGGCTGCTAATTCAAAATTACTATAATAAATACTTTGTTTGTTTGGGGTTTTTTTCTTGGCAAAGATGTACTGAAGAGAGGAGAAATTGTACTGTCAGTATCCTTGCCATAGCCAATCTGTAAATAACTGTCAACAAGAATTCACGCTGGATTGACAGGTGTAGTAACAATTGAGCCTGAAGTTTGAAAGGCTTCATCTTCACAAGTGTAATGCAAAGAGGAAATACAAACAGGTTTGTGTTCTTTCTTTACAGTCCAAATAAATGCCGGGAACTGCGTAGTCGGAGCCGTGTACTGACCTTTCGCTCTAGAAGAAGTTGTGTGCAGCAGACAAGCTCTCGCATTGCAGAGCAAATCAGGTGAACTTTTGTGTCTGTGCTCTCTTATTCGGGTTGCTTTTGATAGCTTGAAGCCTTGAGAAATTTGTCTAGCTTAATAGTGAAATGCAAATGGTTCTAGTAGCACAGCTTAACTGCAATGTGAATAAAGACTAAAGCCAACTCATGGTGTTCATCAGAAAACTGACTTCCTTTAAACCAGTCTGTTAAATAGCTATGGCAAATGAACAGCTCAAGTGGCAACTATGTTGGCTTATCCATTATGATAACTACAGAAAAAGCTGAAAATATACAAATGATACTTTGCAGTGTGCAGTGTTGTATGTGGTTTTTTAAAACTCTTCACTTGTTTCTCATAGCATATTAAATGCACTAGAGTTGAACGAGGAAGAGGAGTCTTCATCTAGCTCAGACAGCTTGTCCTCCTCAAGTAGTGAGGAAGAGGAGGATGATGAGAACTTTACACCAGAAAAGAAAACTAAATTAAGTGGAACAGTCAGCACCCCAAAATCTTCAAGGAAGTCTTCAGTTCACACACCTGCCAGGACCCCAAAGAAAACTGTAAGTTCCATGTGAGAGGGACGGTTTATTATTTCCAAGCCAGCTATTGGAATGTTTGATGCCTGTGTGTCAAATGAAGTATCTGAACCCCTTAGCTTTTAATGAAACGTTATCTTGATTCATAGGATCTTTGATATGAGTAGCATATACAAATGTATAAAACACTTGTGTATTTGGACAATGAAATTCAGACAGATCAACTCCTAGTTGCTTGCTGTTTCTTAAGAACCAGATAACTTTGTAACACAGCACTTCAGAAAAGCATTCACAATTTAAAAGTCCTTCAGACAGGTAAAAGGTGTAATTGTTGGTGTCACCATCCCTTTCCAGTTTCTTTTTTATCTTTGGGAAGAAAAGGGTTATGAGGCTTGTTTGTAATTCCCTTTGTAAAGATTGTTTCTCTGTTCATCTTCTAGTGTGGCATCCCTAAGCAATGTTTGGGAAACTTGTATGAATGACCATTCTCCAATAGAAATTGCTGTTTGTAGAAAATCAATATGAGGTTGTAACTTTTCTTTGCAGCCTTTACCAGGAACACCCAAGACACCCCGGAATGCAACTCCTGAGATTCCCAAGCGCAAACATGAAGCACAGAAACCAGCCAGTGTACTAGAAGAGGCCAGATTAAGGTAATGTGTGCTCGGGAGGAAACAATCTTTCCTGCATCAGGTGTGCATAGCAGTAGGCTGTGCAGGGAAGTAGGGAAACGTTATCTTTACCATGTTGTCTAGATTTGGTAAAAATGCATTATGTTTTGATACCAGCAGAGCATTTTTGAATTTACAGTACAATAACAGATTTGCAAATACCAGTAGCATTTCCAATATACTTTTACAATTTCAAATTATGATAACCAGTCCATGCTAAGTCCTGCAGAATTAAATATCTTTGTTCTCATGTTGCACAGAATAAAGATCTTCTTTCACTAGCTTTAGATTTTAAAGGTACAGTATCTGTATCCTATTAATGTATGAAAAAGCTTTATAGCTGTCATTGTAGATGTTCACAGTGGGAGGGGAGGCATTTAGGGCTGACTGTATCTTTCAAACTGAGTTGTAGCTTTTTCAGTTTCCTATAAGCAGTCTCCCCTGGTTTATCCCACCTCTACACTGGCAGTATTTTTGTGAATTAAACCAACTAGATCTTTACTACTGCATATTCATGCTGATTGTTTCTGAAGCTGATTGTTCAGCCCACTTTAAGCCTATAATACATCTAGAGAGACAAGGCCATTTCTTTTGGGATGTTTGATAATGGTGAGAGGTGGAGCACCTGGTTCCTTGTGTTCCTCACTAGGCCCTTCATGTGGAACTGCAAAATGCAGACCTTGGACCTCCTATTTAAACTTTCTTTTTCTTGTTCTTATTTTTAATCCAAAGGCTGCATGTTTCTGCTGTCCCAGAATCTCTACCCTGTCGTGAGGAAGAATACCAGGACATCTATAACTTTGTGGAAAGCAAGCTCATTGATGAAACAGGAGGGTGAGTTTGTTGTTGAGACTGTTACCAACAGCACATCTCCCTATGGCATAACAGCACTGGTGTGGTGTCAGACAATCAACACTGCTTTTATTTAAAAGGTTATTGTCATTTGGCTGAATTAGTTTCTAGTTGAATTTTCTTGGTATTTTGCTTCCTTAAGAAGGGTTGTGCATAGAAATAATGTGGGCTCCTTTATTGTACAGATTCAAATTAAAGACCAAAATATAACTAGTCAATTTTAGATGTCTGGGAAGCCATTTATTTTCTTTCTTTTTAAAGAGGTAAATTATATTCATAAAGTATTTGCCTGGAGTGACAAAGGAATAGTGTTCAAGGGTGGTCTCAGAGCCCAGGAATTTCCAGCTCATTGATCCTAAGAGTGTTAGTGTTCTGCTCAGGCTGCTGAGGAGGTGTTCTCCTTTTGTAGGTGCATGTACATTTCTGGAGTACCTGGTACTGGTAAAACTGCAACTGTTCGTGAAGTGATGCGCTGTCTTCAGCAAGCTGCAGAGAATGATGAGCTACCATCATTCCACTTTCTAGAGATCAATGGCATGAAGCTGACTGACCCTCACCAAGCTTACGTGCAGATACTAGAGGTAAGTAAAGCCTTGTCAGTGGCTTTCTGGTTTGAAAGAGATTTTATGCTTTGCCATTAGATCCTCAACGTGTTACAGTGTTGAAGGCACTTAAGATATCAGTACTTCAAATAAAATAGTCCCTCTGAGAGACTGTATGCTTTTGTCTTAGAAGAGGATCAAAAATAGTTAACTTGAGGCGATGGACAACTTCTTGAACTCTTTTGCTTTCAGCTGCGTAAGGGCAGTGGCTGGGAAATAGCCTGATTACATGCACTCAGGTTTAAATCTAAACTAGATTCTTTTTATAGTTTCCCCTTCTATAACTTTTTCTGTTTAAAAAGTTACTGAGATGCCAACTCTGGAAGTTGGTGTAGTAGTACAATAATTACTAAGAGAGTCTTAATTGTTAACTAGCCTGTCGTGATAGCAATCCAGCTAAAGAGGGACTGTCTCTGTTAACAATACTGGGCTTCTATGACAAACCTAGTCAGCAGTATCTCATCTGGGACTACTGACTGTGCTTATTTTGATATAATTACAGTAAATTCTAAAGGCCTTTCTCTTCAGCTATGTATTCTTCTGTGCTCCCTTATGGACAGCTTCTGGGAGACCTGAGTGTCTTACGAGCTACCTTTTTACGCACAACCCCACTCCTCCGTGCCAAAATCTAGATGCTTGGTGTTGATTGCTAGAGAAAAGTTAAAACCAAATTGGAGTTAAACTTCCTATTTCCAGAGTTTTGGTGTGATTAACCTGCAGCATTGTTTAATCCTTGTCCAGTTACTGACAGGTCAAAAGGTGACTGCAACCCATGCTGCAGTGCTGTTGGGAAAACTGTTCAATACACCTGGACCAAAGAGGAAGACCACAGTGCTGGTAGTGGATGAGGTGAGACAAAGAATCCTTCTTTCTCTTTCCCTTAAGTATCATAGGAAATTATTTGTTGGAGGATGAAGACAGACAAATAATACATACTTAGAGTATATCATATGTGATGTAAAAGGAGCAGACTTGGCAGAGAAGTTGCACAAATAGTTCCTCTTAGCCTTATTAGGAAACTGAATTTAAATGAGCAAGTATCCTGTTGCTATGTTGTTCTCTGCCATGGATTTCACATTGGGTTTATGTTTTGTTTTGGTCCAAGTCATAGAATGACTTGTTCTGTCAAGTCCTAAATGCCACAGAATTCAACTGTGTTTTGTCTGGAAGCTGCTGTTTTTCCAGGGTGAAAACTCAGCATGAAATAAGTCATACCCAGTTCTGAAACTCCTTCAAGTGAGCTATGTTCAGTAATAAACCAATGTAGGCTTATTCAGGTTCTTACATGGAGGGTCTTTTAATCTTGTTAGATGTGGCATTAATATCACAATAGTGTTTAAAATCTCCAGCTGTTTAATCACTCTACTATGGTTAATACTGTTCAAGCATGTAGTAGGACTGCGCTTTTCCAAAAGAGATTAATGCCCTAACTCAGAGAAAGCAGTCCTACTAGTAGATAGATAAAGGAAATGCAACAGAGACAGCTTGTTCAGAATCACATAAGAAGTACTATGTAGCAGAGTCGGCTCTCTCACACCCATCAGGTCTGGTAAATACAAAGCTATTCTTTTTCAGTCTAATTCTTCTCTTTCTATCTCTGCAGCTTGATCTTCTGTGGACCCGGAAACAGAATGTGATGTACAATTTATTTGACTGGCCAACTCAAAAGCACTCCAAATTAATCATCTTGGCCATTGCTAACACCATGGACTTGCCAGAGAGGATAATGATGAACAGAGTAGCTAGCAGGCTGGTATGTCCTAGCAGTTCTGTTGCTATGTTGTAGAATGAAAACAGATTAAATACTATATGCAATTAAAAGTAATCCAAGAGAAAGGCAGGATTGGTTACATCAGAGGTTGAACAGTGCTTTTGTAACTCCCTCTCCAGAGGGCTGATAATGAACACATAAATTTTAGCAAAGAGGCAGCTTGCTAATCAGATGTTATGCTGTGTAAGTACACTATGTTCTTGCAAGAATGAATTAGGAATGCAGATGTCTTTTAAACATATTAAAGTCTGGATAATCAAATGTCATGCTTCATGGTTAAGCTGCTTAGTCTAGAGTTCAGGAAAACTATCTTCTGGTTTCCCTTCCTCTTCCCCTTGCATTCCAGCCACCTAGTTAGTTCTATCTGTTAGCCATCACCAGCTTGTAGATTTCTTCTGTTGGATATTTTTGCACAGAAAGTTAGATGTTGAATACATTTTCCTGGATTATATCTTTATTGCTGCTCTGAAAAGTGATTTGTGAAAATCAGTGCTCTGTGCCTCCAACCTTCTGTGACTCAAATAGCTTCACAGTGTGTGAATTGCTTTCCCCCACCCGCTAAACCTGCAGATCAGCTGAGTCCATATAGTCACAAGGGAGAAGAATTTTGCATAAGAAATGCAAAACTCAGGCCTCCTGTAGAATATGAAAGACAGTGCACTATCTCTAACACAGATAGTCCTCCTCCTCTGAAAGCAGTTTGATTGCTAACATGAAGTCAATAGTATAACTATACATGTATACAGATTTGCTAAAGGAACGATGAATATTCTTTCATAGCTTCTGCTGTTTCTGTGTTAAAAAAGAGTGTACACCAGCTGTAATCAAAAGGTTTTCATGTTAGGTGGCTCTGACTTCTTTACAAGTTTTGTAAGAGGAAATTTGAACTCTGATAGCAACCTCATTTGCTCCTCAGGCCTTTCAGTGGGGAGTTCCAACAGGGATCCTCACTTAGTCGGTTTTGTGGATTTGCATGTTTACTTCACAAAGTGGAACAACTAATTGGAGCATATCACTTGGAGGAGAAGGATGTGAGAGTGTTCCTAGTAGAGAAAATAAAACCAACTATACAGGCTATGCTTGAGCAGTTGAGAGTTTTCAAGCATTACAAACGCTTCTCACTGTATTGTATTATTTATGCTAGGGCCTCACCAGAATGTCCTTTCAGCCCTACACCTACAAACAGCTACAGCAAATTATTTCATCCAGACTGAACAACATGAAGGCATTTGAAGAGGATGCAATTCAGCTGGTTTCCAGAAAGGTAAGCACAGTGCAGATGTACATCCTCTGTGTTGTGCTAGGTAGAGAGTGTGGGGTACAGAGGGGGAGAATCTTAGTACTTGGTCTGTGGTTCTGTATTGGAGACAAGTGGGGTGCAAGTAGCAGATCTCACATTATGCTCTCTGTAAGGTATACAGGGTATTTTTGCAGGAAACATTGCTAAAGTGTCCTTGCATTTCCCACCTACGTTGTGAAGGCGGGAGTATATTCCAAGAGCTGAAGATATGACAAGTCATGTGTAATGATGTCAGCTTTCTCCAGTGTTTGGTATAATGTGAGTCATTGGATGATCCTAAAAAAACCCTTGTTGTGGCAGTGGATTGAATTTCCTACATTATTTTTTTTAACCTCTGACTTCTGTGATTACAGAAAAAAGATCAGTCTTGAGTTTGTGATGACCAAATCATGGTGTAGCAGGGCTACTTCTATTGGTTTTGGTCAGTGAGATTGTTCCTAGAATCCCAGTTTGAATAACATAGTTCACAGTAGCATTGCTCTCCTGTTTTGTGGTTGGGCTGTTTTGTTGGGTTTTCTTTTGTCTACTGATTCTTCTATACTCTTTTTCAACTTCTAGTAAATACAAGCCTGTCCTGTTCACTTTCAGGTAGCAGCACTGTCTGGTGATGCCAGACGTTGTCTTGACATCTGCAGAAGGGCCACTGAGATCTGTGAGTTCAATAGCCAAAAGGGAACCGCTGAGATAGTCAGGATGGCCCATGTGACTGAAGCCATAGATGAAATGTTCTCATCACCATATGTAAATGCAATCAGGTAAAAACATCCCAGAGGAATCTCCTTGCTTTTGTGCCTCTTTCACTTCACTTCTTTTCCGAAACCACTCAGTCTGTCCTCACCACTGTTTGGGAGCATATGTGATGCATTGTGCTTTATTAAAGCGTGATATAAAACAAACCTTGCAGCACAACTGGGAGAGGTACACAACAGGAATTAAAGACAGGAGTAACAAAGGCATAGGAACCCTTGTACAGGTTTATACAGGATGTTTAGATCAGGAGGGGGCTTTTGGAATTTCCTGTTTGCCCCTGTTTACTGTACACTGATTTCACTAGGCAGCAGTTTCCAAGTATGTATATTTGAATTCCTTCCAGTTGGGACTAAATCTAGAGAAATATACTCATGAGCCCACAACTACAGACACTACTGATACCAGCTTACTGGACCAGACTTTGAGCCAAACTGAAGGAAAAACCACTCAGAGGTGCATAGTGTAGTCATCAGGTCCTAAAGAGTCAAACTATTCCCCTCTACATACCTGCTTGTATTATGCCACCATCTTTGATCGCTTAGATGCAGCCCCAGATGCCTAAGCAGGATGCAAGAAGTTCCCATTTGAACTGGTTTCTTTCTTTAACATAAATAGATTCTTAGGACTTTCAAAAGGTTTCCTAAGGGAATAAATGAGAAATTCTATTGACTTTCAGTGGTCTGCACAAGCTGAACTGGTAAAATGCTTTACCAGTTCTGGTCAAAAAAAACCACCCCAAACTCTGTTTCGTCAAAGATGGGGAGGACTAACAGATGAGAATAGGATATTCTGCTGGATATGCAAGTGGTGCTTTTAATGTGCTACTTGTGCCTGGAAACCTCAATGTTAATTTGTAAATTCATGAATGTAAGTTGATCAATACACACTGCAGAACATTTACAACGTATGGAATGAAATGCTGTGTTCAGATACATTGAAAGAGGTGAGGTGAAGTGAAATGCAATGTATTGTGGTGCTAGAGCTGCAGGCTGCAATACCATGGCTAGTTGATATAGACTGCCCCTCTATGGTGGAAAGATAACCTGCATTTAAATAGGTGGTTACCAATGATTTCCCTTCCAGACTTTTTCTCTAATGTTTCATAAGTTCTAAACTTCACAGATTGACTTTTATCTATTTGTTTTGATATGCAGGAATGCCTCACTCCATGAACAAATCTTTTTGAAGGCAATTTTAGCAGAGTTTCGCAGGGCAGGAGTTGAAGAGGCAACAGTTCAACAGGTACGTTTGTGTTCTGAGTCTTCCCCCCCCTTAATTTTGGCACTTTTACCCCTTAAGTTTTACACCCCCTCTTTTTTTGGTCGGGCCAAAGTGTAACTATTTAAATACTTGGAGTTTTTAGTCTTAAAACTTGATGGAAGACAATACAATATAATCAGGCAATGTAGTTCAAGGAGGAAAACTGAAAGTTGATTCCAACTTCCATAGCACTGTCTTTCTCAATAGAGGCAGATATATCAATTTTTTAGGAGGCCCATAAAATACTTAGTACCAGCAGTGCTGTGAAGTCTCTGCACAGAGTCAATTTCATGATTCACAGTATGGAAGCTCAATGTTAACACTTATAAAAATGTTTAGAACTAGATATATAAAATAACCTGTCACTTTTCTGGTTCTGCTGGTTCATAATTTTAATTTTTGATTAAAATTAATGCATTTTCTGTTATTGGCTCCTGAACATCTGTATTAGTTGATTGCATAGATACACTGTGCGATCAGTTCTCAAACTTCAAAGAGTATTTTGTTAGACTGGTTTGTTTTCCCCTTGGTTTTCCTTTAACACAGTGTTTTCATCTGCTTTTTCTAAATAGCAAAGCAGAAGATCCCAACTAATTCTTGTTACCGATTTACCAGTCTGTATGATTTGAGAACTGTGTTCTCCTGTAGTTAAAGGTGCATCATGCCCCTTTCTAAGATCACAGCCTTTCTAAGCTGTGATCTTTCATAGACTGAGAAAGTTGGGGCTGTTCAGCCTGGAGAAGAGAAGGCTGCATGGAGACCTCATAGCAGCCTTCCAGTATCTGAAGGGGGCCTATAAGGATACTGGGGATGGACTCTTCACTAGGGACTGTAGTGATAGGACAAGGGGTAACGGGTTCAAACTGAAACAGGGGAAGTTTAGATTGGATATAAGGAAGAAATTCTTTACTGTTAGGGTGGTGAGGCACTGGAATGGGTTGCCCAGGGAGGTTGTGAATGCTCCATCCCTGGCAGTGTTCAAGGCCAGGTTGGATGAGGCCTTGGGTGACATGGTCTAGTGTGAGGTGTCCCAGCCCATGGCAGGGGGTTGGAACTGGATGCTCTTAAGGTCCTTTCCAACCCTAACTATTCTATGATTCTGTGTCTGTAGTCAGTGTGTCTTGTGTTTACCAGCCACTGGTCCTGAGTATCACTTCTGAGTGAACTGAATTGATACATAATTAATTGTATGGCAGCTCTTAATCTGCTGGGTAAGCTTTAGGCCACCTAGTCAAGAGGAGGTGTAATAACAGATAAAATGATCCAGTTACTTAAACTGCAGACAAGTTGTTTTGCGAATTGTTTTGCTTTTTGGCTCTATGAAAAAGGAAATTATAGCTTGGAATTGTTTGTTCCTCAACAAAGCCCTAACAGTTAGCTCTCTCTCTCTAACAGGTCTATCGTCACCTTCTAGCTCTGTGTAGAATGGAAGGCATCCCGAGCCCTACAGTATCAGAGGTGATGGCAATTTGTTCAAGACTTGGTGCCTGCAGGCTCTTGCTGGTGGAGTCCAGTGCTAAGTACCTTGAGCTGCGGGTGCGACTCAACGTCAGCCAGGACGACATCATGTATGCCCTCAAGGATGAATAGGAAAATAGAGGTTTTATTGGTTTAAATATGTATTTTAATATGTATTTTTATTGACAAAATAGTGATACATATTTTTTTAAATAATTTGCTGGAATATTTGGTGTATATTTTGGTATAATAAAGAATTTGCTTCAAAGCATTTCAAATAATTGAAATCAAGCTATTTGTTTTTAGAATATTTTTGGGTGCTGGTAAGTGGTCCCCTTTCAGCTTGGAATGGGTTGCTTCCATCACTGCCTTCTTTTAAGACTGGTGACATCTTTGTGGCATTGCTGTTTATATAGCTTTTCTTCATTGAGTATAAAAGACACATTAAAATGTGCTTAAACTTAATGATATAATGAAAAGGAACTTTGAGTTTGAAGGGAGAAGGCTGTTTCCTACCAGGAAAATAAAAATACCAGAAGAAAACTGTCATTCAAGTAACTAACTTGGGCTTTTGGGGTTTATTTTGGTTGAAAAGAGGAACTCCACACATCACTTACCTCAGTTAACGCCGCTCTGCTACAAACCCGCTTCCCAGCTCCCCCTGTGAGGCTCCCGAGGGTCCCGCCTCCGCTGGTCCCGCCCCCTCGCGCAGGCGCGCTGCCGCCTTGGAGCCGCGGCCGAGGCGTCTCCGTGCCGGGCGGGAGCTGCTTCAGCGGGCCCCTTTGGGCGGGCTGCAGGAGGCCGAGGTGAGCCGGGGCCTGCCCGCTACGGGCTGACCGATCGCGGCGCCCCTGGGCGGCAGGCGGTGGTTATTTACCCCGTTCTCAGCCTATCGCTTCCACCGGCTCCTCCCTGCGCCGGGGCGGGGAGGGCTCCGCAGGGGTATGGGGCGGGCCGGGCCTGCCCCGCCCTCACGGGGCGCTGGGGACGGAGGGGCCCCCCTGACCTGCCCGCGAGCGGTGCCCGCCACCGGGGCCGAGCCGCAACGCGCCGGGTGTGAGCCGCCTCAGGCGGAGGGAGGGGTGCGGCTGTGGGGAGGGCGGCACTGACGGGCCTGGGCCCTGGGGAGTGTGCTCCGTGGTATGTGTGGCCCCCTTTCGCCCCTCTCCTGGTGTTGACCGGTGGTTTTGGGGTGCTGGAGGGGTGTGCTCAGCCTCCTCTGTGCCACCTGCCTTCGTCCGGTTTGCGGTGCGTTGAGACAGGTGGGAATAGTGACGTTCAGTTTCATGTGCTCTCAGTCCCTTAGAGACAAGAGCCCTCTGAAATTAATGAACCAACATGCTTGGCAGAAAACCTAAGAAAAGCCCTCAGGCAAAGGGCCAGGGAGCTGCAGTTGCAAAGCAGGTAAGGAAGGTAAAGTGCCGGGGAGATGTGGTTGCAAAGCAGGTAGGGAAACCTCCTACTCCCACAGCTCTTCAAGGCAGTCTTGCTCAGGCCTTTTCCTGCTGTTTTCCTGCTGGAATCTTCCTATGTGTTAATAAGATACTGCAGGACCATGGCAAAATTAAATTGCATGGTGCCTGTTTTCCTGCTTTTTCCTTCAGCACATTCTTCTCAAAGTAAATACCTGATAAGCAACAGTGGAGGTCTTGCAGGGAAGCCACAATGTTGTAATGCTGTAATCTTTGTAGGAGATGTCATGACTCATGCTTACAGTGGTTTACTACCCTGGGTATGCTCAGGTTTAATAATAACTTCAATAACCGTATAAAGGCTTGTCTTGCATCTCTAAGAAGACAGAAATAAAAGACCGTAGTATCAGATAACAAATTTAGGGGCACATATGGGAGAACATTAAGGTGCTACACCAGAAACAGTTAATTTCCTAGTATACAGAAAGTTTTTCTTGGAACAGGTAGACTGATAAGTCTGTATCACACTAAAAGTGAGCTTAGATGTCTCTGTGTGTGTGTGTGTGTGTGTGTGTGTGTTGGTATTTTTTCAGTCTTTACCTTTCGCTGTAGTTTCAGAAGCCTTGAGGAGAGAAACATGATTTAGTCATGGCTGGCCAGTGTGGGGAGTCAAGCAAGTGTCAAAATCAGAAATACAGCCAAGGCAAATTCTGGGTGGAACAGGTAATGAATGTGTTAGAACCAGAGTGGAACTTTAGAAACTTTTGCAGGTAGAATAAAGGCAAGTAAAAAGAGTGAGGAGTAACTGGTAAAAAATATAAGGAAATACAAAAAGACATTGGAATAGGATATTAGAATAGAGAAAATAGCTAAAATGTTCTCTTTTGGTGATTTCTTAGGAACCAGCAGTCTCATACTGGAAACAGAATGGTTTAGTTAGAGATCTGTAACATTGCTACTGCGCTAGTATGAAAGTTTGCATTTCTGGGTTGGAGAGGTAATAGATAATTTAGTCTATTTGAGCAAGGGAGAAGATAAAGGTGTAAATTATATTTCCCCCTTCCAAAAAAAGGAGCCACACTCTAAAAAGATAAAAAACAAAGGATCTGATTAACATATCTCACTAATTACTAATTCAGTACAGTTGGTTATTCAGCCTGTCTGACGGCTTAGGGGGTTGTTTCTTGACGCAGATACACTAATAGCTTGCTGACTTGCAAATTAACTGGATTTAAACTGGTTTTGTGCTATGTCGTGTATCAAACACAAGTTTTTTAGAACCTCTTTTTCTGCTTCATTAAGCTTTTATTTAATACTATTAATTTCATTGGAAATGCTGCTTGTTGAACAGATTGAGAGACTTAATGCTTGAACTGCTGGATTCTGTTCTTGACTGAATTCATTACTACACTTGTTTAACTTTCTACACTTGTAGTGAAGAATGGATCAGGTGTGCTTCTGATCCATTTTGCATGTTGATATAAGGTGTGTGCATGTTCCAGAGCACTTTAATCTTTAGATCTCCATTATAAATATTTCCTAACTAAATCATATCCTGATCTTCTTTCCATTCTATCCAAGACTGCAAATGTATTAGTTTTGTTTTACAGAAGGGAGATGGATAAGGCAGAAGGTGGCTAACTGATCTGCTCAGTGCCTTGCAGGATCAGGACTAGCAAATAGCTGCTGCTTTTGAATACTGTTCTTGGTCCTCGGAATCCATGTTTCTCATCCATGTTTCACACTCCTCTTTGGGATTATGGAAGGGTTCAAAGAGAGTCATAAAACATTTCAAGGTAGTAGCCACCAACATCTGAATTCCTATAGGGTTAAAAAAGGTTGTTATACAAGTTTATAAATTGACAGGCAGCTTCAGCTTCTGGCAGCACTGCACATCCTCAGAGGCAGGAGGAGATTGTTAACCCTTGTAATAATGACAACTGAGTTTTATTCCTTGGCTTGAGAGAGGCTGCACTGCTGCCTGCTTGGCCATGTGAAGATGGATAAGTCACGCTGAGGCCTGTGCTTAGAAAAAGTCTGAGGAAAGTTACTCTGACTACCTCATAGGATGAACCTGATTCAGTTAATTCATGTTTATAAAAAAGCTTAGCATACTGTGAATAAAAGTGTTGTTATTTCTGGGGCAGTCAGTGTCATAACCAGCAATGTTAACAATTGTGATAAAAAGGTATCTTAGAAGAATACCTTTTAGTCTGAGACCTCAGGTTTCTCTGATACCTATGTCCTTTGGCATATTTTACAACAATTGAGTGATAACCCCACTACTTTGTCAAATTCTTATTACTGTTATTAATAAGATTACCTGAGATGCTGTTGCTTAGCTGATGATATGATGATAAGCAACATATGATGATGTGTTGCTTAGCTGATGATATGTCCAGGCAGTTGATTGTTTTCTCCAGTGTACCATAGGCATTGCTGGATTTGTAAGGCTGTGTGTGTGCATGCATTTTCCATGTGTTTGTGATTTACAAACTTGAGGTAAAGAGAAGTACAGAGCAGTTCTGTATATGTGAATATACCTTCTTCCAAGACATAAGGGGGAAATCTCTGCAGTGTACACGTGTCAGACTGGTATTGTGTGAATGATGATTGCATACCTTTTAGCTTAGCTGTTAGCAGGAACTGCCCTGAACTTCCCTGATGATATCTGCTTCAGGAGGTTCAGTATAACAGACATCATTTTGTTTTGCTTTATTATGTCAGACTGTTAAATAGGCTTGATTTTAAGGAATCATTGATTGTGTGGAGTTTTAGTGGGAGGGAGTATTTGTGGCTTATTAAGAGTTATGTGCCTTATGTCAGTTAGTGACTAATGCCTGGTGTGCATTATTTTGGTAATAGAAGTGGTATGAGAGTGGGCCTTGAAAAAACCAAAGAGCAGACTCCAGAATGCATGACAGTGTTTCAATAATCCATG
Source organism: Psittacula echo (assembly GCF_963264785.1). NCBI lineage: Eukaryota > Metazoa > Chordata > Aves > Psittaciformes > Psittacidae > Psittacula > Psittacula echo. Next base: position 7,318,669 of record NC_137740.1, read on the forward strand.
CAATGTGATGGGTTTGAGTGTCATCTCTGTTCTAACTGCGGTATTTTATTTTCCCTTGGCTCCAGCTGGGGCTCTTCGTAGATTTCAATCCAGAAGAGATGCTGCTGGCTGCAGAGGATGGTGGGGATGATGGGGACCTTGAAGCAGAGCTTGCAGCTATCACAGGAGAGAAAATGAAAGAAGAGAAATCAAAACCAAAAGTGAAAAGTAAGTTATAGTGTTTGGATTTTATTTATTCACAACCAGAATAAAATTATTAAGCCACTTACTTACAAATCACTGGCTTATCTAAAATGTTATTTCATCACTGATAGAAGCTGAAATTGCAACGACTCTTTCCTTAAACCTGAAAGGTTTAAGTTGTAACTCCACAAGATGGACACGAGCTTTATTTGTCTGTGCTCTTGTAGCCACAGGATAAGGATGTGTGATGGCTAGCCAGTTTAATGACTAAAGACATGCTTGTTTAGCCTATGAAGCCATAAAAAGGTGTAATAGGTGCTAGATGGATTGAAAATGGGAATTGTTTCTTGTGGAGGGTTGGTTGTTGTTTGGTTGTTATGTTAATAATTTTATGCTTTTTTAATAAAATAACATAATGCCATTTATATTGTTTAAAAACTGAATTTACTGAATGCACTCAAATATTGTTACTTGTTACAACAATGAATATCCTTCTAAGAGGGAAATCGTGACACTGATGAAATGACAGGAGGTTAGAGTGTCTCTTGGACTGGATCCTTGCTATTCTTAACATTTTAAGCATGTGTTAATGTTGTCTGATGGTGTTTGCAAGCAGCTATGTGGTGGTTTACAGGGTTGCTATAAACTGCTGTAAATGGAGGCTGCCATTGAGAGGAGCAGTCCCTAGTGCACATGCTCTACCTCTAAGCTGCTGCTGTACATATTTACAGAGCTGTAGGCTGAGCTGCTTCAGGAAACTGATCTGTAAAAATACGTTTCCCTTGTTGTGCTGGGTTTTCACCTGAATCAGTTCCTTGATCTGGTTTTCTGCCTGCTTATCCCTGTGGCTGCAAGGGAGGGGTGGCAGCAAGTGGTTGAGATGGGACAAGGGGAATGGGCCTTGCTACAATTCTGCAGTATTTTGCCTGTAATATTTGAAGGGACTTCACATAGAGCTGCAGGGAAATAAGGAATTTTGAAATATTTAGAAAAAGAGACTGTCTACGCACTGTAAGTGGTGAGAGACAGAGGAGGTGTTTGTATTTAAAACTAGGTTTTAAATCATTTCCACTCTCCAGATGTCAAGATTGTAGTAAACCCATAAATCTGATAAGCATAACTGTGCTAAGAAGCACAATAGCAGAGCTTCTGCCATTGGGCAAAGGTTACTCATCGTTAAAACATGCAGGAAAGTGTTTTGAGGGTGAATCCCTGTCCGTTGAACTGTCAGCTTTTCAAATGCTGACTTGCTTCCTGCCTTGCTTATGTCACCTAATGTGTTTTTTCAATCTCTCTATTCATGTGAGGGAAATGAAACTTCAGACAGTACAAAATTAAGATTTACTCTGCCTTTTAAAGTTATGTGTTCTATGATTCTATGGCTCATAAATCTGTTTATATCAAAATCATTTCCAGCTCTTCTGTTTTCCTAGTAGAATTGGGAGTATGTAGATTAGAAGCTCATGGAAGATGAGCAACTGGATAGCTGGCACTGGGGACTTGTGAGACCTGGTACTGTGTAGTGGTGAGGGCACGGTGCACGGTAGGGGCACCTAGAAAGGAGGAGGGTACAGTAAGGACAGGGGGGAAACTGATCCTGTCTGAAGAAGGACCAAAAAAAAGGGACCCAATACATTACATACATGTGCTCAGTTCTTGGCTATGCACAAGGTGCAATAATTCACTCCTGGATTTACATTCCAGAGCTCCGAAGGGGAGGGGAGGAGGTGATCTCTCCCTCTACCTTGAAGATACAGGCAGCAAAAGCTGTACTGTTGCAGCATCTTAAGTACAGAGATCTGTGCTATCTGTGACTGATAAATGCCAGCTGGTCAGCCACTTGGATGTCTGAAATCATAGCCTCAGCTTGCTGTACTGGATTAGAGCTTCTGAGAAGGCTTGACTGACTTTTTTGCCTTTAGTGGGGCTTCATGTAAAGAGCACTCTGAGCCTTGCAGTACAGCCAGTTGCCTTTGGATATGGCCTACTGTCCTAGTTGCAGAGTTTTGCTGAAGGTTAAATCCATGGGCAACATGTTTGATATAGATACTGAAGCACTGATACAGTAGATTAAATTATGTGAACAAAACCAGCTTTGTACCTGAGTTCATTTTCAGCTGATTCAGCAAATGCAGCAGACAGATGGGATCCATTTTAAGATGCATTTAAATTGACTAAAGCTCTGTCCTGAAGATGTATATTTTATGCAACATTTAATGACACTTGTGAGTCACAGTCATGTGTCTGCATCAGGAAGTATCAGAGGCATTTATGTGGATGGTTGGGGTTTGTATGCACATAAATTCAGCTTGGAGAGCTGATGAAGGAACCTGATAGTTAAGGAAGATGTGGTTGCCACAGCATGAAGTAGAGGACTCTGCGAGGAGGAGTTAAGTAGAGTTTTCAGTGTGAAGACCAGAGTTAGAAGCAACAGCAATGCAGAAAATGAGGAAGTGTAGCTAGAGAGGCAGAAGAAACAGCACTTTCTCTGATTTGCTTAGCAGTTCTCTCTGCAGTGTTCTGCTGCTGCTTTTAGGCTCAGGACAAGTATGATGCCTTGATTTGGAGTGTTCTATTTTTGTACGCCAAGTGTGACTTTGCAGTGGTGTTTGATGTATAAAACAAGTAGTTTTTCAAGGTAGAAAGATTTCCTTATCTGTCTTTCTGGCTGTCTTCAAACATACGGATAATTCGCTGTGCTTCCTTGCTTGTCATGTTATCAGCTGTAACAACCAGGAGTTTGGCTTAAGGCTTGTGTTGTTCAGTATGTCTCTAAAATTGATGTTAATGTGCCTCATCAGATTCAAAGGATACATACCTAGTTTAACGTGAGATGGAGAGAGAGAGACATTCTTGTAGACTGTAGACTTGGAAAATGGATCAGCTGTTGGACTCTCAAGCATAATGAAGACCCTATACAAAACTCCAGTGATTTAATTAGTTGGTGTTTCATTGGAAGTCTTTGAGCTCAGCACCATTTATGGTAAATGCCGTGAACTTTGTTCTGATTTATGGCTGTATGTGCTGTTATAATACATAGAATAACATATTTTGGGCTTTAAAAGAAAACGTGAACAAAATTTCACTGGCAGGTGTGCTGGGATGGCTAATGCAGGTGTTTGCATCTCATGCATTTAACTGTTGGGCTAACTTGGTTATATCCATAACAGCAGATCTTTAGGAACTAGAATACTTCTAACTCAAATTAGTTCAACATGAGGGAGAGAATAAAAGGGACAGAACTGGGGAAAAATAGAGTTTGTTGGCACTTAGGGATGGATGTCTGTGGACCACTTCTCTTCCATATTGAGTCAGAAGTTAATTCTGTCAGTCAGGGGCTACACCAAGAGTGAATTACATTTGTTTGGGTAAACTGACAGGAGGCAAAGGACACATAACAGACCTAACGGGGATGCTAAATCCAGGCCTTGTTAATATGGACAGTCATGTCATAAATCCCTTTCATAAGTACCTAGCATCAGCTTAAAACTAGATCAGATATTTATTCCTACTGAGGACAGAGGCTGCCCCAGTAATTCCCTTTTGTGCGCTGAAAGTTCTAATCAGATCTATTTATCAGCAGCGTATATTCATTTTCTCTTGTGCCACCATTGATTTTTATCTTAACATTGATTTTTATCTTATCTTAACTGAATGCAGTTTTGATGTAACACCCAAGAATAGTAGTATTCTCCAGTTCTTCCTTGAAAAATTGAAGACTTTGTAATGACAGAGCTTCTGTTACTAGTTTTGTTTTGTAAATAATATCATAGAAGTATTTATCTGTATTTTAAATCAGCCAAGGAGCTTGAGGTGAATTCTGTTAAGTTTTTCCTGAAGCAGTTGTTGCATCCTGTCCTGCTTGTCTGTCTTGCCCAGTCTTAACTGTCAGTACTGTGCAAGCCTACCACAGTACCTTTCTCTTTTATGGCTGTGCTTTCTGAGCACTGTTGTGTCCCAACATACCAGCTAGTCTATTACAGTGCTTATGGTTATGCCATTCAGGCTCCTTGTATTAATAAACAGACATTATTTCTCTCTGACATCTAATTTCTGAGCTAGGTTATTGGATGCAGACATTTTCCTTGTTTTACTGCCTGCCTTGACTGTCACTCTCAGAAATACTGGTATTGTTTTTTCCTGGTTGTTCACTTCCCAGTCTTTGCCCTTTATCCATGAGTATACTCTCATTTAACTATGGCAGTATCTAAGGGGAAGCAGAAAAAGCCACTGCTCTTCTTCAGCTGGTAGCAACTCCTTTAGAATTTACATCCAGTGACTGCATAATTGTTACTTAGGCTTTATGGCTCCTTGTGGTTTCTTTTTACAGCTCCTCTGCCCATGGATCATATTGAAAAGATGGCTGCAGAGTGTATGAAGGATCTGAATGAAGATGAGGAAGACGAAGCAGATGATGAAGACTTAGAGAAAGATACAGACCTGTTGGTATGCATAACTTTGTTAGCAAGAAGTTTTAGTGTGTCTTTATTGTGTTTGGGGTTTTGTTTTGATTTTTGATGGAACTGCATTTAGCAAAAGAAGTCTTAACTTTGTGGTGAGAAGCTAAAATACTGCAAAAGTGTTTCCCTAGATCTAGAGCTTTGCAGGATCCAGCCCCCTGTGCACAAGCGTAAGAGTTTCCTAACTAACATTCATATGCAAGAGGGTCCTAAAGAATTGGGGGGAACAGCAGGAATCCCATTCCAGGTCAGCTGGGGGAGTACCACCAGGGATGTTCCCCTTAAAATTATGTCTGTCGCCATTTAGCTACTGCTTCAAGTAGTGCTTGGCCTGAGAAAGCATCTCCCAAGAAATTTTCGTCATTTCAGTGAGTGGTCTAAGTTGGCAGGGCTTAGGGAAGGAGTGGTAAGCAGTGGTTTTTCCTGCCAATGTGAATAGATGCTTTTTGGAAATACCCAATTTGGGTTTGAATGATCTTTGCAAAAGTAATTCTCTGAACATCTCCAGTTTCAGATCTCTAACTGCAAATTTGTGTGGTGATCCTGGAGCTTTTAAGTGGTGTCTGGCTTCCTATTGTGACTACAAATGGGACCAGTTTCATTTAAAAATAAAAATAGAATAAAATAAAAAGATTGGAATAGAAGACTTTTCAATTCTCTGTTTGGGTTCAAAGTCCATCCACAGATTTTGGAGCTTGAGACTTGATCTTGTTTTGTCTTTTGAGGAAATAGAAAAGTATGAGGAAAAGCCTTTTGTTGGCTTTTACTTTAGGCAGAATTGCAGGAAGTTCTGGAAGGTGAGGCGGAAAGCTGTAAGGATGAAACAATAGCAATGGAGCCATCCACTGCTGAACCAGAAAACGAGGAACCGGAACTGCAGCCACAGGTAGGAAAGAGCTTCATGTTCCTGACAGTTTTGCTGTATCACTGCTGTCGTGCAGCTTATACAAGGGTTATGAACAAGGATCTACAGAGGTCGTCTTGGCCTCCAAGGAAGGAGAAGCTATGCTATTGGTGTCTTCTCTGTGGAAACCAATGCTGTATTGATACAGGTGATTTTTTTGCTTTGTTCAGAAGATATTTTTTAATGTTAACACAGAGTTGAGGAGGTAAACAGTTGGAATCAAGCATGTCTTGTCCCTCATGCATATAAGCATACAGACTGCAGCTCAGGCTTCCAGAGTTCCTGTATTCCCCGTTATTGAGCAGCACGCCAAAATGGTGAGACTTGTTAGCGCTCCGCATCTTTGGCATCTTTGTGGAATTTTTCTCTGTAGGATTAGCTTTCTCAGCTTAATTTGTCAGTCCTCATGCAGTCAAATCATTTATTCAGTTAGTGCCATGTTTCTGTTTACGCTACAGATTCCGGTGCCCTTGTGCATTAGGCCTATTAATAGATGGGTCTGAGTTTCTATAGGGATAATGGCAATAATTGCATCAGTAGCCATCTGAAAAGGCCCTGTAGCTGTGAAGTGTTTGTAAGTAGCTACTCATAACTTTGCTTAGGCTTCTTTTGTCACTGAACTAATCCCAGGCTATAGGAGGAGGAGGAGAAAGAGCTCTTTTTGTAGTAAAACCAGGTTGAAGAAGCCCAGAAGGGAGTAAACTAGCATGTTTTAAAAATAAGAAAAGAAAAAGTCAAGATTTGTGCCAGAATAGTTCTTCACACCCTCTGTTGTGTGGTGTTTGAGAGACTTCACTGTTCTCCTCACCTACTCCCTAACCACATGGCTCCAATTACCCTGTGACTGTGAGTTTTCTAAATGTCTCCACCCATTCTTCTCTATTAGGCTTTTGAGAGAAAGCCCAGAGGTGGATCCAGGGACTGTTAGGGTAGTACAAGTGCTCCTCTGTTTGAGAGACTGTTCCATCCTTGTGCTCTTGGTTAACGGGAGTGTGTGTGGAAGAGGAGTGTTTGTTTTTGCAGTGCTGTGGTAAAATGCGTATAGTTGGATGAAATAAGTTTTCTTGATTTGTTTTATTATTTTTTCTGAGACCACCTCACTTCCTGCTGTTACCAGTGAGCTGCAACAGACAATAGAGAAGAGGCTTGCTAACTATAGGACAGCAATTGCTAACGCAAAGGAGTCGGGTGAGTCGGCCAAAATACGCCGATACGAAAGAGGCCTTAAGGTGAGTTGGGTTCATCAGGTATGTGAATGAGGGGGGGACAAAGTTTGTTCTCTAAAGTGTAGTTAGAGTCTTTCCAGATGTGTGGGTTTGTTGAAGGGGGAGAGAAATTCTAATATGCTGCCTTGAGTTACTTTAAAAGTGTTTCTTGTTACTTACTACCAATTTGATATAACAAATGTACAGATAAAGTGTAACTTCAAATGCCTTTTATACCTCAGCGTTGTTTCTGTTGAATGGGTAATAATGGTAGCTGGAGGCAAGGTTTGTGGCAAATTCTGATGTTAAACCAGCCCATCTAGATCTGAATTTGACCTGTGATAGCTGTTCCATGTTACTTTAAAGCAAAGTTTAGGAGCATTCCTAACACAAACACCTTAGTATTAACCTTCTACTCACTTCTGTGAGACAAAGGAAGGTGAAGCCTTTTCCGTGAGTGCATTGGCTGTGCTCGAAAATGAATAGAACAGGATTTTTCATTAAGGGAATTAAAAATTGCAGCAAGGAGCGTTCTCTTCAGCATTGCATCTTCTCAGCCAGGTGGCGTGCTTGTAGTTCGTTGGTAGTGCTTGGTGATTGCTGCTGTGCTGAGTGCTCACTTTTAACTGGTCCCCGGCATCACCTCACACAGCATCCAGCTCGGTCTTGTTGAGCAAAGCTTTATAGCTCAGCACTGTCCACTGAGGGAAGAGTGTAATGTCTCACTAACTACAAGGGTACAAAGGGAACAACTGAAGTCAAACCCAGGGGAGGAAATGCACAAGAAAGAAGATGCCTGTATGTGTCCTCTGCCTGCTACCTCTGAAAGGAACGTACATTAAACTACCTGACCTTTCAGAGAGCAAGATGGGCAAAGCAGCTTATCCAACACCACAGCTTAGTGCACTGTTTGCTACTTCCTTTATTTTTCAAGGCAGGGAGTTGCTCTGTCTCTAAGCAGCGTAACTAAGGATAATAGAGCAGATCTCATTTCACAGCTCACAGTTCCTTAATTAGCAAAATGACATGCCAACAAAAGGTGTCCTTAGTTCTTGGAACTGTGAAGTTTAATCTCAGTGTTTAATTCCATTTCCCGGCAGTCTGTCATCCCACATGTGGAGGAGAGAGGCCTGTGTGTGGGTTGCTGTACTAGTCTGAACCCCCATCTTGCGTGCTGTCGGTCTCTGTATCTCTATTGCTTAATAGGTCAAACAATGTCATGGCTAGCCAAAAATAGCAGCAGTTCTGGCACTGATGAGATTATTTTGTTGTCTTTCTGTGCTTCTGTTTTGGTTTCTGTGGAAGATGAAAGAAGTAGAACTTCTGTTTTGGCTTAAAGTGCATGATGGTCTTTGAACCTTAAATTTAAAACAAAACAATACAACAACATACTGAGGAAGGTAATATTTGTGCTGGAGGAAGGGGTTTAAAAAAATGAGCAGCAGTTAACCCATGTTACATATGGTGAGAGCCGCTTGCCATAGGTCACCAGCTGAAGCTCCATTTCCTTTGCTAGTATTTAATGGCTTTTCTCATTGCACTAAGCAGGTATGCACATTCCGTCCTTCCCTAAATCCACATAGGCAGTGGCATTTCACAGTAGTGTATTTTATTTTGAAGACATAAACTCCATCTGCAGTTAGTATAAATGGCTTCCTTGGTGACTTTCTGTGGCAAAGCTGAGTGGGCCACATCAATTATCCAACAATTCTGGGTATTGAGGTACTTGCAGTTACGTAGTTTGCATAGCAAGTCCTTTGCATGGTGTTGCTCTGATAATCGGACACCTTTCACTAGCACTGAAGTTGGCCTTGCAGGGAAATAGAGAGCTGAAAGGCAGCAGCCTGTAGTGATGTGTGTAATAGATCTCATCAGGTGTAAGGGAATGAATTTGTGTTTTAATGATTTTATGCTAGTAGCATGTTTGATGAAAATATCTATTGACTTTGCTGTTCCGTCTCTGCCAGACACTAGAAACCATGCTGGCTGCAGTGAAGAAAGGCAAAAAAATCAATGAGGAAGAAATGCCACCTCCTGTTGCAACAGGAAAGAGTTCTTCTCACTTATCCCAAGCTACAGGAGTGGAGCTAGAGAATACAGGAGATTCAGTTGGTGACCTCCCGGAGAGTAAAGCTGAGTCTGCTGCAGACGATGAGCAGAAGACCCCTCATGAAGCAGTGCAACATGTGGAATCAGAGTCTCTACAGGGTCATGATGCTTCTAGTCCTACTGTGGAAACAGGTACGCTAATCTGAGGGGATAAGCAATTGCAACACTATTTAATGCTACATCTTTCTTGATATTTATAGCAAAGCACTATGTTGGAACTTCCCTGCTGAATGTTTCAGATAGAGTTGTCAGTGGGAATGCTAAATTTCTGGCAGTGGCATCAGTTATTATCGTAGACCTCTTACATGCACTGTATCAGTATCTTTCACTTAACTTTTCCTGTGCCTCAGTTTCTCCTTCAGTATTGTTTCACTTGTGGAATTCCAAGCTTTAAAGGTTTTTGAGATACTGACTAAAAGACAACTTTTCCATTGGGAAAAGTGGGATTATGATGTCTGGTAGAACTTCTGGAGACTGGTGGAAAAAGGACTTATGTAAGATGGCTGTGTGGTTCAAAGCAAAAGAGGACAAATGCAGCTATTGAATAGATGGACATAGCAATGGAGGCACATCTTGCAGGCTCTGTATAAGTCTTGCATGCTCTGTTTCGTTCTCACAGATCTCCAGAAGAGCAGCACACGAGCAATACTACTTATGAGGCAGAAGGAGTATAAGTTAGCAGCGCTGAAAGCCAAGCAGCAAGGGGACCTGGAGAAAGCAAAGGAATACATGAAGGCAGGCAAGGTGTGCACACAAGAAGTCATGAATTATAAACATACCCTGTGCTTTACCAACATGCACTGAGTGTCAAATATTTATTGTGGCAGTTAGAAAGACTTGGACATACTAGAATAAATCCTCTGTTTTGTTTTTTCTGCATTAGAAATTTAATGTGGTCTTGGAAGCTTTGGACAGTGGGCAGCCAATAGACGTGGAGAATATGCCTCCATCTCCTCAGGGTAAGGCTTGTCTTACAGAAACCCTTTTAGAAGTCTCTCTGTGCTGTAGTGGAATGATTCTGCATTTGATTGCAAAACTGTAAGAAGAATTGAAGATCACTTAGGTCTGAGGCTTATTGCATATTTAAATTCTAATCAAAACCAAAGAAGAAAACAGAGTTGTTATATTGAAGTTACTCTCTGTGAATTACAAGTTTAAGTAGACACTGATGTCTAATATTCCTGGGTTTATAGCTTTATATAATAGATCATATTTAAAAATGAAAGGGAAAGGAGTAATGGCACATCCTCAAAGTTTACTGTGATATTTGATGATGTTACGGGTTGTCAACTGAAGTTCATAATGTTCAGATGAAGAGATTAACAGATAGGTTGCAGTGCAGTGAAGTTTAATTTTAAAGTAAGTTACTGGTTTTAAAGATACTTCTATCTATTTAAGAGAGGGCTTTTCAAAATAGGTCTGGTATTGCCACCTACATTTAATTGAACTTAATGTTTTCAACCATTTACTTTAGCAAATTAATTTATTCTAAGAAATTAAATGACAGATTATTTCATTAAATCACTTAATTTATGATCCCTTAAGTTAGAAACTGATCACCAAGTGGCATTAGAGAGAAAATTCACTCATGACACAATCTTACATTGAAAACTGCAAGATTTTTGCAGTGGATAGTTCTATAGTTTTCTGAAGTAACCACTGTTACACAATGCCAGAAGCTTGGGTGTCTGAATGGATGGTGTTACTTGCTTTCCTTTTTCAGCACATCTTTTGTTACTAGAATATTTTAGTCGGTTAGCAATCTTGTTCACTCCTTCCATCTGCCATGATACCAAATTGTATTTTGGGGAGAGAATTCTTAGAATACTTGAACTGGTTGTCCTTTTTTTCTTCTTTTCCCTCAAGCAGCACTAACCTAAATTAAATCAGCATTTGAGATTTCCTGTTATGAAGCATTTTCTCTGAATGATGGGAACATTACACTTGCCCAGCCATGCAGATACTGTTTTGAAGCCAAAAAGCTTTCATGAGGATGATATGATCAAATTGATGGTTTTCAGGGTGACATGGGTTGACTTGGTGTTTATGGAACAGGTGAAATTTCCTGCCTTTCTTGCTTTGCAGATCTTGAGAGCCTAAGAAATGTACAAGGTGCCTCCAAGCAAAAGGTACCAGCTCCAGTGGGAAGCTCCCAGGATCTTAAACCACCTGAACCTCACACCCGAGAAGCTTCAGGTAGGACTTGTGGATTTCTCTTGCAAGCCGTAGAAATAGCACAGGTGAAAGGCACTCTAAGGCCTGCCCTATCCCACTGAACTGCATCAGGATTGAGTAAACCTAGGTCTTGAGTATTGTTTGCTGCTGATCCCATCTATGCTTTTGTATTCATACTAAGACTTTGCAATGATGTTTTTGTCTCTGCAGAAGGTAAGGAAGGGAAAAAAGCAGCTTGTATGTTTTGAAATCCAAATCACATACCATTTCTTTGTCTGTCTTATTTCAAGCTTCCCTGCAGCAGCCAAAAACAGTGCTGGAAGCCCTGCAGCAGAGGCTTGAGAAGTACAAGTCAGCAGCAGCACAGGCTAAAGCGAGTGGGGATGACCGGAAAGGCAGGATGCACGAGAGGATAGCCAAGGTAAATGAAAGTGTGGCAGGCTGCTTGCATCCAGCAAAGCCACTTGAGTTAGTTTACTTCTTGCATCCAGCAAAGCCATTTGAGTTAGTTCTCTTGCTGAAGACTTTTTCAGGGCTGCAGTAATTCATAGAATCATAGAATAGTTAGGGTTGGAAAGGACCTTAAGATCATCCAGTTCCAACCTCCCTGCCATGGGCAGGGACACCCCACACTAAACCATGCCACTCAAGGCCGCATCCAACCTGGCCTTGAACACCGCCAAGGATGGGGCATTCACAGCCTCCCTGGGCAACCCATTCCAGTGCCTCACCACCCTCTCAGTAAAGACTTTCTTCCTTATATCCAATCTAAACTTCCCCTGTTTAAGTTTTAACCCGTTACCCCTTGTCCTGTCACTACAGTCCCTGATGAATTTGTGTCACTACAGTCCCTGATGAATTTGTGTATTGTTCTTCTGTTTGTAAAGGGCTCCAGCAGGAAAGCTGTAAAGCATTCAGAGGGAAGAAGAAATAGAGACAATGCACATATTATAGTAAAATACTGTGTATTCTGCAATATTTGTGCTGGCTAAGTGCAGATGATTGCTGGTTTATAGCCAACTCTTTTTTATGTCTTACTGAGTGCTTTTGATTACAGCAATACCAGGATGCCATAAGAGCCCATAAAGCAGGGAGAAAAGTGAATTTTTCTGAGCTACCTGTTCCTCCTGGTAAGTGTGGATATAAAATGTCCTAATACCATCTTCTGTGTATTTACTGGGCTCTGAAGGAGCTGTGCAGATACTGCCTCCTCATCCTGTGGAATAGCTCCTCCTATTTCTCAGCAGACTGGCCTTGCTGTTTGATGGTATTGTGAGAGTGATTATAAATATGCACCCAAATGTTCACACTGGTGAATAGTCCTCATTGTCGACTGTAAGTTTAAGTTCCAAACTGCCTGTTTGACAGTGTTGGAACTCAAAACTGGTGCTGTTTGAAAAGTTAAACAGTTTAACCATGGGCAGGTGCTGAAAATGTTGTCTGTTTGTCCTGTGTGTTTGCCCTGTTTTGTCTTTCCTCCTAGAGGAAAGATTGAATTTGGGATGTATTGGCTTTTTAATTTACAGGAAGGAGATTTTTGACCCCATTCTATTGATTCCCACCAGGAGCCTCAGAACCCTCTATCTAATTAATAATCATCTTACACCTGACAAGTCAGATGTGTAATTCAGCTCTCATGGCCAGTAAAAGTAGTATACAGAGATGAAGCAAATCATGCCTGTGGTCACACTGAGACACTGGCATAGGCAGAAACTGAAGCTGGTTCTTGAGACTGCGTGTCCTTTTTACCGTCTTCAGAACACGCATAGCGCTGTGTCTGTGAAAGGTTGGGCAAGGTCATCTGTGAATGTTCCACCTCTGGTTTGCATGATACTGTTTCTCCCCTAGGAAGCATCATTCCTTTTATCTTGTGCCTGATGTGTTCTCCTGGAAAGATACTTAGCACTGCAAAGAAGTGCCTGGGCTTTTTACTTTAGGAAAAGGACATGGACCTTGTGGCTTTTTTGTCTTTGTCAAATGTGGCAGTAGCAAGCACTGTAGTAGTAGTATAGTAGGCAGTGCCGGCTCTGTCAGGTCATGTACTGCTGTGAAGGTTCCCTGCTTTGAAGCTGTTCCTGGAAAGCTGAAAGTTGGACCAGATGATCCTTGAGCTCCCTTCCAACCTGGTAGTCTGTGGTTCTGTGAAAAGCAGTTTAGCACCCCTTGTTCTAAGAAGTGATCAGTTTCTTGGTAGATACCTGTTTCTGTAAGGGAGAGGTACTCCATATTTACACTTCTGAAAATACAGATAACTCTTCCATTTCCTTACATATTAGCTAGGTGTTTTTCAGCCATCATTTAGAGGCCATATGATTTAGGTTGAAGACAACCATTAGGCAGTCACTGGGACCAGCAATGAGATTATAATGGACTGGCAGTGCATTTCATTGCATCTGAATGACGATAAGAACCAGCCTTGATCTCCTTGGAGACAGAAACACTGCTGAATAATGGATCAAACTGGGGGCAGCAGCAAAGCGTTCTACCTGTCTGTGTACCTCTAAACACGTTCTGTCCCTGTAGCAGCTATCTCTAGGTTTAGAAGCAGTTTAGTTGCTGTTTCTTGGCACCTCTAATGAGACCAGCAGCAAAAATACTTGCTACGTATTAATAAGATAAATCTTATTAACAGACATTTCATAGTAGTTGCTCTGGGTCTCTTGTTCAAAGCTGACACTGAAGCGGAAGTGTGGAAGTGAGTTTGTTTTCCATCATCCAGCCTTCCTCCCATCCTGAAAAGGATAATAAAAGCGAAAAGAATTGTTCTTCATATACTTCACATTTTACTACTGTGATTCTGCCTTACTTTGCAACCTCTGTATTGCTGTGGATTTTCAGCAGAGGATTTTAGTGTGTTATCCAGATGTTAGTGATGTGTTGTTTTATTACTGTATGGGATAGCACCGATTTTCTGCTGGACTGTGTACCTTTAAGGTGAGGCAGCAGTGAGAGGGAAAAAGAGCCAGCAACAACTTGTACAATCCACTGTCCTTTGTGCAAAGGAGACTGAATTCTTTGCTGGTTCTGGGAGCATCTCTGTTACCAAAGTCTTGAGATACATGGTTCCGTGGCTGGCTACCAGTTGCTCAACTTGGAAAACTATGCTCTGTTACTGCATCATCTTAAAGTTTGGATATCTGTGAGAGATCTGATCTTAAGTCCACCGCTCAGACTTTATCTAGCAAGGCTTTGTGGCCTTGGTCTCAGTGTGGTTATGCTCAGTTATGAAATAAATGAGGTAATAAATACTTGACTAGAAATAGCTTTATGAAAAGAAGAAATATGGAAGACAGATCTTAGGTCTTATGCAACTCTTCTGTATTCCTTTCCTCCACAGGATTTCCCCCTCTTCCTGGTGTTGCAGCAACAGATGGTGACAGCTCAATAGCTGCTGTTCTGGAAAGTGCTGGCAAGCTGGCAAACATGGAGGAGAATGATGATGACGAGGAGGTTTGTATTTCTTAGTAGGATGTGTAAAAGTTAAAATGCTGCCTCTTGTGATATGCAGAGATGAGGCCACTGGATTTCCAGTCAAGGAAGATGAAATACATTTCCCATAAGTCTGAAGAATGTAGGGTCTCGGTAGTGATTTCAGTTTGCATTATAGTGCAGGAAAGAGATGAGGTGTTATTAGAGTCAGTACCTACAGAGTCTCTGAGTTTGGCTTTTTCATAACTGTCTTAAATGTGGGTTTTATTTTCAAGGCAAACACTTCAGATCCTAGTCACCCCTTTACATTGTTCTAAAGTACTCGAATCTGTATTTTCATCCTGCATGTCAGTAGCTCCTCTGTTTGTGCCTTCCCAGGATTTTCAACACTTTTTTTGTCAGGCAGCACCAGCCTTTAGACATCAGTTTGATTTCTTTCTCTCTCTGGATTTGGTTTCTTTCTGATTGATGGTGCTTCAACTGGAGTAGCTTTTAAGGGAGAAAATTCCTAGATGATGTTTTTTCTGCATGCATCTGCTTGGTTTCGAAATCAGTGCTTTGTTGAACATTCCTTTTGTCCCTTCTGTAGTGGAGGTTTGACACTTGCACAGGTTAACTACCTACTGGCATGGTACTGGCATTACTCATAAACCTCCAGAAGTTAAAATTTGCTGTCTGGAATGTTATGCTCCCCTCAAAAGTGATTCCAGAAGGCTGATAAATGATAACCATGGTTGTTGATGCTGTCCTCAACCCTGGAATAGATTTTTATTTGTGTAATATAAAATTCCTTTTGTTATGTTAGACTGAACCTCTGGCACAGGCCCCTGTTGCCAAGAAGCCTGCTCAGCTGCCTGCAAAGCCGACTCAAGTTGTTAAGCCAATTACAGTGCCATCTGCTGTAGCTGGGGAGGAGAGGTCTCCTGAGCATGTGAAACGAGCTTCATCACCTTCCACCCTGCATAAGGCAGAGTCAATGGATCACCTCCCTCCAGCTGGTAAGATGAAGGGATCGTCATTCCCAGTGATCCATGTGCAAGTTGTTTGCACTAGTTTAGTTTAATACCTTGGTAAAAACCTCATTATCTTTTAGGTACGAGCTTGTGAATATGTGCCATAGATGTCCTCTGGCAGGAGGCTCAGTATATGTGCCTGCTGGAGGGCAGATCCAGACCAGCCGTGCAGCATTATTTCACAGGGGCAGCAATGTGTAATTCTAAGGGTGATTGGGGTTTCAATTAATTTTGATGTAACAAATGTATCAATTCATAATGTTTAACTCAGCTTACAGTTGAACTCTGTGTGTACTCTCATTAAAGTAGACAGCTTGCTAGTGTGAATTATTCATTGATCTAATGCAGCTTTTACATCAAGCAATGGGTTTTGCCTAGTGCTTTATCCGAGGATCTCAAACTGATACACAGGCAGTAGTTCATCAGTTTCTCGTTCTCCTGTTGCTAAGGTCACTGAACAGTCTGTACAAGATTAATTGTACAGATAGTCAGAGGCGGCCTCCTCCTCATGATGTGATTTGGGTACACACCAGCAGTGTTCAGGCTCTCACTGATTCTGTTGTTTGCCTTGACTGTAATAGAATCGTAGAATAGTTAGGGTTGGAAAGGACCTTAAGATCAAACAGTTCCAGCCTCCCTGCCATGGGCAGGGACACCTCATGCTAAACCATGTCACCCAAGGCTCTCTCCAACCTGGCCTTGAACACTGCCAGGGATGGAGCATTAATAATCCCATCCTTCTTCCATTCTGCCCTGGGTAGCTCCCTCAGGACAAAGCAGAACTGCTTAGTTGGCTGATGCAGCGTCTTTTACAGACTGAAGAGCATTTCACAGTGCCACAATGGTTAGCTTAAGTCTTCTCTCTAGAAAAATTCCATTACTTGTTTTATAAATACCACTAAAACTTAGTAGTTGTCCATTTTGACTTTGAAAATCTATGAATCCTCAGGATTTTGGGGTTTTGCAGTTTTAGCTGACATTTTAATCTTTTGAGTGAATTGCCCTCGACTTACAGTGTGAAGGAATTGATATCTGGTCTCTGATACTACAGTAATTTCTTCTGGGTATTTCATGTGTTTTAAAAGAAGACCAATAGGTGCAGCAGGAACCTGGACAGATTCATACTGACATGATTTTCACAACAGTGAAACAGTCAGTACTTCACTAACGTAAAGCTGTATTTCACTAGCCAAAGTGCATTCTGTGATCCAGATGTTACCTCCTGCCCCCCAGAATTACAAAATGCAGCTTACAGCTGATAAACTGTAACTGTGTTGTTGGAGGGCACAAGGCATAGGGAGGTGTGGGAGTGGAGCAGTTGCACTTAAGGCATCCGCCAGGAAAGCCAAGGAGCAAAGATCAGTTGGATTAATGGCTTTGTTCAGTGCATTCTCCACAGATTTTCTTTGGAATACCTGTGCTCTGTGTCTGAGGCTCACAGAACACACTGTGGGGTTTTGTCTCAATAGAATCTGGGCTGGGTACCTTGGCAAGTTAATTTGGGTTTGGCTGATTGGGCAAAGTGCTCACAGCAGCAGGACAGTGGCTCTTTTGTGAGGATGGGAATAAGTTGATTGTCATCTGCCAGCAGTGAACATAATGTGAGAGTTACTGGTGTATTTATTTGCCAAGACAGGCACCTATTGCAAGTGCTGCTTAGCTTGTGTAATCACAAGTAGAGTGCAGCAGTGAATACAGTATCAGTATCTTTGAAAATAGCTCATGCTGTGCATTTTCTAAGTGAAGTATAAGAAGAGGCAGAATGCACTCATCTGGTAGAATGTAAAGCAATCTTTCCTGACTTGCACAGTTGTCCTTATATTACGGGAAGGAAAGAGGAGACCCAATAACTAATAAGAAATGAAGATGGCAAGGAATCACAAATAAGCAGAGGTGATAAGTCTGAATGTGCCTGCATATTGGTTCATCTGTGTTTCTTTCCTGACAGTTCAGGGTTGAGAGAAGAAATGAGTACAGAAGATACTCATATTTGCTGTCTTTTAGAAGTTAACATGTCAAGCTGAAAGCTTGTACTCACCTTCTGCTTTGGATCTTCAAATAAAGGGCTATAATCACTATTGTGACACTTGTGAAGTGCTATGAGGTTTTGATGATGGATGCCATGATAGAAGGAAGTTTGTTTCTTTTTCTGATACTTGCCATTGAAACTGGCCAAGAAACAATTAAGTGCAGTAAGGAAATGTCCTTATTGGGTAGCTGTACTTTTGCTGACCTTTTTCTGGCTATAAATGGGAAGTGATAAATGTGTTTCAGGGCATGGCAGTGTCAGATGAATGAAAGTTTTTATTCAACTGTTTTTCAGTGAGGGAACAGCTGGAATTTCTGGAGAACAGAAAGAAGCAATACATAAGGGCAGCTGTCAAAGCAAAGAAGGAAAATAACCTTGAACAGGCAAAGATGTATCTCAGGACAGCCAAGAGCTTTGACATAAAGATTCAGCAAGCAAAATGTGGCAAACCTGTTGATATTTCCAAGGTTAGTACGACTGTCAGTATCCTGCTTTGTTTCATATTCTTGGACATCTAAGTGCTTACTTCAAACAGTGAATGATTTAATAAGCATTTCGTGACACAATTAAGTTAGTTTGATAAATCTGGAATACTGAGCTCTGAAATCCCCCTATATTTTTGATTTAGTTTTCATTTTGTTTCCTCTGCTGCTCCTCAGGTGTTCCAGATTTTGAGAACATTTAGTCTCCATGAACCGTTTGCTCCTTGATTTACACCCAAACCATGCAGCTTAGAAGTATCCCCTGGGGTTAGGGTGTGAGTACATCTCTTAGCTGTGTCCTGGCTCCATTTTGGGATGAGGATCAGGTGCATGTGATGGAATGGTGCCCTGGTTTCTCTTGATATTTGGCTAGATGGGAAACTAAACTGCACTGTTCATTATTCCTGACCTGAATGATCAGGGAGCTAGGCCTGTAAGACATTTTGCAGGGTTTATGACTTAAGCAGTTGTCAGTGGTGCGAGTATGGGTTGGGTTGGAATTGCCTTGAGAAGGAAAACAACCCCTCTCCCTTCACTGACCTTTCCAGACATTCTGGCTGCTTTTTGTTTACTTCATTTTTCCCCTATAAGGGCTCTAAAATGTGGTGTCCTTACATTGCAGCTGCCATCACCCCCTACAGATGACGAGGGCGATTTTATCTTCATACACCATGAAGATGTCAGACTGTCTCAGAAAGCAGATGAAGTGTATGCACAGCTCATAAAACTGCTGAAGGACCAATACGAGGTGACCAGTTTATCTTTTTTAGTGAGGCTTTGGGTGTTGTTATTTTAATATCTCTCTGGGTTTTGTTAATATTATCATCCATCCCATCATTGTTTCTGTGGGGTCTTTTGGTTTTCTTTTAAATTACTTCTGATTTTGTGTGTCCTAAAGGGGAGCATTTTCAGAGTTAGATTTACTAGTTGAAGTCAGAGGCTGTGCTTGGAGGCTCGGGACTATCAAATTGCCACTATTAATGTGAGCACTCCAGTTTGTAAATAGTACCTGAATGATTAAGACCGGCCCTTGACTGAACCTCATATTTGGAAATGAAGTGATTAAAAAGCAATTAAAAAGGGCAGAACAATCAGATGCTGGGCTTTTTGACTGGGAATGGTGGGGGAATGGTTTTGGGTGTCATGGGAAAACTCTTGCCATTTCTTAAATTAGGATGTCATCAACCTCAAAACTCTCTGCCAGTCACGAGTCTGTGTATAAGGATCACTGAGTGCAGCTGTATTTGTTTGGGTTTGTTTCTGTTGACAGAGGTGTCTGCAGTATTCCAAGCAATTCATGCATCTGGGAAACGTAGCAGAAACGACTCGGTAAGACCCACTGTTAAATCATCCCACAATGTGGTCAGTTCAGGCATGAGTCTGCCTGACCCCCTTAAAGATGATGGGGGTCAGGTAGTTTCTCATAAGTGAAAGGGTCAGGACCTGTGAAGCCTCCTGCATGCCCAAGTTGCAATCAGACCTCTGCTGTGAGGCTTACTGTGTGGGCTGTATCTGGCAGAATGCTCTGTTTGATGTCCCAGTGTGTGTTGTAGCTTTTCTGTTGTTTCTTTGCCTTTTCTGTAGGTTTGAGAAAATGGCACAAGGTTGTAGAAAGGACATGGACATCCTGCAGCTTGCACGAGCACAAGGAATGGAGCCTCCAAGCCATCACTTTGAGGAACGAACCTTCAAGATGATAAGGTGTGGAAAACCAAAGGGATTTCTCAGGCGTGCTGGAATGAGTTTCCTCGTTTCTAGATCTTCTTTAGGGAATTGTGGGCTTCAGCAGACTTGGGTAGCACCTAGCATTAGGCTCAGCATTCCTTAAAAGACACACAACAACTTAAATACATAGAAACTCTTCTCTAACTTCTCTTCTGGGTTCTTTTGTTTTCAGAATATCTTCAGCTTCATCTCTTCGTATTATGTTCCTTCAGATACTCTTCCTGCCTCTGTGTTCCTCCCTCAATCCTGTTGCCTTTTGGCTTTGTTGATGGCATTTTCCATTATACCTCAGAGATGTTTTTGTCTTGGTTTGTGCTTTTTCCTTGCTCTTTTGTAATCTATGAAGATGATCTGTGTAGGAGTGCACTGTTGAAAGCAATCTGGCACATTCCTGGTGTCCTGGTCTGACAGTGGATCTGGTGGTGGGCTACTGGGATGAATACACTTTTTTGTCTTTCTTTTTTCACAGGATATTTTCTGAGCTCAACAGCACAGAAATGCACCTTCTTATTGTCAGGGGGATAAACCTACCAGCTCCACCAGGTGGGTACTCAAAAGGGCATGTGGGCTTTTTCCCCTGGGTAGGTAAGGAAAGTAGTGGGGAATGAGATTTTTCTACCTTGAAGACCACTTTAGGAGTCAAGACTTGTAGCCAGCACTCATTAAAACAAAGTAACCAGGGTTCAGGCTCAAGCCCCTCCCAGCTTTTAAACAGTATTAAAAAAAACCAAAACCCCCAGAAGAATAAAGAGAATCTGGGATCCATCTGGACAGAGGGAAGAACTTCAAGTTGTCCTGGGTTCGCTCATAACTGGGTCATAGTTTTAGTTTCATGTTTATCTCCTATTTTGTTATGCCTGCCTTAACTCTGCACCACGTTAATGTGTATTGACCCTTCAGTAGACAGGAGTTGCTCCTGCCAATGTTCCTGATTTTAGTCCCTTTTTTCTGGGAGCTTGTAAGCCGTCTGTGCTAGTCTGTCTCAGGACTAACAGCAGCATTAAGAGAAGTAGGTGTTTTCCTTTGGACACCAGCTTTCTCTGGATTTTGGTTTGTTAGATTTCAGTTACCAACAGACAGGTCATGAGTCCTACTGAAACTCACTCGGGTGCTCTTGAGAACCATTAGCATTACAGATGCAATGAACATACCTATATGGGCTGTTTGGATTGGTGGTGTTGTCTCACTCAGGTGTATCACCGAGAGATTTGGATCCCTTTGTGAAGTTTGAATTTCAGTACCCGAGCGCGGTGAGTGTGTGTCCTGGCTCTGCTGTTCCTCAGTCTGACCCTTGCCACTGCTGTTAGCTTGGGAGGGCTTCAAGGAGGAAGTGTGTGGGTTTTCTTCTAGAAAGGGAGAACACTTCCAGCCATACTGCCTGAGTTTAGTTCTAAACCAGAAGCTTTTTCTGAGAAACAGAGCTGCTTAATGAGTTTGCTGCAGATCTGAGCTTTGCTGCCCCTTGATGTTCTCCACATCTTACACTTAGCAGTGTGGAACCTGCTTTAGGCTTGCATGTTCTCTGATTGCCTTGACCACCAGCTTTCTGCTGAACAGCATTCACAGTGCTAAGCCGTGCCCACATTTTCCCCTGTGAAGATAACTAATCAGACTGTTTCCGGTGTCTGCAAAGTATGTAGAAGTTCATTTCTTCCAGGGGTGCAAAACTACTGGCGACTTCAAACACAAGGATGCGCAAAGCTGTCAGTAGGGGAGAGGAGCCGCCTTAGGTGGGATCGCCCTTTAGGTCCACTTCCTTTAAGAAAACAAGCTTTTAAAGACTTTGCTTTTGGACTTCTCTTACAATTATAGAAATGGATTGCAAAGTTTAATCTTTGTCATCAAATAAATGCGTGTGACTCCTGGTGATTCAATTAGCAAATATGTATGTGCATATCTGACTTAGGCCATGCAAGTTTCTTGACCTTACTAGTTAATACTTATGTGCACGTATATAAAAATATGTATATAGATATATACATTGATGCTTTTCTTGGAACTCCACAGTGTCGTACTGTTCCCCTCACCTTTAAAAGCAGCCTCTGGTCTGAAAAATATCAAAACCATTGAGCTAGAAGGGCTTCTAAGTCTAGTCTTGCTCTCAGTAGAAGTGTTGTGGCTCCTGCTGCTTTCACTGTAGGGCAGAACCAGTCTTTGCTCTTACAGGTCTAATACTTACCCTGTGAGAATGCAGAGCCTAGAGTTTGCCTCCTAATAAATTTTTTTTGCAGCAATTACACTAAATTGAATTCAGTTACCTGTGAGAAATTCATGATGATCAGGTTTTGGGTTAGATTTGAGTTACATGGGGCCTTAATGGAGGGTTCCCCCCCCCATGAGGGGTGGCTAAAAACAGAATTGGTCTGTATGAATAATTTTCCAGGGAATAAGCAAGGCTCAGCGTAGTTGCTTTTAATCTGTTTGTTTTAAAGAAGCCAGGTCTCCGCTGCTTAACCAACAGTCAATCCACCACCTTTCTCCTTCATAGCTGGGATCAGTTTTGCAAAGCAGCTGCAGTAATTAGGTCACATTGTCCTTGTTCAGTCCCCAGAGATTCAGTTTGTTCTCCACTTTAGGTTAAAAGTTAATTCATTTTGGTGGCAGATTGATTGTCTGGCAAAATAATAGTAGGGCAATTCCCTGACTGGTTTGTGATGAATTCCTTGTGTAGCTTTATTATTCCAACTAATGCAGAAGGACCAGAATTACTGTGTCATGGAACGTGTGCAGTTTATCCTGTAGTTGAACAGCCATAGTTGGTAACTCTGTGATGATTGGGTTGAATTGAGTGTGACCATGTAGCTTATCTGTGGCTTATATTTAATGTAATGTTTGACTTATTCTTTATCTACTGTTGTTACCACAATGAAACCCAAATACTTTAGTCTTGAATGCACCATGGCTGCTCGTATCATTCTCATAACCCCCTAAAACCTCATGTTCAATGTGTAGGTATAAAAAAGAGCTGCTAATAAAAATTGTTACTACTCTGTATTTTGAGACAATATCTGATGGTTTATGTAATGTGTCTCTCTCTTTAATAGGAACAGCCTCAGAAGAGTAAAACACCTGTAATAAACAATAACAATTCTCCAGGTTAGTACTTTTTCTGGGACAGAGGGAAAAACATTGCACCTTAGGGATCATGGGAGAGTATAGGCTAGTCCCATATGGTGAACCAGGCCTTTTTTCCTTATGAACGGGTTTGTTGTAAGGTGAAGTCCTGCTGCGATGGCAGTTTCCTCACCTTCATCCCAATATTGGTGGTAGTTATGTTATGAATTAGTGAAATCATCGAGTTACCAGTCGTGCTCCCGCTGTTGCCATCAGCCCTGCTGGAGATGGGCCAGATAAATAAATATTAAATAAGTTAAATCATCAATTTTAATATCTCCAGGGATCAGATCTTTTTCAGTCGGGTTTTGTGTCCTTGGAGATTAGCAAAGATCATGACAGAACTGGCAATCAGCTGCCACTTCGAAACCTGACAAAGCACCGCTGCAGAAATAGATCTTATAGGTATTTTTTTAAGACAATGGGTCTTAAACCCAACTAAAATACTTCCCTTGTACCTTCTGAAAACTACTCCTTTGTACTGAGCCATTGACTACGACTATTAGACTCATCATGTGGTTTAGAATTAAACCTCTTGTACTCTGAGTTTGGTTTATTGCTCTATATTTTTTCCTTTAACTCTTGCAGTTAGCAGCGATCTACATCAAACCAACTTTGAATTCAGTGTTCAAATTACTAGTTGTGAATTTATCTCAAAATAGATACATATAGATACATAAATATGTCTCTTTCGAGTTTATGTGTATTTCCTATTAAAAGTGGAAGTCCTGAAGCTCTGATGCTAAGAGCTGTGTTCCAAGTCTTCCAGTAATTTCACCTGCACTTGCTGAGCAACCACTTAGCTATAAGGTTTTGGGATCCGAGGCTCGCAAGCAGAGATGAGTGTTCCTGGGTAGCACAGCAGATAAGTCTTTGAACATTAGCTGCACAATGTTGTGGGACTTTCTGATAAACAGGTATCCTGTGGTGTAGTTCTTGTTATGCTCATAACTGGTGTTAAATTGGTGTTAATTGCATTATCAAAACCCCCCCTTGCCAGTCATTCCAAGCTTCCTGTGCTGCTTCCTTATTTTGTACGTTTTTCTGCTTATTGCTGAAAGACCTTGATTCTCCAGTTCTGGCTCTCCAGTAATTTGCTGTCACCTCGGGATTTGGTTTTCTGCAGTTTGGTTTCTGTCCCTGTAAAGTGATGCCTTGTTAATGACTGAAATAACCTCCTGAGGAGGAGGTTCATAGGGATGTGAAGTGTTTCTAAGTGGACAAAACTAAGATAAACAGGAGTCTGAGTATGTGCATGTAATAGAGCACAGCACATGTTTTACCTTCATTTCTCTGTATCCTCACTGTAGAATATAACCAGTTGTTTAAGTTGAACATCAACCGAAATCACCGAGGTTTCCGGCGAGCAATTCGGTCCAAAGGGATTAAATTTGAAGTATTTCATAAAGGGTAAGTCCACAGTTTGCTCCCTCTCATCACCTCTCTGAAACAGTTGAGAAGACTGAAGTAGCTGAAATTGATGAAGCCCAATCTTTAAGCCAGCAGTAAAGTGTTGTCTGGTTCTCGTGTCTGAGAACTCCTTTCAGAACGTGTCTGAGCTCTGTTGCCTTTCCCTATGGAGGTGAACAAAAGGCAGAAGTTCAGAGAAGTTGATTCATAACTGTCACATCAGTGGAGGGTTCGTGTGCAAGAGGAGTGGATGAGACTGAGAACATCATGGTTCAGCTTCAGATCATTTGGATTCTTACCCGGTTTGGTTTGTCGTCAGAAGATTTATATATTACAGGGGGTAACTTTGTAGAATAGTAAGTACAAGTAACAGCAAAACATGAACAGCAGCAAAGCAGCTGTCAGATGATGGCAGAACTAGTGTTACGGTTTTGTACTTCCTTCTGAGGATATTACAGTATTTACTGAGCACTGCTAGCAAACTATCTTGAGAGAGACAGACGACTCCACTCATCTCAGAGATCAAGATGATGAGGTGGATGTTAACAGTTGGTAATATTCATCCTAAGTCTATGCTTACTACTGATTTATTCAGAATCGGTGGCCTGTATTCCCTGATCCCTGAGCTGGTTGCGATCCATGACTTGGATGAGATGTTAGCTAACCTGGCTTTGTCGTAGTGGTTCTTTGTGCTGTTCTTTGTTTCTCTTACTGGGACTTGCAGAAATGATCCATAGGTTCTCTGAGGTGGTTTTCAAGTTGTAGATGTTGTAATTTATGAGCTGAAGTCCAGGTCGTTCCATTTGCATCTCCACTGAAGCAAAAGCTGATTTTCTTACTCTTTCTCTACCCCTCCTGCTTGCTCTACTGCTCAGTTGTTCATGGTGTCATCATTAGAGATCCAGCCTCTTGCGCACAGAACTCTTCAGTGCTTACATTGGTTTAAAACATTTTCCCCTATCTTTTGCATATCACTGTACACGTGGGGCACATCCTGTTCTCTTACCAGCTGGAACTGCGCTTGGTTTTAATATCTGAGCTCAGACTCAACTTCACCCATTGGAAACACTGTGGTGATTCATGAGTTATGTGCCAGCTCCAGATTGTCCTTTGAAGCCTTTTTGAAGATTAGCAAAAAACTCTCTGCAGGTCGTCCCTTTTTGAGGTCCGAGGTTTTGGTTTTGTTCTTAGAATAGGAATTTAACAAGTTAAAGATGTGCTTGTTGCTGGTTTGGGGTGGAGGGGTGGCAGTTTCCCTGGGCACATAGCAACAGGGAATGAGGAAGAGAAGAAAAACCCACTGAGCACCTTCCCCTGGCTGTCGTCTAGGGAGAAAAGAGGATTAAGTGATGCAGGCTCTATTCTAAAGGCTGCCCGCTCCCTGCCTGTCTTTAAGACTATAAATGAATAATACTTTCAGAAGTGCTTGTAGATGGTGTAGGTTTGGGGTCTCTGGTAGCTCTTTGACTGTCTCCAAAGAATTGTTTTCTGTCAGTGAGCAGAGGAGACTTGTTTCAGGTCATAGATATTAAACTTCACTTGAAAGAACACTTTAAACTAAAAATCCCAGCAGCGATTTCTCCAAAGTTAAAAGTCTCTCCTTAAACTTCTCTTAAAAGCTTCTCAAGATAAAAGGAGATTCCCCAAAGCTGTTTCTGAAGCCATGGCCTGGAGCAAGTTCACATCCTTCACAGCCACCCCCCTAGAACTGATGGGGGCTGAACCAGTCTTTATTGTGTCTTGAATTATAAAATGGAAAAATGCTTTAAGAAGCATTCAGCCAGAAGAATCGCTGATTCCCTGAGTTTATGAACAAGGTGCCAGCATACTGCAGTACAGTTATGTAATCCCTCTTCATTTTAAGGTGCTTGTGAAGTCAGGGAAGTATTCTAGCATGTAAGAGAATAAAATCTGAACTTCTCTAAATGGCTTTGTCTCTAAATGATGTAGTCGTATCGATGGAGAATGAGGTCTTATCTTTGGAGGGCTTTCTGCCAAGAGAATTCATAGGCATCGTGTTTGGGGCAGCATTATCAGCCCTTGAGGTGACTCCTTGTGACATTGCTTTTTCTTTACTGCAGCACTTTGTGTTGAGATGGACAAACTGACAACTAAGGAGTAATCTGACAACTGAGCTGGAGTTTTTCAAGTCCTTCAGCAGCAGGTTCTTGGAGGAGATGTGCTTCCTAACAGTGACTCATTGCATGTTCCAGTGCATTCAGTTGCAGAGGTCTTGGGGTCTTTGTGCCATCCAGAAGGGTCTGAGCTCCCCGCAGCCTGGGCTAATGGTACCAGACTAATTTATAGAGACTCAGGTACTGTAGGACTCTTCCTGACACTGTTTCTGAACAAACAGGCCAGAAAGTGAGGGTAAAATCTGGACGGCAGGTTCCTTATACAGTGATTGATCTGAGCTATTTGGAGAATATATGAGTGGAGCAATCGTTGAGGTGGTGGATGTGAGGAAACAACCTTCCCCCTTTTCCAGTCAGAGTTTAGACCATCAGGTTCACAGATGTTCCCTTGGAAACTGACATCAGGTCTGTGTATTAATAGACTGGCTGCTGTTGCCACAGATGACATGATCATGAGGCTCTATATAATAATCCTCAAAGTTTTCATTGCATATGTCAAGTCTTGCTTGATAATATATATAATAGGAAGAAGGGTGGATTAATGGGGTTATTTTTTGTATATTTGTTGGTTTCCTTGCCTGTTTTTTCCCAGATAGTAGCATAAAAAAGGAAGCTTCTGAATTCTTGGCAGATTTCCTGTCTAAAACATGACAGGCACAGGCATGGCTGGGTGGCTTTACTGCCTCCAGACTCTGTACATTTTAGTTGTTTATCAAACCTTTTGGAGACTTACTTCAAAAGCAAGGAAAATGCTTGGATGCAGGCAGAGAAACCCAGTGGAATTTGTGTGTGTTAGTCTTAGCTGTTGCCTTTTGGAGGCGTTCATGTGGATAAGGATTGCACCACCTGCCTCTTAAGGTAAAGATGGATGTCTTGCTGATCAAACTGTTGAGCAGAAGTGACTGTAGCAGAGAACAGTTGATTGTTTCCCTTGCAGGATGAAATGCTTTGTGTTTAATTCCAGCAGACTGGAAAGTCTGAAACAATGGTTCCTGATGGTTCAAACTACCGGTGTGGAGGTGAATCAAACCAACAGCTGCAATGAACTGTTCTTAGTTGCTGAAACGGGTTTATCAGAAGGAAACAATGATTCATGTGACTTTTCCCTGATAAGTAGTTTGCCAAAGCCAGCACATGCCTGTGAAGAGTTTGTTTCGATGAGAGATGCAGCTTCTATTGAGCAGCCCCTTGCAGAAGGTTGCTGTCTGTCCTGGCTGTGAGGCCACTCTTCCTGTTGCCCTGTGCTGGGACACAAGCTGATGCCATTCCCAGTGCTCCTTTAGTTGGTCATTTTTCTTCACCACTGTCCTCATCTTTAACTTGGTTGCAAGAGAGTAATTAAAACTTGGGTACTTTGTATCTTGTCCTTGTAGTCTCATTCACTCAGGGTTTGCCTCTTGCACCCTGGTTTGCAGGGTTCTAGTAGCACATCTTGGCTGGCCCTCCTGGATGCAGTGATGGTGCAAACAGTGCTGACCTGAGCATGCTTTCTCTTTCATGTTCTGCAAAACCTTACCCACTGAATTAAAGATGGTTTCTTTGAAACAGGTCCTTTTTCAGAAGCGACAAGCAAGTGGGAACAGCACACTTGAAACTGGAGAAGCTGGAGTCAGAATGTGAAGTCAGAGAGATCATTGAGGTACGTTTTTTGGGTGGAGTGACTTCTAGTTTAGTACTTGAATGCAAAGGGAAAAGGAATATTTGCATTGCATGAATGTGTTTGCGCACAGTTGGGTTTTGTTTAGTTAGTTTGATAAACAGCGGGCTGCTCTTTGTTTTGTCATCTCTTGAAGCTTGTTGTTAGCTGTTACCATTCATAGGATCACAGAATGCTTTGGGTTGGAAGGGACTTTAAAGCTCATCCAGTTCCAACCCCCTGCCCACGGGCAGGGACACCTTCCACTAGAGCAGCTTGCTCCAAGCCCCGTCCTGGGGACTCTCTTCTGCAAATTTCCTGTATCAGGAGAGTTTTCTTTGCCAGGACTAGAAATTGAGGTGATTCCCCAAAGCATTGTGTTGGTAGCTAACAGATGAAGGGGTCAAGCGAAGACTGCGTGAGTGCATAGAGAGCTGCTGCAAGATCCAGCAGGAGCTCACTAACTGGAACCTTAATAACTCCCTGCAACACAGACATGCCCAGGACACACTGCCCTCAGCATTGTGGTCACCTGCAGGTGATCTCTGTCATCTTCTAGTCACGAGGAGATACAGCCCGTGGTTGCCTGAGGCACCCTGGTTTGATGTTGTCACTTGTATGTGTGCTGACTGCTCTGCTCTTTGTGGTTCTTTCAGATTTTTGATGGCAGAAAGCCCACTGGAGGGAAACTGGAGGTAAAAGTGAGACTCAGGGAGCCCCTCAGCGGTCAAGATCTTCAAACAGTTACAGAAAACTGGCTGGTCCTTGAGCATTAGTTCTGCCTGAGGTAGGAATGCTGCATCCAACGATGGGCTGACAGAACCTGACAGGGGACAGAGGAACTCTGCTTGAATGATGTCTGTTGTTGACATTGACCTAATTACATTGCTCTGGCTTTGGGATCATTTCTCGTTGTATCTGTAGTGGTGAGTTGGCACAGTTTCAGAAATGAGGTTACCCAATCTCTGATCAGTTTATGTACCAAAGATGTTATTTCACAATCACTTGAAACACAGGGAGAGCTTCTAATGTCACCCTTATTTAGAATGCCATTTAGAAAACAAGATCGGTGAGTCTTTTCTAGGAGGGACAAAGCTTTCTGACCATCCCTATTGTTAGCAAAGAACCTTTCAGAGTTAGCAGGGACCCTTCTGCCCCTACCAGAAGTTAGGGAAAGGATTTTTTTTGTCCCATGGAAGTCTGCTTGACTTCATCTGAAAGGGAAGCTGTTGGAGACAGGCTTTCTTCTGGATACTGGAGGCTCCTGGGGATGGAGAAGCTGTACAGTTGAATACAGGTTACCCAAAGAGCTGTGCCTGATGCCTGCTGTGCTCCGATCAGCTACAGAAGAGCTGCCAAAGTAGCTGTGTACTAGCAGGATGGGAAAGAGGGAGGCTTCCTCCTCTTACCAGCCTCTGCAGAAACTGCTTGGTTTGGCAGCTTGTCTTCCTTTCTCAGACTCTGCTTTTTAGGTATCACAAATTCCCTCTTCTTTAAAACAAATCCAAAGCAAATTAACACCAGACTCTGGTGTCTTTGTTTTTTAAGCCATTTCCTCCATAAAGTTACTGAAGGATAAACAGCAGCAGTGCCCCTGCCTGTGCATTCTCTAACTCAGGCCCACTTCCGTGTCTGATGTCTGAAAGAAATTCGGAGTAGTTGGACACAATCACTTGACACCCTGAAACTTTTGGTCCTCACTTCTCCCACAGCCTGTGTTGATAAACCACAGAGGGACAACTGACTTGCTGGTGACAGTCAGTTCTCCCTTAGTGCACTGCAGTCTGGTGTGCACCCCTCTTCCTCAGCATACTGGTTTGCTTTGCACTAATAAATGGCAGTTAAATTAATGGTGATCAGCTTCACGGCCACAGCACCTTTCGCCCATACCCTTGCTTCCCCATTGTGTTAGGATTTACAGACCAAGAGGTCTTGTTTCAGTGCATGAATCTGAATTTGTAGCACCAAAGGGACTGTTTTGCCCTGAAGCCATGAGGGTCAGTGAGCTGCCTGTGAGCTTCATAGTTCTCTGACGGGACACATTTGATGGCCATATCTGCAAGACCAAGTGACTGGACACTTAAGCATTTCCAGTCACTAGAGTGTTTAACAGTACTGCTTCATTGGGTTTTGTAGCTGACCATCCAGAAAATGAATGTCAGCATTTCACATCTAATGTGACCTTGAACTGTGAACATCTGGTAAAAGCTGCATCAAGTAATTCTGGTGTTTTTCCTTTGTTTTTCCCCCAGCTCCACTGGCAAGTTAAAAGATGTGGGATGAACGTCTGCAGAGAGATGCTGCTAGCTGCAAGCACCAAAGATGTTAAATGAATGCACTACTGAACCTAATGTCTATTTTGATAACAGCCATAGTGCTTACTAATAACGTCGGGGCAGATGTAAGGCTCTGGGAGTTTGCTGCTGCAGGGGACTGTCACTAGTCTACACAAAATAGACAGAATTGCCTTAACGTGGGACTACTAATGTAGCACCAGGATGAATGTTACACTAACTATGCACAGTGGTGTGGGAAAAATTTAGCCCCTTCAGAATTCCCTGAGGCAGTGCAAGAACTTTTTGGTGAAGCCACAGGTAAGACCTTTACCAGAATTCATGTTTTCCAGTGTTGTGGGTACAGCCAGCAGTCTGCTACTGCTTCTTCTGTTTCCTTATCAAGGCCTCTCTGATCTCTCTCATTTCTAAACTAGAGAGGGAACTCAGGCAGTGGGTCCCTCTGTGTGTGCCATTGCAGCTCGAGCTCAGTGGGATGCTGCTGTTGAGGAGGAAGGAATGGCAGGCTCCAGAGCAGCGGGTGTGTATAGATGTACATTCTTGTTCTGGCTCCCAGCTGTCTGCCCTGCATGGTCAGTGCAGCCCTGGTACTGTGCCTTCATCCTTTTTCTTTTTAAATGTAAAAAGGAGGGGAAGAGAAAACTAAGTAAGCTCTGACTGCGCTGCTTCCCAAACGTACCTTGTATTTGTACAGAAATAGGCTTTTACAGTTCTTCCAGGTGCTGGGGAAAATAGCCACTCTGTTACATAGAAAACGGGATTAAGACTATTTTCAGGAATGCTTCTGATCAGCAGCATACAACAAAATGGTACCAAATACGTTTGTGTTTTTAAACCTCTGCGAGCTCAGAGAAAGGACTGATCTCAGAGGAGAGGATGTGCCTGCACTGCGGGATTGGAGCCTTTCCTGCACCAGCTCTTTAGGCAGGGCAGGGCATAGACAAGCAGGGTCCAGGTGGGTAAGGGTCAGGCAGCACTGCCTCTGTCTTCCTGAGCAGATGAAGACAATACAGTGTTTAGTTTTTAATTTCAATAAATTTAATATACAAAACTACATGTTGAAAATAAAAATATAATATGCAGTTTTTTGCAGTGTTAACTAACTGAATTTTAAAAGTACAGTTCTTTTTTCTCTAAAACAAGTACTCATTTCTTAACAACATGGTAATTAAGGTCATTTCAAAGGCTATGGTTGAAGCAAACATGTCAGTCACCAGTTGATAGTGTTTTGCACAAACATAATCCAAACCTAAAAGACTTTTGGGGCAAAGGAAGAGAAGAGAAATGATTTTTCACCTCTTTTACTGCATGATTATAACAATGCAACTTAAGGAACTGGAAAGCCGCTGCTGTGGCAAAGCTGGAGAGCAGGCTCTGGAAGGAAGATGGGCAATTTTAGTTTATGGAGTGCTCTTCCAGGAACCAAATCTTGCCTACACTGTGAAGTGTGTCCCAAACCAGTGTGCAGAGGGGAATCAGGAAGTAACCTCAGTCCTGCTCCGCTGCACAAATCCATCGGGAGAACAGGGATTGTGTGAGAGTTTGGGTTTCATCCAGCATGACCCATGGAGTGAGCTGCACCAAGCCAGCCACCTCCTCCCCAGCGCAGAGGTAAGGTCTTGCTCTGATGCCACACTTACTGTTCTAAGCGTATTGGCTGTAGTAGTGTGCTACCTCTTAACTGCCTGGCTGTTGTTTCTGGTGCTGGACCCCAGTTCTCAGGCCACCTTCTGCCAGTGCTGGCTGGGGACAGCCATCATTTGCCATCTTGGGTTTGTCAGACTTTGTTTAAAAAGCCGTAGCTGTTTATTCACAAGTACATTCTGTACATACGCTGCGCTCTATGCATAACACATTGCTATGTGTAGTTACCTTTTCCTTTTCCCAGCTAATACTGTGTATCTGTTAAAAGATCAGCCTCACACTTCCCTTTGGGTATGAACGGGCACCTGTGTTACCCATTTACAGCAAACCCAAAGTAACCCCTGCTGCATCCACCAGAACTGAATGCGAGTAGGGACAGTGCAAGGTTCACCAGAAGTGAGCACCTGTCTCCCCAGATTAACTTTCTGCACAGACAGGAGAAGAAACCTTCATCCCCTTCTGCGAGGCACCCAAACCAGCAGCTCCACATGGCTACGGCTAAACAAACCAAACCCCTAATCCTGCATTCAGCTCTTGCCACAGGTGAGCAGCTTTCCACTGAGAATCTGGAAACACAGTTCCTGTCTCTGACTGAGTCTCAGTTGCAGCTTCTTTCCCTACTAAAGCCCTCTTGGGTGAGACCAGGAGCGCTGAGCCAGGCACAAGTGTTGGGAGCTGCCCACAAAGCCTTTTTTTCAGCAGAACATGCAAGAAAGAGCAACTCTAGACTTTTAGCACGGGTAAGCTTTTACATGGGGCTGCTAAGATGAAGTGCAAGCTGCCTTGTATTACATGACACAAGCATTACACTACAGCGTACAGCCAGGAGGAGACTCAGAGCTGCCCTGGGTGTTACTTCTCTTTAAAAGCAGGACCTACTGGGGAAGAGCAATGAGATAGAACCACACTTTAGGGCTAATACTTCCTCTGCTTTGTAACAGATTTGTAAACAAAGTACAGAATAGCAGGATTGTTCTAGGAGCGATCATAGGAATCTGCAAAGGTGACAGGGTTTTACAGTAAATAGAGAGGAAAAAAGGAAGCTGGCCTATCACGTACACAAAACTGCAGTTTACATAATCCCACCTGCCCATCTGCTCCTTTGGAGGCATAGACCAATGTAGTTATGGCTGGGTAACCTGCCCCTGTCTCTCCAGGGCTACTCCAAATGTCTTTCAACCAATAATCTGGTCAAAATAATGTAAACATGACTTCTGAATGTCTACAGCACAGCCACCAGCAACATGAGGACGAGGTCAGAACGGTGGTCGTAGGTGGTGGTTCTCACATGTCCATCTACAACCAGGACAAGAGTGGAGTTTCACTTTTTATTTATGCCCCAGTGATCTTCGCACCCGTTTGAGCATTTAGAGTACATGACTGTAAGTCTTTAAACATGAGCATTTCTCTAAACAGTAACAGAAGTGTATTAGCTGCAAGGATAGCATAGCCATGTTGTAGTATAGAAGCTGCCCTGATCCTCTGGTTGTTGACAATGCATAGAAGATTTAGAATTATGGAACAACTGTCCCTCCCTCCTCCCCCCACCCCATTCCCCAATAGTGTTAACAAAAAGCTTAATTTTCCAGTTTTAAAGTGCAAATGATTCAGATACAACTGCTGCTGGAACAGGTCTGAACAGAAAATGAAGTCCTCTTATGAGATGTTTTCCAGAATATAAAAGATGAGCTCCATTATGACTGGCCCCTCACTCAACTGACATGCCCCTCCATGAATCACTGGAACTAAGGCACTGTCCAGGTCGTTCATGTATTGAGAGGGCAGTGGCTGTCCATTGCTCCCAGCTTGATAACCAACCTAAAAAATACAAAGTGAGAGGAGGGGGTTTACAGAGAACAGGACACAGGCTGCAGTTGGGTGGGCAAGAGGATGAGCTGTGGGAGGTGCTGTGGCCTCTGCCCCGAAAGTTGGATTTAGCAGGCACTAAAGCAGCTTTTCCCCTTGTTTTTGTTCTCCTTTAGGTTCCCAATGGCCACCTACACAGAAGTACCCTACTGCTTTGTCAAAGCAGATCATTCAGACCTGCAGGAACCGCACCCTGTGTTATCAGATTAACTCAGGCAGTATTTAAAAGCTGGCTGACACCAGGAACACCTCCACTCCAGGGCAAGGCCA
Organism: Psittacula echo; assembly: GCF_963264785.1. Lineage (NCBI taxonomy): Eukaryota > Metazoa > Chordata > Aves > Psittaciformes > Psittacidae > Psittacula > Psittacula echo. The sequence goes on from NC_137740.1 coordinate 7,352,752, forward strand.
TCTCCCTTCCCAGGGAGCTCTGCTCCCTTATCTCTGTCTGTGGCTTCTGCTGCAGAGCACTCCCTAAGGGACCTTCCAACTGCTCCTCTGTCTCACATGCAGTGTAATCTTTTAAGACCACCCATGCTTGGGAATGCTTTGTGCTCACCCAATAATACATTTCCTACACTCCCATCTTCTTATTTCTGGTGCAAAGGCCAATTCAGAGTCTTCTTCAAGCATGTGGCAGGCCTGCAGCTCAGAGGGCTGGGCCTGGATCTCTGGCTGCAGAGCAGGTGCTGCCAACTGGCACATAGGGATCAAGCCTGGTGTTGATTCAGGATAGGCACTAGCTTCCCTTTTTAACAGATGGCCCAGAACACCAAACACCAGTCAGCACCACAACACTGGCATCTGATAGTGGTACTTTTTTAAGCAAGGGAATGGTTGAAGTGTGTATTCCCTTTCTGAGGAATGAACAAGGGAACATGTAAACTGAAACTATTCAAGACTTACTTGATCTGAGTCGAGCGTAACGCGCAGACCCAGCTTAGTCATTCCATCTTCTTTCAGCAGCTTAAGGTGGGGACAGAGAGCTAAACAGAAAGCCTTTGCCACGTTTTCAGTCAGCCTGCTGTGATCAGCTGGGTCGCTCAGACCATTATGTTGCTCATCATTTTCCAGGAAAAACACCTGCAGGAAAGAGGTAACACCAGACACAACCCTTGGCTCTTCTAGCAAATAAGGTTACTGAGACACCAGTTAATCTTTCTACAAATGAAGGCTTAAAGAAGAGCTGTTCAGGGATGAGCAGCAAATGACCCTGACGACAAGACACTTAGGGGGGGAAAAAGCAAACTTCAAAAGGAAAGATTTGAACAGTTGTGTTCTCAAAACCCTGTTCTGGGCAAAAGCCTCACGATGGAAATGCACTATTTATTGCACATAGTTTTTAATCAATACCAGCTTTTAAACAGATGTTAATGTCACAGTTTTACTAGAAGCTACCCCAGCTGAAGATCTGTACTGTTGTCGGTGAACTTGGCTCTGTTGAGCCCCATGGACCTGGGAAAACAGGATACAAAGGGGCAAGCTGCCAAGGGGGTAATGGGGTTCCTCCTGGGCAGGTTAAGAGAAACACTTGAAGAAATCTTTTAACATCAGCATTTGCATGCTGGCAGAGTCACAGGTCCATCAGCAAGGCAAGCAGTTTCTGCAAGTGACTGACACCACAGCACTTCCAGTTTAACCTGCACCAGGTTAGAGAAGGTGGCTCAAAAGACCCACTTTATAAAAACAGTTATTTCATCTCCATTTAAAAGGTTGGGTTTAATACAAATGCAGGTAAAACCCAACTGTCACCTGGGGTAAGACAGTATTTTTCTGGTCCCACTCCCCATGTTCTCAAACCATATGCAAGGAGGTGGCCAGGCCTGAGCATGTACCAGCCACAGGGTATTTTATTCTGCACGATACCACACTGAATGTTACCTTGCAGGGAAGAAAGTTACAACAGGTTTGGTTTGTTCTGAAGAATTTACTGCTTTAATTCTGGTGAGCGGGGAGAGCAGGTCGAAAGCAGCAGAAGGTTGGAGTTGCAATCCCAAAAGGCCAAGTGTTGCTTTACATGCAGCTTGTTTTGACTCACCTCTGTCCACCGAATGACCTTTCCATTTGCCTTGTACTCTGAGCCGTGAAATATCTTCACACTTGTTATGGACTCCATTGATTTGCCATCAATAGGGCTCACAACACTGAAAGGGAGGGAAAAGGGTAAGTTCAGACTCAGCAGAAGACATGAGCTGAACAGAGAGCACTGCAAAAGAGAACTACATCAGAATCAAAGGGCAGCTGTGCTGCTGCACCTGAATCCTCAACTGCCTCACTGCAGGGGTTTTCATAACTGTTCTGCAATTGGAACTGCTACAACACAGCAACTTTTCCCATCAGCTTAATGGGGCACAGACCAAAATTACCCTCAGAAGGGAACCCAAAGGCTTAAGACTGCCAAAACCAGTGATCTTAATTGCAACTGCTAATTGTGAGGATGCTGCTGGGCCTGGAGCTTCAGCAGGAGCAGCCTTGTGGGAATGGGCTCAGAGCTGAGGCAGCATCCTCCCTGCAGCCCACCCTGGTCAACATGCACAAACCAGGTGCAGGAGGGATCTTCCTGCAGGTTTTCAGCAAAGCTTTGTACCAGAGCTGAGACCTCAGAAGGTGCTAACACAGCAATAAGGCATGGGTTTTATTCATTTGTAACAGTGTACGCCAGCAATACCTGAAACACTACTTACACAGCCCAGAACTCGATCACAGAGCCTAAGACTGACCTGAAGAGCCTGAAACTACTCTTCCTTCTAAATGCTGACTCCTTAAATGTACCCCATCACAACAGCACTTTACTGCCATAAACCTCTTTTTTTTTGTCTAAACTATGAAGAATCCAGATACACCGCTGATGTTCAGTGATTTCATTTCCAGCATTACTTAATGCAAACTAAGCACCAGGAGAGCGAAGTGACCACAATATGCAGGGTTCAGCACTGACTGCTGGAGACAGATTAGTGGTTTCCAATAACTGGATATTAGCAATGGCAAAAAATCCATAGCATAGACAACTTTCTAGACCGATGCCCCAAAGCTCTGGTACCTCCATTCCATTTTCATTACATTTAATTGCATCTTATCACTCAAAATAGAGGCACAGACTTGTAATCCCTATTGATTTGAAGACTTGTGCACCTTATAAGAGCAATTAAAAGTTTTCACAAACACAGGCAGTCACCATTCAATGTCAAGTGGTTGCTCCTCTGCTTACCCCTTACTGAAGTTTTTATCATCTTCTACCCACTGAATATGAACGTGTTCCTGAGGATCTTCAGCATCTACTTTGCCACATGTAATGGTGAAGTCTTTCATCTCTCTCAAGGCCTGCCTCAAAGAGTCCATGTTCTCAGCGGTTATCTGGACCATCACCCCATCTAGGGAACCAAGAAATCCTCATAAGCCAAGATAAGCCACACTGAACAGAGCCTATGTAGAAAAAGAAACAAAAGTCCTTCCTCTTTTTCCAACAGAAAGGTTAAAACATCTAGTACAGGAGCCATAAGCAGCAATGCTACATAAGATCATTTCTGAACTCTCAGATTCCTAAAACACGGCACCGATGAGTGTTGACTAGGGTCACACATGGATGAGGGAAGTCCATCTACCAGGGGAAGTCAGCTACAACAACAGCCACATTAGTTTGCCTCAGAACATGACACCCACTCTAGGCAGCCCTCAGGAGCCCCATGTCCTTCCATCCTTCCTGCTGTCACCTCTGCTGGCACTGGAAGCAGCACTCCAGTGTGACAGGAGCTTGTGAGAAGTCAGTCCTTGCCAGACAGTGGCAAATTATACAGATTTTGATTGGGTCAGTCTAAATTACCACAGAAATAGCTTGAGAATGAAGCGCTTCCCCTGTGTACAGCCTCCTTGCCTGAATCCACCTGTACCTCTGTCTAAAAGAGGTTAAACTAAACATTAAACCACTACCATTAAACCACCAGTTTAGACACAGAAAATGGTGCAAAGACCTATAGATAGTGACTTACACCAAGAGGATGACCACTCACCCATGGACCGCATGCTGATTTAGCTGCCAACTCACAAGCTGGTGCAGCTGAAGGAGCTCCTGCTCATCAGTGGAGCCGTGCTGACTGACTGCATGCGTGGGCTTCTCGCATACCTCACTCGCACTGTAAGGAGCACACTTAAAACATTCCTGCCTGCACTGTCACATCTGCAGTGAGGTTAGACTACAAAGTTCTGTCTCAGCTAATGAGCAGTAACAGTTTTCAATGCAGTGTGTGCAGTCGGGGTTTGTCTCTGTGATACGACAACTGGTGAAAGAGGAACAAACCACATCAGAGAGGTACCAGCTCAACAATCTCAACTTGTTGTGTTCTCACCTGCCCACATAAAAGCAGATAAACAATGCACATCCCTAATTGTGTGTAAAGCAGAGCTATGTGGGAACAGAATAAGTTCAGCAGGGCTTCCTCTCCTGGTCTGTGGAATACACATTCCATAGTTCATAGCTTCACAATGTCCTCATTCAACCCAAACCAGTAAACTGGCCAGAGGCTCACAAGCCAGGTATTTCCTATCTTACCCTCATATTCTTGTGTCCCTGTCCAACATCTGGACAAGTTCCTCCTCATTAAAGGAAACAGGGGCTTTGGGGTTTTTTTGCTAAGAAATAGGTTAAAGCTGAAGCAGCAACATGATTCAAATGCCCAAGGCGTACCAGCAGAGCCCTGCTAACCACAGAGCCAAGCTGCATGTGGTTAGCATAAAGCAGTATGCTGTAAGCAAGCAGTTCAGTTCTTACCTTCTACTATACTGGATTTGGCAAGGTAGCCTGAAGAGGATTTTAAAGCTCCACTGAACACAAAGAAGCTGGCACCGGTCACTGCAACAACAACAACAACAACAGGAGTGACTTAGTGATGCTTTCATCTAAACAATGCCTTACACGAGCATCAGGTAATGCAGCCCTAGCATCCAGAAGTGATTAATCAAACACTGCTTAGAATTATGGTGACTTTAATGCACCTCACAGGCTGATGTATGGAAGGCCAAATCACCCAGTTATTTTACAAACTGGAAAAGAGTTTTTCTCAACCTTAATGAATGCTCGTATTTCATCACTCTCCCCATACACACCTGTAAGATTTAGGACTATTAATTTAGGGTAACCAAGTACATAATTACCTTCTAAATGTTCCCATACAGCTGGCAAGGCCACAGCTCAAAGCTACCTGATTTAAAGGTAAAATGCTCTTAAACGATCACTGAGCATCATGAAATTCCTGATGGAAATCCCTCCTCTTGTCACTTACGTAAAAGTCAGAAAAGCCCATCAGTCCCAATATACTCACTGGAGTGACTGGGCATACTTGCAAAACATAAAAGCTGGCCTCTGTCTTGCTTGTTCTCATTTAGAGATAGTTCTTTGCCAGAAGTTTTCCCCAAACCCACAGTATTTACATTCCCAGCACAGTGCTGCTGCAGCCTTTCAGCCTCTAACAAAAATAAAGCCTGGAAATCAGATGGTCTAATTGAACAAATGTTTCTTGAAACTGCATTATTAAAATGCTGCTGTAGTTGGTTATTCCTATTTACCTTTCTCTCAGACTAAACCTAAGCTTCCTCCTTTCTCATAGTATAGGATGAGCACAGGCAGCCACAGCCCCACCTGTGGTCTCCAACTGTGCTAACAACACCTCTCATTAATAATCTAGAGATGTTGCCTAAGCCAGCTAGAGCACTGTGACCTCTGGAGCAGCACAAGTCCTGGCCTATATTGTGCAAGCAGCGTTACTACATTTGCAAGGGAGGAAGCTGTTGTGTGCTTTATTCTATGTCTGCTTGATCTATGCAGTTGCTAGAGCACCTCTTGGACAAATTCAGAACAGCACTGTTGGCCTAGAGAGGCAGGATGTGGACTGTACCCAGGATGCAAAGTGCACAGTGTGCTCCCTGACATCCGAGATCATGGGTTGTGTGAGGGGAATAAAACACCAAGGGGGTGAAGGGCAGACAGAGCAACATGTTCCTATTCCTTGCATTGCGCTTGTCTAACTCCCAAAGCTGCCCAGCAATCAGAATTGTTTTCTCAGTGTCTAACAAACTCAGTTACATGCAGACAAACCCAGTTCTGACAGGTAACACAAAGGCCAAAGAGGGTCCAGCCTCCTCATGAACCCCCATTCTCACCCTTCCTCGGCTGGTTATGGATGCTGATGGCCTGTGTCTGGTAATTCCCGTCGTCGTTCTGAACACACACCAGATGTGAGTCTGCTTTCTCATTGAAGCACGCTCCCCCTGCTAGGACATGCTCGTTGGATTTGTTCATGGCTTTCATCATCTGCAAACAAAAAGGTTTATCATTTCTACCCTGCTTGTCAAGCGCTACCATAAATAGGGGATTCTTGGAACAGTTCAATTGAACAGAGCACTGACAGCAAGCTTCTCACCAGTGCTCGTATTCTCATGTCAGATTTTAGCACTCAGAACCATAAGCTGCTTTTGAAAAGAGGGTTCAGGTCTTGTCCTGTTTAGATGCTTTAAAGTACCTTTTATGTAATTAAGATAAATGGTATAAGGGCCCAGCTGAGCTATACAGGCTGCAAAAGCTATTATCACTAGCTAGTTTAGAATGATCCATTCACAGGAAAACATATTAGAAAAACACTGAGAGACAAAACCTGGCTTTTTTTACACAACTACAGTTGCTTATAATATAAATCCTGTTGCTCCCCAGTTCAGTGACAGATGGACACTGAGAGTTGTAGCATTTAATCCTGGTTGTGCCTAGACCAGCTACCAAAGCTTTAGCATCCCTGTGCTTCACCTGTGTGAACTGCAGAAATTGAGATCAAAGTTGCCAATCTGAAGACTTTTTAAAGAGATCTGAACCACAAACATCCAGAATAATGTTAATTCTCTGCAAAGGAGGCCTCCAAAACATCTGTGATGCATCTGCACTTCAGTCTTGCTGATTATCGTCTATCACACCCAGTTACATGCCTTGACAAATGTTCTTGTAAGTTACAGTTTCTTTCCTTTTCTCCTCTCTTCCTCTTCATGGGAGCTCAGACTATGAGGTTTTTATCCAAACTAAAACTGAGGGAGTCACTTATCTATGCAGTTTGCTTCAAACCCAAAAAATCATGTTTGCTTAAACCCTTATGAGAAGGAAAATGCTGAGTTATTTGACATCTCCTAACAGCACTCCCATCCTCTGTAGCTGATAAGCATGCACGCTACACACAATGCATTTATCTCTCTCAGTCTAACATAAAGCCTTAATTATAGTGTCAGGAACATTAGCTGATGCTCACTATTGACAAATGTGCACAGGTGAAATGTTTGGGGAGAAAACTTAATTAAGATTTCACATCAGACAACAGTGTATTTCATTATCTAGTTCACCATGTCGTGCTCCAGAAACAAGATCAGAGCTCAGCAGCAGCTTTATGGGGCCTTGTAGTTGTCTTTAGGATAACAGAAAACAAGTGGACATGGCAGGGGAGTGGAACTAGATGAGTTTTAAGGTCCCTTGCAACCCAAACCATTCTATGGTGCTATGGCAACTGTGCTTTGGAACAAGGCAACTGATTAGAAAATGAGCCACCTTTGCTGAGGGACTAAACAGGCAGCTAACTATCACTGTAAGCTGCAGAAAATTTAAATGATTTGAGGACAAAAATATGTATTTCATAGAAAAACTATATATTAGTGTTTGTTAATTGCAGACTAAATCTCATGCACTGATTAGATGTGGAGAATTCAAAGTGAGTTTTTCACTTTCTAGATAGCTTGAGTGACACACTTCTAATTAAATACTGCTTTTCATGGGGAAGAGATGAAGGTCTTGTGGTTTAATTCATCTTCATTCAAACTACCTTCAGATGAAAAAATTCTAGTAATTCGATTTTCCATCTTGATTGCAAGTACCTGCAGTATTGCGTTCAGCTCTGCAGCCCCCAACACAAGAGGGGCATGGACCTTTTGAAGCAAGCCCAGAGGAAGCCATGAGGATGATCTGAGAAGCACCTCCGCTATGCAGACAGACTGAGATAGCTGGGCTTGGGCAGCCTGGAGAAGAGAAGGTTCTGGGGAGACCTGAGAGCAGCTTCCAATGCCTAAAGAGGCTACAAGAAACCTGGAGAGGGGCTTTTGACAAGGGCCTGTAGTGACAGGACAAGGGCAGTAGCTTTAACCTGACAGAGGGGAGATTTAGATTAGATATTAGGAAGAAATTCTTCCATGTGAGGGTGGTGAGACACTGGCCCAGGGTGCCCAGAGAAGCTGTGGCTGCCCCATCCCTGGCAGTGTTCAAGGCCAGGTTGGACGGGGCTTGGAGCAAGCTGCTCCAGTGGAAGGTGTCCCTGCCCGTGGCAGGGGTTGGAACTGGGTGAGCTTTAAGGTCCCTTCCAACCCAAACCATTCTGGGATTCTGTGATTCTATGGATAACTAACACTTACTTCATTTAAAAAGTGGAATCTTTGCTTCACTCTGGAAGGGGAATCCAAGCATGGTGCAGAGATTTTGCTCAGCTGCCTAACACAGCAGCATCCTCACTGCACAGCATAGTGTAGTTTCTAACACAGGACCAAAGCTGACACGCTCATCAGCATAATGCACAGCTAACACTCACTGAGCTGCACCCTGTGTGCCAATCCCTATGTAATTCATGCAAACTTCACTGATCTCTTCCATTACCTCACAGCTGCATCAAGAATTAATATACCTTTTAACAGACCCTTTATCTTCCTGCTTCAGCAGTTTCATCTTTTACAAACCTCACATAAGAACTTCTTCCTTTATTTCAATTTATTTCTTTGTTCTTACTGTTATTTTACTCAAATGCTTCTTGCAGAGAAACTCTCTTGAGATAAAACCGCATTCTGCTCTGATACTACAAAACCGCACAAATATCAGTTTGCCCAGGTGATTTGCTCTCACCCCGACTGCTGACTGGTTTCAAAATACCAAGTTACCCTCTCCTATTTAGATAGAACATGAAATCAATCACTTTCTCCAGTGTTCTCTTTCACTGTTGTTCAAATCCCTTCTCATGTAGTTTTCAACAGCACCACACATCCTAAAGACTCCAACTGATTCTGGCACACCAGAAATCAAGGATAAAATTTAGATGTTGAGAGAAGTTTTACATAAAATAAACCAAGCACTTATAAATGCTTTGAGTATGCACACACAACATAAGTGAGGAAAGCTAATGCACTTTTTCTTCCTAGTTTACCTCAAGTTCATCAGCTTATTTGCTCAAATGAAACCAGTATTACACTTTGTATGTCAACGGGTAAAAACCTGAAGAAAAAGGAGTCTAAGAGTTTAATTAATACTAAACTGAACAGCATTTGATGGAGAAGCCAACCTCCCTCACTTTCCAAAGATGTCTGCATCCTGCATTTCTCATTTGGGCAGTTTTCCCTAGTGGTAGTGAATAAAATAAAATGCCTTTAGATCCCAAGTCCTCCAACCACAAAGAAGCTGCACACAAATGCATTTCTTATAAGCATTACCTCATTATATCTGTTGCTGGGGATTTTGATGCTGGTTTTTCTGACTTCCATATCAACCACTAAACCTTGGACAACAGGCAGCGTGTATTGGTAATTTCTGAAGTCCTGGTAATTAAAACATGTTTTTAAAAGTTAGGCAAGATCATCATCATTAACACTGTAGTTTCATAACTATCCTGGTGACTACTAGTTAGCTCATTAAAACAATTGTAATCAGTGATTGACAGGCAGGGAGGGATGCAGACATCACAGCTTGTAACCTATATAATGGAAGAACGCAAATGAAAAAGCCTCATCATGACTGCTAAGTCATTTCAGTGATTTTCTTACATCAAAATTAATATTCTCCAGCCTTGAATGTCATCACTGTAGGTAAGAAAATTTGCTCTCTGTATGCTGTTACATTACTGGATATTAGCTTTTCTAGCAGTGAGATTAAGTCGCACATCAAAGAGAATTTTCTATATTGGAAGCATTAGCAAATTAGGAAGAGCTAATAATTCTGCTTCATTTGAAGTGCTGTATAATCAGAGAGCTGTGACTGCACACTGTGATGACCTAGCACTTCTGAGGAGAGAATTCAAGCAACTAACACACTTGTTTCCAGATCCAAACACCAGTGGGTCCAGTTTTGGATGCTGATTTGGGTACCTTGTTACAATTCACCGTGTTGTTGAAAGCTAGCATCCAACATCATGCAAATTCACCCAAATGCCCGCTATTTTCCTCTTCTCACCTTCTAAACTTGCCTACTACTACACACAACAGGAGTACAGTTCTCCCCACATTGATTCATTCACACTGATGGAACATGCAAATTGAGTCTCAGCACTTACTGCAAGAAGGTTCATGATGGTGTGTCCAGTCTCTCCAAACAAAGGTTTGCGGAATCTGACACTAAAAAGTGGGCATGGATAAACTAGGATGAAAGAAAACAGAAAAAGGTCAGACTGAAATTAACACACTGAGATTCTGCAAAACCAGACTCGCATACAATCTCTCTAGTTCAATATGGTAAGCAGCAGCAAAAGGAGAGCCTGGAAGAAGGCCAGTTTAAAAAGCAAAAGCGAAGAAGGGTTTAACTTTCTAATGCTCCTTACATGTGTGTCATGGTTCCTTGTCCACCACACTAGAAACAGTAAGAATTATGTGGGATGCTTACAAGTGCCACGCTGCAAGACTGAACCTAGTGACCTGGACATTGACTGCAGAGATGACCTTCCTAAATGCTTTTCTCAGCCCACTTCTTGGAAATAGCTTCTTCCTTTCTTATGACCATCGTGCTGCTCTCCACTATAGCACCATAAGCTTTTAGCTTCTGTGGCTGATGTGTGTGACATTGAAGTGATAATACAGATTCTTTCATTTTCTACATTCATGTTTTCCTAAGAACACGGCAAATTCTCTACAGGATTATGTCAAAAGCAATTAAAAGGACATTTATGGTACGTCAGCAATGCAAACCATCCACATTCCTTGGCTGACTTAGCCATCCTTGTAAAACATCTATGATGCAATTCGAAGTGTAGTGTATGGATCTGGCTGCATGACATTATGTTGCAGCAGAAGCCATAACAATGCTTGAACCATGACTCACACAGTAATACGTAATGCCAAGGTTTTCTAAACAGATGTTTGAAGGAAGGTTCCTAAACTACCCTCAGGCAAACACTCAGCCTGATTTCCCAAAATGCCACGCATCTTCACAGTTCACAGTGTAGCCAGAAGGGGCTCAGCAGGTTTGAATAACATCATCAGGATTTCCTGAGGGAAATAAGCTCCAGCTTCTGCTCACTGATGCGGTATCTGGACAGCATCACAGCTCCTACATACACACCATACAGCTGACCAACTCATGCCCAGTGTCCTGAGGCACCAAGAAGTGCTGAATGTCCCATGCCTGCCACCCTGGCTGCTTATAGCAGCTCAGCTACATCCCAGATGCATAAAATACCCCAAGACTGAGCTGTGTGATTGATCTGCTGATGCTCAGCAGGCATTTGCTGGACATGCAGCAACTCACAGTGACTCCTGCATCTGATCTGCTGCACAGCCAGCAGTGCTGGGCAAATGGCTGAAATCTGACATTCCACCAGAAAAGAGGATGTATACAAGGACACCTGGGACACAAATGCAGCCCCTTCCCAGAGGGGACTGAGCAAGTGACCTGCAGTCACACCTGTCACAGCACAAGTGAATATCCCTAAATCCAAATCACAGCTATAGAATTGCTTTGGTTGCTGCCCAACATACTCCAAGCAGGTACTTCTGTTGGCGAGTATCATTTGTTTCTGTGCTAAAAAACAGATGTCACATCCAAAATATGAGCATCTTTGTTTGCTTTTCTAAATGTTGATGGGAATAAATACGCTGCTTAAAAACCTCATGGATATACACAAAAACATACACACCTTTAACACTGTTTCTTCTGACAAGTTCAGCCTACAGCCCTCATCCTCAGAAGGCAAATTTTGAAGATTTCCCTTTTCCTCTCCAATGACATAGGCATTTTATAAATAAATCCCAACATTCCCTAAACATCTCAAGTTAAATTTGCAAATCCCTAGAAAGCATATTCTGAAACTTAGTTTGTTAATAAGTCATGAAAAGGTTTTGGAGAGAAATGAACAGGCCATTTTCATAATAATTCAGATTTATAAGATGCTCCAATTAAAACTGCAGATGAGCCCACCAGGGTGGACAGATATCCAGTGTTTGCTCCAGCGATGGCAAATGTCTTTGGAAAAAGATCTGATCCTAACTTCATGCTATTTTCATGCTAACTGCAATGATTTTGTTCAGCTGAAACACTTTCTCCTTTGCAGCAAACTGCCAGGTCAGTTGCCCCTGCACACATATTGTTACCCTCTGGAAAACGAGTGTGGTTCTAAACACCTAAAAGCAAACACTTCCATTTCAGCATTGAAAGAACATCTCTCCCTTATCCTAACTACACCAGCTAAATCAGATTGTTCTGCACATAACTGTCTTTCAGGTCACTCACTGGACTACAAGCAGCTGCTCAGACCTAGATTTCTCTCCACAGAAATCTCCCTGATCAGCCAGTACAGTTGTAAATAGACTGCAAGTCCTATCACCACCTCAGTACTGCTGTGCTATTAGCTGCATGCAACGTGGGCATCACACACAATTTATACTTGCCTGTTTAAGCTTGTGTGTCTTTGACTGGTAACAATCTAGGGCTGGGTGTGCACTCTACACCAGAATACGTTCTCCTGCAGAAATAACTGCAGCTGAAGGAATGCATGTTACTTACGTCTGTATTCAGCTCCAAGTCTCAACATCAGCCGAATGGGGAACACTTTAGCCCAAGGAGTCTCCCATTTCTGAATGAGGATGCCAAACAAGTACGGTGGGGTTGGGAGCACCAGGTCTTGCAGGGACTGATATGTAGCTGCCACGTACAAGAACCCTCCGTGTTCTTTGCTTCCAAGGAAGCTCTGGCTGAAAAAGGAGTGTCCCAGGTTGCCAACAATGTTACCTAAGAAGAAAAAATGCTCATTACTTCACTAGATTGAGAGCTATATCAAGAATACAGAGTTTCCCAGAAGGGGAAAAAGTCCATATTAAACTCACCTTGTTTCCTGAACCATTAATATCTATTAATCACACAAGAAACAATGATCTGCTGCACAAAGGGGCTCAGGTTACATCCTATACAAAAGTGTGTAAACTGTTATGCAGTAACTGCTGCAGACTAAAGCCACCAAAGCCATGGCATTTCTGGTTGATCCACCATTGGTGACACATGCACTCAGTGACTATCGCTGGCAGGAAGGCAGGATTTGTGGGAATACATGCACATACCTTGATTTCTGCACCTGACTGAGAAAGCCATGCCTGCAAGTGTTACCAGGACAGTACTTACAGGCACAGACTTACCACCTCTCCCAGGACAGCAGGGAGGGAGACCAGTGATCTGCCTGTTTCAAGTGGTAAAGGCAGTGTAACAGAGGGGATGATGCATCCCAGGGATAGCCAGGGAAAGGAAGGATGGCTCAGGCCAGTACTGCTGCCAAGGAAGTGGTACCTGCAACCTCCCCCTAGCACTACAAGAGCACCAAAGAAAGCCTGTTTTCAGTGTCTGGCAGATATTCAAGGGGTTTCCACTGCAGAAGCTGCTGTTGACTGAACTTTTAGATCTAGCTGTGATTAAAGGAGAGCTGTGAACCTGATCAAACAATTTGTGCCCACTGGTTGTCCCTCTACTTAAGCAAAGTGCTGGGGTGCCTGCTCAGACACTCACCGAAAATCTGGGTCATTTTAAGAATTACACAAAAGAGTGTTTATTTCATTAGTGTACTTAATGTAAAACACAACTGAGAGAGACACAGGGGAGAAACACCACTGATTTTTACTCCCATTTTTACTCTTTGATGCTCTCAATTTCCAAAAATGTTTATTCTAGAAGGGCTGAATGACTCTGAATGTTGATTAGATTATTATAGCATCTAACACAGCATTTAACACTGAAGCAAAGAACCATGGTGTGATGCCTTTTATCAAATGACAACAGCATGCAAATAATGTACAGAACATCTGATCACAATTCTCCATAGGAAGATGTGAATATTAACAGTGCTGATTTGCTCTCAAAGAAGAACACAAGCAATTTCAGAGCTCATGGTGTGGTTGATCACACCACGCATGAGGAATCACATGGGTCTGAGATACTCATGCAGACCTCCTGGACTTCCGCAGCAGTCCCAGGCTTTCCCACATGCAGACAGAGATAGGTAAGCAGAATTTCCTGTTCCTTCTCCACCTCCACCACCACATAATTCACCACCTTATGAAGTTTAACCATGCCAAGTACAAGGTCCTACACCTGGGTCGGAGCAATCCCAGGCACAGCTACAGGTTGGGCAGAGAAGAGATTCAGAGCAGCCCTGCAGAGAAGGACTTGGGGGTGTTGGTCAATGAGAAAATGAACATGAGATGGCTTCAGTGTGCGCTCGCAGCCCAGAAAGCCAACCGTATCCTGGGCTGCATCAAGAGGAGCGTGACCAGCAGGTCGAAGGAGGTGATCCTGCCCCTCTACTCTGCTCTCGTGAGACCTCACTTGGAGCATTGTGTGCAGTTCTGGTGTCCTCAACATAAAAAGGACATGGAACTGTTGGAACAAGTCCAGAGGAGGGCCACGAGGATGATCAGGGGACTGGAGCACCTCCCGTATGAAGACAGGCTGAGAAAGTTGGGGCTGTTCAGCCTGGAGAAGAGAAGGCTGCGTGGAGACCTCATAGCAGCCTTCCAGTATCTGAAGGAGGCCTACAAGGATGCTGAGGATGGACTCTTCATCAGGGACTGTAGTGACAGGACAAGGGGTAATGGGTTCAAACTGAAACAGGGGAAGTTTAGATTGGATATAAGGAAGAAATTCTCTACTGTGAGGGTGGTGAGGCACTGGAATGGGTTGCCCAGGGAGGCTGTGAGTGCTCCATCCTTGGCGGTGCTCAAGGCCAGGTTGGACAGAGCCTTGGGTGACATGGTTTAGTGTGAGGAGTCCCTGCCCATGGCAGGGGGGTTGGAACTGGATGATCTTAAGGTCCTTTCCAACCCTAACTATTCTATGATTCTATAAAGGAGTGTTTGTATTTGAACTTAAGGCAGGCTCCAGCATGCACATCAACTGGACAGTAACTGAAAGGTTTCTCCCTTTTACACAAGACACACACACACTAGGTTTTAAGTACATAAAAACATGAGTCACGAAAGTGCAACTCTGACACCCTCAGTAATACAAGTATGGTATTCAAGCTAAGCCTTCTCTATTTTTATGCTGCAAAACAGCCTAAAGATCATACACAAGCATTTAAAAATGCAAGAAAAATAAACACAGGAGGTACTGTTTTGGCCAGCAAAGGAAAGGATAACTGATGAGTCCTTTCAGATCCGCCCTTACATCAAACCTCTGTGAAAGTCTCAAATGACAGCACCTCTCCACAAAGCCAGCACAGCATGACAATAACACAGCTGCTCCTGCCCTGCTCTAGAGATGTGACCATGCTACTTTGCACCCCTCCAAACAGACCACCTTGGCACAACCACCACTGAGCATTACCTCCTTCACATGACCTTGGCATCTCCAGCTTTAAATATTGCTACTGGCAGGTCTTTAAGCAAAAGGCTCCTTTTACACTCCAGCTAACAAAGAAGCTCAGGGCTTTCCCTGCTATCCAAATGTGTGGGCACCTTAGTGGATTTTTTCTGGTCTGTACCCACAAGGTGTTGCATAAACTGAGTTCTCAAGTTCTCTATTACAAGGTTGCTTCAGCAGCACAGGCACCCCATGGCAGGGTGCAGCTCATTTGTACATTGCCACTGTCCTGTGAAGTTGGTCTGGTCATTTTACAGATGCACACACAGAGCTGCCACCATCGACCCAGATCATATTCCAGAACCCTTACAGTGGCTACAACTTCTGCAATGCTCAGCAGAGCATACTTGATCAAAAGTAGCTACTGGTCAAACCGAAGGACTAACGTGATTAATAGACCCACATCAAATGCTGTCAGTTGCTGAAAAGCATTGATCCTGCCCATGTGCAAATACCTTTCCCTGTCAGCCTGTGCTATGACACTATTGCTTGCTCAGTGAATACACTGCTAATGCACCAACTCAGGCATCATGCTGGTGAGTGCAAACCAATGTATCAATTAGTGCTCATGGAAAAGATTTTCATGTATCTAAAATAGCTGCTGGCACTTCTCTATCTCAGCACCACTCGTTTGCTTTTGCAGTTCCCACCTACCTTCACTAATCTCCTCTTCTTCATTTATAACTTCCTTTTCCTCTTCCCATCTGTTCTTACCCAAATAGAAGTTACAGGGCCTGATAGTAAAATTACTTAGTGAGGTTCTCGCTTCCAACAACATGACCATAATAATCCTTCCTAACATCAAAACGTTTGAAGCATATGAACTGCTAAGCTGAACTGAATTGTGCACCCTTTTCTGAAGCACCTTCTATGTGAAAGAGGCTAGGCAAAGTGAAGCTGTACAATGCCATACAGCTCTGAGACGTGTGATACTGCCCACTGGGATGACAAAGCAATCAGACATTTCCACTTGTGACTGATGCCAAGTGCTGCAGCAGAAGGGGACGGCTACTTATGTTTTCCGTTCAGGAGATGGAGCTTCAAGGCTCCAGGCTTGGGATGCCTTAACAGTAATTTTTTCAGCCAACAGAAACATGAAAACCCCCCTCAGAGTGGAATCTGCAACTCAGCTTTTCAGCACTGCGCTACCATAAGCCACAGCATTCACTGTAAGTTACTCCTTTTGACATATGCAACTGTTCCAGTGCAAACTCCAATAGGTTACCACTAGCAAAAGGAGAAACCATTGGGATTAGGTAATTGTGCTGCAATTCATTGTTTATAAGAGCATGCAAGAGCCTGCTGAGTGGAGAGCATGGGAAGAATCAAGCGTTTTCCTGCACATCTCTCTAGTGCCTTTTTTCAACCAGCAAACCCAAGTCAAAAAAGCCTCTCTGGCCTTCCAACTTGTCCCACAAACATTTCTGCACTGACCAGGGCCTGTCAGCCTTTCCTGCCATGTCTCTGAAGGTGGTTCCAGGTCAAGGCCCCACTGATAAGTTGCTGTTACCAGCCTGACATGGTCAAACCCAACCCACTGCACTGTTACACATTTTAAGCTGAGAACTGCGTTTCAGAAGCTCAGAGGAAGTGTGGCTCTCAGAAAAGCTTTCAAGCAAAGCTACCCTTCTCAAAAGCATGTAATTTACAAAATATCACAACTTCCTTTCTAAACAAGTAATCTCAGAGTGAACAGAGAGGTGCTCTTCCTTATATTAAGTTCCAGCACCTGACATCAGACAACTGACATTATTTAGAAGTGCCTGAAGTGTGGATGATGCATCTAAAGCAGCTCTGCAGGAGGTCAGTACTTACTCTCTTCTCAATTATGCTGGGTTACCCTTGACTTTAAATCCTAAGCAGCTCCATAAAGTCCTTTAAAAAAAAATCCCATGCTTTATCCACTGATGTGACTTTCTCTTCAGTCATGATCCATGCTGTTTTGAATTCTTCACCTAAGTATCTTGCCCTGATGAACAATATACTTTGCATATCAGTCTGGCAATCCCCTCTGGACTCAAATAAAATAGTTTATACCAGGAAAGATAAAGAAAATAGATTCCTGCATTTGTTTATTGCCCTCAATATATAGTGAAGCCAGTTAGGTGCATTTATCAAAACCAGTAAGCTTAGATTCCTTATACATGCTTCATATCTTTTGGTTAATCCCAGATCAAAAAGCATCCAGTCTCAGGGAAGGTATCAAATGTGGCTTGGGCATCTGTACGGCCTCATTCCATTGTCATCAGTAACAACCAAGAACTGCCAAGTACCAAACCCCATGCCAGCATCCTGAAAACCCAAGTGTCTCAGTTCTGTAGCAAGAGATGCAAAGCAATATTCACCTGGGAACAATCCTGCCAGATGGATTTTCCTCAAGAGCAAATGACTACAAACCCTGTCACTACCATACCAAGAGCCACAGAAAGATACAGAAGAGACAAGACCATGAATGCAACTTGATGGCACATCTGTAGCAGATGCCAACATTGAGAAAACACATGAAACTCAACATTCAACATTCTGACCATGCTCAGCATCTTTTTATTGAAACACATCAGCAAGTTATTTGTATAGGCATGGGACATAATGCTTCTCTTACTATCACCGTGAGTAGCAGCTACCAGCATCCAAAACTTCCTCAGACTATTTCTGCAGCAGTCTTCCAATCAATCACTATCATACCTTATACAACGTTTGATTTTCCACATTACACTTGCAGGGGTATATTACTCACTCAGTTAATCTGTTCTCTGTTCAGAACATCTACATGGGCTTCTTTATACATCTAGTCTGTATTAGCTACCACCTTATTTAATTAAAATCAGGCTGGGTAAAATCCACATAAGACTGTGACTGGGACAGATCCATCCCGACCCTGAATATCCCCAAACCCAGGGCAATTACAAAGCTATTTCAAGCAGTTGCCAGATTTGCATTTTCACTACAAAAGTGACAGTAGCATTTATTGTATTCCATCAAAGAGCTAATGCACTAGGGCGTATCTGGCAGCTCTATATTGACACATGCAACTGCTTCAAAGTACCCATTCAGACAGACAGAAGTTCTCATTTTTCCATTCACTAGACCTCCTGCCAGGCTTATAGCCAACAGACAAGGATAATCACGGGATTACTACTACAACAGTACAACTACTACAACCACAACAGAAATCATTAGCTTCCCATTTCCAAACAAGAAAAGCAGCACAGTGGGCAGTTTGATGACAGAGGGGCCAGAGGAAAAATAAAGTGATGGGAACTGAACAGCAATTAATAGTTGCCTTAATTAACAGCTTTACAATCTATAACTCACATGCATACAGCCTATAGTGAAAAATGCCATTTTTCCTTCAAAACCTCTCTGTTGTTTTACTGTTATAAAGTCCTAATACCAGACCATAGCTTGAGGTTGAGGACTTCCAAGTAACAAAACTAAGGAAGGTTGGTGCTGCAGCAGCCTGGCATCTTACCCATGCTGAAACAGGAGATGAATCTGAAGGACAAACTGCAAAGCATTGAGTGCAGACTAAATGCCCCTGCCTGCAGATCTGGAGGCTGAGCTCTGCTGCTGTCACTACCTGCACATGCAAGAACCATGCTCTGAAAGCAATACCTAGCACAGAGGAAAGGACTCAGCCTCAAGAAACAAGTTATTCCCCAAGGAAAGCAAAAACATCTGCACATACAAGTCTGTACTTCTAGGCTTGAATGCAAAATTCAAACTTGAGCAAGAAAAGCTGATAGATATGACTCATGAAAAAATAATGTGCTATAGATATGGGCTTTAATTAAATAAACAAAAAGGGAATGTTGTGTTTTTCAGCAGAAAACAAAACCAACAAGAAACCCCAAACCACTCTGCAACAAAATCAACATTGCTAAATGTAATTCTTGTTTCCATTCCAATAAAAACATATTGTATGTGTCTTTCTGTTTTATGACTTTTTAAGACCACATTTACTAAGGGAGATAAATAAAAACATCCATCAAAGTAATTTCAGTTTCCTGATGGCAAAATAAATTTAAACTAATATGTTATATAATGAACAATGAAAGTGTGAAGCAGTGTTTTAAACAGTCTCTGACTTCTAATGGGAATTCTCGTTTACTCTAAATGTCCATCATCTAATTGCCAGGAGAGGTGCAGTACCTTTGAAATGAACAACTTCAGAAGCATGGTTCCATCTCCAGCAGCATGCAAACTGCTAACCACTTCCAAGGGATTACAACCATCCAACTGAAACCCCTCCAGCATCACATCCTTGTGTCCCTGGCTGAATGATGCTTGAAACAGCCAGAGTTGAAAATACCCTAATATATACTTCTCCCTCTCAAAGAAACATGACTTGGAAAGAAAAAACGAAGGGTACTAGGAGTGTGCATTACAAAGTGCTATGTGAATTTATCAAGGTGCTCTGTTCTACAAAAACTTCAGTGCAGTTTGGTATTACATGGGATTACATAGCAACTCAAGGTGTCTATCTGCTTCTACTGCCATGTCTGATATATAACATAGAGCAAATCTGACCAAAAGAACATTACACATTAAGCAGAATTCTTATACAGTGAAATTTGGTTTCTCATTAAGAACTGTACAATAGAAAACAGCTTTTTGCACCAGTGCAATTGTAGGTTATCAAATTACTACCACTACACCACCAAAAGAAGGATTCCAAATATATTATGTAGGAGTCATAAATTATGTATTTCTGTAGTGTGATTATACAGAACTTCATTGCAATATACGCACCAAGCTGGATTTATATCTGCAATATACATGCACACACTCATGCACTCAATTTTTCATATATATCTCCCTCAGTATAACATCATAATTAGAATATAAAGCATTGCAAGTAAAGTGAGGTTTAGAAAGGTTTTGTTCCCAGTGTACACAACATCCCATTATGATATGTGATAATAGTACCTCCTGAACCTAACAACCTCTCTGGCCAAGCTAACCTTTGATGTACCAAGACACTTTAGGGAACAAAGATCTTTTTCATTATTTTATTAAAATATTGGGAAGGTATTGCAAATGATATGCAGAACCCTTTGTAATGTATTTTCAGTATATAACCTTAATGTGATGCCATTTCACCTCCGGAAAGCTATCTTTATTTTATAATCAGTGGAACCAAATACTTGTATTTGTCCTTATGCAATAATTTTTGAATTCTAAAGTTCAACAATAGAGAAAAGTAGAAGCCCATTTACATAGCAAGTGTAAAAGGTATAAAGGTTTACATAATGCAATCTTGCAGTTGAGATTGTAAATTCAAAATTTAGGGATAATTTCTGCAGTGCTTTACGGTTCATTCCAGGCACACCTATACATGTACTTCTATTAGTCTGTAATATAAATACTATCTCCATAATGTGGCAATAGACACACAGACTGTGGGAATCCAATTTCTGAACCACCTGATTTGGGGATATTTAATATATTACCCTTCCAGTATCTGAAGGAGGCCTATAAGGATGCTGGGGAGGGACTCTTCATTAGGGACTGTAGTGACAGGACAAGGGGTAACAGGTTCAAACTTAAACAGGGGAAGTTTAGATTGGATCTAAGGAAGAAATTCTTTACTGTGAGGGTGGTGAGGCACTGGAAGGGGTTGCCCAGGGAGGCTGTGAATGCTCCATCCTTGGCGGTGTTCACGGTCAGGTTGGATGAGGCCTTGGTTTAGTGTGAGGTGTCCCTGTCCATGGCAGGGGGGTTGGAACTGGATGATCTTAAGGTCCTTTCCAACCCAAACTATTCTATGATTCTATTCACAAGGATTCACAACATTTTCTTTTTGTATCTTTAAAAAAGCTACCCTGACTTCAAGCCGAAAAAAACCAATTATTAGAAATAATGTCATTAGTGTACCCATGAGCCCTGCTGAGTACCCTACTACGCCTACTGTTAAATGAAGTACAGTACTAATTTCAGATATGATAGCTGTATTCAGATTCCTACCCTAACACCTAGCAGAAGCTGCCAGAGCAGACATTCAGCAATGGCTGCCAAACACAAAATTGCCACAGGCAGAGTCCCCCTGCTCCATTGCCATAATAGTCTATGCATGGCCTTTACAGCCCAAACTTTGTTCTGCTGGCACTCAGAGGAAGGCTGGAAGATCTTTGGAGCAGCTCTCTAGGCTACCAGCACTTCATTTGGTGAGATGAATGTAACACTGGATAATAATAACAACTCCTCACTTTCCTACTAATTTTAATCCTTATCCACTTTTTTTATTCTTTTATTCAAAAATACCGATTAGAAAAATGACAAAAATGTGATTATCTGACCCGGTACAATCATCTATTCAAACCATTTTTAACAGAGAGCATTCCTACCTGCTAAAGCATCCCGATAAAGTTGCACAAAATGGTTAAAGATATCCTTAGGCAAACATTTCTCATCAGGCAAACACTGCAAGAGAATGACTATCTCTGACTGTCCCACTGCATGCATGCCTTTTGTAGTGAAACACCAGCACTTCCTGTTCACATCTGCAGAGAGGAAAATGTGGATCAGAACAGAAGATGAAAATTTCATAAAATATGCCTCAAATTCACTATATGAAAATAGCTCTTTCAAAAATCACTTTTACAGTGTTTCATTGTGATATCTGTCACACAGACAAATTAGGTTCTAAATCTGTTGCCTTGCAAGAAAGCACAACTAAAACAAAAGCAGCTCAATAATTCCCTGTTTACAGCTGAGGAGCCAAAGCTTTACAGTTTCCAGTCAGATCTTGGGATTAACTTTTAGCAGTTTCTGTATCAAATTGAAGGTCAGCATTTAAACAGGAATGAAGGAACCTGGGAAAAGGCCAGGCTGTTGGCTGTGCGTACCACAATCTTGACAGTTAAACCAGTTTCAGGCAGTTATGTCTCTCTCAAGATGGATAGCTGGATGTCAGGTATTTTCATGCGACATCGCTATGTTGTTCTGCTTCACATGAATGTTAGTGATGACACATGCTCCAAGCATCACAATTCATTTGTTGAGAGCACTAAGTTATTGAAATAAAATGTTCCATCTAATATGTATATATATGCACAGTAATGACATTTTTATATGTACGCATAAAAGCCGTATTGCTATCTAACCAGACGCTGACAGGTTTATAAACATCTTAATTTCTTGTATGAAATTTGCACATAAACAAAACATTTTACTGCAGAACTGTCCTTCTCAATTTCTCAAACAATGTTTTCTTATCCAGCAGAGACTGACAGAGGTACTAACATTGCAAGCCATCTGTATGCCTCCCCATTTATTCCTCCCTCTCCACGCACATGTACATGCACATGCACACATATAGTATAGAAAAGAATAGAGTAGTGGAATGGAACCTGTGTATTACTATGGGATCCCATCTGCTTTTTCCAGAATGGGATGACAAGCAAATGAGTTAAACAACAAAGGAGGAGCTGGTGATACAACACCTTGCCCTACCAATTCCATAGACAAAACCTCTCTCCAGACCTGAGACTGAAGGCTCTATCAGTCCAGTTTATATTTTCTACACAAATTTTTCTGTGTTTATGTCTAAATCACTGAAAAAGAGCCTTTTGTAATGTACCATAATATGGCTAAGTATAGTTTTCAATCCATCCACATTTTCAAACTATCCTGCCAAAAAATACACTGCTGTTCCTGCTAATAACATAGGTAACATTTCCCCTCTCATAGCCCAATCCTTACTTAACAATAAAAACTTACAATTTACTATTTTTACCATGGACAGCAAATTAGCATTTAAAACAAATACAAGAGGGTCAGGGCCACCATCCTCCAGCTGCTGCATGACAGAGATCTGAGAAGGTCTCTCTTCTACAGCATAGTCTGTGAAAGAAACAAGTAAACACATAATTTATACACTTTCTGTGCATTAGCTACTAGGAAGATAATGAAGAGGGGAGAAATATATAAACTAATGTATTCTATAAATCACAGAAGGTCAAAGTCCAGTGTAAAATGGATCCCAACATAAAACTTCAAAGATGTTTGTAGTGTCCTTCTGTGATTAAGACTCAGATGACTAGCAAATTAACATTTTTCATCCATGTGATTATGATCTACTCTGCATTTATGATATAACAAAAAATAGTTACACTGGTAAAAACAGATTTTTGAAAGAAATGTATTACCTTTCCAGCTAGAATGATCTAGAAAGGTAATTTTGCTTTCTAATGTGAAAACTTTAATTCTTCTTAAAATAGAATTAGAATATAAAAAATAATATGCTGCAAAGAAAATCTGGTATGTGACAGCATATGAAACAACATCAACTTAGCATACAAAATACAATTTATGTGAGGTTATCTACATAAAAGCTGGAAAGTCTATTCTAGTTTTACTCCTTTTTTGAGGAGGAGACTGAATAATCAGACACCGATATGAACAGGGTGAGTTATGAGCTAAGACAGGATGGAACAGATTCATTTTGAAATTCAATGCTGCTCACATTTTGGTTTTAACACTATCCTGTAATAAAAGGTTATTTCCAGAGGCCATTAAAAATGCATTGAGTCAGCAAAATATTTAATAGGAATAAACAAATGAAAAAAATAAGTTAATCCCAGGAATGTATTAACGGATGTCATGAATCAGACTGTGGAAAGCAATAGTCAGATAAACAAATATATATTTTTTTTTTAATCTTATAAAAATAAGGTTTTATTTCTCTGAATTCTCCTCCATTTGGCTACTCTGGAAGGGGACATCACAATTACCAAAAGCTTCACTGTAGGCCAAGATGTACAGTAGTGCTGTTGAATGCAGTGCTTGGGGATGCCTCAGACAGAGAGGATGATCGAAAAGAATTTCAGAAGAGGGAATCATGAATATTCATAAGGCTAATTAAAATGTATCTCTGTGTGAAACATTCCCCACAGTCCGATTAGTGAAGAAATTAGCCCACATTTCTGGACTGAAGTTCATTTTCTTTTTGCTTTATGCTTTACTTCTTACAGTAATTCCATGGCAAGATGGGGGTTTTCCTGGATTCCATTAAGTACCAACGGCGCAAAGGACTGTCACAACATTTAGCTAAAAGCACTTAATGTAAATCTCTTCAACTACTCAGCATATTGCCAGCATCTTATTTTTAAATCAGTACAGTAACTATTAGGTTAAGCGCAACTGGTAAGCATAAAAGCTAGCTGCCAAATTATACCCTCACCTCCTTTTACTCCAGTAGAGATGAGAATTGGAGGAAGACCATCTTCAGGAATTAGGTTCATTGCACTGCCAACAGGACTGCCAACCTGAGTTATATTTCCCGAGAATACAGAAGCATTATCAGTCTACAAGAAGCAAACAAGAAAGGATGACATTACAAAAGTAATAATGATAAATATAGGAGAGCTGGCTGGCTGGATTACTAGATGTAGGTTAAGGAGTCTGTGTTTGCTTGAGAACCAGAAGCACCAAGTAATTTGGCTCTTTAATCCTCCTGTATGGGAACTATTGCTAAAAGTCTGCTTAGACAGAGACTGCACTTCCCTTCTGTAGCACTACACACACCCATTTCTTCACAAAATCTGAATGTACCTATGCCCATCTGGACTTTTGCGAAGTCCCAATTCCACTCACATGGGGTATGGGAGATTTAACATTGTTAGATTGTACCTGCACTCTCCTGCACACATCATTTTATAAGAAGTGTACCAGTTTTTCTGCTTTGTGCTATGACAATCTTGTTTCAAACTCCTTACTGGCCAGGACACAGCTTCTTTAAAACATGCATTACACAAATATCTTTCAGACACAGGCTACACAACCAAAGCAAGCGTGGTATTTCTGCGGTGAATAGCAGAACACTTCCTTACTTCTGCTGCTAAAGTGTTGTTGTTGACAGGCTTTGATGGATCATGCGACACTGCTAAGGTTCCTGTGGAAGTTGTCCCAGCTACTGTCAGTTTTGCAGCATCCGCAACTTCTCCATTGGGTAATATCCCATCAGCAAACCAAACACGCCTTTGTTCTCTAGGTTGAGCCACTAGACAGAACATAAAAAGCAGGATTTAAGATCTCACAGCAACATTGACTGGAAATTTGAGTACAGAAGAGCAAAATGGAAAAAATTAATAAACAGAGAAATATGAACTGGAAAGGGCTTAAGACATCATCTAGTGCATTGCCTGTGGCAGCATCATGTATAAACACATCTGGTGAGAATAATTTACTTGTCCTTAAAAAACCTTATGTTCCTACTGAGGGCAGGAATATCACAACTGGCTGTAGCTAGAGTATTTGGAATGGATGAAGTACAGATATTCTTTCCAAATTCTTGCTATAGGCAAATTGAAAGAAAAAAGAAGCCCTCTTACCTTCTGCTCCAGGATGCTTTAAAACTCCCACAGGTACCATGACAGTGGGAGGCGGAGAGCTCAGGGCGCCCGAGGCCTGAGCCTGCTGCAAAGGAGGGATAGTAGAACAGTATTCAGCAGGATTGTTAGGGTTAGGACTCTGGCTTGAGGCACTCATCATGTTCTCCCAGGCTTGAGCTAAAGCAAACAAAGAACAAGAAATATGAACACAAAGGAAGGTATCTAACAATCCAAAACACTGTGTTAAGCTCTCACCTACAGGAGGTTTGGACCCTGCCACCTTCCAAAGACCATCTCTCTTCCTTTATTTAAAAGCCCAGGACACTTCATTAGTTAAACAAGAAAATACATTGCAGAAGGAGAAACAGCACTGGTCCTGTGCAATCGAAGCAGTAGCTCATATAGGAATATTTTCTGAAAATTATACTTTATGTACAAAGCTTAGTTCCTCATGCTTCATTTTGTTTCTTCTTCGAAAGATTTACCTGAAAAAAACTAATTCTTCTATATATGCATATTTATCACACTGTATGGACAGATGGATATTCCTCTTACAAATGTTTTATAACCCACAAGACACATCAGCAGACCTATGTTTTGTATATGAGAAAAACCATCTTACATTTCTTTATATCCGGGGCAGATCAGTACAGATCAACAACTTATATCCTCAACTATATATATAAAAACAACTTATGCTATTCATTCTGAAGGCACTACTTGAGCTTTAATTCAACTGGCCAAACAGTAACACATAAAACTGCTTTGTCAAGAACATCCATCACAGAGAAATCTCCTCTATAGCTAGTGAAACAGTACTACTTCTTTTTCATCAATAAAGAAGGCTTGTAGCTACGGAAGGTACCAGAAAATTCATGTGTACTTGCACCTTCAACCATATTAGTATGCTACAATTAAAGGCCTTTCCCTAGTCAGACATAAATATCACGTCACCTGAACACTCAGAGCAGCTATAAAGCTTGAATAAATCATGTACATCTTTTGGTTCCTTTGGCTATGAATTGGCAGAAAACCAAGGTGAAAATAACAAGACCAAAAACCCCAAACAGAACACAACAGAACACAAACCCCTCCTGCTTCCTCTCATCAACCTGTAAAACCAATGGAGTGAAATGCCTGCCAATGGAAAAGATACTGACATGGCCATTTGAGAAGATTGATTAAATTGAAGTATTTCTGTAACAGCAATTCTGCTTTCATTTGGAGTATAGGTCCTGGAAGAAGGAAGTGTTAAAGATGCACAGCGAAAAGTTACATCTCTAGGATCCCTTTGTTAGAAAGGTCAAAGCATGGTAAAAGAACTTTCACAGCCTTGTCTAAATCAAGCAAAATGCCAATTCAGGATATTTACCAATTGAAAATACAGTAAAAATAGCACTGGAAACTTATTAAACACAGTCTGTCAATGGAAAAGTGCCAGAAAACACACAGCCCTCCCCCCACACCTCAGTGAAACACAAGCCAGATACCAAGTAACCAAATGAAATAACCACTTTGAAAACAGAATTCCTATCCCTGGTTACAAGACTGTGCAAAGATTAATGCTTAACCTGCTGCACTGAGTGGAAAAAAAACCCAAAACTGCACCCACAAAGAAACTGCAGAGATCAGGAGGGATCAGATATGATCAGGCTACAACTTAACTAACCAGTAACCACAAGCATCATCACACAGCACTGCAGCAGGGATAGAAACAGAGAGGTAGCCCGGGGCAAGTACACCTAAGCAGGCAGCAGCACTCTCCCTGTAATAAACCAAGCAGTGGTGTCGCTGTTTGCTGCCATTAATGTGCATCTGTCCTGGCAACAGGACAGAAAGGCTTTTAAAAGGAAATCATTATAATGTGATCAATTTTATTATGCCTTTTTACAAGAACACTTCTGGTTTCAACTAAAATATTTTCAGATTCTTCCCTTCCCCCAGACAAAACCAAACCCTACTCACCACCAAAAGGAGCCAGCTGCCTCTTGCCAGGTGTATGTGTAATTCCTTGTTCTTGTACACCTTGAAATATGTTACTTTCTCCATCTCAAAATGTCATATTTTACCACCCCTTCAACATCAATGTCAGAACTTGGTTTCAGTTTTTAGATAATATAACCTAAAATTTCCTATCATCTTACCCATTTGGCCTACAGTAAAGAATTATTAGTATTTACAGCCTACCACTGATTAATCTTTAAACTCTTTGAAACAGGAAAAAATTATTCCTGGTTAGTAACATAAACTGCCTGCTAATTTTGGATGCTCATCTCAAGCCTAAGCACTCAGCCACTTTCAACCAAACCTGCATAATACTGAACTTCTTTGGAGAAAATTACAGCTATGAGCTGCTTAGTTTAGCCAGACCCGTAGCAAATCCAAAGATCTTTCTGAGAACAGCAGCCCAAATAATCTACTATACAATAATATGTAAAGATACCATCAAATTTGCTCTGTCTGAATGCTGACATAACACAGCATTTTCCCAACTACTTCTTGGTTTAAACTAAGCAGTCATCTTTGCTAAAAGTCTCCAAAGTTTAACTAAACATTTGTAGCAATGGAGATTCCAGGATTCCAAGTTTGCACTGAGAACCTGGATTTGCCTACTTCTCATTCTACCTACTACATGTCCAGTTGTGCCTGTCGGACCTTCCTCCACAACTGAAATAACTTCGATCACCAGGTTCCAGTTATCCAAAGACCATTAATAAACTGAAGACAGCGCCTGGAACTTCTCACAGTGAGACAGGATTTCTCATGATTTAAGCACTCACATGGATACTTTCTCAACCTAATCCAATTTTTCTACCTTCTCAATTCAAGACAGAAGAGGTAAACACTGAGTCTTTCAGCAACAGCTGTCTCAGGCTCATGGACATGAAGTCAATTGGGCAGCATCATCACCCAAAGCCAGCACAGGAAGTTCTTGAAATTTTCAAAGGCCTCAAGATACAGTGGGAAGAATAGTCTGTGTTTGCCTCTATTTAAACCACATATCTGAAGTGTTAACAATATAAAGCACAAAATTCAGAATAGATTCCACAGCCCTTTGGTCAAATCCAAACAAAAGTCTTTCCTTACACCAAGCAGAGGTAATATAAATTCTTCTTTGTTCTACTTGTTAACTTCCTAACTACTTGTGACCTCTCTATGTCCCATGTTCACATCAGGCTTTTAGAAACAGCACCATCCTGGGTTTGACAGACTCTCCAGTAATGTGTCCAAAGCAATAATCCCTACTCAGTTGTCCACAGTTGCGGACAGGCTTTTAGATAAAATGCCCTACTCTAGCACCAAGGAGATAACGAGGAAGAAAAACTGGATTCATCTGTGGATAAAGACTACTTTCCCAGTTTCCTATAGTGCATAATCTAGAAGAGGGACAATTGCATTACTCTTCTCTTTGGCATCCAGTACAAAAGTGTAACAGGGTAACTACTCAGGCATCAAAGGACAGAGAGTAGGCACTTGAATTAAAAAACCAAAAAGCTACCAAAGCCACAGTTTTTGCAATGCTGGTATAGCACTCACAAATTAAAGCTTTCAAACTCATTGCAACCTTACCAGTTTTTACCTTTTGTTAAACATATTTAATTTAGTAATCCCTACTCATCACAGAGCTGCCATGCTGGTCTCTCCAGGGCTTTCACTGTTTTAAAATACTTACCCATTCAAATAAGGTATTTTGATTTATTTTCTTTAATAGCATCACTGCAGCTCAACACAAAGCCAGTGAAATGCTGCATCTCAGATTCTCTTGCCACTTACCATTCATTAGTACAGAATGGCAGATTACACACACTCTGGCTTCCTTTCGATCCATGTACAGCAATTTGCACTTCAGGCTACAGCATGCCGCGCAAAAAACCTGGAACCAAAGGGGAAACATCTTCAGTGCTGTTCAGAAGACGTGATGAACTGATTGTGTTCAGACAAGTGAATATCTGTAAAGCTCTAGATGTGGAAAATAAGGAAGTTAATTACCAGTATCTTCCTCTTAAAGCCACAGTGACTAATACCTGCCCAGGATGCCCTTCCTACTAATCCTGATGAAGCAGTATTATGTGGAACACATAGACGCATGCTGTCCTGATACTGCACTACAGCATTTTCAAGATATGTTTGGCATACATGACATTGGGTTAATAAATTCCTACCACTTTACTCATTGAATTAACCATCTGGGAATTAATTTCAGTCTTAAAAAATGTATGAGTACTTTCTAGAACCAACTGTGTCTAAATGCATGAGTTTTCTCTACAGAAGACATTGCTATGGCACAGATTAATTCAAACAGGTCATTTTTCTCTGCAGCAGGGCAATTTACATGTATTAGCAACTCTAACTATTTAATCTCTTCGTATATAATAAGCTATTCTTCAGTTGAGACTTAACTGAGCAGTGATGTATCAAAAAGTGTTCATCAGATAAAACAAGACATTTAAAAAAGCTGAATGACATTGGAACGACAAGAAAACCTTGCTCGATATTAAAAAAAAAAAAAAGCAGCCTGTATTTAAATGATTACAAAAAACTACAGCATCTCAACACTGGAGAGAAATCAGGAACTGCATTTTACACACACTGGCTGCTACAGGGAGATCTGGTCCATAATCCCTGGAAGGATAACCTCCTGCAGAGATGCTGTCGCATCGCTAGTGCTTCTCACCTGAACCAGCTCTAACAATTCCCCAGTCCTGGGCAGGAAACAGTCTTGAGGCTTCCTCCAGACAAGCAAAACCATAAAACATGAGCATGACTTGTACACCAAAAGAAACACTTGCATGCAGATACGATCCTATAACAGTCACTTCTATCCCAAAATCCTGCAGAACAGACTGCCCTAATGATTTATTTGATTCAAATAATAGTATTTTCTTTATTTAAAAGGTTAAAGGTCAGGTGACATGAAGACACTGATGAACACCCATTTCACGCAGAGAGGCAATATCACACTCAGGAAATCTAGAAACAGCAGCAGCCACCCTGAGCTCAGATATCAAGAGAGAATTTCAAATTTCAATTCTAGATGGATATTATATCTACAATTCATTCTGCAATCCAAAAAATTATTCCATCATCACTTCAACAGCAGTATTTCTGTAATATAGACAAGAAGCTACATAGGCTTACATATACTTATATATGAGAATCCCAACTAAGCTGAGTTAAGGATCACACCAAACTATGACCACTTTGCAGCCTGTTCCATTTGCAGTCTTTTAGTGGCAAGTGTTTAAAATAAGCACATATAAAATAAGCTCCGTTTTCACCATGAGAACTGAAAATCAAATGTGAAGAAAGAAGAGCTCACCCTGCCTCATTTCAACCAGTTTAAATGTTTCCTAATTATGTCAACTTAACATTTCAGAAACAAAATAGAAGTGTGTGCACACTGGCATTTTAATGTAAAAAATAAACTCAACCCTTTTGCATATGTGAAAAACTTAAAAAGTCATTTAAAAAAGGCAAATGTACTTTAAAAAAATCTCATTTCTGCATTTACACATTAACTAGGGAGTATTAATAACAACATCACAGCATATTTTAGAGACATTTGACATCATTTTAGCTCTCTGGGAGAAACTTCCAGTTGAAAGTTCAATATTGAACATGGAAAAGAATCAATGTCTTCAACCATAAATGAAGGACCTACACAAATTAATACCTAATTTAGGACCTTTTATGCATTTAGGACACATTGTGCATTCAGCAAAGCTCCCAAGTGCAACGATCTAAATATTAGAAGAGAAAATAGAAGCAATGATAGAACACCTATACCTCCTTTTTTAGGCTGCATCAGCCTTCTAACAGTAGTAACTCTGAGGAAGAACACAATCCAGCACAACTGACAATTCAGTCTTGTTATTAACAATCACCAAGACACCAAGTCAGAAGAATAACACTGCAGTGTCAAAGTGAGTTTCTATTATTAGGGCTTTCAGGTTCACTGGGAGTTGTTAAAGCGTTAGTTGCTAGGAGGTTTGGTGGGGTTTTTAATATATTTTTGTGGAAAACTATAGTTTTGGTTGGCAGTATAAAAATGAAATACAAATTTTCTGGTTTTCCTATCAAGGATGATTGTTTCATCTGACAATAGAAAATGCTAAATACATTAAGGTAAAATAAGGTAAAATTCACGAGTGTGTTCACACACATTCTTCAGGGTGTGAATTTTAATTCAGGATTTACTGTAAGTGTATTACTTTCCACCACTCCCCTGAGGTTCAGACCATCCATTAATTTTGCAATTATTATCCCGAAATTAGAAACCAAGGCAGACTTCCCAGGTGCCACTCACCTATTTTTAAATGCAGTTTTCATTCCCAAACGAAACAGATACATTCACTCCTACCAAAATGATTTGCCACGATGCTCAGGAAGCTTTAAAAGAAACTGTTGTGCTAAAGCTTTTGTTCAGAAATATTTAGTCCCATGGCTTCCCTTGAAACAATTAATGGCAAGAGCTGAAAATGTGATCTCAATTCTTTAAATGAGATTCATATATGTAATAGAAAGAGTAGAAGTGTCACTGTAATTCAGTAGTTACCTGTACCAGAGGCACATGGTCAGAATGACTTGCTTTGGGGATGGGGATTTTAACCAGGAAGCGAGAGCAGACAGCTGAGAATAGCTGTGTCTCAAGCCACCAGCTAGATTCATCAGAACTTGCCTGTCAAAACCTTTGGTCTTTTCCACCTGGAATTGTTACAGGAATTAAATGTTGTAAAGCAATTTGCTGTAAGTATTATTTGACTTATACTGATCACTAGCATTTATTAATGAGTTCTCTTTTTCTTCAGAATTTTCTGCCATATCTTTTTGACTGCATGTGTACAGATTTTGTCCAGACAACATTAGCTAACAAAAGCTTCTAGAAACAAGCTATTCTGAGGATTATTCTAACACTCTAAGAACGTTAAATACTAATATGTGATGTATTTTTCACATCTGAGAAACAAAGCTGCCTACAGAGCAGAGGGACCTTTTATTTTATCCATTCCCCCCATATAACGTGAAACAATGCTGGATGTTCTTCTCAAGGCTTGTCTTCACCAATTTGGAAAGAAAAGAGAAACCACACTACATGTTCTGGCATCGCTCTATCTGTGCGTGTTTTATCCATTTTGTTTACAGATAGTTTCATTTTCTGCTTCTCATTTGTGCAATTCAGAGCTGCAGTCACTACAGGGAAGTAATAAATCCAAGCAATAAACTTGCTTAAAACACAAAAATAAGTAGAAAGCATTACTGTAAATGAACATTGTAGTCATATTTTTTAAACTCATAAAACCCAAAAGAATGACCTCAATAACTGACAGTATAAGTTAATATATCTAAGCTAAAATGGACAATCTTTTAACTTACATACTGTCGTGGTTTAAGTCCAGGCTGTAAATTAGAACCATGCAGTCCACTTCCCCCCTCCACCCTTTCTTCCCCCCACTCCTGGAGGGACGGGGAGGAGAATCGAAAGAATGCAACTCCCACGGATTGAGATAAGAACAGTTTAGTAACTAAGGTATAACACAAACCACTACTGCTACCACCAATAATAATAAAGGAAATAACAAGGGAAGAGAATACAACACCTCATCGACCAATACCTCGTCCTCACCCAGCAGAGTTCCAGCCCTTCCGGGAACTCTCAGTTCTACATCCTGGGCATGACATGCTGTGGTATGGAATACCTCTTTGGCTAGTTTGGATCAGGTGTCCTGTCTCTGCTTCCTCCCAGCTTCCCCTCCTCCCTGGCAGAGCATGAGACTCACAAAGTCCTTGGTCAGAGTAAACATTCTGACCAGCAACTGAAAACATTGGTTTTATCAGTATTATTCCCAGGCCGAAAGTCGAAACCACAGCGCTGCACCAGCTGCTAAGAAGGAGAAAAAGTGAGGGCTGCTGCTGAACCCAGGACACGTACCTTACAGATTCTCCTTAACTGCAATGAGAAAAAGATTGAGCCCTTTGATATTAACCAAGAGGTTCCCAAAAGGTAGGCAGGTACCTCATATAATGCTTACTGCATTGCTAGCTCCACATCATGACTGCCGCCAACTTGCAAGAGGACGGCAGAAGCAAGCAACTGGAAGTCCTGGACCAGTGCACAATGAATGCTTAGCTTTTAAAAGTGTCCTGGGAAAGATTTTTCAGCATCTCTCAAAATCAAATTTGAATAAAATCTACTTCTCTGGTGGTGAAGAGATTAGTTACCAAAACGCATACCACTCAAAGGGACAAATGGGACACATATATAGTCCATTACAGAGGAGCAAGCCTGGGTTTTCCGCTAGGCTGCTTCCAGAAACAGGTGGCATAAGGGTTTGAGCTTTCCAGATATATTTGCTTCTTCTAAGCCCTTTGTTGGTTCATTCTGCTTCCCTGCACTCTTCTGGTAGCAAAAGATACCACCCATAGCAGTTAGGAGGTCCTTCAATCAACTTCAGAAACTTTGGATAGGGCTTAAGTGAACCAAAGTTACTGTTACTCCAGGTTTTAGTGGGGCTTAGTATTTCTTTTAATCTTAAAAATATTCATGAATATCTACTTGACAAGGCTGTCAGTCTACTGCTTTTGAATCATCATATTTTTTCCTACGTTCATACTTCCCACGTGCCACTGGTGTATACTTCAGTAACAAGATAACTGGAAATACTTTACAAGCTAATCCTTTACCATAAACTTCTCACCCAAGAATTTGTGTTGACCTAGATGGCATATATATATAAAACATAAAAAAAGTTAATAAAATATTTCTTACACAACACAAAATGATACAGAAATAATGTTTTAGTTGTCTTCACCACAAAATTTCTCACCATGTGCACATACATCAAGTTACAGTTAATTTACTGTATGTTCTTTTCCAGGAGCAAATGTATGGCTGATCAGCCATCTCACCCAGCAGGAACAGCAGCAATTCAACAGCACACTTCCAATTCACATCAACAGGTTTCAGTATCTTTAATAGGATTATTGATGCAGTAATTTCTGCAAACAAGTTTCCTGCACTTGGCCATTTTGTAGCAGTTCAACATGAATCCAATGATGTTGATTGCTGCAATCAACAAATACACTGCTCATACAGGCTAATAATTCTTTCAGTTATAAATAACAGTTATCCTCTATTAGGACCCTAAATAGAGATTACAAACTCCTTTTTTTTCTTTCACAAACCAAACACAGCTTTTTAGGAAGAGATGTCACAGTTAACTACAGCCAGTGGATCAAAGTCCTCTGATTTGATTTTGCGGAATATCAGAAAAAAAGGGTGCTTTGAGCTTACAAAATACAAACTTACCTTCCCACAAGCTCTGCAATGATGCCTTCTTTTGGTGAATGTAAATCTGGCCTCACATTTCATGCAGTTTGGTGCTTGAGAATCTGGAACCCAAACTGGAGCCACCTCACCCAAAGTCGTAAAAGGCTTTCTGGCTGGAGCTCCAAACTGACCAGCTCTGAGATCATTATCAGGACTATCTGGGGCTACAGCAAGGCACGGACTACTAGAGACTCCAGATTCATACTCTTCCAAATGTTCCCCATTAGCATCAGTAACAGAGGCATTTGAAGATGTTTCACCAGGAAACACGTTTGTTGTATCACCTAATTGTGTCTTACCAAAGACATTTTTGTTTTTACTATTACCTCCACAATTTGGGGGAACAAGATCATTTTGTAAGTGATCCGATAAGGGCTTCGGAATCTGCAGTTTAAGATTTGTAGGTTGTTTAGGTCTTGCACCACCAAAAGGAACACTGATAGACTGCAAATTAGTCACTGGTTTAGGTGAAGCTTGCCCTTGCATGGATGAAACCTGACTACAAAGATTATGCAAATAATTTTTCTTAATGTGGTCACCAGTGCTGTTTAAAATAAGACCGCTCCCTTCTGTGGTCTCATTTCCTCTCTGTTCATAAACATTAGTGTAACATTCTGACTTGCTCTCCTCTATCTCCTTTTCCTCTGTTACCGAGTCCTCCTTGGAAGGTAAAGTCTTTGGAACATGAGCAACAATTGGGTTCTGCATTCCATAGGAATCACAACCATTAGACAGAGAGCTTGCTGCTGATGTAGCCATCACATCAGAGAGACTGGACCCTTCAAGCTCATTTATACCAGTCCCTTTTAAGTCTATGCCTGCCTCCATCATCCCATCTCCACCTTCTTTACTACATGCCTCATCAGACTGCTTTGTCTGCAAGAGTTTTTCATTCTCTCCCAGAGTTTGCTTATTATTCATCTCATTCAACTTTGTCAGTTCCCAATTAGTCATCTCCTGAGATTCAGGGTAACACTCTGTCATGCTGAGCAATTCTGTTGTGCCAAGGTTTTTACCACATTCAATGACTTCGCTTTCAGTGGCACTAACATCCTCAGGGGCAAAATGTTCTGCAACACATTCCTTGTAATTGCCACTTTCAGCCATGTTAGGTTGACAAGTTTCCGTAAGCCCAGATAGCCTAGACTGTAACTGTTGGGTTGTTTCCTGTTCCACAATTAAGCTTCCATTACTTGAACCAGCAGTAGAGTTTTTAGCTTCTAGATCCATTCTCTGAGGAATGGCTTTACTAGTAAAGTTTTCAACTGATACACAATTTTCTTGCATTCTAGCAGTATCATCAACTGGTCTCTGTAAGAGAGTCACTGCATTAATCCCTGCAGTTGTAGCTTCTGAAAACAGAGAATCTTTATTCATATTAAAATCATCCTTTAAATGAGAGGAAGGGGATGCAACAGTCAGGCTTTCAGATGAAGCATTAAGCAAATGACTTACAGAGTCATCTTCAGTGCACAGCCTATTTACTTGCTTTTCTGTATCTGTATCTTTTTCCATGGATCCGTTTACAGTAACACTAAACTGATCAGTCTGTCGGTTTTCATTATCCAGTGTAAAGCTAATAGTGTCCATTAGGGACGGACTGTTGTAAGTTTTACAATCCACCGCATCACCACTTTGTAGTGTTCTTCTGTCACAGTTATGCATCACTGCCACCACTAGTACATTTTTCTCCTCTGGCAAGCAAGCTATATTCCCACATTTCTTTTCTCCTGTTTCCACAGTGTTACACTGATCGTCCCGATTACTGTTTCTTTTAAGCAACTGATCATCTGCTGCTGCCTGATCATCAATCCACATGACTGGGGTCTCTGGGCTTACGCTAAAATCCTTTCCATTAGCACAGTGATCCCCTCCTCCTGTTGGTGTAGTCACTGAATGAGACAAGGAGAAAGACTTTAATCTCTGCTGACATTCATTAGGAGTTGTAGCTTCATTTACATTGGCCACGGTCGGGTTAAATGACAGACGACGAGAAGGCGGATCTAGAATCTGATTCCACTTGGCACCCAAAAGTGTAGGTGAAACAGCGGCATCTGGAAAAGTGTTTAAATAAGAGAACTTACCGCCTTATTAAAGCCACAAGCTCTATTAACCCTTGTTGCATTAGAATACCCCAAATATAGATGTAGAGATGTTGAAGTATGGGCCCAAGATAATTAACACTCTTGATCGACCATTAGTAGTGTAACTGCATAATGCTTCTGGAACTCAGGAAGTTTAGAGCTACAATTAATATGAGATTGAATTTGCACAAGCAACTATAATCTATTGATTAATATACTCTAGACAGCTAGAAACACCTAGAAAGATTTCCACTCCCATAAAGCATTCAACTTCCTTGACAGCACAGAAGGAGCAATTAGACTAAGCAAAAAATTTAATACTTCAGATATGATAACTTGCAGTATATGATTTATGTGACCTAATAAAACATTTCTATGCATGAGTCTCCCAAAACTGCAAAAGAAGCTTAAAATAAGTTTTGCCTGATCTGTTTAAAATAAATGATTAAAATTATTGCCACTGAGATCAAGCTTCACAAAACCTTTATTTTAAAAATGTATGGAAGGTTTGTTATTAAAGATGTAAACAAGATGAATGGAACCAGAAGAGAACACTACTAATAAATGCTGAAGATACACCATGCAAAATTAACTGATGTTTTTTTCCAGTTCTGAGATTAATCTGCAAGTCAAAACAAAAAAGGGTATCACAGATCTCCCCCTCTTTGGTAGTGTTGTCTGTAGAAAACATCTGAAGTGCATCAACAATCTTGTTTAAATGACTCACCTTCATTTTGCTCAAATTCATCTAAAACCTTATCGAGGTTATATGCCTCTGCTTGGAAGTAGTTCTCCATTTGTCAGGGAAAGACCACCAGATTCTTGTCTGAACCTGTCAGAGAAGAAATTACAATCAGATATTTAGCCTTCCGTCAGCAGCGTTCCACTACATATTGCCTTGATTTAAGGGGAAAAGAAGTCCACTACATGTTGCCTTGATTTAAGGGGAAAAGAAGTCCACTACACATCGCCTTGATTTAAGGGGAAAAGAAGTCCTTTGTAATTCAAATTTTACATATATTACATGCACAAATCAGAAGTATTTTCCAGGAATAAAAATGATTTGTGTGCTTAAACTCATTTAATTCAGATTAACAACCTTCCCAAACTTGCTTTGGATTTTATCACCTCCACTCTCCCACAGTGATGTATCAAACCATAAGGATCACCCTAATGGCAAGAGCAAAACTGCTCCAACTGCAGTCAGAAAATAACAGTCTAGAGAACCAGAAGGCCAACTAACAATTTGAAGATCCAGCTTTCAGTTCCATAGTACCACCTATTAGCTCATGTGGCTTTGAACAAGTAGTTTAAACTCTCCATGCTTCTGACTTTTAATGTATACTAGGGCTAGCAGTACTGTGTGTCACTCCTCATCTCCCAGAGCTTCTTCACAGATTCATGTTTGTAGAAGTTGTTAAAGAACTCAATGGATGTTACTTGAATTGTGCTAGCTCTTAAAATGCCTACTTTAATAATCTTTGTTTATCTGAAAGGCAGGCACTGGAAATCTAGCAAAATGGACAGAAGTAAACAGTCTCATCAAAAGATAATACTCTGACTAGAAAGGAAGACAAGGAAGAAATGAAAACAAAACAAAACACAACCCTAAGTCGTTAAATAACTTTCTACAACTTTACATAATAAATAACATTTTTGCCCTAACAGTAGGAATATGCTCTTCTTGCTACCAGAGGCTTGTAGCAACATGACATCCTGATTCATTTTCTTAAAAACATTCACTACCAGCAGAGACATTTTCACTGAGAAATGTGTGTCATAACCTATATACCATAAAGAGAGACCTTGATTTGATTTTTCTCTGAACATCATCCAAAACAACCTTATTCTCTTCAGAGCTGGCTTTCAATGTTGTGCAGTAAGAAGATGGAGGAGGAGAGGGTGAGAACTTTGTTTTGCATAAGAAACAGTGTTAGACCTGACAGCTAGACTCCAGTTCAATTAAAAACGTGCTCTTTAGCACTAGAGATACAACAGACACAAGAAACACTTTAGAGGAATTTTCAGTTTAAACTATACCATTACCCCCATAGTATCTGCATTTGAGGAAAACATCAACCAGTTATTTCAATTACTACAACATTAAATACAGTTTTGCATTGTGAGCAACAGCTATAGGCTATTGGTACAAAAAGATTATGCATAACAATATCACAATATGCAGAGTTCAAGCTTTTAAGGCTGACCTAAAAATTTGGCACAGTATTTTTAACAGATAATCATATTACAACATAAGTACATTGTTGTTTAATATAATCAGATTAAATGATGTTTTAAAGATCTATACAAAAGGCAATTCTAAAGAGATTAGTATAACGGCAACACAGAAATTGCAATAAACATCACCCAAATAAAGACCATTTTGTAAAGAAATTCAGATATAAACCAGATTCTCATCTTACAAACTCCCAGATTTGTGCCTGATGTAGGATTTTAGATTAGTTCAAGGTCCTGCACCTGGGTCAGGGCAATCCCAAGCACAACTGCAGGCTGGGCGGAGGGTGGACTGAGAGCAGCCCCAAGAAGGACTTTGGGGTGTTGATCGATGAGAAGCTCAACATGACCCAGCAGTGTGTGCTCACAGCCCAGAAACCAAGTGTCCTGGGTTGCATCAAAAGCAGCGTGACCAGCAGATTGAGACAGCTCGTCCTGTCCCTCTGCTCTGCTCTCATGAGACCCCACCTGGAGCACTGCATCCAGCTCTCAGGCCCACAACAAAAGAGGGACATGGACCTGCTTGAGTGACTCCAGAGGTGGCCACAATGATGATCAAAGGGCTGGAGCACCTCTTCCTGTGAAGACAGGCTGAGAGACCTGGTCTTATTCAGCCTGGAGAAGAGAAGACTGTGAGGGTGTTGAGGCACTGGCACAGGGTGCCCAGAGAAGCTGTGGCTGCCCTATCCCTGGCAGTGTTCAAGGCCAGGTTGGACACAGGGGCTTGGAGCAACCTGCTCTAGTGGAAGGTGTCCCTGCCCATGGCAGGGGGTTGGAAATAGCTGAGCTTTAAGGTCCCTTCAACCCAAACCATTCTATGGTTCTATGATTAACTCTTTCTGCAAGGAAAATATGACTGGCCATATAATTTACTGTACATGGCTGCACAGATTATAAAAAGCAATGGAAACAATAGCCACCTTGATCAAAGGTTGCATTGCAGAAATCTAAAGAATCTCAACACTTTCTCTTCTCTATCAAAAGCCAGGTTCTGACCTCTAACTGTGCCAGAGCATACTCTTAGATTCTTTAGATAAAGACTGTAAGGTCTTCCTGTGTTATTCAATCTGCCCACCAAGTCATTGTATTAAAAATCTTTCCTACCATTTTAACTGAAACAATTAATATACACATTTCAATTAAACCAAAATATTTTATAAAGCAGATGCTTCTCTTCAGACATACAAATACTAAATTCATTCCAACTACTTTCAAACTGTTAAGAGTTTGGAGGTTCTCTTGCACCTTTCTCTCCACCTCATTTCGACTCATTTCAATAAGCTCAGTAAATGTTAAATCTTGCAAAGTTAATCAGAATCATAGAATGTTTAGGGTTGGAAAGGACCTTAAGATCATCTAGTTCCAACCCTCCTGCCATGGGCAGGGATGCCTCCCACTAGACCATGTTGCCTGTCCCAGTAACTTTTTTTTTCTATTCAGTTCTGAACATTAACCCAAATTAACCCACTGTACTAAGACTGTTCTGTACAAAACACCATATAGTTTCACATCCATTTATAATGTATTTAAATGATGATGATAACATTCCAGTCTAGCAATAACTGATGAAGATCTGAACAATCATTCTTAGGCAAAGTCCTGCTACTAAGATCAATGATGCAAAGAGTATTTGTCAGTGAAGCACAGCAAGACTGAGAAGTGTCATAGAGAATTTTTGTGTTCCAGAGTTAAACTGTGATGCTGGCTGAAGCCATTGCTGTCAGATTTCCATGCACTTTCATAGTGAAAAAGAACATCCAGTCAAGGAATTCTCTAGGACACAAACCCTGCAGCACGAGTGGCCCCAAAAAATAGGCTACAAGCATTGACTTGGTTTTTGTTTGCTTATTTCAGAGAACATAATGATTACTGACAAGCAAGCTGATGGGGAAGGAATGCTCTGCTGATTATGTAGTTGCTGAAAACAGAGGTTTAAGTAACTCTTGGAACAACTGCATATTGATTCTGTGCAACTTTCAGATGTTTATCAAAATTAGGACCTGACCATTCAGACAATTTCAAAGCCGGACTGAAAGCCTGATAAAATCACTTCTGAACAAACTGAACATTTCCTAAATTTAGTCCTATATTAGCTGGTTTTTCATTGTCATACAAATCAGCAACAAGATCATAAAATCATACAAAAGTTAGGGTTGGAAAGGACCTTAAGATCATCCAGTTCCAACCCCCTGCCATGGGCAGGGGCACCTCACACTAAACCATGCCACCCAAGGCCTCATCCAACCTGGCCTTGAACACCACTAGGGATGGAGATATGCTTAACCAAAGAAAGCAGTTTTAGAAGGTCAGAATAATCATTTTTATTGACCTCAGTCAGGTTTAGCTTTAAAGTTTTATATTAAGTGTGATTTTAAAATGTTACGAAAATACGAATATTCAAACTTAGGAGACCATTCAATTAACAATAAGAAGGGCATATAAAGAAGATATAGACTTTTTTCCAACTTCCTTATAATCCCAATGTGCTTAATACATTACATTGTTATTTTATTAACATCACAGTATTATCTAATATCTATATTTGTGAGTTTAAATGTGGTCCAATATAACAGAAGGACTTTTTCTATGTTTTAAAAATTCGAAGCAGATAGAAATATGTGTAAACAAAATATATATAACCATATGAATTCGGAAACTCAAATACTGGTGCACAAACAGGCAATGAGCCAAAACCCAGACTGATTTATGCTCATAGTCCAAACTGAAGAAAGAAAAGACCTTTCATATCATGATTGTTATTTCACTTACTGATGTACCAGGATACATGAAGAATCTTTTCATTTTAAACTCAGAGCCACTAAGATGACAGCCTCTCTAAATGAGATCTCATTGTCTCTGCAAGCAGGCATTTCTCAGCAAAGGTCAGCTGCAAATCTTCAGGTCTAATATCTAAAATTACTATTACTATTATACACTAGAACACAACAACCCACACACAGCTTTTCCAGAAGTTTCTGTCCAAGGGCAAAACACATCATCAATGCCATAGAAGTACTTACAACCTCTTCCTGAAAGAAAAGGAGGACAAGTAGTCATGCTCCTAACAGATACCTGGAACGCTTCGTGACCAATATATTGTCAGCAACTCATATTTTTGCCAGTTGAAGATCTAAGACTTAACTCTGCATAGCCAGCAACTCCAGCTCAAACCAGAAAACACAAAGTGCTCTAACACAACATGCTGTAATGATCCAGGAGCTGTTTTCCCTGTGGTTCAGTATTGCTTTTTAATATTTTTATAAAATATCCAACATAAATTAAAACAAACAAGCAAATAAAACTCCCAAACATATTCCTTTACACATCTTGGTACTCACAGGTACCACTAAAAAGTTTGGAACAGTTTTAGAATTATCCTAGTCTCAAACTTCCTCCAAGTATAAAGGTTGAAATTACGTTTTTAAAGGATCCTTGATAGT
Source organism: Psittacula echo (assembly GCF_963264785.1). Classification (NCBI taxonomy): domain Eukaryota; kingdom Metazoa; phylum Chordata; class Aves; order Psittaciformes; family Psittacidae; genus Psittacula; species Psittacula echo. The sequence continues at coordinate 7,395,369 of NC_137740.1, forward strand.
TGTGAAACTCTTCAGCATTGCCTAACTATTCCAAGCTGTGGCATGGAGAGAAGCTGACAAGCAAATACCCAACTTACACTCTGGAAAAGGGAGAATGAAATCATGAGCAAATAACAAAGAAAGAGGCAAGATTTAGATTAGACATTCGGCAGAAGTTCTTCCTTGTGAGGGTCGTGAGGCCCTGGCACAGGGTGCCCAGAGAAGCTGTGGCTGCCCCATCCCTAGCAGCGTTCAACGCCAAGCTGGACAGGGCTTGGAGCAACCTGCTCCAGTGGAAGGTGACCTTGCCTGTGGCAGAGGGTTGGAACTGGATGAGCTTTAAGCTCCCTTCCAACCCAAACCAGTTTGGGATTCTATGAAATTTCAATGGCACTTTTAGCTGTATACTGCCAAAAAGGAGACACTTTCTAAATTAGAATATATTGGGATGAACAATATGAATTAGAAGATACTGTGCCAGCACAAGAAAAACAAGACACAAACCACTAATGAGTTAAAAGCATAAGACGGCTTTTCAAAAATACAGTCCTCTGAGCAGATTTGGCAGAAAAGACTAATTATAGGCAAAAACCAAACAAATAAGCCCCACCCCAAAAAAGAAAACCCTAAAAAAACTCCATTAAATAGCAATTTATTTTTCTGTAATTGTGTCAAAAAAAAGAACCCAATGGCTACTATCTAGTGGTACAATAAGGCCACAACCCAAGATCACTTGTTCCCCATGGCAAAAAGCTAATGAAAATACACAGCCTATCAATCAGAAACTCTGTGGTTTACTTGTCAATTTCTTCATTCCAACAGCATGGACTCATCATCGAAGATGATGATAACAACACCGAACAACTTACATTTCATCAAGCTTACGCGCTCTACTCTCTTCTAATGTCTAAATATAAAGGTGCATGGACCAGAACATCTGTGTCATATGTATCCAGAGTTACTATCCATGCCATTGTAGCATTTAAGAGGGACGGCCAGGGGCATCTATATTGTGCATCACTTGTGTTTATTGTTTTTTTCTTTCCTTTCCCTTTTTAGTTTTATATTCTCTCCCCTTGTTATTTCCCTTATCATTATTATTACTGGTGGTAGCAGTAGTGGTTTTGTGTTATACCTTAGTTACTGGACTGTTCTTATCTCAACCCATGGGATTTACATTCTTCCAATGCTCCTCCCCATCCCTCCAGGAGAGGAGGGGAGTGAGTGAGCGGCTTCATGGTTCTGAGTTACCAGCTGGGCTTAAACCACAAGAAATATAAAACAAACTTTAACTGATTAGTGAGGAGGGAAGGAGACAGAAGGACAGAAAAACCTTCTTCAAAATAAGATGGTATTCTGAACAGGTTTAACCTTGGAGACTGCCTCTCAAGACAGCTCAGATATCCCACATGCCTCTGCTTGGGAAATAAACTGCACAGAGAGCTAGGCCTTGTGTTCCACCTGCAAAGCAGCAAGACATGTAATTTGCTTTGGTCTCTACAATATGGGATTATGTAACTTACGATCTTCTACACTGCAAAGCCTAAATTACCCTCAAGATTTTTTCACTGCTGGAACTGACAGCCTTAAGACTTCCAAATTTTCTTGACTCTAATAGTAGATGACCAGCACACAATCATATTAAAATGCTACAATAAAAAAATGCACCAAAAGGAATACCAACATACATACTCTCTGATTTTTAGGCCTTTGCTACAAGGCTAATAATTGTAAAGAACCTGAATAAGGACTTTCTGTTATGCTATCATGTCAATATGAAACTGTGAACATACACATTTCAGTAAACTCCTCTTAAACAAAATATTCAAGCAGTTTATTACAGTCTTCACCAAAAATATATCTGAAGGACTCCTAAGATGAAAGTCATAAGGGGCATGAATAAACCGAACACTACTCGTTCATCCTGAAAAAACTCAAGACGTCCAGAAAATGACATTTTCCCATAGCATGACAACAGGGAATTGGGTATCCACTGGACAAATTAATTTATTAGATCTAGTGCTCCTGAGAACTTCCTTTAACCCCAAGAAACAACGGTGGAGTCACATATTGTCGCAGCTCCCTTTAGTAATCTTTCTATCATCTGCTCCTGGGAGGAAGAACTCAAGCACCTTTGCTGTAATGAACAGCTTGTTCAGAGAGTTCAGCAATAGCTGAATAGTATTTTTAACTGATGAGATCTGCCTACAGCACAGACTGAGAAAGACTTTGCCCACTTCTCCCCCTCCACCAAACCAAACAAGCCACATCTTTGCTGTAAAACAAGGCAATCACTCTCAATAAAAGCCAAAACAACAAAATGCTACAAATACTCTGTCATGTTCTATATAAGATATATCCATATAGAGAGGTGTATGTATATAAATATATATCCATAAGCATACACAAATACATGCATTGCAAGTACATACCCCTGAATCATTACATTCTAAAGCCGAACTTGCCTCTTACCTTTTCCTCTTATACATGTGTTAAGAAACGAATGACCCTGTGCCTACTCATGATGACTGCAGCACAACCAGCCAGTTCTGCTGAATCAGTGTGTTCTACTTGATCCTGGAAACAGAACACAAACATGTATTTTATGATTGGTAATTCTGCCACAACCCATGTTTTTTCAGCACATGACTGCAGCTAGCACAGGCACATTTGGCAAATGCTGCAAGCCTTCAAATGACTTGGATTACATTTGCAGCTTTAAATTCAGGGATCTGTGCACTATGCCACTACTGCACTCCAATATGCCGGTGAAAAAAGCTGCTTATAAAAACCACATTGCTACCTACCTACTATTATTCTTCGTTTAACTGTAAACCCACAGAGTGACGCAGCAACTCCAACACTCCTTGTACTCCTGATGACCTTGACTGTAAGGCTTCATTTATAAAACTCCCCCCTGAAGTTAATTATATTACACTACAATAGGCCTTCCAAAAATAAAGAGCTAGTAGCTTTGATACTCATCAAAAATTCATAGCCCTGTGCATTCTGCAAACTGTATTCATCAGCTTCCCACTGCTTTTCTAACAGCTAAACAACTGGTTTTGTCTTCAAATTATTCCCCCTACAACTTTAGGCTCCCTTCATTTCCTAAAGGCTTCTTCTCTCCAAAACCACAATGGCATCAACCTTCAATGGCAGGGACAGCCAAAGCCCAAAATAAGACAGAGGAAACTGTCTTGTTATTCTACCAAGAGCATTTCTATAGGTCAGGGGCTCATTTTCATAGGCTGCATCCTAACAGCCAACGTAGCTCAAAAATCCAATGCAGGAAAGAAACGAGACTAGTATATGACAAATGGTACGAGAAGAATAAAGAGCAAGGTAAGTTCAGTTCATGTCTTAAGGTGTCTGGTGCTGGTATCTGACCTGGTGTAGGTAGTTGAAATGTTTATTTGCGCTCTGATGAAGCAGCAGCATATGTTAGAAAATAAAATAAAACTCCAGCAAAATGAACAGAGCTAAAAAAAAAAAATAACAGTTCCCCGTGCATGAAGGCAATATCCAGTGTTACACCACAATTTTCCCAGGGCTGTTTATTATTCTTTTCAGAAATAAGCTACAGTAATAATTCCAGGAAACTAATGAACTGCACAGTAGCACTCCTAGTAGTACTGTTTCCAAGCTCAGAATAAAATCCCACAGCTTTGTATGCCAACAGAACTGCTCCTGTGTACAAGTAAAATTTTGGATGCCAGGTATGTTTCTACCCTGATAAATTAAGATGGGGTTTGGATATTTGGTAAATAGTAGGAATTATTATACTAAGAAGTTCTTCAGATAGGCTCATATGCATGCAAAAATGGAGGTGAGGGAAATTTAGTTCCTCTGAAAGGCCTCAGAACGATAAACTTTTCCAAAGGGCTGTGAAGTACATGTGGCAGCAGGGCAAGGTTGTCTGTACCACCACCAGGTCCCCTTCTGGCCTGGAGGAGAAGGAAAATGCTTCAATTTTCATGACCCTTTGAAAAGACGGATCAATTAATGACAATTCTATCTGTGATTTATACAACTGCAGCATGAACATCAAACACATTACACAGGAACCAGTCAGTTATACATCAACTACAAAGTCCAATCTTTACCAGTAAGAAATGGATCAGACCTAGCAACTCACATCTGAAATGTGCTGTGCTGTAACCAGTGCCCTAAGACAGCAAGCCTTTCAGGGCAACAGTACAGCTTTATTATTCATTGCGTTAATTCTGATCTACTTTCCTTGTTCCATTATTCCAAGGTAATAACTTTTTCATCCATAACCATACAACACAGAAGAACACAGATCCAATCAATCCCTACCAGCCTCCAAAGAATGCTTTGAAGAGATATTACCTGGAGGTCCTTGAGCTTTTTGTTTACAATCCAACATTTGCTCTCGGCAGCCATTTTCCCTTACAAAGATCTATGCAGAAATCAAAGCATGCTTACAGACATGAACGTAATATATTTAAACAAAAAGCAATTTCAAAGAAGTAAATTATAAGGTTTGGATTTCCTGAAAAAAAAAATCAATGAGTTGGTAACAGAGCCAAATTATTTTTCCAAAAAGAAGTATTGTAAGAGAACTGTATTAAAATAAAAAAGACAAAATGAATAACTACAAAGAAGAGTCAGGAATATCCACAACAATGTATAACCTAGTGAGGATTAGGTTTTTCACAAATCATACATGTTGCTAAAAATACATTTCCACCTAAAAATTATGAGCCTACTGAGACCTAAGATCATTGCAAACGAAGGAGGCCCAGCGCCTGCTGTTCCAGTTTGCTTACTTTGAGCTATTCACAGTTTGTTATCTCTTCTGCTGATGGTTGGCTGAATTCTTCTGTCTCCTGCCCTACAGTGGTATCACTCAGGTGCTCCTTTGGTTATACCCTACATGGATGATTTCCCTCCGGAGCTCCAAGAGGGCAACTGCCAAATACAGCAAAAGCAAACCAGGAACTGAAGAGAAATATGACAAGCAGAGACATGCCCAGAATAAAGACAGGATAAAGAACAGCAGAAAAGATCTCTAAAAATATAAAATTAGAAATATCTTCCACAAAAAAAGAATATAAAAAATGTTTACAATATCAAATGGAAGTAATTTGAACCAGCACAAATTGGAATAGCTTATAATAAATGGAAAGAGACTGAAAAAGAAGCAATTTTGATACTATGTTAAAAAAATGTGGAAAATGCTCAAAGCATGAAGAGATGCTAAAAAATGCTCCCCATGTACTGGCAAGAATCCAACTCTTAACTAAACTACAGATCCTCTATAATGTGCTACCAGTGAGATGTCTTTGAGTAGGCAGGAATACATTTGCAGCCATTTTAAGGCACTTCATTATTGCTGGATTAGTTGAACTAGGCATTATCTTAAACGCAAACCCAGATTTCAGTGCTGGTAACTTCCTCGCTTGTCTGCACTCTGGAACTCTCAGATGGGAGATTCGGAGAGACTACAGATGGGACATATTCAGGTCCTAACTTTGCAAGAATAAAGACTACAACGAGAAATACTATAGCATTAGGAAATCAGTGTACTTAAACAAGAGGAGGAGAAGAAAGTTTCAGGACACGCAGTTCTTCAATGTGAATTATTTTATCTGATCAGTTAACCTAGAAGCTAAATCTTCACAAGTGGAAAAGGTGGTTTTCTTTCACTCAAGTGATTAAATGCTTGGAATAATGGTACTTTACCATGTGCCCAACATGTTTTGTCACTTCATAACAATTCCTTCTCGGCCTCTCTCAAATGAAGCAGAAACTTTCAGTCAAATTTCACATGAAAGAGTTGAAAAACTGTGCAGATGAGGCTCTCAGTGGCATGGTTTAGCGCTGGACTTGGCAGTCCTGGGATAAAGGTTGGACCTGATGATCTTAAAGGTCTTTTCCAACCTTGTTAACTCTATGATTCTATGTGTCTTTATTATTTTCTAAGAATTAATATAAGTAGAAAGACTAAATACTACCCAGGAACATTCCTCCAGCAAAGGCTGTCTCAAAGACAGGTCCTCCAGACCTGTCTCAGGATACACTGTCACAGCAGCACCTACAATTGGTATGGATTAGGCTGAAAATTGAACATTTCAACATGAATTGTTCTATGAATAAATTAAAGCAGCAGCCATGCAATGCAAGCAGGAAAAGAAAGATAATTGGGTTTAAAATTCGGATTTATTAAAGGAAACTCCACAGGTAACAACAGGATTTTTCAAAATACCTTGTCTAAGAAACAGTTCAGGATTAGAAAAATCCCATTAAAACTCACCATAAATCCATTTAATAAGAAATACTAAAAACAGCAGCAAGAGATTAAATGTAACAAACATGATATAGCCACTGCTAATCCTTTCCCTGCACCAGAAGCTCAGAACAATCATGTATCTTTTGGTTTTATATGCCATAATTTGCTGATGTTCCTACTGCTCAATGTAAATTAACCAAAGGCTAGATCGGGGCATAGCAGGCTACTTCTGTGTAATACAATACTTTGTACCAGCTCAGGACCCAAGAATGCTGAGAAAAGATAAACTATTTTAGTGTTGCATCAGTTTGTCCTTTTTTCTAACCAGCTGAACAAACAGATGGACAACACCTAAAGCTGAATACAGTCTTTCTAATTATTTTACTAATATTTGCATCTTTTCTCTTGACTTTTCTCTATGCCATTTTAAAGCTATTATTTTCACTTTTGTCTCCAGCCAAGTTTCCATAAGGAGACATTCACACATGCCAGAGCAGTGTAAGGCAGTCAAAAGAGCAGCAACTTCAAAGGAGAGTTATAGAAAGTATCACAGTCAAAAGCAACAGGGAGACAGGAAAAATTATAGCAACATTATCAACCTGTGTCCTCCAGCAAATAAGAGGAAGCAGCCCAGCGGAAAAGGACACCTGCTTTATAACAGTTTGCAGGGGAAAATAAATTCCATTTCCTACCCTTTTCACTATTTCAAGGAGAAAGACTTTATTTTCTTGACACAAAAACCAGCCTTGCCAAAACAGCACAGAGGCATGGCCCTCTGCACCTGCAGACAAGGAACCACACATCCTCTTGCGGAACTACTTTTGCCTGCCTTGAAAAGTGTCCATCACCAGCTCTTTGTAAATACAAGTAGATAGGTTTACACCGCAGTGCTGCCTTACCTACAAGGTTTTCCAAAGGAATTCAATTGGGAAAAAAATAAAAGAGAAAATGCTTTCCTGAGCTAATTCATACGTTCATAGAGCTCACTTCAAAATTTAGTGGTTTATAAACCTAATGCTTTCTAACACTTTGTTTCATACAACCCCCATCTATAAATATTGTAGACTACCAAAGAGATTAATGCACAGTGTATTAAACATAAATTTAATATGAAATAATGTTTGCTAATTTGTGCATGGATTCCATGTAATGTCATTACTGTAACAACGTGCTTTTAAAAAAAAAACCAATACATTTAACATACTGAACTGAAGCTGATATTTAAATTTGTTCAAACACAAACTAAGTCATATAAAATAACTAGATTTTTAAGATGACTTTTTATGGTTTTGCATTTGAGAAATAAGGTTTTGACTATTAGAAATTAATGTTTAACAGATTTGAAGAATAAAATTAATCTTCCAGAGTATGTATCTGAGCGGATTAATTCTGTATTCTAATAGTTTATGAGTTTTTCTTCTTTCTGATGTAGGGCAGTAACAAGAATGAATCCCAAATACATTGATCATTGTTTCAGATGTTTCCTAGGTTTGGGCAATGAGGGAAACACTGACTGAGGTCCTCAAGAATCTCTAATTAAATACCTACAACTGCCACGGAACTGTCCTTTTTAAAAAACCCACAAGGGGCCAATACTTGCAGGCATCATGAGCAAAATCTGTATCTGCTAATAAAAGCCATTAGTGCCGTGCAACCAGAATGGGACAAAGGAAAAGGACAACACACAAAGAGGAAAAGTGCCTTGCTACCATTGACTAACCCATCAATTCTGAGTTGAACCCACTGGGGAGAGAAGCTGCTAGAAGTGACACAATTTATGGACTTAGCTGCTCTTCAGAGAGAGGACAATCTGCACAGGAAGAAAGTCTGTAAGTCTACAGTCACCTTCTACTGAGGAGCAGTCCATCAGCTGCTAATGCAACCTTTATCAACACACTAGAAATCTGGAAAGGGCATTTTACAAGAGCAGATTGTGACAGAACAAGAGAGGATGGTTTAAACTGAAAGACGGTAGATTTACATTAGATACTAGGAAGAAATTCTTCCCTGGGAGAGTGGTGAGGTGCTGGCACAGGTTGCTCAGAGAAGCTGTGGCTGCCCCATACTTGGCAGTGTTCAAGGCCAGGTTGGACAAGGCTTGGAGCAACTTGGTCCAGTGGAAGGTGTCCCTGCCTGCGGCCGGGAGTTGGAACTGGATGAGCTTTAAGGTTGCTTCCAACCCAAACCAGTCTGGGATTCTATGAACTTTTAATTCCCATTTTGTGTTGACCTTTCTATTCATATCACACCAAGATGAAACATATATATATATACCCATACACTATAAACACATTATGAGACACTGTTGTCTTGTCAAATGTAGCAAAGTTCACTCCCACTCCCATGTTTGTGATCACGATCTAACTACCTTGCTGATGCTTACAGTGCATTACATCTCAAGTCATCTGTAACTAGTAACTCAATACAACTCAGTACATCCATGGTAACAGTGTGTACTGAAACTGCTATTTCTGTGTACGGTTCTCATTTAACCTGAGGTCCATTGACATGCTTTTAGCAGTGCTGATGGGACTGAGCACTAAAAAGCATAAATGGTGAGTAACTTGCAGTCAGATTGACCATAAAGTTGGGTTTTTTTCACCGCTGCAGTGGTGCAATATACCCATCAGGGCATTTACTTAAAATGTATGTGAGATTCACAAAAGTTTCAGTGACAAAACTAAGTGGCCATAATTCGGTATCATTTTGGCAGTCATGGGAAATAAAGGCTTAGCAGATAAAAATATAATAATAATAAAAAAATAAAAAATTTGAAAGCATTCATTATTAATAAGTCAAAGTATAGTTTTCAGAAATCTTATGGAGCTCCAAGAACATAAAATCCTCCTAAACTCAGATATAACATTTCTTAGATAGTCCAAAACTGAGAAACCTCTGCCGATTCCACTGAATGGGTGGTTGATTCTGCTCAGCCATGAATCCCTACTTCTTCATCTCTCCTTCTTAGATTGTACCATATTCTTGTGTTCTGTTTTCTTTGTCTGTTAGTCTTCTCATCCCCTCTCAAACACATTCCTTGCCCATTCACTTCTTTCTGCACCTGTTATCTTTCTCCCTACCCATGCTTCTTCCCTTCTCTGACATTTCAACATTACTGTTCAGAACGAGTGATATAAACCAGTTGTAAACAACCTTATTAACCACACAATATTATTCCTTATTTCTAGAAATGGGGGGAACAAACCCAACAACAATGGTGATGCATCCACTTTGCAAACATAAATGAAAGCCTTTAGACAAAACAGCTATTGGAAAAAACAAAACACATGACCAAACCAGCAGTAAAATCATTAGAAATCATTGTAACTGTGTTCACTGTCAGCCTGCCTTCTACCTGTCCGTGTCTTTATACACCGTCATCATGGCTCCTTCACAAATTCATTTCAACTCTCAGACTTTTAGCCTATGAAATACAATTTCTGACACATACACACACTGGGCAGTCAACAGAACAGCTACCTGCTTTCCTCAAGCATTTATGTATCAGAAACCTCTAGTTAAGAGGTATTATTAACTATGTAAGAGCCATTATTACATATTTCCTCAAAGTAGAAGGTAAAACTGCATCTTCAAGCACTCTGTACACAAACAAAGCTTAATGGAAAAAAAATTAAAAAAGAGAAACTGAAGAGAGACAAAGGACATTACAGGAAAAGAATGAGGACACAACCCCTAAACCCACTACAAATAGATGTATTTATTGTCCATAACTCTCAAGAAACCATTATTAATTCTTGTAATAATAAAATCCATGTTCATTCAACAGGAGTATAGCAAAAAAAGAAATAAAAATCTATGTGCAAATTCCAGCAATAGGTTAAAATACATTTTACAGATGACTTAAGTAAAACTAAGGTAAACACAATGGAGAGGCTATTACGCCAGTACATTAATATAATTACCTGAATGCACACAAGTACGTAGATAGACTGATGCTTAAAGTAATGACCTTTTACATTTACAAAAGAATCAAAAGAGATGTGAAATACATGAAGCATACTGGGGTTTTATTCAACCTTCATCATTTATACAAAAACACAGTATGAAAGTCCTACATCAATGCAAGTTGATGTTTCAGTTAAGAGGCTGTTTCAATACATATATTTAAAGCAATCTGTTAAGAATATAGCTTAAGAAGAGGGCTTTGAACATATTTTCAAGTTCACCAAATAAGAGATCATTAAAATACTAATTTTGAATGAACCAAAATAGCATCCACAATGTAACTTTGTAACATGAGGACAGCCAATATGCTCTGCTAAGCTATCAAACCAGCCAGCAAACAAGCACAGTACCTATATACTGAGGTACAGACCCCAAGAGATTGTAAATCACATACCTGTGCCTTTCTGTACAAAACACAAGCCTCAGAAGCAAGCTATAGCATGTATCTCTGCAGCAGCGCAGAAGAACATGCAAGTTCAAAGAGACACCTAGAAAAATGAAAAAATAAAAACAATAGGCAAAGAAGGAACTTTCCTCTTACATGATCTCAATTCATGTTTAATGTTCATTTATCTGCATTACAGTGCAGATGATCGGGAATAAAAAATTACACTGACATGACTGGTTTGCTGAGTATATTTTAACCATGTAACTTCTGTATGTCCTCCACCCTACAAAGAAAACTTGTCTCGGCAACACAAGTAAGGAAAGGACTTACATACTGGTTAAGTGTTCAGCTACTATCACTTCTCAAGTGTTGTATCTTTAATCTGATCTACTACAGAAATGAAGAATACAGGATCATATTGGTCATTTACTATTTTTTATGGTCATCTTTTAAAAAAATACATATATTCATGAAAATTAGTATCTGCACGGTAAAAACAAATTCAAATGACTGTCCTCCAAGGGAAAAGCAAACTGCTATATGTATTTTTGGCAGCAACCTGCTGGGCAATCAATACCCACACAGCTCTGGAGGAAACAGAATTATGGTGTTATGTGAGAAAGCTGGGGTCACTGCAGAGGAAGAAGTGAAGGAACAGATACTAAGGGGCAAAAATTATTTAAATCTACAGAAAAACAAGCTTCTTTCATTCCACTGATGGTAGACACTTACCAATAAAGTATCTCAAAGGACATGGCTATGTATAACATCAGATACAGTTTACACTGTAAAGCTCATTCAACACATCTTCTAATTCAAAACAAAACATAGTTCTATCTCCAGATCCTGTAAGAATTTCCCTGCTACTTACACAAATCTTTCATAAATTCTAAAAACTTATAGGTGGAAAATAAGTCCTAGCCATCAGAAACTAATCTGGATTTAGATTTCCACTGTTTCAGCAAGAGCGACAGGAGCTCCGTTATCACTGCATCAACTCACTGCACTGACTCAGTCCAGGAACCACTACGGTCTTTTGAGCATTGGCTTAATCAAGCCCAGTTCTCAGTCCTCAGTCTTGCATGACATCAGGCAACATGTTCCTCGGATCTGTGATGTCTTAAAAAGCTAGGGAAGCATTATCCATATTCAACAGTTACTGGAAGATCCAAGATAAACGTTACTCCATTATCATGCTTCCTTAAATCACTAGTACCAGATAGATATCCACTCCCCTTCTCTGATAGATCACAGAGGCCCAATTGCCTTTCCTTCTCTACACCACCTGCAGAAAAATCAAATGAGCCACCTCTTTAGTCACTGCACTTCCCAATCTAAACAGAAACAAAATTCATTTGATTTTGCTTAAATTGACATGCAAAGCTCAGAGCTGCAGAACCTGAAGAGGGAATACAAATTCAGTTCTGACGGGCACATGACTGGGGCAGGGATGGTCACCCTACAGAGATAACCTCAGAGATACTGGATATGTGGCACACCCAAGATCAGAATGAGGTCTGAGTGCAACACTGACCAAAGGCGTCCAGATGACCAGAAACCAGGCCCCATATTTTACTACTAACGATACCATTCTTAAACCTTCCTCTTAAACATTCAACTATTAAAAAAATGGGAGGGAAGAAAACAAAGTTGACAAAGAAAAGGCAACAGATGAGAGAACAGTTTCACTGTCCGGGTTAAAAGAAATGTAAGAAAAGTACAGTAAATAATAACTAACAAAAAGTCACAGATTTGAAAATATCTGCAATTTTTCTATCCTGTAGTCACTTCCAATAATGTGACTGGCAACCCGATAAAGCAATAAATATTATGCATATTCACATGATTTACCAATTCTTCTTGAATTTATAAAAGTATATAACTATAAATTCACAGCTTCAAATGGCTCAACTGTGATTTTAGTTATCCCAAATCAATCTTCTAGATCACACTCAGAGTGCAAGCAGGTAAGTCAACATGTACACTGAGTTCAAAGCAGAGTTTTGAGACTACAAAACTGAATCTGGAAACAGAAAAGCTCCTCTAATAGTCAGTGTCATTCACAGATAAAGAAGCTATTATGCGATTCAGAAAGCTCTTTGATCTGCTCCTCACAAGGAACACTACCAACTCCTTTTAAGTTCATCATACCGCTTAGAAAAATGTACCAGTGTATGTTCCTTCACTGACATTCTTCTATGAATTTTTTAATGTATTTCACCCATACTACTCCCCCAAATAAAATGTTAAACTTAGAGTGAAATACAAATGCTGTACACAGAGCACATGTATAAAGATTGAGCTGTACTATTTATAAAAATAGGCTTCAGTATATCATAGAAGTAAATAAAACCTGTCCCATTAGTCATTTTAGACATTGCAAGAATCCAGAAGTAAAGCTGGTAAGTATTACTAGGTCAGCTACAGCACTTCTCTAATTGATAGAGACACGTGAATCTCTGACATAAGTATGGCCTAATTTCAAATTATCACCTGATAGGAAATGACCTCTGGATTCTTTGTATGCTGGGAAGAGGGAATATCAGATTCCTCCCAGCTACCACTTTACCACATACACTAAACATTTTGTCTTTTTATGCAGGCCCATGACTGCTTTTTGGCAAAATTGAAGTACAAGAAGCCAATAAGTAAGACTCACAATGAAACATTAAAAGTAAGTGTAGTCATAATGCAAAGGATTAAAACATGTCCAGCATCTCTGATCATGCCTAATTCTTCTGTCACTAATGAAGAATAGCCCTAAAATAGTGATCAAACTTAGATCTACAACACAGAAGTATTTCTATATATAGAAAAAAGCAGAAAGAAAAAACAGTTCCAGCTTCATCTACTTTAGGCTTTAGTGCTTTTTTAATAACTACTGCAAACATCAGTTCAGCTTGAGCCAATCCAAAAAGCAAGAAGACACTAGCAAAGACACATTACTGCATTATTTTATATACAAATCCATACCCTAAACCAAGGTTCAGCATCACTATCTCAACTATCAGTTGATGCCTCAAGCCTCCTGCAGAAAGCTTTCTACCTTTGTTACTCTGACGGAACCAAACCAGTAACAGGAATCCAACAAAACAATTTAAAGACAAATTATTAACTGGCAATACCAGTTCCAATTGCAAAGTCCTATGCAATTTCATTATGCTATCAATGTCTTAAAAACATTAATCAAGCTTCCTCCTGATATTAAAAGGAGGGGAAGAAAGCACAGAAAACACAAGCAAAATATATACTAGTAGCAAGCAACACAATTCATGATAGAAAACCTTAGGTGATCCTAGCAGAACATACCAGAATGCTTCTGGACCTTCACTGTATTCCCTTAAACAACTGAAACTACAGTGACCCCACTGACTCATAAAGTTAATCTGTAGCTTCAGTTGCCACCAAAATATCAGAGATATAAACAATATTAACATATATAGCAACAAAACAAAGGTATCTATATGTTCTATATACAACATAGAGACAGAATACAGAGGATACAGCCATTAGCAGTATGGCCAAATAATCCAATATGAAGGTTAGTAATTGCTACTCAAGAACATTAGAGACAAACAAAAAACCTATGCAAATGGCAATCCAACACTGACATCCATGTTTTCTTTTGCCCAGTGTACAATGGACACTGGGAACAGAACACATGTCTACATATATTAATAAATCTATGGGCACCAAAGCCTCAAAACATAACACGTGGTCAGACTGCCACATATTAAGATTTCCAAATTACTTAATTTTACATGGAAGCAAAACAATGTTCAGTTTCTTCAAGCTCTCTCCTTACTGGCCTTCACAACTATTGCCTTAGTATATACTTAGACTGAAGGTACCATAGAAGCTATTCAGAGAGCATTCTAGCTCCACACTTTCTAAACCACAGAAAATCTACAGATGGTGACTCCACACCTGATTTTCACACAGCTTAGCACTTTTCTTCTTCTCTTTTTGGCCATTTTTTTATTTTCTGTAACAGAACTGTGACTGTAAAATTCAACTGACTGGACTTGCTTCTTTAAGTCAACTCCCACTTGAGCAGATCTGGATGAAGGAATACAGAAGGAACAATTTATCCAGTGTTGTCACCCGTAAGTTCCTGGCTGTGCATTGTTTGCCTTTAACCTTTGGTTTTAAATTAATTACATTCCTCTAGTAATGACCTTTAAAACAGTTTAATTGACCCTTTATGGATTTCCTTTACCATTCACCTTCATTTGATGCTGATGTACTAGTTGGAATGTTATTTCAGAAAAGTAAGTATCAATATTACACTTTTGTACTTATTTCTTCTAGCAATACAACATTAATGTAACTGTTGTTGTAATGTTCCAATAATAAACAATACTGAAAAGACTCACTGAAAGAACACATATAAGCTGCCCTTAGAAGTATTTTTCCTATTCTACCTGTCTGCTATTGCAATCTGAACAGCAGCATTCCTAACTATCCCAAACTCTGCATGTGTATGATGCAAAAAGGAGAAAACATCATAAAGCACATTCAGAAAACAAATGCATTTCAAAGGCAAAAGCACTGAGTGCAGTATTCCACTAATCCCAATGAAAAAGTCCTGGGATCTGCAATGTCTTGTCATTTTCTCTAGAAACTAATGTTTTAAGGAATGACACAGTTTAATATTATAGGTATAACACACTCATTTCTTCCCACAAAGTCTAGCTGAGAATTACATTTACCAGGGCACTTTAAAAATCTACACAAGTTCAATGAATAACAGCTAAATTAAAGAAATTGTGTTATGCTTTAGTTTCAAGTAAGTGAAACCCAGCCAGCCAAACAGTAAGTAGGAAGTACTTTATTTGCCTATAAAAATAGAATTATCTCTAAGTTAAATAATTATTATTTATAAAATATATATTTGTATTATAATGGTGATTTATTTTTATCACACAGATTTTTTCAAAGTGTGTTATTCTTTCGATAACTATACATCAGGCTTTGCTCCAGCCACTAGTCAAAGAAATTTGTATGTATTCTGACTTCTAATGTAAGAGAAACTACTATGTCAATGTAAGATCCTTAATAGAGCTTTTAAACCTGTCCATTCATTTACATGAATTCATATTGCAAGATGCAACCAACACTTTAAACAAACACAGAAGTAAAAGCTGTTTCTATCACCTAAAACTCAATACTGTAACTTACTTTCAGCCATTTACTCTTGATTATGTATTTCTTACCAAGCCAAAAAGCTTTGTAAACTTTTAGTCTCATTGTAAAGACACATTTCTCAATTCACAAAAACGACAGGAGGGAAAACTGAGCGTGTTAGTTCACATTTCATTTCAAAGTTCAAGTCTCAAAGAATCACAAATAGAGCTCTAAAGGAGGTCACCTTTCAGTTTCTTTACAGACTTCAATTACATTTAAAAAATAAACAGTAGCCTTTATATAAAGCTTTCGAAGTACAATGTTATGGAAGAGACCATCGATTCATCAGCACACAGACTAACCATGCACTGAAACTGCTATCCCTCATCTGATTTTCTGTCAAGAAACTCACCTTTATTTGGAAGAATCCCTGCTTAGTGCATCAAAAAGATTTTTCTGAGACACAAATACACAAGATCTTCCCAAAATCCATTTCTTTCTGGCCAGCTCCAAGCAAAACTTCACGCTAATCTTTTTGCAAAATAATTGTCAGGGAATGTTTTATAGACAGCCTGTAAACCTGAAAACTAGGAAGCTATTTTCTGCTAAAGCTGGCACAGCAAGTGGACAGGCAACAACAGACATTAAAAGCTTATCATTCTTTGGCCACAGGTTTTAATACTGCATCTTTGTTCAGCCTCTACCTTTGTTCCCCGAGACAATCACAGTCAGACTTTATGCCAAACTGAAAAAAACACACCAACTGTATTTCATCTCAGTCTTAGCCCCAGGCCTCAGATCCTGAAATGTGTGTTTGAAAGTATTTAATCCCCAGCCTAATAAGCTACCACACAAAAATAACACCCAATCAAGGACTCAACACTGCAGTTTTGGGGTTGTTCTCTTCTTTTTTCACACGCTAAAGAAGGCACCATAAAGCAATGAGAATCAATCACAGGGCGTCAGAACACCGTGACTTGTGAGGTGCAGAGCAGGGCCTGAATTGGAGGGAAGCTTGTTTGCGGTTTGAGGCCCTCCTTCAGCTTCCATTTCAGCTTCCCCAAGCCTCTGAAGCGATTTTTAATTTCATCCCTCTTGGGTCAAGGAGACCGTTCTTCTCATCTTGTATCACATGCCATAACTTTATACAAAGAAGCACACTACTGAGCTCAGGCCCAAACAAAGGATTTTGATGTTGTTGCAGTCACTGAAGGTGTATCTAAAAATCTGGATTTGTTCCATGCAATCAAAAATGACTTGCTAATAAAAGTTAATTACAATGTCTTAAAACATTGCCTAGGCTGTCAAATGCTGCCCAAAGAAAAGCTTTTATTCAAGTACAGCATCTTTTTTTGTTATTATCTTACTTGTTTATACAGGGCTCCTTCCACTTTTGGATACAGCCTGGACTAAAATAATGAGGGCACTGTTAGTCAGAATTTCTGATACAACCATACTTCGCAAAAAACACTGCAGGAATTCAGTCAACTTCTAACATTTGAACTGAACGAAAATGTGTGTAAAAATTAATCCTCTGAAAAACCTCTGTCACTAAATCATCAGGAATTTCTTGCCTATAAATAAACAAGATAGTTAAAACGAAAACATAAAGTCTATCGATTCCCATCCGCTACTTGTTTCTCAGTCTGGTTAACGAGACAAAAACAGTTCTTCAGCCACGCTCCATCACACACACCTATTTAACCATAACATTTATGAGCAAGCAACTAGCCCACCTCTGCAAGAAGTCTGACATGCCAAGAGTGCCAGTTATTCTTAGAGTGAGACATGACCACAGTTTCACGTAATTAGAGATGTTATAAAACGCATCCCGCCCGCTCGCCCCATCCCCCTCCACCACTACCACCATTGCAGGAGTGACTTGTTACACATCGCGATGAGCAAGTCGCATTCCCTGCCCAGGGAAAGAGCGGGGATCAGGCCATAAAAAGGGCACGAGATGCGAACAGGGATCCTCCCCGCTCCGGGTAGGGGCCGAGCCTGCCGGCTGCCTCCGTGCGCACGGCGCGGCCCCGGGCCCCGGCCGGCCCGAGAAGAGCCTCTCCTCGCCCGGCACCCAAACACAAGGGGGGTGTCCTCCCGAGGGGGAGTCCCGATGAAGATCAGCAAAAGCTGTTTTCCCCCTTCTATAGGATCGCCGGCATAGGGTGAAAGGTGCCCCGGCCGCGCCGACAGAGGGGGTCACCCAGTCAAAGCACCCGGGGACGGGAGGGAATGGCGAGGAGGGGTCTCGCAGGATCAGCGCCAGTGCGGGCTGAAGGCGATCGCAGCCTTTCCCTTTCGGCGACGAGGCGCCTCTCCCCTCGGCGGCGTGCGGGGGGGACAAGGGCGGCGGGGTGAGGGGGCACCCGGAGCCCCCCAGGCCCTGGGCTGGGGCGGTGTCGGCGATACGGCTGCTCCGCTGAGGCGTCGGAGCCCTTCCGTCCGGCCCGCCCGCGGGGCCTCGCTGCGGGCGGCAGGGGCCTGGGGAGCGGGGTACCCCGGCCTCCCGGGCCTGGGGGCGCAGGGCTGCTCGGCGCTCACTCACCTCGGGAGGCAGCAGGCGCCACCGGGTCTGCATGGCGAGGGGGATCCCCCGGGGCCGCGCTCCGCCGCCGCTCGCTGCCGGGCGGGCCCCGCAGACCCCACGAGCGCTGGAGAGGCCGGCGCCCGCCCTCACCGCCTGCCAGCCGGGCTCGCTCGCTGGCTCCGCGGCCAAGGCCGCCGCAGCTACCGGCAGCCAGCGCCCCCTGGCCGGCCCCAGCGGCAGCGCACGGCACTGCGGCACCGCCGGGGAGGCAGTGCGGAGCCTGCCGCACCCCCGCCCCGCGGCACGGGAGGCCGGGCAGGCCGCGCCGCCGCCTCCGGCCCGGCCGCTTATCGCCGGCCGTCTACTGGCGGAGGGCGGGAGGAGTCACCCAGCGCGGGGGGGCGCAACGGTGGCGGCGCTGAGGGAGCCCACCCGCTCACCCCGCCGCGGGGTCCCGCCAAGCCCGCACGGCCCCGCAACCAGGGCCTGCACACACCGCTCCACACACATGGAGACGCGGAGGGAGGGCGGCACCGGGGGGCGCCGCACAAGCAGCCGCAGACAGCCTCGCAGAGGGGCTGTGTGAGACGCGGCTGTACCGCTGCCCGCGCCGCGGGGAGACACCCACCGCTACCCGGCACTGCCCGGCCGGGAGACGAACCGAGGGCTCGCGGCTGTGAGCCGTTGGTGGTTTATTTCACCGTTTCATGTTGAAGTACCTTTGAAATCCAAGAGAGAAGCACCCCGTCCTGTGGGACACCCGCAGCCGCCCGTGCACGGCCATACAGCTACCCCCTGAGGGGTGCATGAGCGCGGAGCCATCCGCTCAGAGACACGTTAACTCTAAAGCAAAGCTAGAGAACAGGGAGAAAAAAACAAAACACACATGGTCGTTCCTCACAGGAACAGTGTCAAAACTGCGATGGCAAGCTGACAGGTTGTGCCATTCATAACTGAGTCTAAAAGTCCCGCGCGAACGCCCGCCGCCTTTCCTCATGGAGCCCACACCTCAGAGAGCCCCTTGCCTCGGGTAGGACCCTGCCTCATGGAGCCCCCCGCCTCATTGGGCCCCTCGCTTCAGAGAGTCCCTCGCCTCATGGAGCCCCCCGCCTCAGGCCATTCCTAGCCTCAGCAGTGCCTCACCTCGGCTCCCCCTCAGGAACGGCTCGCCCAGCGCCGAGGGAAGGGGAAAAGAACGGCCATCGTCCCGTCACCTTCGGCCTGTGGCCTCACCCCAGCAGCGGCGGAAAGCCATGTCACCCCCAGGAGGGAGGGAAAGGCGAGTGTGGTGGCAGCTGGTGCGGTTGCACCGCCATTCCCGCTCCTCAGGTCTTTGCGCTCGCAGGCTATCACTTCACAGCAGGTTAGGCTTCTCCATTAAGTTCCTGCATCTGGCAGTGAATACGGTGTAATGAGCCCGGTGATAAAATCTAGGCCTTCTTGCTCCAAGAGCATCAGCCCATCCCACTTGAAATAAAAGGGAAGCACTTAATGTTTATTCATTGATTCTGGTAGAACTATGTGCTTTTCAAGCAGAAAATACAAGATACACCCAATCAACTGAATCATCAATCCATGAGAAAAGAGCTGAGGAGATCAAAAATGCTAATCAATCATAGCTGGTAGTAGCACATTAATGGAGATGGAATTTATTTTCTCCCATGAAGCGTTCCTGGTTAACCCCGACTTGCTATCTCTCTAGCAATTAGTGATGTTATGCTTGTAAAGCACAGATCAGTCCAATACACAATTGCTATCCTCAAAACCATTCTCATGAAACACCTCAGACTGCTAAACACACAATGTGCCTGACAAACAAAAGGGAAATGAATTAAAGGAGGAGCAGTTTAACACTGTACCCTGTGGCCAAATGCATGGAAGTGTTTAGGTTTGCCACCTAACTATGGCTCACAGAGGCATATCGCTACCGTTATTTTGTTCTACTTTAATCCCTTTGCATACAGCCTTTCACTGGAATGTGTTCTCACCAAACATTGAGAGTTTTTACCTGAAGAATATCTTAATTGGCTGTTTTCCAAGGTGTCATCTCATGCATGCAGAAAAGGAGTTAGGAGCAATGGGAAATGTCTCTATGAGTTAAGGTCGTAGGACATGGTCTCACACCCTGTCCCGTCTTGATATCTGTATGTAACTTGGATGCCACATGACTTGTTCCCAATGAAGATGTATCTAGAGGAGTAAGAACTCAGCAAAACTCAGGTTACTGCTCCAGGCAGTTGTGATGCCAGACACCTGAGCTTAAAGCAGGGAGTTTGCCTGTGTTCTCAGTGTGCTCCCTCTGCTAGTGTCCAAACAGGAAACATGTGGATATGGATACTTTGATCCCAAATCAATACTTTGATCCCAAGCCCCAGCTAGGCTGTAAGACATGGACCATGACTTTCAACTTGGCACATTCCATGCAAGTGTCAGAGTTACAAATTCTCTGAAAAAGATCTTCAGCTCTTCCATGTAAATCAGCCTCACATCAGTGAGCCTCTACTGCACTGTCATAGGAAACCATGTCTAATAGTACCCCACATGGACATTTGGTATTGAGTTTACCACCTCTCTTAAGTCTTTTAACATCTTTGCCCAGCTTTCTATGAGAAGATACCAAGGAAGAGGCATGAAGGAGAGCATGTAGAAGAGGAGACTCCAGTTTGCAGAAGGCAAGGAACTGGGGAGCAAGTGAGAAGACCACAGTCAGGAAGGTGAGGGGAAGCTGTGAGATGCCCTAGTTGAAGGAGGCAGCAGAGAGAATTAAAAGTTTAATACTAAAATGTGTGTCTATAACAACCTATCTACACTCAGAGCTAGGAGGGCAATTGATGCAGGATTCAAAATGATGCAAGAGTAATCTGAACAACAGAGTTAAAGATGAGGGATTTTTTAACTACTTGGTAAAACTTGCAGAAACTTGGGATAAAAGGAAGCTTAGTGATGGCTTCAGTCTGTTACTAGATGGAAATAGTAGAACAGCTAACAATAATGTAAGAAAGAGCAGAAGAGCTCAGTAACTGTTTCTGGTCTGTATTTGGGGAAGAGCCAGATGATATACGAATGTCACATGATGATGATGAAATGCATTGCATTACAACAGGCACTGAGGAGGATGTTAAACAGAAGCTAATAAAGTTGGGCATCAGCAGGTCTAGGTAACTTTCATCCAAAAGTTTTAAAAGCTCTGGCACAGAGTATCTTTAGAGCATTAATTTTGATTTTCAATAAATCTTGGAAGACTGTTAAAGTTCCACAGGATTGGATGAAATATTGTACCAATATTTTAAAAGGGTAAACAGAGTGCCCAGAGTAATCATGACCTACCAGCTTGACAAGAATTCTGGGTAAAATAATGGGACATTATCTACATTACTTGATTAAAATGGATTAAAGGGTGAAACCACATTAAGTGCAAATTAATGTAGAAAATAAATCTTGCCAGAATAATTTGATTTTTTAATGGCATTACAAGTTTAGTTGACCAAGGTAAGTAGGTCTGCAAAATATTTGTTTTGGCAACTTGTGGCATTTTAACTAAGAAGCCAAAATTATATGGACTCATCACAAAATGTATTAAACTATTCAAACCCTAGCTAACTGACAGACAGATACAAAGTGGGGAAGTGAGAAGTCATCATCAAAGAGTATGGTTTTGGGGCCTGTAGTTTTGAAGTCTCTGAGCAAAGCATGAAATCATCACTAAGTTTGCAAGTGATGTAAGCATAAATAACAAGTCATGATGTAAAGTATCTGAGACAACTTGATAACAACCAATACACATCTCTGTACAGCCAGATGTAAAATCAGGCACCAAAGGATAAAGACAGTTATTATAGGATGATAGAATTTGTGCTCTAATGCTCAAAAACCTCGAGACACATAT